>NC_058379.1:67337558-68804224 GCF_018350175.1 Felis catus | reverse complement strand
TCGGGCCACTGATAAATCCCATTTGTGTATATTCTGTATTTACATAACGCCTTTGGAGCCGTGGAGTAGAGTTGGTTTTCATTAAAGCTGTAACAGATGGGACCGGGCTCTGTGTGGTATGTTGAAGTAACATCCGTGACCAGGGTGACCCCCTTTCAGGAATTCCTATACACGTTTTCAAGATTTAACTCAGAACTCACCTTGCCAGAAGCATTTCCTGCTTACTCTGCCCTTCTCTCATCTTGCTGGAACGCCGAGGATCCGGCACTTAGGTGTTGAGTCTCAATTATTGCAAATGCTGCTTTCAAATCCCTACAACTCGGTAGGTGGATGGGTGGGTGCCTGGGTGGTTTTCCTGCCCGCCCCCCCTCCTCCATCTTAGTTTAGGCCTGTTTGTCTATCCCCTCCCCCCCCCCCCACCCCGGCCCCGGGCCAGGCCTATCTCTGCCTCTGCCAGGTGCCCTCCATTTCTCCACACGGTGATCGGAGGCGTCCCTGCACAGAGGCGTTCTCACCAAGCCCCCTTCTCAGACCCATCAGAGGCTTCCAGGACGCCCCGGGGGCCTCGAGACCAGCAGCCCCTCAGGCTGCTGGAATGAGAACCACTTCCTCTGCCCTGGCACGGGTAGAATTAGAGAACCTAAAGGCCAAATCCTGGTGAGGCGCTACAGGCCCAGTGCTTGCTTACCAGCCGGGTCCCCCTGGCTATGTGCACAGAGTCAGACCTGGGCGATTCCGGAGCCTCAGTGAGGAATCCCCCAGCCTCCCTCCATGAGGCCGCATACCTCACCATGGCCCCCAGGAGAAGGCCAAGGCCAAGCTGTTCGGAGCAGCTGCCGCCCCGGAACCGGCCCGGCCTTCCGCTGTGGACACGTGCCTGCCCCTGCGGGTCAGGGCTCAGGAGGGAGAGCGCTCATCTCCAAGGCGACTCAGCCCTGAAAGCAAAGTCCCTCAAGAAGAGCCAGCCCTCAGCCTGTGCGGCAGCTGGTCTCTCCTTGAGCCCTCTGTCAGCCCAGTCTGACTCTTGTCCTCCCGCCTCTCCCCCTGTTCGGGTCCCTGCTCCGCTCGGCAGACCGACATTAGCGGACAGGTACTGACAGGGTGACGTGTCTTTCCTGTGGGTAATTCGCATCTTCTCAGGAGTCATCCGGAAACTGGCCCGTAAAGCCCCTAGAGCTCTCAGGGCCCGTGACCAGTTAGGGAGGCGGGCTCCCTGCATAGCACAGTACCACTGAGACACTGCCGCTGCTTTTGCACGGAACTGGAACATTATAAAATCGTCTCGTTTTTGTTGCAGAAATTTCCAGAACTGAAATTCAAGTATGTGGAAGAGGAGCAGCCCGAGGAGTTTTTTATCCCCTATGTCTGGTCTCTGGTCTACAACTCAGCGGTAGGCCTCTATTGGAACCCACAGGACATCCAGCTCTTCACAATGGACTCCGACTGAGGGCAGGACGCCACGTCCCACCCTCGCCTCCCTCCAGCCAAGCAGCCCTTCTAACTATTTTCTTTCTGGGGAACGGAAGTAGACAGATTGCCCGGTGTATCTTCCGTCAGAGAGGATCACCCGAGCATGTTTCCCTTTCACACTTGGATTTGGAGAATTGGTGCCCAGTTGGCAATAGATCGCTCAGCTTAGATTGTAGTGCAAAAAAATGGGGAGGGGGGTGCCCGACAATAATAAATGCAAAAACCTGCTATTCCACACGCAATTTTATTTCTAAACCAAAAATCTAGAGCTTTTCCGGGAACCTGATGCCTCAGGCATATAACACTTCACCAGTATATACGGTGGGTTTTCTGTTTCGGGTTGTTTTGTTTTTTTTTTCGCATGTTCAAGATTTTTGTTTTGGAGTATGTGTGTTTGCGTGTGTGGGTGCGCGCGCGTGCGTGCTTCTTTCAACATTAAGAAATACCTGAAAAGATGACAAGACGGGAATTGGTGAGGACGTGAAGTCACATGTGTGAGGGGTTGCCTTTCAGAGGGCCCATGATTTAATAAACACTATGGCCGGGCAGTTGGATAGAAGCCTTTAGGTCAGATCCCCTGCATCTTTCTCAAAAAAAGAAATGGCTCCTTCTCATGAAGTTCAGATTAGCTTTTCTGTGGATTTGGCCTCTGAGCTGTAGCTGAATTAAATTGGAGTCTAGCACAAATTAAGTTAATCTACTCTGTATTAATCATTGGGAAAAGAAAAGTTTCATTTTGAAAGCAATCTTTTTTCTTCAACCAGACTAATAGGAGAAAAGGAGACCAATTTGATTAATACAGTACTCTACATGAGATGAAAAACATGTTTTTCTCTTCATTTCTGACTTTGCTTAAACCCTTTTAGACCCTGAGTTGGAGGAAGAAGCTTCTAGGCGCAGGCACTGAGGGCAGAGTGGGATGGTCCTTGTGAGGCCCGGTCTGAGCCCACGACCACCCTCTCACAGAGCGTGGCAGTTCCGTGAGGCGGAAATTTCAGTTCCGGAATGAGGAGCCTCATTTCCATTCTCAGAGACACGAAAGAATTTGCTTTTCCCCATAGAAAGCACACGGTCCCAGATGAGACCAAGCACCCAGTTTCAATCTGCTGTTGCCCAGTCTGTACGAGGAACGAGATTCTCTCCTGTCCCTCTGTTCCCCGGGCTGGAGACCAGAGTCATTTTGGGCCGTCACGATGTGAGAGGGTCTGAGAGGAGCCATCTCCAGTCACACGAAGCTCTGGAAAGGTCAGAAACACACCAGCACCTCAGTGCACACCTGTGTGGCTTCCACCCGTGAGAAGCTTGGGCTGCTCCCTCCCTTCAGGGGCTTTGCGGCCCACCAGGCCGTTTCCTTGTCGTCAGGACGATGCTGGAGCCCCTGAGGCTCCCTGAGGCTGACTGACTGACGAAGGGCCGTCACTGGTGGCTAGACCCAGGAGGCAGGTGCAGTTTGCCTGTTGTCTCCTCAGGCCTTGCTCCGTTCAGGCCTCTTAACTATCTCCACAAATGGCAGGAGACCCTCTTAATTGTCTCCACAAATGGCAGGAGACCCTCGTGGATCTCACTTACCATCCCGCGGACAGGGCCTCAGCCCAGCAGATGAGGCACGTTAACAGCTCCTGCTCAGTCCAGCCCAGTGGGAGAGGTGGTTTGAAGGTGGAAGGATCAACCCTCACATTCTGAACGATTTTCGTTTTAGGTAGCAACATTTTTCCCCCCCACAGGGAAGTGAGACCCAGCTGGAATTTGTTTCCAAAGCATGTTGATTTGCCTCCTTTTCCTTTAAACCAAAACACAGAATTTTAAAAGGGTCCCGGGGAGCAAGTGAACCTCTGGTGGGACCGTGGACCTGTCCTTGGAGGGCGAGGGCTGGGCAGTGCCGTGGGGTTGTCACCAGGCTGCAGGACCGTGCGTTCTTGTGGCAGGAGGAAATAGGGCCCCCCAAAAGTCAGTCAGGGAGCCCTTGATTGAGGGGATCCTGCAGTGCCCCCTCCTGAGGGCCACCTGGCTCACCGAGGTGCCTCCAAAGCCCCATTCTCAGCAGGTTCCTCTCCCCCACCCCCCCCCTTAATTAACCAAACAATGGGAGTGCTCACTGGCCTCAAAACCCGGCCGTGGCTACGGCCTCATGCCGTACGTGAGCACATGCTCCCAGACACCAGTGCAGCCCTGCCTCAGCTCTGGAAACCCACCAGGAGTCTCTTCGATTTTTGTGAAAGATTTACTACGACAATAAATTTAACTGATAACCTTGAGTTAACGCTTGCATTAATTTGCTTAGAAATCTGTTTTCCACAAAGTAAAACTGTGTAGAATGAGGCAGCAGAGGCCGTCGCGTGTTTGGATGAGAGTTAGCCCCTGATTTTACCCAAGATACGGAACTGTTACTACACTGTGTCATAAACCAAGAGTTCCGCCATGATGCTTCTTCTGGAAAGCACGGGACCCTCTCAATATCACCTTCCCTCTCAAGAGCTGAAGGCCATGTGCAAAAAAGCTTCAAAATGGTGCCTCTGATTCCCATAGTCACCCATCCAGCCTGGTGCTGGCAGATCTGTGAACAACAGCCTTGTAGTGTTGGCCCCACAGGGCGGCCATCATTCAACTTCAGACAGCAGCAGGGGTGTGAAAGATCTCAAGGACAAAGACCAAGAAAGGAAAGACTGAGACGGTCCCCGAGGTGAAGCACAGAAAGGACACTGCTCTGGAAGGAAATCACAGGAGCTGGGGAGGAGGAAGGTGGAGAGAGGAAAGAACATAGGACCAGCATCAGTCAGAACACTCGGCAACTTCCTGAAGCTTGCGGAGGTAAAGAGAGAGAAGTTCAGTGGAGTGGGGGATACTTCCACTGAATTTCTGAATCTCTTTAGGCAACATACTGGCCCTTAGGTTCTGGCGAGCTGGGGTTTTGCCTTAGGCATTAAATCTCTCTGTGTAACTGAGTCACTCTGTGCTCCTTTCCAGAGTCATAAAGTAGAATTGTGCTACTTGCTCATACTTTATAGGCTTGGGTTTGTAAGGTCAACCCTTTGGGTCTCTTAATTCCCTCCCAGGCACTCTGCCTGCAATTTCAGTAGTTGCCACCTGATATTAGGGACTGATCCTTGGGCTTTCTGATGCCAAATTCAGGGCTATTCCAGTGTCCTACATTGCCTTCAGGAGTTAAGGAGATCAGGGTTTCTATTCTCTGATGAAGCTCCAAGCCTCATATGAATATGAAAAGCTGAGGAATGGATTATAGCACCCAATTCATAGCAAATAATACATGTTTTATCTTTTAAGAACTTTAATACAGCATACAATTTAATTGCATTAGGGTGTGTCCATTGGGGGATATCCCCTATATGGGGACAAAGCAAGGGAGATTCACCAGGACCTGCCCCACCCCCTCCCTTTGGTCAGGTCATATATGGCAACCATGACTCTCCTGACTTTACAAGGCTATTTTTTTTTCGTATTTTTAAATTTTTTTAAATGTTTGTTTATATTTGAGAGACAGCTCAAGCGGGAGAGGGTTAGAGAGAGAGGGAGAGAGAATCCAGAACAGGCTCCAGGCTCCGAGCTGTCAGCACAGAGCCCAACATAAGCAGAGAGAGAGGGAGAAAGAAAGAATCCCAAGCAGGCTCCACGCCATCAGTGCAGAGCCCGACGTGGGACTGAACCCATGTACCGTGAGATTATGACCTGAGCCAAGATCAGGAGTCGAATGCTTAACTGACTGAGCCATCCAGGTGCCCCTACAAGGGTATTGAAAGTGCCAGCTACTCAGACAACAGCCTCTGGAATTAGCAAAGACACCCCACCCCCACCCCAGAGGAAAAACAGTCCCATGTGACTGACCAGGTAATACCTCACCATCCTGTTGGCTCTCACATACCTTCAAGCAAAATTTTAAATTTGTGGCCAGATTTCCAAGTTCTTAGCTGGAGGGTTGGTTTAGATTACCTAGTCCTCCATTCCTATCAGCAGACTGTCCTTCAAGGATACTGTGACCCAGCTTCTAAATCACCTCAGTCCTGGGGCATAAATAACTAAAACAGACAATCCACACCTGGACGCATCATAGTAAAACTGCCGAAAACCAGAGAAAAAGAAATGTTAAAGCCACCAGTAGTGGTAGTGGTGGGATTACCTCTCAGCAGAAACAGCAGAAGACAGTGAAATCATGCCTTTAAGGTGCCAAGAGAGAATGACTGCCAACCTAGACGCTTCTAGTTGGCAAAATATCCTACAAGAATGAAGAAGAAGAAACGACACTTTTAGACAAACAACTGGAAGAATTCATCAGCACACATATCCTAAAGGAAAATTAAGAGTGTTTTAAGGGCAGACAAGAAAATGATACCAATTATAGGGACAGTTTCAGGAAGGATTGAAGAGCACTGAAAATGAGAAAAGTACAGGTCAACGTAAGTACCGATGATGTAAAACAGTAATGGTGTTGTGGAGTTCCAAATATATATCAAATTAAAACGCATGAAAGCAAAGGTATATAAATGGAGAGGGCTTACATACAGTTTAAATGTTTTAAGCCCCCTGCATCATCCAAGAAGAGGGGTAAGAAAAATCCCATTTAATATTACACTTTGATAAATCAAGAACTCATGTCATAAAAAGTATTAGTAAAAGAGTGTGTGACTTTGAAACTAATTGGAGGAGATGGAATAACCAATTTAGTGACAGGTTGAAGAGATACAAAAGGGGATAAGAAAGAAGAAAAACAGTGGAACAAATAGAAAGCAAGTTGCAAGATATGTGTGATAAATCCATTATTACATTAAATGTAAATGGGCCAATGCTCCATTGTTGACAAAGATTGTCAGGCTAGCTTTAAAAGTAACAATCATAGGGGTGCCTGGCTGGCTCGGTTAGTAAAGCATGCAACTCTTGATCTCAGATCCTTGAATTCAAACCCCATGTATAACATGGAGTTTACTTTAAAAATAAATTTAAACAATAAAAATCATATGCTATTTTACAAGAGACACTTTTTAAAACAAATTCTGAAATTTTGAAAGGAAAGAATGGAGAAACATACATCCAGCAAACAGTAGTCATAGGAAACTGGCGTAGATCTATTAATATTGAAGTAAACTTTAAGGCAAAAAAAAAAAAGCATTATTAGAAATAAAAAGAGTCAATTCAATTAGCAGAAAGAGGTAACAATTCAGCAGAGAGAGAGGGAGAGAGAGAATCCCAAGCAAGCTCCATGCTGTCAGTACAGAGCCCAACTCAGGGCTCAATCTCACAAACTGTGAGATCATGACCTGAGCCAAAATCCAGAATTGGAAGCTTAACTGACTGAGCCACCCAGGTGCGCCTAAAATATTTTGAACTGAGTAATAAAATTACTGTATATCAAAACCTATGGACAGGGACACCCGGATGGTTCAGTCGGTTAAGGGGCCAATTTCGGCACAGTCATGATCTCATGGTTCATGAGTTCAAGCCCCACAATGGGCTCTCTGCTGTCAGCACAGAGCCCACTTTGGATCCTCTGTCCTCTCTCTACCCCTCCCCTGCTCGCTCTCTCTGTCAAATATACATTAAAAATACTTTAAAAAATTGGGGCGCCAGGGTGGCTCACTTGGTTAAGCATCCAACTTTGGCTCAGGTCATGATCTCGCGGCTCGTGCTGACAGCTCAGAGCCTGGAGCCTGCTTCAATTCTGTGTCTCCCTCTCTCTCTGCCCCTACCCTACCTGTGCTCTCTGTCTCTCATAAATAAATAAATGTTTAAAAAAATTTTTTTAAATACTTAAAAAGCCTATTAACAAACTTGAGTTGCAACTAGAACTGTGCTTATAAATTTATATCTTTAAATGCATATGTTAGAAAATAAGGCTGAAAAACAATGACCTCAAAATTTAAAAAAAAAAAGTGAAACCCCAAAACAAAAGCCAAAATATAGAACACAAATATGCAATAAGGGAATAAAGGGAATCAAGAAAATTAAAAATTGGCTTTCTAAAAGGACTAAGAGTTTGGTAACTGTGTAACGAGACTGGTCAAGAAGGAAGGAGAAAGGGTGGGAGGGAGGGAGGGGGGCCAGAGGAATAGTCAGTATCAGAGTGAAGATGGGCAAATTACTTCAAATCATACAGATGTTAAAAATATTTAAGAGGATGTTATGAATACTAATAATTTTTAAATTTAAATTGAACAATCGTTTTTAAAAAGTAATCTCTATACCTAATGTGGGGCTTGAACCCACAACCCCGAGATCAGGAGTCTCATGCTCCCCCAACCGAGCCATCTAGGCACCCCATAGATGGTACAGTCTTGATTGTAGTGATGTTTCAGGAGTATACACATATGTAAAGCTAATCAAACTGTCCACTTTACCCATGTGCTGTTTTCATAATGTCAATTATACATTTTAATTATACAATTAAGACATTTTGAAACTTTGGGTAAAATGAACAGTTTTTTTTTAAAGGTGGTTTTTCAAAACTGACATCAGAAAATCTTGGGGCGCCTGGGTGGCGCAGTCGGTTAAGCGTCCGACTTCAGCCAGGTCACGATCTCGCGGTCCGTGAGTTCGAGCCCCGCGTCAGGCTCTGGGCTGATGGCTCAGAGCCTGGAGCCTGTTTCCGATTCTGTGTCTCCCTCTCTCTCTGCCCCTCCCCCGTTCATGCTCTGTCTCTCTCTCTCCCAAAAAAATAAATAAATGTTGAAAAAAAATTAAAAAAAAAAAGGAAGAAGAAAATCTTGAAAATTGGAATCATCCTACATTTGAATCCATAATTTAAAAATCTCACAAGGCAATCTATAGGCCCAGATAGGATTGCCTGTGAATTTTCTAGAGAAAAATAATGCCAATCTTACTCAGACTCTTCTAGGTGATAGAAAACCTTCCAACTTCATCTTAAGAGACCAGTATATCCTTATATATCAAAAATTTGACAAGAACAGTATAGAAAATGAAAATTTCATGCCAGCTTCTCTCATCATTGTAGATGCAAAAGATCTAAACAAAATGTTAGCAAACAGAAACCAGCAAGGGATAAAAAGCGATGTGTAAAAATACATCATGATTGAATTGGATTATCATTAAAAAATCAGAGCCATTCACATTAATAGAATGAAGGGGGAGAAGTCAATGATAACAGATGCGGACAACACTTTTTATGAAATTCAACAATCATTGGGTGATATAAATGTTCATAAACTAGAAAGATAAGGAAATGTCAGTCTGATAAAGATATCCACAAAAAACGTGGAGTGAACACATCCTACTTAAAATATCAAAAACTTTCGTCCTAAGATTGGGAGCAAGAAAAAGAGGTCCCTGAACATATCTTCTATTCAAAATGATACTGGGTGACAATAGGCAGGGCATAGTATTTAGGGGGAAGTAGTCAGGGATTCCTGAAACCACTTTGAAATGCATCACTCACACACACACACACACACACACCAACAACAACAAAACAGAAAAAGGATGAAGAAAAAGGATGGATGGATGGATGGATGGATGGATGGATGCTAGAATAAGTTTGGTAAACTTGGTAAAATCCAGAATGGTAGAATCTAGATAGTGTGTGGGTGTCCACTGTAAAATTCTTTCAGCTTCATTGTATGTTGGAGAAAAACAGTACCTAAGGTCTCAACCCAGTGCGACAATGTTTTTAAAAAAGGGGTGGGGGGTGGGGGTGCCTGGGTGGCTCAGTTGGTTAAGCGTCCGACTTTGGCTCAGGTCGTGATCTCATGGCTCATGATTTGAGCCCCGCATCAAGCTCTGTGCTAACAGCTCAGAGCATGAAGCCTGCTGTGGATTCTGTGTCTCCCTCTCTCTCTGCCCCTCCCCTGCTTGCACTCTGTCTGTCTCTCAAAAATGAATAAACATTAGAAATATATATATATGTATATATATATATATGTATATATATATAAAATTGGATTGGGTGGGAAGAAAATAAACTGTTATTATTTGCAGAAGACATGACTAAGTATGTAGATAATCTAAAAGAATCCACCAATGAACTAGTAGAATTAGCAAGGTTTCTGGATACCAGATCGTATAACAAAAATCACTTGCATTTCCAGATGCCAACAACAAACGGTTAATGTACCATCTCCAATAGCATTCTGAAAATCCATTAGAAAAAAAATAAAAGTTAAACAACAAAAATCCATTAGGCACTCAGAGACCAATCTAAAAAAGCGGGGGGGGAGTGAAATTAAAAATCTAAATAAGCGGAGGGTATTAAATTCGTGGATTGGAAGGCTGAACAGTGCTACTGCAGCTGCGACATAGGTGATACAGGTGAAGGAGGATTCCGCCTAATTCCTCCCTTTACCCACCCAACACCCACAGAATCTTTTTCCCCACACAAAGAGCACCACCCACCCTCCCCAAAGAAGATACGCCCAAAGCCCCATCCTGTTCCTGCGCTCGGCCTGACACCTGACCGTGGGCTTCCTTCTGAAGCACGGGAGGAACCAATTGGGCCTCGTATTTTCCCACTGCGTTCAAATGAGGGACTCTGCTTTCTCAGCCGCCGCAGGTGGATTCTCGCCATCGGCCACCCAGCCACCTCCCCAAAGTCAGTGGCACGTTTCGCATCATGTGATTTGCAGCAATCCTATGTGTAATCTGCTTGAGCTAATTTGGGAAGAAAAGGACTTGTTTCTGGGTATGAGGTAGCCACCAAATTCTGGGGTGCACCGTGGGAACTAAGCTTCGATACTGTACAACCAGGAGAAATCTCCAACTGCTGCTGCCCAGGATAAGGCAGCTTAGCCGCTGCCCCACCTAGCACCCTTGCACACAGCTGGGGACCAGTCACTAACTTTGCCCACGGCTGCCCCAGAGGAAGCCAGCGCCACCACCTTGCCCTCCTGCCCATGCACCTGCCACCCCCCTCCACGCTCACTCCCACCCATCAGTCCATTGATTGGCTCTGCCTCGGGAAAGCCAGCTGCACGCGCAACCCCAGCCGCAGGGGAACCGAGACAGCGAAGCCTGTAGCTTTCCACGTGGGCTGGAGTGCCCTGCATGAGCCAAACCGTGGCTTCTGTCACCTTACCCCATGCTATTGTTTGAGTCGTAAGTGAGATAATGCTTAGAAAATTAATATAAATGCAAAGCATGGAGAATGTAAATTCTCTAAAGACAGGGATTTAGGTCTGATTTCTGTGTGTCTGCATCCCACACCTAAACCAGTACCTGTCCTGAAGAAATATTTGTTGAATAATGCCAGCATTTAGCACAGTTTCTAAAACATGGTAAGCACTAATAAATAATAGCTAGTATTAGTTAACATGATAGGAAGTCCCAGAAAAAGCTAATGCAGCAACCCAACCCATCTTAAGGACACCGACTCTGCCTGTCTGTAGCTCTGGCACCCTCTGGCTGGCTCCCCTCATAGTCACAAAGGAGCTGCCCAGTTCCTGATGTTGCATCAAGGCATGATCTCCTCTAGGACACAGCTTGGGAGTGAGGCTCCTCTCCCAGAAGTCCCCTAACATTTCCATGCCCAGGCCTGCTTCCCATACCCATTCCTAAACCATCGTTGCCAAGGAGGGGGATCCGCCATCAGAGAAAACTAATCAGGCTCTGGAGCCAGGTTGGACCAGCTGTGTGCAGAGAGTGAATAAAAATCAGCCTCCTTTAGGAAGTAGGAAGTGGGAGGCAGGATAGACAAGTAACAGACACTGTAAGCCATGAACAGGGCGGTGGGGAAGGCCGGATCTAGGTTTGTCCCGAGAACCCCCAGCCAGGGCTCCTGAGTCCCAGCTCTCAGACCCTACAGACAGATGAGGCTGCTCGAGGGCCCAGGGACCATGCCCAGGACAAGGGCCTGTGGAAGAACAGGAGGTGTGCCGGCTGGATGCGCCCACGGCATCCACAGCCCCATCCTCCTCGGGGTTCCCACACGCAAGCTGCGTGAACGAATGGCGGCTTCCCCATCTCCCAGAGTCCGCTTAATAGGAAACAGGACTTGGTGGGGAACAAACAATGTATGACAACCCCAGCCCTCAAACTGGAAACATCTGTCCTTGCTGCAGCACCCCCTCCCCAGCCCAGCCCAGCCCGGCTCCCGAGGGGGCCCGCCGGGCCTGGCTGGGGAACTCAAGAACCTTCTAGGGAATAAATAACATAAAGGAGCCCGGAGCCTGGGAGGGTCTCCAGGCTCCCAGCTTGGCCCCAGAGCCTCACGGGCTCCTAGCTTCATCCTGCTGGCCTCGGCACTGCGCCCACCCCAGGCCATGGGGGGATCTAGGGCTGATGGTCCCACAGGAGCCCTGGGCTACACTTGGCTTTGTTTCCATGGGGGGCCAGGGCCTCACAGGGAGATGCCCCTCGGATGGCCGAAGCTTCAGTCCCCAGGGCCGTCCCTTACCCATCGCCTTGTCTCTGCCCCCACTCTCTGCCCGGACTACCCTTCCCCTCCTTGTCTCCCTGCCAGGTCCTGTCCCCCTTCGAGGCCAGGCTCAGAAGTAGTTTGGGCCAGGCAGCCCGGCCCCAGCTGGTTAGATGACACGGGTCTCCCCTGGTGCTCCCAGAGTCGCTGTCAGGGCCACGCTAGCATCCTTACGGCCCTGGTGAACACGGGGCAGCAGAAGGGATTCGTTGTACCTGGGACCAAGGGTGCCCGGCAGGGACTGGGGCACGCGGGTCCCACAGGCAGAGGCTGACACCCACACACACCGCTCCCACGAGGGCCACTGTTTCTGAGGCAGAGATCAGTGCCGTCCCCTGGCTGTTCTAGAGAGAATCCGGCCTCACAGAGGCCCACCTGGCTACCTAGTGTGCATCCCTGCAGCATGGGCCCGTCTCCAGATCTCCCCGGCCTCGGTCCCCGGTCTGGATTGGGATGGGATGACAAGCCCCTGGGGAGCAGGGTGGCAGGAACATCGTCTGCAACCTCTGCTGCCCCACAGAGAGTGGGGAGAACTGGCCTCGGGAGGGGGCCGCCGGGGAGGGGGGTGCTGGCGAGGGCTATTGGGCAAGGGAGAAGCCTGGAGAAGCCTGGGCCTGGAGAAGCCTGGGGGGCTGCTCTCCGCTGGGAAAGGTGTTTCTTTGCCACAGCCAGCCAACCAGCAGTGCTCCTGAGTACCCGGGGGTGGAGGACAGCCTGGAAGGAGAGTCCCACGCGGGGACATTTCCACCCAGCCCCTGGCTGCCCCCAGCCCTGTCCCCCCGCTAGGCCCCTCCCAGGCCTGGACCAAGGACCACGCGCACCCCCCAGCCGCATGCCGGTGCAAGCCCCCAGCCGGAACAGGTGCTGGCAGAGCAAGGGGCAGCCAGGTGGGTGCAAACGTCTTTAGACCAGCCCAACCCCCCGCCAGAGAGCGGGAAGCCCAGATTCAGCCTCCCCCCTCGTCCAGAGGCCAGGAGACCAGATGTCAGCTGAGGCGGCCATTCCAAAACGCACACATCTTCAAAGCAGGGCTATTTTCCACGTCCTTTGGGCAATTTTTAAACAAGTTTGTAAAACTGGAATTTTAATAGGTGACATATTGGCGTGTACGTGTGCGTGTACGTGTGCGTGTACGTGTGCGTGCGCACGCGTGTCTGGGCCCCTTTGGCGGCTATTGCCGCCACAGTGTCCTGGAAGATGGGTGGGGTGGGGGGAGTTTCCTAAAGGGCCACCCGGTTCACTTCCAGGTTCACGGTGTGTTGCAAAAGAGCTGAGCCTTTAAGAATTTGGGGGAGGGGGGCAGTGCTTCAGAGCAAGCTCAGAAAGGGCACCGCAGCCCCGGAGGCCTCCCCACCTAGGTTGGGGGAGGGGAGCACAGCTTGATGGGAAATCACTGCCATGCAGCCCCCAACACTTCCGTGTGCCCCTTCTCCTGTCTCAGCGTTGAACCCAGACGTATCATTGGTCTGCTCGGGCTTCCGTAATAAATACCACAGACAAGGGGGGCTTAAACCACAGACGTTTAGGTTTCTCACGATTCTGGAGGCTGGAAGTGCGAGATCAAGGTGTTCGCAGGTCTGGCTTCTCCTGAGGCCTCTCTCCTTGGCTTGCAAACGGCCGCCTTCTTGCCCTGTCCTCACACGGTCTTCCCCGTGTGCTCATGTTTATGTCCTAAGCTCTTCTTACAAGGATACCAATCATATTGGCTTGGGGCCCACCCTCATTTTATCCCAGTTACCTCTTCAAAGACCCTATCTCCAAATACAGTGGACCCTGGAACAGCACAGTTTTGGGCCTCCCAGGTTTATACACTGATTTTTGCAGTGTGCTACTATAAATGTATTTCCTCTTCCTCGTGATTTCCTTAACATTTTCTTTCCTCCAGCTTATTCCATTGTGAGAATACACTATATAATACATATATAAGGGCATCTGGGTGGCTCGGTGGGTTCAGCATCCGACTCTTGACTTCTGCTTAGTCATGATCTCACAGTACGTGGGTTCAGTCCTGCGTCGGGCTCTGCCCTGACAGCATGGAATCTGCTTGGGATTCTCTCTCTCCCTCCGTCTCTGACCCTCCCCTCCTCATGAGCCCATGCTCTCTCTCACTCTCTCAAAATAAACATTTGAATACAGTAAAGATATATATAACATACAAACTATGTCTTAGTCAATTTATGTTATCAGCAAGGCTTCTAGTCAACAGTAGGCTATAAAGTAGTTAAGTCTTGACGGAGTCCAAAGTTACAGGCAGATCTGCGACTGCATGGGGGTCAGTGCTCTTAACCCCTGCGTTGTTCAAGGGTCAGCGTAGTCACAGTCTGGGGCGCTGGGGGTTAGGGCCTTCACATACGGATTTTGGAGAGACAGAACTCAGCCTGGAACACCAGACGTCGTCTGTGAGTTTGCTCCCGGCGTGGTCCCACTTCAACCCTTCCATTTTTTTTTTTTTTAATGTTTATTTATTTTTGAGACAGAGAGAGACAGAGCATGAACGGGGGAGGGGCAGAGAGAGAGGGAGACACAGAATCGGAAACAGGCTCCAGGCTCTGAGCTGTCAGCACAGAGCCCCACGTGGGGCTCGAACTCACGGACCGTGAGATCGTGACCTGAGCCGAAGTCGGCCGCTTAACCGACCGAGCCACCCAGGCGCCCCTCATCCCTTCCATTTTTAACTCCAACTCCTTGCTTCCCTCCTCCGCTGGGCATCCCAGGCAATGCCCCCGCTCCCGCCCACACGCACACACACGCTTGCACCAACACTCACATGGACATACGCTCCCACCCGGGACAGAGCCCTACCATGCTCCAGCTCTGGCCTGAGAAGCTGGACCCCTCTTTCCCTGGAATCACCCTCAGACACAGCACCAGCCACAGTGGCCTCCTTGCTACCTCCCCGGGCTGCCAACGCCACTCCCCACGTCAGGTCCCCTGCCGGGTCTGTTCTCTCCCCCTGGTCCTCGGACGGCCACCTCCCCCGTGGCCCTCAGCCTCTAAGGGGTCCACAGTCCCTGCCCGAAGAGGTCCCCCCAACCGGACCCTCCTGTTAGTTCCTCATCCGCCTTATTTCCTTAACACCCTCGTTCTATCCCTTGTGTATGTTCCTCGTTAATTTGGTGACCGCGGACTGTCTGCCCATCCAATGGGGTGCTCTGTGGGGGCAGCACCAGACCCCAGGGACGTGCTCGAGGACATTCCCACCCTCTGCTGCGGAATGGCTCACAGCCGCTGTCCACACACTCGGCGTCAGAGCTAATGCAGGTGAGGGGTGGGGAGAGTTAACAGGGAACCGGGGCTCTGTGTTTACATTTGAGGGGAAGGGGCTGGGGAAAGAGCGAGACCGTAGTCTCAGGTGAGGTCGAGGGGAATGGCTGGCGTGAGACCTTTCAAGGGGCCCAGGGAAGTCACCACACGCAAGGTCGCATTCTAGCCGTGCCTCGGAGTCTGGGTGGGGGACCCCGTGAGGAAGGGCCCTGCCAGCACAAAAGCAGGAGACAAGTCCTGGGAAGGGAAAGCAGCTTCTGGGCCAAAGGAGGCCGCCGCCCCAGGCCCGGCCCCGGTCGGTCCCAGTCACGGGGGTGATGGTAACTTTGACTCTGGGATCACGGAGCAGGGCAAGGAAAGCAGGTTCAGAAGAAGGGCGATTCAGTTCTTCCATTCTAAACCTATTCCTCCAGTGGAGCCCATGCCACAATCGCACCTTTACCGTGCTGCTGCCATCTTTAAACAGGGCAGAGTGCGCGTAAGGACACGGATGTGAAGTCGCTTTCCAGATGCCATGTGAATGAAGCGCGCGTGTGTGTGTGTGTGTGTGTGTGTGTGTGAAAAAGAGAGAGGATGGAGCCATCACCTCGCACTTGCCTACCATCACGTCAAAGTCTATGTGGGGGGCGCCCCCTGGAGTTAAGCAGTGCACGACCCATGCAAACTTCCTTGCCTGCCCTGCCCTGAGTCTCCCCTCTAGGGAAAGCCCTAGAGGCCCAGGCCCTGCTCCCCACCCTCTGCCTTCCCGGCTGCTCCCTAGACTCCCCAGCCCGCAGGATGAGTCAGGTAGGAGCTTGTGGCTTTCAACTCCCTGGTCTCCCAAACCACCCAGATTCCCCTCTGGGCCCCTCATGGCTTCCCCACTTGGTCTCCCTGACTAAGCCGGGGAGGCTGCTCCCCCGGCCAGGTGGGGAAAGCAGTGCCCTCTGGTCCTGTTACGTACCTCCTGTAGACACAACAGGGATAGTAGGGTGGCAGGGCGTGTGACCTCGGCTCTGAGACTTTGGCAAGGCCCCACCCCTCTTACCTGAGTCATGGAATTCTCCAGAGGTGGGCAGGGCTGCTGCCTGGAGCCAGAAGAGGTGAGGTCACGGGTCGCGTCCACCACAGTCCCCGCCCCTCCCTGTGCTGGGGCAGCTGAGCTCATGTTTCCGGGAGCTTACTCGCCTTGTCCCGGAGCCTGGAGCAGGTGGGAGGGGCCCCGTAGATACCGTGTCTCCTGCTGGGCTTCACGTCCCTTTCATCTTTCTGTCCCTTCCACTCGAAAGAGAAGCCAGGAGCCTGGAGGGACGCCCCGGGAGGGGCCGGGGAGGAAGTAGCCAGAGGGGGAGTCTGTGCATCAGGACAGAGACGGGGAAGGTCAAGGGCTGTCTTCCCCCCACCCCGGGGCGTGGGGTGTCTTGGGGAAACCCTGGGGTGGGGTGGAAGGAAGTCAGGATCTGACTGGTGGTGGCCCTGGACTGGTACAGGGGATAAATCCACCCTTGAGGGATCTGAGCAGAGGCGTGTTTGGGCGCAGGTGAGGGTGCGTGGCCTGTCCCCAGGGTTGCGGGGGCCCTCGTGAAGGCAGGTACAGCTGGGCACTGACAGCCACCAGGGCTCCACCAAGAACGGAGAGCAGGGATGGGCGGAGCTCCGCTCACCGTCTCTGTAGGAGTCCTGTATCTTTCCCCAGTGCTGACACACACCGGCGGGCTCCAGTTTCCAGATGGGCAAGCCAAGGCTTCGAGAGGGTCACAGGGGGGCCGCGGGGGCTTGATCCAGCGCCCCCCACCCCAGAGCTGTGCCCCTTCTTTCAGAAATGGTGGGACTCGGCCCCACATGGCTGGACCAGGACAGGAGCAGCCGACAGTGAGGGCGGCGGGCTGTTGGGGGTGAGCAGAGACGATGGAGGGACTGTTTTCAGACCTGGGAGTGGGGAAGGAGCATCCACGCACATGTGGGGAAACTACTGGAAGGTGTGGAGTAGGGACAGGCCAGGATCAGGGCTTCCGAAGCCATCTCCCCAGAGGCAGGAAGGATGACCCCAAACCAGCGAGGCCCTCAGGTATTCAGAGGACTCGGAGGCAGAGCTACCCAGGACCTAGGGTGGGGTGGATGAGGTGTCATCCTGGGGGCCTGCGCATTGTCAGACTTCAAGCCAAACCCCCAGAGACGCCGTGTTTGGAGCTAGGACAACCTATGTCTGTGGATGAGGGCAGAGGAGGCACAGGGTGCGAGGGGAGGCTTTCCAGTGATCCTCTGTGAGGCCCCAACCCTGATGGCTGGTCTGGTGGGGGGGTGGGGGGTGGGGAGGATGCTCGAGGGGCTGGGGGTGAAGATTTAGAGCCAGAGAGCGGCTTCGGGGGCCCTGCCAGCCTCCTGTCTGACGTGCCTCCTCATATGGGGGGCACAGCATGTTGGTCCCGCCCTCATGCTGCCTGGGGACCAGCTCTGTCACCCTTAGCAATTACAGGAAGGGCACAGTGGTTGGTTTGGGGACTCCTGGGGACAGCTGTCTTTATTCACTCTCAAGCTCACTCCCAAGCTACACACCCACATACACACTCTCTCTGTCTCTCATACACGTCATGCGTGTTCACACACACACACACACACACACACACCTGCAGCCAAGATGTAGGCGCATGTCATAGGGCCCGGGGACGTCCCCAGGAGGCTGACTCGGGGGAACCCTGGCCAGGTGAACTCAAGGGAAGTTCATATTTTGCAGATGTGGCCCTGAGAGGGAAGGGCTTGTCCAAGGTCGCCCAGCCTGTCAGGGCCCACGATGGCTAAGCAGCAGACGCCTCCAGCCTCTGCCCGGGACTCCCGGCTCGCTTCCCCTGCTGTGCCCTGGGCGTCTGCTCCCCTGCAGGCCGGTGCCTGATGCCTGGTGCGGTACCGTGTGCCCTGCAGTGGTCCCTTCCCAAGGACCCCACCCCAGGGGCCGGCTTCTCCAATTCGCACCCAGAGCACCAGCTCCTTGGCAGGTAGGGTTTCCTTCCCACTTGGCCCCCACTTACCATGGCCAGAGCTATGACCTGAAGAGTAAGGACAAGAATCAGATGATGGGGCCACAAAAGCATCCATGCCAGCTTCCCCTCAGCTGGGCCAGGATGCGCAGGGGCGAGGGAGGGAGCTGGCGGAGTCCTGGGACACAGCAAGCACGTACTGAGGGAGCAGTTTCCTGCTCTGTCATTTCCAGGTCTGTGACCTTGGGCAAGGACGTGCCCTCCCTAGATCTCACTCTCCCGTCCGTGACACGGCATCCACCTCAGAAGGCTTCTGTGGGGGAGCGGGGAGCGGAGGGTAATTGTGATAACGCGTGTAGAGCACAGCGGGGGCTCAGCAGATCGAAATCATTCCTCCGGGGTCCAGGCAGCACCAGCCAGCCCGAAGAGGCAGCCGGCTGAGCTCAGTGGGGGAGCAAGGATGGGCCAGGTCAGGGTCCCAAGGAGGGAGAGGCCTCACTGCTTGAGAGCCAGCCGGCCAGCAGGTACCCCGGGACCTGAGCTGCTGATCTGTGCAGGGTGTGAGGGGCGGGGTCTGCCTGGGGCTCAGAGGCCCAGAGAGAGGCCGGGGAGAGGGGGGGGGGGGGGGGGGGGGTTCCCGGGGGCTACCAGCTCCCGACTGCAAAGCCACCCAGAGCTGCGTGGATGGTGGCCCTGGACATGAAGGGGGAATGCCTGCCCCTCCTTCAAAGCCCCAGATCAACGCCCCTCAGGGCTTCAGCTCAGTGGCTCCCACTAGCCCAGTGCACAACCCACCCACCCTGTCCCCTCTCTGGGCTCCCTGGGGATGAGGGCAAAGCCTTGGCCTTAGTTTCCTCCATGACGCACAGCAGTGGCTTCACCCCGAGAGGCCGCCCTGGATGTGTCTGAAGATGGGGACCAACGTGTGGGCGGGGGAAGGTGGAGACCAGATGCACCCGGATTCGTACCAGGAGTGGATAGGCCGAACGGGGCCTTTGTGTTCTCACTGCCCTGATTTCTGTGGGTTTGGTGAAGGGGGAGGAGGGAGGCTTCTGGTTCCAGAAACCCACTGGCCCTCAGGGCAGCATCTTCAGGCGAACCCTCTCCCTCCTGGGCCTCAGTTTCCTCCTCCTGCGAGTCCATACCCGCCTGGTGCACCCGAGGCCGTTCCCGTGAGCACTGAGGTCATGACTGGGAAGCTGTGAGGTTCCTCCAGGAAGACGCGCCATAAATACCTCTTTGGTCTCATTATCTTCATTAGGGCCCGGGAGCCCAGGCGTGACAGCTGAGTGGGCGGGGAGCATGAGTCGCCCCAGAAGAATGGGGCCTCTGCTGGGGACCAGGGAAGCGGGAGAACGGGGTTTCAGCTTGTGTCCAATCACAGGGAAGGAGGAGGAGGGCCCTGTCCTGGCCCAGAGCCTCAGAGCCAGGATGTTTTCTGTTTGGGTAGGTGGGGCCTCCCATCCGAGAGGTGAGTAGGGATCTGAGGACCCAGAGTGCTCCCCTCGGCGGGGGGGTGTGGGGGCTGGAGAGGAGGCAAAGGATGAGGCAAGGAGCACTGAGCTTTGGCCAACAAACCCGAGCAGGAGGTGGTTCTCTTGCCGTTTCTTGAACATTCTTATACTGTATCTGAAAACCTCTTACGATAAAAACACTCAACGAACAAGAAAATAGAGGGGAACTTCCTCAACCTGATAAAAGATTCCTATGAAAAACCCACGATGGACAGCTTGCTTTCTGGTGAAAGATTGAAGGCTCTCCCACTAAGATCAGGAACAAGACAGGGATCTCGGCCGCCACGACTTCCTTTCTTGCGCTGGAGGCTCCAGCCAGGGTGACCAGGCAAGAAGAGATGTGGAAGGAAGGCACACAACTGCCTCTGTCTGCAGAAGACAGGATCTCGTACGTAGAAAATCCTGGGGCGCCTGGGTGGCTCAGCCAGTTGAGTGTCCGGCTTCAGCTCAGGTCGTGATCTCATGGTTCGTGGGTTCGAGTCCCACATTGCACTGTCAGTGCAGAGCCTGCTTGGGATTCTCTCTGTCTCCCTCTCTGTGTGCCCCTCCCCCACTCACGCATGTGCTCTCTCCCTCTCTCTCTCTCTCAAAAATAAATATTTTTAAAAATGCTTTTATTTAAAAAAAGAGAGAAAGGAAATCCTGAAGAACCCACTAAAAAGCTATTCGAACTGGTAAACAATTCAGCACATTTGCAGGGTACAAAATCAATACCCCCAAATCCACTTTGTTTCTGTATACTGGCAATGAGCAATCCAAAATGAAATTAAGAAAACGATTCCGTCTACAATAGCATCAAAAAGAATAGAAGACTCAGAAGTAAATTTAAGAGAACAAATGTTAGGTCTTACACTCTGAAAACTACAAAATAATGTTGAAAGAAATTTTAAAAGATGGGAATAAATGCAGAGACATCCCAGGGGCATTTGGGTGGCTCAGTTGGTTGAGCGTCCAACTCTTGGTTTCGGTGTAGGTCGTGATCCCAGGGTTGTGGGATCAAGCCCTGCATCAGGCTCTGTGCTCAGCATGGAGTCGGCTTCGGATTTTTTCTCTCTCTCCCTCTGCCCTCTCCCCCGCTCAAGCTTTCTCTCTCTCTCTAAAATTAAAAAAAAAAAAGAAAAGAAAAGACATCTCATGCTCATGGATTGAAAGGCTTGGGGTGCCTGGCTGGCTCAGTCAGTAGAGTGAGTGACTCTTGATCTCAGGGTTATAAGTTTGAGCCCCACGTTAGGTGTAGAGATTACTTAAAAATAAAAAATTAAAAAAAAAAAGAAAAGCTTAATATTGTTAAGATGACAGTCATCCCCAAATTGACCTAGAGAATCAATGTAATCCCTATGTCTTAAGTCTCTGAAATGTCTATTTCTGTGAATCAGGGATGGGACCTTCTAGTAGGGGTCTTACCTTAGTCATTCCCTCAGGACCATCCACAGCTGACCCCAGAAGACTGCCCACTTTAAGGCAAAAAGTTAGTTGTAGAAAGAAAGCCCAGACTTAAGCCAGATAGGTCTGGAATGAATCCCAATGCTGTGTAACCTTAGACATGTTACTTAACCTCTCTGAGCCTCTTTCACACAAGATAGAGGTTAATACCGCCTATCTCACAAGGTTGTGAAAAACAAATAAAACAAATGTTTGCAAAGCACCCTCCCCATGGTCCAGCACGCAAGGTGCTCAACCAAGGTTAGCTTCCTGCATATGTCCTCTCTCCTCTCTTTATGCCCCTGGGACAGGTGGGTGCACCTGCCTGGGAGAGGCCCAGGCCTAGGGAAGGCTTGGGACACAGAGTGATGTGCACTCAGGGATGTGGCCCAGTGCCTGAGCTCCTGGCAGAGCTAGGATTCACTTCCAAAGCCGTCAGGATCCTTGGTCAATGCTGCTGCATGGGCTAGAAGCAGTGCTGGGTGGAGCCTCCCTCCCCGATTTGACTCTCAGCTCCATCACTTCCCAACTCCATGACCTTGGGCAAAATCCCTCAACTCTGTGAGCCTCAAATTGCTCATCTATAAAACAGAGCTATAATCTACTTCTGGTTAATGCGAGAATGACAGATCACATGTGGAAAGAGCTTGCATGGGGTAGTTGCCCAACGTGTGACAGGGATGTGATTTGCCGTTCGGAACGTAGGAGTCCAGGGCGAGAAACGGATGTCGGAGGAACAAGTCACTGGACAGAGGGTGTCATAAACGCTGAGGCCTTTGCACCAGACCGTGACCGGGAAGGAATGAAAAAGCACACCAAGAGCTGGGAATAGGAGTAGCCAAGTCGGGGAGGTGGGACGTTCTGAGAATAAAAGCCAGCATCTGTGTCCTGCTTACTAAGTGCCAGAAACTGGGCCAAATGCTTGCCGGGCACCAACACCTCAGTCCTCCCGACAACTCACTTTATAGGAAAGACACCGGGGAGGAGCACAGAAGGAATTCCCACCGTGAGGTGAACCATGAGCCCGGAAGCCAGGGAGCTCTGCCCGCGGGGTGAAGTGTGGGCAGAGCAACTTGGGAGGGGAAGAGGAGGGTGTGGACAGGGGCTCTGGGCCAGGGCCCGGGAGACCATTTTTGGAAACACAGGGCAATTGACCTTGCCCGATCAATTCCTTGACCCAGGGAATAAAAGAGAGGCGCAAACAGGCAAAACCAAACTGCAGTGGCCCAGATGCCAACAAAATCAAGGAAGCCATCACTGTGAAGTCAGGATGGCAGCCATCTTGGGGGGGGCGGGATACCAGAAAGAGGCTGAGATTAGGAGGGACCCTGGGATGGGGGGCAGCTTCTGGGTGCCGGAAACATTCCCAGAGTCCCTGTGGTGGTTGTGGGTGGTTCCTTTATAACCCTTCATTCAGCTGTACGTTTGTCTTAAACACACTCGTCTCTATGCCTATTTCATGATAACAAAGGCTTTTGGGGGGTCGCCTGCGTGGCTCAGTCAGATGAGCCTCCGACTCAGTCTCGGTTGTGGGATGGACCCCCGAGTCGGTCTCCGCACTGACAGCCTGGAACCTGCTTGGGATTCTCTCTCTCTCCCTCTCTCTCTGCCCCTCCCCTGCTCGTTCACTCTCTCTCTCTCTCCCTCTCTCTCTCTCTCTCCCCCCCCTCAAAATAATTAAATAAACTTGAAAAAATAGAGGGGGGTGGAAAAAACCCACAACGATAGGACCAGGGAAAGGGATCCTGACCAGAGATAAGCATGAGACTTTTAGGTTGTTAGGAAGTGATATACGTCGTGGCATGCCGTAACATCTGAAAATCGAGATCATGTGGACGATGCTCGTTTGGAATTGCTGGGGAAAGAGCCTCAGGAAATGCTAGAAACTCTGAGTAGCTCTGGACAGACTCGAGGCCTGGGGTGGGCTCCAAACAGCCGGCAGGGACTTCCCAAGCGGTTCACTTCTGTGAGGGTTGCAATTTTTGTACACGGGGTATGGTACGCTAATGGTTTATGTATAATAGGTTTATCCGGAAAAGAACCCAAACATTTAGCAAAGAAAGGGCTGTGGTCACTACCACTGAGGGGCTGGCCTCAAGGTGGGGAGGCTGTGCTCCAGAGACCAACGCTGCTGACCCATTTTCCGGAGGCGCCCCCCAGAGGCCCAGGACATCACCCAGGTGTCTCTGCTGGACTTGTGCTGTGGTCGGTTGGTCTGTCCACTGGAGCCAGAGCCCTATCCCTTCCAGAAAAGTCCTTTAACAAATCTCTCCTCTCCGAGTGCCTCGGAGCCAGCGCTGCGCTGCTCTCTCTTTTCCCAGAAGGATCTCCATTGGAGGGTGCAGGGCAATCCTGTCCCAAGGCCCCTGCTTTCCCGGGGCGGTGACGGGCCACGGAGTCCAGGGTCCATCCGCAATCTCGGGGAAGGCTTCTGAAGGCAGGAGGGGCTGTGCCCAGGGGCAGCCAGAGGCCTGGGGACCCAGCGCTCTCGCTTGACATAATGCCTCTGTCACGGTAAGCCTCTTCAGGCTGGGCTCTCATGCCAACAAGGTCCGAGTCCCCGTCAATTTTACTCTGAGGGGCACGATTTAAGGAGGCGAGGGACACCGGGAAAGCAGAAAGGAACACTCTGGATACTTAGAAAATGAAAGAGAGGGAAAAAGAGGTCATAAACAAAGTTCAAAGACAAATGACACGGCAGGAGAAAGTATATATTTGCGTCGTAAGTGAAACGTAAAAGATTTGTATCCTGAATCTGTAAACGAGGAAGAAAGAGAACCCAATAGAAATAGAAGCAAACGATGGGGAGAAGAAACCCCCCACCGCCCCGAAATAAAATGGTCCGTAAACCCATGAAAATGGAAATACAAATCCACACCAACGAGATAGTAGTTTTCCTCGATTCGTCGGGGAGGAAGAAGATTGCCGACACACTGTGCTGGGAGGGGTGTAGAAAACAGCACGCGCCGTCGCTTTGAAAGGAAGTCGGGGCCACCTCGTGCAGTGTTAATTTTGCAACAGCTACGCAGTGCCGCCACGCACCCGACTTCCAACCCGGCGAGCGAGTCCGGGAGCAGGGCGCCCACTAGCACTCGCACAAGCCCACAAGGGTGCTTTGGGGAGAGGTCTGTGCAGCTTTATCCGGATTAGCAAAAAAGTAGCGACAGCCTGAGCGCCCGTCCATGCCAGGGGGCTCCAGTTAATCGTGGTATTTCACACGGTGAATCTCAGGCATTTCGCTCGCTTCAAGGAAGTTCCACGATTTTGTGCTCAGGGTGAAAAAAGCAAGTCATAGCGCAATATACGTAAGGGGAGTCCGAATTCGTGGACATGGGACAAAGCAAAGCTGAACAATAATAAAGAATAAAACACCGTGAGAGAGAAAGGGAGGGAGGCAGAGAGAGAGAGAGACAAAGTATTAGCTTCTGGGAAATGGAATTGAAAAAAGAGGCAGCTGGAGGTGGGGTGCGTATTCATTTCGTATTTAGATACTTTTGTGTTGCTTTAATATTTTTCAGCAAAAAGGTGTTCTTGGATATTCTAAACATTCACAGAGAAAAACTAAAAAGAAAAAGACACGATCATGAGAGAGCCAGCCAAGCGGTCAACTGTGGGTAATTTTGTTGGTGTCTGGGAGGAAGGGCGGGAAGCCGAGCGAAGGTGGAGGACAGCTGGCAGCAACGAGGCAGTGCCTCGACCTTGCTGTCCCCGCGGAGCCACTTCTGGCCCCTTGGGCGGGGGAGTGACACAGTCCTTTCCCTGGGGAGTGGTCTTCCTGGGGAAGCAGCCGCCTGCCAGGCCGCATCGTTCTGAAATGCAGAGTCCTCAGGGCCCCTGCCTCCCGTCGGGACCCTGAGTGGGGTCCTGGCTCTTCAGCCCTGACTCTCTCCAGCCCTCCTTTCCTGCCCAGCCTGAGCTTCCTGCTAAAACCCACTGGCCACCAGGACCCGCAGCCCCCACCTCTACTGCAGGAGCACGAGGGGCACCTAACTCTCCCTGCAGAGCAACCAACGCTGACCTTCCCCAAGGAGCCCCCCACAAGAGACCAATTCCCCTCCTTGCCCCCCTGCTCCAGCAGTTCCCAATTTTCTTAAAATTTGTTGCCTTCAAAAAAAAAAAAAAAAATCACAAACATACTTGTTATTTTGACCCCCGCGTCGGGCTCTGTGCTGACAGCTCAGAGCCTGGAGCCCGCTTCGGATTCTGTGTCTCCCTCTCTCTCTGCCTCTCCCCTGCTCACAATTTGTCTTTCTCCTAAAAATAAATAAACATTCAACAAAGAACATAGCATGTTTGTGCCACATCAAGGAATTTAAAAACATTAAAATGAAATAAAAATTAATAAAATTTTTAAAAATAAGATAAATAAAACTCAAACAGTAGGAAGTATATAAAGTAAAAGCTGAAAGACCCTCACTCTTCCTCCAACTCTTTAGCGATGACCCCTCTTAACATTTCAGAGTGAATCCTTCCAGACTTCTCCCCTGGAGGAATTGTAAAGAAAAGCAGTTTTTTTTTTTTTTACATTTATTTATTTTTGAAAGAGTGCGACAGAGTGTGAGCAGGGGAGGGGCGGAGAGAGAAGGAGATGCAGAATCGGGCCCCAGGCTCTGAGCAACCTGTCAGCCCAGAGCCCGGTGCGGGGCTTGAACCCACGAACCGCGAGATCATGACCTGAGCGGAAGTCATGATCGGCTTAACCGACCGAGCCACCCAGGTGCCCCAAGGGAAGCAGTTTGTATACGCATACCCGTCGTCGTAACCAAAATCCTTCCCACTTCCTCCTGCGTCCAAAGTCAGCGCTCCTGCCTGGGGTCTGGGATCCTGAGTGGTGGGTCTAGCCTGGCACCTTCCTTCTTCGCTCAACAACTACCTACGGAGCGTCTGTCGTGGGCAGGCAGTGAGAGGACGGACAACCAGACAGACTGCCGTCCCAGGGATCCCGAGCTCTGGTGGGGGAGATGCCAAGTAAGAGAAGATGTGCTTGGACGTGGCTGTTTCAGCCTCCAGCGGGACGCGCGCTGGCTGTCTCCCCACCTGGCCCTCTGACTTTGCAAACCCGCCTCAACCTGTAAACCGGCTCTCCCGAATTACCCCGGCCCATCCAGATCTGTCTTCTCTTCCAGATTTCTTTTGCTACTAAGCTGCGCTCTGTATGTTGCTGTTCCCTGTGAAGCCACATTTGTCCAACGAAGAAGCCAAGCACCTCCGCGAACCCCCACAGTGTGCCGGCTTCCGTCCCACAGAGTAAGGCCCATTGGTCAAAGGGCAGGTAACGATCGAAACCCTGCAGAGTTGTTTCGGCCCTTTTACGTATGATGAAACTGAGGCACAGAGAGGCCAAATGACTGGCTCGAGGTCATACTGCCTGACCCCTAAGCAAACCCCACTATAGGAATTGCATATTGGGTCCCACAGCTACAAATGTCCTGGGTTTCCCAAGGCAGCCCTGATTTCAACCCTTCTGGAAACTTGATGCCCAGCCTCTGAGCCCTGTGACAGCTAAGTGGTGCGGTTTATACAAGAGATGGGGTGTGATACGGCCCGGGGACGCCTGGCTGGCTCAGTCGGTAGAGCACGCGACTCTTGATCTCAGGTTCGTGAGTTTGAGCCCCATGTTGGGCATAGAGATTCCTTAAACAGAAACATAAATAAACTTTAAAAAAAAGAGAGAGAGAGAGAGATGGGATGTGGATTTGTTGGTGCCCCCTCCCCTTTGCCAACCTCGGGAAGAAGAGAGAGTGGGTCTGTGAGCAGAAGAAATGCCAGGCTGAGAAGAGCGAGTGGGAAGGAGAGGGCTGAGGACGGGCTGGCCTTCGGGCTCTGCCTGAACCAAGGATCCTCCAAGTGTGTTTTGACACGTCGCGCTCAGGGGAGGGTGTAATTATTTTCCGTAAGGGTTTCCTAACGTATCATTAATGGATCGTTTCCCGCCCGCTGCAGAAGGCGGTTGCTTAGAGACTGGGTGAAGGGGCACATTCTCTGTAGGGGTGCATGAGAATCTAGAGAAAGCTGGAAGGCCACAGACTGCCACTCCAGCCCGCCGCGCTCCCCGGCCCCCTCCTGCGCCATCGGCCGACTCGGTGGGGGGGGGGGGGGGGCGGGCTCTCCCTTCTTGGTGCTCTTACGCACAGATCCCATGGTGGGGGGACCTGTGCCACCTTTTCCATACCCATGCCGCAGCACCCTGAGCCTGGGGGCTGCCGTGGCCTCAGGGGAGGATGGGTCAAGGGCAGTTGGGAGAAGCTTCCTTAGTATCAGGGAAATAACAGAGCCTTCAAAATCAGAAAGACACCAAGACCCAACCCCTCTAGCTGGGCGACTTTTTGCAAAATGCTTAACCACCTTGAGTTCTCCATAAAATGGAGATTGTGTTGCACGCCTACAGGGAGTTTGAGAGAATTAGAACCAACATCTGAAAAAAAGGTCAGAACACAGTATATCCTCAATAAATGAGTTTCTTGCTTTTCGGGGTTATGGGGACATTCATTCATTCACTCATTCATTCATTCATTCGTTCATGAAGCTTCTTGCTGTTGGCTAACTTCTCCCACTAGAATGCCAACTTCACTCAGGCAGAGGCTTGCCTCTTGTGTTCTGATGACCCTGAGTGCCATAAATGTGCTGGGCCCGGCATGTCTTTGTTGAATGAATGTATCCATAAGTAAGTAAACTGTATGAGGCACAAGGAGGTCATCAGAGCCATAATGAATAACAGAGTGGACTTTTTCTTTTTAATTTTTTTTTAACGTTTATTTATTTTTGAGACAGAGAGAGAGACGGAGCATGAACGGGGGAGGGTCAGAGACAGAGGGAGACACAGAATCTGAAACAGGCTCCGGGTTCCGAGTCGTCAGCACAGAGCCCGATGCGGGGCTCGAATCCACGGACCGCGAGATCATGACCTGAGCCGAAGTCGGACGCTCAACCGACTGAGCCGCCCAGGCGCCCCCAGAGTGGACGTTTTAAATAAGGTGGGAAGGGAGGACCCAGCTGAGAAAATGACATTGAGCCAAGACTTGATGGGGGTGAGAGAGTGAGCAGACGAGACAGCCAGGACAAAGGCCCTGGGGCAAGGGGGTGTCTGCAGTGTTTGGGGGTCAACAAGGAGGCCTGTTTGGCCAGAATGGAATCTTTGATGGGGGCAGAGAGGCAATGAGGTCGGGTAGGCAGGGTAGGCAGTGGGGCCAGGTGGAGCAGGTCAGCAGTAGACCAGTAGGTCTCAAACTTGAGTGTTCATCCAAATCACCAGGAGGGGTTTATGAATAGACTGTTGCTCCTCTGCCGTCAAAGTCTGGGGCTCAGTGGGTCTGGGACAGGGCCTGAGAATGTGCATTTCTTTTTTTTTTTTTTTTCAACGTTTATTTATTTTTGGGACAGAGAGAGACAGAGCATGAACGGGGGAGGGGCAGAGAGAGAGGGAGACACAGAATCGGAAACAGGTTCCAGGCTCCGAGCCATCAGCCCAGAGCCTGACGCGGGGCTCGAACTCACGGATGGCGAGATCATGACCTGGCTGAAGTCGGACGCTTAACCGACTGCACCACCCAGGCGCCCCGAGAATGTGCATTTCTAATAGGTCCCCAGGTGTGGATACAGCTGGTCCGATGACACTCCCTTGACAATCACCATAACAGGTGACTGACTGTCAAGTCTTTGGGTTTTCCTCCCAGTGCGATGAGGAGCCATTGGAGGGTTTCGGGTTTGGGGCCCAGGCATGATATGGCTTGCACTTGAAAACGACCGTCTGGCTACTTTGAGAGCTTAGACTGCAGGGGGACAAGGACGGGCACAGGGACACAAGTGGGTAATGGAAACTTTCAGATGTGATTACCGCGGTGAGAAGTGGTAGGATTCTGGCTAATACTCCGAAGGCAGAGTCAGTGGGATTTCCTGGCCGATTAGACATGAGGGAAATGAGGTCAAGGATGACAGCAAGGGTTTTAGCTGTCATCTAAAGTTGCCATTGACCAAGATAGGGAACGCTCACAGGGGGGCAGTCTGGCGGGGGAGTTCAGGAGTTGAGGTTTGTCCTGCTGAGTTTGATAAGGTTGCTGGACGTCCTTGAAGAGGTCAAAGAAGCCGGTGGATGTGGGAGCCTGGAGTGCAGGGGAGAAGGCAGGGCTGGACGACGACATGGGAGTCCTCTACGGACAGCAGAGATTGACAAGGCCACCAGGATCTCCCTCCTGTAGCCAGAGGGTAGAGCCCAGGAAGAGGTCTGGGCATCTGACCAAAATGGGCAGAGAAGAGATAGGGGCAGCTGGGCAGGAGGAAGGGGAGGAGGAGGAAGAGAAGGTGGGGGGCAAGGAGCCAGAGTGCTGTGACTGGCGAGTCAAGGGGAGGGGGCTGACCCTCCTTGAATGCTGCTAATAGATCGAGCAAGGTGAAGGCCGGGAGCAGACCGTGAGGCCCAGTAACACGGAGGTTGCTTTGCTTAATACTCTCCTTTCAGACTCATAACTGACCCAGGCACGCATTCATTCGGGCACGTGTTGAGCACCAGCCCTGGGCTCGGCTGCGTAGCTGGTGCCTGGCAGGGCCACGGAGAAACGACAGCCCTCTTCCTCCCTTGAGGCAGATTTGGGGGCGCCCCACGTCCTAGAAAGCTCTTAGCCACTGCAAGGTGCTTCTGCAGAAACTCTCCATTCTCGTTCTTCACAAAGGCACGTTGGAGGAAGAGGAAATTAGTTAGCTCCGTTCTATAGCCCAGAGCCCTGTCACTCACATGTCACTAATGGAACCTATTGACTAACCCCCTATGATAAACTTGTTTCCCGTGCTTCATACATGCTGGCTGCAGGGCGTATGGAGCCAGGAGTGCACTGGGTGGGGGCATGTGGGTTCTTCCCCTGACCTCTCCCCACACTGCCTGACTGACCCCCCCTCCCTTCTCCTTCCCTGCCTTTCTCTCAGGCCCACCTCCAGGCCACCCACCCTGCCAGGGAGCAGCTGCTCCAGAAGCCAGGGTGGGAGTCAGGCCTCGGGTCCCAACTGGGGCAGGCTCCAATTCAAGTAAAACACACACATTTCAAGCCCTTGGGGAGAAAGAGCCAAGTTCATCTCCACCCTGGGGCCTAGGTCTTGAGAAAGCTCTGCCCTGAGCCTGTTCTTTCCCATACCACCTGACAGCCCGTGTCCTGGGTCTGGCCAAAGGGCATCTTGCCATTGGGCTTGTCACAGGAGTCAAAACCTGTGGGTGCAAGGGAGAACTCCAGGCTGGACCCTGGATCCGGGGGCTCTGGAGACTACGAAGGGCCTCGACCACAGGTACCCCTGCTCCACAAGCCCCGCCACCCCTGCCCTGCCCCTTTGCCACTGGACCTAGGCGGGACAGGAGATCTAATTATTTGTGACAACAGCCCTTACATGAACCAGAATTGCACGGAAAGGACCAAATACCTCCCTCCTGCCCCCACCTCCACCTTCCCTTCCCTTCCCCCATCCCAGGATCCCTTGTTGCCTGAGCTCTGCCTTTCTAGGGTCCTTTTCAAACAAAGACTGGAAGAATAAGTTGTGGTCCTTGCAAGCTCTGGACTGACGCTTCGTCGTTGGGAAGCACAAGGAGACCGCTGTGAACGGCCCCAGAAAGCCCTCCAAGATACCGTATCATGCTAGGAAGGAAAGTCACAGAACAGACTAAAGAAACAGCAACAAAACAGCTACGCACGAACAGGATGTGGGTGCGACGGTGCCCGCAGACGCGAGGAAGGGGTGCTTGCTGCCAGCCCAGGAAAGGGGACAAGAGGGCACACGACGGTGGAAGTTTTTATGGCCAGCATTTATCATGCAGTATGTGAGTAATTTTCTAATAGACCAAAGGGGGATGCTCGGGTGGCTCAGTCGGTTGAGCGTCTTACTTCGGCTCAGGTCATGATCTCACAGTTCGTGAGTTCGAGTCCCGCGTCGGGCTCTGTGCTGACAGCGCAGAGCCTGGAGCCTGCTTTGGACCCTCTGTCTCCCCCCTCCCCCCCTCTCTCTGCCCCTCCCCCACTCATTCTCTCTCTCAAAAATTAAAAAAAGAAAAAAACGTTAAAAAAAAGTAGACCAGGGGCGCCTGGGTGGCGCAGTCGGTTGAGCGTCTGACTTCAGCCAGGTCACGATCTCGCGGTCCGTGAGTTCGAGCCCCGTGTCAGGCTCTGGGCTGATGGCTCGGAGCCTGGAGCCTGTTTCCGATTCTGTGTCTCCCTCTCTCTCTGCCCCTCCCCCGTTCATGCTCTGTCTCTCTCTGTCCCAAAAATAAATAAACGTTGAAAAAAAAAAAAAAAGTAGACCAAAGAACTGTTCACATCTAAGTGGTGAGTGAGATGAAATGAACGTCATCGCTCCCACTCTGTAGATGAGGAAAACTGAGGCCCAAGGGAGTTGATGAAGAAAGGTGATCAGTGGGACAGAGGGCTGGCTCAGTCGGTGGAGCATCTGACTCTTGATCTCAGGTCGTGAGTTCAAGCCCCACATTGGGTGTGGAGCCTCAAAGAAAGAGGAAGGAAGGAAGGAAGGAAGGAAGGAAGGAAGAGGGAAGGAGGAGGGAGAGAGGAAGGAAAGAAGAAGTTGATCAAGTTAATGATCAAGAAAGCACTAGGCCTAGGATTCCAGGCCCCCTTCCCAGAGCACCTTTCCTGGACACCGCTGGGAGAGGCACCTTAGGAACATGCCTGGGGCTTGGCTCGTCGGAGCTTTGAATGTGACGACCACAGGACCATTTGTGAGCTGAGTGTTGGCTGAGTGCTGGCCCAGGGCTTGGTTCTCTGTCACCGGCAGCACCTGGCACAGGGCCCCGTGGCTGCCTTTGGCACCTGGCAGGGCAGAGAACTCACTCCCATTCTACAGAAGAAGAAGCAGGCCCGGAGGGGTTACGTGACTTGCTGGGGTCTCACACTGTCTGCCTGGTGCTCATACCTTCCCATTTCCACTGGGAGACCTGGGCGGCCCCTGCCATGGTTATGATCGAAGCTGGCCCAGTTGACTGGGCCTGCGCGGGCTCAGGGAGATGTGAGGCAAAGGGGAGAGGGGACCAGGAGAGCCGGGGAGGATCTCAGGCAGGTTTAAGTCTCCCGGTATGACTTCCGGCAGGCTGAGGACTCGGGGGCCTGGCACAGGTGAGGCAAAGAAGGTTCCGGGGCAGAGGCCTGAGGAGGGGCAGAGAGAGTGAGGTGTCTATGTTTGCCCAGCGCCCCTAGGGGAGCCCGTGTGCCCTGAGGGCAGAGGGGCTGCTGTGAACGCCCTCCCCTCCCCTGTATTAGTGCTCTCTAGAGAAACAGGGCTGATGGTTTGAGTCCAAAGGCCCAGGAATCAGGGTTCCGAGTCCGAAGTCCTGGGAGGCAGGCACGCCATGGCCAAGGGCCGAAGCTGGACGTCTCAGCTCAAGCAAAGACAGCATCACCCTTCCCCACACCTTTTTGTTCTCTTCAGGCTCTCAGTGGATTGCATGGTGCCCACTCACATCGGGGAGGGCCTCTTTTTTACTCGGTCTCCAGATTCAAATGCCAGTCTCTTCCAGAAACATCCTTACAGATATGCCCAGAAATAATGTTTTACCAGCTCTCTGGGCACCCTTTAGCCAGGTCCACAAGTAAAACTAGCCATCACTCCACTTCAACTTTGAGCGGTGGGCCAGGCTCCCCCAGGGCCGCTGGCTACCCATGTGGTTGCAGATGCCGGGTGGTTAGCTGTAACAAGCACTTTCCTCCTCCCAGGACCCAAGATCTAGATCCTTCCTCCCTGAGGGACAGACCCTCAGCCAGGGGCATACTCTGGATGGCAGGGCGTACAAATTATCAATTTCTTGTGTACTTGTTGCTAGAATGAATAGGTAGGTGTGATGTTGATTTGATTTTTACCTCGGTTTTGACATCTGAACTGTATTTCAGGAAATGTAATCGATTATTTTATGCTCTTAAATTATTTGGCCGGCTCAATATTATACTTCAAAACTGACCAGTCGGGGTGCCTGTCTGGCTCAATTGGTAGAGCATGCACCTCTCGATCTCGGGGATGTGAGTTCCAACCCCACACTGGGTGTAGAGCTTACTTTAAAAAAAATCTTGGAGGGGCGCCTGGGTGGCGCAGTCGGTTAAGCAGCCAACTCTGGCTCAGAGCATGATCTCATGGTTCGTGAGTCCAAGCCCTGCATGGGGCTCTGTGCTGACAGCTGGGAGCCTGAAGCCTGCCTCGGATTCTATGTCTCCCTCTCTCTCTGCCCCTCCCCCGCTTACGCTCTCTGTCAAATAAATAAACGTTAAAAGAAAAAAATCTTAAAAAGAAAACAAAACATTGGTCAATGTTCTGTACATTAAAGGGAACAATCAGTACAGTGAGAAGGAACAATCAATAAAATGAAAAAAATATTTGCAAATCACATATCAGATGAAGGGTTAATATCCTGAATATATAAAGAACGCCTCCAACTCAACAACAGAAAACCAAGTAACCCGATTTTTAAACATGAGAGAAGGACCTTACTAGACATCTGTCGGAAGAAAATATATGAATGTCCAACAAGCATATGAAAAGATGCTCAATCATTACAGAAATGTAAGTCAAAACTGCATTGAGGTATCACCTCACACCTGTCAGGATGGCCACAATGAAAGAAAGAAAGAAAGAAAGAAAGAAAGAAAGAAAGAAAGAAAGAAAGAAAGAAAAAAGTGTTGGTGAGGATGTGGAGAAATGGGAACCCTTGTACCATTTTGGTGGGAATGTGAAATGGTGCAGCCACTGTGGAAAAACAGCACGGAAATGCCTCCAAAAACTAAAAATAGAACTATCATCTGATCCAGCAACCCCACGTCTGGTCATTCGTCCAAAAAAGCTGAAAGCAGGGTCTTGAGTTACGTGTACATGCACGGTCATCGCAGCCTTATTCACAATAGGCAAGAGGCAGAAATAACCCAAATGTCCACTGACAGATGAATGAATGAAGACAATAGGGAATATTATTCGGCCTTAAAAAAGGAAATCATGTCACGTATGCCAACAACATGGATAAACCTCGGGGACATTTGGCTGAGCGAAATGAGCTTGTCCCCCAAGGACAGGTAGTGTAGGATTCCACTTCCATGAAATAGCTAGAGTGGTCAACCTCATGGAAACAGAAGGTAGAAGGGTGGTCACAGGGCAGGGCGAAGGGGCAGATGCCGTCCCAGAGGCAGAGAGCTTCGGTCCTGCAAGACGAAAACGTTCCGGGGACCTGAGACACAGCAACGCGAATAGAGGTGACGCGACCGCACCGTTCACTTACACGTGGCTGAGAGGGTACGTTTTATGGGCTGCGTACCACACGGAAAAATCAACGCATAAACCGACCAGTGAACAGATTCTACAGTTTTCTTTTGGCGGGCAGCCTCTGCTTCCTCGTTGGTGAGCTCAACGCTTCGCTGTTCCCGATACGCACACCGCCGTGATTCGGTTCTCCAAACCCAGCAGCCAGCACCCCGAGAAGGCCCCGCCTCCTGCCACCCCAGTCCGGGCCTAGCACCCTAGAGGGCCTGGTGCACCCACACAGGGGAGCCTGGCCCCAAACAGGCACACGGTATGCCGGCAGCTGAGCCCCCCGTGCCTGGCTGACAGCCCGGGAGCCTAAGGAATGTGGGCTTCAGACGGGACGGGCAGGTCTACCCCTGGCAGACGAGGGCTCCGGGATGGCAGAAGCCAGGGGCGCCCAGGCCCCAGACACACTTGCCCGAGGGAAAGGGCCCAGCAGCTGGTCAGAGAGGTGATGCCAGTCAAGAGCCACTGGCTCTCGACCTAGGCTGCGCACTGGAATTTCAGCATTACGTCAGATCTACATCGTTTAAAGCTCCCCGGGTGATTCCGGCGTGGGGCCGAGGTTGAGGACCGCTGCTCTCGAGAATGGACAGACGTGTATTCCCGTGGCACCAAGGCCTGAGCCTGTCCGCAGTGGGAGCTCCTACCCAGTCCCCACGAGGCTCAAGAGGCCAGCTCTGAGCTGCACCTGACCTTGGTCAAGAGCTGGCAGGCAGGCACCAAGGGTCCTGCCTAGGATTCCAAGGCTGTCACACGTTCCCCACCATCCTGCGTCGGAGCCAAGGGTGTTACATCATGTTCAGAGCCATGAGTCACTGCAAGTGTCTCTGGCAATGGGCACAGAGAGGCGAGTGCCCGGGGGGAGGGAGGGAGCCACCACACAGCCAGGCTCCCACGTCCCCTCTCACACAGAGGCCCCACAAACAGGACCAAGCTATTTTAGGGCAATAAGATCAAATGTGGGTATCAGTTCCCCCAGCTACTTTTGACTCGGTGCTCCAGGTTATTTCTGTGAGGGCGCAGGCTGGTGACATCCCGTGTCACTGAGCGCTCTGGGTCTGAAATTAAATGTGCGTCTGCCTGGAAGAACGAGTGTGAATTCCTATAGGATAGACAGTTGCCTGGCAACCGCAATGTCAAGGCCAAAACATGGGCCAGGACAGGATGGGCGCGGGAGACGCTCAGGTTTGCAAAGTGCCAAGGGTCTCCAATATTCCAGACCCCGACGGTTGGCCAGCATTAACAGTGAGCCTTTAACGGCACACAGAGAAGATAGTCCGTGGAGCTAAGAAGCTTGGGCCTCAGGGCACCTCCTAGGCTGAGCCCCTGCCAGGGCCCCGCACCTAATTTTGACTGGCAGTTCTGTATTACTTTTCTTAAGGAGACGCCCTCACAAACTGCATAAGCTTCAGCGCCCCCCAGAATCTGGAGCAACCTGTGACCATACCGTAAGAACGACAACAACAAAGTTTACTTCCGCGTACCCAGGTCAAATTCATTTACAATAAACATCACTGCAGCGAAAGTTCCATCGAAAAAATGGCTTCCCAGTTAAAAATCGATTCTGGGTATGTAATGGGAACAGGTAAGGACCCTACAAACCACCTGGCTCAGCCCACTTTTAAGATGGGCAAACTGAGGCTCTGAGAGGTAAGGCGGCTCGCCCCAAGCCCCTCAGAGAGCTGCCACAAAGCGCCCCCCGTACGTCGGGGGGCAACCTTTCCCTGCTTGCACCCCAGGGCCCTGGAACTGGTAATAAGGGGAATGGATCTGTGATTATTTGCAGAACGTGCCTCAGAGGTGAACGACACCGGGTGCAAAGTGGCGATTTTATTATTCTTGTGATGTCATCACTTGGAGAAGCTTATCCGTACACACATCTCCCCACCCCAACAACAAAGTCAGCTTCAAAAAAGAAAGCCCTGAAGCAAACTGTTTGTTTCATGAGTTGCTTAGCAAGGAGAAGCATCTGCTCTCCAGATTCTAAAACCGTAGGTGTCGTGGGCAGCGAGGGCTCCCAGGTCTCGCTGGCCTGGGCTGGGCCACGGCCGCGTCTGGGGGCCTGGGGGGCAGGGTGGTGCCTGGGAGGAGGGCTGCAGCCAAGACGAACTGGGGAGGCAGAGGAAGGCTCAGAGCCTTCTCTTCAGCCCTCGCCCAACCTCAGTGGTTTCCAGAACCCTTGGCCCCGGCCTGCCCACCCTTGCTCACCGCCTACCCCCTCCCTCATGCCGGTTCACCCATCCTCCAGGTGGTGAGTCCGATGGCTTTTCCGATGAGACCTCAAGGCTCTGGCATGCTGGGAGCCTGTAGGCCACGTGCTTCTCAGGCACCCGCTTTGCTTCTCGAGACCGCCACTCTTCTCTCCTTAAAAACCACCGCTCTGGGGTGCCTGGGTGGCGCAGTCGGTTAAGCGTCCGACTTCAGCCAGGTCACGATCTCGCGGTCCGTGAGTTCGAGCCCCGCGTCGGGCTCTGGGCTGATGGCTCAGAGCCTGGAGCCTGTTTCCGATTCTGTGTCTCCCTCTCTCTCTGCCCCTCCCCTGTTCATGCTCTGTCTCTCTCTGTCCCAAAAATAAATAAACGTTGAAAAAAAAAATTAAAAAAAAAAAAAAAAAACACCGCTCTGACTTCTTTTCCTTGGGAGATGTGCTACACCCCGTGGTTTTCAGAGTGTGGTCCCTAGACCAACAGCATCAGCATCACATGGGAACCTTCTAGACAAGCAAATTCTCAGGTCCCACCCGAGACACCTACTAAATCTGAAACTCTGGAGCTGGGGCCCAACCTTCGGTATCGCAACCGCCTCCCGAGGTGATGCTGAGGCACCCCACATTTGCTAGACTGCAAGCCCGTGAAAACAGCGATCCCTCTGCTTTGTTCACGGACGCTTGAGGGGAGCTCCCAGGATAGAGGAGACGTGAGGAGGCCCTCCCTCCTCGTGCCGGCACGATTCACCCGACCTCTTTTACCGAAACGGTCCTCGGTTTTAGGGGAAGCAAGGCCCGTGAAAGAACAGGAAGGGACAGGTGGATCATCACAAACTGGAAACTAGCTCAGGACTCGGGGGTGCCTCGTCAACAGGTTTTGGAAACAGAAGAGCCGATGGTGAACGTGTCATTTACTCCTCGTCTGGCCCACAGTCCAGCTCTGGGCCTGTGTCTCTGCCTGCCTGGTGCTCTATCTTTCTGGCCGGTCTCCGTGCGTGCCCACAGAAAGGGGGTTTCCAGAAAGGGCCCTCGGTCAACGGCAGACATCTCCGGGGCTCCCGCGCTGCGCCGTGTGAAGGCAACACGTACGTGCGGCCCCACCTCGCCATGCTGGTCCCCGCCCTGTGTACCGGGTGATGTGGGGACACTGACTCAAAGACAGCACATAGCAGCCACACAAAGCTGTCTGAAAAGCATGCGCTGAAAAGGCGGTGGGGCCTCCCAGGGCTGCCCCAGTACAGAGGGGTCAACTCAAGGACTGGCTGGTGGAAACGTCAAGAAGAGATGGGTGAGGGGGGTGGTGGCAGGAAGTTCCCCACGAAGGCAGGGCTGACGCGGCGGTGTCGGGCAGGGGGGGTGTCTGTGGTGTGGTGGCACTGAGCGGCGAGCAGGACTCGTGACAAGCAGAGCGGGGCAGCTGCGGCGGGTGAGGTGAGACAGGTCACTTTGGGGGAGGTGTCACCATCGTATCTGCTGCCCGGATGCTTCCAGGCTCATCAGGAATAACTGGAGAGCACCCAGGACAATACCATTCCCCCCAAAGCCCCCCCCCAAACCCAGACCGCCGACATCTCTGAGCCCAGCGCATCTCTGAGGGTTTGTCGGAGCGGGACTTTCCCCGAATGTTCTGTAAGGTCACTGTGTGGAGGGTGGGGGTGGAAGGGGAGAGAAGCGGGTCGGGAGAAGAGAGGGAAGTGCCTTGGGAATATTTCTACATAAATAACTTACTATTTTAGTCTCCCTACTAGACTAAAAGCCAAATATCAATTAATTTTTTGGGGGGGAGGGGAGAAAGAAATAGATGTATTAATCCCCCCTTCATCCCTTCGTGGGCACGTCTGCCCTCTGCTCTTTGTGAGGCTGTGCGTGGGTGTGAGTGACCGTGTGTGTGCACGAGAAGTGTCTTCTAGCATGCGTACTGAACACGCACCTTGCGGGATACATAGTCACATCCAGCTAATACGTGCCTTTCAAAAATTATAAAGCTGTTTTATGAATCCAACCCCGGAAATGACTGGATTTGGCATTTTGACGGGACGGGACGGCGGGGCACGTCCCCTTCACGTGCCATATCCCACGAGGACAGAAAAGAACATCATACTTTATTTTATGACCGACAGGTCATTCGTCTATATCTGCTCTTTAAAGCCACCGAGGACATTTTGCCAATCACTAGGAGAAACTAAATAAACAGAACCAAACAGTGTCAGCTCTCCACGGCTGAGTAATTATGAAGAATTCCTCTTTAAATAGAAGTTTAGGTAAATATAGAAAGATCACTTTACAGAAGGCAGCACAGGAGGAGATGGGGGAACCGGCAAATGTGAGACCCCTTCTAGGTCAAGGGGGGAGGTGAAGATGAGGCTCCAGAGAAATGGGAACCGGGAGACGGGGCTTCAACTGTCCGTACCTCTCCAGCCGGAGGGCCAGTAAGCCACGCTTCGACCTTGCTTCTGTCTTCACGTTGGCGGGTTTCAATTTCAGACGCTTCATTCATAAAAATGGCTCCTGTTCTGGACCTGGGACCAAAACCCTGGCCCCAAAGGTTGGCTCTGTCAACCAGCTCCCCCGGGGTGCCTGTCCCTCTTGGTCACTATGCCAAGCCCCGGGGAGGGATAGGGGTGTGGATAACAGGTAGAGCTTGGGAGATCGGTGGGACGCACAGAAAGAAGTCACCGGAAGTGCTTGGTAATTAATTAATACCGTTTGGTGCTAGGCGGGCAGAAAAGGCCAGTGGTGATGCACCAAAGGAAAGTCGCTGCCCTGGCCTGGGAGCCAGAGGGCAGAGGAGGCTGGTGCCGGTTCAGATAGGCGGGGGAGGGGGAGAAGGTATTCCAGGCTGGGGTCACCTGGTGAGCAAAGGCCCAGAGGCTGAAAAAGGTCAGGTGGAGGTAGGGGGGCAAGACTAGAGCTGAGCGGCCAGGGCAGATGAGCCCGTTGGAAGCGGGAATAATACCAGAGAGGCAGGGAAACTCTGGAGCCCTCAGAGCCCCAGACTGGGTCTCTCCCTCCTGACACAGGACTCAGGGATCCTGAGGTCCAACCACACCCCATAGTCACTAGCGAAGTGATTTTAAGCTGTCTCCACTGGCAACTGTTGGGGGCTGGTGTCACCTTCAGCTCCAAGCACCGTCAGAGCACCCAGGCCGGCCAAACTGACGGTGACAAGAAATAGCCCAGAACATTCCCTCACCCGGCAAACAGTTCTGAGCTCCCACCACATGCCGGCCACCGGACCAAGTGCTGGGGGATGCGAAGGAAAACGAGCGGTGGCCCCTGCCCCAGGGGGTGCACCTGCAGGGGGCGCTGGAGGACACTGAGAATCCTGCTGGGTTACCGGTCAACCCTGAGCAGAAAGGAGTCACTACCACAGAGCCTTCCGCCGGGACTGGGGGAGCATGGAGGCAATGCTTACCTGGTCTTGGTTGCAATGGCAGGAGAGTCCTCCCAGCTCTCCTCCCTGGGAGTTTGTGAGGACAAGGGAGGGATTTGTTGGAAGTGGCAGGGCACCTACTCGGCGATAAAGCATATCCGGTTTATGTAGTCCGTGTAAATAAAAACTATACATCCGATAGTCTCTGGCCCCTCAGACAGGAGCTGCAGTGATTCCCGCCAGAAGCCTGGGCCGCATCTTTCAGGAGCGGGAAGAAGTGCTCCTCCAGCCCCACACCATCTGCGGCCCTGGACCTTTGGTTTTTCTGTCCAGCATCTTTTTTTTTTTTTTTTTTAAGATTTTTTAAATGTCTATTCATTTTTGAGAGAGACAGAGAGAGAGAGAGAGAGAGAACAAGCGGGGGAGGGGCAGAGGGAGACACAGAATCAGAGGCAGGTTCCAGGCTCTGAGCTGTCAGCACAGAGCCCGACACAGGGCTGGAACTCACGGACCACAAGATCGTGACTTGAGCTGAAGCCGGCCACTTAATCGACAGAGCTACCCAGGCGCCCCAATGCCCAACATCTTATTTTAAAACTTGTTGTAGAGGGCGTCTGGGTGGTTCCGTCGGTTGAGCGTCCGACTCAGGTCATGATCTCGCAGTTCGTGAGTTCGAGCCCCGCATCCGACTCTGTGCTGGCAGCTTGGAGGCTGCTTCGGATTCTGTATCTCCCTCTCTCTCTGCCCCTCCCCTGCTCGCACACGGTCTTTCTCTCCCTCAAAATAAATAAGCATTTAAAAAATTTTTTTAAATAATAATAAATAAGTAAAACCTGTTTTAGAACTTCCAACCTACAGCAACGTTAAAAGAATTTTCCGGAGAATACGTGCTCATCCACCACCTGGGCTCTACTGTGAACGTACTAGTATGCTTGCTTTCTCATCTGTCCGTCAACCTCTCTCTCTTCATCCAGCACACTTTCAGGACACATTTCAAAATAAATCGCAGCCTTCGGTTCATCGCCCCCCTAGACGCTTCAGCGAGCATGCCATGCCCCAGAATTCCATATTTATTTACAGCGTTTTTCCTTTCGATATAAAGTATACATACAATGAGATGCAGAAGTCTGAAGTGTGTATTTGTTGGATTTCAACAAATGAATACACCGGGTAAGGCAAACGCCAGCAGGATACAGAACACGGACATCATCCCCAGAGAGCTCCCTCGTGGCGGGCCTCTGCTTCTTACTTGAGAAGTCTCCTTACAAAGTTGTCACCTGACACACGTAGGCAAGGCTCACGCCGCGGGCTCTGCCGGCTGCATCCTGCGAAAAACTAATAAGCGCCCCCCACCCCCCACCCCGTACGCAGCCGTGTGACGATCTCTGAACGCTCTGTGGTTCCCTCGCGGGGCTCCAAATTCTCCATGGATCATGGCAACAGGAAGAGTGCCACCTTGAAAGCCAAAATATTAGATGTGCTTCACAACGTAAAACACCACATCGCAGCCTGAGGCGTTCCTGCCCACGGACCGGGAGGTCCTAGACGGCTGCTGACGGGAAGTGGCACTTGAGTGGGGTTTTGAGGAATGAAGAGGAGTGTGCCGGACACAGGGAGAAAGGGCATTCCGGAACAGGTGTGATGTCTCAGGGGTGTCAACGACAGTACTTTGGAGAACTCCAAGGAGGCAGACCAGCTGGGATGTGGGTGGATGCGTGGGAGCAGAGGGTTGGGAGGAGGAAAGGAAGGCAGACAGGGGCTGGGATGAAGGAAGGTCCAAGCTCCTCAGAGAGGACCTTGTCCTACAAGCCGTGACGAGCCCTGGGGAGGTGTCAGAGAGAAAAGTGGCCTGTCTCGGCCCCCATGTTTCAAACTTCCCAGTGGTTGCCATGTGGGGGAAGGTTGGAAGGGCGAACCAGAAGGGAAGCGGGAAATTCAGTTAAGAGAGTCCCAGGACGAGGTGAAGACAGTTCGCTAGATGGAACCAGGTTTTGAGACAGGTTGGACGCGTCTGTAGGGCACCAAGGCGAGATCCGGGAAGCGGCTGGATGCGGGGGTCTGCAACTTTGAAGAGAGGTCGGGGTTGGAGATGAATCGGAGCACACGTAGCATTTGAGCACTTGGTTTAGAATGAGTCACTCCTGGGAGAGCTGAAGTGAGGACAGGGCTGACGACAGGCCCCAGGGGACCCTGTATGGGGGGGGGGGCAAGAGGCAGGGGAGACTGAGGCCTCCCTCCAGAGGACAATCGGTGCAGGGGGCGTTCTCGCAGCCAAGGCCGGAGTCAGAGGAGAAGACGGTCCACGGCATCCTCATCACCGAGAATTCCCCGATGGCGCACCCAAGAAATGGGAACTGCATGACGACAAGGTGTGACTGGAGACCACAGAGAGGCTGGGCAGTGGGGACGCGGACACCCCAGGCCGGCCAGGCCTGCAGCTGTAACTCACCACCACCCACACTGCCTTCTGCCAGGGAGGTGGTTGTCTGCATAGTGGAGGGTGCGGGGCGCAAAATCCACTCAAGCCTCTGCCTCCCCTTGCCAGTGGGGAGGCCTCTAGGCAACTCTTGAGCTTCTAGAAAGCCACCCTGTTTGGGCTTCTGTGAAGGCCAAAGTCACCACCTTGGCTGGCCCACCAATCAAAGCTCTCTCCAGCATCAGGAAGGTAGAGGACGTCTGAAGGCTCCTTAGCCTACACTTGTCCTTGGATGAAATCAGAGCATAGTTACGGGCCAGCCCACTGGGGTCACTGAGTTCAGAGCCGGGCTCTGCACCAAGTAGGAGGCCAACAGGCTGGGCAGGTGAGGACTCAGGGGAAAGTGAGGATGGTCTAAGTGGACGCGCTGGCCCTCCCTCCTGGAGGAGAGATTTAGGAAGTCAGGGAAGACATTCATCTGCTGGGAATCAGGAAACTGCAGGCAGGACCAGGATCCTGTCTAGCCTTAGGGCAGGGTGGCCCTAGCACCCCTCCCAAGAGGAACTTGGGAACAACTTGACCCCACTGTGACTCGTGACCTCTTCCTGGCCTCATTCCTAGCAGGTTCTGCAGAGATCGGCTAATCTAATCTTCTCCCAGAGGAGGAAATGAGAACATTACAGAGACGTTAGGTGACTTTCCCAAGATCCCACAGCACAAGGCAGTAGAATCAGTTCTAGAGTCCAGGGCTCCTGATGGCTGCCAGCAGGGAATTTTAAATGCACCCCATGGATCATTTCACTGTCAGATAAATACCCAGCATCAGTTCTGTGCCTGCCCCCCTCTTAGAAGCTCACTTAAGGGAGGGACTGTGTGTGTGTGTGTGTGTGTGTGTGTGTGTATCCCAGAAGCCAGAAGCTGAATGGTCCCAGGAGCCAGCAGCTGAATGGTCCCAGGAGCCAGCAGCTGAATGGTGGAGACCCCTCTTCCACACACAAAAACAACCAAATGCCTTGAGGCAGGCCCAAATGTGGCACCCAGGGGTGCTTGAATGAGCTCACAGGGGTTGGAGGTGGGGTGGGGGAGAACCTTTGCAAATTTAGCAGTGTTTCTGCTCTGACTAGCCTTGGAGAAAGGCAGGTAGGGTCTGGGCGAGCAGCTGGTGGGCAGAAGGTGTAGAAGGGGGAACTAGGGGCACCAGCCACGGGGATGGATGGGCAGGGAGGAGGCCAGTCCTGAGCAAGGGCAGCTGTTGAGACGTTGCTGGAGGGAGCCAGGAAAGGAACAAGGACCCAGAGCAAGAGGGGCCTCTGGGGCTGTGTCCGGCCCTGGCTTCCCTGCCCCTTTCTCCTTCCTGCCCATTGCTATGTGAGCACCCAGCAATTCCCCTCTTGTGGAATTGTCTTTAGGGTTGTGACTCTAGAGAGTAGTAGAGGCCTGGAAGTGGGGAGAGCAGCAGAAGGCTCTGCAGAATGGCCCCCTAGGATTCCCAACTCAAGTCACTTCCAAAGGGGGGCTCCTCCCGTGCCCTGGCCTGGCCCCTTCCTGGGGTTTTCCAGCTCCAAGCCCCCAAGGACTGGCTCTGCCTTTGGGAAGTACAAACCGCTTATCTTATCCGCTGGGCTCTGAGGAATTTGGCAGGGAGGGAGGAAGGGGCTCCAGGGACCCGGCTGGCTGGCCGCGATCTCCCCCCACCCTGGAGCGGGAGAGTGCTCAATATTAATAGCCACACAACAGACTCCAGTGATAAGCCCCCTCCACCTCCCACGACACGGATAGCCCTCAAGTTTGGAACGAGGAACCAGATGAACAAACCGCCAGACCCAGCATGGCTGGGCTTGGTCCACGTAACAGTTCCCGTGGCTTAATGCCACAGCCGGTGCCCAAGAGGGCTCCATTCGTTGGTCCCCCCAACGTGCCAGGAGTGTCTCTCAGTTCGGCAGAGGCAGAGTTCATCCCACCCCGCTTCTTCCTCCAGAGGTCTGCCCCTCTCCCTGCCAACCCAAAGCTAAGTCCAGGCCAGCCGGCCGGCCAGACCCCATCCCAGCCCCCTGTGAGGGTCTCTGTGCCCCACAGGCTGTCTTCTCGCAGAGGCAGAGGCATGTCTTTGGGTGGCGGTCTAATTCTTTCCCCCGGTGTCTCCCGTCCCCCAGGGGAGCAGCGGCCAGGCCACTCCCCTCTGAGGCCCCCAAACACCATCTTCTTAGAGCTGTTTTATGTATTTGCAGTTGTTCCTCGAGTACATAAATGAATGAATGAGTCACAGAAATGAGCCCCCCTGGTTGCTGGATGGGGCCTTCAGAGAAATCACACTGCAACCAAGTTTGTGAAAGCCGAGCAAATGGCCAGGGGCACAGCCAGGAGCGAGGGTGCCTCTTGCCCTGGCACCTCAGTGGCTCCTTCGGGACCCGGCATCCTCCCAGCAGGGTGACAGCAGTTCCTAGACAGAACTCACCCTCTCATAGCCCCCGGGTGGCCCCGGCTGGCCACCAGAGGCCTCCTCGGGACACCGGACCAGAGCCTTCAGGGCACAGCCGCAGAGCACGTTTTCGGTGCCAGCTCGTGAGCCTCAAAAAGCACTCAGCAGCCTACTTCCCAGGGCCCAACAGGGACTCCCAGACCCCTGGCTGGGGAGCTCAGTTCTGCCTGATTCTGATCTCGGCCCTGCCAGGCCTGTGACCACAGGAGAGTCTGCTGCCCGCGGGGCCTTCAGCGTGTCCCCTTAGCTGTCACCTCCGCGAGGCTACGTTTGCTGTAACTGAGGCTTGCTGGGGCCTGGGGTCGGCTCCAAGCTCTGAGCTATCGGGAAAGGCCTAGGCGTGACCCCGCTGCCCCCCTGGTGGGCCTCAATGGCATAGGCCACAGGGAGGCCAGGCCTTCCTGGAGACCCTTCTCCTGGAGCTCGGCTCAGAGAGGGCAGGAACCGCTTTAACCAATGCCAACCACAGGTCCAGAGGAGCCACGCTGGGCTTCTCAGAAAAACATGACTCTCTTCCTCAGTACAAGCACATTTTGGAAAACTTTTAAACAAAGAAACCACGTGGGGAGAGTGGAAAAGGGGGGAAGAAGGGAAGGGCAGGAGAGGGCAGGAGAGGGCAACTTTTTTTTTTTTCTTTCTGGAGAACACTTACTTCTCTCTGAGTAGCCAAGCAAGGCCTAATCCCAGCAGTTTTGGGGCCAGATTCAATAAAAACTCTGTCTGCAGAGGCCTGAGCAAAGCCACAGAAAATAAATACTTCGTGGCTTGTCCGGTGTCCTGCCGCCTGGAGCCCGGAGGGCTGTTGTATTGACTCTCGGCCCAGTGGGATATGGACCGAGTGTGGAATTTTCTCCACAGCCACTCAACTTCCTCTCCCCAGTTAGGACCATTTAAAAATCATAAGTAGAGTTTCCGGTGTGGAGGGGGGAAAACAGAAGAGAGCATAATTTGGTCGAAGGAAGGAAAAAAAGAACAGCAGAAAAGCCCGTTCATTTTCAGTCCGAGCCAGAAGCCGTTGGACTGTCTTGTTTGTGTAAAATCGCATTTGGGGTTAGGGCCTTCCCTGAGCCGTCACACTTTCACCTCCCGTCTCCTTAAACAAATTCTCGTGTCTGCGGAAGGAAAGCCTGGTTCTCTCAGAACGCCCCTGTTGTGGGCTCTCTGGGTGCCTCCTGCCCTGGGGGCTCCGCTTCGTGGCTGACCGGGCCCAGCTCCGTGGCGACTGGGAAGCTCAAGACAGAAAAACATTCAGGGCCACAGACGGTGAAGAGCCGAACTGGGCCTCACCGGTCAAAATGGAACAGACTTTTATCAACAGGGAAAGTACAGAATTTGATGCTGTGCGGCAGGGGGCTTTTCCGGGAACAACAGGCAGGAAAGAAAAAGGAAGGTGCTTTCAGGACTCGGGGGACAGTCATTGAGATGTTAGTCTGCTATCTTCCGGGCGGGGGCCTCAGGGAAATACATTCCTTTCTTGTGTCACCTCCACTCATTCCTCTGCCTTTGGATTTGGTCAGTGGGCCAGTGGCCAAACCTGGTCTGTTTGGGACCCCCGGAGCCAGGTCCCTTGCACCCCTGTGCCCCAGCTTCAGTAGGTGGGCGGGTGGTCCAATAGAAACAGAATGGTGGCAGGAGAGCCCCGCTAAACGCCCCGGGGGCCTGGAGACCAAAACTCCCCAACTTTTTACGAGGTTACAGGTCAAAACATTTGGACAGCCATCTTGGGGTATGAAAAGTCCTAACTAATCCCAGCGACAGGCTGCAAGAATGTGACCTCTTTCCTACTCGTTGTCGAGATCCTCCCTCCGAGGGGTGCCTGGTGGGCTCCAGAGGGTGGGTCTGGTGGTGGGGAGTGAACCTATGCTCTTCCCCCTCACTCCCTCCACGCCACGTCTAGGAAGAAAACAGTGGGGCTGCTCTGGTCTTCCAAGGCAATGACAAAACAGAAGGCTGGAGGGCTCTGGGCCTGGGCTCTGGGGCAGCCTGAGCCCGGAGAGCCGTGTCCTCGGCTTTCAGCCACTGCCACTTCTGAGGGCCTGGTGGGGCTGCCGGGGGCCACAGACTCGGCCTATAAATACATTCCCCGGACATGACATTCCGCCCGCAGAGAGTGACTCTAGTAAGTTAAACACTGCTCTCCCCCGAGTTCTTATTTGAAAATGCAAATACTCTTGAGAGGGCTGATTCCGAGAATGCAGAATGCGCGCCACTGACGAAACTCAGGAACTGATGGATGGGAGTACCCTGACCTGACCCCAGAGGGTGTGGGTTAGCTGTTCCCTCGGTTCCCTCTTCTGGCAGAGCCAACTGCTCCCCGAAGCTCTCCCCGTGGCCTCAATGTCAGGATTTGGTGGCTCCTTTGCATAAACAAGCTCCAAGTCCAGTGTTTTGGAAGGAAAAAGAAGAAAAGGATGACTAGAGTGTTCAAGACCGTCTTAGGTCTTGTCCCCACCGTCAAACACCGAGTAGTCACGGCTAGCTTAAAACAAGCTTCGGGGGCAGGAGCGACTTAATCTTTTGGTACAGTAATTGTTCTTACAACGAGTCGTGGCATGTCAACTAGTCAAAAATCCAAGCTCTAAAATATTCCCACAGGAGCAGGATTGAAACAGAAAAGACTTCTTAGCAGCCAGAAAAGATGTCAAAAACCCATGCTTTGAAAGACAAGCTCTTTATTTGTTGGTGAGACGGTTAGTCGAAACCTTTGAACTGGGGCGCCTGGGTGGCTCAGTCGGTTAAGCTTCTGATTCTTGATTTTGGCTCAGGTCATGATCTCACAGTCCGTGGGTTCAAGCTCCGCGTTGGACTCTGCTGACGGCTCAGAGCCTGGAGCCTGCTTCCGATTCTGTGTCTCTGTCCCTCTCTGCCCCTCTCCTGCTCATGCTCTGTCTCTCTCTCTCTCTCAAAAATAAATAAACACTAAAAAAAAAAAAAAAACCCTCGAACTCATATTTTATATACAATTAGCTGTCTGCATGAGCTGATACCTCAATCCAAGGTGGAAGGAATGGAGAAAGGAGGGGAAAGTACTGTTAAAAGGGGTGGGGGAGAGCGGATCCAAACTCGGCTGACTGGTCAGTTTGGAACGTGATGAGGGGCTCACCTTCAGAGCGCTCTGAGGTCACGGCCCACGGAAAACACAAGCGTCACATCGGGGACCACAAGTCACCAAGAAAGCATTCAATTCTTCTCCGGGGAGTGTGTGACGGATTTAAGAAAGATTCCTACTCAAAACTGAACAATGAACAGGGCTCTATCTTTTAATGGGATAAATACTCATGTATCAGAGAGCATCGAGTTTCTTCTCCAGCTGAGCAGGGAGTAGAGGTTTCACTGCAGGAAGTTCCGGTTCCAGCAAGCTCTTCGGTTCCCCCGAAGCACAGCTAGAGGCAAGAAGAGAACCGGGCCCTGCCACCTGCATCAGTGAGCCACCCCGGATTGTGACCCATCAGCACTCAGACTCTGGAGCTCCTGAGTGCTCCAAAGGTAGCTCACACACCCGAGGAAGGTAGCCTCTAGTTTAATTTAAATAGCCACAAGTGGCTAGTGGCTAGTGGCTGCCATTTCTGGACAGCACAGTGACCCTTGAGGGGTTCCACAGGGTCCTCTCAGGCCACACGGAGGAGCTGCTTACTGCCCCGTTGGCCTGGACAGGCATTCATTCACTGTATATGTGACAATTATTAAGCACCTACTGTGTACTCCTCAGAAAAGGATCGTCATGTGAAGTAGTCTGGTGAGTTATCAGTCCCTCTCTTTTTCTCTGCTTTTCCCTGCTTTCATGAGCAAATCTTGACGCATGTGCAACCAAGGGCTGGGTCCTGCCTGGTGGCTGTTCTCAAACCATGGGAGCAGCGGAACCACGGAGGACACTCGTTGAGTATGCAGAACTCCCCTCCCTACCCATTAGACCTGCCGAATCAGTATCTCCCGCATCCTGGGTCCTGCATCTGAGGCTTCCCACAAAGGATCCGAAGCCAATAGTGGGTTCTTTTCTACCACGAGTTTGTCATTTGGAAGACGTGTTTGAAAAAAACCAGGCCCATAAGTAGTGAGCTCATTTGAACACACAGCTACTCCCAAGAACTGTCTGCGAATCCCCCAGAGAGAACGAATACCGTGAGCCTTTTTACAGTGACATCTTCAGGGAATTCGCTGGCCAGATGTTTTTCCTACCATGGAGACGAATGGCTACAGGGAAAGATCTAGCCTCCAGCCCTGCCTTCGTGGCCTTCACAGAGGCCTTCCCCTCTCCCATTCTGGCCCCCATCTGTAAAACAGGGATAATCGTCCTTAACTTCAATGTCACCAAGCTTCCAGGAGAGGTGACAACCTTGAGGTTCTGGGGACCCTCCGGGCTAGCTGGGGTTTCAGCCTGCAAGAGGGGGCGACGAAGGGAGACACCCAAATCAAAGGACCCGCAGGCCTTCCTTCACGCTGGGAAATTTTCAGCTTGGAAAACATTATGTTCTAATTGTCTTCCCGTTCAACCCGAATGCACTTAGAAAAGGCATAGATTTGATTTCAACTCAAACTGGTCCACTGGGTACTTTTTGAGTTAAAAAAAAAAAAATGAATTGAAGTCGTGCGTTAGTAAAATTAAAATCTGAATTCAGGGTTGAGCACTTCAGGTGGAAGGTTTTGATCGTTGGTTCAGTTCAAGTCCCTGTGGTTCAAAGGAACTCGATGGAGCATTTACTTAGCACCTAGTTTGCTCCAGGAATGGGTATGGGACAGTTTCAAGGACATTCTTCCGCTCATCTGGGGAAGGAGACAACTAAACAACCTTACTCCCCAGGAGTAACACACCCAGGAACGATGACAGAGACCACCAAGTTCCCGGTGAGCCTGGCCTTGGAGGGGTGATGTGTGGATTGGGCACAATCCATTCACTGAACAGTGAATGAGGAGGGGATTCCTAGGCAGGGGATGAGGAGAAAGGCAAACTGGAGGGTGAGAGAAGCTGGGAGGTACACAGAGCCATAGAAAGAAGGGAAGGGGGTAGTTTGGCTGAAGGGTACTCATGGGCTTGGGGAGGTATTCGGAGGCCACAAGAGGACCCAAGGCGGGGGCCTCTGTACCCAAGACTATCCGCACGCACCGTGTGGATCTCCATCCGTACAAAACATTCCCTGAGCAGAAGGAAAGGCCTTGTGTGTATGAACATATCTGTTTGCCTAATAGCTTTATTGAATGTAATTTACTGTCACGCAATTCATTCATTCACAGTATACAACTGAATGGTTTAGAGAGTATTCGCAGGCATGTGCAGACATCCCCACCGTCAATTTTGGAACATCTTCCTCACCTCGAGAAGAAATTCCATACCCCTTAGCTAACACTCTCCTCTCCACCCACCACCACCAAGACTCCTACTCACACACCAACCCTACTTTCTACTGCTGTGGATTTCCTTATTCTGGACATTCCAAGTAAATGAAATCAGACACTATGTGGCTCTCTGCATCTGGCTTCTTCACCTAATATAACGTTTTCCAGGCCCGTCGTGTTCTAGCATGCACCAACACTTCATCCCTTTTTAGGGCCAAATAATATTCCACTGTATGGATACGCTACTTTCTGCTTATCCATTTGTCCGTTGATGGACACTTGGCTTGTTTCTACTCTGTGACTTTTGTGCTGCCATGAACTTCCCTACTAAATCATCCCTGTTATGACTCCCGTGTTACATACGTAACTAGGATACGTACCTAGGACTAGAATTGCTGGATCATAGGCTAAGTCTAACTGTTTGCGGAACGGCCAGACTGTTTGGTATTTAGATGTTGATTCTGAGAAGACGGAAATGAATGAGGAGATGGCATAATAATGGAAATTGGCTTGAGGCCAAGGTGAGCCCGTGTCCAGGGAAGAGAGAGGTTAGGAAAGCAATCAGATTACCACGAGCGGCACTGCCGCGTTCCCAGTCACAGTGCCAGCTTGGAGGAGACAGGTTCAGAGCCAGCCTCTGCGGCCACCCACCTAGTGACCGATGGCACCTCCTTGTCGCCGCGGTCCCACTCCACAAACAAGGGCCCAGGCTGGCCGTGAGTCTCAAGGGAGCACAGCAAACACATCTGTGCCCCAGCCTGGCATCGGATGAGGACACAGAATCAGGGATGAGTTCGCTTTCCCAAGGTTGAATAGCTCATAGTGATGAGGCCGGGATTCCAAAGCGCCCACCTCGCTACGTCACCTCGATCATTCTTTCACAAGGACAAAACTGACATTCTCATTTCAGAGCCAAGGACACCGAGGCTGAGTCAGATTCCCTTTCCCAAGGCCAGAGACTCGGGACTGGTCTCTGGCCGACACCAAGGCCTCCCTGTATGATGACAGAAGACAGAGCTAGCACGCGGTGACTTACCGCAGTTGGAGGTGGAGGTGTGCACCTTCCTGCAGTGCTGCCTCTTCCAGGAAGTTTTTCCTGACTGCACCCCCAGTGGGGCTACAGGTCCCCGATCTGGGCTCCAGCAGCTTCGAGAGATGCTCCTTCCATGGCTTCATTCATTACGTGTGACCACTGGCGTGTAGATGGCCGGTGCGCACTGACCATGAGCTTGACCTCATCCCCTGTGCATCTATCTCAAGCACTCAGCCAGGGGCCTGGCCCAAGCAGGTCCAAGCAAGCATGTGGGGGGACAAGTGGGTGAACTGTTAACAGTGAGGTCCAGGTAGTAAGTGACAGAAGGGCTTGGGGATGGAAGGGCTAAGCTACCAGAGCAGGAGAGGGGTAAGGGGACCCCACGTGGGACGGGGACGTCCAGTGGGGAGGGCTGGGGCTGGCCTTGGGGTCCTGAGGTCTAACAGTCCAGAGAGGCCGGGGGTGGGGGACTCTCCTGTGTTGTGGCCAGAGCCACAGCGAGCAGAGCCGGGGCCTTTGTGTGAAGGAGAAGATGCCCTTCCCCCCCGAGGGTCACGGGTCCTGGCCGGGACTCGTGAGCTGCCACACACCCCCTCAGCTGGGCCCGTGGGTAGGACACAACCTGCGCACCGCGCGTGAGATTTTCTGGGGCGTGGGGGCGTGTGTGTGCATGTGCGAGGTGCACGCGGGGGACAGGTGTGTGTACGTGACTTGTGTGTTTTGTGCTGCAGTTTCCGAGTCCCCCGGCCACTTGGCCTCTGAGCAACGAGGGCTGGGAAGCAGAGGCATGAGGGTCCCGAGTCCCAGAACTGGAAACGGGGTGTCTTCCCGAGGAGGCGACAGGGTTCTCGCCCTGCCACCTGGGAACGGGGCTGATGGGAGGCCCACCACATGCCACGAACGAGCTGATGATCCCCAGTTGGGGAGGCCACACGCTGGCCTTCTGCTCAGGCGAGGCCCTCCTCCCTCAGGGGACTGCTTAGCTGGGGAGGGGAAAGGTGTGGGCAGACTGGAAAGAGGAATCTGGGAAGGCAAACGGTCCCAGGCGGCTGGGGGTGCCCGGTCACAGAAGCCCATGGCTCAGCCAGACACCCAGGAGGGCCTCTGGCCGTGACCGCAGGAGGGGCTGCCCTTGCAGAGGCCTGATTCGTCAGGGCAGGGGCTGCACAGGACCACCGAGGGAAGGCTCGGCTGCCATTCCAGAATGCTCTGCGGTCCCGGTCAATCAGACCCAGCTACCTGGGCAGCGGGCTTCCTCCCATGAGTCGCACTCCCCGTCCCCACCCCCCGCTTGCCCAGTCAGCTGCTAGGATGGGAACATCGTGGAAACTGCAGTCTCAGAGAGGACTCTGCAGGACTTGTGTCTTCACCTCTCCCAGTGATGCTAAGACTGGGCCACAGGGACAGGGAAGCTGTGCTTCCAGGTTTCTGACCCTCACCTTGAGACACAGCTGGGCTCGTGGGGTCCGTCCAGGAGACCATCTGTGGCTCTCGATGCCTGACGTGAGCAGGAGTCCCTACCTGACCCTTGCTGGGGAGAAGACGCCCCCCAGGAGAGCTGTGCTAAAACCAGAATCGGGTCTGGAGGGGACCGACGGCTTGCTCGGCTTTCCCTGCTGAAGCTGCCCCAGGGATATCGGGCTCCCCTTTGGGAACTCAATGTCATGAGGCCCCTGGCCAAGGATGGTCAGCAGGCCGGGAAGGTGAGGGGAGCAGGTGCTCCGTGAGCAAGGAGAGGCTGCAGGAGCTCCGGGTGCTGCCTGAGAATGTGTGGTGGTGGCAGGGAGGGGGACGCACCTGTCCTCACAGCTCTGATGTGCCATCTCGGGGGAGAAGGCATGGGGGGCTGGACACAGAGGGGACAGCAGACACCCTGATTCAAGGACGGTATGGGGTCCAGCCGGTGGTGCGGCAGGGAATGGCTGGGGGCCCACACGCAGGAACGAGCCCCCGCACGAAGGTTCCCACAGGAGCCGCGGCCTACCCCCCCCCCCCCCCCGCAGTAGTACAGAAGGAACCCCTCCTCTGCGCCACAGAGCACGCTGAGGCCCTGAGGGGGAAAGGTCACAATGGTAGCAGCTAACAGGCATCCGACTGGGCCCTCGCAGACTGGGCCCTCGCAGACTGGGCCCTCTCCGCTTCCCACCAGACCTGGGAGGTGCAAGCCGCACTTCACAGACACTGGGGGAGGCTAACTGGCCCCAGCTCACACCTCTAGGCAGAGGACTCTAACAGGGTCCCCTCTGCCTCCAAGCCCTTGCTGGTGACTCCAAACCCCGAACCTCAGCGTCCCCCACTGAGAACTGCAGACAGTCTCTTCCAAAAGCGTGTAGTGAGGCTGACAAGTCATTTTATCTGAGTTCGTTTCCTTCACTGTTAAGTGGGGATGATAATAGAAACAGTAATATTCAGGGCTTGTAGGATTTCGGGATTTCGGTAAATAACGCAAGTGAAGGCTTCTTTTTGGAGCCCTGATTATTCCTTCCTCAATCCCTTTCCCTCCCCAAAGCGACACAGGTATAATATTTTCGGTTATTTCTTTCAAAGCATTCTTAAATGCTAAGGGGGATGCAAACGCTGATTAGCCATATGACCTTAACAAAGCTTCCACACTTCTGAGACTAGCATCCTCAATTTATTGAGGTACGACGTATGTACAATAAAATGCACCCCTCTCAGAGGATGGTGAGTTTTGACAACTGTATACACCCACATAGCCACTTCAATCAAGACATGGGACATTTCCGTCCTCCCAAAGAGTTCCTTGTCTCATGCCCGTCACCTCCCCTGGCCCTTCTCCCAGGCAACCAATGATGGGCTTTCTGTGGATTATAGATTTGCCTTTTCCAGGGTTTTCACAAGGGAGTCCTACCGTACGTATTCTTTTGTGTCTGGCTTAGATTCACCCGCTGTTGCTTGTATCAGTCATTAGATTCTCCACAAGGACTTAACAGGTAGTGTGGCTCTTGTGACAGCCTGGGCCCGGGAACTGATCGGTCTCTTGCTCCGCCGCCGGATCTTCAGTGCTAACCACACAGGGCCTGGCCCGTAGTAGGCGCTCAAGTTTGTAAGCGACTAAATTGATTAACCATGCAATATTTGCGAAAGGCAAAAACCACCAGATCAGGTGGTGAGTCATTTCATTGCTTTTTAAGCAGCCCCACCAGAGTGGAGAGGAAGGGGGTAAAACTTAAATAGGATGAACTGGGAAAGACGGTTTAAAATAAAGAATCTAAGCCGGCTCGGGAATAGTCCCCGCGTTCACGATGCAGCCCAGCCGGCCTTCCCCGCCCCCGCCCCCATCAGGGATAATTAAAAGCTCGACGCCTCGGTCCCTTCCCCGGGGAGGCGGCGGTGCTCCCGGAGTGAATGGGCTCAGAGGAATGAATAACGACACAGTGGCCTCATTGTTCGGCGGCCGGGGAAACTGAGGCCAGAGGGCGGGAGGGAGGCCGCCGGGTGACTGGAGGCTGGGTCACCGCGTGAGTCAGCGGCGCAGACGGGCGAGATCGCTGTCATTAAGGTTTACAGGTCGGCCGCCGCCACCGCGGCTGTGCGGCCCGCGCCCCGCCCGGGTCCCCGCGCCCCGCTCGGCCACCACGCCTCGGCGCCCGGCGGGGGCGCCCCACCGGCTCCCGCTGCGCCGGCGGAGGGCCGGGGGCGGAGTCGGCCGGGGCCGGGCCCGCGCCGCAGCTCCGCCTCCTCGGCCCGCCCGCTGGCGGCGCGTAGCTTCGGGCCGGGCCTGCGGCTGGAACCTGAGCCCTGGGGTGGCCCCCGCCCCCGCCCGAGCTTCTACCTGCGCCACCCGCGCGGCGCCCCGGGAGGCGGCGCGGGCACTGGTAGCGCGGCGCCGGGCAGACGGCGCACGGCCGGGCCCGGTCTCCGCCCGGCGCCGCCGCGCGCGCTCCCGCCCCCCCCCCCCCCGGCGCCCCCTGAGCCGGCCCGGGCGCGCGCACAGCCCTTCACCGCTGGCGACCGGGCACCAACGCCTCCGGCCTCGGACCCCCGCGGCCCGGAAGCGGGCGGAGCCGGGCCGTTCCCGGCGGCTTTCGGAGGAGCAGCGAGCACCCGGGTCCCCCGCCCCTCAGTCCTCCGCGAGCGTCCCCACCCCCCACCCCTTCGCCCTTTCTGCACCCCGAGCGGAGTAATGCTTTCCCACCCCTTATCCGCCCCCCCCCCCCCCGCTTCCCCTCTCCCTCTGGCCTCCTAGCCCGGCCCCTGGCCACCCCCGGCAGCGGCGGGACCCCAGGGCCGGGTCCCTCTGCCCCTCCCCCGATGCCTGGCCCCCTCGCCGCCGAGTGGGATTGGGCGGGGGAGAGGGAGAAGGATCCAGTTACGGAGGGGACCCGGGCCTAGGCCGCGGCCCCGCCTAGCACCCTGTGTCGTGGGGGTGCGGGCAGCGGGGGTGGGTGGTGGGGCCGGGGTCACCCGGAGGGGACGCGTCGGAGAGGGGCCAGGCGGAACCCGCGCCCCGCCTAACCTGAGGGGTGGAAGGGGGGGGGTGTGCACTGCTGGACTTGATGTGGACTTGAATGCGTCCTGAAATTTTTAAAAATAGTCTCGCTGTATAGACAAGAACACTGGAACCTTTAAGTCCTCATCCTCTCGCCTGAGTCCGGAGTGAGACTCCAAACATACTTCTTAAGAAACTGTTGCTTTATTTTGACTCGTTTACATAAATTTTCCACCTTGGGGGGGATGGTGGTGGGCTTGTGGAATCCCTAAAATAACTTTTAATGGAGCGAAGCCTTCCATTATGGGAAGAGCCTAGACGCGAGAGGCGTCTGGAGGAGGCCTAGGTTCCCGTCACAGCCCTGCCACCAACTGGCTGAGCCACTGAGGCACGTCGCCGCCCCTCCCGGCCCGTGTGAGGAAAGGGGACGCCCCCCACCCAGAAAGGAGAGACCAGGGAGCTGGCCGAACCATTCGGAGACCGGGTTTTCCTTCCTGAAAATGTTCTGACACTACAAGAGAGGCAACGTGGAAATGAGATTAAAAAGAAAAGAGGTGAAAGCAGGTTGCCCCTCTGAACGGTGTCCTCTCTGCCTGACTCCAATTATATTTATGCTCAGTCAAGGTCAAGGTAACCTTCACTGATCTGTGCAGTTCCATTAATTATATGTTATCCTATCACCATGGGGAAACATCCACTTTATTTTCGATATCACTTCAGAACCTTCAGACCTTTGTACAATCCTCCTGCAAAAGGACACGTAGGGAGGGGTGCTACGCGCCTGACAGGAGGGACTTTTGATAGAGGGAGAGAATAAAGGTGGACAGGTGATGTCAACTTGATGTGTCACATTTCAGGGAGCCATAACAGGTTTATGGCCCTGACCCCGGGGGAGGCCCTGTCCACCCTACCACCAATGCTGGGAGAGGCTGAGTAATGTGGACACCTGGGCGAAGCAGCCATGAAGATTTACCTGGTTGGTGACTTGTCCGGCCCCTGGCCTCCTCCCCTCTTCTCTGCAGGTGGAGTGGGACAGAGCCCACGGGGATTCTGGGGTTAAGTAAGTGTCAGGGTCCCCTTCCATGGCTCCCCCAGCCGCAAACATGGAGAGCATTTCTGTGATGGGCCAGAGGTGGGAGAGAAGCAAAGGGTTTCATTTCAAATGTTAAAATGGTAGAATGGTGGGAAGAATGAAGGCAAGGTGATTAGTGCCCAAGTTTGAAAGAAGGCAGGGGAACAATTACTTTAAAAGGTTTTAATTGGTCATGTTCTGAAGAACTCACTCCTCCTGTGCTAAAACCCCAGGCCAGCTCAGACCTGTAGTTCTGGATTGCCCAAGTGCCTCCCTGTTTTTCCCCTTTGAACACTAGCTCTCACAGCAAGTGCCTCTGTTGCCCTCCCTCTGGTGCCTGCTCCCTTTTGGTGTGTGTGTGTGTGGGTGTGTGTGTGTGTGTGTGTGTAGCTAGCTGACTACTTATCTATCTTTATACAGCAGTTTTCCAGGCTGGCAGGTCAGAAGCCTTGTCAGAGGAGGACCTCTCTAATTTATTCTCCCAGCTCCGCAGCCTGACTCACTTGGGGCGGGTCTACATCACAGTCCAAGTACAGTGAATGAGGAAAGTGGCTTCAAGCAAACTGAAAACCATTTGGGAGAAGGAACAGTAGGCATGCAGGGAGACACATGGCTACTCAAACCATAGCAACAAATCAAAATCGGGGGGAGCCCCCACGAAACACCAAACTACATTTAAAGTTGTTTACAAGTGGCTGGTTTGCACCGGATAATAAGGCTAGGCTATTTCCCACCATGGGGACTGCTTGCATCCAGAGAGGAAAAGATGGGTGAAACCCCGCCAATCCGCCCTTTGAACCAATGGGTGATTCTAGGGCTGAGGCAGGACATATTCGAGATGAGTGGAGAGCATCTTCTAGGGCTAGAAAGTAAGGCAGGGCTGAAAGATCAAAAGGATGGGGGGTATATTAAAGGAACCAACCTGGAACAGCTCCTGATAGCCAAGGCTGGATCAATTTGAGCAAAAAACTTAATACATAATGTCATATTGGATTTTAATCCAAAGCATAAAATAAATATCCATGAAGGAATTCAGACTGATGTGAAGAAATGACTGATGCGTCAATAAATAAATGGGAGAGAAGAGTCAAATCTCCCACAGAGGAAATGCCAAATAATCTATGTAGATATTCTTCCCTCCAGGAAGTGGAGCTCCATCCCTCCTCTCCTTGAGTGTGGTCTGCACTTAAGGACCTGCTTCCAAAGGGTACAGTATAGAAAGGGTGGCAGGAGAGAACAACTTTGCAGCGGAGAAGACTGGCGAGCGCTAGCTCAGCTGGGTGATCACCATCATTAGTGGTAAGTCACGTTACTAGCACGCATCCCTGATGTAAGCTGATGAGAACAGCACTGTACCTCTTCTCCAAACCCTAGCCTCACCATGAGGAAACCATCAGACAGACCCAACTGAGGGACATCCTCTAAAAGACCTGGCCAGTACTTCTCAAAACTGTCAAGATCATTAAAAACAAGGAGACTCTTGAGAAGCCATCACAGCCCAGAGGAGCCCAAGGAGACACGAGGAGCCAATCCAAGCTGGGATCCTGGAAGAGAAAAAGATGTTAGGGAAAACTGGTGGAATCAGAATGAAGTATGGAGGGGTGCCTGGGTGGCTCAACCAATTAAGCATCCAACTCTTAGTTTTGACTCAGGTCATGATCTCACAGTTTGAGAGTTCAAGCCCCACATTGGACTATGTGCTGACAGTGCAGAGCCTGCCTGGGATTCTCTCTTACTCTCTGTTTCTCTCTCTCTCTCTCTCTCTGTCTTGCAACATAAATAAATAAACACTAAACAAATTTCTGTTAAGGGGCACCTGGGTGGCTCAGTCGGTTAGGGTTCCACTTGGGCTCAGGTCATGATCACATGGTTTGTGAGTTCGAGCCCAGCGTCAGGCTCTGTGCTGACAGCTCAGATCCTGAAGCCTGCTTTGGATTCTGTGTCTCCCTCGCTCTCTGCCCCTCCCCGGCTCATGCTCTGTCTCTCTCTCTCTCTCTCTCTCTCTCTCTCAAAAATAAATGAACATTAAAAAAACAGTTTTTTAATTTTCTGTTAAAAAGAAAAAAAGAATGAGGTATGGAGTTAATAGTATACCAATGCAGTTTCTGGGTTGTGACAAACGGCACCATAGTAACAGATGTTAACAATAGAGAAAAATTAGTATTGAGCACAGGGTATATGGGAACTATCTTCACTCTCTGCAACATTTTTGTAAATCTAAAACTGTTCTAAAGAAAAGGCTGAAAAAAAAACACAAACTGATCTGGCTTGGGTTTTAATATTACACGATTTAGGTGTCCTAAAGAGAAGGGGACCCACTAACAAATGGAGCCCAGGGACCCTAAGACTGACTGCTGAGACTCGGTGAGTTGATCAGGCAGAGTAAAATAAGTTGGTTTTTAAATTGTTTCATGGTCTATACAGGGTGGTTTTAAAGCAGCTTGCTGCCTGATGCCCAAACCAAAAACATTGCCGTCTTGAAATTCCTCTACATGTAAACTTAAATTTTTTTTTTAATTTTTTTTTTCAACATTTATTTATTTTTGGGACAGAGAGAGACAGAGCATGAACGGGGGAGGGGCAGAGAGAGAGGGAGACACAGAATCGGAAACAGGCTCCAGGCTCTGAGCCATCAGCCCAGAGCCTGACGTGGGGCTCGAACTCACGGACCGCGAGATCGTGACCTGGCTGAAGTCGGACGCTTAACCGACTGCACCACCCAGGCGCCCCTAAACTTAAATTTTTAATTGCTTAAAAAGAAAGACCATTTAGCAGTGCCTGAGTGGCTCAGTCGGTTGAGTGTCCGATTCTTAATTTCGGCTGAGATCATGATCCCAGGGTCGTGGGATCAAGCCCCACCCTGGACTCTGTGCTGAGCATTGAGCCTGCTTAAGATTCTTTCTCTTCCTCTGTCTCTGTTCCCTGCTCATGAGCGCTCTCTCTCTCTCTCTCAAATAAAGAATTTTTAAAAAGAAAGAACATTTAAAACTAACGTGGTGGGGTGTCTGGCTGGCCTTGTCAGAAGAGTGAGCGACTCTTCCATCTCAGGGTTGTGAGTTCAAGCTCCACGTTGGATGTAGAGATTACTTAAAAATAAAATCTTAAAGAAAAAAATGTGGTGATCCCATTTATATAAAGTTCAAAAGCAGGCAGAAGTAATATCAGGTGTGAGGAGTCAAAAAAGTGGTTCTCAGTGTTGGGGGGTGGCTGGGAGGAAATGAATGAGGGAGCTTTGAGGCACTACTGATGTTCTGGGTTTTGACCTGGGACCTGATTATATGGATATATTCGCTTTGTGAAAATTCACCAAGGTGTATGCTTTTGATCCATGCACTTTTCTGTGTGTAAGTTATCCACCAATAAAATGTCTAAACATGATCAATTCATTTCAAACATTAAACTTTAGATCTTGGAAAGACCACTATGCGTCTCTCTTCCCCCCAGGAGGCAAAATCTAGAGTGGCCCAATAGTTGAGCCCATCCCTGCATAACCAGGGTTTTCCACTGGACAGCTCTATGGAACAGTTAAGAACTCTTTAATCAACTGACAGATCTGGGTACAGACACATCTTTGAGGAGGGAACCACAGGGAAGGGCAGTACCAGCACCAACCCGGGGTGACCTTACACCAAACTTTTATTCATCTGTGCCTCAGTTTACTCACTGTTAAAGAGGATCTTCAACCGCTATACTGTGTCTGTAGATCGCCAAAAATGTCACTCTGACATTAGTCTGGCTAGTCCTGGTCTGTCAGATTCTTCAGATTCTACTGTGTGCTTAGATCCCTGAGGTTTTATGCCTGGAAAATCGAAGGTGGGGATGATATTGGTGACTATAAAGGCTGCTGGAATGACAGAGTCTTCCTGTAGCTCTGTCTCAAACTCTGACGTCCAAGGACCATCAGAGGACTGACCTGTGGTCCAGCGAAGGGGATGCTGAGCCCTACAGGGATAAAGCAACTTACCCAGGATCACCAGGCTAATACTTCCTAAAGGTTCTTATGTCAATAATGTCCTCCAACAGTCTGGCTAACCAGGCTGCCACTGTGACCTTGAGTTTTATTGTTTCCTTCAATGTTTTTTGCTTTCATAATTTCTTTTATTGAGTAAAATCTAGAAAATATAGAAAAGCGGAAAGCATAACCACCAGAATTTACTTGTCATTCCAGCATTCAAAGGTGCAACTGTCTGAAAGTCTTTGCATTGTGAAAGAACACCTATCATGGCATCACATCTTTGTATTTTTTAAATATGTAACCTTTGTGGCTAAGTTAAGCAGGAGAATGGGAATTCTTGGTTTGCCATTGTTGGGAGTTGAATAGGTCTCTCGAGATTTCTCCGGAGGTCTGGAGATGGGTGGAGTAGAGTCGTGCTCAGAGGGGAGGAACAGGGCACATGGCCAAATTGCCCTGTACCCAGGACATCCCATGGAGGCTTCTCGAGGGGTTTCTCTCTTCAAGAATTATACCGTCACACTCACAAATGAGACCTTTGAGAACTGATTTCAGCTTTTAGGTTGGGTTGTCTTTTATTTTCTTTAAGTATTTTTATTTATTTATTTATTTATTTATCTTTAAGTTTGTTATTTATTTTGAGAGAGAGAGCAAGTGAGCAGGGGAGGGGCAGAGAGAGAATCCCAAGCAGGCTTCTCGCTGTCAGCACGGAGCGTGATGCGAGGCTCAAACAAACTTCGAGATCACGACCTGAGCCAAAACCAAGCGTCACTTAATGGACTGAGCCAGCCAGGTATCCCTATTTATTTAAGTAAATTTTACCCCAGCATAGGGCCTGAATTTATAACCCCAAGATCAAGAGTCACGTGCTCCACTGACTGAGCCAGGTGCCCCAAGGTCGGGTTATGATGTTTTTTGACTATTGTTTTTCAGAGCACTGTAGATTTCACCTGCAGTTGTGCAAAACACTATGGAGAGATCCTGTAGACCCTTCAGTCAGTTTCCCTCAATGAGAACATCCTGCATTAAGACTGTGTTTTGGAGGTTCCCGACTGGCTCAGTTGGTAGAGCAGCGACTCTTGATCTCAGGGTTGTGAGTTCAAACCCTACGTAGGGTGTAGAATTTACTTAAAAACAAAACCTTTTAGGGGCGCCCGGGTGGCTCAGTCGGTTAAGCAGCCGACTTCGGCTCAGGTCATGATCTCGCAGTCCATGAGTTCGAGCCCCGCGTCGGGCTCTGTGCTGACAGCTCAGAGCCTGAAGCCTGTTTCAGATTCTGTGTCTCCCTCTCTCTGACCCTCCCCTATTCATGTTCTGTCTCTCTCTGTCTCAAAAAAAAATAAATAAAAGTTAAAATAATTTTTTTCAAAAAAAAAAAAAGACTTTTTGCATGATCTTATGGACTTAAGAAATGTAGTTAAAGATCATCAAGATAAATCCTCTTCTTGGCAAGAAAACTGAGCCCTGGGGCGCCTGGGTGGCTCAGTTGGTTAAGTGAATGACTCTTGACTTCAGCTCAGGTCATGATCTCACAGTTCATGAGATCGAGCCCACCCAATGTCAGGCTCTGTGCTGTCAGCCTGGAGCCTGCTTGGGATTCTCTTTCCCTCTCTGCCCCTCCCCTGCTTGTGATTCCCGCTCCCCTCCAAATAAATAAACTTTATTTTAAAAAGAAGGAGAGATAGAAAGGCAAATGGAGGCCTGGGTAGGTAAGTGACTTTCCCAGGCTCACGGCTGGGAATGGGAGGCTCCAGACCTTCTCCGGCTGGGTTCCGTGGCTTTGTGTACATGGGGTTTCATTTTCTGTTCTGCAAAATGCCTGGGATCAGGCTAGTTTGGCAGGTGGAAGTAGACGCCCCCTTGGGTTTTATTCTTCCCCAGTGGAAAAGCAACAAAGGTTTTTCACCTGTATTCCGTGTCCGTCGCGGGTTGGTTGGGGGAGGGGAGCTCTTCATGGTTCCGTCTGAGAGGGGTGTCACCTCCGTGGGAAAATGGTGGGAAAATGGGAACATGGTGATGGGACCCTGGTCTTCCACTTGCATTTTACTCTCAAGATATGTGGCTACACCCACTTCAAGGGGGCAAGGAAGCGGGTTTCAATCTTTGCCTGTGAATGGAACCAGAAATATTTGTTGAGTAGCTCCAATGAATGGCTCTCAGGAGAGACAGGCTTTTTGAGTTGGTCACTGGTGAGCTTCTTTCTTTGCGTGATTAGACTGTCCTCTTCTGATTTCGCATTTCTTTGTTGCTGTGCTGCCTTCTTTGTCAGTCTCCCAGAGGGGTGGGCATCTGTCAGTGGGTCCTACAGCCTTCTCTCCCCAGGGAGAGAGAGGCTGGGGAGGCACGCCTACATCCCCAAGCCAATGATCCGGAAGCTTCTCGTGAAAATGTTAATATAATCTGAAGCTGTGGTAATACAAGGGAGATGAAACTTCTGGTATATTATGTTGCTAATTGGACTACTCTGTCCATTCATTCATTCAACATTCATGCCTAGGATATTCTAGCCCCAAACTACTGTGACCCAGGTACCATACCCAGCAGGAGTACTAACCAACCGAGGATCCCCAGAGCAGGGTGATCATGGTGGTGAAGGATCCGGAAATCTTGTCCTGGGACAATTACCTGCCCGGACAGGGCATGTTTGGTTCATAAGGAGAGGAGGTGAAGGACGACGTCGTAGAAGTGTTCGAGAGCCGGCAGGCGGACGTAGGTTGTCTGCTAGGCGGCTGCTGAAGGCAGAGGTAGATGAATGGATGGAAGTTATAAGCAGGCAAACGTCACTTTGGGGGCAGCCTTTTAACTAGAGAGTCCGCCAAGAGCACAGTCTTCCTTGAAAGCAGGGAATTCACAGTCCCTGAAAGTCCCCAAATAGGCTGGATGACCTCTCTTATTGATTATTTCTGAAGCTCTGCCCAATTCTTAGTCCATGATGCCCAAGGAAAAAAATTTCCAGCATCTCTTATTTCAGGATCTAAAGTTTCATCTTTAACTACAAATGAAGTCATCTACCTCTTAGCATAAGAGTTGGTCTTCTTCAAATACAGTTCAATTTAAATAACAACAAACTAGGGGCGCCTGGATGGTTCAGTCAGTTATGCGACAGACTCTTGGTTTGCGCTCGGGTCATGATCTCGCGGTTTGTGGGTTCAAGCCCCGCGTTGGTCTCTGCACTGGCAGCAAGGAGCCTCCCCTGCTTGCTCTCTCTCTCTCTCAAAATAAATAAAGAAATAAACTTAAAAAAAAAAACTAAAAAAAAACCCCAAAACTGAAATAGATGATTGTTACCCTACAGCTAACACTCACAGAGGCACTTACTATGTGTCAGGTAGTTTCCTAAATGCTTCAATATATTTAATTAAAACAAATGTTTTTAATGTTTATTTTTGAAAGAGAGAGAGAGAAAGACAGAGTGTGAGTTGGGAGGAGGAGCAGAGAGGGAGACGCAGAATCAGAAGCAGGCTCCAAGCTCTGAGCTGTCGGCACAGAGCCGACGTAGGGCTTGAACTCACGAACCATGAGACCATGACCTGAGCCAAAGTCAGACGCTTAATCGACTGAGCCACCCAGGCGCCCCTATGAATGTGCAACTCTTGATGTCTGAGTTGTGAGCTCCAGCTCCATGTTGGGTGTAGATATTACTAATAAGAAAAATTAATAAACATAAAAAATTATTTTTTTAATTAAATAAAATAACCCGTGGGTCAAAGGGAAAGGAGGAACACAATTTTTTTTGCAAAGTAGAAAATATTTTTAACGACGTTATGATGAAAACATAATCTGTCAAAACTTGTGGGCTGTAGCTAAAATCATACCTCAAGACACGCATAGTCTTATGCATATATTATAAAAGAACAAAGCTAAAACTCAGTGATCAAAGTGTCTATTTCAATTAGTGAGGGAAAAGGAGCATGTTAAGTGCAAAGAAGAAAGAGAGAAAATGACTTAAAAAACAGTGAAAATGAACAAAATAGAAAATAAACATATAACATAGAAAAGTATCAAAACCATAAGTGAGTTGGTTGAAAAAAAACTGTATAATATGTTTTTCAAAAATTTTATCGAGAAATAATTGACAAAACCCATATATTTATAAACTAATTTCTGGCCTCTCAATGCTGTTCCATGATCTCTCGATGCAGGTGTCAGTAAAACACTCCTTTAATTACTAAAGCTTTATCATGTTTTTTAACACTTGGTTGGCCTTGGCCTTGTCTCTCACTCTGCATTTTCAATTTTTACCTGGCATTTGCTTTTCATTTAAACGTGAGGCTTAGTCTATCCACCTTGTCAGTTCCCCTGCATATCCCTTGCTTAAATCCTACTGGCATTTCTATTAGGATCAAGTTAAATTATACATTAATTTGAGAAGGATTCACAACTTTGTAACGCTGAGTCTGCCTATCCAAGAACACGGTATGTCTTTTCATTTATTCGGGTCTACTTTCGTGTTTGAAAATTTTCTTCAGATAGATGTGCATATATTTGGAAGGCTTTCCCTGAGTATTTTATCTTTTGGGTTGCCATTGAAAATGGGAGCTTTTCTTCAAATATATTTTGTAGTTTCAGTTGGTCAATTTCCAATACCTCTGTTTACCATGTAAGGAAGACTGTGTTTTAGACATTTTAGCTAAACTCATATGAATCATACTTGTCAATCACATCCTCTTTAAGCATGAAATACACATCCGACCTTATGTTTCTTTCCTACTTCTGACAAATAATCTTCAGGCAACTGCTGATATAAGTATCCCAAAGGTTTCAACAAAACACCTGCAGATGCCCCAAAGCAGTATAAAGCATGTGGGGCCACAGTTACCTAATCACAAATGTTTATCTCAAATATCCGCATTGTGCCCTGGTACTTTGCAGGCAGACCATGTACATTGCAGGTCTGATGCATCCGCAGGAGAACTTGTTGGAATCATACCTTATGCCTGTGCGAACCACCTCCTGACCATTCCCAGATCCAGCAGGGATCCAGAGACACTCCTGCAGGCTCTAAAGTCTTTTTCATATTCATTTATCATTTTCCCCATAAAAAGTAATTAATACAGGGGCGCCTGGGTGGCGCAGTCGGTTAAGCATCCGACTTCAGCCAGGTCACGATCTCGCGGTCCGTGAGTTCGAGCCCCGCGTCAGGCTCTGGGCTGATGGCTCAGAGCCTGGAGCCTGTTTCCGATTCTGTGTCTCCCTCTCTCTCTGCCCCTCCCCCGTTCATGCTCTGTCTCTCTCTGTCCCTAAAAAAATAAATAAATGTTGAAAAAAAAAGTAATTAATACATACTCATCATAGAGTATTAGGAAACATATAAGGACGAATATAAAGGGGCACCTGGGTGGCTCCGTCGGTTAAGCATCTGACTTTGGCTCAAGTCATGATCTCATGGTTCACGGGTTCGAGCCCCTCATTGGGCTCTGTGCTGACAGCTCAGAGCCTGGAGCCTGCTTTGGATTCTGTGTCCCCTTCTCTCTCTGCCCTCCCTGGCTTGCACTCTCCCTCTCTCTATCAAAAATAAATAAACTTAAAAATAAATAAATAAAGACGAACATAAAAATGCATCTATAAACCCTACCACCCAGAGATAACCACCGGTTTATTTCCTTACGACCTTCTTTCCTTCCAATTATACCCGTAAACATATTCCAAAATTGAGATCACCCTGGATAGATGGTTTTGAATCTTCTTTCTTAGGAGTCTTTTGCCATGTCATTCTATCTTTTTCAAAAGCAGGCTTTTAAATGGCTACATGGTGTTTCCTAACAGATATTCTGTAATCTCTTTACTCATTCTACCATTATTTTCCTCCTAGGTTGTTTCCAGTTTAAAAAAAGAAACAAAAGACTTGAGTCAACGGTCTTGTACAAACATCTTTGCTGTCTTTTCTGATTATGTCCTTTGGATACATTCCTAGATGGATTACTGAGTCATAAATTAGGAATATTTTTCTAAATTGTGGTAAAATATACATAACATAAAATTTACCATCTTGGCCATTTTTAAGCGTATTACGGTTCAGTGGCATTAGGCACATTCACACTGTTGTGCAACCATCACCACGCTCGACCTCCAGAACTTTTCTCAGCTTGCAAAACTGAAACTCTGTACCCATTAAACGCGAACTCTTATACTTTCCACCCCCCCCCCCCCCCCCCCGGGCCCCTGACACTTTGGTTCTACTTTCTGTTTATGAACTTGGCTACTCTAATACCTCAGATAAATGAAGTCACAGAGTATTTGTACTTTTGTGACTGGCTTATTTCACGGAGTAATAATGTGTTCAAGATTCATCCATGGTGTAGCCTGTGTCAGAAAATTTCCTCCCTCATTGTGTGTACAGAGCCTTTTGTTTGTTGACAGGAGCATGTTTAAGGCTCTGGATTCAAATTATCTACCGCTGTCCAGAAAGATCAACCAATTTGCATGTCTTCCAAGATTGCATGAAATAAAAATTCTGAAGTTTGCACACCTAACTCTGTATTATAGTAACTTGTGGCCTAATTTATTCGTATCGTATCTACATAGAATTTTCTGCATTTACAGATATGTAGCACCCGGCTTCTGCAAAAGGACTTCCAAAAGGACTCCCTCCAAATGTGGGGGGGGGGTGGGTGTATACATATACATATACACATATGCATATACGTATACGTACGTATAGCTGAAGATAAACATATTTAGTATTTGTCAAAGAATAAAGGAGCTCTTCCATAGTTTGGATCAGAGCCTCGGAATCTAAACTGATGCCCAGACCGGCATTTGTCAGATTTTGACCTCCCCAGGTTCCATTCTTTTAGGCCTGATTCCATTTTTGTGTCTACCAAGAAAGGCACCAAAGATTTTATTTGCGAGAAAACATCGGGAATTCGTGTAGCGTGTTAAAGTTTTCAAGAAGCATGGCTTACATGATATCACCTAGTTTCTGTAAGATCCCTAGGAGGCAGACAGGGTGATACTATCAATCACGCGCGTGTAGACACAGATTCCAAGAAGGGACACTACTTCCTGGGTGTCGTATTGTTGGTGTTTCAGGACCTGAAGACTCAAGCTCCTATCTCCTGACCCCTGTGTACTGCTTCTGTCCCTTCACTGACTCCCAACTCACTTTTGCTATTGCCGGAGTGCTGCTCTCTACTTGGCATGCCAACGTCCCTGGGTTGTCCAGGAATGTACTTTCTTGGAGAGGAAAGGAAATAGATATTTTAGCTACACACTGTGCTTGCCAGGCACCTAATAGGGACACTCAATAAATATTAATTAAAGAATGCAGCCACACTGGCTTACGGCTGGCCAGATCCTTTAAAGTGTCAAGAATATTCCATGAGAGATTGAGTGTTGGGCTGCAAGGCCGTGTGGAGGCAGAGGAAACAGCGAAGTTCTGGAGTATTGGAGTATATTCTCTTGGAAGGTGAAAATAGCCACCCCCCCCCAGGGGGGGGGGCCTATCCATCACCTGGAGAGAAGGAGGAAGAGAACACACATTTGTCGAGTGTCTTCTGGGGCCTGGATTTTCCAGCTGAGCTTGCGTACTTCTCTATTTCTCAAGCCAGTGGAGGACATTGGGAGATAGCTGGCTGGGGTTAAGGGTGAGTGTGGTTTGTTGCGGGGTGGAGGGAGGTGGGTGGGAAATGGAATGCGTGTACCCACCCTCCTCTGGCATCCTGAAGGATTTAGTACTCTACAGTAGGTGCCTGTTAAGTGTCTCTGGCTGGACAGAGAACCAGCAGAAATCTACATGGGTAAGCAGTTCTGGGCACACAGGCAATTGTTGGAGTCTCTCCCCTGGTCCGGCTCCACAGTGGCTCCCAGAAGACAGAGCTGGTGTTCCCTGGAGCCCAGGATCATGGGAGAGAACAAAGTCACGCTGGGAGCAGAGCAGAGGGATGAGGCAGAGGGCCTGGGCAAGGAACACTTGCACAGCCACTGGTCAGGAGGGCTGCTGTCCAGCAGACTGATGTGCCAGGGGGCGGGACCCCCCAACCCCAGCCTGAGGAGGGCCAGAAGAGGAGATGGTTATCTCAAACCCCACCCACTGCCTGAGACCATCCTCTCTTTGCATCAGGATCTAATAGATGCCAGAGCATGTGCAAGGAATCTGGGGCTCCCCTGAAAGGCCAGAACCCAGGCAACGGTTTAGGACCCTGGGGCTTTTACAAGTGAGCCTGCATCTGTGTTCCTAGACCTCTTTTGGCAGTTTTTCTTTTGTTCGTTTCTTACAAAGTAAGATTAGTGCGTTTGCGCAATTGGAAACAAACGTCAGTACCAGATCATTTTGGTGTCAGTTTCTTCACCATCATCACCATGGAATTGTACTTAATTGCTCTTGTTAGTTCAAGGAGAGAAAGAGGAAGGGACCTGAGCTGTATATTTGCATATATAGCCGTGAAATAATAACAAATTGACTACGCAAACGCATCTAGCAGTGATTCCACAAACGGAGCGTTTGCTGGTCAATCAGTGTTAGTGCGTTAGTGTTCAACACTATTCAATGACGGGCTCAGCAATGCCTGATTGGAGTTTCTTCTCGCTTCGTGATTCTGTAGCCCTATCTCTACGGTGTTCTTGGACATTGGTTGGCTCATTTGATCTCAAGACAAATCCATGTGGGTATTATTATCCCCATTTTCTCCATGGAGAAACCGAGGTCTCAGGTGACACAGCCAACGGTGACAGGCTTGATGCTTGAACACAGCACTTCTGGTTCCAATGCTGGGGTGCTTTGTACTTCCCCTCGAACGGTAATTGTCTCCATTATCTTGGGTTTGCCAGAACATTCCGCTTAAGAAGCATAAATGCCTGGGTGGCTCTGCATGAACTAGCCTCTCCAGATCTCTCTTTTCTGCAATCCCAGTCACTCTTCCCATGCTGTCACCCCCGCCCCCAGCCACATGGGCCTTTCAAACTGTTCCTGTAACATGTTGGCTTACCTGTCTCAGGGTCTGGGCCCAGCCCATCGCCCTGTTCTGGAAGCACCTTACCTGATCTTTACTCCCGCCCAAACACAGGTCTGAAACGGCCACGCTCGGCTCCAAAATAGCCCTGGTCCCTTGGTCAACTTCATGTTTTCCAGAGCTCTTCTGTGTGACATTACGTTTCCTATGTATTCATTTACTTGTCTCCCCAAGGAATGTCAACTCCCTGAGGACAGACTGTGTGCCCGGAGCAGTACTCAGCGCACGGTTGGGGTACAGAACTGGGGAGCCGTCCCTGCTCCCCTGGCCCAAGGTGCAGCCAGGGCAATAGGGCTCTGGGGACTGTGAAATGTAATCCTGTGAACGATGAGATACAGATCAGGAGTGCCATGAGAGTCCCCGGAAGGGAGGCCGGGGTAGCAATCACACATTCTTTCATTCCCTCACAGAGCACCTACTCTGTGCAAAACAGCTCGGGTCTGCCAGCCGGGGACGGACAGGCTGGTTTCTTTTTTCCTGTTTCTTTTTACCTGTACATCTGCTGTGTTGTCTTGTAGATATATGGGACACATGGGAGTAGAGAACCTGGGGGATGAGTTGCGTTCTGGACCTGAAGGTGCTTCTAACCAGCTGGGGGATCTTGGAGAGTTTGCTGTCCATCTTCCTGGGGGTCCACATGGGACAATGCACGTGAAGCCCCCAGACAGAAAAGGGAGGCATGGAGCGGAGGGCACTGACTCCGAAGTCATCCAGAGTTTTCATTACCTCTCAACCTTGGGGCCACCTTATCCCTCAGTCAAGTATTTAAGAGTCCTCCAGGGTCTCTCCGGGTCTGAGATTCCTTCCTTGGGCTTGGGCAACAATTCATCAACTTTAAGGCTTTGAACTGAGGGACTCTTTTGACTCGATTGCCAGCATTTGATGTTGCGAAATAAATCCGTAAATGAACACCGTCTATGACCAGCCGTTTCCTAAAGGATAGGGCACATTAATCCCTGATCCAGGAAGGACAGCATCTCAGATAAAATGATGGATTCCTCTGTTATTGGTCATTTATTCAGGCGGCACGGGTTGAGTTTGGATGGCTTACTCTAGAGGTACTGTTGTGCAGAGTCCCTGCCCTCACGGAGCTTACCGTTGCGGGGTAGAGGACCAGCACTAAAGAAGGGATTAGAATGGCAGGTGCTGTAAATGCTACAAAAGAGAGACGCCTGGGGCTCTGAAGGCGCATAAAGAAGTGGCTGGGTGACCTGATCTCAAAGACTGGGAGCCTGGAAGAGGCGTGGGAGAGCAGAGGAAAGCGTTTCAGGCTGAGCGACAGCAGGTGCAGAGGCCCCGGGGGCGGAAAGAAGACTCTGAGGTGACGGCCAGGGGAAGGAGGGGCACCAGGTCGCTCAGGGCTTGGAGGCCAAGGAAAAGAATTTGTCTTTGTTCCAAGGGTCGTAGGATGACTGCTGAGTGATGGTGTAGTCAGGCCAGCACCGAGACACGTCAGCAGTGCATCTGAGCGAGGGAAGAGCAGAAATGAGGAAAGCTCTGTCGTCAGTCACCTGAGTGTGACGATGGCTTCCGTTGGGGCGGGTCGCTGTGGGAGGGCCTGGGGAAAAGCGGCTGGGTTGAGAGGTGCCTTTGAAGGTGAAATTGACAAGATGTTGAAGGCTGGTCTGGGTGTGAAAGGGGGAAGAAAGGCCAACGCCCACCACCCGGTGGAGGCGGGTGGGTGGGCTCTCTGAGGGCAGAGCTCCGGTGGAGAAGCAGGTTCTGGAAGAAGATGCCTTGTCTGGAACAAAACCTTGAGTCCCTCTTTGAGGCACCCAAGGGGAGACGGCAGATATGCTGGTGGCCACGTGGGGCCACCCACCTGTTCAAAGCACAAGGGAGCCTTGTAATTTGACTCAGTTTCGGCACCTTTGGCTGTAATGAGGGCTGCTTCTTGAGGGGAGGGAGGCCTGTGTGGCCGGGGCCGCGGCAGAAGGAAGCCTTGCTTTTCTTTGTGCCCTTTTGTACCCTTTGAATTGTGTACCCTTATGCATATGTCATCTGTTCAAAGGTCAAAAAGGCATAAAAAGAGAACTAAAAATGTCGAATAACGAAGCACCTGAGAAAACGCACCCCACGTTGCAAACTTGATTCGGGAAGACGAGTTCCCGTGTGTATGACAGGTCGGGGAATGGGACCCTGAAAATCGCTGCCGGCTCCGACCTCATGTCACTGCACTTTTCTTACCGTTTCTTATTGAGAGGCCAGACTTGAGCACTGCAGAGTAACAGCGTATTTCCCCGACCTTGAAAGCCTTCAAAACAAATGTTTACGGGGTTTCTCGTGGGGGATCGGGACTGAACTCAGCAGGGCGGCGTTCTGCCCGCTGGGTGTCTCTGTCCCCGTGAAGGTGGACCTCTTGTGACTTCCTCCTCGCCTGTCACAATCACCAACAAAGTGATTCCCAGGACACAGGAAAATATTTCTGACTCGCAGTCATGCCAGAAAAGAACAAGAAACACTTTTTATTGTGCTCTCCCTGTGTCGTTCTTGGCGAACGATTTCCCAGGCTTGTTTGGTGGCTTGCTTTTAAACTCTGATGTTGGCCTTACTTCTTTGACAGCGTCCCGACTGGTCCTAGGGAAACCCACACAACGTCCCAGACACGAGGGAATTGGCTTCCTTCTTCAACACCCTATCCCTAGGACACTTCTCTCCTGGAAAACTTCATTTCCTACTTGGAAGGTTAAACAAAATGAGCTTACAGGGCGGCCCTGACCTCCGAATCCATGATAATCATGACAATTAGCATCTGTATGCCACTTCGTTTACATAGCGCTAGTGCTGGGGGGTGTGTCCACGCCTCGCCCCGCAACCCCGGGGTGAGGGCTTTGTGCTTGCAACCTCCCAGTAGGTCTGGCACACACAAGATGTTAAGTCGGTGTTTGTCGCAGGAGGAAAGCAGACAGACTGTGGAAACAGGCTTTTCCAAGACCGCGAAGCTAGTAATGGCAGGAGAGTAGATTTCATTCTACACCTGGGCTGAGGGTCCCTTCTGTTTCCTGAGGTCCTCACCAGGAGAAATGCCTTTGCCATCACTCATGAGGCCTGGCTCCTTTGGTGGGTCCCAGAACGTGCCAGGACCAGTGTGTGTGGTCACCATGACTCTAAAGCTCTGCTCCAGACATCATTCACCCCTTCTGCATGCTGCCGGTACTGATTCACCATTACCAGATGTCTCGTTACTTGGATCCTACCCAGCACATACTAGGCAGAACTGAGCACCGAATTCATCTCCTAATGACTTCTGGAATGGGAAAGATAAAAATGGCAGGGGGGGTGGGGAGGGAATCAGAAAACAGCTAAGGTTAATTTGGTAATCCGATTCGGATTCTTCTTCTTCTTTTTTTTTTTTTTTTTTTGGTAGGAGGGGGAATCTATTTTGAGTGTGGCTTTGTTTTTGGTTTTTGTTTTTTACATTTATTTTATTTTTGAGAGCGAGAGACAGAGCACAAGTGGGGGAGGGGCAGAGAGAGAAGGAGACACAGAATCCAAAGCAGGGTCCAGGCTCTGAGCTTTCAGCACAGAGCCCAATGTGGGGCTCAAACTCTCAGACCGTGAGGTCAGGACCTGAGCCAAAGTCAGACGCTTAACCGACTGAGCCACCCAGGTGCCCCTTGGGTGTGGCTTTGTAGCCAGGGGGCACAGAAATGCGAGAGCACCTGGCTGGGTGGGGGTGGGGGAGTCCTAAACAGATCACGTTCCATCACTGCCCACTGTCAAAATCCAAAGGCATAGAAAGGAGTGGTGGTAGAAGAAAAGAATTTATTTCCGTGAAGCCAACACCTGAAGATAGCGGACTAGCTTTTTAAAGACGGGCTCCAAAGTGCTTAAAATACTTCCAGGTTTATATCAGGAAAATGTACGGCAAAGGTCGGGGAGGGGGGGCAATGAAGGTCAAGTCCATCATGGTCTGGGCCTCGAGGAGTCAATCATGGGCGGGGTCTTGCTGGCTCAGGGCGGTCCTCATTGCTTGGGGGGGATGTAGTTTCGGCTCCCTTCAGGGGAGCCTCTGCCCTCAGGGTGTGCTGCCTGAACCTAGAGACTAGCTGGAAAGAACCCAGCTAGAAAGCTTGAGGTCACAATGGAGTCCGCTTGAGGTTCAGAATGGAGGCCCCCTGCCCGCCCCCCAGGCATGGACGGTGGGGAAAAAGGTCAGGGTTCCTGAGGGTGTGTCCGGTTGGTTGGTTTCAACATCGATTTCCTTGCCTTGCTGTCTTTAAAATATATTTTTTTTCCTTTTCTATTTATGTACTTATTTTGTAGTGCCTGTGGCAATCCCCCAAATTGTCTGTCTGTACTGCGGTGGGGAATAATAATTTTTGTTGTTGGTATTTGAGAGGACTGTCTAAGCACTCCTGTTACTGAACTGTCACAGGCCTACTCCACTGTTGAAGGCACTTCCCTTGCACTTGTGTTGAAACTGGCATCATTTCCTGACGTGAACCAGTCTGACACAAGTGAGGCCCGGCTGTTGATTCGAGAAGGGGAGATCATGGAAATTCCCCCAGTGATTTGAGGAGAAACTTTTTCTGTAACTATAGACCGACTAGTGTCCGTCCCGCAAATCCTCTCTACGAAGAAAACTTTATGCTGAGGGAGATGATCCCCCGAAAACCTACTGCGGAAGCTTCACGTCCATCGTGGACGTCCTGAGGCTCAGGAGTGTTTGGGGATAAAGTTAGATACTTAAAATGACACGCATGGTGGGGGTTCTGAAGAGTTACCTCCAAGCTGACCGCAAACAACGATTTTTTTTTTTTTCGTGTGTTTCTTCTGCGTGTGACCACTGGTACCTTGAACACCTCTCTGCCTGGTTAGTCAACTCAGCCAACTAGTGTGAAATCTTTGTTTTGAGAAACCTTTCAAGACCCCTCCCAGAGAGAAGAAGCTGCTTGAGTTTTCGTTCTCAAGAAAAAAAGCGCCTCCATTCTTCCTGCTAGTGTGGCTTTGGTCACATTTTGCAAGGATTTATTATTTTCATATTTTATTTTTGAAGGAGAGGGAGACAGCACGAGCCGGGGAGAGGCAGAGAGAGAGGGGGACACAGAATCCGAAGCAGGCTCCAGGCTCTGGGCTGCCAGCTCAGAGCCCAATGCGGGGCTCGAACTCACTAACCAGGAGATCACGACCTGAGCCGAAGTCGGACGCCTAACCGACTGAGCCACCCAGGCGCCCTGACTGTTTTCATATTTTAACTCCCTTCTAGATGATGCGCCTCTTGAGGGCAGACACTACTTGGTATTGGCTTCACATCCCTGAGCCATCTCCCCGGGTGGTTGGCATCACATCTTGAACCGATGCTGGCTGAATGGATCGAGAATCATGTGAACACATTTCTGTTCCAAAACGCGAGGCTCTCATTTTCTCAGATCGGGCAGGCTCCTTCCTGTGTCTCTGGTCGTCGCGACATGAGTATTTATGAGGCCGGCCGGCCCGTGTTAGGACTTGCACCTGACTGATATCTAGAATGACTTTTGATTAGGACTGGCGTGTTTCCTCGCTGACTCCCGGCAGGGTCATGACGAGGCAGCCTCCACCCTTGCCGTCTGGGATGACACATTGGCCTCTGTTGTCATCGGCCTTCCTGTAGTAACTGCCCCACAGAGAGAGAAGCTGTCTGCGGCCTCCCTTCCACGTGGGACCTTGCCAACTCGTCCTTTTCTACAAGGACATCAGAACAGCAAATTTCAGGAAACGAGAAAAGCAGGCAGAGTTTTTTGTCGCTTTCAAATCTTGAAATCTGTCTATTGTTGAATAAGTAACACATTCACATGGTGCAAAATTTGTAAAGGCACAAAAAGTTAAGTTTCCCACCCTGCTCTGGTCGTCAGCCATCCAGTGGGTGTCCCTGGAGGGAAGCATATCTGTATGTGATTGTATAGTTGAATGTCTCTGTTGTCCTCGATCTTGACTTTTTCTGGATGTTCCTCTCGTTCCTCCAGAACAATGTTCTTTTCATCCTGCCCCTCCCCCCAGCACCCTGTACTGCGTTGAGGGCCCTCCCTGCACAGCCACCTGGCAAATGTTACGGATCAGCTGACAGCATGTCTGTACTACAAGAATATTTGATGAGCATCTTTATTCGATTGTGAATTAGATGCATTTTCATTCACTTACGTTCCTGTTCTTCTAAGATAAGCCAAGAAGTGCTGATGGCCACATCGGCCTCACTCATGCCATCTTCCGTTCATGAACCATTGCTTCCATTTGTAATGCTGCCAGCCCAGGATGGTTTAGAGCTCACTCACACATTTTTCAGGGGACGGTTGTGCAAGAAATGTCGATATTTTCCAGCACTTTTTTGGCCCCTTCAATGGTTTCTTCTTTTGGCTTCTGCAAGAGCAAATCCTCAGCCCTGCCTCACCCCTGTCCTCAGCCCTGCCTGCACACACACACCCACATGTGCTCGGGGCCTCTCTGCCCCTCTCTTCCCAGAACCATTGGAAATGAGAAAAAGTACTGCAAGGAAGAAGCCTGGCTTCCTCAGGCAGGAGGGTTTTTGTTTGTTTGTTTGTGCTTTTGGCTTTTGCTGAGCGTTGCTTGTAGGTGTGGCCTTTGCAGATGCGCTTTTGCTCCCTTTTTCTGTCCCCTGACAGTCGTGGGGAGTTCACCTGCTTGTCCTCTGCTTCCTCCAGGCTAGCATAGCTCCCCTTCCTCGTGTACTCTGGGGCCCTGCCTGCTGGGGAGCAACTTCCCTCCGGCTTCCTCCCTCAACTAGATGCTTCGCCCACGGTCGGTCGAGTGGCAGCCCCCCCCCCCCCCCCCCGCCGTCCTCCCGGTGCCAGTGGCCAGTGATTAAGTAGCCGGGTCTTTGGCTGAGGCCATCTTCGTTTGTCGTAACGCTGCTGCAAGTTATTTTGGTCTCTGTGACTGGTGGCTGCACCATGATTAGGGTTTGATTACTATCACCAAAGTGACTAAAAGATGAAAATAGAAGCCACAACAGGAAATAAACCACTGCAAATGAGATATTTTATTCCATATTCCCTGCCAGCAAATGATTAGAATCACACTCATTCACAATAGTTGGGTGAACTCTAAACTTTGGCTTTCTTTCTTTTTTTTTTTAAGGATCAGAATAGCTTGAAACGGGGTGCTTGTCAGTCTCTGCTTGTGCCTGTGGAGACGAAAGGAACTCCTTTCTAGGCACACCAGCCAGCCAGGAGTTCCTCCCTGGGCTGGCTTCTTTCTTGGAAAGGAAAGGGACAAGAATGCAGTGGGGCGGGGCTGGCTCTCAGGAAGGCTTGGGATGTTAACTGATTCAGGGGATGTCAGGGAGCCACAAGGCAGCACCAATCACTGCTGCTACTTGCCCAGCATCCCAGCCATCATCTACGTCGGGTAGTAAAATGGAGGAAAGCTGTGGACAGAGGGTAAGAGAGAGGTGACGCCTGAATTAAAACACCCACAATTACACTCTATGGGAACATATCTCTGCAAGTATATGCATGCTGTACTCAGACAAGCTGTGATGTCAGATTCAGCTCCTGAAACACCCACTAAATCTACCTGCCCTGTGTGTGCTCTGGCCTCTCATCACAGACTATTAGCACCATTGGCCAGATTTCTAAAAGAGTCTTCAGCTTCTCCATTTAGCCAAGATGCTTAATTAGAATTATGACATTTGCTTTCCCTTATTTATGTCCTTGTCACTTTGCAGCCTAGCCTAGCCTCTCTTGAAAAGCAAAGACCGTGTAGGGAGGCCCAGAGCAGAGAGAGGGAATGGGACCCTGTGAGGGTAGGAAACTTGCCCAGAAAGCTTTTTAATCCCTGCCAAGTATACGGCCGAGGCCAAACGTGAGGATAACCACTGGTGCAAGTTAGTTAACCAGTGAGGGCAGAGCCCCAGCCTGGAATCAGGTTTTCTGACGTCTAGCCTGGGATTCTTAATAAGCCTTTCTAAGGGGAGTATATTGTGTATTTCCCAGAAATCTTATTTCTGTCTCTTTTGTCCTTCCTGCCTATGATGATGGGATCACCCAGAGCCACTCATCCATTTCTTCCTGGGGCTTTCTTGCTGCTGTGTTTGCAAGGTGCTTCTTTACAAAGTTTCACACACACACACACACACACACACGGTCTCAATGCCCTTTGCACTAGGCAACATTTTTATTTACAATAAAATTATGACCTTACACAATTGCAGCTATGTGGCCTTACAAAGTAAACGTTTAGAATGCCAGCTTCTGCCCTGTCCTACATACATTTCTACACTGCTCGGCACCCCTGTGTCTTACAAGTTAACAAGCTTCAGGGGTCTCTTGCCTGGAGCTGATGGTGTAAGCAACATTGCTGATTTTCTCTCACACTTTTATCTCCAAAGGTGCTTTTGTTAGATCTGGGGGGAGCAGTCCAAGTGCCCCCTTTGCATCCTATGTTGGTTCCTCAATGTTTATTAAGCATCTACTGCCTGTCAGGCGCCTCTTAAATTGCTGGAGGGGAGGGGGCTGAACTGTAAAGCTAAAATTAATCTGTCCCATTTCCTTCTAAGAAGGTATAATTTAACTGGGATAATGAAAATAGTACATCGCACCTTTCCTGAAGATTCGTCGTTCATCTCATCCCCAATGAGGTTCACTGTTGTCCTGATATCACAATTGTAAATCCCTTAAAAAAATCTTTTTTATTTCACTGAATAATCTGTGAGGTTAGATCACCATGCCAACTAGTGGCCTCGTCAATAGTGATGCGTATATATTTAAATCATTTCTTTTCTCAGTACCATCAGTTTTCACGAAATAAACGCATTCTGGTCGTGTGCCCTACCAAGGCCTTACCCCATTTCCTTGCCGTAATCTGCTAGCTGGGTCTCTCTTCTCCCGAACCTGGGGTCAGGGGCTAAACTCTATGACCCTGAGCACCTTGAACGCTACGGAGCCGAGAAAGGGCGCAGAAACAGGCCGTGCGTGCATATGCATGCCCTAGGCAGGTCTGCTCGGAAAGGTAACCTTCCCGCGCCGGGAGGCGGGGTGCCGGAGGTCTTCCGGGCTCCGGAGGAAACCTGCCGGCGGCGGGGCCGGAGAGCCACCCCCCACCTCGCCCCCGCCCCTTCTCCCGCCTGGATGCTGCCCCTCGCAGCTCGTCAGCCGGCCAAATGCATTCCAGAGCTGTGCACAAGACACACTTCTCCAGGCAGTCCTAGAAACCCGAGCCCGGAGCGGGAGAGGGCGGGAGGGAGCGCGCGGCCGCCGCTGAGGTCACATTCGCGCCGCCTCCCCGCCCTCGGCGGCCCGGCTGTTCCCTCCAGCGCACACTTCCCAGGGCCGCGGTCCAGTCCGGTGTAAATGTCTTTTAAAACGGAGACAGCGCTCTCCTCCCCCTTCCCTCCAGCGCGGCCAGGGGATCCGCCGCCAGGGCCTTTAAAACAAAACGAATGAATGAAGCGCTAGGGCGAGCGCGCGCGGGACAGCCGCTGCGAAGCTCCCCCGGCTGCGTCTAAATCGGGCCGCCGACCGGTTCGTTCCGCTTGAAAACCCTCCGGCGAAGCCCGCTCGGTGCTTTTGGGTTTTCCCATTTCTCCTCTGATCCGGCCAGGTCTCCGTCGATTCTGGGAGCTCCTCAGCTCCCCACCTTTACCCGCACCCCCACCCCCCGAGTGGTACCCCTTCTGCAGACCGGGGAGGGGGTGGCGGTGGCGGGGGTGTGTGTGGGGGGGAGAAATAGCTTTTAGAAACCCGATCTGTTGTTTGCGAAACACAATCGCTTTTTTTTTTTTTTTTAAAGCGACAGGGTGTCTAGACGGCCACGTGACGAGGCCGGAGCCGGGCGCGCCACTGCGCAGTGGAACCAGCAGAGCAGAGGGCCCGAGGGGGGGGAGCGGGGGGCGGGGAGGAGGCGGCGGCGGCGGCGGCGGCTGGGGGCGGGGGAGCGAAGGGGGAGGAAGGGGGAGGGAAGGGGGCGGGGGCGGGAGGCCTTGCGGGAGGCGGCGAGCCGCGGGCACACTCGCTCACTCGCTCGGCGCACGGAGCAGCCTGTCCCCGAGCCGCGCCAGCCGAGCCAGCCGGGCGCCGTGCTCGGTCCGCTCGCCGCGCGGGAGAGAGCTGCCCGAGACAGAGCCAGCCCGCCGGCGCCGAGCTGCCGAGCGTCCGGCCCCGGAGACCCTGAGTGCGGCGCGGCGAGCCCCCGGCGGCGGCAGAAGGACCCGAGCGCCAGGAGAGGGCGGACGGGGGACAAGGAGGCTCCCGGGCGCGACGAGGAGAGTCTCGGTGGAGGAGGCGGCGTGAGGACACCCGGGCCTCCTTGCCGCCGCAGCCGGGTCGGGGCGAGCAGCTCCTACGGGGAGTCCAGGCGGCCAGCGGCGGCCAGGGGAGGGGGCGCCGGCGGCCCCCGCATTAGTGAGCAGCTTGCGCCCAGGAGGGCGAGAGCGCGCGACCCGCCAGGGGCCCGCCGCCGCCGCCGCCGCCGCCGCCGCGCCGCCCTCCCCCGCGCTGTCAGCCCCGCCGGGCGCAGCCGCCGCCGCAGCATCTTCTGCCCCTGCGCCCCCGCCAGCCCCGAGGAAGTCCCCGCCGAGGACCGGGGCCCCCGGGAGCGCAGGAGGAAAGACCAGACTCCCCCCAAACACGCAGATGCCGAGGATTGAAGCAGCCTAGCCAGAGCTTTCTGTGGATTAAAAAAATATACGATTTTTTTTTTCCCTTGGCAGAAGAAAAGGAAAGGAAGACCAGCGGGGCTCTGCAAGGAAAAAAGGGGATGTAACTCGTGGATACGTTTTTTTTTTTTTCCACCCCTCAAACGTCTTGTTCTACTTTGTAAACATTTTCTTTTTTTAAACCCCAGCTCCAGCCGGACGCCCCCAGACCTCCGGGGGTGCGAGGAGGTGGTGTTTTTCATTTTGGGCTTTGCATATTTGGTTCTTAGATTTTTTTGAGAGCCTTCTCATTTCGCCAGACATCTCATGTGGGGTGAAGTCCACTCGGCCCCCTCCTCCGAGTCTTCGTGTGCACGGAATTCGAGGAGATCCGGTTACTAAGGATATAGAGGAAAAAAATAAATCGCGTGCCTGCTTTTTTTTTTTTAATTGCCTGTTTCTCCCCACCCCCAAATTAAGTTGCTTAGCAAGGGGGAGAGAGGCTTTTTCCTCCCTCCAGCAGCCCAGCCGAAAGCCTTTTCGTTTTTTGCCCCCGCGGATCTTCCATGTAGGAAGCCGAGGCTGGCGAGCCCGACACTCGGGAGCCGCTGCGGGGGGGCCTCTTTTTTGGGAGGCGCCGACCGGGGCAGGCTTCGCCGCCCCCAGGGAAGCGGCGGCCGCGTTCCTCCGGGGTGCGCCGGGGCCCGAGAGCCGCGCTCGGCGCGGGCCGCGCGGGGTGGGGCAGCCAGAGCGCAGGCCCCCGAGCCCCGGCGGGCGCCCCCGGGCCCCCGCGCGCGCCCCGGCCTCCGGGAGACTGGCGCATGCCACGGAGCGCCCCTCGGGCCGCCGCCGCTCCTGCCCGGGCCCCTGCTGCTGCTGCTGTCGCCTGCGCCTGCTGCCCCAACTCGGCGCCCGACTTCTTCATGGTGTGCGGAGGTCATGTTCGCTCCTTAGCCGGCAAACGACTTTTCTCCTTGCCTCCTCGCCCCGCATGTTCAGGACCAAACGATCTGCGCTCGTCCGGCGTCTCTGGAGGAGCCGTGCGCCCGGCGGCGAGGACGAGGAGGAGGGCGCGGGGGGAGGCGGAGGAGGAGGCGAGCTGCGGGGAGAAGGGGCGACGGACGGCCGGGCGCATGGGGCCGGTGGCGGCGGCGCGGGCAGGGCTGGCTGCTGCCTGGGCAAGGCGGTCAGAGGTGCCAAAGGTCACCACCATCCCCACCCCCCAGCCACGGGCGCCGGCGCGGCCGGGGGCGCCGAGGCGGATCTGAAGGCGCTCACGCACTCGGTGCTCAAGAAACTGAAGGAACGGCAGTTGGAGCTGCTGCTCCAGGCCGTGGAGTCCCGCGGCGGTACGCGCACCGCGTGCCTCCTGCTGCCCGGTCGCCTGGACTGCAGGCTGGGCCTGGGGGCGCCCGCCGGCTCGCAGCCCGCGCAGCCGCCCTCGTCCTACTCGCTCCCCCTCCTGCTGTGCAAAGTGTTCAGGTGGCCGGATCTCAGGCATTCCTCGGAAGTCAAGAGGCTGTGTTGCTGTGAATCTTACGGGAAGATCAACCCCGAGCTGGTGTGCTGCAACCCCCATCACCTTAGCCGACTCTGCGAACTAGGTAAGAAGTTATTCTGCGCCCACCCTCTTGCCTCCTCCCCCTGGCGCGCAAGTGGTAGAAGAACCCCCACTCTCCCGGGCTGTGTGTGTCTGTGTGTGCAGCCGCCACCTCTCCGGAGGGGGGGGGGGGCGTGTACATCCCCTCCTGGGAAGAGCCTTTAGGGACAAAAGTAGAGAAAGGACAAGGGGAATCTGCAAGGGCATTCCCTGGGGGTTCCCTTCCAGTTTTTTCTCCTCTGCTGCCCCGAGGTGGGCTGTGGGCACAGCTTGTGCACGCACTCCACAGACACGCGGCTCAAAATTTAAATGCCTTCATTTCCACAGCAGCTAGGCGGTGCAGAGAGAAGTGGGGGGTCACGCCTCCCCTGCACCCGGAAAAGCACTGAGGTGTGTGGCCGAGTTGGATTCGGGCCAGGCCCGCCGAGGAAGGTTGGGAGAAGCGAGTTGTAGAGGCTGGAAAGTCTCTGCTCCTTTAGTAAATAAGGACAGTCAGGTCGGGATACTCCCCGGCCCCGCAGCTCTGGGGTCTTGGGGCAAAGAAGGTTAGGATGGGAGGCAGGACGGGATACCCGCTCTCAAGCCAGCCAGCCAGGATGGAAAAGAGCAAGCGATCAGAAGTTGGGTGTCCCCAACTTTTTCCTTTCTTTCAGTAAAGCACACAGTGGACTATAGGATGGTCTGCCCCCAGCGCCTCTGTGCCTTTGCTGCCCTTTTATTGCGCCAGGGCCTGGGCTTCACCTCTGAGACCCCAGCCTCCCTGTCTTTTTCCTCCCAGCCTCCTCTGTTGCTTCCCGTTTCTCCACGTCTCTGTGCACAGCGGGGGATGTACCTCGGGCGCCCACAGATCCTCCCAAGTTCACCAGCGCACTTGGGGCGCGTCTCCCGGGTGGGCTGGGAATGGGGATCCCCGAGTTTCTGCGCGGGCGTGCAGCGGTGCGGCGGGAGGGGGGCGGGCGGGGTGAATTGCACCCCTGGGGGGCGGGGGCGGGGAGGGGGCTTTGTCGCTCCCCGCCCCGTGAACTGTGAAGTGCGCGGCCCGAGCCGGTGATTTCCAGCCGGGCCGGCGGAGCGCGGCGGCGGCGGCGGCGGCGGCGGCGGCGGCGGCTGCAGACGTGGAGGAGCTGAGCGCCGAGGCTGGCGCCAGGCGGCCTCTTTTGTTTATCTGACAGCTAAATATCAAGGCAATCACCGCCTCGCGGCCCTGCCTCCAACCCCCACAGCTAAGACAAACAGTTGGGCTAAAAGAATGTCTCTGTTATCATAAGTTTCTATCTCTCTTTCTCATGGCTCGGCCTTTATTTTCTCTTACTTTTTTAATTCCAGAGTCTCCCCCTCCTCCTTACTCCAGATACCCGATGGATTTTCTCAAACCAACTGGTGAGTAGATGATTTTAAAAATACCCTTCCTATCTCAAGTTAGAAATGGAGCCTCTAGAACGCGGATTTTTATGTCTAGGCAGCGGCTTTGGGGAGGCGCTGGGCTTGCCCCGAGGTGGTTCTGGGTTTCCTCTGTTGGAAATTTGGTGGATTTTTCTGTTTTTGTTGTGGCTGGAGTGGGTGTGTGTGTGTGTGTGTGTGTGTGTGTGTGTGTGTGTGTGTAGATCTATCTATCTACTATGATTTTCTTTTTTGCAAAGATGTTTTTGTTCCTGTTTTGTGTATTTTCACTCTGTAACCAAATTGGCTCAGCTTTAACATGTGGAATTTGATCCACGAAGAAGTGTCTCGAGAGCCAAATAGGACAGGTTGATGGGAGAATTCGGAGAGTTTTGTGAGGGCCAGAAGAATCCGTGAGAAGAGTGGATAATTTGATGACAGAGGGAAGCCCGTTTCAAAGGTGCAGAGCAGGTCTTGGTTTGAAGTAGGAGCTTAGAAAATCCGAGAAGTAAAGGCAACAGCGTCCTGCTGGGTGTTCTGTGCTTCTGACACCTGCTAGTCAGCTCTGGCCCGCGTTTTCTCAGAATTCGAGCTCGAGACCATGCAGGTTTTTAGCATAACTCTGCCTGCCTGTTGCTTTGTCCCTAGATGGCCCAGGGCCAGAGCAAAAGCCCATTTGAGACTGGCACCAGCCCTGTTGCGGTTGTCTGTATTCAGCTTCTAGCTGGCAGTGCAGGGGCTCATCCTGTGGAGGTAACAGTGCCACGGGGCACAGGGGTCAGCAGAACGGGGCTTTGGGAGTGCCTCCAGGGATGGGCCCCACTGTCCCAGAGCGCCTTCTTAAAGCAGCGGGAGATGCCCTAGCTGAGGAGTACGGATTGTTAACCTCGGTCTTCAGGCCTGTATACTGATGCCTGAAAAATGCAACCCTTGTGACATCTTTCTTTTGCCAAGGTTCTGGGAGAAGGAGAAGTGAAGGGTTGGGCCCCATTTCTGTCTTGGAATTCACAAGTCCTTCCGCCTCATGAGTTTTGGCTGTTGGGCCTTTCCCCCCACTAATTAAAAGTTTTGCTGGGGCGTTGTCATAAATTAAATACTTTAATGAACGGTGTAACCAAAGCCCATGTTCTGCAGCCAGCCCCCCCGGGACTCCGCCGCTCCCTGAAGTCGGGAGGCGTTGCTGCCTGCCCGGTGCCTGTCTAATAAGTGGCCTGCAAAGCATGTGATATTTTGCTTTCGATTTACAAAACACCAGATAAATGGTCATTAATGAGGAGATAACCGGCTCTCTGTATCTGTAACAAACGTTAACTGAAATTCCCAAGCTCTGTTTTCTCAAAGAATGTAACTTGACTGGGCTTTTGGCATCAGGACCCAGAATTCTTTCATGAGGTTTGCTCTGTAAGGGGCCATCCCCGCCTGCCCCGTTTTTGTTTCTCCTTCTGTAGCCTTCCAATCTGGAGGGATTCCTTGCAAGAGAGAAAGACCAGTCACCTTGGCCCCAGGAGTAAAGATTGCTAGGGGTGAATAAATGCTCCCAGAAACCTCCTAAAACTGTAGAACAGAAGGGCCACAATTCTCCCGGGTTTCCTGCAGAGATATCAGGATAAATCTGTTCGCAGCATTCAGGCGGTCCTTCTGCCAGGCCAGGACCTCATTTGCAGTGAGTGGAGTGATATATTTATTCATTAGCAAGTGTTGACATTAGGTAGCAAAATGTGTGTAAACAGAGAAGCCACAAAGACAGGAATGTGCCATTTCCAAGGGGGAGAAAAAGTTTTCCAGATCAGCCAATAGGAAGTGATTAACCTGCCAATCGGAAACTCAAACAGCTGGTTACTCACCCAAAACGTTTTGTTCGAAACAAAACAAGAAAGGGAATGAAGAAAGGCCCTGTCGTGGGTGAAGGACGTGAGGTGGTACAGGCCATGCCCCTGTGGAAGGAACTGTCCCGACTTGCTGGAGGGCAGCCAGGTCTGGGAACCGTGGGGCTAGGGACAGGTCCGGGGCCGGTTTTGCCGGCTGCTGTGGCCAGGGCCAGGGCCGTTGAGGTCACACACACAGATGGGATGCTGCCCCCGCTTTTCGTCTTCACCTTGTACATGGGAGGAGAGTACTTGGCTGGGAAATTCAGATCAGCTGCTTGCTTTCTTGAGCGTGTGAGCCCCAGGTTGAAGTTTTGGTCTGGGGTGACTAGGTGAGAACCAGGAGCCAGGTTTTACAATGGACAGCTGTGAAAGTCTTAACTGGCTACACAACGAAGGGAAAAGGGAATCCCTTCTGTGAAGTCTCCAGCTTGGGAAGAGGCGGTGGGAAGGGACCTGGGGAAGGGACCTGGGTGCTAGGCGGACCCAAACCAGTAGGATCTTCCGGGAAGGGTTAGACATACCTGAACCAAAGGGCAAGGTGGCTGTGACTTGTGACTATCTGAAGTCAAGAAGGCTCCTTCCTCTCCCGCAAGGGATAGGAACATGCTGTTCGAAAGTAGAACTTACGTTGTGGGGGGCGGGGGGGGATGCTGAGGGGTTGCTGTGTGGGCCCTGCTCCCCGTGTCCTCTGCATCTGGTGGTGTGCAAGACTTCCCAGAATGGCTGGAGTTGAGGATGTTGCTGGGGACACTGTATTTGCTTAGGCCAGGGTCTCAGGTGACCAGCACCCATTTGGTAGATCCAGCCTCCAAAGGGTAGTTGAGAAGTCTGGGATCTAGGCCTGCTTTTACCTCTTAACTCACCGTCTCCTGATTTTTCTGGGCCTCTGTAAATCTAGTTGATCAAAGAGTTAAGAGTTAGATGATTCATTCATTTGCTCATTTATTGGTTCGTTCATTCATTCTACAGGCCTAATGATGTGCCTGCCTGAAAATGTGGATGATTCCCATGCAGTGGATTGTGCTCTAACCAGGGTTCATGGGAGCTGTGGATTGGGGGGCAGAGCTGGGACATTGAGCGTGTGGTTGGGGGAGCGGGGCTGGGGCTCCTTGGGCCCCGGTGGCTCTTGGGAAGCTCAGAACTGTGTTGACGAGAATATCTGAGCTCTCCTGGAACCATTCTCTTGGTGAGAGGAATAGAATCCCCAGCCCCTTCACCTTGTGTTCCTTGTACAGCTCATTCCTTGGCTGGTCCCCAGGCTTGCGTCTTCAAGGACTGTCTTTTTCTCCCAGAGAACCCAGCACTTACTGGGTGCTTGGTAATGTTTAACGGTGGATAAGAGCCAGGAATGGGCTAGAGCCTAGAGTGTGTGCATCCTGGGCCCTGGAGAGCTGGGGACACAGGCAGAGGCTGAGACACTGGCTTTGGACCTCTGTCTCTGGGTGAGGGCTGGGGGTGTGGCCTCTTGGACCTTTACGAGCCCTGCAGTAGCTTGAGGAGGCCAGTCTGGATGCTGAGGCCGTCTGGGCCTAACTACCTGCAGGGAAGAGTGAGGACTTGGGCCCCTGGGGAGGGAGAGCTGTGGGATGGGCTGGATGAGCGCTCAACTCTTGCTCACGGCCCAGCTCACTGGGTGGCCCCCTGGGCTAGTCAGTGACGCCTCAGTTTACCAAGGTGCGGGTCCAACAGGTATACTTTAATACTTCACAGAGGTGGCGGGGAGGCCTAATTAATGTTTGTAAATCCCTCTTGAGATCAAAGGCTCTGCAGAAGGGCAGAGCACCATTTCATAAAAACGCTTGTGGTTGCCGGAGCTGGCTTACCTTTGATCTGAGACAGGCTGACACCTTGAATGTGGTCCCAGCTCTGCCCTGAGATGCCAGGCTCTTCCTTTGAAACCCACTTTGCCCCTGGGATTCAGCCAGCCAAAGCCGGAGGAAGGCAGGGGGCAGTGGCCGTGGATACGTCCTCCTGTTTAATGTGGGGGTGTCTTCCGCTTGTGGGTAGGTAAAACCTATCTCTCGAACATGGTGAAGGCCATCCAAGCAGTTTAAAAAGTGCAGGGTATACACCATTTAACAAGCAGCTTCCATTTTCTGCTCCCCTATTGTTTTCCATGTGATTAAGTGTCTCCTGTAAAACTGTATATTCCTGTTAGGAATTACACTTTATCCTGATAAAATGAGATTACGCACACAGTCTTTTCTCTCTTGCTCTGCATATGGCCCCCACTCCTCCCCTCTGCCCCCCCCCCTCCTCCCCTCACGCCCCTGTTGAGAATTCTTGAAAAGTTGTTCTTCCAGCCTGAGAGAGAATTCGGGAGACGGAAGGTTCTGGGATTAGAGAGAGAATCTCAGAGTTGGAGGGGTAGGCAGCAGAAATCCAGACGTGGTTTGGGGGCCCTGGGTAGGCCATGCTCAGTCCCTCCCCCCCCCCCCCCCTTTTATTGGGGAATGAAGGCTGCTGCTGGGCTACTAATAAAGGACTCCAAATGGGCTTACTTGCCTCCGGGCTTCTCTTTCCATTGGCTTCCTGTTTGCTGGCGTGGCCAAGTGGTTCCAATGGGAAACTGGTAGAACACACCCCAGGTTCATCCTGCTGGTGACCTGGGGTGGTTGGGGGACGGGAATTGAACCATCTAACCCAGTGTGCTTGCGGTGGAGCCGCGAAGCCCCTTTCCGGAGCCTGCCTCTCACTGTGGCCCTCAGTTTGGCCTTGGCAGTGATGCATGATGAGCTTTCAGGGTCTTGTGTACTTTTGTTTCATGGGGCTAATTAGTTGTGTTTCGTGGGCATTAGGTTTTGGTTTAATTGCTCGGAGGGAGGTTGTGGAGTCTGTTTCTCAGCTAGAATTGTCATTAGCCTCGTTAGCGTTTAGGTCACCGTGCTAAGCACCTGAGGGTGACAGAGACATTGAAGAGAAGCTTATAGGCTGGTTAGGGCTTACAGGATCTGAAGGTAAAAGATGAGCAAAGTCGGCAGAAGGGAATTCCAAGTGCTGGATGCCAGAAAAATTTTATAGGAACCAAGGGCAAGGGAGCCTTGCAGGTCTGGGGCTGCCCCGGGAAGGTTTCCAGAGAGGAGTTTGGACCAGGCCTAGAAGGAGGTAGAACATTTCCCCTTCAGCTGGGAGCCTTGTTCTCGGTCCTGATGTGCCGGTGGCTTTATACAGATGTGCACATGAGTAAGATTCATTGGGTTCTTTTTATTTTATTTTAATTCAAAAATTTTTTTCATGTTTATTTATTTTGAGAGGGAGACAGAGCACCAGCAGGGAAGGGGCAGAGAGAGGGGGAGAGAGACAGACAGACAGACAGAGACAGAGAGAGAGAATCCCAAGCAGGCTCTGTGCTGCCAGGGCAGAGCCTGACACCGGGATCGATCCCATCAACCTCGAGATCACGACCTGAGCCGAGATCTAATGCCGGACGCGTAACCGGCCGAGTCACCCAAGTGCCCACCATGGGGTTGTCCTTGAGATTTGTATGCCTCATTATACTTCTGATACATTAGTTAAAAGAGGAAAAAGTCCCTTCAGCCCAAGGGCAGTCTTGAGAAAGTCCTGAAGAACTGGGAAGTCTAACAAGATGAGGGAGACACTGGTCTATGGGAGTGGCAGAGAGGCCTCTGGATCTACAGGAAGGCTTCACCTTGGGGGTTGAGAGCAGAGCCCAGGCTTCCTTTGACCTTGGGAACTACCTGGTTTCCTCAATGGGGGACTTGCAATAAAAGAGAAATTCCAGCCAGTCTGCGATCGAGCCTGACTTGACTAATGATTAACTGGCTGCCCAGAGCCCAGACCGGTGACAAGGTGCTGTGGTCTGTCTTCTGATGGGCAGCGAAGCCTGAGCAGACCATTAATAATCAGCGTCGCGGTGGGGAGTCAGCTGTTTGGAATGTGTGGTTTCTCTTTAATGCTGTTTAGAATGTGCTTAAAAATTAATCTTGGTGTTTTTATTTATTTGTTTGTGTATTTATTTCTCTCCTTTTCACATCCACAGCAGACTGTCCAGATGCTGTGCCTTCCTCCGCTGAAACAGGGGGAACGAATTATCTGGCCCCTGGGGGGCTTTCAGGTGAGACATTTTCTCTTATTTCCCTGGCAGTTTCAAGACCTCTTGAAATGACTGGAGACGAGAGGAATCGGGGTGGCCTTCTGCCACCCCAGCTGGTCTGGAATTAATTCTCACTTTTATGTGCTTGAACTGGATGCATCCGTGGCGACTCTGGCCCTTGAGCTCGCCATTCTGCAGTCCCTTACGCATCAGGACCCTGGGCCTGCTCTGTTGAGGACGTGGGGGCCAGCCGGGGACTGGCATGATGCTGTGTTTCATGGTTATTGTTAAAGCAGCTACTGGCTCTGGGGGCTTCCGCTCGGTGACTTTGGCATTAGTTCATGGGTTTAAGCTTAAGCTCTTTCTTGCACTTGCCCTTAGTGCATGGAGTGTCTTGGAAGGGGATCGATCCACCTTTTGGGAACCCGTTGAAGACAGATCCCAGGCGTAGGGTGGGAGTTCAACGCAGATGTCCTTGATGCTTCTGTGCAGGTTTTAATTCCCGGTCTAGCTTTAGTGCAGGATTCTGTAGCGCGTATCCGGAGACGGGAGCCACAGGATGGAAGCACTGAGGACAGTAGAGACTTGGCAGTGCTACCCGGGAGGGAAGGTCTGGAATGCCAGTGCTGGAGGGCTATGGGAACGAGGGAGGTAGCCTGAGCATCACTGCCCCTGAGGGGCATGAGAAGAGAGTCATAAACTTGTAGGAGCTCATTAGCAACGTAAGTAGGAAGCATTTTCCTCTTTTTCAAAAGACATCCTATTTCTACCTGATTTTCCCACCCAGTGTGCCGTCTCTGGATTTTCCAAGAGCCAGCTAAAGCAAGAGGGAGAGTCACCCGGTTGCGGGGGGGGGGTCGGGGTAGGGGAGAAATTCCAGGGTTCCGTGCATTTGTCGTTGCTTGCCTCTGGGACGTTGGCAGAGGAGCATGACGGCTCAGATGGAACCGTCTGGGGGGGGCTGCTGTGGTGTGCCCTCTTTTGTGAGGTGACCTCTTATTGGCTGGATGCTGCCTCTAAGGCCATGGTCATGCTCATCCTGGCCAGCCCCTCCCAGGCTCTCCTGTCCAGGAACGGAGCTTGCTGAGGACGCCTTTAGGAAGACCCTTGTTTGTTTTTATTTCAGGGCAATATATACTCTTGACTTATCTGCCGCAGAGGGTATTGTTTACACAAAGCTCCTAATGAGAAGTGGGCAGGAAGAAGAGGGACCCGGGGAGGGGCGGGGGACCGCGGCGGTGGAGGAGGGAGAACATGCTGGAACGGGTGAACTGCGTCTTTTCTGCTTTCTAAGGCTGAGAAAGTTCCTGAAAGAAAGAAGGCCAAGAAGAGGAGAGGGTCTGGGCAAAACAACACATTCAGGATGTTGTTCGATGGGTTTATTTTTTAAATCCTGAGTGTGCAGGGAGGAGCCCCAGCCCTTTTGAACCACTTGAAATAAGCAAGGGAAGTGGTAGCTTTTGAAAGGGGGCTTTTCGGAAGGGTTGTCTTATTGATAACATCTCGTCTGTCTTGTCTGCTGGAGGAAATGACGACACCAAGCCGAGCATCTCCTTCCTCGGCCCCGTGCAGCCCTATCTGAGTTAGGTGGGCTTTCTGTTCCCAAAGCCATTCCAGTCCTAGAAAGAAACCGGGACGGGGCGGGGGGGGTGGGGGGAGGTGAGTAAAACAATTATTAACTGCTCTCCCCGCCCCCCCAAGGTAATTGCAACCATTTAGATTACTGAGGCGCTGCTTGGGAGGAGGAGTGGTTGTCTCTGAAGGGATCGAATGGTTTAACAAAACTGCAAAAGAGAAAAAGACCAGGGGGCCTCCACATGAAAGAGCATTTGTTTTGAATTTTAGCTCTTAATTTACTAATTCCCAAGGCTTCAAAGTTTGAGCTCTTTCTTCTTTCCGTTCGGAGTTGGAACAGCTTATTAATAATGTGCTGTGGGGGGAAATTGAAGGAACTTGAGTTTTGGGTTGGCGCCCAGTGGTTTGGGGGGTGTCAGGGGAGGCGATGGGCACAGAGAAACCCAGGGCTACACCCTTTGTGGCGAGAGTGCCCCCGAAAAGATGGTTTAATGGCCCGGGTCCAGGACGAGGGTTTTGCAGATGGAGAGAGCCCAGACCTCGTCCTTCCCAAGTTGATCTTTCCATGGGGGGGTTGGCTTGGGTGTGTCCACCTTGGAGGGTGAGGCTGGTGGGGGCTGTGGAGACGTAGCCGAGTGGGACAGGGCTGCGTGGGGGAAGGGGTTAGCAGAGGCTGGAAGGTGGGAGCCTGCTTCAGGAAGGGGGGGGCACTGGGCATCAAGGTGGGGAGCGGTGAACGCGCCCACAAGGATTTGCCCCCTCCTCCCCCTTGAAATAACCTCTCTGAGTGTCTCTTTCACAGGCCCTGTGTGCTGTTTTCCTTCCTGTCCTGCCCTGGCTGAGAGCGGGCTTAATGAATGGGGCTCAGTTTAGGGTGGGAGGAAGGTCGGGAGCGGGAGCCAGGGCTTGATTCTCTTGGCAAGGGAAGAAGGGAAAGAAAAAACAGCCAAATGTGAAAATGTGGTGCCTCGGAGGTGGGGGTGGGGGTGTGCTCAAAGGCATTCCCCTCCTGAACTGCCGGGGTGACTCCAAGGCTGGCCCTTCCCTCTCGTGCGAGGAAGGGGAGTGGGCGGGTGGGAGCCCTGGGAGCAGGCCCGCTGGCTGCACTTGAAGTTCCAGCCTTGCAGCTTGGGTCTGGCCGGGGAGGCGACAGGCCCAGGCCTCCGGGACTTGCAGGGAAACATACCCCACCCCTGCAAGTTTCCTCAGTCTGGGAAAAACGGCACATTTTTAGAAGGCTGTGACTCGGTTCCAGGAGATTGTACTTTCATTTCTGACAGCCGGCTCTCTGAGACAGATGGATTGCTTGGTGCATGGTTTTGTGTGTGCGTGTGTGCGCACGCGTGTGCTGCAGACGTACAGATAGCCGATCCCGTGCACAGAACACACGAGCAGGCAGGTGCCCGCAGGCAGGCTGTGGGATGGGCCAAGGGGTAGGCGGACGGCAGGGTATGCACTCTGGGGGTCGGGGGTGGAGTGTTGGTGCATTGGGTCCGAACTGGGATCTGGCAGCGCTTAGTTAAGCTCTGGGCGGACAGTGCCTTTTCAAAGGCGGGCATCTCCAGAATAAGCCCTTGCTGCTGGAGTGTCTTTGTCCTGGCCCAGGAAGACCCACCTTTGGAGAGGTCTGCTGTTGAGGGGAAGCTTCTTCGTTCGGCTCAGTGGTGGTGGAAGCGGGAAGGATTTGCTCCCGGAGCTTTCACCGTCTCCCTGGTGATCAAAAGCATGTGCTAGAAGCCGCCATGTTTGCAGCCTCCATCTGGAGTCCCCGGTGGGGCTCTCTCGTTTAGCTCGTCTGCTGTCCTGGTTTGGGCCGGATGGAGGAGCACCGTCTCGCCTGCAGATTCCGGGTTCAGCCGTAGACCCATCCTTCAGCCTCCTCCTGTATATATTAATGTCTGGAGCTGGCTGGGCCTCCGCCGTCAGCGCTTCCTTGGGTTGGGACGCGGATTGGAGGCCAACACTTTGTACCTCTTTAAACTTCAAGAGAGACGCCACCGTGGATTTCAAGGAAGGAGCTGGGAGGCAGTGGTGACATAGGTACTGACGTGTCTCGCGGGGCTTGTTGGGGGGAGTTGAGGGAGCCCCAGCTCTTGGCTGCGTAGAGTCACGCTTATTGGAGAGACGCCGTCCCACCAGCCTAAGGGAGGCCAACTCCTTTGCAGCCTCTCCTTTGTTTAGCTCCTGGTTGCCACTTCTGGGTGACGGGAGGTCAGCGGCCACTCCTGGAACTTGTCTCTTCCTTCTCTTTGGTCCCTGCAGGCGTCTTGGATTGCCTCAGAGAGACAAGAGTCTTCAAAAGTATCTGTCTAATCAGAAAATGTGGTTCCGGCTCCGTCCAAGTAGTAAATTTAGGCTCAAAGCAAGGAGCTTAGGAAAGTTTGCTTCATCTTGTTCATCAGATACCTGTGAACAAGTCCTTATTGTCTGGCTTGGAGTGGCGATGGGACACTGGGAATTTGGGACCCGGGTGGCTGTTGCCGTGTTTTTGTGTCTCCTTCCTCTGCCTGGGAACGAGCAGCTGGTGGTTTTGCTGAGGTCTCTACTGTTTGGGGGAGTCAGATGGACCAGCACCTGTGACTGTGAGTGAGCTTCCTTACCTGCCCACTCCCTTACACCCCAGATCCAGACAGTCCGGATCTCTAGGGACTCAGCCCATATCTCCCTAAATGCCAGTGTAATGACTCGGGCCTCCGTCGGCTCACCTGCTGCACACCTACGCCCCAGTGAAGGACCGGTCCTGGACAGCAGCTCAGGTTTTTGCAATGCTCGAGGTCATGCTCCCGGCCCTGGATCAGGGCTCACTGATGAAACCCCCTTTGTCCTGGAAAGAATGAGGTAGTCAGGCAGGGGTTAAATGCAGGGAGACAGCATTTAAAGTCTCTGGAGCAAATCTGGGCTGCTCTCCTGGCCAGACTGGACGGGCTTCCGCCTCATGCATCCTGTCACTGAGGCAGAACAGGGCCTCCCAGCAAAGGGGCAGGGGGCCAGGTAAGGGCCGGGTTCTGTCCAGAGTCGCTTCTGGGTAAAGTCCAGCACATTAAATCTCACCGTTCGCCTTGGACCTTCCCTTAGCCGGGCTGTAGCCTGGTGGCCTTCTAGACCTATAGGACCTCGCTGGCAAGCTCCGAGCCAGTAGGGCAGTGAACAAGGAAGACATGCCAAAGTCATGCTCAAGTTTGACTTCCTCTGCATCTTTATTGTTGCTGTTACTACACCAAAATTTTGGTCCCGCCAGTGCTGTGATTGCCTTCGCTGCAGTGGCAACTTCAAAGCAGGTGCGAGCAACCCTGGCGAGAGAAAACAAGGCCCAGGGTGGGAGTGCCAGATAGATGTGCCTCCAACATCAGGAGACCCTGGGATCTTCTGAATCACAGTCCCCGCGGGTGGGGACCCAGGATCGGTATGTTTTGAAGCTCCCCGGGGTGAGGAACCCCTCATGGAAGGGGAAGGAGGGGTCTGTGTCCCCGTGGGGGATCTCTGGCGGCTTCTCTTGGTGGCCGGGCAGGTTTTTCTGTGATTCCCTGTCTGCTCCCGTAGTGAAGAATTTGAGCGCCTGGCTCAATGAGCCTCTTCTCAAATAAGATTTTTGCTGCATTGTAAGAACTTGACAAGGTGCATTAACTTTGCACCTTCCTCCAGTTGACTTTGCTGTTGTTAATGACCTTGTAAAGGCGACCCGTGGGACAGAGTTTCCTTTTGGGGTGATAACAGTGTTCTGGAACTAGATAGTGGTGATGGTTACACACAGCTCTGTGAATGCACTCAGTGTCACTAATGGTAAATTTTATGTTATGTGTATTTTACCACAGTTTTTAAAAGTAGTGACCTGTGGTGGCTTTTAAATATATTTTAGATAATCAAGAGCGGGGATTCCAGAGACTAAAAGTGGAGAGACTTGTGTTTGGTGCCTGGGATCCACCATTGACAGACAGTCGTGTTGCCACAGGACTTCTGAGGTCTCCTGGGTTGGGGGTGGGGGGGGCCCTTTGATGGGCTGGGAGCCTGTCTCTCTGACTCTTATTACCTGAAGAAGCAGGGAGAAGCGGGCGCATCTCTGTGTTGGTTTTTTTTTTTTTTTTTTTTTTGACCTTCCCTTTTCCATGCGGGTTGCAGAAATGAGAGGCAGGAAAGTTCCCTGTGGTTCTTTCCGAGCCTGACCTTTCTGCAGGGGAAGTGAGTGCACTTCTTCCCGCTCTGCCCCAGATGCCATTATCCCCTGGTCTACCCAGCCCGGTTCCCTGCACCCTCGCCAGCCCAGGGATTGGAGACCGAGGGTGACGCAGGTGCTGTCCCTCAAAGTCCCGGGCCTCCTGACCCCTTGCCCCTCCCCCGCGATCCAGACCCTTTCCCCGGCTCTACTCCCAAGGCCCCTGGTCCATGTGACCTCCCCACTGAGGTTATAGGGCTGCAGAGGTGGGCAGGTGACTTCCCCGGAGCCCTCCCTTTGCAGGAGACTCGTGAAAGGATCCTGTGCGCCGTGGCCGCTGGGAGGTCACCACTGGTCCTACCATCTTCCTCGCTCAGTATTGAATGGCTAGCCCAGAGGCTGGCTGTGTGCCTACTGTCACAGAGAGGCTTCCTCTCTGGGCTATTTTCAGCGGGAAGATATTATTAACTGCTGAGGCACAGTTCTCAATTTAGTGGCTAACACACCAAGAAAGCAACACTCACTTTGTCAGCGGCAGCTCTACGCAAACACGCCGGGCTGCTCCCAGCCCCTTCCCCGTCTCCCCGTGGGGTGTCCTTGGGGATCTGGGGCGGGGAAGCTACCATCGGAGATCCTGTGTGCCACCGAGAGATCGAACCGTTTTAATTGAGCCAATCGTTTAAAGGTGTAGGACGTGGTAGTGTTTATATCCTGAGGTGGGGAGATTCTGTGTTGGGAATGGGGACCCCAGATGGAAAAAGGAGCTTTCTGTGGAGTTGAGGACCGTCATTTAAAACAGAGTGATAACTTTCACCTTGTAAACGAACAGGAAATACTGGGAATAAGACAGGAAATTGCATCTTTCCTTCTATAAGAACTCCAGAAAAAAGTTGTTCATGAAAGGTAGCGGCTAAGATGAGGCCAGCCTTTTTTTTTTCCTTTTTTTTTTTTTGCGGGGGGGGGGGGAGTGGGTTTCTCCCCCCTTCTTCCTTTCCACTCCCACGAGAACTTTTAGGCCATTTTGTTTAAGAAAGAGGCTGTTTGAGAACTTTATGTTATTTTTATTATTTAAAAAAATATTTTACCAGAAGGGTCACCTTCAGTTGAAATGTTAACTGCAGCCTTATTTCCTGGTTCACTAAAGAATCTTTCATGATTTTTTTCAGCTTCCTTCCCCAAATGGTGAGGCCAAGCAGCTCTTGGCTGGAAGCGAATTTTGGTTTGGCTGCTCGAGGTCCTCGACACTGAGCCCCACCCAGGGTCATTAGCTCCGTTTTAACTTGCAAAAGAAAAAAAACCTCTTTTTGGTAGGGGGTGGGTAAGAATTCGTCCGTGCCCGCAGTGTTCCACCCCAGCGTTGCCTTCCCCTGACGCGGGTGCCTGGCCTGGGGCAGATTAGAAGTCAAGGCTGCCTCGAGGCCAGTCCTGTGTCCACCCCAGCAGCCCCCAGGAATTCCTTCCCTTCTGAGACTATCTGTTTCCTGGGTGCTAGTGAGGAGTGGAGGGAAACCGGCTTCAGAGTTCTCCTGGTACAGCTCTGCTCTGCCCTGGGGGGACTGCACCCAGTCACCCAGAAGCTTCCCCCAGAAAGAGGGCTTGCCACAGCCTCATGTGGTGTGGAGAAGTAGGTGTCCTGGGTGTAAAAGCAGTTTCCATTTACTCATCTCTGGGTTTCTGAGTCCCCTCTTGGACGATGTCATTCCTCGTTCTGGTGACAGGGGCTAGTGCCCCTGACCCATGCTGCTAAGGGGCCCTCTTTAGGCTGGAGGTCGGAAAGAGATTTGTGTGTGGCTTGCTTGCTCCCCACTCACTCCGGTCCCCCACCCCAGCTTTTTTTCCTTAGCGTGCGTTGTTTTGTTTTCATAACACAACAAGAGCCCTGGGGTGTGTAAGAGCATTGTTGAACACTCGGTGAGGGTAACTTGTCCAAACAGAGCAGGACGCCAAGGCAGAATGCTGTGGGCAGGTGGTGTGCCCACAGAGGTTGCCGGGCCGGCGCCTGGCTTGGAAACACCTCCGGATCTGCCGCAGCTGGCTGGGAAGTAGGTGAGGACAGGGGCTTCTCTCTGCCCGTCTCCCCTGGGAACTGGGACACGGCCTGGGCCTTTCTGGCCGACCCCTGCCTGGAAGGCATGCTCCCCTCCCAGCCAGGTTCCCTCGTACCTCCCTCTGGCAGGTGTCAGGCTGGGTGGACCACCTGTTCTGGGAGAAGCCAGCCTGTCTCCGGCTCATTCATGTAGTGATTATTTATTGAGCACCTACTATGTGCCAGCCTCTGCAGTTTTGGGGCTGCCAGAGCCGGAACGAAGAGCAGCATGCAGTGGTTTGTCTGGAGGGCTTTTGGGGTCAGCGAGGTGGAGGCTCTTTCTTGCACGGGATTTGGCTCTGTCTGGAGTACAGACAGAGGGCGGCTTCTCAGGCAATTTCTACAGGACAGAAGGAGCTTGGGCTCGGAGCCGGGCCGTAGGTGTTGTGAGACGCGGTAGAGGTGCAGGGATGGGCCCCTGGGGTGATTGTCTGAGCACGCCGGGTTGGCAAGAGCTTTTCTGTCATCGGCTTTTGCCTCTGCTTTGGTTGTGTGGTCTGTTGAGAGTTGAGATAAAACAAAGCTTGTGGATAAACAGAGGTCTGTCTCCTCGGGCTCCATCACCACCCCCCCCCCCCCGGCCCCCGATTGTAAGATAATAAGCAGTAACCTTAGGAGGTACAGTTATAATCCAGACCCTGGTATAGTACCTGGGAGTGCTGCGTGGAGCAGAGGTGACCAGCCTTGCACTGGCTTTGCCCCTGGGTGGGGGGGTGGGGGGGAGCGGCGGCTTGTGGGGGGAGGGGTGGGCACCAGACACAGATGTCTGGAGAGATAGTGTTTAATGTCTTGACAGCCACAGGGCAGGTGGGCTATCTTCAAAGCCCTGGAGCTTGACTTTCCCTTTAGAACTCCTGTGGGCTTTTGCAGATGCAACTGTTGCTTTTAAATTTTCAGTCTGATGGTCAAGCCCATTTCTGAGATGCCGGCCCCATGTAGGAGGCCCCTAGCGGTGGTTTTGTACAGGGTGGTCGAATGTGCAGTGACCAAAGTGTTTTCATTTCCGCGCTCATCCTGTCCCTGCCTGTTTCCCCCAGGCTGACCCGATGCCTCTGTTCTTGGAGGTCCCTCATTTAATTTATCTATCTAGTTTATCTACTACTGTGCTGTGGAACCCCACTGGCCAGAAACAAATCAGAGCTGGTTTGGCTTGGGGTTTGATCAGGGCAGAAAGGGAAGAACTGATCTCAACCCCAGTTTCATCTTGTCAACGTTGGGAGTTTCTGTCCGAAGACAGCTCAGTTAACTGGCCAGGGACTGTTCGCGGCCCTCGGGTTTGTTCATTTGAGAGTCGCCTTTTTACTTTTAACTTGGGGCTGGTTGCTCAACAGGAACAGAAACAGTAAGACGCCAGGCTGTGCTCTCTGTGGACTCACCTTTCTGCATTTGCCACTCGGAGGTTAAATAGTTGTCCCCATCACCCTAGCCCGGCTTCCACTGCTTCCAGGCACCTAACAAGAAGCTGGAAATGTCGCCTTGCCCAGTAGGCCGAATGAACTTCTGAGGCCACCAAAGGGTCTTGAGGAGCTGCTCAGCCCAGAAAGTGCTTGGGGACCTCGCCCGCCCCAGGGCAGCCTCTTAGCCAGCACAGCCCCTCCCCCTCATTAATGAGTAACCCAGAGGGAGAAGCTGGGTGCGTTGTACAGCTCTTAGAAATAGGCCCATCTCCAGCTTAGTGGGGTCACAGTTCAAACCCCGCTGAGAGGGGTTTCCTGGGGGGAGAGGCCTGGGGTGAGGGACATGCAAAGATTCAGAAGCAACCCCCACCCCCAACTCCGAGTCCTGGGAGGGCACCTGGAGAATGACAGTGGGAGGGAGAGCCCCCTCCAGGTGCCTGTCCCTAGAGGCTGGCCTGCTTCCGTGGTTGAAGGTGGGGATTTCAGCCTCCAGGGCCACGCCTGTCCCGGGGCCTCCGTTGTTTTGTTTTTTTTTTCCCTCATCTGCAAAGTAAGAGATTGGACCTGGTCTCTCCAAGTCCCCATGCCAGAATCTTGCAAGACCTCCCGTGATCTGTGTGGTCTCTGGTTCTTGGATTTGAGGGTTTGTGGGAATGAGACCCCCTGTTGCTGAGGTGGTGGGTAGCTAATGGCCTCTTGCCTACTGAATAAAAAGATTATAGTTCTTCACATTTCTTGGCTTGCAAACCTCCGGAGAATGAGTGAAAGTTGAGGAATCTTTCTTTCCCCGTAAAAATGCGTCTGCATATCAGTATTTGCATACATTTCCAGGGGGCCTTTATCCTTGTGATGGGCGGAAGCCCACCAGTAAATCCCCTGTACTTAAGGCAGGCAGGTTAACGGGGGAGCACGAGAAAGCATTAGAAGAGGTAGGGCCTTCTTCTGTTCCCTTTCCCTTCCCTTTCTCCTTCCCCTTCCCTTCTTTTTGGGCAAAATATACCCAACATTTACCATCCTGACCATTTTTTTTTTTAAGTTTATTTTGAGAGAGCGTGAGCAGGGGAGGGGAAGAGAGAGAGAGAGAGAGAGAGAGAGAGAGAATCCCAAGCAGGCTGTGCCATGGCAGAGCCCAACGGAGGGCCCCTAGCTCACGAAACTGAGATCATGACCTGAGCTGAGATCAAGAGTCTGAAGACACTTCACCTACTAAGCCACCCAGGAGTTCCATCCATCCTGACCATTTCTGAGTGCACAGCTCGGTGGTGTTAAGTCCATCACATCCCCGTGCACCCGCCGTCCATCTCCAGAACCTTTTCACTTGCCCAGACTGAGACTCTGTCTCCACTAAACACTAGCTTCCCCCCTCACCCCCCCCCCCCCCCCAGTCCGTCTCTCCCCTGGCAGCCACCATTCTGCTTTCAGTCTGTGTGAACTTGACTCCTTTGGGTACTACATGTGAGTGGAATCGCACCATATTTGACCTTTTGCCTCTGGCTTATTTCACTCAGCATACTGTCTTCAAGGTTCATCCGGGTTGTAACCTGCGTCAGAATTGCCTTTCTTTTTTAGTGTGTGTGTGTGTGTGTGTGTGTGTCTATGGCTTTATTCATTCATCCTTCAGTGGACACACTTGGGTTGCTCCCACTCTTTGGCTGTTGTGAATAATGCTGCTATGACCATGGGTGTGTGCATAATCTCTTCAAAACTTTTCTGGACATATACCCAGAAATGGAGTTTCTGGGTCATGCGGTGACTCCATGTTTAGTTTTTGAGGCACCGTCATAGGGCAGGGCCATCGTGACTTGTGTCTCTGTGTGGATCGATCGCGTGGGGTGGGCAAGTCAGACCAGCCGTCACTCCTGGATGCAGCTGGGTGGGTTTCTGGGTGAGCCCTGGTGCAGGGGGAGTGAGAGAAGGGTAGGGGTGGCAGTGGGGGTGCTGAGTGTCCTCGCGTGGGAGTGGGGGGGGCAGCCTGGCTCTCTGCAAAGTAATACAAGCCACATTGGAACCCAAAAAGAGTGTCTGGCCCGGAGTCCTCTGAAATATGGGGCACACAGCACAGAGCAGCCATAGCGATTTATGGTGGGCCCCAGGGGGCCTTGCCATGGCAAGGGCAGGCTGGGGGAGGCTTCATCCCTCTTTCACGGGGAGGGCCTGGGGCAGGCCCCAGGCCTAGGAGGCCCTGGTGCTTTGGGGGTGAAAGGGCTGGGATGGCTGAACAGTGAGTGTGTCAAAGCCAGAGAGATTAGATTACAGAGGCAGACAGAAGTAATGATTAACTTTTCCAGTCTGCCTACTGTTGTTTTTCCCTGTGAGCACAGTGCGGGCCTGGCCTGGCCAGGCCCTGGTGTTGGGTTGTAAAGAAAGAAGGAATGACGGCTCTCGCGAGCTGGGTGGGGGGAGCCAGGAGCTGGCCGGAGAAGGGAGCCTTTTCCATCAGATCCCGCGTTGGAATTTATTGGCCGGAATGCAGTAAATGTTCAAAATGCCATCCCATCCAACAGTTTTCATAATTGTTATGGAACAAGGGGAGCTGGGGGAGGGGAGGGATGAAAAGGACTTTTGTTCCTCCCTGTGTTTTTCCACGTCTTCGATGGTTTTTCTACCCCCTAGAAAAGCTGGAGCTGTGTGGGGGGATGGGAGGGGCAGGGCAGGGCCTGCGACTGGGTCCTGTAACACTGTACTGCCTTTTGGGGCCCCGGAGGTCAGTGTGCATGGGGCTTTATTAAAATGAGGCCCACAGCAAAGGCAGGCCAGAACTGTTCTGTACCTCTGGGGGTGTGTCCTTTAAAGCAGTTGACATATGCATCCATTTTTATCAAGATCCTCACTGGGCTTTAGTGTGTATCCTATGTACTTAGAAGGGGTCAACACAAAGAAGAAAATGCGGGACTTTTTGGTGGTTTAAGAGAAGATCCTTTTGTTGGATTCATGTACGCATTCCCACTTGGGAATCCACATGTGGAATTTGTTGGGGGGGCCTGGGGGAAGGGCTAGCTCTGGACTCTCTCCAGGAGGGAGGCGGGTGGGTCAGCTTAGAGATTTGACTTGGACATCTTGTGTCTTCCTGGGACTGGCCGGGGTCATACCCCGTGGACAGGCAGGTGAACAGATAATGCCATGCGGGTCGGGGGGGGCGCTGTATGTGTGCAGGTGTGTGAACCCCCTTTCTGAAAAGAGTGGCTTAGTTATTTAGGGGGGGGAATGGTGGGAGCTTTGTGGTACATGAGGGAGGGGAAGAGTCTTGAAATTCAAACTCGAGAAATGATGAGGCTGGGTGCATACCAACAACAGCCAGAGAGGCCCATTTACTGTAAATATTATGAATGGAGTTGGCCAGGCTGGGAGTCCCCACCCTTCCTCTGAGTCCTCTCGGAGCCGGGCAGAGCTGGCCTCCTCAGAAGGCAGGCAGCCGGGTACACGCTATAATTTGCATGGCTGAAGACTGGAGCACAGGAAGCCGTGTCAGCCCGGCTGGCGAGACAGACGAGAGCTTTTGATTTGTGTGGCTTCCCTCTCCTGCCCGGCACTACCCTCAATTATATTCTCCGCTGGCCAAATAACTTCTCTTAGGAGGGACCCCCAGGATGGGGGCTTTAGACCCCCAGGAGACGGGGCTGGGGCCAGTTGGGGGAGCGGGGGGGGGGGGAGTACGTTGTAGCTTTAGTAACTGATTACTCATCATCATTAGTCTGTAAGGCAGAGTCACGAATCAGTCTTCCAGACGAGCAGGATCTGCCAAATTTGTAAGCTTGAGAGACCTCTCAGGAGGAGGAGGGTGATGATGGGTGAGGAACTTAAGGGCACCAAGCCCGGGCAGACCCTCCTCCCCTGGGGATCCACCTTTTCCCGAGGGCCACGAAAGACAAGACAGAAGGGACACAAGTTTGTAACTTGAAGTTCTTAAAGAAAAATTGGTTTCCAGGTGGGCGCGGCCAAGTCTGCCTCATATTTCCTTTTCCTTTTGATTTTGTTGTTATCGTTGCAAATTAAATGCAAAAATGTGCCCTGCTCCCCAAAGTGATTTTCTTATTCTCCTGAACATAGTAAAAATAAATGGAAGGAGCATTCGTAGGGATGGGGCATTTCTGTGATTCAGAGTGTAGCCAGGGGACTGTCAGAGCCCCAAGGTGGCCTGCTGTGCCCCAGCCTCCTTCACGTGAGTTGTGGATGGCTGGGTCAGACTGAGACTCTTCGAGGGCAAGCCATTTGGCCAGGATCGAAGAGCAGCATGCTGCCAAAGAAACCGTTTCATTCCCTGCTTGGTACGAGGGAGCTGGACCCCACACTCAGCCCTCAAGTAGGAATCACGTTTCCAGAATGTGTTTTGGAAGGACGCGTCTTTTTCCCCCTCTAGCATTTGGAGAGCTCCGGTGGCCTTAGAGGTCTGGGGTGGCTGCCCACTTGCCTGTTTGGCAAGTGACCTGTGTCTCATTTCCCCCTTCTTTAACATAAGGACAGTAATAGGATGCGACCTCACAGGGTTGTCACCAGCCCCTTCCAACAGGGCCTGTACATTATTAGGGGCCGGCATGGCCCAGAACTGTTCTGTCCCCTGGGGAGGGGTGGGGGGTGGGTGGGTAGCATTTTCTGAGCGGTTGGAGAACCCAAGACGAGAGGTCTGAGAGATGAGACCAGCATGTGTAGCCGCAAGCTAGTTCCTGGCCGCTGGCCACTTTGTATCAGATTGTCACAACAGCCCTATGAGGCTGGCACTGGGAGCTGTTTTAGGGGAAGAGCTTAAGTCACCGCCAAGGTCCCATGGGAAGTAGGTCTCAGCAGGGTGTCTGACTCCGAAACTGGGGGGTGGGAGGATACTGCAAAACACTGGAGTTTCCTGGGGCGGGGGGGGGGTGGGGCAGGAGCTGGCTGGGCACAGGGACCTGAGCAAGCACCCTGGCCTTTGAAGGAGACCCCATGGTACCCGCTGCCCACCATGGTACCCAGTCCAGCCACCTCAGTGGAGATAGCTTGTTGCAGAGTGCTGAAAACAACCCAGCCTTTTCTCAGTCTTGCCGTCTACCGGCCAGAGTCCAGATCTCTTTGGTGGAGGAGCTTGGGGTTAGTGGTGATGGGTTGAGTCTGAGCGTTTTCTGGGTAACTGAGGGTGAACCTGAAATGTTTCGAGTTTGTTTCACTCCCTTTGGGTAACTTGTTCCAAACCCCGGGGTTGTCCCTGCTGTCTTAGGAATCTGAGGGTGCCCTGGCAGAATCTGTCAGGATCTGGATGAGGTTGTACACATGGCCGATCAGAGCTCACTCTGGAACTCAACGGTGAGCCCAGACACCTCAGCAAGCGTCTGCTTTGGTTTCTGGTCATTTGCCTCTCAGACAAGAGACCAGCAAGGTTCCTCGTGAATTGAGAGTGTTTGGGTTGAGGACAGATGGGGCGGATTGGCCCCGCGTCCCCATTATCTCAGCCCTTGTCCCTGAAGCCGGGCTGGTTTGCTCTCAGAACAGCCAGTTTCCTGACCCGGGTGGGGAGCAGGGCTGACGGGTGCTCTTAACCTTTGAGATGTCTGAGGTGGGGGAAGGACAGGATGAGGCAACCCTTGGTGGCGCCTGAGTCCCGAGGAGGGAGGACCCTGGACCTACAGCAGGCGAGGCGTGGCGGTGTTTGCGTTCCAGGATCGCCAGGTTTAACTTCTCTGTCTCCCTTTGTGCCCTTTGCTTGCCCTCACCCACCTGTGTCAGGCAGCCACTTCTGCCCTGTCTCCCCTGGCTTCTCCATCTTCAGCCTTCTGGCCCTGCGGGACCACTGTGGAGGGGGCACACAGGCCTTTGCCCACGGTAGGATTTTGGCAGAGAGATGTCCTTGAAAAACATTTTTTTTAATGTTTACTTACTTTTGAAAGAGACAGAGCATGAGCGGGGGAGGGGCAGAGAGCAAGGGAGACCCAGAATCCAAAGCAGGCTCCGGGCTCTGAGCTATCAGCACAGAGCCCCACGCGGGGCTCGAACCCACGAACTGCGAGATCATGACCTGAGCTGAAGCCAGACGCTCAACCGACTGAGCCACCCAGGTGCCCCTAGAGAGATCTTCTTAAAAAAATTTTGTTTTTAATTTTTTAAAGTTTATTTTTAAAAAAGATTTTCCTTTTTGTTTATTATTTTTATAAGTTTTATGTATTTATTTTGAGAGAAAGAGCGTGAGCAGGGGAGTGGCAGAGAGAGAGAGAGAGAGGGAGAGAGAAAATCCCAAGCAGTTTCCGAACTATCAGTGCAGAGCCCAATGCGGGGCTCAAACTCATCAACCATGAGATCGTGACCTGAACTGAAATCAAGAGTTGGGCCCTTGGGGCACCTGTGGGGCTCAGTTGGTTAAGGATCCAACTTCAGCTCAGGTCATGATCTCACAGCTCGTGTGTTCGAGCCCCTCATCGGGCTCTGGGCTGATGGCTCAGAGCCTGGAGCCTGCTTCCGATTCTGTGTCTCCCTCTCTCTCTGCCCCTCCCCCGCCCATGCTCTCAAAAATAAACATAATTTTTTTTTTTTTTAATTTAAAATCCTGAGCTCTGGTCACCCCGTGCCATTGAGAACCTTGGGCGTGAGAGTCATTCATGAGCCTCCAGTCTTCTAGAAGGGTCAGGTCTGTTCATTCATGACCAGGGTAATTAAATAACTCTTTGTAAGAGGCAGGGAGCTCCTTGTTAAGTGGTCTTCCCTAATGCAAGTGCAAACACAAGCAAAATCCTTTCCCTTCTCAACACCCACCCACCCCCTTCCCTTTCAAGGGTAGATTTTATGCTTTAAGGGAAATGAGGAAGGGGGGGGGGGGAAACAACCTTAAAGGAATTTTAGGCGGATTCAGCATTTTTCTGGGGTTGCTCCAAAAATTCCCTAAACTGTAATAAAAAGAAAAAATTGTGAGCAGGCATCTGATTAGTTGGCTTTTACAACACAGCTTTTCTTTTTGGATGCTTTAAAAATGCACAAATACAGTTTTAAAACAAGCCCCTGTATAGTTTTCTGAGGAGGGAGAGAAGTTGCTGAAAATACCGGAAAAGGGTTGTAAAGCTGAGGGAAGTTAACAAGGGCCTGCGAGTCTTGCTTTTGGAGGTTAAGTATCAGCGACCGTGAGGAGAAGCCAAGTTGGGCTTCTGAGACTCTTCCTTAGTCCTTGGGAATGAGGGGGACTCCTGTGTGAGAGCCTCCCAGCCCCTCGCCGTGAGGCCTGGGAAGCCCCTCTGGGGGCGAAACGTCTGCACAGACCTTTGTGGGGAGACGCTTGTGGGCTGTGGGCCCAGTTCAGGGGAACGTGCTTCTCTGAAGAGGATGCTGAATGTTTCCCAGAAATGGGCCCACATGGTGCAGATCTTGGGGGCAGGTCTCTGACTTGGCAACATGGGCTGTTGTCACGGGCCCCCAGAAGTATCATGTGTTACAAGGGGCCTTCGTGGGGGTGACGGTTTCGCTGGAGAGCGTGTTTTTGTGCCCAGAGATAGCCCAAGAGCAGTGAGGAGAAAAGGGGCATCAGGGTGCTGGGAGGCTGAGGGGTGACAGCGGGGCAGGCTGGAGGGTCAGGGCAGGGGAGGAGCCGGCGAGGGTCCTAGTGGGCTTTCAGGGGCCTTGTTCACACACAGGGACACCCATTCCCCTCTGTTTATCTGGGCTGGGCCATTAACCTCAACAGAAAAAGGCTTTTTCCAGGGATGTCTGGCGGCAAATTGCTGGGTGGACTGGCGGGCTGTACAGATGAAAGAGAAACCCGCCAGAACACTTCCCCCCTCCCCCTCTCCTCCCCCTCCCCCCCACCCCCGGGGCTCTGGGCCAGTCCAGCCCAGCCCAGTCCAGCCCGGCTTCCCCCCGCCTCCGGAGGCTGCTGGGCAGACAGGGCCCCCCACCCTTTACTGGTGGGCCTGGCATAGGCAACTTGATCCCAGGCCCCCACCCCACCCCACCCTGCACCTCCTCCCCCTGCCCCTCTTTTTTCCCTGCTAGCCGGTGCCAGGTTTCGGGGGGGGGGGGGCCAAGATCCATGAAACAAAGTATCGGGAGGCTCCCGGAGGGTCTCCTGCACCTCCCTCCCAGTGACTCCCCCAGTCTTCTTCCCAGACCACATTTGTCGTCCTGAGTTGGGATATAATAATCAGCGAGAGCTTCCTACATTTCAAAACTCCCTCCTCCCCAAAACAGTTTGCCCCGTACCTTCCAGAAGAGGGCTTTCTCCTTCCCAGCAAACTTGCACGCCAGAGTATTCTTATTTACATGGATATTATGGGTCTTTGGTGTAGCCTTCAGAGCTGAACTCCCTCAACAAGAAAGTTCAAAGATTGCCAGCACTCACGAATTTATTAGCAGTTGATGGATACTTTGCAGAAACAAGTTAATGCCTGATGAGTCACCTCTGCTTGGAGCCCTTGTCCCTCTCTTGTTTTTCCATATGTTCCAGCGTGTATGCACGCAAGCACACGCATGCTCACATAACACTCGCACATGTGTTCACACTCACGGACACCCAATGTCTCTCACATGCACTTGTGTTTTATAGATGCATGCGTTTTGGGGGGCAGGCCAGTTTTCTGGGGCTGATTTTCAGGGGGGTGGGGGTTGAGGGAGAGGAGTGAGCCCTCAGCTTCCCCATTTTGTGTGGCTGTCTGGGTAGGCATTTGGGAAGGTCGGTTGGGGTGTCTGGAGGAGACAACCACTCAGGATGTGTGTTCGTGGCTGCCTCCGTGGGTCACGGTGCGCATTTGCACGGACTGATTCACAGAACACCTCCATGCAAGACTGCTGCTTTAAAAAAAAAATAAATAAATAAAATAATGGAGCCGACTGGTTCCCAGGTCCTAACATGCCTGTAAAGGTTGGAAGCAGTTATGTGTTGAGCTGCCTTGGGTTAGTTGTATATCCAGCCTGCTGGGGCAGCAGGACATGGGTCCCTGAGCCCTCCTCCACCCCTAGCTGCCATGCTGTAGACTCCATCAGCACTGGCCCTCAGTTGTTCCAAAATCAAAAAGGCCCAAACAAACCAAAAAATCGTCTCACAGCCAACCCCCGCCTTCAGGCCCCAAACCCCCAGTGAGTGAGCAGTAAGGGCTACAGGGGAAGGCAGGAGGAGGTCTCTGCTGCCTGCCTTTCCCCATTTTTGTTAACAAATACAAGACTTCCGGTCTCCGCCCTGCCCCACAAACCACAGCGTTCCTGCAGCCCGGCCCGGCTGGGGAGATTTATGGTTCCCAGTCTGAGGCCTGCCCCGCTGGCTCCAGCTTAAGGAGGAGTTGGAATGCCAGCCGCTGGGGCCCCCTTTCCCTCCCTGTGATCCCCCCTTTAAAGACCTCCTAGCGCCTGTTCAGGAAAGTCACCTTCCCAGGATCCCTCCCGGTCTCCTGGCTGCCTGTGGGAAGAACCAAGTCTAGGAAAGTTGGGGTGGGGCCCCTGGGGGAGGGGACAGGGGTAGTGGGGAAACGGGGCTAGGGCAAGGTGTCTGCATGCTTCTAGGGAGGGAGGGGAGAGAGAGGGTACAGGCAGAGAAGGGCACTTCAAGGAAGGTCAACCCATTTCAGACACATAATCTTCTGTCTGGGCTGAAGGCAGCTTCGTCAAGGTAGTCTGGGTTAACACCAGTCGGTGTGTTGTGATTTGACATTTTGACCAAATTCACCCTTTGCATACAGAGCTGCTGCTGACACACACACTGAGAGATGGTTTTCTATTAGGAAGGTGTTTCGGCCCCAAAGCAACTCCACTTTCCATTTTTATCAGACGGCGCTCCTCTATGACTTGAGGCACTGACCTAAGCGCTGGGCAACACAGAGACCGCATAGCACGTGACCCTGGAGTCTGGAGACCTGGGTTCTAGGTGTGGCTGTGTCGTCCGTGGGGCCCAAGCCAGCAAGCTTTCTGGGTCCTGGTTTTTCTCCTGAGGATGATCAGGGGCTAGAGCAGCTAGCCTCCTGGGGTCCGTCCAGTTTAAAGAACTGCAACTCTAGGCCATCTGGAAGCCCTTTTCTTGCCCTAAAACAGGACCAGTGAAGTTCCTAAGGGTTCCCTAGCTTCTGGGCTCGGCAGGGATGGAGCTTCCATTGGCCCCACGGGTCAACGTGATGGCGTCCTGGGTTGGGGGAGTGGAGGAAGGAGGTGCCCCAGAGAGCCCCGTGTTTAAAGGTGGGTTCTTGCACCACTGGGTCAAGATTTCTGAGCCACAGTAGGACTGCAGAGCCGGCAGCCTATCCAAGCACCAGCAGCACCGCCTCTGTCTTAGGAGAGCTCGAGGGTGGTAACGAACTGCGGGTGTGTGCCTCGATCCTTGAGGGAGGAAAACGCCAATCCCCATCACCACCAACCGCGTCTGCCATTTTGTTTTGTAGATTCCCAACTTCTTCTGGAGCCTGGGGATCGGTCACACTGGTGCGTGGTGGCATACTGGGAGGAGAAGACGAGAGTGGGGAGGCTCTACTGTGTCCAGGAGCCCTCCCTGGACATCTTCTATGATCTACCTCAGGGGAATGGCTTTTGCCTCGGACAGCTCAATTCGGACAACAAGAGTCAGCTGGTGCAGAAAGTGCGGAGCAAAATCGGCTGTGGCATCCAGCTCACGCGGGAAGTGGATGGCGTGTGGGTGTACAACCGCAGCAGTTACCCCATCTTCATCAAGTCAGCCACACTGGACAACCCGGACTCCAGGACGCTGTTGGTGCACAAAGTGTTCCCCGGTTTCTCCATCAAGGCTTTTGACTACGAGAAAGCGTACAGCCTGCAGCGGCCCAACGACCATGAATTCATGCAGCAGCCGTGGACTGGCTTCACTGTGCAGATTAGCTTTGTGAAGGGCTGGGGCCAGTGCTACACCCGCCAGTTCATCAGCAGCTGCCCGTGCTGGCTGGAGGTCATTTTCAACAGCCGGTAGCCGCGTGGGGACAGGACGGAGCGGGAGCCGAGCGGGCCCAGTCCAAACTACTTTGCTGCTAATACTTCCCTCCCGAGTGCTTGCTTTTCACGCAGACTCTTTTGTCGTTGTGTGTCCCCGGCCCCCGCCCCCCCCCCCCCCCCCCCCCCCCACCGTGCTGGTCCTCGTTTCTGTTCTGTTTTGTTTTGTTCTTTGAGAAATAGCTTATGAAAAGAGTTGTTGGGGTTTTGGGGGGAGGGCGGGGTATGGCTGGCCGAGCACACCCCAGGATGAAAAGGGGAAGCAACAGTGAGCACCCAGCAAAACACAGTGGAAGAATGGGGAGCAGGCCCTGACTTTGGGGTCCTCGTTTTCCCTCGTCAGGGCGCATGTGTGAGTGAGTGTGCGTCCGTGCGCGCGCGTGTCTTACGGTGACTGCTGAGAGGCCTGCGCCCCCAAGCTGTGTGTCACCTGCCCTTTGGACATATGCTCAGTGGGGCAGAGGCCGTACCTGGGCAAGCTGGCAGCTGGGGTTTGGACAGCTGCCAGAAGCCAGGCTCTGCCCCTCCTCCCCGCCCCCGGGGAAGCCTCCCTGCCCCATCTCTCCCCTCCTAGGACACGGGCCTGTCTGCAGGCTTCTTAGAAGCAACCCTGCAAAGAGGCTGAACCAGAAACCAGTTGTTTCCTGCTTGTCCTAACTCCCCTCCAGCCACCCTGCTGTCCTTGTCACCTCTTTCTTTTTTGGCCATCTGCTCCTGGATATCTCTTGAGACGGGCTTCCCGAGGGCTGCCGGGGGCCACCCTGGCACAGTATTGCCCACCCAGCATCCTCCCAAACCCCTCAGCCTCTGCCCTGCCCTGGTCATATCAGGTGCGCCCACCCCCCCACCCCCCCATCCCCACCTCCAACTCCGAAAACCAGCTCAGCACTTTCCTCCCCTCTGCCGCCTGGGTGTTGAGCTCTGCTGTTAGACCAGCGAGGGGAGCCGCCCTGGGAGGGAGACTTCTCAGCAGCCCCCCTTCCCACCAAGAAGGATTCGGTCCATCATAACCCAAGGTACCACCCTGGGCTGTCACCTAACTCTTTCATTTCTTCTACAAACTCATACACTCGTATGATACGTTGACACTGCTCTTAGCTCAATGAGCATGTTTAGACTTTAACATAAGCTATTTTTCTAACTACAAAGGTTTAAATGAACAAGAGAAGCATTCTCATTGGAAATTTAGCATTGTAGTGCTTTGAGAGAGAAAGGACTCCTGGAAAAAAAAAAACCTGAGATTTATTAAAGAAAATGTATTTTATGTTATATATAAATATATTATTACTTGTAAATATAAAGACGTTTTATAAGCATCATTATTTATGTATTGTGCAATGTGTATAAACAAGAAAAATAAAGAAAAGATGCACTTTGCTTTAATATAAATGCAAATAACAAATGCCAAATTAAAAAAAGATAAACACGAGATTGGTGTTTTTTTCTATGGGTGTTATCACCTGGCTGAATGTTTTTCTAAAGGAGTTTATGTTCCATTAAACAATTTTTAAAATGTATACTTGATTCCATGTCCTCTAGCTCCTTTTTCTTCTGCTGGGAGGGGAGTAGGGAGGGGCATCCTTTGGAATCAGGACATGGGGTCTCTTCGGCCCAGTGCTTGATTGGGGATGGGGAGGTCAGTCACCAAAGGGACCTGCAGGACACCTGCTCTTCCAGCATCTGTTACAAGGACCCCTCTTCCTGTTGGTATGCAGTGACTTTAGGGTGTAGCTGGCCAGGCATCCTCAATTTGTCACCCTTGGGGAGCCCCGAGTTGCAAAGGTGGGTGGATTTCTGCTGTTTGATCTAAACCACGGTTTGGACTCAAAGGCCTCTTGAGAAATGCTAATACATGTTCGTTTATGCTCGAGCGTTACTGCCAAATGGTCATCTGGGCCAGCTTATTCACGTGAGCTGACGGGGAGCTCACTACCTCTCAAAGCAGCGTTTGGCTTTTTATCAGCTGAAGTGAAACCTGCCCCCATTCTAGTTCTGCAACCCAGAATAAGTGTAAAATCCCGTGTCTGGAAAACACCCAAGGAGGGTTTTAATTAACTCCTGGGGTGGTAGTCTGGAGGAGGGGTGGGATTGGGAGGTGTTACATTAGGGAGCCGGCAAAGCCATTTTGGTTTGCTCTAACTTGCATCAACCCGCAGGAAGCACTTTAATAATAATAATAGCTGTCATTTATTGGATGCCTAACCAGGTGCCGTAACCAGGTGCCGGGCACGATGCTAAGCATTCAAGGGAATTAATCCTCACTGGGACCTTCTGCAAAAATGCAGGCTTTGAGAGGTTAAGAGACTTGCCCAAGGTCGCTTAGGGAGGAAGTGCTTAGATCAGGAGGATCTGGGCTTAGTCCTTGGTCCCTGCTGAGATGTTTATTTGATAGAGTCCTGTATGGTGACAGCCCCGAAACACAATCAGAAGGTGGGCCACCACACTGGCCTGGCCCCGCTGTTTGGGCAGGACCTTGGCTGCAGGAGGCAGGAGCTGCTGTGGCAGCAGCACCTGTGTGCCCTCCTGTGTTACCTGGACTTGACTTTCAGCCCCAGGAGGCTGGAATTGGGGTGGGGGCGTGTGGACCCCGGCAGCCTGGCCTTCTGTGGGCAGGCAGAGAAAGAGGGGTGCATAGGGGAAGCCAGGTTTTCCTGGTAGCCCACCTGCCTCCCCTGGCCAGAGTGGTCACCACCCACAGGCCTTCCAAGTGCCACTGGAGGACCACACGCCAACCCACAGGGGAGCCCAGCCCCGGGCTCCCAGAGGCGGGGCTCCCAGACCAGCTGGAGTTTGGATTAGTGGAGGGAAGTGAAGGTGTCCCTGCCTGGTTCTACTCTCTTTTGTCTCAGTTCACCCCTCAAATTTTGGGGTGTCTTACAGGGTACTGCCCCCCTCCCTGGGCAGCGACATCACTCTGGTGGCCTTATCCCTCTCGCCTGTAGATATCTCAGCCCCCACCAGGAACCTGGGTTTTCTCATCTCCCTAGCCCTGTCTGCCATCATGCAATAAAACAACCAAATCCCGTCCTCCCTGCCTCATTCAATCTGTAATTATAAAATGCAAATCTCTCTCCTACTTTCCCTTCTCAGACTCCACTTAGTAGGATTCCTTTCAGGGCCTTGTAGCGCCTCTCGGCAGTGCTCACCTTTTAGCCTCCTCACCCCGGACCCTTGGCCCCAGGCATTTGTAGTTCCTCAAACACACCTTGCTTCTGGGCTTCCAAGCAAGTGCTTTCCATCCTCTTCGATTGGCTCTCTTCTTATCCTTCAGGATGTAGCTCAGGCCACACCTCCTCCAGGAAGCCTCTTTCCCCCCCTTTAAAAATACCTGCCCTGAAGAGACATCGGTGGTGTAGGATTCTGTCTCCCCTACTGAATCATAAACTCTTGGTGCTCCGAAGCATCAGCTGCGGCCCCACTTAGGATCTGCTATCCTAACATTTCCTAGCACAGTGCTCAGACAGGGCTTGTCCCCTGAACTAGGAAGAGGGAGGCTTAGTTTGGCCTGGGAATAAAAACAGGCAGCGTTGCTTGTGACCTGTGCGCTAGGCAGTGTTCCAAGCATTCCAAGCACACTGGGATTATCCCATATAATCCTTACAAACCGCCCTAAAAATAGATGCCATTATTAGCCCCATTCTACAGATGAAGAAACCGAGGTTCAAAGAGTTGCCCAAGTCCCCCAGCTGGTAAGCGGCGGTGTCAGATTTCATCATCTCTCTGCTGTCTAATCTCTAGGGGCACGCCTGTGTCAGGGGGTGACCGTGTTGGGCACGTTTTTTTTCCCCTAAAACAAGTTCTGGTTTGAAAGGACCAAGCTGATCCGACGGCCAAACAACAGAAGCGACACCTGACGTCTGTGCCCGGTTGTAGGCACCAAGGCCTCGCCAGCGTCGTGCCCCCCCGTGGCCCCGCGCCGCAGCAGCGAGGCAGGCGGGCCTTAGCTAGGCCGTGGGAGCCAGCGCTCCAGTGGGTGAGGGAGGCTGGTGGGGCACCCGACGCCAGCACGCGCAGACCTCCTGGCGGGCCAGCGAGGCCCCACACTCAGCCCGCTTTCTGTCCAGTGTGCTTGTTGGCCGGGGCAACGGCTCGAAGCACAGCTCATGAATGAGTGAGTGCGGGGGCAGGTGGGACGGGGATCTGACATAAAAGAGGATGTGACTCACGGTCCTGGGTTTTGGAGTCACATCGACCGGGGTTTGAGTACTTACTCGGGCAAGTCACTTAACCTCTCTGAACCTCGATTTCTGAAACAAAATGGACATTATACCTGCCTCATGGGGCCAAGAGGGGGATTAGTGAGAAAATACATCTGAAGAGCTGGCCGTATGGTAATTAGGCTGAACCACGTGGGACTGCTAATATCTGACCGTTGTGACCTACGAAGATGGCAATTTCATATCGCTTCATCTGCTAGATGCTCCATTCAAGGCAGCGGCGGTTAGGGGTCCCCAACCTTCTTTTGGCTGTGGAGCTGCCGGCAGGGGCTGACGGTGACCTCCGTGTGCTGTAGTGCAAGCTGGCCGGCTGCACAACTAAGGCCATCGGCAGTGGGGGATGGTCAATACTGGGGTGACCCCTTCCTGCTCAGAACGGCCAGCAAACCGCTGAGCCCAGGTGAGAGCAGGAGGTGAATGCCGGCAGGAGGCAGCCAGGAGGGCTGGGGTGCCCTGGCCTTGGGGAAGGGGCGTGGGCCCCCCAGCGGTGCCCGCTGAGCCACGAGCAGCCTGCACAGCCCCGGGTTTCCTGGTGCTTCAGCAGCAGGCCTGAGCTGCCAGCTCAGCAGTTTTCCCCAACCAGAAGTGCCCCCCTCTCTTTCTGAAAGTAATGATTTTCTAAAAATGGATTCCCTCCCCTCCCCCCGCTGCAATTAATCTACCGAACACAAAGTGGCCGCTGGAGGCGGCCCCTGGTGGGTTCGGACCAGTGCAAGCACTTTGATTAATTCAGGGACGATTTACTGGCTAGTGGGGGTGGGGAGGTGGGAGACCCGGGATGAAGGCTGGGTGAGAGCTGGGGGCGGGCCGGGGTGGACTCACCGTTTGGTGCCCGTCGGAGCCACAGAGACTAGGAGAGCTGGGAGCCTCTTTCTGGAGAGTCTATGTGATGAAGATTTAAGAGCCACAGGATCTCAGCCCCAGCCCTGAGGTGGTCCCATGGACACGTGTGCCCTGGGCCAGGCTAAGCTGGTAAATAAACCCCAGGGCACCTTCCTGGTGCTGCCATTTTAGTAGGATCTTCAGGGAAAAAAAAGACTAGAATTGTTTTGATCCTAAGACAAGCCCCTGTCTGTGAGGTAGTAGTTTGCAAACGTGACATAAATTGTTGGGAAAAAAGACAAAAGCAAAAACAAAACCAAGATGCTTTGCTCCTGGTGCTGCTCTCAGTGTGGTCCCAGGCCAGCGTGGGCACTTTGGTGGAAAAGTATGAGATGGAGTCGGTCTGTGCCTTGGATATACAGGCCCTGGAGGTAGAAATGGGACGTATCTCTTGGGGCTGCACTGAACCCGAAAGAAAATACCGGTTAATTCGTAGATAATGGCAGCAGTGCAGAGAGCCCTTGCACACGCATTCTGCTCCTGATGCGGGATGGCGGCTTCCGCAGAGCCCCATTGGAGAAGAAGACCTGAAACACTGCTCCGGGAAGCCGACTGCGTGTAAATGTCACTTTTTGTGTGTCACCGGGCTGAGATTGGGCACTTTGCCCGTCCAGATGAATCGGTGGCCCGCTCCACGCACGTAGGTGCTCACCCAGTCTGTCGTGCCTTCTTCGTCTTTATGAAGACTGGTCTCGTACCTGCAGCGTGCCTGGGGCTCCTTGAGGTCAGGCACCCGCTCTCGTACTGATTCGAATCTTTCAGAGCACGAACCCAGCTCTGGGCTTATAGTAGGTGCACAGTTAATGCCCGCTATAGTTGACATGGACCGAGCTCCAGCGTGCTTTCTGAGGATGGCTGGGGTGCCCTCTGAGGGCACGGTCTCCCCACTACTCATCAAAGTGCCCCCTGGCCTGCTCCTCACCTCCTACAAGCCGCTCGCAGCCCCTCCCGTCTCCACAGGAGCAAGCTACCCACAGCGGTCCAGCCTAGGTTGCTGCCAGCTTAGATCCAGCCGAGACCAGTGCCCTCCTGGGCTTCTTCACTCAGCCAAGGAGAGAGAGAGAGTTCCAGAGCAGAGCCCAGGCTCAACTGAACACAGTGATTTGAATCCTCAGGTAGCATTCCCAGGATATCTTCTTGTTTTATTTTTTTATTATTATTATTTTTAATGTGTATTCATTTTCGAGAGGCAGAGAGAGACAGAGCATAAGCGGGGGAGGCGCAGAGAGAGAGGGAGACACAGGATCCGAAGCGGGTTCCAGGCTCTGAGCTGTCAGCGCAGAGCCTGACGCGGGGCTCGAACCCACAGACTGTGAGATCATGGCCTGAGCTGGAGTCGGATGCTTAACCGACTGAGCCACCCAGGACCACCCTCCCACACCCCTTATCCTCTTATCCTGCTTTATCTTTCTTCACAGCACTGTTTGACATCGCATGTATTGTATTACATGCATGTTTAACACTTCACGATATATCTGTTTATTGGTTTGGCTACTGGCTGGCTCTTCGAGCAGAGACAAAGCTTCAAGACAGCAGGAACTTGGCTCTGGCCGCTGCCGCATCCCCCGGTATCTAGAACAGTGCCCAGCACACCGTGGGCACGTGACAAATATTCCTTGGTTGAATCAGTGTTGCATGACTACTTCACTTTCAACTCAAATACACGCAATTCAAGTTCCAGGCAAAACCAGTTTTCCCCAAGAAAAGCGCTTGCTTTATATTTGTGAAAAGAAAGGGTGCATTCTTGTCTTTATCCCCACTCCCCCCAAGGTAAATGCAGTTTCTGACGGCTAAGTTTGTGCCAGGCTCTCTCTGCCAGGGACTTGGTGTTGTCTTTAAGGTAAGGGTTGTTATTATCCCATTTTACAGGTGAGGAAGTGGAGGCCCAGGGAGTAGCAGAGCAGGAGCAGGTCTGCCTAATTCTACACCCCTTGAGTTGAGCCCTGAGCCCCCATAGGAGGCCGCTGTTTTGAAAGTGCAGTTTTCACGGTTTCTTTCCTCCAAGCGAAGATATGTCCCACTGAGGCAGCTTGAGACTCTAGGGGTATCCCTGCCAGGAGGCTGGCTCCGTGGCCAGGCTGTCCTGTGCCATCAGGGTCTGGAATCTTTGCTGCATCTGGGCTTTGCGTCATCAGCACCAGATCTTTTAATGACACACTGCAGCCAGGGAAATTACAGTGCTCGGGAGACTTGTCCCAGAGGCCCAGCCCAGGGTAATTCCAGAGCAGGAGAGGATGCTGGGAATAACAAGAAAGACAGGGTCAGGCTGCCAGCCTTAGGTAATGGAATGGTGTGTGCCAGTAATGGGGAATGTGGGATGGGTAATTTTACTTGATTTATGCAGACTTTTGTTTCCAGATTTTAAAAACACTGAAAACCCCAAAATGAAAAGTCAAAACCACCCTCAATGTCATCATTTGAAGCTACGCCTTCCAGGGGCGCCTGCATGGCTCAGTTGGTTAAGGGTCCAACTTCGGCTCAGGTCACGATCTCACAGTTTGTGAGTTCCAGCCCCACGTCGGGCTCTCTGCAATCAGCACAGAGCCCTCTTTGGATCCTCTGTCTCCTCTCTTCCCCTCCCTCCCTCTCTCTCTCTCTCTCTCTCAGAAAAGAAATAAACATTAAAAAAATATAAAGTTATGCTTTCAGAGCCACTCCTGGAGGCTATGGAGGCTTTAATGCATCCCCTTTCTAAACTTGGCCTCTGATTCTACATACACACATATACAATTTTCATGAATGAAGCCATGTTACACATTTTGGCTTGCTACCTGTCTGTGTCACTTAATAATACATCCCACATATTTCGGTAGGCCATTCATTTTCACGTCTAGTATTGGAGCTGAGTTGAAAAGATGCTGGTATTCACTGAAAAGATACACCACTTGATACTGAATGGGAGTGACGGTGTGGGACAACTGGAACCCTCTGGGTGGCTAAGTTGGTTGAGCGTCTGACTTGGTTTCCGCTCGGGTCGTGGTCTCACGGCTTGTGGGTTCGAGCCCCCATCGGGCTCTGTGCTGACAGTGTGGAGTCTGCTTGGGATCCTCTCTCTCTGCCCCTCCCCTGCTCGCTTGCTCTCTCTCTCTCTCAAAATAAATAAATAAACTTCAAAAAATGTTTCTTTAAAAATTAAAAAAAATTTTAAAGAAAAAAATTAAAAAATTTTAATTAAATTATTTAATTAAATTATTTAATGTTTTAATTAAAATTAAAATTTTTTTAATTTTTAAAAATTAAAAAAAAATACCCACATGGTTAATTTCTACAGTGGACATCACACAGCAGTGGGAACAGTGACCTGAGCCGAAGTCGGATGCTCAACTGACTGAGCCCCCCAGGCGCCCCTGTAGGTGTTTTTTTTGTATCCTATGTGCATCCTGGAGGCTCACATACATACAGTAAGCACCCTGCCTATAATATCCTGTCAGCTTTTGCTTAATTTTGATTGTTCAGTTTGTACATTTGAGGACCCACTACACGCTAGACCCTGTTGGGTACTGAGGTAGAACACGGGAGTAACATACAATCTCTGTCCAAGCAGGTTCATAATTGGGGGCTTATCCAAACCAATATTCATTGTTTATATATTTTATTTTGGGGGTGCTCAAAATAGGTAAATGTATACATACAATCGTGTTTGTTTTGCTCTTTGATCTCTCTCTTTTTTTTAACTAGTTAATTAATTAATTGAGAGAGAGAGAGAGAGAGAGAGCACGAGCAAGCAAGGGAGGGGGCAGGGAGAGAGGGAGAGAGAGAGAATCCCAAGCAGGCTCCATGCTGACAGCACAGAACCTGATGCAGGGCTCGGACTCATGAAACACGAGATCACGACCTGAGCTGAAACCAAGAGTTGGACAGTAAACCAACTGAGCCACCCAGGCGCCCTTATTTTGATCTCTTTAGCAACCTATGTTCACGATTTTAAAATCAGAGACTAAATAAATAAGAAGGAAAAAGAATTTTTAAAAAAATCACATCTGGTCCCACAATCGCAGAGCACCTGCTAACATTAGAGCACAACCCTTTAAGATTTCTAAAAAATACATTCTTTAAAAAAAATTTTGTTTTAATGTTTATTTATTTTTGAGAGAAAGAGAGAGCACTGAAGGCAGATGCTTAACCGACTGAGCCACCCAGGCACCCCTAAAAAGTACATTCTGATGTGCTCACCGTGTAGGAGATGCTCAAAGAAAATTTGTTAAATTCTTCTAAAATCACATTATCATATCGTTTTGTACACTGCACCACCCAGCCCTTTTGTGCTCCCATGAGTGTTTGTTCCAGTCCAGGAATGCTTGGCCACTTCTGACATTTTCTTTCATCATTGAGAGGGGAGAGGGTGTGAATTTTTTTTTCACGTGTCTGAGGGACATTTGCATTTTTTCTATGAATTTTTGATGTATATCCTTGGCCTATTTTTTTCCTTTGGCTTCTTATTCTTTATGGTCATTTCTTTTTCAATTAATTTTTTTCAAAGTAATTCACGCACAAAATTTAAAGTCAAAGACTATTGAACGCCTTATGATGAAATCCAGCACGGTTCACTGTCCTTTCTTTTCTCCCTTAAGTTTACCCGAAATAACCCTTTCGACTCTGCCAGTTGTTTCTTTTGGTATTTATCGCCGCATTTCTTCTTTTTTTTCGGTACTTAAACATTTTTTAATTGGTTTAAAATGTTGCAAAAAGATCCGTTCATCATCAAATATTCACAGGTGCAGAGGTGTGTTAAGAAAAATTTAAAGCCCTTCTCGGTGTCTTCAGGGCTACTTTCAGAGGTAATTTATATTAGAACTCTGATTATACTACCATGTTTCTTTCTTTTTTAAAATAAATTCTTTTTTAAGTTTATTCAGTTATTTTTTTTAGTGATCTCTGCAAGTTTTTTTAGTAATCTCTGCATTCAACGTGGGGCTTGAACCCACGGCCCTGAGATCAACGTCAATCACATGCTCCTTTGACTGACCCGGCTGGGTGCCATATTTCTAAATAATATCCCTCTTCTGGTATTTCTTAATACACCAAGTTTAGATTTTTTTTTTTTTTTTTTGAAGTAGGCTCCACTCCCAGAGTGGAGCCCAACGCGGGGCTCAAACTCACGACCCTGAGATCCAGACCTGAGCTGAGATCAAGAGTTGGATGCTTAGGGGCACCTGAGTGGCTCAGTCGGTTGAACGTCCAACTTTGGCTCAGGTCGTGATCTTGCGGTTCGTGGGTTCGAGCCTCGCGTCCGGCTCTGTGCTGACAGCTCGGAGCCTGGATCCTGCTTCGGATAATGTGTCTCCCTCTCTCTCTGCCCCTCTCCTGCTCATGCTCTGTCTCTGTCTCTCAAAAATAAACATTAAAAAAAAAAAAAAAGAGTTGGATGCTTTACTGACTGAGCCACCCGAACATCCCCAATTTTGTATTTTATCTATTAAATCTCTAGTCACTTTCTAGCCTGGGGTTGGCTCTCTTGAATCTTCACACCATGTCCTTTCTCATCAATACGCCATACTCCCATCGGACTACTGGTGTTCGCTTTGAGCTGGGGCGTGTACTGTGAGTGCCTGTATTTTCGTACCCAATTCCTTGATGGTCCTGGAGACAGGACTTCCCAGCAGGTCCTTTCAGTGTTCTTGGAGTTCATTGTACTTTTGGCCCTTGCTTTTCACGCTCTTCAGATCCTTCTTAACACAGTTGGGCTCAAGGGCCGACTGGCCAGACATTTGGTCAGTTCAGCCTTTTTTTCTCTCCCGAACCCTCAGTCCTTCTGCTCTAGTCTGGACAGGCTGGCTTGCTGGCCTGCTGCACAGCATCCCTCCACCTCTCTGTTGTTGTGAGTCTGCTGTTCCCTAGATCCCATGAGTTCCCCTTTCTTGGTTCAGGCTGTCATCGTGGTGCCAATCATCGTTAAATACTGCTGGTACCATGTTTTCCTTTCTCCCTCCCCCCCCTTCTTCCTCCTCGCTCCACCCCCGACCCCTTAACCTGCTGAGGACTGCGTGGCAGAAGGAAAGAAAAGGACCCATTGGTAGCCTCAGCCTCTGCTCTGTCATGTCTGGCAATTCCATTCCGGCCCTGGACTCACGGGAACTAAGAGCCCTGTTGGTAACTACAACCGACCTCCCACCGCCCGTCGGAAGCCTAGTCAGGGGTCCCCCGTTGTTTCCAGAGCTTCCCCTCTGGGAGTCACTCCCTGCCCCCCCACAACTTACCACTCACACCTAAACCACGTGGAGAGCCCTCTGCAGAGAAATGCCCCCCCCCTCCTGTTGTCTTCTCAGTGATTTCTGGTGCCCATGATATAAAGGGGCCCTGGACACGGGATCCAGCACCTCGAACCCATCTCCCCCCCCCCCCACCCCGGTGCCTTTCTCTCACTCTGGATTAGAAGTTTCTGACTGTCCACTTTTTTCCCCCCAGCCACTGCCTCAGCTTAGACACTCTTGGCCTCCACCCTGAGCAGTTCAGAGGCCCCCTGACCCCTCTCCCGGTACCCTTGCCATCACCCCGCTGATCCATACTCCCGGTGATGGCAGAGGGCTTTTTGTACAAGGCAGCTCTGAGTTGTTTTGTTTGCAAAAGCTGTGCACTTGCACAGCCTCAACACCTTTGCACAGGCCCCTTGACCTGGATCACACTCCCCCACCCCCCTGCCCCATCTGGTGAAGTTCATTTCTTCTTTCAAGGCTCAGCCAAGTATCCAATTCTCTAAGAAGCCTTCCAGTCTCGCCTGTTGGCATGAAACGTGTTCTGCATCGCTTTGTATGACACTTTCTTATAACCTCCGTCCTCATCTGCTGTGGGAGCACAGAACGAGGGGGTCACATAGCCCGGACCAGATCCTGTCACCAGCTAGCTGAGCCACAGGTCACCTTCCCTCTGCGCATCGATCTGTATGCGCCCTTTATGGAGAAGAACCTGGCTTCGTCCAACACCGGTTATGTGGCCTATGCTAAGAGTTTTCCTTACAAGATATAATTATGTGCGGAACCCCAAAGCCCGTCAGCAACACCCTTCTGTGCATATACGTTCATTTTTGATAGTGTGGGCGGGGGACGGGATAAACAAGGACTTGGAGGAGGATGTCTGTTAGTGCTGATTTGCTCTGTGTCACCCGGGCTCTCAAGCCGACTTGGGGAATTCTTTTTACTTGAGTTTGTCCGGCAGCCAAGGGGCGAGATACCTGTTTTCCCAGCTTCCCGAGCGGCCGAATGTAGCCACGTGACCTGGGATTGGCCAATCAGATGCCCCCGCCCCGGTCTTGGCGTCTGGATCTGGGAACAGAGAAGCAGGGACGAGGCAGAGTCACCCTAGGGGTGGGAAGTAGCCACATCCTGTTTCTGGGGAACAGCAGTGTCTGCAGGGCCAACAGCGCGGTCCAGTGTTTGGTGTCCAGTGCTGATGTTAGTGGGGAGAGAAGGGTCATCTGGTGCTCCGTGGCGGGGCCAGTGGGTTCTCAAGAGGCCAGCTTTATGGTGTGGTTTTGGCAGCCGCCCCTGCTATGGAGAAGTTCTCCCGCCTGCTGTTGATTCTGTGACCTACCCAGGATCCTGTCATGACTTCTCTTTTGTGTTTAACTCAGCCTGAATAATCTTCTGCTATTTGCAGCTATGGAGACTGCCCGTGGCTAGAAGCTGGGCGAGGCCTCGGGCATGGCTGGCCGCCGTCCTCCCACTGGGACAGGAGGGCTGGGAATCTTCGCCCCTCCCGGTGGTGACAATGGCCATGGTGTCCTTCCCACCTGATGGTCACTTGGGTCCTAAGCAGGGAGGGGCAGAGTTGTAAAGTTACAGAATCCCTTGGGAATGCTCTTAGGAGGACCCAGCCTTGAAATAGACACGTCCTAGGCCGTGTCCCTCCCTCATAGGAACCCTGCAGTTTTAAATTAAAACATTTTTTTTTTTTTTTTAATTTTAGAGAGCAGGAGAGAGCGCGTGAGTTGGGGAGAGGGGCAGAGGGAGAGAGAGAAAATCCACGCTCAGCGTGGAGCCTGACAGCTTGACACGGGGCTCTATCCCTCGACCCTGGGATCGTGACCTGAGCCGAAATCAAGAGTCAGACGCTCAACTGACTGAGCCAACCAGGGGCCCCTGAGAGCTATGCAGTTTTAAAACCAAGGCCATCCTACAGAGCAGCAGGGGGCTGCCCCCCCCCCCACTCCCCCGCCGCCCCTGCTCAGGTGGCTTGGGTGCTTAGCTTGCTGCAATTGACTTGCTGTGTGGCTTGGGAAAGTCACTCTTTTTGTCTGGGCCTCAGTGTCCTCACTTAGAACTCTGGGGTATGGGCAGATAAACTGGGAGGCCTCTTCAAGTACTAGTGCATTCAGTAGGGGCATCCAGAGCCTCTGGGGCCTCCTCCCCCCTCCTGCCCCCTACTCAACCCCTGAGCTTCTGTGACATCCCTAACAGCACATAGTAGGTGCTCAGAAAGTGTGATTTGTCAGTCCTAGGCTACGGCAGGCTCTGTTAAGGGGTGTGGGTGGCTGGCAGCCTCCTGGGCCATGACAGAGGATGTTTTTCTGGGAACTCACGATCTCTCTGTCCTTGGTCTCTACAGAAGAGGAGAAGGTGAAGTGGAGCGGGAGAATGGGAAGAGGGGACAACAGGCTGGGCACTGGCCCTGAAGCAGCCACAGCAGGCACTTTCTGGGAAGCCGCCCCCAGAACCTAACCCAGTGTAGGCTGAGGAGGCCCCGTCTCCAGCCCGTTTCCCTTGAACTGGAGCCAGGCGGTCCTCACGCATTACTCACTGGCGGGGCGGCCCTGGCCCGGGGCCAAGGCAAACAGGCCTCCAGCCTGCCTGGGGCTGGTCGGCCCCGGCTTGGGAGGGGAGGGAGGCGCCCACGCCTGGCCCCTGCTGTGGCCAGCATGCCTGCGTCCCCCTGCCAGCCCAGCCCCAGCCTGGCTGAGGGGTCAGGTTTGGGCCCAGCTTCCACCAGGCTTCGGCCTGGCAGTCCCTGTGGAGCTGGTGGTGCGGAGGGCCTTCCTCCTCCTTGTGCCTGGGTCCTCTCCCTCCACCAAGGGGGAAGCCATGACTTCTACCCATGTGGCCAATGCAATGGCTTCACCTGGCACCTGCCACCGACCTGCCCCTGGGACAGCAGAGGAGGAGGGAGCCATGGCTCATGCTCTCCCCGAGCTCCAGATCTGAATCGCAGAACAGGATCATCTACAGGAAGTAACTCGTGATGCCCATCAAATATTGTACATTAGAAGGAGTGCAGAGAAGGGACAGACCACACGGGCTAGGTAGACTTCCCTACAGGAAGTGGGCCCTGGTAGGGCCTTGAAGGATAGGGAACGTTTGAACAGCCTTCATGGAGGAAGAGAGGGGAGTCTGTGCACTGGGTGGGGTTGGCGTGGGGGTCTGAGGATGTGATGGGCCTGAAGATTGGGGCAGGGGAAGGAGAGGAAAGGTAGCTAGGTGAGGTGGATGAGGCCTGGACAGGCCCAGTCACCCTCGTCCAGAACCTACCTCCCCATGCTTCTGGATAACCATCCACCCATCCACCTGTTCATGCATTCACCTACCCACCCATCCATCCATCTATCTACCCACCCACCCATCCATCCATCTACCCACCCACCCATCCATCCATCTACCCACCCACCCATCCATCCATCTACCCACTCACCCATCCATCCATCTACCCACCCATCCATCCATCCATCTACCCACCCATCCATCCATCCATCTATCCATCCATCCATCCATCCACCCATCCATCCATCCATCTACCCACCCATCCATCCATCCATCTACCCTCCCATCCATCCATCCATCTACCCATCCATCCATCCATCCATCCATCCATCTACCCTCCCATCCATCCATCCATCTACCCACCCATCCATCCATCTATCCATCCATCTATCCATCCATCCATCCATCCATCCATCTACCCACCCATCATCCACCCATCTATCCATCCATCCATCCACCCACCCATCCATCCATCCATCTACCCACCCATCCATCCATCTATCCATCCATCCATCCATCCATCCATCCATCCATCTACCCACCCATCCATCCATCCTTCTACCCACCCATCCATCCATCCATCTACCCACCCACCCATCCATCCATCCATCTATCCATCCATCCATCCATCCATCCACCCACCCATCCATCCATCCATCTACCCACCCATCCATCCATCCATCTACCCATCCATCCATCCATCCATCTATCCATCCATCCATCCATCCATCCATCCATCCATCCACCCACCCATCCATCCATCCATCTACCCACCCATCCATCCATCCATCTACCTACCCATCCAGCCACCAATCCATCCATCCATTCAACCTACAAATATCTATTCAGTATCTGCTATAAGCTAGAATCTGTACTAGATATTTTCACAGATTCTTATAACACCTCGAAGCCTGGCTTCCTGTAGGCTCAAAAAATGTTTGCTTAAATAGTTGGAACAGTAGTGATTGGAAGAGCCCTGCCTCTGCCCTCAAGAAGCTTATTGTCTTGTGGAACCAAAAATAGCAAATTACAAATTGTGACAAGTGTTACACAAGACCAGGGTACCAGGGGAGACAAGAAGAGGGTAAAGACAATGGGCCCTTAGACTGCTCTGTGATTCTGGGCAACTTGACCTCTCCATGCCTCAGTTTCTGCATCTGTAAAATGGAAATAATGATAGTGCCTACTTGACAGAGCTGTCCCTTAATTTTGTTTCAATCATCAAAATCAGAAAGTTTTAATATTGACACAATTTTCTAATCTACAGTCTGTGTTTAGTTTCGGTCATCTCAATAATGTCTTTTTCTTTTTTTTTTTTAATGTTTATTTATTTATTTGTTTGTTTATTTATTTATTTATTTTGAGAGAGGGAGGGAGAGGCAGAGAGAGAGGGAGACAGAGAACCCAAGCAGGCTCAGAGATGTCATGGTAGAGCCTGACGTGCACTTGAACTTACGAACCGTGAGATCATGACCCGAGCTGAATTCAAGAGTCAGACACTTAACCGACTGAGCCACCCTAATAATACATTTTTCTTAACAGCTTAACGGTTATATATTTCACATACCATACACTCTAAGTAGTGTAAAATTAAATGGTTTTTGGGATATTCACATATGTACAACCATCAGAACTGTCCATTTCAATTTTTTTTAACGTTTATTTATTTTTGAGACAGAGAGAGACAGAGCGTGAACAGGGGAGGGGCAGAGAGAGAGGGAGACACAGAATCTGAAACAGGCTCCAGACTCCGAGCTGTCAGCACAGAGCCTGATGCGGGGCTTGAACTCAGGAACCATGAGATCATGACTTGAGCCGAAGTCGGACGCTTAACCAACTGAGCCACCCAGGTGCCCCTGAAGGTATGTGTTTATTTCTCTTGGGTCTATCCTTAGGAGTGGAATTGCAGGGTCATGTGATAACTCTATGTTTAATATTTTGAGGATCTTCCAGACTATTTTCCAAAGTGGCTGCACCATTTTACATTCTCACCTGCAGTGTATGAGGGTTCTGATTTCTCTACATCTTCATCATTATCGGACTTTTTGAATCTAGACATCCAAGGAGGTATGCAGTGGTATCTCATTGTGGTTTTGATCTGCGTTTCTCTGATGACTAATGATGTTGAGCATCATTTCATGTACTTTTGGCCATTTTTACATCTTCTTGGAAAAATATCTATTCATCTCCTTGGCCCATTTTAAAATTGGGTTATTTGTCCTTTTATCATTGAGTTGTAAGAGTTCTATATATATTCTGGATGCAAGTCCCTTATTAGATATATGGTTTGCAAATATTTTTTCTGATTCTGTGGGTTGTTCTTTAACTTTCTTGATGATGTCCTTCGAAACACAGAAGTTTTAAATTCTGTTGAAGTCCAATGTATCTATTTTTTTCTTCTGTTGTTCATGCTTTTGGCGGCATATTTAATAATCCTTTGACAAACTCAAGGTCATGAAGTTTTACCCTTATGTTTCTCCTCAGGTGTTTTTACAATTTTAACTCTTATATTTAGGTCTTTTATCCATTTTGACTTCATTTTTATATATGGTGTGAGGTAATGGTCGAACTTCATTCTTTTGTGTGTGGATGTCCAGGTGGTCCAGAGCCATTTGTTGACAACCTGTTCTTTCCCATTGGATGGTCTTGGCACCCTTGTCAAGAAATCAGTTGACTATTGGGGCGCCTGGGTGGCTCAGTCGGTTAAGCGTCCGACTTTGGCTCAGGTCACGATCTCACAGTCCGTGAGTTCGAGCCCCGCGTCGGGCTCTGTGCTGACAGCTCGGAGCCTGGAGCCCGTTTCAGATTCTGTGTCTCCTTGTCTCTCTGCCCTTCCCCTGTTCATGCTCTGTCTCTCTCTGTCTCAAAAATAAACAAACGTTAAAAAAAAAAAAAAGAAATCAGTTGACTATAGATGTATGAGTTCATGTCTGGACTCCCAGTTCTGTCCCACGAATCTATGTGTCTATTCTTGTGCCAGGACCACATTGTCTTGATTACTGTTTGGTAGTAAAGTTTGAAATCAGAAAGTGTGGGTCCTCCTACTTTGTTCTTTTTCAGGATGGTTTTGGCTATTCTGGGTCCCTTGCGATTCCATCTGAATTTTAGAATCAGTTTGCCAATCTCTACAAGGAGCTCGGCTGGAATTCTGACGGGGATTGCAATGAATCTGTAGATCAGTTTGGTGAGTATTGCCACCTTAACATTGTTGAGTCTCCCGATCTGTAAGCATGGGGTATTCTTCCAATTATCTAGATCTTTTAACATTCCTGTCAAAGTTTTGTAGTTTTCAGAGTCTAAGTATTGCCCTTATTTTGCTAAATCTGTTTCTCAGCATTTCATACTTTTTGAGGCTATTGGAAATAGAATTGTTTAGGGCGCCTGGCTGGCTCGGTCGGAAGAGCGTGCAACTCTTGATCTCAGAGTCATGAGTTTGAGCCCCACGTTGGGTATAGAGATTGCTTAACTAAATAACAAACTTAAAAAAAAAAGGAAATAAAATTGTTTTCTTCATTTCATTTTTGGGTTGCCCAGTGACGCGCAGACAAATGCTTATTGTGTTCAGCACTGTGAGAGGTGCTGGGGATTTAGCAGCAAGCATGTTATGAGGATGAATGAGATAATATATTAAAGCGTAATAATGTGCTTTGTGCGGTGGCTTTTCCTGCCTCTCCCCTTTTCTTTAAGCGTGTCACATGAAGGCCTCTTGCAGAGGAAGGAAGGAGCTCTTTAACTACACGAAGAGAAGACTTGTGAGTTGGTGATGTATCTCGAAGCAGCCAGAGGACCTGAGCATTTACGAGGCAGGCAGACATGCCCACTTTGGGGTGTCTGTGAGGCCAGAGCCAGACTCCAGAGAGGCAGAGGGAGCTACTCCTGGGACATGGGCATCCTTGGGAGGCCTGGGGGAGGAGCCCCGAGCTGAGGGGCCCAGTGGAGGCCCGTGTTGTCCGTGAGGGGCTCCTGTAGGAAGCAGCCTGATCTCCCCCAGCTCTTGCCCCTGAGCCGGGCTTCCTCCTCCATAGATTTTCATCTTTCATCATGTGGCTTCTCTTCAATTTTCACATCCCCTTGGAGTGTCTTCTTCTTTTTGGCCCACGTCTCCTGCCGTGTTTCCCTCCCTCCTCCACCACACCTCTCTAGCAGGCAGGTAATCGGCAGCAGGATCTGTTGGGGACCCCTGGATTGTGCCAGACCCTGCCCATCGGACTGGATGGGGAGAAGGAAAGGTACCTCCTTCCCTGATGCCCCGCCCCTCCCCAGCAGTGGGGAGATTTCTCACTGCACTAGCTGGCTGTTTCTGCATCTAGTTTCAGCCTGGGCCCCTCACCCTGGCCAACTGCCTCACGAGTGGGAGGGCAGCTAGAGGCCTGGCCAAGGAGGGGTCTGCGTCCTGAGGCAGCCAGTGCCAGTCCTGGCGTCTCTCTCCCTCTGCACACGGCCCCTTCCTCCCGCGTGCGGTCTGGAAGGCCCCAACAGTTTCTTCATTGCAAACCGCTTCCTCTCCAGTTTAGCCTCTACGGCACCTGGAGACCAACTGACGGCCCTTAGCCTCACATCTGTCCCTTAGTCACCTCATCTTCATCTACACCAGAACTTTCGTACCATTCTCTCAGGTCACAGGTCAAACCACGGAAAACTGAGGCCCAACTGTGGATGCGTGGCCCTGGGCCTGGCGGGATGGGAACGAAGGAGAAAATGGCATCCCAGTCCTGGTACCTGTATGCTCTTCATACAAGGCCAGGCATCATGCATGGGGCTGTGACCCCATTCAGAGGAAAGAGGTTATCGTGGGCTGCAGGCCTGGGTGGGGGGCTTGGTGCAGGATGTCCTAGGGTCTCGGGGCTAGTGGAGTGTGGCTAAGTACTTCGGGACTCTGACTGGGAGATGGCCTCCGTGTTGGGGGTAGGCAGACAGAGCTGCCCCCAAGGAAAGGGATTCTGGCCAGAGGGGTGAACTGAGAAACCACAAAGTGATGCCAAATGTGTGGACTGTGGCCCCAGGCTGCTTGGCTTAAAGCTAGCTGCTGACTAGCTGTGTGACCTTTGGAAAATTACTTAACTTCTCTGGGCCTCAGTTTACTCAGTGGTAAAATGAGGTGAGGATCATAGGCCTTAGCTTAGACTGTAGGTCTCAGAGCAGGGTTTCTCACGGTCAACACTGTTGCCATTTGGGACTGGATGGTTGTTCACTGTGACGGGCTCTCCTGTGCACTGTAGGATGTTTAACAGATCCTGGCTCTTTAGATCCCAGGAGTATGCCCTGTCCCGAGTTATGACAACCAAAAATGTCTCTAGACATTGCCAAATGTCCCCTGGCAACAAAATCGACCCTGATTGAGGAATATTGGCCTAGAGGGTGACACAGGATTTAGAGGAGTCAATATATTCAATGCACTTAGAACAGTGCCTGGCCCAGAAGCAGCCCTCAGTAATTTTTTTTTTAATTTTTTAAAAGTTTATTTATTTATTTTTGAGAGAGAGCAGGGGAGGGGCAGAGAGATAGGGAGAGAGCGAGAATGTCAAGCAGGCTCTGCCCTGTCAGCACAGAGCCCGATGCGGGGCTCGAACTCACAAACCACGAGACCGTGACCTGAGCCTAAACCAAGAGTCTGAGCCACGCAGGCGCCCCTATTGTTATTCTTATCTATTGTTATCATTACAAGCAGGCCACAGAGGCAAAAACATAAGAGAACAAAAAGATCAAAGTCAGAACAGAAGAATGTGTCTAATATTCTTAGTGATTGGAAGCAGGGTCTGGGATAAAAAAAAAGCAGAAATTGTGTATTTTTAAAAATCCCATCATTGGCTAGCTCCTGTGGGGGGGGGGCGCTGGAGCCCCTGGTGACACAGGGAGCGGGGATACTCAGCCCTGCCTGGCTTCAGGGGCCTAAACCTTACTTCGAGAATAGCTCGTATACTTTACTCTCCAAGGGCTCAGAAGGCAGAGCCATCAGCTAAGGTGGCCAACCAGCCAGGCGTTTATTAGACCCGGAAATGCTCGCCGAGCACACCAGATACGGTGCCCGGGGCCCGCAGAGAGAGGCAGGCGTGTGCACGGTGGTGTGAGAGTTGGCTGAGCTTCCGATACAGAGGAAGAGAGGGAATGACACTGACCGTGGACTGGGCGGTAGGGGGGTGGGGGGAACTGATCAGGCAAAGACCCTAAGAAGGTAATTTCCTGGCAGTGCCGGAGAGTTAGAGCAGTGGGTGGGGGCCAGCTCGAGAGGGGCTTTGAATACCAGCTTAGAGACCCGGTAGCTCACTCTTCTGCAATCTTGGAGAATTTTGAGCAAAGGTCTGGAAAACCCCCGGTTCTGCCCACGGGAGACATAGGGCTTGCAGCCTACAGATTCACACTGTCATCCCCGTGGCTCCAAAGAGACTTTGGAAGATGTTAACTGGGCTTCTGAATGCCGTCTGCCCGGTGGCTCGGGGCCGTCTGCCACGGAGAGGGTGGATGGTCCCCTGGAGGCCCCATACTCGGCCAGGATTCCAGTCCGGCTGCAGGAACGTCCGAGGCTCTGGGCCCAGCAGCTGGGTCACCGTGAGTAGGTCCCCCGCCTCCTTGAACTCCAGTTTCCACTGGGGCTAGTGGGAGTCATGAGGCTTGCACTCTTCCCCTTCAGGGTAGTTGTGTGATCAAATGAGATCACAGAGATAAAAGAGAATAGAAAAGAAAACTCTCTGAACACACGTAAGTGGTTGCTATTGTCACGATGTTATTATTAGCTCCTTGCCAACCTCACACAGAAAAGAGGTATCCGGGCAGGTTCTCAGCTCTAGCTGGGAGCCCCAGCAGGGGCCAGGCTGACCTACACCTTGCCAGGTCCCCTGCTGTTCCCTAAAGGTCTCCTCAGGGGCACCTGGGGGGGTTGTCCAGAGCCTCCTCTGTCCCTCTCGTCTTCCCGCACAGCCCCCTGGGGGAAGAGGAGGGAGTGAAGAGGGGCCTTGGCCTCTCTGGGGTGGGGTTCCCTCTGGGGACTGCTAATGTCACGTGGGAACATACATACGCCCAAATATACACACGTGCTCACACACGGACACATCAAGCACACACAAACCAGCACCCGTGGTCATTCACCCCCGGATCTTGATTGACACGGCTGTCTCTTTTTAAATTTTTTTTTTCAACGTTTATTTATTTTTGGGACAGAGAGAGACAGAGCATGAACGGGGGAGGGGCAGAGAGAGAGGGAGACACAGAATCGGAAGCAGGCTCCAGGCTCCGAGCCATCAGCCCAGAGCCTGACGCGGGGCTCGAACTCACGGACCGTGAGATCGTGACCTGGCTGAAGTCGGACGCTCAACCGACTGCGCCACCCAGGCATCCCGCCACGACTGTCTCTTACACACACACACACACACAGGCCTTCTCCAAAGCAAATCCCATCCTCATCTCCTTCTCTCTGGAGGCCAGTGGGGCAGGCGGGGATATTATTACCTGGGTGGTTGTTGTTGTCGTTATGATCTACCTTAGAAAAGTCTCAGCTCGGCGAAAAACATCAAACAGTGGCCAGCAGCTTCAGATAGCAGAGGCGACAGGCCCTTTGGGGCCCTTTCCAGTGCAGACCTGCCTCCTTGTTTGCAAAAATGACTTATTATTAATCTGTGATTGAAACTGTAATTATGCCATCACCGTGTCAACAAGCTGGAACATGGTGAGGCCTGGCAGCGCCGTCGGGAAATGTGCTCTTACCCTCCACCAGGACCATGCTGGCATCTTCCCCGTCCCGTGGACGGGGCCATGCACACACCTGCCAGACGCAGGGCCCACATCCTCCCAGGGTGCCCGGCACTCTGTGTGTGTGTGTGTGTGTGTGTGTGTGTGCCCCTTGCTCCTGAGTCTGGCGAGGTGAGGTGTGGTCCACGTGTGCTCCGGAGATGAGAGCGGCCTGAGAAAACCCAGGAGCTGTAGGGCCCCAGCCTGTGAGTCCAGGAGGGAGATTCAAACATCAGACTTCAGAGAGTTAGGGCTGCAGGGCTGGATTCCCAGGCTCTGCCTTTCTCAGTGTGGCCTGCACTTCTCAGACCCAGCACCGGGGTCCTTCTAGCCCTGTTCCTGGCTCTGGGGGCCCTGGGGCATGGCTGGGCAAGGTCCGCCCCCATAGGCTGTGTTCACCTGCTAAAGGCTAACTTTTTTTTTTTAATTTTTTTTTAACGTTTTTATTTTCTATTTTTGAGACAGAGAGAGACAGAGCATGAACGGGGGAGGGGCAGAGAGAGAGGGAGACACAGAATCGGAAGCAGGCTCCAGGCTCTGAGCCATCAGCCCAGAGTCCGACGCGGGGCTCGAACTCACGGACCGTGAGATCGTGACCTGAGCTGAAGTCGGACGCTTAACCGACTGAGCCACCCAGGAGCCCCTAAAGGCTAACTTTTAACTGACCGCTTACTACACACCAAGTCTGGTGAGAATACTTTGTGTTCGTTTTTTTCATTTACTGTTTTGAAACGATATAAATGCCAAATGAAGGAAAGATTAATATTAGTTCTGTAGATGAAGAAACCATAGCTCGGTGGAGTTAGACGGTCTGCCTGGGTGCTACAGAGCTGAGGTTTAAAGCCAAAGGATCTGACTGCCAGACCCCCACCTGCGGTCCCCCCGTGCAGCTCACACCCCTCCAGTGAGCCTGGGGGTGCAAACGAGGAGAGCCAAGGAGGGTCCCAGAGTGCAACCACTGTGGCTGTTTGAGGCTCACATCTCCCGGGGCAGGGTGGGGTGGGCATGGCCCGGGTGGCCTGGAAACAAGGCGCAGGCTAAAGCCCTGAGAGCATCGCCAGCCTGGACATTTGTCAGGCAGGAGGGAGAGCACCGAGCCGGGTGGGGGTGGTGGGTAAGGAGGGCAGGTGGGTGGGGGTGTGCCGCCCTCCCGGGTAGATGGAGAGCATCCATGGTGATGGACAGCCAGCCCAGCTAGCCTGGGAAGAGGTGTCCCAAGTCCACGCCTACCCAGGGAACCAGGGGGTCAGCTGGCTGGCTCTCCCTGGGGAGCACAGGCCCTGGCAGGGGGAGGGAGCAGGGAGCCCGGCCTTTCTCAGGCCTTGCAGGTCAGCATGGCCCTGGCTTTCCTCCCATCCCGTCTGTGTCCCTCCTGCAAAACCACTGGGCCTCTGGCGCACGGGACCCTTGGACTTCCAACGGGGCCTGGAAGGAGGAGGCCCAGAGGAGGCTCACACCGTCTTCCTTTACAGGAGAAGAAAACCCCTTCCAGCTTCCACCAGGCCTCCCAAGCCAAGCGCCCCCACCACCCTTCATTTACAGAGGCAGGAAGCTTAGAGACAGGACCCTGTGTCCAGAGAGGAAAATGACTCACCCAGGGTCACACAACCAAGATCACAACAGAGACTTGACTTTTCTCCAGGTCCGGGCACCCTCAGAAACAGACTTCTGTTTTCATAGAGAAGCCTGTGGCTGTCAGCAGAGGCTCTGGGGGAAGACACCTCCCATCCATAGCTGGCTTAGCCCCACTGGTTAGGAGATCCCCCCTGAGCAGGGATCCCGGTGTCCCTGGGAGTAGAGCAGAGGCCCTCCTGAGTGAACAGCTGGCCAAGGATCGGAGTGTGAACTTGATTCTCTTCAGAACACGGCAAATCGAGGCCTGCTGCTCCTTAGGCGGTGGTGGTGGGGAGGTCTCCCCTGGCCTCTCCTCCAGGAGCACCGTGCCTGGACCCTGGATTATTCCCACCGGATTGGGAAGGCAGGGGTGGGGGGCTTTCGGCTCCTCTGGTCCCAGGTCCTCCCTCTCATCCAGGCAGGGGCGACCATTTTAAGAGAGGTGGGGCCCGTCTCCCCAGACTCTGTGCTTTTGGGGTGGCCAGAGTGAGTCCTTGAGGCTGATGTCCCCTGCGTGGTGATGTATGTGCTCACTGGCTGAAACGCCCAGGCCTCAGGCAGCCGTCCAGTCCCGCTCACCTGCTCTGTGTTAATGTGCGTACAAAAGAGCAGACCGGAACGTTTACGCAGGCTCAGGAGGCAGAGCAGACAGGCGATAAGCTTAATTAATAGAATCAGGACACATAAATAGTGTCTCCCAGCCCCCACTGCAGCAGGCTGTGCCAACGGCTGGCTTGGCATTCTGGAGAGTTGTCCATCAATCCCGGGACTTCTGGGTGCTCAGCCCGTGCTGAGGGAGGCGGAAGGCAAGACAGGCCTCTTGGGAGCCCAAGGCCGAGCAGGGATGAGATGCTTAAATCCTTTACGTGTCTTCCGGGGTGGTGGGATTCTAAAAGAAAATTCCCAAGAGGAGGGAGAAGGCTGTGGGGCTGAAAGCCGGGAAGGCCCCCCGGAGGAGGTGGCTGCCGGTGTCTGGGATGCTCTGACAGGAAATGACGAGGAGGGGTAGAAAGGAAGGAGGAGAAGAAAGGGGAGAGAAGGAGAGAGAGGTGTGTTGGTCCCCTGACAGCAGGGGTACACCCTGGGGCACTGGTTTCTTCCCTTAGTTGGGAACCCCCGTGTCAGCCTCAGGGGGTAAAGGGTAAACCCAAGTGCTGATACGCCAGGGCCTGGCTAGTTGCTTTGTTGGTCATAATGAACTCCTCACTACTTCCCCCTGGGGTGGGTGTTTTATCGCCAAGGAAAAGGAATAGAGAGGCTGACCCAGCACCTTTGGCCCCACAGGAGTAAGGAGGGGGGCCAGGGCTGGATTTGGGGCTCTCACTCTAGTCTTCCAACTACAGGAGCAGAACCGACCCAGGGCCCTGGGGCTGCACACGGGAATCATGGCTTCGAGACCCACAGGCTGCTCCCAGCCTGGTGGGGCCACCGAGGCAGGCCGGTGCCGGGAGACACGTGACTGCCAGTGTCTGACTTTGGCTCTAGGACTCCCGACAGCCTTGCTGAGCCTTTTCTTCCCGTCTCTCACTCGGGGTCCGACTTGCACCCCGATCTAAGGGCTCTCCCACACTTTCCCATCCTTTTCCCCATTTTCTTTCAGGCATAATCCTATCTTGGGATGCAAGGACCCTGACTCCCAGCAGCGTGGGGAAGACAGGAGCTTGGCCCTCAGGCTTTCTCTCCGGTCGCTCTGAGATGCCCCGGGCACCCTGCCAGGGGGCAGCACGGTTGCCCTGTTTTACAGGTGGGGTCCGGGTCAGCCCCATGCATTCGCACAGGCGGGGGGCGCTTGGGGGAGTCCCGCCCCATCTTTCCTCCCTCCCCCGCCTCACCTGCCAGCTCTCTTCGTGACAGTGAGCTGTGGCAGGGGAAGGCGGTGGCAGGTGAGGAAGGGAACGGGAGGCGTTTTTCCAGGCTCCTCCTGAGAGGCTGGGGGTGGACGAGGAACCCCTGGCCCCGCCTCAACCTCCCTGACCAAGCCTGGCTGCTTCGCTCATAAAAGCTAAATTTACTCTTTTAACAAGTCCAGCACTGCATTAAAACACAGTGGAATGCTTGGGAAGGGGGATCATCCAGGGCCAGTGAGTCAGGACAGCCATGCGTAGCCTGCTCAGGGGCCCGCGGCCCCTTCTGAGGAGAGAGGAGGGGGCCCCCGTGTGCCCTGTCTCCCCGTGTGCCCTGCCCCTACTGGGGGTATAAGCCCTGGGTTGCATGACCTGGGGCAAATCTCCCTGAGTCTGCCGTTGGACACAATTTCTTTGTTGTTCTAGGTGACCCTAGGGACTATGGCTTTCCTCACTGGTGCCGGGTGACCACCCAGCCACGTGCTTGGAGGCTGAGCCCCAGCAGAGCCAACAGTGGTGACTCATGCTTCCCACCCCCACAGGCGGCCAGCCCTCACCAACCCCTTCCCTGCTCTGGATCTCGAACCTGGATTGGACTTGGGGATACTAAACCGAGACTAACCCCATTCGATGCCCCCGCATCCCTCTTTTTCTCCGTCCCCAAGGGAGTCCAGCTTTCCAGAACTCTCTATTGTCCCCCAGACGCTCATCCCTTCTTGACATCCCTGATCTGACACGGCCTCTGCCTTCCATGGTCCCCGCAACCCCGGATCTGTGATCGCAAGTGTGCCCCTGGAGCGAATGGCCCGTCGTCCCGGGGACGCTGCTTTCCACGAAGCTCTCGCTGCCGAGGCAGTATTTCCCACCTCAGCTTCCATTTCAGGACCAGAGGGCGGGCGGGCACCAGTTTTGCTCACATGGAGCTTCCGACCCCCCTCCTCCCTCCTCCCTCTGAACCCCCAGCTCTTTTTGAGGCTCACGCCCTGGGGCACACACACACTCTCTCTCTGCCTCCCCCCGGCTGGTGCCTCCTGGCCTCCGGTCCTGGTCACTCTTCATCACTCCTTGGGATGCTGGCTCTGTCCTCAGCCTGTTGGGACTTTCCGTGGGGGTGCCCGTGGTCCAAGTCTCATTTCCTTGACGCCTCACCCCTAGCACACTTGTCCTCTCCAGGCAGTCCAGGGGCAGCCTCCGCCAGAGACATGGGCTCAGGCCTCACCGTCCCTTTGACCTCCCGGCTGATGCTCTGGGCCTCTGAGCTCCATCCACTGACCCTCAGATGGACCCTTAACAGCAATAGTTTTTCAACTTCACCCGTGTTGGGGCTTTCACCCCACCATTTTTGACCCCTCTCTCTCTCTCTCTTGACTCTCTCTCTCTCATATCTCTTTGGAGAATCCCCACCTTTCCCAAACAGCTGAACCTTGCCAGAAAAAATCCTCTAGCTGGGCCGATCGGGCACATCACAGACTTCCAACAGGGCCTCGTCACTGCCTGGAAGGTCCGCTGTGCTTTTGGGGAACTTTGCTGTCCTTCCGATTTCACACTTCCTCAAACCTCCCACCCCTGCGCACGCTCAGTTGTCGGCTTGGCCCTCACACCTCCCCGAGGGGAGAGAAGCAGAACGTCCTTCTTGCCTCCACAGCAGCCTCCACACCTCAGTGTCATTCCGCGGTCGGAGTAGAAGCCCGCTGGCCCCTCGCCGCCCCTCCAGCCGGGCCCTTCCCGGCACTGACCGCGATACCCACCGGCTTGGCCGTTTCGTCGTCAACTTGTCTGCTCTCCCTAGAAAGTTACCGACCGGCACAAAGTGGGCACTCGATACAAATCTATTCAGCGCGTAAACTAATATGTATGAGGGACAGCTAGGTTTCTTTTATTGAATCACATTTGCAAATTGCGAAATTACTACGGGATACGCTCAGCGCAGAAAGCTCGACACAATAGAAGAGTAAAAAGAAGAAACGGCAGAAGTCAACCACGGTCCTACCACTCCTTCGTAACCACTGTCAACACTTCGGCGCGTACGCCTTCGAAAGGTTTCCACGCGTATATATTTTTTTCCTTCGCAAAATGGTACTTGGATAGATTATGACTTAGCACTTGGTTATGAACATTTCCCTAAATCATTAAATACCCTGCTGCGGGTTTTTAGGCCTTGCCCTGTATTCCATCGTGTGGATTACTTCACCGCTTCCGTGAGGTCGACCATCGATGTTAGCTTGTATTTTTCGCTTTTCTCCTTTATTTAGTGTCTTTATGCGTAAATATATGTGTATGAATTATTTTTCCTGAGACTGCATTCCTAAGTGGACTCGGGGGTCAAAGGGTATGCATATTTTCAGGCTTTGGATTTATGTTATTCAGTCACAAGAGACAATTTGCTTTGGAAACCAAATAAACACAAACACAGGCTCCTATTTTGCCAAGCATAACAACCCCTGTTCTGAAGTTCTGGAAGGCTCCACCCTTCTCTCTTCATGGCCAGCACCATCCTTTCCATCAGGGTTTACTTGAATAGCACCTCATCAGAGAGGTCTTGGTGACTCCCCCCATCTGAAATGGCATCCGTCCTCTCGGTCACCCTCTGCACCCCCTTTGATGGGTGTATTTCTCTCAACTGCACTCAACACCTCTCACCGGCTTGGTGTGTGTTTATGGGTCTCTTCCCAGATCCCCGAGAGCAGGGACTTGGTCTGTTGTGTTCATCCTGGACCCCCAGTGCCTTCACTATGCCTGGCAGAGTAAATGCTCCAGAGACGTTTGGCGTTTTTGGTGTCAAACTCGGAGTGAAGGTAATTTTCTTCAGAGAAGCTGTCTTCAGCAGTAGAAGGAATCGAGAGATAAGAAAGGAGAGCCCAAAGTGACTCCTTAGTGTCATCAGGGTCATCAAAAGGGACACAATGCAGCCAGGACCATAGGGAAGGTCCCTGTGAGATGTGATATTTGAGCTGAGACCTGAAGGACGGGCAGGAGCGGGACACGAGGAACGGCATGGACAAGCCCATCCCGGGCACATAGAATAACATGGTAAAGGGCCTTGACGTAGGAAAGAGACTGCTAGGTCATAGAGTTGAAAGAAGGCCAGCGACTTGACGAGGGTGGTCAGCAGGGTGAGGGCCACAGGTGGGGCTTGGGGAGATCACCCATGTGTTGTGGATCAAGGAACCCAAGGAAGAATCCCCTATCCAAAGCCCCCTCTCCTAAAGGGCCTGCCTGGGTCTGAAGACCCGCCATTCCAGAGTCTTCTCAAGTAGTTAAGTGTTGCCCCTTCCCGGCACTGCCCTTTCGGGAAACGAACATTCCGTTAAGGACTTCCTAGGTGTAAATGAATATATCATGTGCCTCTCTCATGTGGGGTAGGGACCTAAAATCAAGACACTTTCATGGAGTAACGGCTTTAGTGCCAGAGAGAGATCCAAGAGAAGTCAGCTCCTGAAGACCCAAACAGAGCCATTGTTTTTTCTGTCACTTATGAAGTGCCCCCTGGGTACATGCACGTACACTACCTCCTGTGATCCTCGTGACAGCACGACACCATTTTTACAGATGATGAAACAGCCTCAGAGAGGTTATGTGACGCGGGCCAGGGACTACACCATAGTAGGAGGCAGGATTCAGGCAGCAAGCTCCAAAGCCCATTCTGTCCCATAGCCTGATACATCATGGAATCTCATCACATTTATATTTAACAGCTTCTTATCTTTTATGCGATTCAATGCTGTAAAGTTTACAGATATACTCTTTTTTTAAAAAAAAAATACTTATTTATTTTGACAGAGAGAGAGGGGAAGGAGGAAGGGGCAGAGAGAGAGAGTGAGAGTGAGAAAGAGAATCCCACACAGGCTCCACGCTGTTAGCACAGAGCCGGACGGGAGGCTGAAACCTACAAACTGTGAGGCAATGACCTGAGTCGAAATCAAGATTCAGATGCTCAACCGACTGAGCAACCCAAGGCCTCCCCTGAACTTTTTTTTTTTTTTTTTTTTCTGAGAGAGAGAGAGAGAGAGATTGGATCCAAAGTGGGTCTGTGCTGTCAGCACCGATGTGGAGCTTGAACTCCCAAACCGTGAGATCACGATCTGAGCCGAAGTTGGATGCTTCACCAACTGAGCCACCCAGGCGCCCCCGATGTACTCTTTATTACACACTGTCCATGCACACACACACACACACACACAGACATTACGCTACAGAATGCTGAACACACAAACCACATATACTGTACTTTATGGAGGCAAATGTAGAGATTTTTCTAAAAAACGCTTTTCTTCTTGTGCTCTAGGATTTTTATTCCATCAAATTTCCTCGCGGTGCTTCAATGTTCAATATTTTATACTGCCTTGTTTTCCAGTTCACTAATCCTCTATTAGCTCTATCCATCTACTGTTAAACCCATCCATTACATTGTTAATTATGATTATACTTTTTATTTCTAGAATTTCCACTTGATAAGTTAAAAAAAATGTCCAGTTCTCTGCTTAAACTTTTTTTTATCTCATCTACTTTTTGAATACATTAATGGCAATTATTTTAAAGTGTTATTTTATTTTTTAAGTTCATTTATTAATTTTGAGAGAGAGAGAAGGAGACAGAGTGAGCAATGGAGGGGCAGAGAGAGAGGGAGAGAGGGAGAGAATCCCAAGCAGGGTCCACACTATTAGCATGGTGCCCAGCGTGGGGCTTGAACTCATGGACCATGACATCACGGCCTGAGCTGAAACCAAAAGTCAGATGCTCAACTGACTAAGCCACCCAGGTGCCCCTAAAATGTTATTTTAAATGCCAGTATCTGGATCTCCTGTGCATCTGTTGCTGTTATGTTTGTTTGTTTGTTTCTTTTTTCTCTTGATTTCAGTTATATGATCTTGTCTCCTGGTACGCCTGGTAAACTTTGCTGACTGCCAGCCGTTGTGTATGGAAAAATTCTAGAGATAATCTGAAGTTCTGGATGATCCACAGAGGATTTACTCTTGTTTCTGGAAGGGAGTGAGAATTCAGGCAACTCATCTTAATACAATCTGGAATTAAGTTTATTTGAAATTGGGTTTCAATTTTTGTCTTTGTCTTCAATCTTTCAATCTGATCTATTCTTGATGTACTTTCCAAAGGTCCAACTAAAACCTCAAAAAAAAAAAAAGGGGGCCCCGTTTCTTCCCCAGAGATGCTTGAACTCCACACACCCCAACCCCTTTCCCTAACCCTACGAAATTACAAAAAATGGTCTCCACTTTCTGTTCATATTCTCAACTTCACAGCTACTGCTAAGCGGGAAAAAGGCCAAAATGTTGAGCTCATCTCTTTGGATATCTCTTCTCTTCAGGATCATGGCCTCTAAACCTCTGTAATGGCTTCAAACAAGTTTCAAAAATATGTTTTACTCATACTTTTCTCAGCTGTTTTTGGTGGGAAAGTTGGTCTCCTTTTGGTGGGAAAGCCAGAAGTGGAAATCTTCACTGACCTAGGCATAGGGGTTGGTGCCTGGTCTGTCTGTCTCTTAATATTGCCTCCTCTTGCCATGGAGGGGCTTCCTGAAGCCATCCATAGATTGTTGGGGGATGGCTGGAGAGGTGGCCAGGGTATGAAGGGGACTCTTCTCCATCCATCTCATAAAAGTACCTATTTTGAGGCAAGGGTCAAGGTGGTCAAGTGTAAGATGCTGATTTAGGGGTTTAAGAGCTGTGGGGGAGGCGGGGAGGGAGTGGTATCAGAGAGGAGGACAGCTTGGGGCTGGGAAGGCCACGGGCAGCCCTGCCCAGGATGGGGGAGGGAGATTGGAGGGTCTCCCTGTGGAGGAGGTGAGGAGAGACCCTCTGCACCCGTCTGCAGCTTCCTCTTCGTGCAGGAAGATACGAATGCTCTTTAGGCTCTGGGCTCCCAGTCTCTCTCACGGGCCCTGTAAATGCCCATACTCTGTGTTTCTTCCTTCCCTTCTCTAACACTTACTTGCTCTGCACCATGCTCATTTAGCCCTAAAAGACAGCAAGGAGCAGTGGTTCATTTCCTGACAGCAGGACAGCATCCTACCCAAGCGCTACAGGTGTCCTTGGGAAGGGCGTGTATCAGGAGGACATCAGGGCCCTTGTCCAGGGTCCTGCCCCGTGCACTCATCTCCACCACGCCCCAGCCCAGCCCTGCCTCTGAAATGGAGTCAAGGTCTACATCCTCCTTGCCTTTCAGTTCAGCAAAAGTCTCGTGCTCAGAGCGTAGAGTAGTTGGAGGAGGAAATTTTGAAGAAGAGCCAAGAAAACCAAATAATAACCTATGTCCAACTAGGACATGACTCATTAGTCCCGGGCCAGGTAGTCTTTGAGAGTCTCTGATATTCTTGGGGCTCCCTTTTCTCTGCTGTGGCGGGGTTCCGGGACAGCGGCATTCCTGGACGCCTGGGCTTGGGAGGGTCCCGACATGGCCACGTTATCCCAGCAGTGTGGCCGGGTCATGGAGGAAGGCGATCTGAGAAGCGGCTAATAGTTAAAACATTTGCCATCCAGTGGTACCGAGTGATAGGACTGAGCTGGAACAGAGCCCCTGAGTTAGCAGATGTGGGTGGCTGGGGTGACAGTAGGAATTGAAAGGATACAGGGAGAAGGATGGGTGGCTATTGAACAATTGCTCTTGAAGAATTTCAGGTGTTTGAAAGCAAGTACCCACACGTTGGCCAGACACAGAGCTGGCTGATTGGAGCCTGCAGGGCTTTGGGAGGACCCTGAGGAGCTAATGACAAAAAGAGAAGGGGGAGCCTCGGTAGGGGTGGGGGGCATTGGTGGCAGGGCCAGGAGAGAATAACAACACCAGCACTTAATATCCACACAGCTCTCACTGTGCCTGGAGTCGTGCTAAGTGACTTACATGTATTAGCTCAGGTGATTAAAAAAATTTTTTTTAACGTTTATTTATTTTTGAGAAAGAGAGAGAGAGAAAGAGCGTTCGCGAGGGGCAGAGGGAGGGAGACACAGAATCCAAAGCAGGCTCCAGGCTCCGAGCTGTCAGCACAGATCCTGACGTGGGGCTCGAACCAGTGAACCATGAGATCATGACCCGAGCTGATGTCGGACGCTTAACCGAATGAGCCACCCAGGTGCCCCTCAGGTGATGTTTTTCAACAGCATTAGAGAGGCAGGCAGAGTTGAAGTACAATGAATTAAACATGTTTAAAGTGTGCGATCTGATCAATTTTGACACATGTATATACTCTTAAACCCTCACTGCAATTAATATAATGAATGAATCCACTACCCCCAAGAGTTTCCTCAGACCCTTCATCTGTAATCTCTCCCTCCAGACCCCTCCTCTGGTCCCCAGGCAACCGCTGATCTGCTTTCTGTCACTATAGATTCGTTTTCATTTTCCAGAATTATATATAGGAGTAGCTCACCTAATATTTACAATGCCCTCCGCAGTATTGTCATCATCCGCCTTTTAGAGATGAGAAAACAAAGGCACCGAGAAGCTAAATGCCGTGCCCGAAGCATACTACGTGGTCGGTGAGGGACAGAGCCAGGATTTGGACCCAGGGAGCTGACTTCAGAGGCAGGGCCCCTGACCACCGCACCACACTGCCCCTCACGCACTCAGGCCCGCTGTCTGAGGGCCTAGCCCTGCTCTAGGAATGAGGGAAACACACTGGGGGCTCCGGCCTGTGAGGAGCAGACTGGAGGCTGGAGGGGACCTTCTCCCACTCACCTTCTCTGAGCCTCAGTTTCCTCATCTGTAAGATGGGGCTGCTCACCCACTGATGAATGGATAAGCAAGGTGTGGTATACCACACAATGGAATATCCAGCTGTAAAAAGAAATGAAGTCCTGATACATGCTTCCACGTGGAAGAATCTCAAAAAATTTACGCTAAGTGAATGAAGCCAGACGCAAAAGACCACGTACTGTTGGATTCCATTTATTGTGACATATCCAGAATAAGCAAATCCACAGAGACAGAGAGCTGATTACCGGCTGTCGGGGGCTTGGGGAGGAGGGAACGGGAAGATAGTGTTTACTAGGTACGAGGCTTCCTTTGGGGATGATGGGAAGGATTTGGAACCAGACAGGGGTGCTGGTGGTACAGTTGCGAACGTGCTCAGTGCCACCGAATGGCTCGCTTTAACATGGCTCGCTTGATGTAACGGGAAGTGGACGTGATGAGCTGTATCACACGGGTGGTGGTACGGCTCACGTTTCAGGAAAAGTAGTGAAAGTTAGGACGTGAAGGGGCCCATCGCAGCGCCTGGCACACGGAAGTGCCCGGCACAGGTTAACCGGATGTGCAGTTGGTTCCAACACGAAGGGTGGGCAAGAGTGTTGAACTGAGACAGCGGGTGTTCCAGACAGGAGGGTAGGTGAAGGTGTCAGAGCCCTCTCCGGACCTGCTGTCCACTTTCTCAGAGGCTGGAGGGAAGCAGGGGAGGCTTGGGAGAGGGGCTGGAAGAGCCTAGGCCCATGAATCTGGTTAAGGGGACGGTAGGGTGCAGCAGCCAGGCGGGGGCCTCTGTTAGAGCAAGTTGTGGGCGAAGTGATCCACACCTGGACCCATCAGGGTCCGAGCAAGGTCTTAACAAGGGCCCCGGAACCCTTTCCTGCCACAAGAAGGGGGTGGGTGTGGGTTTGCATCCCCACCAGACTTTTCCACCGTGTCCTTGGAGGCCCCTTTTGTCTGCAGAGGCTTTCTGTTCAGTCATGGAGAAAAGCCTTGGGGCCGACGCTCCCACGGCAGCCTGGCCGGCTGCAGCTGAGGCCAAGCCGGCGGAGGAGGTGGGTGGCCTCGAGGGCCCCTCTGGGATCCCTCTGGCTGGGCTGGGGGAACCTGACCGCTGCACTAAGAGACAGCGGTCATCTGGAACCCCGAAGCAGTTGGTTCATGGCTGGGCACATGGCTGGCTCCTCAAAGGACACCAGCAGAGACCCCGAAACACTTCCCCAGCACTCTTCAGAGCAGGGCTTTTTTGGAGCACAGGAGGAGGCGGAAGTGTTTGGGTGTCTTTGGGGTGACTTTTGGAGGTGCTTTCAGAAGGAGGGCTTGGGGCGCGGGACCACGCGGCGGCTGCGGCTCGGGCCAGGACCGTGGGGGCCATCTACTCGTCAGGCCTCTGTGATGATCGCCCAGAGTAAACAGGAAAAACCGAAACGGTAAATACTGACGAGAGGGCGGTCATAATTACGGTTTTACGTCCAGCTAGCCCACTGCAGCACGGGTGGGGACTGGATGGTAAATAACAAGCGAAGACTGTAAATCACACTCAGACTAATCGATATAGTGACGAGCTTGACCCAGTTCCCTGTCCCGGGAGGTGCAGGGCGGGGGGGGGGGGGGCGGGCGGTGGTGCTCATCCTGGGGGAGAGGGCTGGGACTCCTGAGGTTGTCCTGGGGCTGGAAAAGGGGAGACCCTCAGTGGGGAGACTGGGGCTTGGGTTCCAGCCCCCACCCTGCCAAAGGCTCGCTGTGCCACCTGGGGCTGTGTGCCCCCCCCCCCCCTGGGCTCCTTTTCCTTCAGCTGTAAAACAGTAGCCTCCAAAATCCTATGATTCCGAGTCTCCTCTGCCCCGCCCACTTCCTTAAGACTCTTGGGCTCTCTGGACCCTCTTAGGAAGGGGTCAGTTCCCCCCAGCCTCCTAGGAGGGCTCAGGCATGAGGAGAGAGTGGGGTGAATAAGGGTCCTGCCAAAGCCCCTGCCTAGTCAGTGACAGGAAGGCAGTGGATCACGGCACAGGGAGCGATTTTACTGGAAAGATGAAAGGAAATTGCATCTTTAATAATTCACCGGGCCGGTTTGGAGGGAGGCAGGTTGGCGGGGCTGTGAAGCCGCCGGGCGATCCCAGCCTCTGTTCCTGGAAATCTGCTGGCTCCAGAGCCTGCCCGAGAGACCCGGGGCCTTCCATCCCCTCCTGGCCGAGGGACAGCGGGAGCCGATGGAGTCTAGACCAGGGTGAGAGGTTAAAACACAGCCATCCCGGGAACCCGCTAAATTGATATCCCCAGCAAAAAGGGAGCCGAAATAATCGATAAGGCAGCAGCCCAGGAAAGCCGCCAAGCCGGGCGGCCCGTACTGTCGCGGCGGGCCAGGAGGGGCTGGGGCTCCAGCGAGCAGACCAGGGGACCTCTGCCTGTGTCCGCACAGGCTGGGAAGGGGCCCAGCGGGCAGGGGCCACGAGGCTGGGCAGGTTGTCCAGCTGGTGGGTGGAGGGCAGGGGACGCACTGCCTGGTGTATTCAGCTGGTCCTCACTTTGCCTTCCCTCCTGGTCTGTCTCTGGGGGGGAGTGCCTTCCTCTGACTCCCACGAGAGGGACAGGACCCACCTTTGGCTTCCTGCCTGGGAGCCTGAGTTGTTAGACAAGGAAATAGTGGATTGAAGCCGGAGGACTGGCCCAGGACACAGGCGGAGGGCACTAAAGACAGAAGTAGACAAAGAATTGTTGAGCTTGGAGTCCAGGGATGTTGGTTTTCCTCCCGGGCCCGCTTCACGCGCAAGGTCCTCTCTGGGCTGCAGTCTGTTCCCCTGAACGGGATGATAGCCCTGGGTGGCCAGGCCCTCTGGGTCAACAGGTTTGTCATTATTATTACACCTTTCCCCCAAGGCCTGTGTGGAATATTAGTTGACTAATCTGACATCCATTTCATGTTTTTAAAGTTTATTTATTTTGAGAGAGAGAGAGAGAGCAAGTGGGGGAGGAGCAGAGAGAGAGAGAGAGAGAGAGAGAGAACTCCACTTGACCTACACACTGTGAGCACAGAGCCCGATGCGGGGCTCGTACTCACGAACCGTGAGATCATGACCTGAGCCCAAGTCGGACACTTAACCAATGGAGCCACCCAGGCGCCCCTGACTAATCTGAAATTTAAAAGCTCTCGTGGGAGGGTCAGCCCAGGTATAAACGAGAGATTCGGTAGGGGTTCATCACAAGGGAGATTAAATAGGGGGGGCTGAGGAAATCTGGGGGGCTGGAGGGCTCAGGCAGAGCAACTGTTAATCTCTCCCTTCTCCCTTCTTCCTCCCCCCTCCCGCTAATTAACAAAGACAGCTCAAGAATCACGGAAAGGATACTTTAGGGGCGCCTGGGTGGCTCAGTCAGTTCAGCGTCTGACTCTTGGTTTCTGCTTAGGTCATGAGCTCACGGTTAGTGAGTCTGAGCCCCACTTCGGGCTCTGCACTGACAGTGCGGAGCCTGCTTGGGATTCTCTCTCTCCCTTCTATCTGTCCCTACCCAGCTTGCGAGCTCTCTCATAATAAATAAGCTTACAAAAAAAAAAAATAAATTAAAAAAAAAGAATCACAGAAAGAATACTTTAAACACTTACATACTCATCTTTCTTTTACAGATGGGGAAACTGAGGCCCAAAGAAGCAACGCCTCCACGGGCACCTAGCTGGTGAGTGTGGAGCCAGGGCTACACCTGGGAGCTGCTGACTCCCAGTACGGTGCTCTTTCCACCAGCTCAGGGCTTCTGGTTCCCCTCAGTTCTTGGGATGGGAAGTGTGATGTGGCCTTGGGGCCAGGTGCCCGAGCCAGGGGTCACGGGATTCATCCTGACTCACTGTCTGATCTTGGCCCACCCCGGCCTCAGGCTCTGCTTTCCTCCCTGGAAAACTCGGGTAAGACTCAGCCCAATAGCCTCATGGGCCGTGAGCAGGATCACGTGAGCTACGGCAGCTTTAATTCCACGCCAGTAAAACCATACTTATCTGCTGGATCCACTACTTATCTGCTGACCGGAAAGCAGGCAAAAATGGTTTCCGAATGGGCGAAATGGTGGTTGTTTACAACATCCATTTGTGCAGCAAAACGCATACACTTTGCTTATAAAAATGCCCCTCGGGCCCTCGCTCGGGGCTATCTGCTCTTACTTGATGAACAGTTCTGACAAGTTTGGTGGTGTAGCTTCTCAGGCCACAACAGGCATACTGATAGTAGGACGAAGAGCTTTATGATGAGAGAGGAGGCAGAAAAATTGTAAAAGGCAGATGCAGCTATTAACAAAAGCAAAGCAGCCTGGATATACCTTGATAATCCCTGAGGGTAACTCAGTATTACAGTCCGGTCTACTAATTAGTGTTGTCGAAATGACCCTGAGTCATCAACAAAGGGTGAAATACACAGAGCCCCTGTTCGAGAACTCGGATGCGTATGATCCCTCGTGGAAGGTTTTCCACCGAAAAAAATTGTTGAGAACGGTTTTCTGTTACAAGACGTGAGTTACACTAAGGACACCTCCATTCGGGATACTGCTGGGCACCTGGGGTAGGGAGGGCCAGCCCTGTATGAAAATCAGAACCCAGGAATCCTGATTGAGTCCCCGTTCCCCGTTAAGGTGCCTGCATAATTGACTGGTTTTCCATTTCTCTCTGTTTTGCCTAAGGAAGGAGCCTCCAACAACTCCTGTTTTCCCCTGCATTGAACCCCAGCTCTACTCACTGGTGACTCAGCCTGGTCACCGCTCCTACTATTTACCCCAGGCTCCTCACAGACCTGGCCTCTCATTCCCCGGCACATCTGAGACCTCTCCTGCCTGCCCACCGCGACTCCCTGCCTTCCAGAGGTCCTCCGCCAGCATGGTTGTCCCTGCCCCTGCGTGGCTTTACCTATCACCCTCCTGACCCCACATGGCGCTTGCTTACACATGGCGAGCCCACCCTGAGGCCGAGCCCTTGTGCTGGGTCGGCCACCCATGTGATGAGGGCCCCTCCCTGCCCAGGGATTAATGACTTCATCACTGGAGCACCCAGCTCTGTGCACTCGTCCCCTGCACCTCACGGTCCCTCCTTTACAGGCCCGCGTCCTCTGCCAGCCAGCCCCCACTGCCTGATCCCCATCGTGTCCCCATCCCCAGCACAGACCTGGCACACAGGGGGTGCACAGAAGAGGGTTGTCCTAAGTGCTTGTCTAGAATGCCGGCACTGGGTGCAGGGTAGGGTTGTGGGGGGTGGGACCTTTTCCATGTCTCTGTCTTGCACCCAGCAGTCACGCAGGGTCAGCTAATGGATGCTTGGTGGGGGGGGGGGGGGGTGCGGATTATGTGTGGGTGACACATCAGCTCATTTGTCAGTGTGTCCGGGGGGCGGGGGGCAGAGCCACCCCAACCCCACCCCAACCCCAATGCTGGCAGATCCCAGTGGGAGAGTGGACACAACTTTCAGGCATATCCAGTACCTGAAAGAGCCCCACGCAGCCAGTAAGACAGGAGAAACTGGTGGCCAAGAGGGAAGAGAGCTGTCATCTGGGAGGGGCTCAGAGGACACGCACGCTTTATCCAAATCTCCCGCAAAGACGAGGAGGTAAATAGTAGTATCTCCCCATTTCAGTAGAGGAAACGAAGCCTCAGAGACACTAAGCGACTTGTCAGCCTCACCACACGCTTTTGGAAGAGACTGTCTGCAGTTCTCAGTGGGGGACGCTGAGGTTCGGGGTTTGGAGTCACCAGCAAGGGCTTGGAGGCAGAGGGGACCCTGTTAGAGTCCTCTGTCTAGAGGTGTGAGCTGGGGCCAGTTAGCCTCCCCAGTGTCTGTGAAGTGCGGCTTGCACCTCCCAGGTCTGGTGGGAAGCCGGCGAGGGCCCAGTCTGCGAGGGCCCAGTCGGCAAGGGCCCAGTCGGATGCCTGTTAGCTGCTACCATTGTGACCTTTCCCCCTCAGGGCCTCAGCGTGCTCTGTGGCGCAGAGGAGGGGTTCCTTCTGTACTACTGGGGGGGGTAGGCCGCGGCTCCTGTGGGAACCTTCGTGCGGGGGCTCGTTCCTGCGTGTGGACCCTCAGCCATGCCCTGCCGCACCACCGGCTGGACCCCATACCGTCCTTGAATCAGGGTGTCTGCTGTCCCCTCTGTGTCCAGCCCCCCATGCCTTCTCCCCCGAGATGGCACATCAGAGCTGTGAGGACAGGTGCGTCCCCCTCCCTGCCACCGCCGCACGTTCTCAGGCAGCACCCGGAGCTCCTGCAGCCTCTCCTTGCTCACGGAGCACCTGCTCCCCTCACCTTCCCGGCCTGCTGACCATCCTTGGCCAGGGGCCTCATGACATTGAGTTCCCAAAGGGGAGCCCGATATCCCTGGGGCAGCTTCAGCAGGGAAAGCCGAGCAAGCCGTCGGTCCCCTCCAGACCCGATTCTGGTTTTAGCACAGCTCTCCTGGGGGGCGTCTTCTCCCCAGCAAGGGTCAGGTAGGGACCCCTGCTCACGTCAGGCATCGAGAGCCACAGATGGTCTCTCGGACGGACCCCACGAGCCCAGCTGTGTCTCAAGGTGAGGGTCAGAAACCTGGAAGCACAGCTTCCCTGTCCCTGTGGCCCAGTCTTAGCATCACTGCGAGAGGTGAAGACACAAGTCCTGCAGAGTCCTCTCTGAGACTGCAGTTTCCACGATGTTTCCATCCTAGCAGCTGACTGGGCAAGCGGGGGGTGGGGACGGGGAGTGTGACTCATGGGAGGAAGCCCGCTGCCCAGGTGGCTGGGTCTGATTGACCGGGACCGCAGAGCATTCTGGAATGGCAGCCGAGCCTTCCCTCGGTGGTCCTGTGCAGCCCCTGCCCTGACGAATCAGGCCTCTGCAAGGGCAGCCCCTCCTGCGGTCACGGCCAGAGGCCCTCCTGGGTGTCTGGCTGAGCCACGGGCTTCTGTGACCGGGCACCCCCAGCCGCCTGGGGCCGTTTGCCTTCCCAGATTCCTCTTTCCAGTCTGCCCACACCCTTCCCCTCCCCAGCTAAGCAGTCCCCTGAGGGAGGAGGGCCTCGCCTGAGCAGAAGGCCAGCGTGTGGCCTCCCCAACTGGGGACCATCAGCTCGTTTGTGGCATGTGGCGGGCTCCCATCAGCCCCGTTCCCAGGTGGCAGGGCGAGAACCCTGTCGCCTCCTCGGGAAGACACCCCGTTTCCAGTTCTGGGACTCGGGACCCTCATGCCTCTGCTTCCCAGCCCTCGTTGCTCAGAGGCCAAGTGGCCGGGGGACTCGGAAACTGCAGCACAAAACACACAAGTCACGTACACACACCTGTCCCCCGCGTGCACCTCGCACATGCACACACACGCCCCCACGCCCCAGAAAATCTCACGCGCGGTGCGCAGGTTGTGTCCTACCCACGGGCCCAGCTGAGGGGGTGTGTGGCAGCTCACGAGTCCCGGCCAGGACCCGTGACCCTCGGGGGGGAAGGGCATCTTCTCCTTCACACAAAGGCCCCGGCTCTGCTCGCCGTGGCTCTGGCCACAACACAGGAGAGTCCCCCACCCCCGGCCTCTCTGGACTGTTAGACCTCAGGACCCCAAGGCCAGCCCCAGCCCTCCCCACTGGACGTCCCCGTCCCACGTGGGGTCCCCTTACCCCTCTCCTGCTCTGGTAGCTTAGCCCTTCCGTCCCCAAGCCCTTCTGTCACTTACTACCTGGACCTCACTGTTAACAGTTCACCCACTTGTCCCCCCACATGCTTGCTTGGACCTGCTTGGGCCACGCCCCGGGCTGAGTGCTTGAGATAGATGCACAGGGGATGAGGTCAAGCTCATGGTCAGTGCGCACCGGCCATCTACACGCCAGTGGTCACACATAGTGAGCAGAGCTGTCGTAGGAACGTCCCTAGAAGCTGTGGGATCGCAACGGGGGAGAGTCAGTAAGGGAGAACTTCCTGGAAGAAGGAACACTAAGGGAAGGTGCATGATTGTACCTCCAACCACTGTCCAAGGTCCAGAGACTGGGCTTGACTCCCCTGCCAGCCAGCCAAGGTCATCCAAACCCCAACCCATCTGTAGATCCATCAGGAAGAGCAGTCAACATCAGTGTTGTTAGTCTCTGAGGTTTCAAGCTTGCAATAATTAGTCACCCAGAGTTGCCTGGCGATAGTTAATGGGACACAGATGCTGAGCACCATTTCCTCTCCCCCTGACATGCTTCCAGAGTTACTGTCCCTCCTCAGTCCCCCGAACTTCTCCTTTTCCTCTGAGCCAAGCCCAAGGCAGGATCCACCCCTCGCCCTGGTCAGGTGGGAAAGGCCACGATTCCATGCCAGGCCGTGAACCTCTCTCCCATCCATTTGTTTGCCCTCGAGGGCCGCGTCCCTCTATGTCCTGCTGGATCACCACCGGGCCCCAGATCCCTGGCCTGAGCCCCTGTTTGTCCCTGGGGACTGGTGCGTCTGTCCATCTGGGCTGAGCACATAGCAGGGCAAGGGGACTCCGGCACAAAGGTGGCCAGGATCCTGGATCCTCAGCCTGGTCCCCATACATGCCCACCAGATGGTTCTCAGGGTGAGGAAGGCGGCATTGCCAGGCATGACTTTTGTGCCTACCGGTCACATGACATGGCTTTGTCACTCTGCTTTGCTGAGCCTGTTTCTCCCACCTTTAAAATGGAGTCAAAAGGGCGCCTGGGCGGCTCAGTCAGTTAAGCAGCCGCCTCTTCATTTCCGCCCAGGCCATGAGCTCAAGGTTCCTGCGATCGAGCTCTGCATTGGGCTCCGTGCTGACCACACAGAGCCTGCCTGGGATTCTCTCTCTCTGACCCTCCCCCACCTTGCAGTCTCTCTCTCAAAATAAATAAATAAACATTAAAAAACAATTTTTTTAATGTTTATTTATTTTTGAGACAGAGAGAGAGAGAGAGAGAGAGAGAGAGAGAGATTATGAGCGGGGGAGGGGCAGAGAGAAAGGGAGATACAGAATCCGAAGCAGGCTCCAGGCTCTGAGCTGTCAGCACAGGGCCCGACTCGGGGCTCGAACTCACAAACCGTGACATCGTGACCCGAGCCGAAGTCCGACGCTTAACCGACTGAGCCACCCAGGCCCCCCAAATAAATAAACATTAAAAAAAATGGAGTCAAAAATGTCTGTCATTTGGTAGAGCTATTATGAGGATCAGACAAGGATGTGTATTTGAAAACATGTATGGGGGCCAGGCTGAGGATCCAGGATCCTGGGCACCTTTGTGCCCGAGTCCCCTTGCCCAGCTATGTTCCCAGCCCCGGCGGACACACCATTCAGCCATAATGGTTCTCTAAGCCTCGGTGTCCTCAGATGTAAAACGAACAGAAAGAATTTATTTATTTCCTTCCCAGGGCTCCGGTGAGCCCGTACGAGGGTATGTGTGGGACAGTGCTGTGGACAGGAGCAAGTGCTGGGTGACGCTTGGATTCTCTGGGCCAGTCTCCTGGGTCAGGCACACGCAGCTGCTCGCGATGCGCTCCGGGCTGTGTGCCCAGCAGCCCATCTGGGGCAGAAGACGCACCATCGCATCCGCTTCCCAACAACTTGCCTGGAAGACTGCAGCGTGAGCTTCCCCGCCGGCCCCCTCCAGCCACCGTCCTCTGCCCTGCTCGCCCCGAGTTCAGCTGGGTGGCAGGGAAAGGTGAGACTCCTCCCTCAGGGACCATGTCCTCCCAGGGCCGATGCACGCAGTAGGCACGGAAGCTAGGGCACCTGATACTTTCAGGGGCCCACGAAATATTTTCATTTCTTTTAAGATCAGAATTCAGGGGCACTTGGGTGGCCGAGTTGGTTAAGCGTCCGACTTCGCTCAGGTCACGATCTCACAGTTCACGAGTTCGAGCCCCACGCCCGGGCTCTGTGCTGATGGCTCAGAGCCTGGAGCCTGCTTCCGATGCTGCGTCTCCCTCTCTCTCTCTGCTCCTCCCCCACTCACACTCTGTCTCTCTCAAAGATAAATAAACATGAAAAGAAGTTAAAAGAAAGTGGACTGTTCCTACGAAAGCTTGCTTTAGCTGCAACGGCATAAAGTGAAGAAGCGATCGGCACTCATTTATATGGAGAATGTTCGAGCCTTCCTAGACACCGCACCTCCCTCCCCCCCCAAACAAGCTTTTCAGAGAGCTTAGGACACATCTTGTTAAGGGATGCGTAAAATCAATCGGGATAAGACACAGATGCTCACAGACACGGTTCAAAGCTCTGGCGGTTGACGTTGAGATGCTGGGCGTGTTTCGAGAAGGAGGAGCCGGACAGCCCCACTCTCGCGGCTGGGGGTGGGGGGCACCTCCAGCCTGGCTCAACGCTGAAGGCCGTTTTCACTTTCTGCTCGTTTTCACAACCGCGAAAATCGCCTTCAGGTTTCCTTAGGTTAGGGAAAACCGGTCCTGACGGAGGTCCTTCGTAAAGCGAAGTGGTCCGTGCAAACTTCCGGAAGCGGGTGGGACCTGTACCGCGGATGGAGGTGAGGAACGAGGCGTCATCGCCTGCTGTTCCTAGACATTCAGTCTGCATGCCTGTAACAGCTCTTCATGGTTATGTTTGTGCTACATTCCTGGACTATGGATGGCGGCCTTCAATACCTTTTCTCCCACTCAGCACATAGCACATGTGCAAGTGAGTAAGTGAGAGGGGCTCCCTAAGGCCAGAATTTGGAAACTGTGGTGTATACGGTGTCCTCTTCCAGTGCATAGTTTGAGAAGTTGGCAGGCGATCCGGGTATCGACTCCACGCCTCGTAAGCGTCCCTCACCTCCCACCCACCTTGAGAGCCCCTGATGTGCTGTCAGTCCAAGGGGACAGTTGGCACATATTCCAATGGGTGCTTTTACATAACAGCGTGAACTTTGCCGCATGGCTTGGTCTCCCCACCCCACCCAAATCCCTTGATTTGAGGCATTTCATCATGTGCCTTCTTCCCACTGACGCAGAGGGGAGCCTCCGTCGGCTGCCCGTGTAGTCCCAGCGGGCCGCTGACTGCTCTGTCTGACTGGTGTTACTGGCGGCTCCCTGGGGCCGCGCTCCGCAGCGGTCAGCTCAGAGGCTGCTGAGGACATGCTCGCCTTCTGGGCTCGGGAATGGGGCCCCCGGCTCTCGCTCTGCCCCTGGCGCTCCCGCCGACTGGCCCTTGGCTGTCGGTCAGTCGCGTCACCTCTCTGAGCCTTAGCCTTCTCATCTATAAAATGGGGATCAAAAATACCCACTTTATTGAACCACCTGAAACAGTGTATGGAAGGCCCCAAAGGCCCTGGGAGCTGTGGGGAAGACAGACCGTTAATACTGAGGCATAGCTGCTTCTTCCCTCCCAATCTCTTCTTCTCCTGCCCTTTACCTTGGCGTGTCAAAGGCCCTTCCCAGTCGCGCATGTGGGTGTGTGTGCATACGTTCTAGCTTCTTCATCCTAAATGGTCTTCTTCTCCCCCCCACTCCTACAGACCCCAGTATAAATGTAACCTACCCTCAGGAGGACGCACGGCACGTATCCGCAGAGATGGTGGTGAAATGCAAGACTGAAACATTTATTGTTTAGATGATGGGTTTCACAGTTTTCAATAACTTAGAAGCTTCTGGAATCAGGATTAAGTCACGCCAGAAAAATCTGCTCTCCCTTTTTGTGACTAGCGTTCGGGAAGATGTCCCCGCTCTCTCTCCCACCTTCAAACGCCTTTCGCTTTGATCTCCGTTTTCTGCTTTTACACGTTTGCATTTTTGTAAATACTTTGGTTTGACGAATATCTCCATTGTTTAATTAAAATGTCATCTCCCCCCACCGATCTGTGCACTTCTGGCCGTCCCTGCACAGTGTCATGTGACTCAGTAATAGTCAGTGACCCATCTCAACGAGCCGTCACCAGGCTTCTGGGCTGGGCTGGCCACCATCTTGACCAGGCCAGGGACACAGGAAGGGGGTGGATGCGCTTGTCGCTGCCCTGAGGAGGTGAAAGGCTGGCAAGTTCTAGCCAGCGAGAACCCCCGAGGGGGATCTGTTACCAGGAGGCAGTGTCCCCAGCGTCTTGCCATCAGAGGGATTGTGCAAAACAAGGGACATATCATCACAGGAAAATAAATCACTGGGCCCCTTTGAGGAAAGACTGGTTTCACCCACTGGGACTGGACAGCCACTTGCTGCTGACTTTTAGAAGCTTCTGGGCTCAAGCGTCAGTCTTTCTGAAATAAGTCAAATGCTCCAGTGATATTTCTAAGGAAGGAGTGGGTTTGGGGCGTGGGGTGGCCGGACGTGCAGCAGACCAAACCTTTAGTGCAAAAGCTATTTTCTGCAGGACCGGCCTAATCCTATGACTTTGGATAGGCCACGGTTCCCAGCCTGGGGGGGATGGGGGGGCACAAGTGCCCTCCAGCCACATTCTCCGAACCACTCCTTCACAGCCTTCCCCGGGCCCCAGACCGTGCCCCGGCTCTCCAAGACGGCCAAACTGTGGGAAATGTTCTCATTAGCTCGTCGCCCGGGCAGGGGCTCATTGGCGGTCCCGGCCGGCACCAGTGGAGGCCACAGAAGCCTTTGGGAAAGATTTCCTCTGCCGAACACACAGAGAACACAGATTCAGGGCATTTTTGGTTTTTGGTGTTTATTTTTTAAACCCACTTGTAGTTTGGGTTCAGCTGGAAAGCAGGACATACTGAGGGAGGGAAAGTGGTCGCGTGAGCAGGACTCTACTGCAGCTTTGGCGGGAAGCCCCAGGCCCCTGCTCCAGGGAGGTAGGTCCTATCGCCAGGCTCCCAGCTGGCTCAGGCGAGGTGGGCAGCCCTCTACGCCAGTGTCCCGAGCAGAGGAGAGCTGTCTTCTCTCTGATCTGCATCCTTAAAGGCCCAGGCAGAGGTCCCAACAGAGCGCCAGCAGCTGAGGGACAGGACTCCACGGGCAGGCCCTGAGAGCACTGGCCGGGTTCTGATGCCAGATAAGGGACTGGAACGTGGCGTCTGGGGGCGGCCCCGTGGGGCTGCTCCTCACGGCGGCCCGGCTGTCTGGGTCCCCGCCCCTGCAGCTGCCCAGGGCGCGATCAGGGGTACATTTCCCACACCCCCCCCACCCCCCGTCCCTCAGAGAAAATAAAATAAAATAAAAATTAGAATAAATACCGACTCGGCCAACATTTACATTTACATGGATGGACAGGGCGATCCCTAAACCTTAAAGGTTTACAGACTGATTAAGGAAGGACGAACAGACGAGACTGGGTGTGGGGTAAGCATTCCCCACGGAGGATGGTGGGGCCCCCACCTTATCCAGGGGAGATTAGGAGCCTTCTTGGGGTTGCGGTCCCAGCGCTGAGGCAAAGCCACAAGGCCGAGGGGAGCAGGGCTGTGGTGAGCAGGCTGGCCGCCCGGGAGGAAAACAATGGCTATCTGGTCTTGACTGGCAGGGGGGACAGACCGAGACAGGATCAACATCAGATGGCCGGACTTCGCCTCTTCGCTGCGCCAAGAAAGCCGCGGGCGAGTAGGGAAAACAACACGAGCCTTAGAAACGCAATATCCAGTTTTGCCTCCCACCAAATACATTCAGAGGTCAACTTGGATATGGCCTTCCTCACTCAGCACAAGGGGGGGGGGGGCTGGCCTAGGGAGAGGCTAGGGGGTCTGTGGGGAACCCACTTCTGCCCCCAGCTCCTGTCTGAGTAGTCTCCCACGGGAAGCTGCTTCAGAGTCACAGATTTTACGTTTCACTCTTATTTCCTTAAAAAAAAAAAAGTTTCTTTTTTTTTTTTAAACGTTTTCCTTCCATGTCTCAAAGAGTAGCAGCAACCCGCATTTAGAAAAACAGCTTAAACTGTTATTTGGATTGGCCAGGAAGCACTTTCAAGCAACGGAGATAAACTAGGCAAACCATACGTCTGGAGCCACCGTGACACGACACGTAATTAAAAATATATTTATATATGTATACATATTTATATCTTACTTCTTCATACTCTGGTCCTAACAGTCAAGGAGGGGTGGCCCTGAGGCAAGACCACCAAGGAGGCCGTTAGGAGGAAGAGGCATTGGGTCCATGGCGCCCGCGATGTCACGGGTCTCAGCTTTCCTGGGAACATCAGTCCCTGCATGCACGGTGTCTGGGGCCCCTTCGTGAAGCTTGCTCTCTGCCCCGTGGGAAGAGCAGGAGACCCCGTTCCCCTGGGCCACTCTCTTCCTCTGGGGCCCTGCTTCGTTCTCAGCAGATGCGCTCACAAACACACACACACGCGCGCGCACACACACACACACACACACGCGCACACTGTGCACTCCGGGGGCGCTAGCCCATTTCAGCCCAGACACAGCTCTCCGAGGCCTTCCAGGGAGCGGCTGCGCGCCCTGCTGGGGCTGCCTGACTCCTCGAGACCACGATTTCCCCGGTGCCCTCTCTGAGCCCCCTAACTTCAGTCTAGCTCTTCCCTCAGGGCCTCCCATGGGGCCCCTGGTGTCCCGGGGCCCCAGGTTGGGCTGAAGGAGCCCACTGAGAAGGAAAGGCAGCGAGGAGAAGCTTGAAGAGGGGAGGAGGCAAAGGCCAGGGGCAGAGGCAGCACGGGCCTCTTGGAGGCTACTGACCCATTCCAGGTAAACCTGTGCCCCCCGACATGTGTCTCCAACACGCTCTTCCTTGGGCTTGGCAAAGGCTCCCATCCCGGGGCTGAAGGTCAGGCTGCAGCAGGTGGAGAAAGCCAGGGAGTACTGGGGGACCTGCCTGCTCCTCCAGACTTGGAGTCCACAAAGGGAAACCTCCAGCCCTCACCCCCTGGCCAGCCTGAGCAGACCAGGCAGCCAGGGCCCTCCAGTGACACAGGGAGTGACCAGCCTCAGTAAAGGGAGCTGCTGGGCTCTGAAGTCATTTTATGGGGGCTTATCAAAGTATGGGCTCTAGACCCCAGAGATGGGGCTGTGCAGATGCCGTGACAACCCGGAAGCCAGCCTCCTAGAGCCCGACCCGCATCCTCCTCCAACAGAGAAGGGGCTCTTCCCAGGACCTGGCCCTTTCAAGAACCCCCAGCCTTGTTCCCAGCCTGGAAAGATCTGTCTGGCGGCTTCACCTAGTCACCCGACCGTTACGCTCAAGATTCAATGAACGCACCGTTCCCCACGGCTCAGGGGCTACAGTGCCCAGAGCCCTCCCGGAGCGCAGAGACCTTGGCTGTGGGGGGGCCTGGGCTGCTGGGTCCTGCCTGTGATGAGGCCGGGGCAGCAGCACAGCCCATTTAGCCAGACGCCGAGTCCTGGGGAGCCAGGCAGTCCCCAACGGCCACATGCCCCCCCCACTAAGCTTGGGACGAGACCCGTGTGTGGCGCGGGCAACATCACCTAGCATTTTGGCTTTAATTTGCCAGCCTCCTTCGGTGCCCCATTCACCACCAGGCCCCCGGGCCAGGATACACACTCCCGGGGGCCTGCGACAGTATCGGCCCACTGACACAGCACAGCTAGAATGAGAGAACAGAGGTACTGGAAGCCAAGGGCTGAGGACACAGGGTTCCAGCAGGACCCCCGCCGGGGCAGAAGTTTCCAATTACCCTAATTGGCTACTGGCAAGCTGTCTGTGGCTAGAATCCTTCCAGAGGGAGCCGGGTTTGATCTTCCACTAATCAGGGGGTCCTCGTGGCGCTGACTGTGTGATCACATCTCGGGCTCTTTTCATTGAGAGAGGAGACTTCAAAGCAGCTGACTTTTGAAAATAAAACAATAAAACACAAGGGTACAAGTAGAATCGCCAACTCCAGCTCCCCTCCCTGCTCCCCGCCCCCTGGGCCCCCCCTCCGAGGCTTGGGGGCCAAAAGGAGGACCTGGAAGTGGGGAGGGGGCAGCGTGAAGGTTAGGGGAGAAGCCTCCGTCCCCCAGCCCCCGCAGCTCGACCGTGGCGGACAAAGGCCGTCAATTACGGGCGGCTGGTGGGGACCCTGCCCGCCTTTGTCCTCCCGGACATCTGCTCTCTGTCGCCTGCTTGGCAGCAGTTGGCGACTGCGGCTGACAGCAGGAACAATGCAAGCCCGTCTCCGACCCACTTTTTCAGCCTTCTGAGGTCCTTTCTGACCCAAGCGGTACCCCGGCGTGCGGAGCTGCCAGGGCCTCAGCGGAGTCACAGAGATGAAACCCCTCGCACAAAGCCCTGCGGGGGACGCGTTTGATGGGAGGGGGCGGAGAGGAGCAGGAGTGGGGAGGGGCGATCGGGGCCACCATGAGAAAGAAACATGCTTCCCTTATTGGTGTGAACTGCCACATGCTTGGGGCTGGGGGGGCTCAGATGAGGGGCACTCCTTCCCGGTCTGGCTCCAGACTGGCCGCCGGCTCTGCCTGCTTTCCTCCCCATTTCTTTCTCCCGCCAGGGCCACCCCTGTCCTCCCGCCTGTCCATCTGGCCCTGTGTACCAGGGCCCCAGCTGCCCGCGGGCCGCCCGCCAGGCCCCCTGGCTGTCAGGCTGTCAGTTTCTGGATGGTTCTGTTGTAGTACTGCGTGATGGGGGGCGTCAGAGGGTTCCAGCTGTTGGCATGGAGCTCGATGACCTCCAGAAGCAGCGACCGGGTCAGCATGGACTCCGAGGGGCACAGCATCTTGTCGCGGGCGCTGGCCAGGAGCTCGGTCATCATCTCGGGCAGCTGCTCCTCCAGCAGCCGGCCTGTGCTCTGCAGCTGCGGGCAGAGAAGTGGGGGGTTAGGACCGGGCTTGGGCTCCGGAACGGCAAGCTGACCCACCTGGGTTAGAAGGGCTGGGGGCAGGGACAGGAAATCACTGGACTATCCCTCTGGAAGGTGCGGGCCCAGGCGTCTGTGCCACAGGGAGAACAGGGAGGCGGGAGGGCAGAAATGGTCAACTGTGAGAGCCCACATTTAATGACCAATCTGCCGCAAGAAGAAGAGGGGTTAGGTTATTGCCTGCTGCCCGGGGCTAAAAAGAGCTCTCACCAGGACCATGCCTCTTCTGTCTTTCACCCAAGAGCTTTCCCTCCTACGGGAAGTCTTCCCCGACTACTGCCCACACCCTCAATGGTTGACCTGCTCCCTTCAAAGGTGATCAGGCTGCAGCGTGTTAATTTTCACTTGCTACGATGTCTCTCTAGAAACGAGAGACCTGCGTGTCTCTGCGTGGAACCTGAGAGCAGGGATGAGGCCTCCTGTTCCTCTCCTTCCTTCTCTCCTGCCCCCAATCCCACCTCCCCTCCCCAGCACTGACCTCTGGCCACCCTTGTGACATGAACTGTAGGAGGGAAACATGAACTGCGGCAGAAGGCCAGCCAGAGGGCCTGCCCCTGATGATGTTGAAAAGCCCCCACAGGGAAGGAGGAGTCCCAATCTTTTGCATCGGTGCAGCCCCTGCCGTCCCCAAGTCCCATGTAAGGTACCCATTTGGAGCTCCACAAATGGACAGTGACCACCATGTAGACCTCAGGCCGTTGTCCAGAATCGCAGCACTTCTGGCCTCTGAGATCCTTGGGATGCGAGTAGCCTTGGAGGCTGGACAGAAGCCACCTGAGACGCATGCTCACGCAGCCCTGACGTGCCCTGGGGGCTCACGCTGGACGCGCCTGTCCTCACTGTACTCCATTCTAAATGGCTGGGCTGACTTCCCAGGGCAACGTTTGCCCCCGAGGGAGATCCCAGAGGAAGAGTTTCCACGAGTAGTGGCCACATTTTGGGCACAGGAATGGCACCTCCTAAGGGGGTATTTTGAAGAAGGTGGCTGCCAACATGGGGGGGGGCGGTTTCAAACCTCAGGCGCCTTCCGCAAACCCCATACCACCAAAGTCAAGGGAGATACTTGGGGGCGGGGGGGGGGGTCACATCACTTGGAATTTCCTAAGTCATTTGTGGGGCGTGCTTGGGCAAGAAGAAGGTGGTCTTGGGCACAGAAGCACAGTGGACAAGGCCAGCACATGGTCCTTCTCTCTAGAGAAGCAGCCACCTCTGTCTCCAGCTAGTGGTGGGTCGGTCACTCTGTCCACATTTACTCTGGTTGGGGGTTGACAATTCTGGACGCAGGAGTTCACGTCAACTCAGGAAGCCATTCCCCACCAGCCCTGTCTCCACACCTTCGCCGGGGACTTGTGCGTGTGTCCAGTGATCCTCACACAGCCACAACTGGCAGGTGTGAGGGGCACACCAGGTCTGAGGTCGGAGATGCTTACCTCCATCGAGCAGCACAGGACGGCGTCTTCCTTCACATCCTGAGATTGCAAGAGCTGTAGAAGAGAGAGGCAGAGAACGCTATTCAGGGTGTGGCGGGGAAGAGAGCCCACGAAGGTCAGAGGGCAGCAGGGACACGGCGATTTCTCTGGCAGGATTTGAACGGTTGGAGGACCACTGTGGGCATAGAGCCTGGGCGCCCAGGCCAGGTCAGAAGGTTGCAATTAGAGACCATGGCTTGGTAGCAAACACTCTGGGGTCATCAGCTGTAACACCTGGTCAGAGAAAAGCCTCAGAGAAATGCAGTGAGGGTAAAGACTTCCTGATGGGCGAGGGAGGCTCGGCCATGGTCTCAGGCACTCCTGGGCCCCGGCTAGAGGAAAGTTTCCAGAAATCAAAGTGCTCTTCTGCAAAACCACAGCAGTGTTGACTTACCCAGAGGTTGGAATTGCTTCCTGACCAAGGCCATGGCCAGGCTGCTCAGTGCTGGGACTGGCCGCGCCCTTGTCCAGGCTTCCCTTGGCCTCATCTTATTCTCTCTCTCTCTCTCTCTCAACTGAGATGGAATTCACATAACATCACGGGGCGCCTGGGTGGCTTCTGACTTTGGCTCGGGGCTTGATCTCACGGTCCGTGGGTTCGAGCCCCATTTCGGGTTCTGTGCTGACAGCTCAGAGCCTGGAGCCTGCTTCGGATTCTGGGTCACCCTCTCTCTCTGCCCCTCCCCCACTTACTCTCAACCCCATCGACCACTTCTTCCTCTGTCCCCTTCCCCCTTGGTACATCTCCGCCGCCATCCCTGCCACATTGATCACCGCGTCCGCGGGATGACCCTGCATTTAGATGATCTGCCACGGATGACTTTTCCCTCTGCTGGAACTCTCCATACTCACCCACTCTTCAAGGCCCACAGCACTTCCCAGCTTTCCTTGGAGACTCCTGGATCACCTATGGTACCCCCCCCCTCCTGCTTCTCACCGACTTCTCACCTGACGTTCCCAACCACTTGGCATTTCACACAAGTGAACTACTGGCTTCCTGAAGCCTGGGAGAGTGCTGTGTTCATCTTGGCCACCTTTAACACCTAGCCTAGATCCTGGCAACCGTTGAGGGTTTGCTAAATGTTAGTTGATATGATTCATGCATTGTTTTTTGTTTTGAGTTTATTTATTTATTTTGAGAGAGTACACGGGAGGGGCAGAGAGAGAGGGAGAGAGGGAATCCCAAGCAAGCTCTGCACCATCAGTGCAGAGCCCAAGGTGGGGCTCGAACTAATGAACCGTGAGATCATGACCTGAGCTGACATCAGCAGCCAGACTGAGCCACCCAGACACCCCTGTTTTTTGTTTTAAAGGAAAGGTGGAGGGTGGGGAGGGCACCAGAGGAAGGCATTTTTAGGATGAGTATCCTCGTCCCCTGAACCAGAACTGGAGTCAAAGTCTTTGACGCGGGTGTGATGAGTTCAAGCACAGGTGAAGCCACAGGGGGACTATTCCTATCGCTAGCTTGAAATCCAAACTCGACACATCCTCCTTGTCCCTCCCCTTCTCCTGTCATGTCCATCCACCCAGCCCAGGGGTCCCTCTTAGCAAGAGCCACAAGCATTCGCCTCAAGAGGGCTGAAGATTCAGGGCAAGCCTTGCCACGTGCCCAATGAGCGTGCAGGGCATCGAGGCCACAGCAGGCCCGGGCCAGAGGTCAGGGCCAGACACCAGGCCTCCTTCCCCTTTGGATCTGTCAGAACTGGGCTTGCGGCCGACACACCGGAATCGTTTTAGGATGAATGGACAGAGAGGTAGTCTTCGACCTGCTCGAATGAAAAGCAGGCGGAGAGCAAGGGACAGTCCAGGGGAGGAAATGGTGCAGGCAGCACAGAGGGACAGGCGTTGAGGCCGCTGGTGAACCTGTTCTACTCACTGCCACGGCTCTGACTCCAGACCTTCGTGCTCCCGTCACCCAGATTCTCAGCCACCACGGACTTGCGGACCTCACTCTCCCCCCTTGTTCAGGACTCTGCCCCAGTGTCACCTCTCCAGCCTGTGTGAAGCCGGCCGGCCCCGCTCACCTCCTGGCTTACTTCTCGCCACCGCATAGCTCACCCCGGACAAGTTGATACTTTGTTCGTCTCCCCGCTAGAAGGCAAGCCCCACCAGGGCGGGGCCTCTGATTGGTCCCTGCACCCGCACAGCGCCTAGCACACAGGCTGCGACAGCCCGAGGGCGGGCGGGCAAGGGCGGATGCGGCGAGGCCCCTCCCCCGAAGGTCACCCGGGTGCACACACTCGGAGAGAGGCGAGAGTGATGGGCACGTGGGTACCCCGCCCCACACACCCGTCTCGCCGGAGGGGACGCGACACAAAATTATAACCGATGTGGAAATGGAGGCTGGCGCAGGTCTCTAGACGGCAATTTGGTGATCGCTGTCAGAATAAATGGACCCGGACGCACGCACCGCGACAGGGATACGTGGCTTTCGCTTCGCTACCACTACAGTAAAACTACCGTGCACCCACAGGGGGACGGGTTAAATAATTACAATACACAGGCACAGTGGGACAGCCTGAAGCACACAGCTGTCCCTCCCCTTCTTTAAGCCAGTGTCTGCTTCTGGAGTTTTCTTGCCTCCCGGAGCTGCAGAGCCCCAAGGGGGAGGCAGGGGAGCCTTCCGCCGAGCCGGTGCCCGGTGGACCTTTGTGGGGGGCACACAAGGAAGGGCCTCCCTCAGTTACAGGACCCAGGAGGCTAGAGTGAAGACCAGGAAACAGGTTCTGGAAAAAGCCGGTGGAAGTGATTCACCTTGTAGCAGGTGTACCTAAGGCATATGGTCCACACCCAACCCAGCTGCTCTGGAGGGGCGGGGGGGGGAGGGGGGGATGTTGGTTCGAGGCCCGGGAGGGTCCTGTGGCTGTCTGGAATGGAATCAGCATGGGGATGTGGGCCTAGCCCCACTTATCTGCAGGGGACATAGGGACTCATATATATCAGGAGAGCTCTGTAAGGTTTGCTGGGGTTTCTTTCCGAAGGTACTTTGTTCCCTCACAGGTTTTCTGTAGCGCTTATTGGGAAACGATCCTTCAAACAAACATTGTTGCTAGAAATCACAAGAAAGGTGGGGGGCAATCTGGTGAGAAGGGAACTCTTTGAGACGGAGTGCGTGCTGGCAGCTGGGTGGGGAAAGTGGGGGAGGGGGGCAGAACTGGCAGCTCGTGGGAAGAACAAGGTATGCTCTGGAAGCGTCTAGAACGCGGGGTGACGCACAGTAGGCGCTCAGTAGTGCTTGTTGTGTGTGTCACGTTGAAATGACCCTGGGAGCATGTTCTGTCCTGAGATTAGCCTCTTAGGGGTTCTAGGGACAAGTGAGGTACCTTTTTAAAAAAATTTTTTAAAAATGTGTATTTAGTTTTGAGAGAGAGAAAGAGAGAGAGAGAGAGAGAGAGAGAGCGAGAGCAGGGGAGGGGCAGAGAGAGAGGGAGACACAGAATCCGAAGCAGGTTCCAGGCTCTGAGCTGTCAGCACAGAGCCCGACGCGGTCTTGAACTCATGAACCTCAAGATCATGACCTGAGCCGAAGTCGGACGCTTAACGGACTGGGCCACCCAGGCGCCCTAGGATGAGTAAGGTAACTTGATGGGAAGTACTAGTAAGCGTAACGGCTGACAAGTACTAGATGTTCTGAAATGTGATTGATTGTCCCTCCGTGTGGCTGTCTGAACGGCTGACAGAACCGCGTGGAAAGTTCTGGCCTGCCCTCTGCTCCCAGATGACAGTTGAGAACTCCAAAGCGGGGTCTGTGTCTTTCTTTCCTGCATCTTTGTGACTGGACTACTCCCTTCCAATCCCTCCTCCCCTCTTCGTGCCCAGACTACTCCCCACACCCTCCCCCTGCCTGGCTGTGTCCCTGGTGGCCTTGGCTCCTGGCTAGCCGGGCAGGGAACAGACTTAGGGAATGGGGGCAGGTAGCGGGGGACTCTGGAGGGTGAGGGTAGCCCCCCTGGGCCCTCAGGCAGAGCTACAGGCGGGTTCTCAACCCCAGAGCCTCTCCTTCAACCTTATCTTCCACTTGCTTGTTTGGGAAAGTGTGTGCGAAGCCAACAATCACATCGTGTGATAGGCCCTCTTGCAAGCGGCTTGCTGGGTTTGCTCAGGGAAGTGGGGGAGGACCGGGGTTGGTCATCACACTTTTCCTTCACAGTTGCAGCGTGCAAGGATACGAAGGGAATCTGCAGGGAGGCTGCAGACCGCTTCCTATTCTCCCTGCAAATGCTGTTCTGGCCTCTCATTACCAGCTTTTGAGAGCAGAGTCTCAGAACCCTAGTGCCGCAGGGGCTTTGGACAGCGTCCCTCCCAACCTCCCCAGAAGTCACACTCCGCTGCTCTGTGCGGTATGACAAGAGGCTGGCCTCCTCAACCAGGAGCCCTTGACGCAAGTCCACAGGGGCTCCCCGCCGGGACCCCTTTCACTGTCCCTCTTAGAGGCTCTCATGCCTCTGGGTGATCTGTGGTTCCCCAAGAATCTGTCCCTACCTGTCGTTTGCAGGCAGCGGTCCAGGTGCAGGATCTTTCCACTCTTTTCTATCTTGGCCAAACTTACCTGTTCTGTGTTCCATGTCTTCAGGACTCTGCTTTTTCCCCAGTGACAGCTAGTGTTTGGATAAACAAATCTGCTGGAGTGTTGAGGAGGTCAATGAGCGCCCTTGTTTAAGTATGCTCTATTTGGCACCTTCTGGAGACAATGCTTTTTTTTTTTTTTTTTTTTTTTTTAAGTCCCAGAGGAGTCTCAAGAAGTGTGGCCATCCGAACAGGTACCTGTCCACCCATGTTCACAACAGGCGAGAGGCAGAAGCAACTTGGGGGTCCGTGGAGGGATGGATGGATGAACGACTGCGGTCCATCCGTATGCGATGGAATGTTCTTCAGCCTTAACGTGGAAGGAAATGCTGACCTGCGCTGCAACGTGGATGAACCTCGAGGACACTACGCCGAGCGGAAAAGAACAGTCACAAAAGGACAAATCCTGTCTGATTCCACTTCTCGAGTCAAAAGAGTCAGATTCGTAGAGACAGAAAGTAGAACGGCGGGGGCGGGACGGGCACGAGCGGGGACTGGGGAGCCGGTGCTTCGTGGGTCGGGAAGGAAGACAAAACGTTCTAGAGATGGATGGTGGCGATGTTGCACAACAGTGTGAAGGTGCCTAACGCCGCTTAGTTGTACGCTTGGAGACGGCCAGAGTGATCGATGTTATGTTATGCAAACTTTATCACAATAACAAAATGGTTAAAATAAGTAGAGGCAGGGACGGGCACTCTTTGGGTGGGCAGGCCATTCTCAGCCCAGGCAGGACTCTCCGGGAGAAAAGCTGCACCGATGGAGGAGGCAGGCTTGCCCCACGGGGGTGGGGAGTGGGGGTGGGCGGGTGGAAGGCCCTGGAGTGGGTGGGGAGGGGCAGCGCTCTCATCAAAGTCTCTGGCGTAGAAAGGGGTGTGGGCGGGCTGGGGCAGGCAAGCCACCCGCGCCCTCGAACAGCGAAATGTGTTTCTTGGATGAGAATCCAAGGCAATTGTGCGAGCCCACACAGTGTTTGTTCGGAAGCTAATGCATTCCTGTCCTATTGTCTCCGCCGGAGACTTGTGGGCACACCCATCATATCCTCCCTGGGTTGGGGGAAGAGGCCAAGGTGCTTGCAGTCAGCCTGTGGGAGGCCCAACAGCAACCAGGGAGAAAGGCACCCTGGTGGGAGCATCCTGGAGTCCCCTGGGGAAGGTCCACAGGGCGTGCAGGGATGTAACCCCGGTTGCTTGGGATGCCACGCTGTGGGGAGAGAAACCGTGCTGATGGGAGGGGCTGTAGGGCTGCCTTCCTTGGCGGGAGGGAAGCGAGTGCTGTAGATGGCGAATTCTTGCCTTTCCACGGAGGAGTGAGTGCCAACTTGAGGCAGGCTGGCCAGCCCGCCCTGACCACCCCAGCTCACCAACAGCCCAGGGTTTCAACCTTGTAGAACAAACCCATGAGGTCTGGTGCAGCCGTAGCAAAAGCACAGCTCAGACCCTGCCGGCAGGGGCCTCTCTCCCTCGGGGGTCCGGGGTCGCGGAGGGTGTGGGGGGAGTGGGCACCACTGAGCACAGCCACGGTTTCAGAGAGCAGGCGATTGGCTGGTTTTCTGGAGAACACATTCATCGAGCCCTGATGGGCTGGCTGGGTCTACAGAAGGGCTAGGGATGTGGTGGGATAGGCTACAAGTGTGGAAGACGTGGCAGGAAGGCGAGAGAGAAGAAAGAGTCAAGAGTGGCAGGGAGAGGTCCGCAGTGGCCATGGAAGCCACGTGCCAGGCACAAACACTGACGGTGGAGAGAGGGGGGAGGCGGGAGAGTGAGACGGAGCCAGAGGAGATGGCCGGGACACGTGGTGACCGGGCTGGGGAGCTGCACGTGGCCACCTGCCCCCAGGAGCACTCTAGGGTAGAGCCCCTCTATCCCGCATCTCTGCACCTGTACCTACGGCCAGGTCTAGAGGACAGCACGGGGGTTGATGGTCATGATAATGACCCTGAGTCATCACAGAGATGGTCTATGATGTCTGGGTCTCCTCAGGGAGGCAGGAAAGGAGATAATCTATCCGAAAAAGGCTGTCATCAAAACTGTACAGCAGCCTCCGAGTCAGAAGACCTGCCCCTCGCTAAGAGTAACCCCGGGCATGTCACTTTATCGCCCTGCACCTCAGTTTCCTCACCTGAGAAGAGGGATAATACCTGCCTCGAATTGTTTTGAGAGTCAAGTGAGATAACAATGTCTGTGAAAGAGCTTTGAAAAGTGCAAAGCTTGATCCAAATGCAAGGTGTGATTATTGTTATTAAATCTGTTTCTCTGTCAACACGGATCTTCCCCGAAGCTCTTGGCACACTCTGTGTACTGTCCCATTTACCCTCGTGACACTCTTGTGGAGACAGGGAAAGGCCATGGCATTATCATCTCTACCTAATAGACAAACTGAGGCATAGTGGGTGAAGTGGCTTGCACAAACTAGAGAGACAGCAAGTCTGAGAACTAGAGGATGCTCAAAAGTCCTAGGTCAGCATCCTCTGTCTTGGAGAATTATTTTAATTCCTCTCACCTTTGCTAATTCTCATTTTGCTGGTTGGAGCTCAGAATTCTTAATTTTATTGTCTGGTGACAATCATCAACCTGGGCCTTCACAAAATTGAATTGGTTTTACATATTCTTTGTTTGCATCGGCCATCACCTACCCACCCATCCACACATCCACTTACTCGGCCACCAATCCATTAGTGCATCTGTCCACCCAAGTATGCAATCCTCCATCCACCAACAATCAATTTATCCATCCATTCTTCTATCTACCCACATATCATGTATCCTTCCTTCCTTCCTTCCTTCCTTCCTTCCTTCCTTCCTTCCATCCATGCAACCATCCATCCATCCATCCATCCATCCATTCTTTCATCCATCTATATACCCACTCACCTACTTACCCTTCCTTCCTCACCTACTTATCCATCACCCATCCATCCTCCCTCCCTCCCTCCCTTTCTTCCTTCCTCCCTTCCTTCCATCCTTCTATCCATCTAGTCATCTTTTCAACAACATTCATGGAACACCTACCTTGTGCTAAACATCGTGTAACTACAGGGGCAACAAGAAGAATAAGACTGGGAGCTCATAGTCTAGTAGGGGGAAATTGAGAGACTGTGCTAGGTATGTGGGATTGAAGCACGGGATGGAGTGGTGGTGATGGAGAACATGCATGTGGTGTAAGAAGCAGCATATGGCAGATGCACAAAAGCAAAGAACCAAACAAACAAAAAACAAAAAAACAACAACCCAAAAAAACAACAAACACCCATGAACTAGCAGAGTGCACTGGTGAATAACAAGTATCTCAAGATGCGAAAATATATAGTGTTGGCGGAGAGAGAGAACCTGATGACAAAAGAGGCAAGGGCCACATCCTATAGGGCTCTAGATGCCATGCTACTGCATTTGGGTCTTATCCTAAGGGACTGGAGAGCCACTGGGAGATTTTAAACTAGAGAGTACATTTTGGAAGGATCCTTTCTTGCACAGCGTGGCGAACAGACCAGAGCTGGCAGAGTGGTGGGGTACTGCAGGCAAGGGGACAGTAAGGAGGCTGCTGTGAGAAAATACGGTGCCTTGAATTGAGGCGGGAAAAAATGGGAGGACACGTGTTTAGGAGGCAAGAAGTGAGGGTGAGGAAAAGGACGATATAGAAGATGGATCGTCCCCAGGTTTGGGGCTTGGCCAACTGGATAAATGCGGGTGTCACCAATGATCGTAGGAAGGCATGACGAGTTGGTTTGGGGGGATATGAAGGAGTTCGGCGTTAGAAATATTGAGTCCATGGTCCTTGGGGCTGATCAGGGAAGACACCTCATGGGAGACTGGCTATCCGAGATCATCGGTGCCAGGTCAAGGCCGCAGGTGCTTGTGAGAAGAGAAGGTCCAGGTGAGAAGAGAAGAGGTAAGGGCTCCAAACCTGGAGAGAGAGCCACATCTAAAGAGTGGAGGAGGAAGAGGAACCCCTGAAGGGGCACGAGGACAGAGAGCCAAGAGGAATAGAAGAAGGCGATGCCACGGAAGCCAGGAGAATTCTAAGAAGTACAAGGTCAGCCGTGTCAAATGCTCAAGAGAGCTCATGTAAGATGAACAAAGACCAGGGCGCCTTGGACCTGGTGATTAGGAGGGCACGGGTGACCTTTGCCATGATGACTTCAGAGCAGGGGTAGGGACAGGTGGAGGCCCGGGTCACATGGGGCTGAAGAGGAGAGGGAGGTCGGGAGGTGGAAGATAGCGAGGGGACCCATTTTTTTCTTTTCCTTTGTGGGTTTCTGCTTTTCTCTGTCTCTCTCTCTTTTTCTCCTCTTCCTTCCTCCCTCCCTCCCTCCTTCCTCCCCCTCTCTCTTTTCTTTCTTTTTGAACTTGCCTACGGAAGAGAAAAGGGGTAGAACCCCCATGCCAGGGCGGAGAGGCGGAGGTGAGAGGGTAGAAGGCAGGAAAAAAAGGGAAAATCAGAGAAGAGGAGGACCGTGTGCAGAGATGAGCCTTAAAGAAGCAAAGTGGTAGCGTTGCATATCCGCTGACGTGGAAGGCAGGGGTGAGGGTGGCTGCAGACACAGGTACACGGATGTGTAAGGGCTCACGCTGCCCAGCCTGTCAGGGTGGCTACGAAATCAGTGTTGTTCCATGTTCCTCGCTTACTATCAGCGCTCTGTGCCGGCCTGCATTTCAGCCATCCCCAGGAGAGGGGGACTGGCCCCAAATACCACCATTCCACTTGCCTAATAAGGAGCCCTGTATGGCGGCTATGGTCAGATGTCAAGGAAATTCATGGTTCTGTCCTGGACTTCGGTCCAAGCTTATGCCCTGTGGTCTGGCTGTCAGCCCTCCTAGCTGAGGCGGGCAGGCGGGCAGGCACCCTAACTGCGGACCAGGCGCCCTGGAGGGAATAATTAGCCTCCTTCCTGCAGAGTTTGCAAACCGCCTTGTACAAAGTGGCCACAGTAAATGTCACATATGTCACATGGGGGAATGCTTCATCCCACGGCTGGCCCCAGGGGGCCGGAAACGTAATCTGGGGCTCAGAGCAGACACTGAATCCTTCAGACACCGGAGCCAGAGGATGGGGCCACGGCTCCAGTGGGTCCTCCTGGGAGCCAAGCCCTGGCCAGTGGCCTGCACAGGAGGGGAGTTCTGCTCACAGCGTCCCTGCAGCCATAAGTTCCCAGGACCCTAGGTCAGGGTTGGAAACCACAGGGATGTTGGCCATGACTGCTGTCAACACCTCCCAGCTTCTTCTTCAGTGCCCTTCCTTTCCCTTCTATAAGCCTTGCCTGTCCCCTCTGTGGCTCATTTTGCGTCCGCTTCCCGGGCATCGTGGATCTCTCCTAAAGGATGAATGGAGAATGCCCGAGGCAGCTCTGAGGTTTTACCTTTCCAGAAGGTGTCTCCTGAGGACTGACCAATACCTTCTGGGTCCTCGATCATCCCCGGCTTACGTTTTTGGAATGCTTGCTCTACACGGGAAGCTCTGCACCGTGTGTATGTTTCAAGACCCACTTTATCCTTTCTCCAGCTTATCTGCGTTAGACACCCACAGGAGTATCTTCATTTATAGCTGCAGAAACTGAGGCACGTAGAGTGGGGTGACTTCCCGCCAGTGATGGAAAACCAGGGTTTGACCCCAGGGCTCATCTGCCCCCGTAGCCAAATGATATAACCATTGCTCGGCCAGCAAGTCCCACATAAACAAGGCTGGGGGGGGGGAGGTGGTCAGTGAAAAGTGGAGGGACCATGCACCGCCCTCTTCCTGGGATGGTTCTGGTTTTCACTTGCCATCCCGAAGTAATTAGTCATAGTGTCCCCTTGGCTCACTAAAGGCCCCTGACTTGCGTGGTACCTTATACAGTCACCTAGACAAGGGAAAGGGTATTGAGGGGTTGGGGGCCCCCAGATTATCAGCTGATCTCTAGCCTATTCCATTTCCCTTCCTCGTGCTCAGCGCCCCTCTTTATAAAGTGAGTGCATGAGTGCTCCTGCCCATCTGAGGGGTTCTGCTGGCGGGTGGGGAGAGGGGCTCTGAAGGTGACAAAGCGTCCTACTCCTAGTGACGTGGTTGTCATTGCAGGAGGTCATGACTCCTCCTGCAGGGCCTCACCTGAACCTGCCAGCATTAACCGCTCCCCAAGGACGCAGACGGGAACAAGATGCAATGATGATAATGGACGCCCTGTCCATCGCTCTCTGCTGGAGCGTCGGGGCCTTGGGGAGGGCAGTTGGAGGACAGGCAGATGGAAAAGCAGTTATTCTGCAAGCTTCCCCAGGGGAACTTGGCCAAGAATGCCTGGCCTGGAGGCATTGGGTGTTGGGTGGCACCTGGGACCTTCACCCCTTCATGGTACGCTACAGACACCCCTCTGAAGGAAAGACTGCAGTTTGTGTCTGACTCAGCACGAAACGGTTCCCTGAGACAGGAGGAGGGGTTTGGGCTGGCTGGGGGCCAGGCCTGGGGATATGGGCGGTGGGCAGATGCCCCTCATGGGTTGGTCTCTGCACCCATAGCTTACTCTCCTGGTGCCCGCCAGGCTGGGACCCCCGGCAGGCACAGGGAGAAGTCAGGGCACAATGCCATCTGCTCTTAGCTGGGCCTCTCCCAGCCCCTGGCCCCTGGCCCCGCACCGCCCCCCCCCAACCTCCACCCACCTGAGGCCTGGACTTGACCTTGCTGGCTTCGTGGGGGGAGGGTGTGATAAGCGTCTTGGTGGAGGGAACTAGCTGCCTGCAAAGGCATTTTCCGCTCTCTAAAGTAAACAATCAAACAGGAAATTAATCGAGAAACCCACATCAACGGAAGGTTCAGGTTGTGATTTTCACAGCCCCAGAGCCAGGAAATTCAAAGTTATAGTTCCCATAGCAACTGGCCTGTAGACTCTGCCACTAGCGCTGGGCTGGAACGAGACCCCGAGGGGTCAACGAGGCCAGCCCCCTGCCTCTAGGAAGCACCGCCCAGCGTCAAGTCTGAATGTGGACTGCTCTTCGGAGGTGGGCCATGAAGCCTGGGAAGGAGTTCAGAGCTGCAAGGCCATGGTTCCACTTGAGCTCTCACAGCAACAGGCCTTGTAAACTGTGCAATGACCTGACATCTCAGGGCTTCGTTTTTCTATATTCCCATATTCCAACGATTATTCCCATAATCTCGGAAGTGAGAGGAATACTCAGGCCTGTAAGACACTCAAGGGAGTACCATGTGTGCTTGTTCTCTCATTCCTTGTTCTCTTCTGCCCCATAACGGCCCTCCACCTTCAACCCAATCACCCTTGAACCTTGTGATTGCCCTTTGCACCGCCCCCACCCCCACCCCCCCCCACCGCCGGCCCATCACTGTTTTCCCTCCAAGTAGCATCTCAATCAATTGCCAGTTCCAAGAACTTTCAGAGCAGACACCAAGGTGGCTCCATTTAGTGGGCGCTGTTCTCCTCAACCTGCCCCCCTCCCTTTCTGGACCCAACAGATAATATTCTAATATTAGGGCAATGCATACCTACCGCTTCCCTGACTGATAGCCAGGTGGATTACATGGAACCAGAGGCAAGCCCTCCCCCTTCAAGTATGTGGGGGCCAAGGAGCGGGGTTGTGTATCTTGGGTGGGGTTTTCTTTTGTGTGTGACTAGTGAGGAGTCCCCGCCTGGCAGGAAAGGAGATAAGGGCGTTGGAGCTCAGCGGAGAAGGAAACAGTCTGGAATCCTTCCCCAAGAGTCGCCCTGCCTTCCCACCCGAGATGACCACCAGTGGCCGGCTGGTCTTATCCGTGTGGTTCCGCAGCCCAGTCCCGGGGACCCTTGTGACCACATTAGCTGAGGCAGGAGCGGGTGCTCCCTGGGCACCAGGCCTGCGGCAGAGGGTGCCTGGCCCGCCTGCCCGCCCGCCAGCCTGGCCCTGGAGCCAGCGCTGTGAACTGAGCAAAGCAGTGGAAAGACAGAAGTGGCGTCTGCTGGAAAGCAGACAGAGAGCCTCCTTGATTTCCTAACAGGCCTAGCCGCGTGCCAGGGGCTGATGGGCCAGCCCAGAGTGCCCAGCCTCGCTTGCGAAACAGTCCTTTCCTCCTTCCCGGTGGCCGAGCCACTGTCCAGCCACTCGAGTCCCTGAGGCAAGGCCTCTCCTCATCCCTACCGCCTTCCTGCCTTCCCCCGTGTTTCAACACAGAATACGGTGGGCAGGTCGGGGAAGACAGGACTCCTCCTGGGGGTGCGAGATCTCTCCTTTCCTAGATCAAGACATTTAATCAGGAAGAAGGGTGGTGTGGAGGTGACTGGTTTAAATGCTGGTTTCTGCAGTCCCAGAGGCAAACTTGCGGCGGGCTCTGTCGCAGACGGTGACGCTCCAGCTTCAGCGGAAAGGGGTCCCCACTGCAGAGCCCAGCAGCTGCTGTAGCTCTGCCCGCCCCCACCAACTAACTGTTTGGGCACACGGTTCTCTGAAGGGCCTCGCCAGCCCACCTTCCCACAAGCCCGGGAAGGAGCTGCTTACAAGGTTCTCCACGGTGTGGCAGGTCAACCAGGCGTCCCTCCCGCCAATGTCAGACTTTACAGGGTATGTGAGTGGGGGAGGGCACGGGTAACCAGCCAGGGGGCCTCGAGGACCTGGAGAAAGGGCACACCTGCCCCTTACCCTGCTGCGGAGCATGGGATTCTGAAGAAACCCTCGCTCAACACACGTCTTCTCCAGCGTGATCATCTTGGCAGGCTGTATTTAAGAATATGTGCCTGCTGGAGGCCAGTCTTCCGGGATGGGGGTGGTGGGGAGGAGTCTGAAGCCGTAGCCCAGAAGCTGGGCTGGAGGTCCGTCCCGGGGTGAGGAGGCTTAGCTGGTTCCATGGTGGGTTTGGGTGCAAGGCAGTAACCAAGCACCAACTGGGCAGGGACAGCTGGGCCTGGGACAAGCTTAAGCAGAGAATAATAGGCCTGTGCTAAAGGCATAATTAGCATTTGTACTCCGAGTGGCAGCCACCCCACAGAGGGACAGACAGGCCTGGGCTGAGAAAAGGGCCTGGGGCTGCCTGGGGACGGCAGAAAGGATTCACTAAGTACTCTCTGCCAAGTCTAAGGTTGGAGATAAGAGCATTTAATTGGCACCTGGAAGTTTGTTTGGCTTTGGAGCCTTACCCTTAGCAGAATAGAAACTGTCATACTGGGGCAACCCTATTTCTAAGCTCTATTTCTAAATCTTTTTGGAGGAGTGCGCCTGCCGGCCAATAGTATTATTTTTTTTAATATGAAATTTATTGTCAAATTGGTTTCCATACAACACCCAGGGCTCCTCCCAACAGGTGCCCTCCTCTATGCCCATCCCCCCCCCCCCAACAACCCTCAGTTTATTCTCAGTTTTGCCAATAGTATTATGCATGTATTCTCACCGGGTCACCTGAGGCGTTTGGGAGGGATAAAGTGTTTAGCCTGGGGTGGGGGGTGGTGGTGGAGTGGCTCAGGCCCTGGCTGCTGGCCACTTCCACCCCTGGGGCCCTACCGCCTTCTCCTCCCTTTCACAGACCTCCAGACCAGCCAAAGCCATCTGTTCACAGGCTTCTGAACACGTCTTGTCCTTATCTGTGAGGACGACGAGGAGCAAACCCCACCCTGACTCCATTTACTGTCTCCTGAGACAAGACCTTCCTCCTCCCAGCTTTCCCTGACCTCCTCCCCTAATCTCTATAACCAGAAGCTTCTCGGTTCACAGCCTGGGGGCAACTATTTGGTTCTAGCTAGTTCTAGGTCTAGTCTAGGGTCCACCTAGACTAGTTTTGACTCACACAGGACCTTGTGTCCAGCTGGCCCTCTCAGAAGAAATGCAGACTGGATTTGAAGGAAAGCCTGAGCTGGCTGGGGTAAAGCCACTCAGAAGGGCCCCTCTGTTTCCTGGGATGCAGCCACCCAGACACATAACCGGCCCAGAGCACGGCAGGTCCTGTACCTCCTCCAGGGAGCCTGAAGGGACAGCAACCACTTTTGCATTCATTCATTCATTCATTCATTCATGCAACCAGGAGGCATGAATCCTTTCCTCGTGGATTTACTAGTGCGGTTGGGAGGACAGACATGGCTCAAGCAGATCAGTGATGGGAACCAAGGCTGGAAGGTGAGGCTGCCTGGGTTCGAATCCAGACTCAGCCCCCCACTAATCATGTTGCACCATTCGCTTCTCTGTGTCTCAGTTTCCTCATCTGGAAACTGGGCTAGGATTAAGTGCGGTCACCGAGGACCCATGTTTAGAATAGTAGCTGGCACACACGAAGAGCAGCTTCATCAGTGGCAGCCCCTCTTACTGAGGGGGCTGCGTGTGGCACAGAACCGAGGGTGCCGTGGGGGTGGGTGGTAGGAAGGACCGTCCTCACCTGGGTGGGGAGAGGAGCCTAGGGGAGATCTCCTCGGGAGAGAGCTTTGCGGTGACCCCGTAAGGTCAAGCTAGGGAAAGAGTGGGGTCAGGAGAGGGATAGGGAAGAACATTCCAAACAGTGAGAAAGATCACCTTCAAGAAACCTGTGAGCCTGGAGTACGGAGAGACGGGGGTGAGCCCAGTTAGAAGGCTGGTGGGCTAATTCAGGCGAAAGGGGACCTTGGCCTCACGAGCTGCGGCCAGGCAGAAACATGGTAGCCAGAGCTGAGATCCGGATAAGAGCTGCTGCCCACAGATCCTGCCAACTAGTGGGGTGGAGGGTGGTGGTATCTTCTCTGGTAGCAGGAGATGTAGATCTAGTCTGTACAGGTCAAGTTTGGGGGCTGCTGCTGCCGTGGGAATCTGCCTGTGACCAACACGGGTGTTGGGACTTGCACCTGGGGCCCCATTCCTGGCTCACCACGAGCTACGGTCGCCTGTCCTCTGGTAAATCCCAAAGCACATCGACTTCTCCGGGTTCTGGTTAAGAGAACACCAAAGGAAGTCGTGGAGAAGACCTTGCAGGTGAACACAGGCCGAAAGCAAAGGCTCCTACACGAAAAGTTTGGGAAATACCTCCACCTGGCACGTAAAAATGACACGGAATTCAAATTTCAGCGTCGATCAATACGGTTTTGTTGGAACACAACCCTCTCATTGGTTTACACGTCCCCGACAGCTGCTTTCTTGCTATGCTGGGCTGGCGGAGCTGAGGGCTGAGCCGGGCTCTGAATTTCGCAACAAGGTGATTTCAACAAGGACCGTACTGTTGGCTTGAAGGGGCAGAAGCAATCCAGACAGCACGTAGAGAGACAATTCTTTGGAAAACTCTGGCTCTGTAGGGAAGAGAGACATGGGGTGGTTCCCGGAGGGGAATGCGGGGCCAAGGGAAGGCTCTCCTTCCTCAGGTGGGTTCGGTGGGCTGCAGAGAAGAAGGAGACCCTCAAGAGAGTGGGAAGCATGGGATGTGGGAGACAGAAAAGAAACCGGTTGGAGGGAAGCCTACAGGAGAGAGGGGATGGGACGGGCAGTGCTCTGGAACCACGGGTGTGCTGAGCAGGGCCGCTGCCCTGGTGGACAGGCTATCCACAGTAGGCCAGACCAAGGCAGGGCCGCCATTGCTGTGAAGAGGCCGGAGACAGCCTGTGGGTGCCGTGAGATAACAAAAGAAAGCAAAAGTTCCGCAGGCCAATTTAGATAGCAGTTTGGGTCAAAAAGAAAGATACTTAAATCTGGCCTTCAGATCACGTTCACGTCATACCCCGCTATTTGTGTTTGTATATAAATCGCTCGCTCTTCAAGCCGTACGCTTATGTCACTCCAGAGTTACGCGGAAAAATCCCCAACGGGGTGATTTTATATTGTATTTCTACTTTTCTCAGCGGAACATTTTTGTGAGAGAACCTCTGGTTGAAGCATCACGCGTGCAAAAAGGCACAACACATCCTAAGGACGCGGTTAGACGAACTTTCGCACGGGGAATACGCCTGTGCTACCGATGGCCCCAGCAACAGCTAGAGCCTGGGTCACACCCCACAGGCTGCTTGTGCCCTTCTTTTCACCGCCCCTCCCCTAGGGTCACCGCAATCCTGCTTATTACCACAGCTTAGTGTTACCTGTTTTAACTCCCGGGCCCCCGGCATTTAAATTTGAAGCAAACATACTGTCCCTGCAGGCAGTTCCTGTGCGGCCCTTGCTCGCCCGGTGGTCACTCTGAGACCTCCGCCCATTCTTGGTTTCCCTACTCTGGGTTTTTGTTCAGAGGATATCATCTGATTCCGGATCTGGTGAGACAGCTAGGCTAGGCACAGGTTTCAGGGCCGAGGAAATGGAAGTTTGGGTTGGAATCAGATGATGTCCAGTGTGCCCAAGATCATACCTAAGGAGCAGGGAGCTGACTCTCAAGTCTAGGAATCTGTCACCAGAGTTTGGTGCTGTCTAATGTGTTGTGTTTGCAGACACGGGTCCCTTAGCTTTTCTGGAGCACGGAACTCTTTGAAGGTCTGATGGAAACTTTGGCACCTCTCCCAGGAAAATGCCCATCTACACACGTTCACAGATGTCAGCATCCGATTTCAGTGGGTTCCCAGACCCTGAAGGCCACCCAAGGGCCCCCGATGCAAACCTCTGACATGGCCTTACACACGCCAACCTGAATCACCACTGAAAATGTCACCGGAGTATGGGACGGTGAATGTCTCCATAATGTAAGGACAGCAACACAGCCACCGTCTCATGTGTCGTCAGAAGGATCATATAGCCTTTCTCGGTGCCTGTCAGGCTGTGGCTGGGTAGCTCTGTGGTTAAGGCATGATGCCAGGGTGGCCAATAAAGGTACCATAAACGTTTTGTACCATGTGCCAGAAACCTGGCAGATGTGATCGCTAATCCTTCTGGCAATCCTGCAGAGGTAGAGAGGGCCGTTTCTCATTTTACTGTCGGGAAAACTGACGCTCAAGGAGGCTAAGTAACTTCCCTGGTCCTAGCTAGTACCGACAGTGTGGGATTCGGAGTCACGTTAGTCTGACGTCCGAGCCCTCATTCTTTCACTTTCCCTTTTCACGGAGGGGACTTTTAGCCTCCCTCTTGTCCTGCTATGCCCTGCGGATCCCCAAAGCTGACAAGGTGTCAGGAGGGAACTGACTGACAGCATGGGGATACCTCAGTGCATGCACACTGTCTCTGCTCAGGGGAGATGACTCACTGGAGCCCGGCCACTTTGGGACACCAGGGGACACACACTCATTTCCTGTGGCCCGGTGAGAGCCTTGGGCAGTGTGAGCTGGCAGGGTAGATCTCTGGAAGCAGCTAGAGATAGAAAACCAGACAGCTCTGCATCCTGGGATAGAGAAGGCTCTCCCTGGGTTCGTATGACAGAGCTATGGCCCCTCTGGGCCTCAGTTTTGTTGTCGGTACAATGGGGGTGGAGTTCAGACTAGATCAGGGGTACCCAGAGTGTGGATCTCCTACGGTGGCAGCAGCACAGCCTGGGAAGGTGCAAATTCCCTTTGCTGCCGGTGATCCGCAATTTTAATGAGCATCGAGAACCACAGATCTAGATCAGGGGTCTGTAAAACCACAGCCCAGCGGCCAGATCTGGTCCCCAGCACCCTTTTTATGGGGACTGTGAGCTCAGAACGGTTCTTACATTTTTAAATAGCTGGGGGAAAAAAAGCAAACGAATAATAATATTCTTTGACACATAAAAATGTTATAAAATTCAAATTTCAGTGTCCATAAATAAGGTTTTGTTGGAATGCAGTCACGCTCATCCATTTGCATACTGTCCCAGCTGCTTTGGCATTAGCAAGGCAGAACTGAGTAGTTTCCACAGAAACTGCTCTCATGGCTTCGCACAGTACAAATCACAGGGATGTGGTTAAACTCGATTTAGCCTCTTGGCCTGCAAAGCTAAAATATTTACTATCTGGCCTTTTATAGAAGTTTGCTAACCTCTGATCTATGGAGAGCGTGAAGGGGACAGAAAGGGTGGGAGGTGGGGAGGAAGGGAAGGGGGAAGGGGGAAGGGGAGAGGGGAGAGGGGAGGGAAGGAGGGCTAGTCTAAGAGCTGGGATCCCTTCTGGGGGAAAAAAAGTGAGCTGTCAGTCAGGTCGACCCGCGGAATCCTTTACACAGTTGCTTTGAGGGTGGTCTGGAAGGCCCCTCTGAACGTTTGCTCGTATGAAGATTCCAAATTTCATTTCTAGAACAGGGGCTCTTAACGAGAAGCCCCCCGAGGAGAGACTTCAGGGATCGTCCGCAAGCTTTAATGTATGTGGGATTTTCTGGGGACAGAGGGTTCACTGGGGGGGTCAGTTATCTCCTCGACCTCTACGAAACCCAGAACTGCTGCTGCTTCCCCCCCGCCCCCCTTTGGGGGCATCCATTTTTCTCTTCCAAGCTCTTCTTTCAAAATGTGAAAGTCCCTGGAACCCTACACACATATCCCTCCTACCTAGGAAAGGGGGAGGTTACCTGATGGCACCAGGCCGGCCTCAGGAAAGTCCTGGGAGTCTGAGGAGGGGTGGAGGGAGGGGGCAGACACGCTGAGGTGGGGGAGGCATCTAGAGGCCTTGGTAATCAGCCCCTCTCGACTTCCCACCCTCTAGAACCCATTCCTCCCCGTCAGCAAGAGGCCAGAAAGGCTTGTGGCCCAGCGGGGATCCTGGTAGCCACCCCCGAGGGTGGGTACCTCCAGTCCCCAGAGCCCACAAGGCCTCCCGCCTGGGGCATTACCCGAGCAAGTCTCAACTCTGGCCCTGGGATTCCAGGTATTTTCCCAGCCAGCCCCACCTCATCTAATTGCTTTCCAGTCAGCTAATCCTTGGCCCACGCCCTCAGCTCCAGCCAGGCAAACCACCTCAGTGTGGCCAGCAGTAGCTTCTGAGACTTCCCATGGCCCGTGTCCAAGCCTGGGGCAGCCGCTCGACTCACCTTGCCCAAACCACATCCTCCTTGCTGTTCTCCACACCTCAAACTCTTCTCTGACTAACATTTCCAAACCAAGCAGAGCGCGGTCCAGTCCAGACCAAAAGCAACGGGCTACTTCGTTCCCTACTGTCCCTCCCTCCTCCCGCCCGCCACCCCCCCCCCCCCCCACCAAGGCCCCAGGACTGGCCATATCCAGTCTGTTGGGGAAGAACAATTAGCAAAAAGTGGGGTTATACCTACTGTTCAATTCCCAGAGCTAATTGTTTTAAGCAGGGCTTCGGCCTTAATTATGGGATAATTAGTTAGTGAATGTGTGTTTGCATTTCCACAAGTGTGTTTGCATTTCCTAAGTCTGGCTTTTAACCCTGGGAAACCAGATTCAGCAAATACTTTTATGTTCCAATACCTCTGAGTAAGGGACAAGGTCTTAATTACAGAAATGGAAGTCTTGAGAACAGTGTAATCAAAAGGGCAATGCGATGCAAGAATAAGTTAATTGTGTCTTCCACGTACTGGGCCATTGTGAGAAGGAGCCGGTAGCTGCCCCTCCTCCCAGGGCTGACCCCCCCCTCCCCCCCCCCCCCCGGGGATTCTGCTTGTAGCCTTGTCTCACAGTCAGCTGCCCCTGCCACCCCCCTGCCCTTGAGTCCCCCGCTCTATGCTTTTTTTTTTTCCCCCTCTCTTACCCTTTCTTCCCCCTCCTTTCCCTCTCCTCACCTTCATTCTGGGGTCAAAAGGATTGCCTCTGCAGATCCTACCAGGGAGCCCCAGCCAACCACCCAACGCTAGCACCCTGGCTGGTCGATTTAGGTTTTAGCTCCCAACGTTTTCCTTTGCTTCTGAGTGCTCAGAGGGAGAGGCGAGAAAAAAATACTCTGAGACTCGAGGGGCATCTAGATTGTTTAGGAATCCAGAATGGTTCCCCAAAGCCTGAGGATTCTAGAAGCTAGCCCCCAGACCTGTGCTGTCCCCTACAGTAGCTACCAGCCACATGCCGTCTTGAAATGTGCCTCCTCCGAACTGAGAGGTGCTTTAAGTGTAAAGCACACAGTGGATTTCAGACTTAGTACAAACAAGAAAAATGTATTAAAAAAAAAAATCTCATGGATACTTTTTAATATTGATTAGATGTTGAAGCAGCCATTCTTTGGATATACTGGATAACATAAAAGATATTAATTTCACCAGTTGCTTGCTTTACTTATTTATTAAAAAAAAATTTTTTTTTAATGTTTATTTATTTTTGAGACAGAGAGAGACAGAGCATGAACGGGGGAGGGTCAGAGAGAGGGAGACACAGAATCTGAAACAGGCTCCAGGCTCTGAGCTGTCAGCACAGAGCCCGATGCGGGGCTCGAACTCACGGACTGCAAGATCATGACCTGAGCCGAAGTCAGTCGCCCAACCGACTGAGCCACCCAGGCACCCCCCCAGCTGCTTGCTTTAAAATGCAGTTACTAGCAAACGTGCAAGGGCACAGTGGCTCACATTATATTGTACTGGACGTGTCGCTGCCTAGTTGCGATTGTGTTGGGACTGTTTAGGGCTAACTAAGGCTGCCATTGTCCTCGACATCTGTGACTGAGGGTGTCCTTCCCACCCCCCACATGCTGTGTTCTCATCTTCTTCCCGACCCTCACCGAAGTCTCCTGAGCCCTGCGCATCCATCCTCCTTACTCCTTTTCCTCCCCAAGGGGGAGGCGGGGGACGGAGGCCCTGCTACTCTGCCTGCACCCCCCCCCCCCGTATCCCCCGTGCTCATAGGTGCTCACTCAATGCCCCTCCATCACCCTTTCCCCACAACTATCGATCCGTGAAGCCGAGCTACGAGCCCACCCTGACTTCTCAGGATTGTGGCTCGTGGGATTCTGACCTGGGACACACTAATTCAATCTCACATGAGGCCTGGCAGACTGAAGTCGAGAAACGACCACTTAATTAGAGCAGAGCAAAGCGTAGGGACAGAATGCAGGCAGCTTCACCGGCTGACAGTAGTTTCTGCCCATTCGCTCATATTGTAAGCACAGATTGCTTCCTCTGAGTCTGATTTGGGGCGAGCGTTTCTCTTCCTCTCCCACTCTGACCTCCTCTCCAGGAACGGCTACCAGCCAGCCCCACGCTGCCAGCTCACCTTGCCTCTTCAAGGCTTCTGGATTTATTTCCCCTGAGAGATCTGTCCAGATTAACTCTAGAAGGGTTATCTGGACAGAAGGTAATCTGTCTCCTGCTTTGCTCAGTCTAGACATTCTATTTCATTAATTTATTCAACCAGTATCGACCGAGCACCTACTCTGTGCTGGGCACTGTTCTAGTCCCCGGGGATACAGCTGTGAAGAGAACAGACACATTCCTTGCCTTTAGAAAGCTTCCATTTCCATGCTAGTCGGGGAGAGAGAAAACAGATTCACACAGAAAACTCTAAGGTGGAGCCAGATCCTGGTAAAGGCTATGGAGAAGAAAGCAGGCTGCAGGGGTGTGAGGGTGGTGAGCGAGGGTCTACCCAGGACGGACCGGCTGAGACCTGGAAGGGTGCCGGGAAGAAGGGCATTCTCCCAGAAGGAAAGGCAAGGGCAAAGGCCCTGAGACTTATTTTACTGTGTTCCTTCACAGTTTTGCTTATTAAGAAGCACTTCATTTATATGATACAAATATGCTGCTGACTGATCCCATTATTTCATGTCTTTTGTTTTTCATGTCTTTATTTTGTGTGACCTCCCACAGGGAAGGGAGGAAGTCCACTCGTAATTGGCAAATCTACTAAACCCCATTTAATCTGCATCCCAACAAGGAACCAAGGACCCGAGACTATACGATGCACGAATTTGTCTGGCTCTGAAGTCCACCTCCTTCGCCAGCACCCTTCTTTGCCAGTTACAAGGAAGGGGAACCCTGGAGGTTTCTTCTTTTAGGGCCTGGCCCAGGCCACCTGTAAGCTGCTACTGATCATTGCTGGCGGCGGTGATCATGGAGCCACCAAGGGATTCTAGGAAAGAGAAAAGGTAGTTCCTAACAGCATCTGGCCCAAATGTACAAGTGCTGCTCACACATTATTTACATCTGAGGTGGGGACAGCAGCCAGTGGGGTATCATCAGATGGGCCTGAGAGCTGGAGCAGGTTAAGGAAGATCGGCGTGGGTCCTAGGGGGAGTTGCATGTGATCTGTGCACCAGCTTCCAGGACTGGGTGCTTCCCTTTTCCCCTTCTCTCTAGCAGACAGCAGTTCTGCGAGGGGAGGGACCACGTCATATTCACGCCCCAGCTCAAGCAGCCAGCCCAGCACTTCGCGCTCCTATTGCCTGGTACAGGGTACCTGGAATGAAGTCTGGGCAGGGCTGGGCTGTGCAAACCACGGGGAGACACTGGAGCGGGGCAGCGGGTGGGGGCGGTGGCGGGCATCCAGGAGGCCAGGATTCAAGGGGCCACTTACCTGGAAGTCGCCACTGGGGGTGGGAGGGGAGGGTGGGAGGAAGGCATCTTACTTAAAAAACAACAACAACAACAACAAACAAAACAACAAAGGCCAGCGGATTTAAAAATGTAGACAGAGGCACGTGGATAGGTGCAGATGCGTGCGTATCCTGTACACACAACTCCAGCCAGAAACAATGTATCCACCCTCCACGGTCCACTCTCCAGTTTAGAAAAAGTGCGCACCCCCGCCCCTCCCCACCAAGGCCTTCAGCCCCTCCAGGTCCCCGCCTGCCTCCTGTGCGCCTCTGCAGAAAGCAGGGGCCTCTTGAAGTTCAGACATTAATTACTGAGTTAGAATATTTTTCAGAATTACAGGCATGGCCCCAGGAGATAAGAGGGAGGAGGAGGTGAGCGCGGAGGGGCGGGGCCGCGGAGGCGGGTCTGGAGGCGGGGGCGGCCGCGGGGAGCGGCCCCGCTCCCCAGCCCGCAAGGCCAGGCGCCCCCTGCAGGCGGCGCGGAGAGCGGGAGTGGGGGTTCAGCCCCGCGGCCCAGGGCTGGCCCGAGGGGGCGTCCGCGGGTGGGGAGGCGTCTTACCTCCCTACCCGAGGCCTTAAACGTGGAATTCCTGCTAGAAAAACGGTCACGTTAATTAAAACTGTTTTCGGCGAAGAGGAGATAAGACCAAATCCGTCCCCTTGTGTAATTAGGAGGTTTGGTGGCGCTGACTCCCTGGGAGGGAACCGGAAGGGCTGGCAGCGATTCAACGTCGCCCTTCAAGGATGCCGAAGATCTGATGTTTATTAAAAACGGCTCCCACCTTGTATGTGTAAGGCTAGCCCGTTCTAAGACAGGAGCTGCATATTTTGGAGAAAATACCCAAAGCTTGCAACACCACCGCCTTCCAAAAGGGAATTGAAGAGATGTCTTCCTGAAGCCACGCTGAGATGGGTTTGGAAGTCTCTTGAGTTTTTAGACCGTTTAAAAACGGTTCTGGCGTGGAGACTGGTTTCCCTTTGGAAACCAGTGTCTGGTGGAAGCTGGTATTTTTATAACTCCAGGCTCTCTATCAGATCCTGTGTTACCATGGTTGCTAAGGGGAACACTGGCTTCAAATTTCACATTTCAGTTGCAGAGCCTGGCTAAGGAAGTAGAACAGTTAGAGGGTGGGGGCTGGGGAGGGGTCTGGGAGTGGTGGTAGGGAGGGGGGAGACTGGGTTTTATCTCGCTGGGGGCCAGGATCCCCAGCTTCAGGGGAGGCATGCCAGCCTGTGGGTATGTGGTGGGGGCTTGGAGCAGGTCAGGGGCATCACACCAGGAGTGCCTCGGCCGCCAACTGGAGCGGGGGGGGGGGGCGACAGCTTTGGAGGGGACAAAACTGTGGGAGTTATTTCGGCAGAGGTTACAGGAATGGTTGCTTAAGCTGGGGTATTCATAGCAGCAGCTGTTGGACCTGGAGGAGCTCTGCAGCTAAACCAGTGCCCAGGGGCTGTGTACCTGCCCCAGGAAGGCTACATTCTCAGAGGAACATTCCAGGCAGGGTCTGTGCCTAAGATTAGGGCTGGAATAAACTGTTCACGGAGGAGGGTACTCCTGAATTTTCAAGCTTCCTTCCAGCCTGTCACTTCCTGCTTAGTCTTTTTGATCGAGGGTTACAGCAAGAAATTAAAGACGCAAGGGGTTGAGGATTGTTCTTTGCTGAGGTGCCCTCGCCAGATCTCCCGGTCTCGTCTGCGTCTGGGCGCCCACCGTCCTGCGTCCCACCTCACCTCATTTTGAGCACTGCATTGTGCACAGAGTTACCCTTGAGGCCCTCTGGCTAGGAAGAGCCCAGGTTTATTTGACTTTGCTATTTCAGCTTATTTCTATCTGCACGTGTGTGTAGGAGACCTTTCAGTTCAATAAGGAAGGAGCGTTTTTCTCAGCGTTTTTTGAATGAGCAAATAAACTCTCTTTTGTGCCTCCCATAGTGTTGCTCTCTGGCTTCAAAACTTTTGGAGGTTTTCAGTATCCCCTGGCGTGTCCCGGGAGCCAGCGCGGGCCCAGGACTCACCCATCAGACCCATCTTTACCGCGCTGACACAGACGGGCCGCATTTATTCCGGCCTCCGTGCCTCTGTTCACTTTTCTTCCTGGGGGGCCTCTCTCCTTTCTCGCCAATACCTGTCCTAAAGCCCTGGCTTCCCCTCCCCTTTGCCCCCAGCAGCTGCCCACACCTCTAAGGTCCCCCCTGCCCTTGCATTTATTTGCGCAACCCGTCATCAGTGTTCATGGCTGCTTCATTTTTGTGGATTCGGTCACCGAGCGGGTCGTCAGCCCTTTGGAGGACGATCACTTCACAACTTATACTCCCTCCTTCCAGTACCACTAGGAAACTCTGCAGTGCAGAAGAGAAAAGTAGCATCGTCTCAAACCAAATCACCGCTTCCCGAAGGAGCGGAGAGTCCCGAGCAAAACGTACTTGGGGTTACAGAACTAGGCGAGACCCAACTTAATCCGCAGGTACCAACGAGAGACTGAAATGATTTACAAGCAACCCAGAAGAGCTCACGAGGCATTCATACAACCACCTGACAAAGAACGTGTCCGGAGAACACGCGTAGGCCGCCCTGTGTAGACACGCATTGCCCAGGATGTTACAGGAGGAATAACTCAGGGCAGGGCGGGGACATGGCGGGAAGTGAACCCGGCCTTGAAGGTGGGCAAGATGTCAGGCAGGAGGAGGAGGGAGATGGGGCTCCGGGAGGAGAAATGCAAGGGACCCTCGGTGGAGCTGTGGTGGGGACAGCGGCTGGAGCCTCAGAGGGCTCATGTGAGGCTCTCCAGGAAAGGGGGGCTGTGTTCGATTGTGGGGGGGGCGCGGGTGCCCAGTTAGGAGACTTGGACAGTGCGTTCCGGGGCGGTCTGTGATGTGATACTTCTCTGGACCAACGCTTGGAACACGGTTTGCTTTCAACAGTGGTACACGACAGTGCAGCTCACCAAGGGGCTGTCGTGCATTACTTGCTTGTATTCGACGCCTTAAACCTGCAGGGTGGGTGTTAGTCCCATAGTCCCATGTTACAGATAGAAAGTTGAGGTTCGGAAACATTAAAGAATTAGGTGAGGGGCACCTGGGTGGCTCAGTTAGTTGAGCGCCGTCTCGGGCTCAGGTCATGCTCTCACGGTTCATGAGTTCGAGCCCCGCGTGGGGTTCTGTGCTGACAGGATCTTGGTGTCTCCCTCCCTCTCTCCCGCTCCCCCACTCGTGCATGTGCTCTCTCTCTCTCTCTCTCAAAAATAAAATAAACATAAAACAAATTAAAGAATTAGGTGAAAGCCCCACAGGCTAGGAATGGCAGGGCTGGGATTCAAACTCAGGTCTCTCTGGCTCTTCCGGCGGCGCTCTTCCCACAGTGCTCTCTGGCTGCCAATGGCTGCTCACTAACTGCACCTAAGATGCAGCGACTGGTGTCTCTTAACCTTGGCTGCACGCTGGAATCACATAGAGGGATGAAATCTTTTTTTTTTTTTCTTCCCCCGCTCAAACCTCATCCCCAGGACGTTTGATTTACTTGGCTGAAGTGGGGTTGGAGGGGCGGTCTGAAAAATTTGTAAGTTTTTAAAAGCTCCCCAAGGTGCAGCAGGGTCAAGAGTCCCGGGTCGCATGGAGAATAATTTCAGATCTCCGCTCCCCTTAGGGTCCATCGGCATCCTGGGCACAGTGGACCTTGGCCTCTTCTGGCCATAGGGGGCCCTGCCCCGGCCCCAGCTGGGTAGCTGAATGAGGCCCCATCTCCTGCTCTTGGGAAGGGAGGAACAGTCCCACTGGAAAGGTACCTCCGAAGAATGTTCTGCTCGACTCTCTTAGCCCTGTGAAATAGCAGAGGATCTCCACCCACACCCACTTCATCTCACCCTTTTCCGAGGTCAGATTTCCCCTGGAGCCAAAACAATGTGAGCAATTGAATGCACGCTCACGCAAAAAGTTGAAAAAGTGGCTCTCTCATTGTTGCATGGGGCAATTTCATTTCCTGAGAAGCTGGACTTGCTGCCCTCTGTGTTCTCCTCCCCAGCCTGTGCCTGCCGGTCCCTTCCAGGAGCCCAACCGGTTGCATCCTTGAGGGTGGGGTGTGTGCCCGTCGGAGACACCCCTCAGAGGCACCTGCCCCCTCCCTGCCCTTCCTCTGGAAAAGGCAGGGAGGGGCGGATGGGGTTTCTGGGGCCTGGAGGGAAGGAGAGCAAGGGAGCCAACCATAGGGAGGGGGTCAGAGGGAGGTGCGGAGGCATGAGAGATTCCTGGCACAGGGCAACCCCCTCCCTTTCTCCTTTCCTCCACTCCTGACCTCTGGCTATGGCTGCCAGACTCAGAAGAGCGCAGGAGGCTGGGAGTCACAGGTAGAGATGGGCTGGGGGATCGGAATGGAGACAGAAAGGCCGAGAGGGAGTGGGCAGAAGCAGGCCCCTAGTACATGGGGAAAGTTTGCTCAAAGGAAACAGAAGTAAGGGGTTAAAAGCCACCCCAGCATTCCCTGCCAGAGGAATTTTTGATGAAGCTTTTGAAGCAAGGTGCCCAGGGAGAAGCCTTCAATGGTATCTCGGAACAGTTTGACAAGATCACCATTGGGTCATAGAGGCGACAGCAGAGTGGAGCGAGCCAAGAGTGTTGTAGGGTCAGGAAAAGGGTGTGAGGAGAGGACCCTCCCTGCCCCCCCCCCCGCCCCCCCCCAATTAAATGGTTGGCACGTTGGCTCCAGCTGAGATGGGAGATGACGACACCCTTAGCTCAGGCCACAAACACTAATTATACCCTCCTGTGTGGGGCCCTGGCAGTCACAGTTTGGCTGAGGGCCTCAGCAGGATGAAGGGGTCCTTAGAACGCTCTTGGAAAACAGCTCGAGGGATGCCTTACCGTTTCTTTGGGCCTTCTTTGATTTCATTCATTAACATTTTTCAGTTTTCAGTGGGTAAGTCTTTTACTTCCTTAGTTAAGTTTATTCCCAAGTATGTTACTCTTTCTCATGCTACTGTAAAGTGAACTGTTTTCCTCATTTCCTTTTCAGGTAGTTTGTTATCACAGTGTCGAGAAATGCAGTTGATTTTTGTATATTGATTTTGTGCCTGGCAACTTTACTGAGTTCATTTATTAGTTTTAACCTTTTTTAAATTTTTTGGTAGAGTCTTTAGGGTTTTCTTCTTTCTTTCTTTCTTTCTTTGTTTCTTTCTTTCTTTCTTCTTCTTTTTTTTTTAGAATCTTTAGGGTTTTCTATATACAAGATCATGCTATCTGCGCATGGAGACAATTTTGCTTCTTCTTTTCAATTTGGATGTTTTCTATTTCTTTTTTCTTGCCTAGTTGCTGTGGCTAGGACTTCTAATACTATGTTAAGCAGGAGCGTTAAGAGTGGACACCCTTGTCTTGTTCCTGATCTTGGCGTGGAAGATGTAACATTGTTAAAATGTCCAGACCACCCAAAGTGACCTACATATTCAATGCAATCCCTATCAAAATTACAGGCGCCTTTTTTAAAGTAATAGAACAGACAATTCTACAATTCATATAGAACCACAAAAGATTCACATAGCCAAAACAGTCTTGATACAGTTTGAAAACGAACGTGTCAGGAAGCACTACACATCCAAATTTCAGAATATATTCCAAAGCTATGGTAATTAAAACATACGTATAGACCAATGGGACAGAACTGAGAGTCCAGAAATAAATCCCTGCATATGTGGTCGACTGACCTTCCGCAAAGTACCAGGAACACACAATGGGGAAAGGATAGTCTCTTCAACAAATGGTGCTGGGAAAACTGGATATCCACATGCCAAAGAATGAAATTGGACTCTTACACCACACACACACACACACACAAATAACTTCAAATGTATTAAAACTTCAGACCTGAAACTGTCACTTGTCAAAGAAACCATAGGGGAAAAGCTTCATGACATTGGTCTTGGCAGTGATTTCATGGATAGGACATTAGAAGCACAAAAGCAAAAACAAACAACTGGGACTACATCAAATGAAAAAGTTTCTGCGCAGAAACACACGCACGCACACACACACACACACACACCACACACAACAGTGAAAAGCAACTTACAGAATAGGAGAAAATATTTGCAAACCACATATCTGAATGGGTTAATTTTCAAAATATATAATATATAATACCTGGATTGAAAAAAATGAGCTTGAATGGACATTTTTCCAAAGAAGACATACAAATGGCCAACAGGCATATGAAAAGGTGCTCAATGTCACTAATTAGCAGGGAAATGCAAATCAACACTGCTTCACATCTGTGAGGAGGGCTATTATTACTATTAAAAAAAAAAGACAAGTGTTAGAGAAATAGCTATTCTGAAAGACACAGTTAAACAAGAAGCTAAAAATAGAACGACCATATTATCCACAATTCCACTCTGAGTATTGATCTAAAAGAACTGAAATCAAGATCTCGAAGAGACATTAGCGCTCCTGTGCTCACTGTGGTAGCCAAGATGTCGGAACGACCTACATGTCCATTAACAGATGAGCAGATTTAAGAATGTGGTATACCCATACAATGGAATACAGTTGAGCCTTGAACGCAGGGGTTAGTGGCACTGACCCCCTGTGCAATCGAAAATCCACATATAATTTTTGACACCCCCAAACTTAACTAATAGCCTACTGTCGACCAGAAGCCTTGCCAATAACATAAAGTCAATTAATGCATATTTTGTATGTTATAGGCATTATACACTGTATTCGTACGATAAAGTAAGCCGGAAGAGAGAAACTATTACTAAGAAAATCCTAAGAAAGAGAAAATACATGTACAGAGCTGTACTGTAAAAACTCTGGATGTAAGTGGACCCCCAGGGTCCAAACCCACGTTGTTCAAGAGTCCACTGTATTATTCCACTTTATAAAAGAAGGAAATTCGGCAGTATGGGGCAGCCTGGATGAACCCGGAAGACATTATGCTAAGTGAAACAAGCCAGTCACAGAAGGACAAATACTGCATATTTCTACTTGCACAGGGTATTTAACATAGTCAAACTTGTAGAAGCAAAGAATAGAATGGTGGAAGCCAGAGGCTGGGAGCAGAAGGGAGTGTGAGCTGCTAATCGCCACGCACAAAATTTCTGTTATGCCAGACGGATAGATTCTAGAGATCTGCTGCGTGGCATTGTACCTAGAGGTTAACAATAACTGTAATGTATACTTGAGAATCTGTTCAGAGGGTAGGCTACATATTAAGTGTTCTTATGACAATAACATTTCATTAACATTAAAAACATTTAAAAAAGAGGGGCACCTGGCCGGTTCAGTCGGTAGAGCATGTGACTCTTGATCTTGGGGTTTTAAGTGTGAGCCCCACGCTGGGTGTAGAGATTACTTTAAAAAAATGTTAAAAAAACAAATAAAAAAAGAGCTCACGAAGCAAACGTGAGCAGTAAACAGGAGGGCAAGGAGGTTCCTGCACCTTCTAGGCACCCATTATACTCTTCAATCACTTTGAAAACCACCTTGGCACAGCCATTTGCGCTTAGACAATGAAAAGTGCTCACTGAACATGATTCTTCTCCATCCCTCAAAGAGAGATCTGATCGGCGCATGTTATTTATGGCAAAAGCGGAATCAATTCCACGATGGCCTATTTGGCTTCCGCCGTGTAGCAGGCGCTGGGCTAGGGACCGAGGAGAGAGAAAGGTGCTTCATGAGGCAGGAGCAGAATGTCAAGAGCAGAGAGAGGCTCCAGCAGTCAGACCTGGATTCCAAAGCAGACTCTGCTGTGGGGCCCGGAGCAAGCTGCCTGACCTCTCTGTTCTCTAGCAACCGGGGATGATAATCTTCAGAGGTAAAAGAGAAAAGAATGCATCATGTGCTTGGGACCAATGCCTTTCACTGTGCTGTTATCATGACTAAATACTACATTGCTAAATAAATTAAATACTAAATTACCCAATACTAAAATACTAACAAGGCACCACGGAAAGGCTGGAGCCTCAAGGATGGAGTGCAATGCCTCGTTCTTGGGAGCTGTCCCTGTCCCCAGCTCTGCTGGGGGTGGGGGTGGGGACTTCCCAGAAGACGGGACTTGGGCTGGGCCTGGGAAAAGGTGTTATGGCCACGAAGAGAGAGACTCCAGGGATGGAGTCCAAGGTCTCAAGCTTGAGTAACTGAGAGAACAGTTAATTCAACTAGGTCAGAGTGTGCAAGGAAAGGCCCAGGGACTCCCTCCAGGGCAGGGTGCCTCTCAGAGCCCTCGGTGGCCTCCAGTCTGAAGGGGCTTTGGGGCCAAGCGCACACTCAATCTTAAAGGGGCATGGGGGTCAGTGAGCCCCGGGTCCAGCGAAGGTGGCCTCTGTGAGCTGAGGACCCCAAGGTTGTGGTAGGGCTGTGATGATTTTCTTCCTCTTAGGTTTGGGCTAAATGAGACTTTTCACACCAAGATGGCCCATGGGTCTGTGTTTTATTAAGGAGCTAGAGGAAAGGGGAGGAGGAGAAGCCATGGAGGTGTGCAGAAGCAGGGGATACAATGGGTGGCCCATGACTATAAGAAAAGGCAACCGGGTGAGTTCTGGGGCTGCTGCCTGGCTGCGAGGGGGCAGGAAGTAAGGGTCTGGGCCCACACCAGGACCTGGACTGTGCAGGAAGGCCCTGGGGAAGAGCTCTGGCCACATCTTTTTTTTTTTTTTTTTTTTTTTTTCAACGTTTATTTATTTTTGGGACAGAGAGAGATAGAGCATGAACGGGGGAGGGGCAGAGAGAGAGGGAGACACAGAATCGGAAACAGGCTCCAGGTTCTGAGCCATCAGCCCAGAGCCCGACGCGGGGCTCGAACTCGCGGACTGCGAGATCGTGACCTGGCTGAAGTCGGACGCTTAACCGACTACGCCACCCAGGCGCCCCTAGCTCTGGCCACATCTTGTTGGAGGGGCTTGAGGCATGACCTGGATGTGTCTAGTGGGCAGCCGGCAATGTGGGCCTGGGGTGGTTCTGGGAATTGGGAGGCCCCAGGGTAGGGGTGGGCCCAGTAGATTTGGGGTCGGCCATCTGCATGGCCTCAGGGGAATACCCTAAGCTCTTCCACGGAGAGAGAGGCAGCAGCAGTGGCTTTGGCTTCTAGAAACTTCTTAGAGCTGGCCCAACCTGCTTTGGGAATGTCAGTCAGGCCTAGGTATGAGTGTGTGTGTGTGACAGATAAGGTAGGGGGGGCAGCAACAGATTCTGCGAATTCACGTGTCTATCTCCAGGGAGCTGGCAAAGGCACAGGGCCCCCCTTCATGCCCCCATCTTTTCTTAAGGCCCTGTTTTAGGGAAGCTAAGTTCTCTATTTATTGGAAAGAGCCCTAGATTGGTCGGTGAGAAGCTCCAGGCAGCCCTGGCATTGACTGGCTCTGTGTCCCTCTGGGCAGGGCTCTCAGCCTCTGTGCCCCTTTAAGATTGGGCACGTGCCCAGTCCTAAGTCAGCCTGGAGGACACCCAGCTCTCTGAAAGCCACCGTGCCTAAGAACAAGTCCCTTGGGCATTTCCTTCCACACCCTGACCTACTTGCCCTGGTGCTCTTAGCACCCACTCCACACCGTGTCTTTCTCCCTAAACCCCTTCAGGGCCAGCAGCACGATCCCGCTCTACAGGTCAGGAGCCAAGGCTCAGGGCAGGTGAGCTCTCTCCTGAGATGGAACGGCCGAAAACCGGCAGAGGCGGGATTTGAGCCCCGGCCTGGTGCTCTTGAACCACCTCACTGTGGGCCCCGAGCAGACGGCTTGGAGCACGGGGCTCCGGTTTCCTCTTTTCACAAAACGGTGAAAGCCACAGATGAACTATTTACTCTTCAAGTTTACCGTGAGCGTGGCAGGCACTTTTGGGTTTGTGACACCGTCCTGAAAGGTTTCATGTACCCAACAAGCGTGCATTAGGGGAAGCTCCTCGGTTTCTGCGCACATCTCCTGCCACCTTCCGGATCTCACACCCGAAAGTTCTCGCTACCTCAGGCGGTGTTAGAAGCGTCCTGGCAGCCAGGGCCGGCGCTCGGCTGTAGCCCTGCCTCCTGCTGCTCGGGGAATCAGGTGATGGCAACACCAGGAGGTGCCCAGATCACGCAGAGGGAACGTGTCGGGGCAATCCAGGTCACTGCCCTCGAACAGCGCTGCTCCCTGCCTTGAGCTGGGCTGCCAGGGGCACAGGGCAACTCAGGCAGGGGTGGGAGGACCCCAAGAGGCCATCCTGCTTCCAAGAGGGCCGCCTTCCAGCCACCCCCGAGGGAGGGCAGATGCAAAGCTATGGCCTCTCGTGGTGCTGCGTTCAAGTTTGCGACGCTTTGAGAACGACACACGGTTGGAAGAGGCCGTTTTCTGATTCTGAGAAAGAACTCTGAAACCAGGCGCGTTCGTTAAGAAGTATGTCTGGCTACGAGACTGACGGGTTTCCAAGGTGCCCGGGAGAGGTGCGCGTGCTCTGCTCTAGCCAGCATCTGCACCGCCTGGGGCGAGCACCCTGCTCCCTAGAAGTGGATGCTTCCAAGACATTCACAAATACCCCTTCCCTTCTCTTACACTGCTCTATTATCTTCTTCCTTTCAAAAACACAAAAAATGTCCCTTGACGCCACCCCTCCCCTCTAGGTGACAGGTTCCTCTTTCCCTGTTGCCTTTCACAGAAACACTTCTCCAAAGACTTGTCCGCACGCACGTCCTCACCTCCACTGACTCCGCAGCGTGGCCTCACGTGGCGTCCGTGCTCGCCCCACTGACACCACGGGCCCCTGACCTCCTTGTTGCTAAACCCCGGCCGCTTCTCTGGCTGGTCGGATTGACCCCCCTCCGCCGCTCCCGAGGCTGCTCCTCCCTAGGTCCCAGGGCCGCTGCTGGGAGTGGGAGGGGGCAGCACATGTGACGGGTTGGCACCAGCTCCCGGTGGGATGATTCTCAGCCCTCCTGGAGCCTCCTCTGACCCGCGCCCTCCTGGCTGGCCTTCCCGCCTCCTGGCCACTCCTCCATCTACCCCTACTCCGTGGGTCACCCCATCTGGTCCCCCGCCTGGAGCACCAGGTGCACACTGTCACTTTACACGACGCTCAAGTCCATGTCCCCAGGGATCCCGATGGCTTCCTGATCTCCAGACACTTCTATCTGAGCAACCGCGGGACAGCTCCCTGGTGACTACGAGGTCACCCAAACAGAAGAAAACGACTCCTGGTTTTCATCCCCACTGTGTTTTTCTTCCAGGCCTTCCCATCCCAGAAAATGGCGCCACCAGGCCGATGAACCGGGAGCCCACGTCCCTTCCTCCTTTCCCCGAAATCTCACGTCAGCAGGTCCCGTCGGTTCCAACTCAAAAACATAACTGGAATACAGTCCCCCTCCACACCGTCACGGCTGGGTTCCGAGCCACCACCCTGTCACCAGACGACACCAACGGCCCCGTAAGGCGCTCCCGGCTTCTGTGTTTGTCCCTTCCAATTCCGGCCCCCGGGCGTAGCCAGGGTGACCTTCTGCAGTGGCAGGGCAGGCCGCCCCTGACCTGTACCTGGTAGGGCAAGGCCACCCCTGACCTCTTGCTTCTCAAAAGCTTCTCGGCAATTCTTGTCTATTTCTTTTTTTTAGGTGAAATTTAGAAGCAAATAATTCAACGGCAAACCAATCCAGACCAAAGATCTACTCATTCAGTTCATACTTCCTGGAGGCCTCCTCCCTGCAGGCAGCGTTCTAGATTGTGAGGTCTGAGTTAACAATACTTCCCTTTGGACGGCTCTTGCCCTTTATACAAACCGAGTAAATTACAGCCTGGCTTTCATAAACAGAAGCCCGGGGACTTACGTTTCTCTTTACCAAGCGATTGATCGCACGGTAAGTGGTACCGGCCCGTAGCTCTCCCCGGGCATCCGGGTTTTGCTTACAGACATTCCAAGGTGACGTTGTCGGCGCCGGTCGCTTACCTCCCTGAGGCAGGTGTAGATGGGGCAGACGAGCACGCGGAAGGGCTCGCCCGTGCTGCTGCGCATGGTGCCGAACACCTCGCACAGGAAGGTGATGAAGCCAAGCCAGCGCTCCACGTCTTGCTGCTGCAGCTCCTCCCGCACCGTGAAGTCCTTCTGCGGAGGCACAAGAGACCGGGTCAGCCTCGCCAAGGTCAACCCGCTCAGCCGTAGCGCCTACCGGCTAAGGGCTAGTCCGAGGCAACTGGTCAACCCCATGCTTTCAGTGGCTGGAGGGTGACTGCTGGGGACTCCAGAGCCACCCCGACCTGCGTCCACAGCGCCTCTTCCTCGGTTTCCAGATCGGGGGCCCGTCAGCCTTGCCTCGCTGACCCCAATGGCGAGGTGGGGGAGTGAGATGAAGGCGAGATGACACCTCTCCCAGAGTCATCGCCTCGCCCATTCCACCCCCTCTGGTTAACCTCCAAAGCATGCCCCCCACCTGAGGGAGGGTAACCAGAATATTGTCCTGCACGTCAGCCATTAGTGACTGAGGCCCCTCAGGGCTCCGGCACTGGGCTAGAGACAGCTACAGCCCCTGCCTGCCTAGGGCAAGTAGCAAGATTAGAGGCACTCATTTATCTTCCTTAAAAATAGTATCGCCCCATTGTGGGCCAGGCTCCGTTTTAAGGACTAGGAAATGACATGTTCACTCATAACTGTGATACAAGAATTAAGGTATTAAAGCCACTGGGGACAGGGGGGTCATTCTAGATGAAAGGTCTTTGGGAGCTCCGAGGCAGAAGTTATCGCTTCCAATTGGAAATCAAGGCCACGAAAAAGCTAGGATTCCGACAGGGGTGGGGTGCGTCTGGTGGGGAGAAAAACGATGTAGGGCGGGTAACATGGGTGTTTGGGAAACAGGGAGGTATAACCCAGCCTGGGTCCGGCATGGGTGGCATAGAGAGGACAAAACAGGAGGCAGGCCTGAGAAAGAGGGTGGGGCTAGAGTACGGACAACTGAAACCAGCCCGGGAGCTGCATTCTGTGTGATGGTTGGCAGAGGAGGTTTTGGGGTGTGTGCGTCACGAAAGGCCACGGTCATATCTATGCTCCTTACAAGGTTAATATGGCGTGGATATGGAGACCAGACGGAGGCCACCGCAAAAGCGCAGGCTGCGTGAAACCTGAACTCCCTGGCATTTTTGAGACGAGACTCTGTGGTAGGTTAGATTATATTCAGAAATATATCTCCCCTGCCCCTTGTCTTTGGGTTCGGCCATATGACTTGCTTTGGCCAACAGAATAAGCAGAAGTGACAGGGCGCCGGTTCTGATCCCAGGCCTTAAATGGCCTGATGTTTACTCTCCCATGCTTCTCTCATTGTCATGGGAAGGCCATCCGGGGGCCGGGCTGATGGTCCCAAAGGGAAGATGAGAGACCCGCGAAGCAGGGCCCCACCCAAGTCTAGACGAAATCAGGTGACCCCCAGCCAACTCGGAGGCACATAAGACAAGACAGTAAGGTGTGCCGTTAGGATTTCTGTGGGTGTCTGTCGAGCCGCAATAGCTGTCCGATACCGGATTGGCACATTGTCAAGATAAGGAGTCACAAAGCGATGGATTGCAGGGCTGATGGAAAAGGAAGACTCAAAGGTGACACCAAGATTCTGGATCTGGGTGACTGTGCCACCAAGAGCAACGGACACGGGACGGCGCACGCTGTAGAATGGGCGGCAGGCCGTTCCCACCGCCCAGTACCCGCCCCCTTGCTCATTTCGGCCACACACTCTCCTGGCTGCCAGAATCTCACAGAAGACGTGGTTCACGTCTGCGCCTTGTGCGTGACGGAAGTGCCATCTAGAAGCCTAGAAGGGCAGACGGGGCCGCAGCCTCCTTGGCTGGCAAATTCGGGCTGGGTGAGAAGATCTCCAAGAGACGTCACTCCGGTTTCTGCTTCTGATGAGCCTGGCTCACGGCTTATAATTTCACAGTTTGACCAGTTTAAAGCGTGTGTGTGTTCCAAACAATAGCGACAGCAGCCACTGCCCGTGCACCGGACACTGAGCCAAGTACCCTGTTCGTATTCGATCATCACAAGGACCCCATGAGGTAGGTCCTATTATTGCCCCATTTTATAGATGGTGAAACGGAGGTTAGAGAAGTTTGCCCGTGGCAGAGCTGGGATTTGAACCCAGATCTGCCCGCTCTGGACAAGCTTTTCTTCCTCTTCCTTTTTATTTTTATTTTAAAAGTTTTCAGTGTTTATTTTTGAGAGAGAGAGAGAGAGAGAGGGAGAGACAGAGGGGGAGGGGCAGAGAGAGAGGGAGATAAAGTCTGAAGCAGGCTCCAGGCTCTGAGCTGTCGGCACAGAGCCCCACGCGGGGCTCGAACGCACAAACGATGAGATCATGACCTGAGCTGAAGTCGGACGCTTAATTGACTGAGCTACCCACATGTCCGTAAATGTTTGTATATTTTTGAGAGACAGAGAGGGAGAGAGAGTGCAAGTGGGGAAGGGCAGAGAGAGAGAGGGAGAGAGAGAGACGGGGACAGAGGATCCGAAGTGGGCCCTGCACTGAGAGCAGGGAGCCCAGAGGGGCGGCCTGGTGGTGTTTTAGGTACCTGTGAATGAATACATGACTTTGCCCACCACCACTATATCCTTGTGTGGTCAGAGCAGAGGCAGACATTAGTGTTTCAATGTTCGAAGGGGAGAGACTAAGGCTCAAAGAGGTTAAAAGACTGGATCGAGGTCACTTAGCATTGGAATCTGAGTAAGAACCTCCGCCCTACCATTGCTCTCGAAATACCGGCCTGAAGGCTCTCAGCCTTGGTTGCACGCTGGAGTCACCTGGAGGAGCCTGGAAGCTACAGATGTTTGGGCTCCGCTGCAGAGAGGTTTGTGTCGTTGGCCACGGTGGGGCCAGGACCCCGGTAATCCGTGAAAGCCTCCAGGTGATTCCGTTGTGCAACCGTGGCTGAGAACCACAACTCCCGGCCTTTATAAAGTGCCGACCTGGGAGTCAAGTTGGGGCCCTCTATCAGTGCCTGAGTTATCCTTTCCCCATCTCCCAGAAAAATGCCTGTGCAGGCGGACGTAGAAGAAGAAATCCCCACGACAACACTGAGAAGGAAGATAACAGTTCACCAACAGACTCCTCACCAGACTCGGGAGGTTGACGCCACTAACTAAAGTGCTGTCATGAAGAAGCTCTTGTTGCCCAGAGCAGCTTAGCCTCCTCCCCAGAAGACCAAAGTCAAGGGGTAGATGGGCAGGCAGCTTGGCCTTCAGCCCTTCCCCGTCGGCCCCTGACTGGTAGGCAGTCTGTGGCTGCTTTCGCACCCCGTCCCGCGCACCAGGGCAGCTCCTACCAGCACTGCTCTTGCCCTGGTCACTAGGGATTCAGGGGCCGAAGGCACCCTGTGTCCTCAGAGGCGCGATACTATCAGGCAAAGCGCTCTCAGTCAGGAAAAGGCTTGGGGCTGTGCATACCAGAAGCCAGAGTTTAAAAAACCGATCACATCTGATCAAAGAACTACAGCTTGACTCAGTTTCCTCCTGGTAATCAGTGGCCCCAAGAGAGGACTCTGTTTGGGGCTGGCAAAACGCACTAGGAATCTGAACACCTGCTAAATACTGGAAATCACACTTGGGGTGTGCACATGAAACCACCCACAGAGAGGAAGACTCGACCGCTGCCACAGCAGACATCGAGAATTCCAAGGATGATCCATATGGCTAACCCCAGAACCAAACTGAGCCTCTGTCATTCAAGGGTAAGGGAAGAGAAAAGCAATCTGCCCTCTATGGGAAAAGCCTGCACCGCAGAACAGGGGCTCGCCACCCTGAAGGCCTAATGGTAATGCATGGCTTTGAAAATGAAAACAAGGTGCCAAGAATAAATAAAGTTAAAAATTCCAGTACAAACCATGGTGGGCTTTTAGGTCCCGAAGGGCAATAGCATGGGTTCTGTGACAGGTGGAGGGGTGTCACAAGTAGGGACCATGACTCGCTAAAAGCCCCAAGCTGAGAGGAAGTGTTAAGATGGGAGCCGGCGTTCGGGGCGGGGGGGGAACCGAATGGGAATGAGGAACACGGTGGCAACATGGGGACGCGAGCCGAAGGCAACAAAGGACGGAATGGGTTCTGCAGAAAAAGTCGTACATAAGACAAACTTGGAAAATAACTAGAAAGCTGAAGAGGGATGAAAAGGAAATGAAAAGGGAGAAGACTGAGTGGACGGATGTCTAACCTATGAATTACAGAGGTTTTCAAAAAGGATCCCAGAATAGATGGGATGCAGAGAGCAGAGCGAAACACTTTGAGTTGAAAACCACAAGTCAAAGAATACACTCTTCGGGTGGAAGGGGCGCACGGCGTTCCGGAGCCCCACCATTGATACTTAGCAGGAGAATTTTCTTTTTTAATTTCAAGAAAGAGAAAAATTCTAAAAACAGCTTTGATCGGGGCGCGGGGGGGGGGGGCGGGGAACAGCCCTAGGTTTCTTACAAAGGAACAAAAATGTGGTTGGCCTTACACTTCTGTATTTGATGTTAAAACTCAGAGACACCGAGGCAACACCTTCGTTTGTTTGAGGGGGAAAAGAACACACAGAGCGCCGAGCAAAAGCAGGAGAAACGCGTCTTACCTAAGTAAATGTTCTTCAAAGTCCTACCTACATGCTTAATAAGGAAGGAAATTCTGACACGTGCTACAACACAGGTGAACCTGGAGGACATTATGCTAACTGAAATATGCAAGCCACAAAATGACAAATACCGTATGATTCCTCCTCCACAGGTAACTGGAGAAGTCGAAATCACAGAAACAGAAAACAGAATGGTGGTTGCTGGTGGCTGGGGAGAGAGGGGACCGGAGAATTGCTTGATGGGTTAGAGTTTCAGTTCCGTAAGATGAAAAAGTTGTGGAGACTGGTTGCACAACAATGTGACCATAGCTAACGTGATGGAATTGCACACATAGAACCGGTCGAGATGGTAAATTTTACTTATGTGGTGTTTTCTGTTGCCGCAGTGAAAAATAATTTAAAAATGCAAAAGCTTTCTTAAGAGCATGCCCGGCCAACAAAATTTAGACTCAGCTTGAGGAAATCAGAGTATAGCAGGACCAGAAGTGAAAACTGAAACGAGGGAGACAGACTGATGAAGTTAAAATAAGTAATTATAACTTTGGTTGTAAGATAGAATCAAAAGCCGGAAACAGTCCTTGAAAGAGAAGCTATTTAATCTTTAAATGAAATCTGAATAAGAATCTTATAGTAGTAGTGATTTAATAATCTAAGATTAAATTACTGAAGACTGATAAATACTGGTAGAAAGGAACAGAAGACTGTAAGGCATACACATTTCATAATTTAGACCCGAAGGATTCACCAGCTATTGTGTTTTCCTTAAGTACGGTAAACATAGAAATAGAAGTTAAACTATGACTTTGCAAATATTAAAAGTAAACACTAGTAACCATTGGCCACACTGAAAACAGGATATATAAAATAAATGGATGGGTAAAAATAATGGTGGGAAAATAAAAATAAAATGAAAACACTAGTAAAATCAAAGTAGTTTTCAAGATAACAATAGTTAAGTAAAATAAAAAAGGTTATATATATATATATATGTATAATTACATTCATAATAGATAACAAGAAAGATTATATACTACATAGCATCGACTCAAATATATAGAACAAAATCTCTTGAAACATAAGAAAAAAAAGAAGAACAGTATTTGGAAACGAAACCACTAGTATTCCACGGCTAATGGACAAAATTCAATCACTTAAATGGTTTCAATAATGTAATTAATAAGACTAAAGGGAAACTAGCCTCATGTAAGTTGTGATTCACTACAAATTTCCAAGCACAGAAATTCTATTTGGGCCAAGCATTAAGAGCGATAAAAGAACAGCCAATTACTTGGGTGTTTAAATTTTTTTTTTTTCAACGTTTATTTATTTTTGGGACAGAGAGAGACAGAGCATGAACGGGGGAGGGGCAGAGAGAGAGGGGGACAGAATCAGAAACAGGCTCCAGGCTCTGAGCCATCAGCCCAGAGCCTGACGCGGGGCTCGAACTCACGGACCGCGAGATCGTGACCTGGCTGAAGTCGGACGCTTAACCGACTGCGCCACCCAGGCGCCCCTACTTGGGTGTTTAAAAATAGTCTCCTAAAGAAAGATGGAATGAAGAGATCATCAAATATATGATAATAGATTAGGAAATAGAGAGTTATAAACACTTGCGGGATGGGGTCAAAGCTATAATGAAAGGTGAGTTTATAGTCTTAACTATTTGGGCTATTAAAAAGAGGAAGCAAATACATCATCCAAACCTATTCTGTCCAGTATGGTAGCCACTCGTGACACAGGACTACTGAGTGCTTGAAATGTGGTCATACAAACTGAGATGTGCTGTAAGTGTAAAATAGAGAGGAGTTGTTAAAGACTTAGTATCAAAGAATGTAAATGTCTCATATTTAAAAAATATCAACTACATGTTGAAATTTTGGATATACTGGGTGAAATATGTTATTAAATTCGAAATCACACATGTGGAGGAGGCTCCTGGATGGCCCAGTCGGTTAAGCTGTCTGACTCTTGACTTTGGCTCAGGTCATGACCTCATGGTTTATGGGATCAAACGCCACGTTGGGCTCTGTGCTGAAGCATGGAGCCTGCTTGGGATTCTCTCTCTCTCTCTCTCTCTCTCTGCCCCTCCTCTCCCACCTCTCTCTGTCTCTCTCAAAGTAAATAAGCTTTTATTAACAAGGCTCTAGTAACTAAGGAAATATATGAAAGGACATAATAGCGATAAAGCCCCAAACTAATTAATTAGAAAACAGAGAAAGGAAATTATGTAAAATCAAGAAAGAAGAAACAGAAATAAAGCAGAAATACAATCAAAATATTAAAAAAGATATATAGTAGATAAAAATGTAATAAAAGCTATTTACAACGCTGTGTTGATGATTTGGGGGAAAATGATAAAACAGGCGATGTTAAAAAAAATAAATATAACCACACTTTACTTAAAAAAAATCAATAAAAAAGTCAGAAAAGATAAAAATCCTAAAATAAAATGAAAAATTCTGAATTTGGAGGTCTCTAAACTTATGATTTTTATAGGTAAGTTGATTCAAATTTTCAAAAAATTAGATAGCTGCTCTGCTATGTTGACTGATCTAGAACATAAAAAGATAAGTTTTTCCAGTTTCCTATTACCCAAATCTCATGATAGTATATTACAAGCAAGCAAGTCTATGGGCTTATCTCTCCGATGTGAGTTGATGTGAAAGTCCTAAATGAAATGCTAGTCAATAGATCGTTATAACCAAGTAGATTTTATGCCGGAAAGGCAAGGACGATTTAGTATTAGGAAATCTATCAACATAATATATTACATCAATAGGCCTAATTAAAAAATTGCAGCAACGTCCATGACCCTTGGAAGGAGATAAAATGATTTGATGTGGTTACGCGTATGAAAAACCCAGGAGAACCCTCTAATAAAGATTCGAATTAAGAAGACAGTTTAGCCACTAATTAATTAATAAGAGTATTTAGACCCAAAATTAATAAACAAAAATCAAAAGCTTTTTAAAATAAGATTAACCAGTGGGATATTTTAGTGCACAAAAGCTCCTTTTTTTAAAGCAACAAAAATACTTAACCAACATTATTTAGAAATGTGCAAAATTTCTATGAAGAAAATTGCAAAACCAAACTGAGAGATTCCGGACAGTCTTCCACAAATGAAGAAACACACAATATTCCTTAATGGGTAGAGAGCATTATAAAGATGGTGATTCCCTGTGAAATAATTCACAAGCGTAACTTCGGTTTGTACTCCACGTTCCAATGGGAACTCTTTGGAGGGAAAAGGGCTTAAAAAAATAATCCTAAAAGTAATTTGAAAGAGTACAGGAGAAAAGCTAAAATTAGAACAATCAAAATTGCAAAGAGTCATACGGTTTTTCACCTATCCTAAAGCTTTAATTCGAAAGGGTGTGGAACTGACATAAGTAAGAATGGATAGTTAGATCACATAGCCTAGAAACAGATTTGGTATCCATAAGGATTTATCACACGGTCCCCAGAGGACCACAAATCAGTGGCAAAGGGGGCATTAGTCACTCAGGCAACAGTACAGGTACAGCTGTACTGTTGGGAGTTGGGGGGGATAATACTTTAGAGTCTCCCTTCACACTGGGCCCTAAAATGAATACCAGATGGAATAAAGAGGTAAACCTTCAAGAAAAAAAAAAAAAAAAAGAGAGAGAGACAAACCACATGAATTTGAAGAAAATTAGATCGAGAATAAAATTTCTGGATGGAGAAGGGCTTTCCACATTAACACAACAAAGGAATGCATCAAAATATTACAAACACGCTTAGAAGGCAATTAATAGTCTGGGAAAAAAGTCTGTAATAAATGTGACACAGGGCAACAGTCAGTCTATAAACACCTTGATCAAATTTGTAATACAAGTACTAAATCCCTCATGGACGAATGGGAAAAGGCCATTAAAGGATAATTCACATATGAAAACATAAATTGCTGATAAATAAATAGAAACAAATTAATTAAGCCTCAGTAGCAATCAAATTAATGGAAATATCATTTTTTTCTACCTTCTATATTAATAAATTAAAAACCGGTGATGGTCGGCGCTGGTGAGGATGCGGTGAGATAGACATTCATATGCGTGCCGTGTAAATTGGTTATACGTTCCTAAAAAGATCTTAAAACAAGCCTTCAAAGTGTTCTTATTGTTTGATTTAGTGATTGCACTTGCTTAACGAGCACAAAAATTCAACAACCTAAGTATCCAACAATAGGAGAATGATTAAGTAAGCGATAATCCTTGCACCCATTAAACATTATGTTTATGAGAAGTTTATAACACCACGGGAAAATGGCTATATAACGCTAAGTGAAAAAACCGAAAGCATAATTGCATGTAATTGCATGTAATCGCATCCACAAATTTTTTAAAAACATTTTTATTTATTTTGAGAGAGGGAGAAAGAGAGAGAGAGTGTGAGTAGGGGGAGGGGCAGAGAGAGAGAGAGAGAGGAAGAGAGAGCCGGCTCAGTGCCGTCAGCGTGGAGCCCGATGCTGGGCTCGAACCCACGAACTGTGAAGATCATGACCTGAGCCGAAATCAAGCGTCAGATGCTCAACTGACTGAGCCACCCAGGCGCCCCCGTGAAATTTTCTTTGAAAGGAAAAAGATGAGAAATATCCAAGGTGTAACAGTCGTTGTTTCTCAATAGTGGATTTATGGATGACCTTTGTTTTTTACTTTTTATTGCTTCCTGAATGTTTCTATTTTTCTGTGAACATTTTGTTTTATAATCAGAAAAGCAGTTCCTTAGGAAGAAATTGGCAGGTTGTGACCCTTTCCCTTGATTTTTTTGACGAGGACAGCGTTCTACAAGCTAGCATTGACTCTCACTGGAAGGGTGGGGAAATGCGTTGCGAACATGCCCAGCTCAGAGGCCACCGAAACCCAGCTGCGTGTCTTCTCTGGGCACACATGTTGTCGGCTGCCGGCTTTTCCTCTGAAACAAGGAGCTCTTTTCTGCCAACCGAAATCGGCCGTCCCCTGGGTCTCAGCTCTGCCTTCAACATCGGCCTCTTGCATCCAGAACCAGCAAGGGGCCTCAGATTGGTGGCAGCCATTTCAAAGTCTGGTATTTGGCTCCAGGTTCTCATCTGCCCGGCAGGCTCCCTCCCAGCAACCCCTAGTGCCTTTCCCCAAACTTTAAGGCTACCATTTAAGCCCTGTTTCCTGCCTAAAACTATTTATTGACGTACTGCTATTTCCTGCACCGGCCACATCAATAAGCCCTGAAAGCCATTCAGTGTCTCAGGTTTCTCAAGGCATTCTGGGAAATTCTTCCCCGCTCTGGATAACCACATGAACTCTGGCATGATAGAGTCCTGTGGTCAAGCCAAAAACAGCTGCGTACAGGCACAGGGGGGAGACGCCCCCGCCCCCAGGCAGCCACGGCACTGGGGAGATGCCGTCCTGAGCGAGGGGAGGGGTAAGGCATAAGGATCACAGTGTATTCGGACACTTCCTGAAGTCCACGGGCAGCCCCACCGCTCCCTGCAAACTCACCATCATTCCCTTCTCCTTCTTTGAAAACAAACGACCCGGGGAAATGTGCCCATGCACACTCTCCACCCCCAGTGACTCCGGTTTGTTTCTGGGCAGAGAGGTGGCTGGGGCTGCCATCTCCCCAGCGGGGAGGAGAAAGTGCACTCTTACTTACTTCTGGCAGGAAGTTTCTTTTTCCTGGAGAGGCTGGGATGAGACGTGGGAGGGACAGGCATTGAGGAGCTGGTGACAGCCAGTGGCAGTGAGTGGGTCTCAGCCCTTCTCCTCGGCCACTGGCTGGAGGGCTCAAAGAGAGTATTTGATGGAATTCTTTATATTGGAAAGACGAAAAGTCATTTTCGACTAGGAGGTGCTCTATTTTTATTCGGCGCAGGCTTTCACTTCCTTCAGGCTTCTGCTTCAGTGTCAGCCACTCAGGGAGGCGCCCCTGCTGCCGACTCCCTCTCTAAAGTAGCAGTCCCCCCAGAGGCAGGGGAATTCCCAAGCCCAGAGCTGGTCCGGAGAGGAAACTAGAGCCTAGCTAGATCAATCTCCCGTGGCCTGAGACTCTAGAGAATCCTGGATGTGCCATTTCCTGTACCTTTTCTGGGCTGGGGCCTCCGGGCTCCACGCGACCCCTCTGCAACCTTATGAAAAGGGATTCAGGGAAATTAAGCCACCTCAGGTTGGTTTCAGTGGCTCCGTACCAGAAGAAGTGATGGCTGTAAAAACAGGCCCACCTTCTGTGATTGAACAGCGGATCCCTGGGCTCCGGGCAGGGCGGAATGGCGCTGGGGGCCAGGCATCAGGACACATGGCCGGGCCGGGTCGGTAAGGAGAATGGGCTGAGGCTGGGTGGGCATGCCTCCAGCACAGCGCCAGGGTCAGGGGAGGAGAAGGGAGGAAGGGCTATCTGGTAGGCATCTTTGTCTTGGCCGGGCTTCCTCCGGCAGCCCACACACCCTGCCTCTCAGACACCCACTTGGGGCAGCATCATGGAAGGATCACCCAGGGCTTGGCGTCCCTCCGACTGGGTCAGAGAGGCCTTCTTGGCTTCAAAGAGTGACGCGTGCGGTGTATCTGGCGCACAGTAGGTGTTTAACAAGTGGCGGAGAGACCTCTTGGTCATCGCATCCTGAGTCATTCTGTCCACCAAAGCTGGCCCCGGACCTGGCTGCCCCCAATCCTTCTGGCAGGCTGTGGGTGCAGCCCCGGCCGAGAGGCATGCTCACCAGGCTGCACCCACAGCTGGCCATCACGGCCACACTGTGGCCACTGCTGCTAGTCTTGACTCGGTCTTGTTAGGCGCTGAGGCCTGGCACTGGGGATTCACTCAGTAGTACCTCAGCTCTGGAACAGTGAGACTCTGACCCATAGGTCACTCAGGCTCGGGCCTGAGTCTGCTGTGGCTCCCCATCTTGTCTGGAGGGAGAAGGTGGCCCGGAGGCCAGTGTGAGCACAGGGCTGCAGCCTTTCCCCCCACGACTGGCTGCTTGCCTGGAGTTCTGATATCTGCTGGGCCCTGCACTGCTCCTTGGCTCTGGGCATGTCCTTTCCCACTCCAGGCGGGACTTCTCACTGAGTATCCCTGACTTGCCTGGCCCGCGGACCAGACATCCACCCACATGATGCCAAAGCCCTGGTCACTCTCACTCTCCACTGCTTCACTCTGCTGTGCGCTGTTGGGTAGTGATCTCAGCTGGGAGTGACAGAAACCCTCCCAAACCAGCACGCGGCCTCCACTGGCTAACGGGAGGGGTGGGGTCCAAGGACACAGCCGATCCACGGGGCTCACGCAATGATGCCAGAGCTGGCCCTCCCGCTCTTGCCTCTGCCTGTCTTGGTTTTGTGCATATTAACCACCTTCTCTCCTGCCAGGGTCTCCCTTTGCGACGGCGAAGGGCAGAGATGGCGGTCAGTAGCTCCCAATCTCTATCATAATGGCTTGTGAGCGGAAGGAAGACAGACCTCCCTGTGTCCTACTGTCCAAACCACAAATCTCAGGGACAGATTCTGATTGGCCCTGCTTGTCACTTGACCATCCCTCAGCCCAATCACTGCAGACATGGACATGGGGCTCCCTGATCTGCCAGACCCATGTTGCCAATTTCATAGCTGGGCAGGTGGGGCGCTACGACTGGTCCCCAGACCACAGATAGAGGGAACAGCTCCCCACTGCAAACACAGATCTGGGTCTGGGACCATCACTGGGGCTTTCACACATGCCTGAAACTCTCCAGAGCATCATGTCAAATGCCCTGCCTGTTGGTGGGTACTATAGCCCTTTGAGTCCCACTCAAAAGGATGAAGAGAGAATAACGTTATTGGATGATCTTGAATCTGCTTGAATCAGTGGAAATGAAAATCATTCCCCCAATCCCAGCCCTCCAATTATTACTAATAAAAAAAAAAATCACTGGAGACACTCTCCATCACTGATGGTTCATGGACGGCACTGTGGCTGGGAACAGCCATCAGCCACTTCCAGTTGAATCTAGAACCTTCTGGAGACATTCTCCAAGCCTCCCAGGGTGTGAGCACCTAGAATATCTCTGGCTTGGCAAAATCAGGTCAGGTTGGCTCAGCTCTGCTGATCTGTATGGGGGGGGGGGGCGGGAGCAGCAGCAGCACTGGGGTGCAGTGGGGAGAAGCTGAGAAGTCGGGCTGATTCAGTGAGAATTCTGTCTCACACTTAGGCAGGCGTGAAGCCTCATTATCAGGCGAGGGGGAGCCAGCACCTGCTGTGGCTGTGGCCTTGAGAAGCCCTCAGAAGAGGCTGGAAGTTTTGCTTTCGGCCTGAGGAGGAAGAGAGGGCTGGACTGTTTGACAGACAGGAGGACCGGTGGGGGCGAGCAGAGTGTCATAGGACTCATGTAGCCCCAGAAGACACTCACGGGTACAATTTGCAAGGTACAGGTGAACCGGAGCACCGAAGTCTCCCGGGGCAGCCCTCAGTAACCAGCCAGAAGACCATGTGGGAGGTACCCTGGCTGCCACCCTGCCCAGAGAGTGGCCGTGGCCTTGGAGGCACATAGGGTCACCAGGGTCTGCCCTGGCGTGGGGAGGTCTTACCCATCATGCAGAGCTCTCTGTGGGGAGGGAGGGGGCGTGCACGCTATGGCCTCGGCTCCGGGAGCAAATAAAAGGCCACAAGTCTGCAAAATAAAAACGCCACAAGTCTAGTTTGGGCAAGTCGCTGTGCGGTTATTGGGGCAATCTCTGTCTGTGCCTGATTCCCCATCAGGCGTAGAGTGGAAAGAGACTAAACGACCTGCACAGGGTCAGGAGGATGACAGAGTGATGAAATGGATGTGAAAACCCTAGGGAAAAGGTGAGAACCCTCCCTGCTAAAAAAGAGTTATGATGCCCACATGACACGATTTTAGGAACAAGGCATACAGGAGACAAGTACCCTGGCTGGGGTTTTCCGTGTCAGGAAAGTGGGAGCTGGGGCTAGAACCCAGCTTTTCCAGCTTTCGGGGATTTCTAAGGTCTGGTCCTAGAGTTTCTGCCTGGACCAGATGCTCCCACAAAAGTCGGGTCACCTCTGGCAGGCAGAAGTGCTGTCTGGGATCCCACTGCTCGGGGCCAGGCCCGCAGGCTGTGCTCTGGAAGCGGTAATGAAACTGAAGACATGAAATCCTACTTTCAGGGAGCAGCCCCATCACTTCTGAAACTGTCTGGAAGCCTGGCGATAAAAATAGATAATTACACAGGCGTTATTAAACTATTTATAGAATTTGAGAAAACCCCTTGAAATGCTCACGCAAAGATTTGGCCTTTAATGGGGATTCCAGAATGACTCAGCCTGAAGCCCAAATCCACCCTCGGCTTTGAACTTTGCCACAGACGAAGTCTTCAAAAGTCACACTAACATTTATGGGGCATTATCCCTCAGGGAAGCTGGGATGGGGTGCGCACATCTTTTATCAAGCTGCATCCCGAAGTGTTTATTGGACAACAGTGAAGCAACTACGACCAGGGGTGGGGTTCTTGGAGGGGAGCTGGAATGGAGGACACAAGGTGCAGAGGGCTCACGGAAGGCCACAATTTGCACTCGTGAAATGGGGATCCTGGCTCCTGCCCCGATTATAAAGACCATGTGGGGATATGGATGTGGAAGGGACGGTCACGCTTGCTATTTTCTGCAAAGAGGTGGATGGAAGCTGTTTGCATCAGGCTCTGTCTGAACGCGTCCCTCTATTGCAACGTGCCGTTGCGTTTGGAACCATGTGGGCTTGATGTCTGCTCTGTGCTCAGTGCTGCGGGGGTGGGGGTCTCCCTGAAGGAAGCACTCAGGCCCTCTTGATGAGCCGTGAGCTCCAGGCCACAGATGAGATGGGCCCTTATGTTGTTCCGAGGAGGCTTGAGTCCCCGGTCAGGGTGGAAGAACGGTGGTCGGGTGGGCAGACTCCGAGAGCCTCGGTGCCAGGCAGAGGCCCTCTGCTAGATCTGTTTCACGTGGTTGAGGATTTGCCCGAAGTCAAGAGTACACACTAGGGGCTCAAAAGCCAAAGTGGCCTGGATGATCGGACTCCCATCCAGCCCTTGGACCTGGGTAAGCCCCAAGACCTCCCACAGCCTCACACTCCCACATGGGAAAGGGTAACAGGGCTAGACAGAATGAGAGTGAAAACTGCCTGGCCGAGGGGGATACTCAATGGATGTTTGTCCCCTCCTTGCCCTTGTTTCCTTGGCCTTCCCAGGTTAGGCCCCAAGAATATCCATGCCAGGTGTGATGGGATAGCCTGTCTGACCTCCCGCTCCTTGACCGGTGTGTGGTGGGAGTTAGAGCCAGGCATGGGTGATGGCATCTGTGCAGAGGAGGAACTGTGGGTGGTACTGACATCAGGTTACTGAGCCAGAGGAGGCGCAGGGGTGGGAAGCATCCCACTGGGAGCTGACGTGCTGGCTAACACAAGTCTCATGTGATACTTTATTTCCTTGGCTAGACGGGAAGCCTTTTGGTGTCTGCCTCCTTCCTCACATAACCGGCAGAGAGTAGAGCTGGGTATAAAACAGCAGTTTGGAGACTCTTGATGACTTCACTTGAGGGGAGGCCTTCAAGATATTTCTGCTGAAGGGTGTGTTAACTGTGAAATACTGGAAGAGTTGGAGAAGAAAAATCCATCCTGTCTCCATGCATACGAAGGTGCCCCCACCCCACCCTGCTGAGCTTCTCTCACCAGGACTGGGGACACTCTGGCCCTTGCGAAGCTCACCCACATACTCATCCCGCAACTGTTGGCCTTGTTGTTTTCTCCTCCCGGAGGCCTCCTGCCTTCTCTAAGTGAATCCTCTACTCTGCTTACTGCCCCATCACTATATCATTTGCTCTTCATCGTGGCATGTAACACAATTGAGAATTATACACCTGCTGGTTTATGTGCCCAGTGACTGCCTCCCCCACTGGGGCCACAAGCACCGTTAGGGCAGCGGAATTGTTTTATTCCCCAATATACATCCAGCGGCCAAGTAATAGGCTTTTAGCAAGTATTTACAGAGTAACTGAATAAATGAATGGGGGCCTCTGAGGCATCTCAGTCCCAGGGAGAGGACGTTGTTAAGGCAGAGGGAGGTGATCTCTTGGCTGCTCTACCGGTAGGTAACTTCTGTCTTAGATCTGAGCTTGGCAAAAGATCAGAGAGGGCATGAATACAGGATGGGTTGTATTCTAGATGGGATTGTAAAGGGAAGTTTCCTAAGGAGAAAGGTAGATGCTAGGATGGGAAGCTCATCCTGTCCTTATTCAAGTTTCTGCTCACATTTAGAAGGAAGAAAGGGATGATTCCTCATCAATATGGAGTCCAACAGGAGCCAAGAGAGAAAAAGGAGCTCTGGAATTAGAAGAGGGTGTGTTAAGCTTACTAAGAGATGATCTAGCAGAAAGACCAGAAGATCTGCCTCTCTGGGGCTAGGTGACCTTGGGCAAGTTATTCACCTCCCTGGGCCTCAGTGTGGTCATCCACAAAATGGGGCTGATGAGACTTGTCCCATCAGACCCACGAGTGGTGGTGAAGACCAAATGAGGGACGTCATCGATACAAAATCCCCTGGAGAACTGAAAGTACTCTACAAAACTGGGTGGTTGGCCTTGAGGGGTGGGAATCACACTTGGCTCATCAGCCCCTTCACGTCCAGCTAGGTCCTGGCCTTGCATAAGGTGAATTGAGACCTTCCTGAATTGCTCCACATGTCCAACGGCTGCCAGCTGGCACCGATCGCCTCCCCACCTGTGGTCCTGCTGACCTGGCTCGGCATTCTAGACATTTTGGGCTCGATTATTCCTTTCTGTGGGGCGCTGTCCTGCGCACTGTAGTCCTCTACTCACTCGATGCCAATCGAGGCTCCAGACCTGCACCCCGAGTAGTGGAGACAAAAACTATCTCCAGAGGGTTTCAAATACATGCTGGAGGCAAACTCACCCCCCAGCTGAGAGCTACTGCCTCAAGTGAAAACTCTACACAGTCCTATACCCCACGGGGCAACTTTTTAGGACACGGCAAGACTCAGAGGCACCGGAAAAACGCTGGGGAACAACGCGGCGAGGGGCTCTACCAAGGCCTGTTAGGGGACACTCCCGAAACTGTCTTTAGAAACCTCCTGGGGCCGGCACCTGTCACACACCTGCCCACCAGGCCGCCACCTCGCTGGACTCAGACTGGAACGCACGCTGACTCGGCACACGCCCAGTATGAGTATATACAACCTGCCCCTGTGTCCAGTCCATACACTGTGGGCCGTTTTCCTTCTTGTGGATTACAGACACAGAATGAGGATTTTAAAGAAAGCTTGAGCCCTGATGTGTGATGACCCAAAAGCCCAGAAGGGTAAAAATAAAGCTTGGCCTCTGGAACTAACAGCTCTGTGCTTAGGTTGTGATGTCAGCCCCGTGAGCAAATCATCTTTCATCAGTCTGGCTGTATTTTTAAATGTGAACAGCTTAGCACACTTAGCACGACTTATTTGGGGGTACCTTGGACAACAGATAATGAAACCGCATTCGGCGGATGATACTGACAAATACCTCCCACGCCAGTGTCCCCAGATAAAAATAACGTCAGCTCGCTCACAGGTCTCTGGAAAGAAAGGGCAGGAAGCTGGAGGTACCCATCGCGTCTGGCACTTCCCCACCCGCCCGCCGGCCCCTTGGTGGCACCGGCTCTGCTCCAGGCGGAGGAAGTGTTCCCCGGGTGACAGGTGATGTTCTGACTAAGTGAGAGGAACTGAAGACCTGGAAGGGGTGGTCTGTCTCCCCTCCCATGCCGCCAGCTCTGCCCAGCACGGAAGGCACCGCTTCCTTGGCAAACACCCAACGGGAGCCCAGAGGGCACTCTGGGAGTCTGGGCAGGGCTCCTGGCCTTGCTGAGCCCCATCTGGAGAACAGGTTCATACGAGGAGCCCTACCACCTCTCACAGATACCGCGAGATCCCAATGCTTGATTCCTGTCCCATAGGGGAGAGGCTGGCTGCAGGCCTCAGTGGAATTATCCCAGAGGCTCCCCCCTGCCCTAGAGCGCCCCCAGCGGCACGCCCCAGTGCCTGACGTCGCCCCATTAGCACCACACCTTTAGGAGAAGGCGCTGTTTCTCCAGAAACACCCCCCCCCCCACCCCGGTCAAACCACAGGTAATATCAACTACAAATCACGTTGGCACAACTTAGCTGATCAGAAACTTCCCCTTTATATGAAAAACAGGACTCAAGACAGGTGGGGTTTGAAGAGAGGAAAATTAAGGGTAGTTCAGATACTCCTCAAGGGGCAGCACTATGGGAAATCATCGGGGTGGCCCATCGCGGGAGGCCTTGGGAGTCCACGGGGGACTTTGACAAGGGTACTGCGGACTCGGGCAGGGAAGGCTGTTGGTGCAGAGTCTGCTGACATGGCTTTTTGGCCCTGGGCTGGGCACGTCTGACTCCGGCCGTCAGTGAAAAGGCTCGAGCCGTGTTCAGGATGGCCCAAAGGACACTGCAGGTTTCCGACACAGACTTAAGCAGTGGGATGGGGGGAACCATTCCCGTTTGAGGAGTGTAAGGGAGGAGCGTGCTCACAAATATTTCAGAAGCCACAAGCACATAAAAGAGGCAAGCCTGGGGGCTCCTGGGTGGCTCAGTTGGTTGAGCCTCCCACTTCGGCGCAGGTCATGATATCGCAGTTTGTGAGTACGAGCCCCACATCGGGCTCTCGGTTGTCACCGTGGAGCCTGCTTTGGATCCTCTGTCCCCCTCTCTCTCTCTGCCCCTTCCCTTACTTGAGCGCATATTCTCTCTCTCTCGAGAATAAATAAACATTAAAAAAAAAAAAAGAGGCAAGCCTGTTCCAAATCCTTCTCCCCTAGTCAGCTTTGGGGAGGCTGCAGGTGCAGTGTGTGGTTCAGAGTGTGGGGGGCATCTGCTGAAGTTAAGATGGTCTCTTCCTTTTATTTATTTTCATTCATTAGAAAAAAATTTTTTTAATGTTTATTTTTGAGAGAGAGGGAGAGACAGAGAGTGTGCAGGGGAGGGGCAGAGAGAGAGAGGGAGACATAGAATCCAAAGTAGGCTCCAGGCTCTGAGCTGTCAGCACAGAGCCCGACGCGGGGCTCGAACTCACAAACCGGAGATCATGACCTGAGCCGAAGTCGGACGCTCAGCCGAATGAGCCACCCAGGCGCCCTCTGGTCTCTTCCTTTTAATACTGTCCATGTTGATAAGCTGCTTTCTGCTCTAACCAACTCCAGCTAGTCCCCTCTTTCTGTGCAGAGACCCTCACTGAATTTAAAAAACTTAAATAAAAACATAAATAATAAAAAAAAAAAAGCAGAACAGTGAAAATGTTTGCCATTTTAAAAATTGGTCTCTTGGGGCTGGCGGAAGGGGGGTGTTCCCCCTCTGCCCTAAGCATACAGGTCTCATGACTGCTCGTGCCTGAAAGACAGCACCTGCCTTAGCACTGTGGGTGACTAACAGCTCAAGGCAGAGACGGCTAGGACTCTGTCTTTCTGGGGAGGAACATCCCATTATCCATAAACCTTCAACTCTTTCACAAAGAGACAGGGTTTCTGAATCATTAAGCGAGTGACCAAAAAGAAGAGGTGTATACCCCAGTGCCAAACCCCATTTTGGGGACTCAGAGGAAGGAGGTCTGGTCATACCTTCCAGGTGCGTGAGCTCCCGGGGAAAAGTAGGACCCGCCTATCTGAGAGAGTCCGGAGACTACAGACCCCTCTTTCTTTACAAGCCATTTTAAGAGGTTTAAATAAATAAAACTAAGATGTGATTTTTGTTTTTTCTTTTGCCCCTCGACAAGCATTTTCATCAGATGGAAGAATTCACTGTAGACTTCCTTGAATTTGGGGACTCCCTTAGAACAGCCCTGACTAGAGCCATCATACCCTCAGGAAGCTGTCTGTATGGGAGCCGATGACCGTGGAGAGATGGGGAGAGGCTGGGGGAGAAGCTAAAGCCCACTGACAGGTCACATCATCTTTCGAGGAGAAGGGAATCGTGACAGCCTGAGGATCAAAATCCCTGGCCAAGATAATGCCACCTGCGTCCAAGACACGGCTTCGTCCTAATATGAAAGTAACATTAGATAAAGCCAACACAGGAAGTGAAGACAAAACTGCCTGCTTGTGATTTCTGCGCTTTGTCATAGAGCCCGTGTAGAACCCCAGCCCGCTAATCTGGAGTCTGCGACACTCCATCCATCTGTGTACCATCCCTCCTTCCCTCCCTCCTTCCCTCCCAGATGTTCATGGGCTTTCTCTGCCACACACTGACGCCAAGGCAGTATGCGCAATGGGCCTGGGGGAAGGAATGTCCTAAGCAGCATTCTGAGATTTGCTGAACAATCAGGAAAACCTACAGAGTTCGACAAACTCCGGGTCTGACAGGCATCTCCAGAGGGCATCTGCTCCAATCCCACCTGCTTTCAATCATCCTACGTGGCTTGTAAAGCTGTCCTATTTTTAAAGCTATTCTGGGAGGAATGTCCCCAAACTTCCCTCTAGTTCCAAGTTTTCTCTCTACTTGCTACCCCACGCAGTTGGCTACTGAAAGGTCAACCCCCTCGCTCAGCTGGAGCTCCCATCTCTGGGACCATCGGCCAAAACCTACCCCCTCTTGGTGTAAGGCCCCCCACCCACCTTGGGGGGCCTGCGGGGGAGCCTGGTTTGCTGGGAGGAGCTTAGCTAAGAGACTTAGCTCATGAGTCTCTTAGACCTGGCTCTCCTGCTCACTCCGTCTTTCCATCACCGCTGTGCTAGAATGCTGCCAATTCCTTGCCTGACGTGACTTAAGAGCGTTCAAGAGCTCAAACTTGCTTTCAGCTTTGGGCCTGGCTGGGAAGAAGGAGTCTACTGAAGGAGCAGCAAAAAATACAAGAGGCGGGGGTGCCTGGCTGGCTTAGTCAGTTGAGTATCCGACTTCGGCTCAGCTCACGGTCTCACGGTTCAGGAGTTCGAATCCCGCATCAGGCTCGCCGCTGTTGGCGCAGAGCCTGCTTCGGATCCTCTGTCCCCCGCCCTCTCTGTTCCTTCCCAGCTTGTCCTCTCTTTCTCAAAAATAAATAAAATATTAAAAAAAAAATTAAAAATACAAGAGGTATTGCCTATCGATCTCTAGGAGGAAGGGGTGGGGAGCAGAAAGATGGCAGGGCAGGGTAAATGGGATAGAGCACCCCATGGCACTTCTGTGGGGAGCCAGTCGACAGGCCCAAAGGATCCCTAGTGGTGTGGGTACCACCCCCTCCATCTGGTGATGGGGATGAAACCTTCCGTAGAGCAGAAGAGAAGTTAATAGAGGCAGAACGGCAGCCCCAACTCCATTTGTCTCAATTTCCGGTGTCTCACTGGCGGGGCTGTGTAGGCATGGTTGGCTGGGAGACCTTCCAGGACTGCTTATTTGCAAGGCTGGGCTAAGCGGCATAGTCCCTGTGGTCTGGGCATCGGCCTTCTGGGAATCAGGCTGTCCCTCAAAGCCCTTCCCTATTTTCCCGGGGAAATGACGGGACCCAATGGCACTCAAATCTGGTAACGCTGCGGTGGGCGGACATTTTGAACTCCATCATTCCTGCCGGGGCATTTATCCTGTGACCCGAAAGGAGAGCTTGGGAGGGATTTTTAGGGAGAAGTAGATGGAAGAGGTACATCAGCAGGATAATTATTAAAAAGGAAAAGGGGAGGAGGGGTTCGCGAGCAGCCTGCTGGAGCCCGTGGCCACACACCAGGCCATCCTCCTCCAGCGTATTCTGTTTACTGAGAGATCGCCATGGAGGCAGGAAACATTTTGTCAGAAATACCGAGCACAAAATATAGTGGGCGCTAAATACTTAATAGTATTGGCACCACCCACAGAAGCCAGAGTTACACATGGCTGTGGGGAAAAGGTCTGAGTTATATAAAGCCACACGGAGCAAAGATAGCCCTAGGCGCCCATCCCAGCCTCTCTGTCAGTTTTCCGGAAGCTGAAATTTAAGCCTCACCAAGGAATGAAATGATAAAATGACACCATTTTCCCATGAAATGTCAAGAGGTTTAGAGGTGATGGGGCTACAGCCCGCGCCTCCTGGTTTCTCTCTAGCAGAGGACTTCTCATTTACAAGCATAATGAATTGCCTCCTGTTGTGCCCTGCCCTATGCCAGCCGGGGAGGCGATCCGGACAGGGGGGAGGGGGGTGTGTGGGGCAGGGTTGCAGCCTGTCTCCTCCAGTTTGCCTTTGGTCACATGCAGGTGGCTAGGGCACCATTCAGCTTATGACTGGTGGACAGAGGCAAACACAGGTTCTGATCTAAAGCAGGTGGCCTTTTTAGCATCTACCCACATTCCTTTGGAGATCTCGTTCAGTCTGGTGGTTTTATGCCACCTAATGGCTCTTGGAGGCTTATTTCTGTCCAGATCACCCCTCTGGACACTGGACGTGTCCATCTTCTGTGGATTGTGGATTTCGAAACGTGAGGTCTCCAGTAGCGTGCTCCTGGTTCTACCCTCCACACTGACTCCTCCCATCGTCCTTCCTTCTCAGGGAGTGGGAGCCCCTCTTCTTGTTGGCCAGGCTCCAAGCCTCGGATCACCCTTAACTCAAACATTCTTCCTCGTACCTACATCCCATCCTTCAGTGAATCCCGTTAGCTCTTCCTTCACAGTCCATCCAGACTCTGCTCTGTCTCTCTACCCTGATCGGTTCCCCATCAATGCTCATTTAGACCCTCCCTAAAGCCTTCAAGCTGGTTTAACTGAGTCGACCCCACCTTTTTCTGACTACTCTCAACCCAGCAGCCCAGACGATCCTGCGAAGACCTAAGTCAGATCTTGCCTTCCCTGCTCAAAACCTTCTGAGGCATTCCATCCTGCTCAGAGTAGATATGCCATCTTCATGACAGCCTACAGATCCCCATACAAGGTAGGTCCTGCCATGGCTCTGACCTGCTTACCTCCCATAATTCCCCCCCCCTGGCCTCCTTGCTGTTCCTCCATGGGGAAGGCCTCCTCCTGCCTCAGGGCCTTTGCACTGCTGTTTCACTTTGCCTAGTGCTGCATGGTTCACTCCTTCACGTCTGTCCAAAGGTCACCTCAATGAGCCCTTTCCCAATTGCTCTATTTAAAACTGCACCCCCGATATACCGTTCCATTTCCTCCACGGTCTCGTCTGACTTCGGCTCAGGTCATGATCTCGCAGTTTTTGAATTCAAGCCCCGCGTCGGGCTCTGTGCTGACAGCTCAGAGCCTGGAGCCTGCTTCGGATTCTATGTCTCTCTCTCTCTCTGCCCCCTCCCCTGCTCATGCTCTGTCTCTGTCTCAAAAATAAATAAAACATTAAAGAAATTAAAAAATTATTGATTGACCTATTGGATCTATTGTCTTGATGTTCACTGTCCCCTTCTCATTAGAACGTAAGCTCCATGAAAGCAAGCTATTTAGTCTGTTTTGTTCCCTGCTGAATCCCACGGAGCCCAGAGCCCAGGGCCCAGCCTAGCACCTGACACACAGCAGACCCTTAGTAAACATTTCTTGAATGCTGAGTGGACAAAATTGTCTAAGTTTTTGCTAGAGAGAGAGGAAAGGACCAGTGAAATGAAGCGAAGGAACCAGCTAGCAAAAGCCAAGTGCCCAGAGAAGGGTGACTGGAAAAGGTGCTAGGGAGAGAAGATTCCAGGAAATCTGGGAAAATGGATGTGACGCAAGCAGGATCAGCGGCACCCAGAGAAACCTCTTAGGAGGGAAGCTCTAAAGAAGACAAAGCTAGAACAGAAGATACAATTGAGGCAGCGACAGGCTGCAGGGAGGCCCGGAGGGATGCTGTTTATCCTTAGGTGAGCTGGACGCTTTACATGAAGATGGGGAGACCCCCAGGGCCAGGCTGAGCAGGGGGGTGCAATTTCCCCTCATCATGGTGGGTGGGGGTGGGCAGGGGACCTGACTTGGCGACACATCTCCTCTCCTCTCCTCTCTGGGTCTCTAAGGGCCCTGCCAGCTTGTCCATAACTTGCCTTTCATCTTCAGAAGGGAGAAGATGAGAAAAGAACAAAATGGAAAGTGAAAACGGCAAACACGGTTTGAAAGAGCAGCGGTCTAAGGAGACCTAGACCCCGCTCGGCCTCTATCTTACCGGAGGGCCCTGGGCAAATCCCAGCCCTCTCCTGCCTCAGTTTCCTCACTAGTCCAGGGGGTGGCTCTCACAGACGGACGAGCCAAAAAAAGCAGACGTGTGGGGTTACCCGTGGACAGGCGTCCATGCCTCGGCCTGGCTTGAGCCACTGGGTACGGTTCGTATAGAACTCGTCCTCTTCCCCCACGTCTGCTCATGACCTCAAAGACCGAGTCGTGACATTCCTAGGAGGTCGTTTCCAGGAGCCAAGTCTCTCCTGGGCGGACGGCGTGTGCGGGCAGAACAGAGATGGGGGGGAAGCTGTTAGAGGTGAACCCAGGGCCCTCCAGAAGGAGAAGGTACATTTGGGAACACCAGGAAGTGGGCCAGCTCGCAGAAGCCACAAGGAGGACGTGTTCCCCCACACAGACGTGGCCTGTGATGTGCCTCTCCGATTTCCAGGGTGGCGACTGGAGGTGGCCCTGGCTCCAGCCAGGCGGGGTCTGAAGTGGGAACTTCAGAGCCGGAGTTGGCTGCATTCCTCTGAAATCCCCGGCCTCTGAGAATGAGAGCTGCCGGTCACGTCCTCCCCTCACACGTCTCTCCTCCGTGAGAGACCGGGCCCCAGCCCCTGGCGGCCCAGGCGGCCCCTCCAGTCCCGGCGCTTTCTCAGTCTTTCAGGAAACGGCTCCAGGCCTGGTGGGGTACGTGTATCCGGGGGCCGGGGAGGGGCGGCGGAGCTGGGCCCGGGCCAGAGGGCTCTGTGGGGCGTCCCGCTGGACTTGGCAGCCTGCCCCTGGGTGACTCAAGCCTGCTGGTCGCCCCCTGCCCACAGGCCTGTCTTGAACTCAGGGCTCCAGAAACAGCCTTCTCCCAAGGCCCCAGGAGCACCTTTGCAGTTCCTTGCCCTCGGACCTTTGTTGACATTCCCAGTCTGCTTGGCTTGACACTTCCTTCACACTGGACCCTTGGCCCAGTGACCCCGGGCAAGTCACTTCCCCAGGCCGGGTCCGGGAAAAGGAGGGGCCCGACTCACAGGCCTCGGGTCCTCAGCTGTGGCACTTCATCCTTTGGGAAAAGGTGGCTACCCCTCGAGTCTGGTCTCTTCTGCAGGACCATGAGAGCCTCGGGCAGGAACTGTCCTCATTCCATCTCTGTCATCTCCCCTGACAGCCTTGGGCGCTGAGGGCGGTTCATACACGTGAACTACATCCGGTTTTGCTGTTTCACTGTACCCATTGAAGACTGCCGCCAACCCATTGAAGACTTTCTCACCCTCTGAATCTTCTGGGCATTACCAGCGTCCCAGTCATACGGCCCTCACTAGATATGGCCACGTATATATACGTCTTGTTTTCCTCACTTAGATGAGGAGCTCCAAAACAACAAAGCAAGGAGTCTATTCTCGGTGTTCTGTTGGTGGAATGGACCTTATTAGTAAACGGCCTCGTTTAATCTTACAATAGCCCCACGGCAGGGGCACTGGGATTTTCCGCATTTTAAAGAGAACCCGGACCACAGAGAGGTTACAAGTATCCTGCCCGAGGTCATGAACTTGTACATGGCAAAGCTGACTTCGGAAGCCCGGGGGTCAGGCTCTCACAGACACTCTTTTTTTTTTTTTTTTTTTTAAATTTTTAATGCTTATTTATTTTTGAGAGAGAGAGCGAGTGAGTGAGCATGAATGGGGGAGGGGCAGGGAGAGAGGGAGACCTAGAATCCGAAGCAGGCTCTCTGAGCCGTCAGCACAGAGCCCGACGCGGGGCTTGAACTCATGAACCATGAGATCATGACCTGAGCCGAAGTTGGCGCTCAATCCACAGGTGTCCCTCACATCGATACTCTTAATCACTGCCCTGCATGCCTATGGGTCTCTCACCGATGTCTCCTCTACCCAGTGGAGACTTAGGCAAAAACCAGCCCCTTGATTTACCCTTCCAACTTTGTTTTTCTTTTTCAAGACCGCTTTGGACATTCTAGGTCCTTTGTGATTCCAGATACATTTCTTCTTTTTCTTTTTTCTTTTTTTTTGGTGTGTGTCCCAATAAAACTTCATTTGTAAAAACAGAGGAGGGCCAGATTTGGCTGCAGTTTGCTGAGCCCTGATCTAACTCTACCACATTTCTTTTTTTTTTTTTTTAAACGTTTATTTATGAGACAGAGAGAGACAGAGCATGAACAGGGGAGGGGCAGAGAGAGAGGGAGACACAGAATCGGAAGCAGGCTCCAGGCTCTGAGCCCGCGTGGGGCTCTCAGCCCCAGAGCCCGACGTGGGGCTCGAACTCACAGACCGTGAGACCATGACCTGAGCTGAAGTCAGACACTTAACCCACTGAGCCACCCCGGAGCCCCAATCCTTTTTTTTTTTTTCTTAAGGTTTTATTTATTTTTGAGACAGAGAGAGACAGAGCATGAACAGGGGAGGGGCAGAGAGAGAGGGAGACACAGAATCGGAAGCAGGCTCCAGGCTCTGAGCCATCAGCCCAGAGCCCGACGTGGGGCTCGAACTCACAGACCGTGAGATCATGACCTGAGCTGAAGTCAGACGCTTAACCGACGGAGCCATCCAGGCGCCCCTCTACTACATTTCAAAAGCAGCTTGCCAGTTTCTACTAAAAAGCCTGCTAGAATTTTGACTGGGATGGTGTTGAATCTAGAGATCAATTTGGGAAGAACTGACATTTTAATACTGGGCCTTGCGATCCACGAGCACGGGACGTTCCTGACTGATACTTGATTGTATCTCCCCAGAGCCTCCCACAGGACTTGACCCATGGTATTGGTGCACGCGAGATGCATCGATTGGAATCACAAATTCCTTTCACTCTTATCCCCAGCAAAGTCCAGTTGAATCACTGCCGGCATTATGAGCACATACGGAGGGTCAGGATTGTACTAAAGTCCTTCACGTGTGTAACCCCACTTAATCTCCCCAGCCACCCTATGCCATATGACTATCACCCCCCCCACGTTACCGGCAAGGAAACTGAGGCTTAGGAAGGATTCAGAAACACATCCAAGATCACATGGCTACTAAATAACAGACTTGGAATTTGAACCCAGGCCCATAGGACTCCCTACTCCATGTTACAGGAAAGTAAAAAAGTCAGCTAATATAGCCTCAAACCCAAAGAAAATGATCTGGGGTTTCTCCGTGGTTCAATGCTCCCTGCCAAGGAGAGGGGTGCAGAAGCCATGGAGGGAAGGTGAGGAACGACCGTGCCGAAGACGAGGGTCTGTATGGACTCCATGCCTCCCGGCACCCGCCCATCCCTGCCACCTTCCCCAGGCTCCGCATAGCCCACGTGTTTTGAATCTGTCCAGCAACCCCCCCCCACCCCCCTCCCGGGCTGGAGGGTCTGCAGCAGGAGGGGGCAGGGAGGTCTTTTGCGGTCACTGGCCAGGGTCCTGCACGGCTCGTCCTGACGTCACCATGCCTGTGCAGATCTCTCAGCCTTCCCGGCATGTGGCCCGCCCCTCCAGGGAGATGGGGAGTCCACACCCACCCCGTGCAGCGGTACAAGCACTTCCTTACAGTTCTCCTATAGTGACCTGTCCAAGGGTCACCCGGGGTTTCCCGGTTGTGGAATTTATAGTGATGACGACAAGGCCTGTGCTCTGTCCCTACTGTAGTCACATCTCTGCCTCTCCCAGACTTAGGAACCTTGTCTACAAGGGCCGCCACTGCACTTTCTGGCTGTTGTCCCTGCTCCCCTGACCCCCTCCAGGTCCATGAATTCTTCCCAGCAGTGCGGTCACGGGACTCACTGTTAGCCCTGAGAGGCCCACTGATGCTTCAAGGCATTCATTTACAGGCGAGGCCAGGGAGAAGAGCCGGCTCACCGACTCCCTCTCAGAATAGGGGACAGAGGGAGACCTAGAACTCGGTATCCTGAGTCCTGCCAGAAGTCTGTGTGCCCGTCCTCAGGAGGCATAGCCACACATTACATATGAAGCGCTCAGACTGAGACTCTGCCCTCAAAGCTGGGGTTCCAGAGCAGGGTCAAGAACCTTACTAACCCTCCTCCTAGAACGGGACAAATCCAAAAAACTCAGGTTTCTCCTTCTCCAACCCGAAGGTCAAAGGGTCAGCCATCCATTCATGTCCTGTGGGAGCTCTCACTGAGAGACCTTGAGAAAGGGGGAGCTCCCAGTCAAGGTCATCAGAACTGCTCTCCCAGAGCATTTGCTGGGCAGCAGTGTCTGGCTCTACCCTCGCCCCACGCTGAGATCCTCCTTCTCCTCCTTCCCCTCCTCCTTCCCCCTTCCTCCACCATAGAGGTGAGAAAGACAGATACCCAAATGCACAGGGCTGTGGGGCCCCCCTTTCGGCTTTGCCAGTCCCCTCTAGGGCCCAGGGAAGCTGTGTGCGGGGTGGAGGCACAGGGGGATGAGTTGGGGTGGGGGCTGAGAAAAATACCATTTATAGCCAGGAGCCCTTAATCTAAACTGCAAACCACCCTTTGGAAGAAAAGCAGACAGCGAGCAGCCAGACGCACGCTTGTCTGGGAGCTGGAATGTGTAACGTGGCAACACAATCACACACACACACACACACACACGCATGCCTCTTGCCCCTTCTTCCTTCCTCGGAGGGGGAAATCCCCAGCAAGACGGAAGACCCAGGAGACCAAGAGCTGGGGCCTGTCATGGTCCATTGCTGCAGCACCTGGCTTGGGAGCAGCCGTGCTGCACTTGAGGTCTAGAGCTGGGCCACACGGCCAGGTGTCAGAGCAGCCCGCAGAGAAAGAATTACTTGTCAAAGCCCCTGCCAGTCCACGGTTTTATTCTTCGGACAGATAGGGGTCGCCTCCCTCCCTCCCCCCTCTGCTTTCTCTCTCTTTTGATACTTAAGATGCGAACCAACGTGGCCGCAGTCCGGCCTGGCTGCCCTGACTTCATCCCTCACAAACAGCAAGATGGGGCTGGTGGGGGGAGGAGGGGAGGGGATCTTGGTCACCGGTCCCTGCCGGCGCCCCTCACAGCTGCTCCCAGAGAGCCAGGGAAAGGCACTGCTGTTGTCCTGACCCCAGCCCCGCCCCTCCCTCAATGGTCTGGAGGCTCCAACAAAGTCCCATCCCCAGGGCCCCTCCCAAGCCGCCAGCTGAACCATATGGACAGGCTGTGGTCCCCAGCAGGCCACAGACTGAGTGACAGGGTGAGGGAAGGGAGATTTACTACAGCGCAGGGAGGGAAGGGACTCGGAGGTCATCCAGTCCATCGGCTGCCTCCAAGCAGAAGGTTTCACGGAGTCAGCCGCGGCTGCCGGGGCCCGGGGGGGGGGGGGGTGGTGGTGGCAATGATCTTGGAAGAGAGAAGAGGAAGGCCCCTGGGCTCCACCGGGGTGAGGCCCAGGAGGGAGTACAGCTGGGCTGGGTCCTTCCTGTCCCTTCTGAGTTCCAGCCTTAGGCTCTGTGCCCCACGCATTCTGATCTAGCTCCGAGCAGGAACGGCCAGAGGGGAAACGCTGACTTAGGACGGCACCGCTCACTGATCCAGACTCCAGTCCCACCCGGTCCCTGCTCGGCACTGGGCACCTGTGCAGTGACGGCCGCGCTCTCCAGCGCACCTGGGATTTACTGAGGGTTCACTGCGTGGCAGGCACCGCCTTAAATCTTTACAGGCAGCACCTCATTCAGTCCTCCTAACAGCACCAGCACCACCCCCATCACGCGGGGACGAAAATGGAGACAGAACGATTAGGTCCCTTGTCTAAAGCTGCGCGGCCGTGAGCGTGGAGCTGGGCTCTGAACCTGGGCAGGAATGTAGCTCCGACTCCAGCCCGGCTCTTAGGCTGCTCCCTCCCGGGCCCGGGGAGGCCTTAACCTATCTGCCGAATGATGCTTAGTTACAAGTAGCATCCTCCCGGCCCCCCCACCCCGGATCCTTGCTTCTGGCCAAACCAGACACTGGGATAGGCTTGTCTTCTCTTTTCTTTCTTTCCCTTTTTACTCCCTCCCTCCCTCCCTCCCTCCCTCCTTCTCTTCCTTTAATGAAAACAGCTCATAGAAAGGCAGAAGGAGGGCACAGAAGACTCATGTTTCTCACTCTCACAGTCTCCAAACCTAAACTCCGCTATGGTGGCTTTAAGTGACTACAAAATTAGAAAAACTGCAGAAAGCGAAACCTGACCCGGGTGTCCTTTCATGAAGTGGTCTCCGTGACCTTGCTGCATCACCACGCCCCACACTGCTGTCTGCACTCCTGGAGCCTCCTGGCATCTCCAGGCTGGGGGCAGGATTTCCTCCCGCACAAACCCATCCACCTGCGGACGGCTCACGTGTATCTGAAATGGACCCCGCGTGGAAAACCTGGTGCTTCCTTCCACATGCAGCAAATGGCCAAAGGCTGGTCTCCTTGCAGTGTGTTTACGAGGAAGGATGGGAAGATATTGGAGGTGACCACTTCTGAGGAGTGAGGGTGATAGCGTGGTTTTCCCTGAGCACGCATGGAGCGGCTGTTCACACGTACACGCATAAGCACATGTATACGTGCTCACTCCGACCCAAGCGTCCTGCACTCACGGCGCTGACCCGTGTTCAGTGAAGGGGTCCTTGCAGGCACCCAAGCTGGAAACTTGCCAAGTCACTCTTTCTTGCTTCCTGTATTCAATAGGTCGCTCAGAGTCAACCCTGAGACGGCTTTCAGATCACCGCCCCGACCCTCAGGTCCCGGAGCCATTGCCCGAGTGAAGGCCCCCAATCACACCTCTCCTCCCCCACGGGGACACCTTTTTCCTCCCAAACTCTTCATCCTGCCTTTCCTCGGTCCTGCTGCAGAAGGAGACTGGGAGTGCAGGGTGTGCTGACCGGGTAACTGGAGTCAGGAGTCAGCGTGCTGTGTTCGACCGGGGGCAGCCTGCGCAGCATCTCTGGGTTTCCCCAGGCCTGCAGGGATGGCGGCAGCCAACAGCGGCAGAGGGTGGTGGGCAGCTGGGACACCGCAGTCCCAGCCACATGGGAGGAAGCATCTCGAGCCGAGAGAACAGAGCAGGTGGGGTGGGCTGCAAACCCACACGCAGCCCCAGGTTCGGGAGTTCCCTGTCCCAGCTCCCCAGGTGATACCCCACTCACTCACCAACTCCTCCCACCCAGCAGGCCTTGGGGCTCCCCTGTGCCTGGACAGCTGGATGCCCGGCTGATCTGTGCAGTTCTGGACATCAGCTAGGGGGCTGGGCGTGGGCTCCAGGGTTTCTTGGATCAGAAAGATTTGAGGGTTGCCAATGTTTTATTTTGCTGGGGATGTTTTTTTAAAAAGCGTTCATCCATCATTTCATAAAAGAAAGGACAATTTAATGCCAAGAGAGTAGGAAGGATGCAGGCTCAGAACAACGGCCAGTCCTTCCCGGGGAGGGTAGCTGGAGGAGTCGGCATAGATAAACCGTACCGGTGCAGCTCCCCGTGCAGACCAGCTTTGGTTCCAGGCCTGGCACCCGGGAACCGCTTAGCGAAGGCCCCCTCAGCCCATCCCCAAGTGCGAGGGCCTGTGTGGCACCTGCATGTGCCAGGCCGGCCTCCGATCCCTCTTCATTCCGCGGAGAGGAGAGGAGAGAGACAGCACACTGCGTCACTCACGGACGGGTCAGGGCCTAGGACAGGTAAAGGTTAACTGGGGGAAAAGGAGAAACCCCTACTGTAATCTGGGGTGTGCTGGGAAAGGCAGGCCAGAGCAGGGGGAAAGGGCCTGCCAGGCAAAGCTCCCCACTTCCCAATCCTGCCCTGGGCTGGCTCTGGTTCCCCGAGGCTGGTGGCGCGTTGGCCAGCAGGGAGGGGCGGGGGGGGGGGGGGCAGCAGCTGCCCTGGGCCGCAGGCGCCAGGCATTCCTCCTGTAAGCTCCACACACAGCCCCGGCCCCGTTTATAAGGCACAGGGAGCCAAGGAGTCTGTGTGGCCCCGCCAACTCAGCCCAGAGGCTCACAGGAGGGAACCCAAGCCGGAGGTGAGGTCGAGCCACTCCATGCCAGGCCCAGGAGCTGCGGGCCTGCAGCCTCCCAGAGCCCCTGGCACCTGACCTGTGGCCCTCGGGGTGCCCAGAGGCCCCGGGATCTGGGCCAAGGGAGGGGAAGCTGGAGGCTGAGAGGGCCTTAGGGGTGGGTGGCATTTATGCCCCCAGGGCGCTGCACACTTTAAATAGCCCAGCTTCTCTTGGCCTAAGAGTCCCGTCACCTCTGCAGGCTCTTTCCTGCACTTTCTACACCAGAGGCGGCTGATTTCCAGGTCAGGATGGGGAGGGGCCGGGGGGGACAGAGTGACCTGGCTAACTTGGACAGTGGAGGTGAAGAAAGGAAAGCAAAGTTACCCTCGTCCCTGTGCAACAGCTTGGACTTTATCCTCCAGGCCAGGCAATGGCCCTGAGCCCCCAGTGGGTGAGGGGTTTCTCACAGTTTTCCTTGTCTCCCTGGAGACATGCACGGAACCCAGGCCACCTCTTATTTAGGTCAACAAACTTGCGACCAACACTCCCACCTGCAGAGAGCTGCCGATAGCTGCCTCCTCCCTTCCTGCCCGGGGTCCAGGTTCCCGCATGGAACCTATGACCTACCGACTGCCCCCTGGAACCTTCCATAGCCCACCTCCTCCCTACGGCTCACTGCCACGTTCTTTGAGCCAGGTCTTTATTCAGAGGCCCTTGTGGACGCGAAGCAATTTTAATCATTACAACTCTTCACGTTCACGCAGCCCTTCCCAGTTTACAAAGTTTTCACATCATCCTTATTTCAGAAGATCCTTCCAACCACCCTGTGTGATATGCAGGGCAGATATAAATAATCGTCATTTTACAGCCAATGAGTCTGAGAGCCAGAAATATTGGGGGATGTATCCAAGTTCATATGTCAAGTTAGTAATACAGTCGAGACGAAACCAGGCCTTTTAACCATTTCCACTGCACTAAGAATGTTCTTTCTCGCCAGCCCTGCCCCCTCCCTACCCTTTGGTGGGGGGTGGTGGGGAGGAGGAACGTAGAGAGAGGAACACAAGACAAGGGGGAGGGGAGGGAGGGCCACATGTCTTCTCTCCCAGGCCCTGAACCCTGCTGCTGGCTCCATAGGTCACTTTCACAACCCAGGACAAAAATCTCACTAGATACGGCCTCAGACCGGCTGGCTCCAGCCACCCTGGCCGGCAGACGCAGACACACACAGACACACAGAGAAAGGGCTGTTATCTCTCTCTCCAGACCATTTCCTACACTTCTCAAACAGCAAATTTCTTCCAGCCTAGCCGCCTCTCCCAGTCACCACCCACAGCCACTGGCCCCTGGGACCCGGCCAAGTCCCCTAGACGGTGACGCCGAGTCCCTGCTATCAGACAGTCGCCTCTGCCCTCCCAGCCACCGCCCCCAGAGTTCCCTGGAAATGTCCCTTGTGCAAGCCCGGCCCCTACACTGCGACGCAAGGCTTTGTCTGCACACACAGCTGACTTGTGTTTGCAGGGACAGACAGGGGCTGGCGCTGGGGCCAGAGCCAGGAGGCACTGGGAGGGTAGAGCAGACGGGGAAAACACAAAGTCCAGAGAACAAACTTTTGCAAGCAAGACCTCTGGGGTCATTTGGGAGCCTGACCATAAGAAGGGGGCTTGAAAAGCCAGAAGCCCCACGAAGGCAGGGATGGGGGTCTTCTCAAACACGTCTTGTCCGGTCTGCATGCTGGGAAGCCGTACGAGCCAGGAAGGGGTGAGGCGAGAGAAGGGAGCCCAGGGCCCGGGGAAGGGACCGATGGGGCTTCTGAGCCTATCTGCACTCGCCCCACCCCACCACCCTGCCCCTTAGGTACACAGAGGGTGCTCAATAGATGCTTGTTAAGCTGCACTGGCGTCGGGCCATCTTGCCCCCGTGGGGCTCTCATTCCAAGCAGCTCTCAAGAACGCTGCCTCTCTGTCCGGGCCAGAGGGAGAGGAAGCACGGGGGAGCCAGCTGCAATGTGCCAACGCACCACATCTTCGAGCTTCCCTTTTACAAGGCAGAGGAGCCAAAGTGTCTGTGTGGCCGCAGCACATTTGCAGGGAGAGGATGCACACGAAGCCGGGGCGGCAGAGGTGTGCGTGGGAATGCACTGTATTAAGTGTCCCTCGCCTTCCCGCAGCCCCCCTTCCGACCTTTTCCGTTTTGAACCCTGGGCTACTTAACCTGGTTCTGAAATGAAGCCGCAGCTGCTGAAGTGCATCGGGGTCATAATAAATCAAGCAGTACGGGGGGAGTTTAAAAACAAGGGAAGGCATGGCAGCGGCAGCGAAGGTGGCTTTTCACAACGTGGCTCTTTCTCTGGGGTGACACTCTGGGCTGTGTGCCGGGGAAACCTTAGAAGGGCTCCTTCGGGATTGAGCAACCCAGACTGCCTAGGCTCACGCCCCTGGGTCCTCACTTCTCAATAATTTAGAGCATTAGAAATGAGACAGCATGCAGGCTCGCTGTCTCTCGTTCCTTTTCCCTTTGCAGGCCTGATGCCCTGTTCTCTGTGGCTTGGTGTGCAGCCAGAGAGAGGAAGGGACCGGTTAAAGGTGCCGTCACCCCCGCCTCCAGCCTAGACAGCTGATAGAGGCACAAGGCCCCATCGGAGACGCGACCCACTTCCTCCAGGCTTCCGTTGCTGGGGCCTGACACAGGAGACTCATCAGCCTGCCACCTGACCTCGGGGTCTGCAAACAGAAGGGGTGCTCACAGGTGCCCAACCACCCAGGGCACCAGTGGTGCCCACTCACCGGGACCCACTTGTCCCCAGAGCTGCGGCCTCTAGACCCCAGGGTCGTCAAACAGGAACAAATCAAAGCGCACTGAGTTTTCTTCTCTTTGCCTTTGTTTCATGAATCACCAGGGTGACGGGCTAGAAACCCATGAGTGGGACGGCCACAGGGGAGAAGCTGAGGCTGGCTGGGAGAACAAGGAGCCACCTTGTTGCTTGTCTTGCAGCTTGGTGGGAAGAGGCACCCCTGCCCCGTGCCCCCCCTGAGACACACAGGGAGCAGCGGACCCCTGAGCTCTCGTCTGGAAACTGTCTCGATGCTCTCGGCCATACGATGACAGTGGGGAGATCACTCAGCTATTGTTTAGTCTGCGGGGAGGAGGCTCTGGTCAACCCTGTCACCTCAAAGGCATCTTCTAATCTCATTCCTCACCACCTGTCCTCCACCTTATACCTGGCCCGGCCCTGTCCCCAAACACAAATACACTTCAGCCAACAGAGGCACTCGGGCGGCACACGTTCTGAGGAGGCGAGGGGTACAGGGCACAACGGGGACGAGGGTCTGTTTTGCTTCTGTCACTCACAGGCTACGCGACTTCAGGTCTGTTTCCTAAGCTTTCTGGAACTTTCTTCACCCATGGGTAGTATGAACACCCACCTCACAAAACTCTAATGGGTACTTAGGGGGTGGTGTCTGCTCCCAGCCAGTGCACGCTGAATGCCTGCAGAGACACTGCCCGGATGAAAGGGAGGAGGAAAAAGGGCCCCCAGCCAGACAGCTGACAGGAACACCCAGACGCCGGGGGAGTGAGCGTTATTCTGGCTTGCCGCAGAGGTCTGGAAGGGACCCTCAAACTGAGGTTGCTGAACTCAGGGATGGGGCCCCTCGAAGGGCTGGAAATTGCACAGGGGAAGGTGGCTTTGTGGCAGAGATGCCACCATATGGCTTCAATCTTCCCAACGGGAAAGCCCCCAGGATGCCAAGATGCTGGGCTGGCCTGGGAGGGGCCTGCAGGCAGGTGAGGCCAGCCTTGCGCGCTGGCGCCCCCTGCAGGCTGCCCTTCCCGCCAGGAGGGCACTGGACTCTGCAGACGAGGCCGGGAGGGCAGGGAGGAGCAGACCGGACTGCAGACCTCCCCCCCCCCCCCCCCCCGCCGCCGGTGGGGAGAGGGTGACATGGGGTCCGCTCTTCACTCTGGTCAACCCACTGACCAATCAGTCGGCAGCGGGCAATTAACAGGCACTCCGTATGGGGCCGGCATGTCTGCTTTAGAATAACAGACACAGAGACACAGACTTGGAAATCGCCCTTCTGACCCCCTTATTTTACAGGTGAGGAAGCCACCAGAAGGGTGAGAGGACTGGCCTGAGGTCACCCAGCTAGAGAAATGCAGGGCAGGGGCTAGAGCTGAGCACGCTGCAGCCGGTGGGGGCCGGGGGTGGGGGGTCTCCTATACCACACCTGTAAGTCCCCTACAGAGCAGTGCCCCAGCTTTTCTTCCCGCCCCTACGTGTCTCCCAGATATTTTCTAGGCTCTCCTCGGTCCTGGACCCCCACTCAACCTTCACAAGCCCAAGGCGCCCGAGGGGCTGAGGGAGCCAGACAGAAGGAACCGTGAGCCCTGCTGCACAGCGGGGAAGCCAACCCCCAGACCACATGAGGACACCGAGGTCCACAGCGGGTTGAGCTAGGCCAGATGCTGGCTTCAGACTTCTGTCTCCTGCCCGAACCCTTGAGGCAGGCCAGAAAATATGTGCTGGGGGAGGAGGAGTAGGGGCTCCTGCAGAGGAGGGGGAGATAAGAATGGGTAGGCTTTGTGACACTGCCTGGCCCCGCGGCCTCACGCACAGCCTGCTCCCTCCCTGTGGGCTAAGTGGCTGCTGCAGGAGGAGGGGACAATAAGATAGCGTGACGCTGCACGTCTGCGCGTAGAGAAGCGCCAGGGCACCCACCTACAGGCTGCCCTCGGGGGCAGCCGATCCACAGAGAGGGGCTGAGTGAGCCACACGAGGTAGGCACCTGGGACCCTGCCCCTGACTGCCAGGCCCCAGACTATCCGCCTCCGTGACACCCAGGCGTCCGGAGCCCCCCCGCAGCAGGCTGGCCTGGGCCCCAGAGGCAGTGGTCCTCCCTGCCTCTTGCCCAAGATGGACTGAGGCCCAAGGTTGGCAGGGACTCGTTGCTCTTAAAGGAGAAGTTTTAGTTCTGGGTTAAAACCGTCTTGGCCTGCGAAGGCAAAAAGCAAGTGCCAGCAAATGAAAGGGCCAGTGTGGTTACTGTGGCCTGGGGTCACGGCCTGGCTGGGCAGCCTCACACCGGGGCTTGCTGACACTGGGGGAGCCCCCAGCGCTATCCAGACACCCTTGCCAGGCTCACAGGGCAACACGCGCCTCATCCCACACAACTGTGGCCCGCCCCCCCCCCCCCCCCCAGCTCCTCTCATCTACAAGCATTTGCTCTGGCTTCTTCCACGTTTCCCTCGGGCTCTCCAAATCCTGCCTCTTTTTTTCATGCCCCCTCCTCCAGGAAGTCTTCCCTAGGTGCTAGCACGTAAAAGCCTTGCCCCCTCCTCTGACTTTATCTAAACTTCTCTCCAGTTGAGCTGGCCTTGCCCCTCCAGCAGATTTCTAAATACCTGGTAGAGGCCAGTGGCCCCTGCTTTGCTGGGGTTTAATAGTGCTGAGCATGGGGCACCCAGCAGGGACACAATGCCAGCCCCGGGGTCCCCGTGAGGGCTTTCCTTGCTGCTGGATCCCTGGGTTATCCACAGTGCCATCGCTGAATCCCAAGTCCTAGCGTGAGTCGGTGGCCCCTAGGCTTGTAGAAGGTCTGTGTGGGGCCTCTCCTAGGAAACTCGATGAATAATAATAGAAAGAAAAAAGAACGCAAAAAGAGAAACATGGTTTTATGAAATTCAGAAGTTCCTCTTGGAGGAAGAGCCTGAAGAGGCCAGACAAAATGATCCGTGTTCCAATAGATTTTAACCATGACTATGTCTGTGGGGTAAGCAGGTGCAGGACACAGGTTTTATTACCCATGTAATGAAGACTAAGTGGAGGGTGGCTGGCGTGTGAGATGGGCCCAAAGTCGCCAGCTGAGCGGTACCAGAACCAGGGTGAGATGTTAGACGGGGTGGGGGTTGGACTCTGGGCTTCATCAATGGTTTCTCATGCCACAAGGCAGGAAGTCATCCAGAGGGAGTCTCTGTGGCCTGCAGGCCGAGTCCCAGGTGACGCTGCTTCTACGCTGCATTAGAGACACTATTCCTTTCGTCAGACGTTTTCAACACCCAGAGCAATGCAATAACTACCGTCTCTGGGGGTCGGTGGCAAGTGTGAGTCCAACATGTGGAGCTCTGATTTATATGCAGCTGCTCAAGAATAGGCTTATGCGGATTACAGGTATATCCAGAAGCTTTCGATGGAGTCCAGCCAGCCCCAAATCCCACCTATGCTACCCCCACTTGGGTATCACCCCTGTTCAGAGGCCCATCTGGGCACTACACGGTAGCGTGGTGGCTCTTGGGTCCTCTCTGCTTCATCGGTCCGGATGCAAACGATCCAGGCATACGTACATACATGGTGTCGCAACCTCTCTGGAGCCTGGTTGGTCGTAGCTGGGACTGTCAACGGTAGGTTGATCTGGGAGGCAAGGGGCTTCCCCAGGGCTGGGTGGCCACCCCACGAGGGGACTGCTCTTGACCGAGCATGTCTGTCTCCACGTATCAGAGATGACTGCCCTCTGTGTACTAGTATCTGGAAGGACACCAAAGGCGTAAGTTGCTCCCTTAAAGGGGCAGCCCACCCTCTTCCTGGCACTGTTGGCTGTAACTGGGGTTGAGGTGGGGCCAGGAAGGGGCTGGGACTGTTTCTCCCTGGAGACTCAACTCCAGGCATGAGGCCGTAGGGACGGAGACTCAGGGCACAGGGAGCCCTGATTCTGAACTTTGGGTTCACTTCCCGGGTGAAGGGTGCACTTCCTGGGGTGATGGTTCTGAGGCTGCCCCCAGAGTTCCTATGCTGGAAGGTGACCTTGAGGGGCCACACAATCCAGCCTCTGTTTCATGATTGAGTGTCACCATGTCTTCTGGACAGAGATGCACCAAATGGGGAAAAGTCTAGAAGAAACTAGCAACGGGGCCTCTCATTGTTTTGCATTGTTCTCACGATGCCCCTTGGCCCAGAAGCAATGGAGGCACAGAAAACCCCCCACCCGCTTCCTTGCATTGCACTCTGTATCCCGGGATGCCCGGTGACTGCTCAGCGGCCATCTGGAGGGGAGCTGGGAAGACTTCTGTCCACTTACAGGGACCTCTTATCTGTCTAGGGAGATGCAAGCCAGCTGCCCTGAAAGCAGCGAGTTCAAACCAAGTGTGACCCCCTTGCTGGCCGTTTACATCACTGTCCTGTCGTCCTTTTTCTGTGCCCCCAACTCCTAACTTGATAAGTCACCCTCACCCACGCCAGGCATCCAGAACACAGCCCGTGCGCACAGGGACAGGGGAAGGAGTGGGGAGGGGAGATGTGCGGGAGCAGCATGGGAAGGGCACGGGGGTGGGGTGGGCAAGGGTGGGGGACAGACCGGACAGAGTCCCGTTCATTCTCTCGGCAGGTGGCTACGTGCTCCGTGCCCCCACTGGAACAGAGGTCACGTGCCCTTGGCTAGGAAGCCTGTTCATACGGGGGCCTCAGTTTAAAGATTCTCTACTGACTCCTTGCTCTTGAAGCTCTTGGCACTTGAGAAGGATGGAGAGCAGAGGAAGAATGGTACATCTCTCATGCTGGCCCGCTGGCCCCGCGGCAGGCAACCCCAGCTTCCAGCCTCTGGATTGTGGGGTGGGGGGGGTGGCTGGAATGCGAGGGTTCCATGCACCAAGGGCTGGGGAGTGGGCTCCGGGGGGGAGGGCGGGGGAACGAGGCGTTGCCCCCCGCAGCTTAGATCTCTGAGGGGCGGGCTCCAATCTGCGTGTGCTCTCTTTACAAAGAGACGACTGTGGCCACCACCTAAAACCCCTGGTTCTCTAATGTAAGAGATTTCCAAGCGTAACATCCTACAACCCATCACACGCTTGTTCCCAAAGCACGGCTTCTGTTAACCTTCCTGGGCCTCCGGTCTCGCATCTACAGGATGAATGGGTTGGGTGGGTACTCTATAGGTCCTGCCTTCAGGTCCATGCTGCTCTGGGATTAAAAAATAATTTTTTTACATGTTTATTTATTTATTTATTTTTGAGAGAGAGAGAGAGAGAGAGAGAGAGAGAGAGAGAGAGAGACAGTGGGGGAGAGAGAGAGAGGGGGGGGGGAATGAGCGGGGGAGGGGCAGAGAGAGAGGGAGGGAGACTCCGAAGCAGGCTCCACACTATCAACACAGAGCCCGATGTGGGACTCGAACCCACGAACCATGAGAACAAGACCTGAGCCCAAATCAAGAGTCGGTCGCTTAACCGACTGAGCTACCCAGGCGCCCCTGTTCTGTGATTTTTAGATAACCTGGGCATGCTACAGCTCAAGAACCAACAAGGGCTCCCTGGTCCAATTTCATAAAGTCCAAACCCTTTTGTTCCACCTTATGGACTTCTTCCAGCTCTCCACTTACACCTTGACTGCAGGCCAGTCTCCCCACTGTCCCTCACCTGCACCATTTCTTTGGGCCTTCACTCATTATATTTCCCCCATCAAAAACGAACCTCCCAGAAAACAGTTCGGCAGTTCCTAAAAAGTTGAAAGTAGAATTTCCACGTGATTCAGCAATTCTACTTCTAGGTATATTTTCCAAAAGATTGAAAGAAGGGGCCAAACAGATACTTGTACGTACACATTCATGACGGTGCTACTCACGAAAGCCAGAAGAGGAAACAACCCCAGTGCCCATCGATAAACAGACAAACGGATAAACAGAACGTGGTGTAACCACACCCATGGAATATTATTCGCCCGGGACAAGGAAGGAAGTTCTGACACATGCTCCTGCGTAGATGAACCTCGAAACCGTTTTGCTAAGTGTAATAAGCCAGACACAGAAGGACGGCTATTTTATGATCCCACTTCTGTGGGATATGTGTAAGAGCATGAGAGCCATGTTGACAGAAGGTGAGGGGGCTGGGGGGCCGGGGGGTTACTGCCTGGTGGCCACAGGGCTTCTGTTTGGGACGATGAGAGGTTCTGGGGGTGGATGGTGGGAGTGGCTGTGCAACCTTCTGGCTGTGCTTGGTGCCACTCAGTGGTGCGCTTAAAACATGGCCCAAATGGTACATTTTATGTTGCATATACTTTATCACAAGAAAACAAGGCCAAATGAAAAAACAAAAACAAAAACAAAAACAACCAACCAATCCAAACCAAACAAGCCAACCATAAAACCCTCCTTCCCTCTCTGCTTCTCAGCCCCTCCTGCGGAGCCCAGCTCCCTTGGCAAGCCTTCCTCGCCCTGCGAGGCCATGCGGCTGGGGTGGGCCTTTGAGCTCTGCAAGCCATAGGGAACAGCAGTCCTGGGGACTCCTCGAGGAGGAGCTTAGACAATCCCTCAAGACTGTTTACTTCTCTTTGAAAGAATGACCTTCGGCCGCCATCCCCTCCCTGCCTTGGGGAGGGCCCCTCTTCCTTGGTGGTGGCTGGGGAGCCTCCCTGGGGAGCCAGGGACAGGGTGGTGAGCAGTTACATAACCTGCAGGGAGATTTTTTCCATCGGCCCAGGCAGTGCCAACTTTCCAGAGGCGGCCACGGCAGGTAGAGGCGCCCTGTCTGGGCCGGCCGTGCCTGGGCAGGGCAGCGATGCCGTGATCTGGAGCGGCTTAGCATAGCTCAGATTCCCAGCGGCGGCTGGGGGCCGGGCGCTCGCTGAGCTGCGGGGAGGGTCTGCTGTCTCCTGCTGGCCTGGCTCTGGGAAGGGGGAAGGAGGAGGTGCTGGGGGTGAGCCGCCAGCCAGCCAGGGGTGACCCTCTGGGGCCCAGGACACCCGAGCTGGCCTTCTCCGATAACCCACTTATCGGCAGGGCCTGCCTCGGCATGGCAGCCTCAGACGGGGAAGCGCCCAGCCAAGTTCTGTGAGGGGATTTAGCAGGGAAAATGAAGCCGGGGGTGGGGGTGAGGCTGTGCAGGGAGGAGGACACGGCCTGGCAAGAAACACAGGTGATGGTGAAATAATCCCTGACTCGGGTAAAGTTCCCCTGGCCCAGAGATGGGCGGGAGCCGGACACTGAACTATTCCCTTCTGTTGCCACCAATGTTCCTTTGTCCCCGCTAGGCTGAACTCCTGAACCAACCATCGGATGCTTGCTGAGTACCTGCTATGGGATGGCACGGTAGTGGGGGGGGGTGGTGGGGAACACAAGGATGACAAGGACACAGTCTTTGCTCCCAAGGCACCAGGGGACACAGCCTCCAACAAGAAAACCGTAATGGGCAAGCCGCTGTTCTGGGCTCCTTCTGGGACTTACTGAGGGTCGATGATCACTGTCTTCTCTCTGCTTATGTTCCAATTAAAAATTCAAACTGCTTTTTTTCTTCCTGTCAAAATCACAGGCGGCTTCTGTCCCACTCAGTATTCCAAAGTTCTAGGCGGGGCCTTAGACTCAGCACTTTTGGAAGCCACCTCCTGCTTCCCCTCTGCTCCACACCATGTTGAACAGTCAGAGGCAGCTGGAGCCTCGAAAAAGACACTCAGGCTTTGGACGCTACCCTCACCTGCACCAAGTGGGAGGAGAGGACCAGAGGGGTGGGCAGGTTAGCAGAGACGAGCCATGTACGGGCTCTGCCATTGTGGAGGGTAGCCAGCAAGGGCTTCGTTACGTGTTGGTTGAGAGGAAGAAAACGAGGGCTGCCAGAAAGGAGGTCCGATCTGCTCATGCCAGAGCAAGCGTGGGCAACAAGTAGCCGTCTCTGGTTCCGGTAGGGTGGACCGGACCTTTGGTATCAGCCAAGCACCGGCTCTCCCTGGTGGGGTAGCTGTGCCTGCTGCAGCCTCCTTTGCAGAAGGTCAAGGTCCTGGGGTCTCCCGTGACACGCGAGGCAGGGCTTGCCTGGTGCCCACCATTTGGGGGGAGTGCGTGTGCCGACTCTGCGTGGCCCTCACAGGGCAAGGACTCCAGCATGGGCAGAATGACTCAGGGTGCTGACACCAGCCAGCAGGTGGGGCGACGTCTTTTTTTTTTTTTTTTTAAGAGAAAAAGACCTTTTTGTGGGTCTGTGCAAACACCATCCACAATCTGCCCACAGGGAAAGCTGCCTGTGTTTGCCTGTGAGCCCTTTGCTTTATCCCCTCTTGATTTCTAGCAACCAGTGGAGGGGACCTCGGGGTGGGTACAGCCCAGGGCTTTGCTCAAGCTCTGGAATGCACAGAACAATGTGCTTCTATCCCTGGGTATGCCTGGCTTGGGCCAACAGTAAAATTAGTTTACATGCCTGGAGTGCACGTCGGCTCAGCGGTGGGCATGCAGGAGTAAGGGAGGTCTAAGCAGAGAGAGAGGGTTCAAGGGGGAGAACCAGGCCTCACCTCAGGAATAGCAGCTGTGTGGTTCATCTGGATAAAGCAAATGGCGATGTAAAGGTGTCTCCTCAGACGCCCCCAGCCCTCCAGTGGCCCAGAAAGCTCAGACTCAGAGACTGCTTGCTGGAAAGGCAGTGGGATTATTCCAGAAGGGTGGCTTTTGGAATCCCCACGGATAGCTTCGTGAGACAGATTCCTGATTTTCCCAACTTTCTGGCCCTTACACCTTATCTGGGCAGTGGCACGGGAGCCAGGGTGGCGGGCTGGTGGCTCTCATTCAGCCCTATGACTTTGGGTAAAGCTTGTAGCCTTCCTGAGACACTTTTCTCATCTGTGAACATGGGGAAAGATTCCTGCCCTGGAACCCGGCTCTTGGCATTCACTCACAAGGTGCTCAGGAGTGAAGAAGCTCATCATACACCAGGGAGCACTGGGGCCTAATACTGAGGGCTCCGTCTTTCCCCTGCGAGCATTTCCCGAGCACCTACTACGTCCAAGTCATGAGGCCAGGAGCTGGGGACCAATGCTAACTCAGCCAGGACTTCTGCTCTTGAGCAGCTTACATTTAGAACTGGTTACAACCCCAAGAATCAGTGTTAGCTCCTCTCCTCCCTCCCCCCTGTAAAAGATGGGAGTTAGGAACTCGAGGCTCCAAGTGGAGAGGAACAAGTTTCATTTTTCCCAAAACCTTGAGATAACCAGGAGAGAAGGAGGTTCTCCCTGATGAGTGGAGTTAGAGGGATGGCCCAGTGCCAGTGCTGGCCCCCAGCCAGCAACCGTGGGACCAAGACAGGGGGCAGAGTTTGAGAGAAACGGGGCAGGAATAGGGTGTATGTGTCACTCAAACCCTGAAGACGCATATTATGTTCTGACTTACTGATAGAGCAGCCAGACCGGGGAGTCTTGAGTGTATCTTCTGGGCCTAAACCCACAGTTGAAGCCACTCCCAGAGACCCCGCAGAAGCCCTGTGCAGCCCCCAGGCACGACTCAGTGGAGCTTCCGTGTTTCAAAAGCTCCAAACGCAGTGCTTACTGGTGACCTCGCCTGAAACACAAGGGTTTATCTGCTCCCTAGCTTGAGGCCAGCTTTTTAAAAGACAATCTTATAGAAGGTGCTGGTGGAGAGCAATTTATTTTGAAATCTGGTCTGATGCCAGATTCCGAGTTGGCATTTTTTCACAACAGCCCCGCTGTGTTTACGACTTGAGTTGGGATGAGTTGTTTTTTTTTTTTTTTTTTTTTTTTTTTCAAAAAAGGTATCGCATCCTTCTGTTAGATGTGTTGTTGGCAACGGTTGCTAGGGAGAGCTGGGGTCAATTACAGACACACTGATGCCTGCTCTAATAATACTTCGCTCCGCATAGCTCAGATGCAGACACCTCTTGGCTAAACAGGGCACACACATTTCAACAGAGGAGGGCTTGAACTTGTACTACCCAGGCATATCTCGGAGAAGGAGCACTCCCTGAGCCCAAGTGGAAGGCTTGGGGTGGTGACAGGGCAGTGCCGGGTGGAGGGGGCTCAGGCCTCCAATTCCTCTCATTCCAAAGGTCCCATAAAAGAGGCATGCTCATTCTTCCCTGGGTGAAGCTGGAGCCTCCCCTGCCACCCCTCTGCCCTATTATCATTCCACTATTCCCTGGTGACGGTCAAGGCGAGTTTTGGTGACTTCCATAACCCAGGGGTCCTGGGCAACCCATATTCTCCCGGAAGTCAGAAAGCATCCGCGCACACACTCTAGTGGGTGTGGAACCCCACAAACACGAAGTCAGGGGCTGGGTGGGAGAGGGGGAGTGAGGCGGGCTGGGCAATGAAACAAATCGACTTCCCAGCTTTTACTGGGTGGCCCGGCCTCTGGCCCACTCCCGACAACGTGGGCTGAGAGTGAGGTCCTTCTTCTGGAACATACGATCACTGCCCTGACAAACATCGGAGGCCAAGAAAAAGAAAAAGGACGTGGGGAGACAATCTGAGGACAGAGAGAAGTAGGGCCAGTGGCGAGGAGAGGCAGCTCTGGGCTCCCACCGGGATGACTTGGTTAGTGTGGAGGTGCTCCAGGAGGAACCCCAGAATGGGGGAGAGGAGTATAAGAAAGGGCCCCCGGGGTGATCCAGAACAGCTTCCTCACTGCCCGGAGGGGAACCCCGAGGCCAGGCGAGGTGAAGGGACTGTCTCAGCTGCCCCGTCTCCTGCTTTGGTGTTCTCCCACCAGCTCGGGCTCCGCGTCTTTCCACATTACTCAGCAAAGAGTCCAGTACCTGGTACAAATTTCTCGACTGGCTCACGGGATGACAGGCAGGGCCAGCTGGTTCGTGAGTGACAACAGTGGCACAGTCAGGGCATCTCTGAAGCGTCTTCCTGACAGCGGTGCTCGGCCAGCTACCCAGCAGAATCACGGGGGGCGTTCTTTCAAAAGGAAGGCCAGCCTGTCCCTGGAGGATGGAATTCGCCCGGTCTGGGGTAGGACGCCTGCAACAGTGTATCTTACAAGCTCCTCTCCATACTATTCTCAGGGGCAGCTGGGCCGAGAACCACTGGCCTAACGAAGAAACTCACCATTGCCAGGCCAGATTCCCACACTGCACGATCACACCGATAAAAGACTGTGCCCCCGTTGGCCTATTTGTGACACTGAGCCATCGCCCACAAACCATCAGTCATCCGACACAATGCCTTGCTACTCAGAGTGTGAGGTCTCTGGGCCACCAGCACCCAGGAACGTGTTGGACCTGCAAACTCTCGGGCTGCACTCAGAGCTACCAAACCAGAATCTCCATTTAAATGAAATCCCGTGTGACTCAAGAGCACGTTCGAGTTTGAGAAGCGCTGCTCTGATGAGAGGCACTGATCTGACGCATTTAAGAAATGTCTGTTATTATAATAAGTAGAATTTTGTTTACAAGAACGCTAGGGAAAGGACCACGTTGAAGGCAAAAGGACTCGGTTTTGAATGTAAAAATTGGGGACCATTTCTGGGCTGTGGGACTGGTGACCGGGGGTCTACTGAAACCCTAGGGTCCCTGGCATCATCATGGCTCACGAGGGCAGTGTTCTGGGTTCCTGGAGCTGACGATGCTGAGTCTGGCTGGGAAGGGTGAAAGGTCCTTTGACCTCCGCCTGGCCCCAGTTACGCTCCATGGGGTCTGCGCCCCGGCTTGGGGGGCAGCTCTCCCACCTCTGCCACAGCACCCTCTACGTCAGAGCCCGCCCCTCCCCCTATGCCGCCAGCTCCCGCTGCTGAAACCTGGGGCAGCAAAACGGAGCACACCCAAAGCCAATGCCGAGAGCTGAGTTCACAGGGTGCTTCACACCCTTGGCACATTGCGGCCAGCCTCACTAAGCCGGGCCTCTGACGTGGAGGAAGCCGCCTAACTGACCACAGCGGGGGACGGGGTGGGGCATCTCAGAGGCCACGGAAGGGGGCTGGCTGGAGACCCGGTGAGCTGTAAGAGGATGGAGTGGAGAGTGAACCACAGAGGGAGAGAGGGAAGGGGAGAGCTCTGGGGGCCGGGCTGGGGCTGTCTGCCAGGTTTGCCAGAAAATGAAGGCAAGTAAAAAAAGACACCCCTGTGGGCCTTGAGAAGGAAAGTGGGGTTTGATGACCCATGCCTACTTCCCTCTTTTCTTGTACCTTGTGAGTCTGGGGTGATGAATGGCCATGAATCAATCATGCTGCCTGGAAAGCTGACTTCAATCTGTCCCCTCCTCAGCGGCTGGGAGAAGCAGCAGGGCCCGAGGAGGCCCAATCAGACCCATGGGGGCTGGTTTCCTCTGGGCCTCGCAGTCAGGGAGTTGATCCGTCAGGAGCTCGGGGCAGCCGCACACGCGCACATCCAGTCTGCCCTCCGTGGGAGCCTGAAGGGCCTTGAAAGTGAGCGTCTGGCTCAAGCCCTTCGAGGGGTTCTCTCCTTAGCTTACGCAAAAGCTGGGGCTGCGGGTGGTGAAGACGGGGTGAGTGGGGGCCAACGGGGGACATTTAGGTTTCTAAATACCTAATCCACAAGTGCTCTACCCAGGCAAGTGGCAGATGTGTCTCTGCTCCAGGGACAAGATGGCATCAGTAGGGCCGTCTCCCAAAGCACATGACGTACCTGTCCTTGAGGCACACTAGGGGGTGGGCAGGTTTCTGAGGACTAGGGGCACCCGGGACTGTTTCCTGCAGTGGAAGGGCCCAGGGAAAGTGAGGGAGGAGGAGGCTTGCGTGGGGCCCCTCGTGCCCCTCCTCGAGGCCCCCGCCTCATCGCCGGCAGCGCAAAACCGTAAGGTCCCCTGATGGGCGTCAAGCAGCCAAGTCACGCACGTCCCAGCGGGAGCCGCAGAGGTCCAGTTCCAGCTGATGGCCCCTGAATCAGGTCGGAAAGCCCTGTTTCCCGGCTTTCAGGTTAGTGTTCTTGCCCTGAGCTCGTGTTTGCCAAACCAGGCCTCTCGGCATACTAATTCCAGAAGAAGTTATTAGCTGGGGGATGCAAAGGAGACTCTGTTGAGTTCAGTGCGGCCAAACAGGTTCCCTTCCTGCTGTGCTGAGCCAGCCCACTTTGTGGCTGACGGAGAGGCGGGCGTGCCACGGAGCCCCTTCTGTGGTTGAGCATTTCCCAGGATTGATGCCCTGCCGGACACCGTGGGCAAGGCTGCTCTAACCACAGGTCATTGGAAGAAATGCCTGACCCGGGCAGGATCCTGGGCGGCCCCTGCGGCCAGCTGCCCTTCCCAGCTGGGTGCGTCTCGTCCGCACGCCCTGTATGTCTGTCCGCCACTGGTTCTGGCTAGGTTACTTGGAGCTGGCAGCCGTTGTCTAGAAGTCTTGTCCTATCCTGGCCCTTCTCGGAAAAAGATCTAAATCCAAGGCGAACGGCCGATCCCGGCCCTGACTCCCCCATGCTTGGCAGGACGTGGCAGACAGGCCGCTCCCGGCCGTCACCCTCCACACTCTCCCAGGACATTCCGGCCCGTGAGGAACATGCCCGATGTGCAAATCCCTCAGGTAATGCGGGAATTCGTCACCAGGGGAGCGTGGGCGATCCAGGAATGGGAACCTGATCGGGGCCCGGAGCTGGAAAGAAGCAGGCCAGGCTGGCCAGCGAGGGCTCGGGTTGCAGTGAGCAGGCTCTCCCCAGGAAGAGGGGAGGAGGGCGGGGATGGAGCCCTGCGGGCAGCATGTGGGGGGGAGGGGGCTCCCTCCTCCCTGTTTTTTAGGAGGAGACCTTAGACTTCGAACCAGGTGGTTGAGACCAAGGCGACCACATGCCTTGGTTTACGCCTGGTGTCTGGGCGTAATTACAAACAGAGCCCTCGCGACTCTCAGGACGGTTGTAGTTTGGATGACTTGTCACACGGTCGCCCTTGTTCAGACAGACCCGCAGGTGGTCTCTGCCCGCTCTGCACCCCTGCTTTCCGAACCGCCAGGCTCTAGTCTCACCTCACCTGGGCTGGAAACTCAATTCACATCTCAACTAGCCTAAGGTACAAAGTCACACTACAGAAGACTTTTCTCCAGCCAAGAGGCCCCAGCCATGGTGGCCATGCCGGGCCACCAGCTACCTCTCCTCTGATGCCACCAGTTTACCTGCTAGCACCCGTGACAGAAGGGCAGGGATCGGCCCCTGGCTCGTGGGACGGAACGGCGCTGGCCTTAGTCTGCGCACCCACACCCATACCGACACTACACGCTCACGGTCACGAAACCAGCACTGGATGCGGCGAACCCATGGAGGAAGAAGCGAAAAGGGAGGGAGGAGGGATTTTGAGCCGGAAGGCACCGAGGAACAAGACAGTCTTAGGTGGCCACACTTCCCTTTTGCCCTAAGAGTGGTTTCAGGAAGCCCAGTGTATCGGCAAGAAGATCACACCTCTCCCGCTCAAAGCCTTTGCACCTTCTGCTCAGCTCCAGCCACTCCACCTCCAGGGCCTGGGGGTGGTGGTCCGGGGCGGGAGGAGGAAAGGTGAAGTCTACACCCGGTTCACGTCTGCTCGGACCCGGAGAGGTCAAAGCACAGACACTGGTGAAGAGCAAGGATCAGCTCTCTTATCGTGGAAATAGAAAGAGGGAAAGGCTGGTTAAACACGAAACACCTATAAAATTATATTGGTCCATTGTAACCATGGATCACTCACACAAACACACGCAAATCCGGCCACTCATCCCGTGCCCCTCAAGTGCCTTTTTATTTTCTATAATTAATCGGGCAAGGGTGGAACTTGGGAAAAGTTCAACTGTGGTCAGAATCTGCAGCCTTCTCTCTAGTAATAACCCACTGGCGGGCGCGGCGGGGCGGGGGAGGGGAGGCTCAGCTGTCGGTGTCCGGTTACCTGAAGCATGTTGAGGAGCAGGCTCCGGAACTTGGTCCCCTCCACCATGAAGAGTGCCATCTTGTCGCAGAGCTTTGCGGCCGTAAAGGCGAAGCTGCGGTCGGACACGGCCTTCTGGTAGATGGTCCGGACGATCTCTCCCAGCATCTCCTCGGAGTTGGTCGAGTTCTGGGCCTCCTCCATGAAGGTGGTGAGCTTGGCATCCACGTCACTGCTGTTGTTCCGCATGCTGTTGAGGATCTCAATCAACTTGTCCATCTTGTTCTGCTGAGGGTTGGTGGTCTCCACGGCCACTTCGTCCTGGGGGCATGGGAGACAAACTGAGTCGTGCCTCAGTGGAGCCGAGGATACCACTGGGGGTGGCCAGTGGAGGGAGGCCTGCTGCCCCCAGCAAGGACCCAGCCCTACCTTCATGAACCTGAGGTCTGGTCCCTCTGGGAATGCTGACCTCCACCTAGGACCCCCAACCACCAAGGCCCTCTGCTGGCCTTTTTCTTGGCTCTTAGGGGCTGATCTTCCTTGCAAGTTCTAGCTCTTACCCAGGATTCCCACATATATTGGTTCTGTTTGCGTACGTGCCCATCGAAGGTCTCAAGCTAGGAATGACCCAATGGGGCTTGTAAAAGATGAAATAAGGTAACAAAACAAAAAACTGGGTCAAAGAGAAAACGAGGGCAGGAAGGAGGAAAGTATTCAAAATGTCTGCTATATTGGTAAAAGGAGGAAAGTATTCAAAATGTCTGCTATATTGGTAAAAGGTGCCCACGGAATGGCCGCCTTGCTTTCCAGGCTCCCAGATCCGGATAAACATGGCCCTGGTTTTATGTCCTGTGGAGACTGTGCTGGCCTTCTGTAACAAACGCTATACCCCAGGGAGCCCTCCAGTGTGCCACTAAATGGATGGGCACTTCTAGGAAGGAAATTTCAGACAGCTAACTCTACACCTTTAAGAAGGTTCACTGCACGTACACCAGGCTTGGACAGATCTGATAGTCTCAAAAGTATTTATTCAAATACAATGGATGGGTGGCCAAGAATGTGACTGCCCTACCTACTGGGATGGGAGATCAGGGAAGAAGGGCAGGGTCAGGGACAGAAAGTGGGGTCCCGCGCTTGCCCTCCTATTCCCAACCAGGAGAGCTCTAGGCCGGGAGGCACAGACCAGAGTTCTCGAACCTGCTTTCTGCCTCTAGCTGTACGGCTGTGGGCAGTGGTTTCACCCTCTGGGCCTCAGTCTACTTCCTGGGAAGATGCGGCGGCTGGATGATGTCGAGCTTCCCCTGAGCCCTACTTATGGCCTTAGCCAATGTCCTCCTGCTCTGGGAATCCGGGAGGCCTCACCTAAGGGGAGTGCTCGAAACCCGTGTATGGGTGCTATGGACCTATCTTACCCGTTCTAATCCCTTCCTTATCCACCGCACTGCCCCACCATCTGGGCCCCCGGGCAGTATATAAAGTAAGAACCACCCAGGAGGTCTTTGTGCATGCCGTGGCCTGTCTGCAAGGTATGCGGTGTTGGTCTCATTTTACAGATGAGTCAACTGGGGCTCGGAGAGGTTAGGGGACTTGTCCAAGGTCACCCAGCCAGTCAAAGGCAGAGTGAGGAGCAGCAGGTGGTTTGCTGGGCCCTAAAGCACCAGCTACATTTAGTAGGACTGGAGGGAACTTAGTGAGTAATCCCCCCTCTGTGGCCAGGCTTGGAGGAATGTGTCTCGGCGGGTCTTTAGGAGGACCCAGCACTGTCACCACGCTGGTCACTACATGCCACCGGCCTGGTCTCCAGGCTCCCACCTCTGAGAAGGAAGGAAATGAGGGAGGCTCTCCCTCTGGACCTCACAGCTGCTTCCCCCACCGGGGGCAGCGGGGCGGGAGCTCAGGGCTGTGGAGGATACAGGTGCCGCTTCAGGCATTGGCTGGGGAAGGGGTCTGACCTGCCTTGTCCTGCCCGAGTGTGGAGCTGGGCTTGGCCTTTCGGGGAAAAGGGGGAGGAAAGAAAGCAGCAGTGAGAGGCCAGAGAGAAGCCCAGAGCTTCGAGCTCCGCAGAAGCCCCACAATGAGGACTCTGTGGGGAGGGCTGGGGGCCAGCCGGCCTTTCTCGGGAGCAGTTCCTCTCCAAGGTGACCTTTCCTGCATCCCTGGCAGGGAAGGGGGGCCAGGGTGAGCACAGTGGACACGATGCTGCCGTTGACACAGCCTTATCCCTTTGCTAGAGGCTCAGGGACACGTCCCCTTGAATCAGCGAACCGGGCTCTGGGGGCCACGGTCAGGATACGGTGAAGAAAGAGAGGCTGGTGGGGGTGGGGGCAACAGTTACGAAGGCCCTTCCTCTCAGGGCTGGTGTCGGAGCACAGTCGGCACCCGTATGAGGCTGGGGTTGAGGGCCTCCTTCAGTTTTGTCCCTTAGACGCCTCCTGGGCCGCTGGCGGATCAAGGAGGAGAATGGCAAAATCGAGACCCGCTCGCACTCTGCCCAACTCACCTTTGCTCTCGTCCCTGGTGGGGACCACAGCTGGCTGGCGCTTACCTTGGGGGGAAGCATCCGTCCTTACCGTACAAGCTCCCAGTCTTTCCCAAATGCCCTTTAGCACTGTCAGGGCAGTGTTGGACCCCAGAAAATGCTGGAGGCAAGAACCAAGCCTTCCCTGCACGCTTCCCATCCCCCTCAGGTACATGCTTCTTCCTCCCCTTCCCTCCCAGGCTGCGGGCTGGTGCCCAATGCCCACCTCGGCCTCTTGGGGGACCAGAAGGTGAGGAGCCGGAATGTGCCGGAGGGGGTTCACGTACCGGCCAGTCCTCCGGTGGCCAGCAGTCCCCGAGGCAGTGGTGGCCGCCTCAAACCCGAGCCCGCCTACCAAAGTGCCTACCTCACGATGTCTTCCCTGGTACAAGAGAACAACGAAAATTCATTTACCGGTACCTTTTCTTTCAGCCTTCGCCGCAGCCTGTCTTTGGAAGACTGGAGCAGGGTAATTTTGGGCCGCTCCCCGATGCGCTCGGGAATAATACTGTCTTTACGCTTTGTCTCGGCCTCTGGACCCCCCGGCTGCGGTGGGGGCAGCCTCTCGGAAGCCACTGAGGCTGGGGCATCAGGGCTGCGGGGGGGCTCGAGGCCGCCGTGCCCGGTGTCCCCCAGGGCATCCTCAAGTTTGGGGCTCTCCACGGTCACGGTCTCTTTGGCATTGCGGTGGGCGCCTGCCTCCCCCTTGTCGCCTGGCGGGTGCTTCATGTTGCTGTGGTGCCAGCGCCGGTTCTGGCTGTAGCCGTGATGAGTGGGCCTCCCTGAGGGGTGAGGCACCGAGCCCCCCTGGTAGGATTTCTGGTGGTCCCTGTTGTGTTTGGCACTGACCGGCTGGTGGTCACCATGCTGTTGGGGCTTGTTCCCTCCCGGAGGCCTCTGCTGCCGTCTGCAAACCGAAGAGGAAAGACAGAGAGGGTCACTGGGAGGATTGTTCAGGGTCCCTGTGTCCAAACGCTGGGCGAGCAGTTCACGGAGCTGTTCATGCATTCGTTCTGTCTACCCCCTTACTGGACACCTCCTCTGTGCCCGACTCCGCGGCAGGGCCTGTGGACACAGCACAGCACGAGACAGACGGGGGGCCTGCGATTACAGAGGGGTCAAGTCAGTCCCTGAGTTCGAGTCGTATTTTCTGCCCTTGTGAGAATACACATCAGCACACGCGTGGGGAGCCAAAGTCACACGATGTGTCAGAGCAGATCGTGAATCCTCCTGACTCTGACCCCAGCCACCCAGCTTGTACTCTTGATGCACCTGTTACCATTTTGGGACTCCTCCCAATGCAGTCTACGCACGTTCCGGAGAAGATACATACATAGACCTGTATCTGGTGACAGCTATCCTGTGAATCAATTTTTACCATCATGGCTCTTGTGAAGTTGTATCATTTGTTCAACAACTTTGTGTGCGTGTGTGTGTGTGTGTGGGAGGGGGGGTACATTGACATTTTCACCCCCAAGCCCACAAACAAAATATGCAATAAGAAACTGTTATGCACTCAATGGTGTGTCCCCACCCCTTCAATTCACATGTTGAATACTCAATCCCTAGTACCCAAGAATGTGACTGTATTTAAAGATACGGGCCTTTAAAGAGGGGATTGAGTTAATCCGTTAGGCGGTTAGGGTGGGCCTCAATCCAATGGGACTGGTGTCCTTATAATAAGAGGAAATCTAGACACGTAGAGAGACACCAGGGATGTAGACACAGAAGAAAGACCGTGTGAAGATACAGCCAGACAGACATCTGCAAGAGGAGAGGCCCCAGAAGAAACAAACCAAGAAGACACCTCAGTCTTGGACTTCCAGATTCTAGGGCTCTCAGAAAAAAAGATTCTGTTGTTGAGCTGCCCCGTCTGTGGTATTTTGTCACGGGGGCCGGAGCTGACTAACCCACAAGCGACATTTGACTCACCGATTTACCGGACACACTATTTTCGAAGCCAGAGAACATGACAATGGAACAAATCTGAGGTGTGCACAGGAGATGAACCCCAAACATTTTGATCCATCTCTGGAAGCACTCTTGCGCTCACCCCCCAGTGTTTTCCACGCCCTGACTTTATGGGATGCGCAGCTGGAGAACTGCGACCTGTCCCTTTGGTGGGGACAGCGGACCTTCATGGCACTGAATTTTATGAACCCAAAAAAGGCATTGATTTACTTTGAAACTATTATTACTTATATAAACTCAGTTTCAATGTTCACTTGACAATTTCGTATCCGTGAAAATCTGGAGGCATCTTGGACTGAGGTTAAACATATCATTTTTCCATTAAAATTAATGAAAACAACTTTTTTTCCATTGAAAACCTTTCCCTTCCTGGCAGGGTTTTCAAGGGGAATTAAAGTTATTAAGTGGGAGACAGGTGTATAGTGTTTTGTTTCCACACAAATGGTAAAGACAACACATCGCATGTTAGAAGTAGAAATTAGGGTGTTTCTTGGGGGGAGGGGAAGTTTGATGATCTGTTACAAGAGCCCCTAGTACATGTAAATTGCTGCACCTTGTTAATTCCACTTGGTGGCAATTTATCGAAAGGAAATACTCAAAAGCCTTGCACAGGGATGTAGGCACAATTTGTGCATCGTGGCAGTGTTTAACAGTGAGAAACAATGTGGAATGTTAAGAACCTGGTGTTAAGACTTCACTCAGGTTGATGGAAGAATGCATGCGTTGTCCTATGTGTAGCATGGTGCTACTTTTTAAGGCAAATATTTGTATGCATAGAAAAATCTGGAAGGAAAGGCGCCTGGGTGGCTCAGGCAGTTAAGTGTCCAACTCTTGATTTTGGCTCAGGTCATGATCTCACAGTTCTGCATGGGGTCAATCCCCGCATTGGGCTCTGAGTTGGCACCACGGAGCCTGCTTGGGATTCTCTCCTTCTCTCTCTCTGTCCCACCCCTGCGCTCTCTTTCTCCCTCTCGCACACTCTCCCTCTCTCAAAATAAATACATTTTTAAAAACTTAAAAAAAAAAAAACCACAGAAAAATCAGGAAGGAAACACATCAAAATGCTAACAGTGGTTAACTCTGGGGGATGGGATGAGGATTTTTCTTTTTTACTTGTGTTTTCTAAAAGAACATGAATTTATTTTTCTAAACTTTTTACTGTGAGATAATTACAGATTCGCGTGCACTGGTAAGAAATAATACAGAGAGATCTTTTGCATCTTCTACCCAGTTTCCTCCCATGGTAACATCTTGCAGAACTCCGGTACAAGATCACAATCAGGATTTTGACATTGATACAGTCAAGATACAGAACATTCCCATCACTGCAAGGATGCCTTCCTGTTGCCCTTTTATAGCCACACCTACTTCCCTTTCACCACCTCCTCTTGAGCCCCCAGCAGTAAGTAATCTAGTCTTCATGTCTACAATTTGTCATCTCAAAGATGTTATATAAATGGAATCATTTACAATCTGTTACAAGAGCCTCTAGTACATGTAAATTGCTGCACCTTGTTAATTCCACTTGGTGGTAATGTTACCTACGTTACAGTATGTAACCCGGTGGGATTGGCTTTTTTCACTCAGCATCACTCCCTGGAGATTCATCCAGGGCGTTGCACGTATCCATAGTTTGTTCCTTCTTACTGCTGAGTAGTGTTCCACAGTGTGGATGTATTAGCGAGTTTAACCATGTACTTGCTAAAAGGCATCTGGGTGGGTTCTAGTTATTGGCTACAGTGCACAAAGCTTCTATGGACATTTGTGCACAGGTTTTTGTTAAGTTTTCGTTTCTCTGGGATAAGTGCCTGGGGGTGCCATTACTAGGTCATATGGTAGCTACTTGGTTTAAAAAGAGAACTACTGAGGGGTGCCTGGGTGGCTCAGTTGGCTGAGCATCCGACTTCAGCTCAGGTCATGATCTTGTGGTTCGTGGGTTCAAACCCCACATTGGGCTCTGTGCTGACAGCTCAGAGCCTGGAGCCTGCTTCAGATTCTGTGTCTCCCTCTCTCTCTGTCCCTCCCCCACTCAAGCTGTCTCTCTCTCTCTCTCTCTCTCTCTCTCTCTCTCTCAAATAAATAAACATTACAAAGAGAGAGAGAGAGAGAGAGAACTACTGAACTATTTTCCAGAGAGATTATATCACTTTACACTCCCACCAGCAACACACAAACTGTTCTCAGTCATTACGTCTGTGGATAATTTTCCAGGCCCATTTTTTCTCTGCTCTACATTACAGAGTCTGAGACCATGTATGTTAGATTTGCTGTTATGGACCCCCAGGTCCCAGAAGCTCAGTTCACTTTTTTTTTTTTTTGTCTATTTTCTCTGTGTGGCTCAGATTAGATCTTTTTTTTTTTAAATTTTTAAATGTTTATTTATTTTTGAGAGAGAGAGAGAGAGAGAGAGAGAGAGAGAGAGAGAGAAAGCAGGGGAGGGACAGAGAGAGAGGGAGACACAGAATCTGAAGCAGGCTCCAGGCTCTGAGCTGTCAGCATAGAGCCTGGTGCAGGGCTCGAACCCACGAACTGTGAGATCATGACCTGAGCTGAAGTCGGATGCTTAACCGATTGAGCCACCCAGGCGCCCCATGGATCATTTTTATTCTATCTTCCAGTACACTGGTTCTTTCCCTTGTCCCTCCATTCTGCTGTTGAACCCACGCATTGAGTTTTTAATTTAACTATTACGTTTCATTTGGTTCTTTGTTACAGCTTCTATTTCTTTGCCAAGACGTAATTTTTCATTTGTTTCAAACATGTTCTTTTGAAGCATTTTCATGCTGGCTGCTTTAAAATCTTTTGTCAGAGAATTCTAACACTTCTGTCATCTTGGTATTGGTGTCTTATTGTCTTTCTTTACTCAGTTGAGATCTTTCTGAGATTTCCGGTTGAAACCTGGACATCTTCAGTATTGTGTTAGGAGCCTCTGGGCTCATGGAGAACTGTTTTAGCTGGCTTTCTCTGACCTTGCTTCCAATAGTGGAAAGGGTTGCCGTGCCCCGTTACTACCGAGTGGGGAGTACAGGTCGGGTTTCCTACTGGGCCTTCTGTGACACCCCAAGGGAGGCCCGCTTTACTGCGGTGCGGGGTTGGGAGTTCGGGCCCCTCACACCGATGCCTCCCTGGCGGGGAGGGGAAGGGTGCGTATTGCTACTCTCCACGTGGCCTCCACTGACACCATGGTGGAGGGGGGGCGTGGAGCCTTGTACCTGGTGGATGGGGGTGGGATTCAAGGCCCCCATGTGGCCCCCACTGACACAGAGGAAGGGGTGCTCAGTGCCCCACAGGGACGAGTCCTAACTCCTCACTCGGCCTCTCTGACCCCACCCTGGTGGGGGATTTGGGCGCCTCCTCAGCCTGGTGACTGTGCTCGTGTGGGTCAGGCCCACTGACCTCTGCTTGTGTGGGTCAGGCTGGAGCCCACATTTTTCCTGGGAGGTTTGCCTAGAGTAGAGCATTACTGTCCAGGAGTTTTCTGTCTTGTAAGGTTGCCCCTTTCCTGGTCCTTTAGCGAGAGAGGGCAGGCTTTTGTTGGGGCTTTCCGGTCTGCCTGGGCCTACTGGCATTTCTGGGTTGCCAACTTCTTTACCTCCAAGTCTGGGATCTGTGAGGCCAGGAAGAAAACTCTGGTAAGTTACCACGGTGTCGTGGCCCGAGTGCCATGGTGCCCAGCCAGTCTGCCTGCTTTCCACCTTCCGGAGTCCTCTTATGTCCATCTTTATATAGGATGTTCAGGGTTTCTAGTTGTCTGTATTTATTTTAATAATTTAAGAGTCGTTGTAGAAACATCTGTAGAAGCCTGGTACATTGAACTGAGGCCGGCTGACCGGGTGTGCCCTGGGCCCTTCTCATGAGGCCTGCCTGGTATTTTTCATCACTGGGTCTGAAGTACATACTGGGTAAAAAAAGCCGTGTTGTCCCGATACGTGGGTGCAAAAGGCTTCTCCTCTAACACCCCTCACCTCTACCAGCACACCTAAGGCTCTATCTAGTTTTACTCCCCAATGGCCTCATTCTTTTTTTTTTTTTAATTTTTCATTTCTTTTCTTTAATTTCCATTAAAAAATTTTTTTAATGTTTATTCGTTTTTGAGAGATGGAGAGCAAGCAGGGGAGGGGCAGAGAGAAGGGAGATACAGAATCCTAAGCAGGCTCCAGGCTCCGAGCTGTCAGCACAGAGCCCGATGCGGGGCTTGAACCCAAGAACGGTGAGATCACGACCTGAGCCGATGTCGGACGCTCAACCATGTGAGCCACCCAGGCACCCCAAATTTTAATTTTTTTAAAGTTTATTTATTTATTTTGAGAGAGGGAGAAAGCGTGAGTGGAGGAGGGGCTGAGAGAAGGGGGAGACAGAGAATCCCAAGCAGGCTTTGCACTGTCAGCACAGAGCCCAATGCAGGGCTCCATCCGACGGGACTGCAGGATCATGACCTGAGCTGAAGTCTGCCGCTTAACTGGCTGGGCCACCCAGGTGCCCCCCCCTCCAGAATGGACTCATTCTAAAAACAGTAATCATCAATGGACCAGTGCCTTACGTCCTGGAAGACTGTCAGTTTGCATTCACAGCAGAGCAGGGGTAGAGAGCACAGGTGCCCAGGGAAGCGTGGGGCCCCATCCGCAAAGTGAGTCACTGAGTCAATTCTTCCCAGGGATCACCCATTGGCCTTCAGCCTGCCCAGACCTAAATCCAGATGCCTGAGACACAAGTCAGCTCAGAAGCCCGCGGCCCTCACCTGAGAATCACGGACTGACCTACACTGGGAGAGCCACTGGGAGAAATTCCACGGCCCTCCCAACTCCTCAGGGAACCACACGCCTGTGACATTTTGTGAATCCCCCCTACTTTTATTTTTCAATTACTTTCAAAGAATTCACCCTTTCTCCTTCTACCCTCTTTGTTCTCTGAGTATGAGTAATTTTTAAGCCCAGAGAAGAAACTTGGAAATTCCCTGGCAGATAATGCTTGATTCTCACGACTTTTCCCATCCTTATTTAGAAAAATTGTGGTGCCTGCAGCTATGGCCCAAGGAATGCCCCCAAAGGATGGTTGACCAAGTCCTTCCCAGCATCTGTCTTGAAACTGTCTGGCTTCCTACTTGCCATTATCAGGGATCTCCCTCTTTCTGCCCGACATCCTCCTTACCCCCCCAACCCCCAAACAAAACAAAACACATCAAATCAAATCAAATCAAAACAAAACAAATCAAATCCTCCACCTGGAGGAGAAAGGAGCTAATTTTTACATGGCTGGTGGTCAAGGGCTCAGAAAGAAACTAGCCAGGTCTTGCTGAGACTCTTCTGTTCTTGCCGGAAATTTTGCGGGGCCTGCAATTCCAAGTCATTTTAGTTTGCCACTCCTTGGAGCCAGCTCTGCCAGCAGAGAGCAGTGACCAAGAATATCCAGGTTGTCGGGCATTTAGTGGGTGTTCTCAGACTCGCTCTGCCTGGGTAGCAGCTCCTTTGCACACAGAGTGCTGTCTGTGGACAGGAGGGGAGGCCTGGGAGTCCACCCGTGAGGGGCCCCTCCTACTGGGCAGGCAAGACCAATGGAGTCAAAAGAAAGAAGGCTGCTGATATGGGGTTGGATGGCAAAGGAGATTGGCTGGGGGGGGGGGCCCTGGGGGGCGTGGAGGGCAAGAAAGAGGCCAGATGCCATTGGAGGCAATGGGCACGAAGGCTTTTTGTCTCTTTTTTCCTCCTTCCTGTTCAAGGCTCCCATTAGTTCTCGGGGCCACCGACTGCTGGGACCGGTGTCTGTGTGCAGGCTGGTCAAGAGGCTCTCTTCCCATTTTACAGATCAGCCAACTGAGGCTCAGGGAGGTGAAATTCCCCACACCCTCAGGAGTGTGCCCAGCCTGACAGCTAGCCCAGCACCCATTGTCCACCTCCTGTCCGTCCCCTTTGCCCTGAGATCCAGCAAAGGAGAGAAGGGCCGAGTTGTCGCTGATATCTGCTGTGGCGATGGCCACGTGAGGCCCACGTCCTTGGCCTGGGAAAGGGCTGAGAGAGCCCTCGCCACTGGAAAAGACTAGGGGCTGGGCCTCAGTCCTCAACACTGGAGACCCAAGCTTCCCTGCTCTGGCCAGTCACAAATATTTGTCAGCGGTTGCTGGCTGAGCTGGCCCAAACCAGCTCCTCTCTCTTCTGTGTTTGTTGGCCCTGGGTTTCGTCGATACCTTCCTGTAGGGGCCAGCTCACTGCTCACCCCAAAACCTGTGGGTTTAGGTTTGGCCTGGCTGGGGATGAGCTCCTTTGGCTCCTAGGGGCCAGGCAGGGAAGTATTTGGTCCCGGATACACGGACGTGTGGATCCAGGTTTTGGAAACACAGGAGACACGCATTTTTTTTTTTGTTGTTTTTTTTGTTCTGCAAGTGAAATCAAGGGGCAAAAATCCACCTCCCTCTCTGCTTGTTATGTTCTAATGTCTCTGGGCAAGTTTTCTCCGGTGGTCGTGGTAGTGGGGAGAGGAATGGCTTAGGAGAGAAGATTAATATTCCATTTGTGCTACTGGTAACACCTGCTGGTAGGGAAATAATGCCTTTTTTTTTTTTTTTTTTTTGGAGAATGGAAATTGTCAGGATGCTTCTTCCACCACTCATTTAGTTTATTCTTCCTTCTTGGGGTTCTGAAATCAGACGTCTTGTTTCACTCTTAAGACTGCGCTCTTTTATTAAAAAAAAAACAACAAAAACACAAAAATAAAAAAAGTTCTCCACACCACAGCTGCATTTTCGGAGGTGGGTGTAGGGAGAAAGACTTCAGATTTTGTTTTAAAGAATGATTCTAGCAGCAGCCCAAATGCAGACAAACGTCTCTCTGTTCATTTTTTATTTCATAATTGTTCCCAACTAGATATTCCGAGGGCCACTGACTTATTATGGTTCTCTCCATGTCGGACACTTTACCACATAATTTGTAGGTCTGCTTAAAAATTTCTGAGCGCAAAATTCCTAGGGCAAGTGGTTTTAAAACTATGCATGGGCTCGTATTTCTTGCCTTCAGGAAAAGTGATGACTGCTTATTACTCGCTTAGGCGCCCCCATTCCTGCCCACCTACACACGCCCTGTCCGGGGTCCCACCTTCCGCGTCCCAGCCACAGGGGCAACACGAGAGCGGAGGTGAGCCCGACAGGGGCAGGCACAGGGGTTCTCTGCAGCTCTGGGGCCGCTTGGCTTAGCGCAGGCATGTGGGGCCTGGAAACCAAGGTCATGGCCACACACACACACACACACACACACACACACACACGCCCACCCCCGTTTGCAAAACACTGGGATGCCTCCTAAGGAAAACTGTAGGGGAACTTACTTCCCTCTTCAGGGAGCCAACGGAGGGAAACACCACTGGCTTAGCAAAGGGTCCAGCATCACGGTGGCCTCTATTAACTGAGCACCTACCGTGCCCAAGGGGCTGGATGAGATGATGTAAATCTGCCGGGTCTGTTCTGCAGGACCCTCCTCGGCAGGCGTATCTGGGAGACTGCAGCCAGCTCAGAGCCTGGCTGGGTCACCCGTGGCTGTGTGGCTCTGCGTCCGTTCCCAGCCGTGTCAGCCGCCACCCTCAGGGGCGGCTGTGAGGATTACAGAGTGACAGCGCGATGCTCTCACAGATGAGAAAGCCAAGGTTCAGAGAGGTTGCCTTTTGCCCTCGGGCTGTCCAGCTAGTTAGTGACGAAGCCTGTACCGGAACTCTGATCTGTGTCTCTACTCTAAGGTCCTGCCTGAAACGCTACATGGCCGGCCGGATGTTACGGTTGCTCATCTGAGGTCTTCTTGCTGTCTGGATAGCCGGGGAACCGCCCCACCTGACGTCCCTGTAATTGTCAGGCCGCCATCCCCATCATGGCAATTGGAGCAGCGCATTACCGGCTGGCTCGCTGAGCACCAGGCCTGCTCCCCACACCGGGCTCCCCGGACAGTCCCTGGAGGGGAGTGCCTGCACGCTTCTGGAACACCCCCGTGGCCTTGGACGGCCAGGAGAGTTTTTGGCTCTCCTGCTCCAACAGCCTGTGGGGCTCTCCCTCCCTGTGCTCAGGGCCGGGTAGAAAACAATCCAAGACTGAGGTCTCTGCCGGCTGAGGCCGAGGTTCGTGTAAGAAGTTCGGTATTTCACTGCACGGATCGAAAAGCTTTGGAATCCAAAGGTTTACCTGGCCAAGGGAATGCTCTGGAGTGGAAAAGAGAGGGGCTAATCTGAATGGTGCCTCTGTGCCCTGAAGGCAGAGGAAAGACTTTTCCAGTTAACAGGGCGCGCGTACAAACGAATGATGAGAGGCAAGGCTGATTCATGTATTGCTTCGTTAATTAAACATGTCCTGAGATTCCGCTCTGCCTGGAGGTTAATCGGAGGTGTCAGTGGGCTTGCCCAAGGCCACAGAGCTCCTGGAACATTCTGAGGGGAGCAGGGGCTGTGGATTGACCAAAGCTGTTCAACCGTCCCTCAGGAGTATCTCAACGCCTTTCCTAATCCCATCTGGGCTCCAAACAGCCTTCTTCAGCTCCCCAGAGGCCCCCTCTTCAGACTCCTAATGTGATTACAGCCTGATACCCTCATCCACGCCACTGAATGGCCTTGTGCGTTCTTCTTGTATGGCCTTAAGAGCAACCACTTCCTTAGGATGGGGCAGACCTTCTCCAAATCTCCCTTGGGAAATGGGGGCGGCGGGGGTGGAGGGATGCTGGGCATTGATTCATGCATGCCTCCAGTGAGCCCCACAATGTGCCAGGCCCTGGGGACACAGCGATGATCCTGGCACAGGGCTATGCCCTCATGCAACTTAGGATCCATTTGGAGAGACAGACACTAATCCATTAATTACAGAAATAAGGTAACTGGCTACAACCAGGGACAAGAGTCATGAGGGAAAGGAAGCACAGAGTAGCACAGGGGTCCCTGACACTCTGGTCCTAGAGGCAGGACAGACCTCATAATTTGTGGGACCAAGTGGAGAATGAAAATGTGGGCCTCTTGTTCAAAAACTACTAAGAGTTTCAAGCTGACCCCGGCAGAACACTCATTAAACCCAGTGCAGCCCTTCTGAGCCCTGCCCAGAGCAGCCCCGAAGGACGGGACAGGAACTGAGATAATTGAGAACATAGAGTAAAAGTAATAAACACAAGCTAACATGTATGAAGCACTGACCTTGTGCCAGGCATGACTTTCACTTAACCCTAAGAGGGAGGGACTATTGCCAGCCTCATTTTACAGAGAGGTCACGAGCCACAGAGAAGGTAAGTACTTGTCTGAGGCCACACAGCTTGCAAGAGGCAGAGCCTGAGTTTGAATTTAGGTAGTTTGACCTCAGAATGTGTACCCTCAACCACTACGCTCTCCTGCCTCATGGATTTGAGGCCCGTTGCGGGGTCCTAAGGGCCCGGGGCAGCCTGCACCACTGCTGAGCCACTGAAATCCAAATCCAAATCCAGAGGATCCCAGGCCTTGGCCAAAGCCAGTGGGGGCAGGGACTGCGGGCTGGCAGCGTGTGGCGGAAGCAGGGCTAGGTATGCAGAAGCAAAGGCCAAAGGCTGAGCCGGAGGCCACGAGGAACAGGGAAGCTGAGGCCCGTGAGAGGGCAAAGCCTGGGAGGGCTCTGGACTGAGCCCCGAGTCGAGGTTTGGAAATCCGGCTTCCAGCCTTGGCTCCGCCGTGTCTGGGGAAAACCACAGAAGCCACGTGTGGCCCTCGGGTTTCCATCTGTGCTGGGAACAATCCTTTCCCCACAGTCTGCTAGTTCCCGTGGCTGGGAGGTTGCGTTTTCGGGGTGGCCCTCTGGCTTCGCTGCCGAACCCTGGGGGAGGGAAGCAGGAGCTGCGGGCTCTGGCCACCTTCCTCCATCTTGGGGCAGCACAGAAGGCCGTGGAGGAGTGGTCTTCTTTGGGGTGTACGCGGCAGACCCCGGGTCTCGCTCAGCTGCCCAGGCATTTCTCAGGTGCCCCTCCCAACAACCCTGGTAATCCAGGGCTTGTGGCCAACCTCTCGGTCACCTTTGGCACACGGGCAGACTCCTCACATCTCAGTATTCCCATCTGTAGAATGGGAATACCAGCACCCCACTCGAGGTGTTCCCTTAGGTGAGTTCCCCACCTTGCCTGCATTCCTGCCTGGGGTCACAAGGCTGGTCAGAAATTAGAATACAATCAAGGCCAAGAGAGCATCTGGGGAACAAAGGCACATTATAAATACAAGGTATTATTTTTGCTCCAGGGTGAATCAGGCATTCCAAGAATCCCTGGCCTCACACGTTCTTAGGCAGTGTGATGTCATGGGAAGAGCATGCGGCTGTCCCGGCAGAGTGTTTCCAGAAGGTGGCCCTCGCTCTTCTCTCCTGCCCAGCAGAGCCCCTGCCGTCTCTCAGGTCCGCCCGTGGACCCTCAGTGCAGCCTGCTGGCGAGTCCGGGCATCCCCTGTGCCACGTGTCCATTCTGGGTGCTCACTCAGAGGCGGGCAGACATCAGCCACGGAAGCCGGTTAAGTGTCAGCTGGGATGTTCCCTTTTCCAGCCCTAACTCCCTGTGGCTACACTGACCCGATCATGTGAATTAACGTGGGGAAGCCAAGCCTGGCTGATGCCACCTCTCTGGAGGCTTGAGACTCTCGCTCGTTTTTCCTAAAGAGCCGAGGAGGCCCAGCGACGGGTATGAATTTGCACTGTATATCTTCCACCACAGCCCTTCGCTGCCCAGAATCAGAAGGTGCTCGACACAGACTTTTCCAAGAGGCAACATACTGTCGGAGCTCCAAGTGTGGACGTAGGAGCCAGCCCCCCAGAGCTCAGATCCTGGCTCTGTACTTCCGGCCGTGCAACGCTGGGCAAGTTCTTTAACCTCTCTGGGCCTTAGCTTCTTCCTTCTTAAGATGGGGACAAACAGATTGGCCATCTCTTGAGGTTCCTGGGAGTTTGAAGGAGCTGTGGTGTTCTATTAGCGTCTGCTTGTAACAACAATATGTTGTGGGTTTTCCAAGTCGCATGAATCCATCAGACGCTCAGGAGTGATGAACATCAGCACACCCACAGTACAAGTGGGAGAGCCGAGGTTTGGAGGAAATAGGCTGTTTCAAGTGCTAAGAATCAAGGAGGAACCCCCAGCACATCCAGCTCCTGGCTTTTGCTCCCAATCTGGCCTCTAAGGGCTACAATCCGGACGTGGTTTCTCAGGACGGATTTCTTCACTATGAAATACACTGTCATCCTAAGAGAAGCACTGCCCAAGGGGTCCCCACAGGCATGGGGGCCACCTCCAGTGACTTCTGTCACTCCCAGGCTAATGCCGGGCCACCACAGCTGGTCCCACACGGCCTCGCTTACCCCACACGCTGACTTCAGAGCACATTTGGGAACTAGCTCTATTTCATGGCCATCTCACCATCTCCACGAGGGCCATGGAACAGCCCTCAAACTGCAGCGGGTAGGACACGGGAAGGAGGAGGAAGAGAAAGTCTCCTAAGAGTTTTTAAATCCCTGGTGTGACCAACTGCCGAGCCCTTCTGAACCATGGGGAAGGAAGCCCAGAGACACAGCCTGAGTGCCCATAATGAAGAAACTTCCTCACAGGGAGAGCTGCCTCACAATAAAGGGGGGGGGGTGCCTGGGAATGTAGTGAGCTCCCTGTCACAAGAGGCATCCAATTGCTGACCAACAGCTATGGAGACCTCTTCTCCTGAACCCGCCATTTCTGCAATTAGCACCTCCTCCAGGAAGCCCTCCTGGGTCTCAGCAGTCATCCCAGCAATCCTCACTTGGAGAGGCAGCACGAGGCTGTGGCAACCTGGGAACAGGACACACCGGGTATACCCCGATTTGGCCCACATCTAGCCAGGTGGTCTCAGACACGTTGCCTAACTTCTCTGTCCCTCAGTTGTCTTATCAATCAAGTGGACCCCGTGACTGGAAAACAGGAGAGAGGCGGAGCTGAAGGTAATGATCTCAGGGCTGGATGATAAACCTTGCCCGCTCTCCCTCTGCCTCAGCCAGCCCTGGGAGGGTACGGCAGGCCTTCTCGGCTAGCCCTGCAGGCGCGGGGGAAGGTGACGGAAGACGGTTCCATTATGGGAAGCAGAGCCGCCCAGGGCAGTACCCGAGCAGGTTTGGCTTTACGGCTACAGAGCACCCCTGAGCTTCTGGGCTCCCCGGGAAACACTACCGGCTGCCTGCCCACCTCACTCCATCAGCCGCACATAACGGCCAGCCTCCCGGGACAACCTCCTCCCTCACAATTCATTACTGACAGGTCTGCTCCGTCCCTGAAGGGCTGTTTTTCCATCCTGGAAGGAGAGGGAATGTGAAATGGAGTTAGCTAGAGTAGGGCCTCCCTCTGGCCCCATTTTTCAGCCAGGGTTGGAGGAACTGACAAGTCCATGGCCAGACGTTAGAGCAGAGGGAGTGCCACTCAACAGCTTCACGCACATCACTGACCCCAACCCCCGCCCAGCCGTGCGGGGACCCAGCTGCCCAGCAGATGGGTTCTTGGGCTAGAATGTTTCAGAGCACAAGGTACTCAAAGCAGGGTGCTGATGGCCTTCACATTAAACCCCGCCCGGCAGCATTCGGTGCACATATACGGGGACCTTCAGACAGCTGACAAGGACTTACTCTCCCTACCTCCCAAATGCAGGGATCTTGAGGCTTAGAGTAGTGAGTTTAAAATCCGAGACTGTCCCCAAACAGCAGAAAGACAACGAGTAAAATGAGAAGGAATGATGGAATTAGGAAATCATTTGGCAAACGTCATAATAATAATTGTTTCAGGCAATAATCATCACTGGAGGCCAGTGGGTGAAAGTTTGAGGAAAAACAGAATATTGGCAGAGTCTCAAAGTATCTCCCCACAAGCTACTTCTTAATTACAAAGGGAAAACTCTGTGCCTTTACAGTGGAGCAACTTGGCAGATACTGCCTTTAACCAAGTAATCAAAGTGAACACTGAGAGTCATGGGACAACAGGACGGCCCCAATCTCCTGATTCGATGCCCCGAGAGGACACAACATCACTCATGTGCATGGAACCTGAGGAAATACCAGAGAAATCCCAAATGAGAAACCTTCTACAAAAATAACCGGCCGTTCTTTTAAAAAAAAAAGTAAATGTCATGAAATACAAAGACTTGGGAACTGTCCCCAGATTAAAAGAAACTAAAGAGACGTGACAACTGAATATGAGCCAGGATCTAGGATCACTGCTGAGAAAGAAGCAAGGGCTGTGGATAATAGCATCCAGTCTATGTTAGTTTCCTGATTTTTATCATTGTACTGTGGCCATGGAGAGGAATGTCTTCACAAAAAAACACACTGTGAAGCGTTCAGCAATAAAAAGGCATCATTTTGGCAATTTTCTCTCAAGCAGGTCAGAAAAAAAAGTAGACGAGGGAGAGGAAAATAAAGCAAATGCGGTAAAACGTTAATGTCTGAGTGAAGAATATATGAAAATTCTTTGTGCGATGCTTGCAACTTTGCCGAATGTGAAATTTCGTCAAAATAAAAGTTTTAAAAACGGGTAGGATTTGGTTAGAAGGGGAGAGGTGGAGAGGACATTCCAGAACAAACATCACACTCAGCAAATACAAGGTGGCAATTTTTCTTTTTTTTTAAATTTTTTTTTCAACATTTTTAATTTATTTTTGGGACAGAGAGAGACAGAGCATGAACGGGGGAGGGGCAGAGAGAGACGGAGACACAGAATCGGAAACAGGCTCCAGGCTCCGAGCCATCAGCCCAGAGCCTGATGCGGGGCTCGAACTCACGGACCGCGAGATCGTGACCTGGCTGAAGTTGGACGCTTAACCGACTGCGCCACCCAGGCGCCCCAAGGTGGCAATTTTTCTTAAGTCAGTTGCATATGTAAAAACCCCGGAACGGAACAAAAAAAATTGACCACAGAGAAGTCTACCCAGCACAGGTAGAGACGCCTCACCAGAGGGATGGCCCCACTGGAGGTGAACACAGAGCTCGCTGTGCATTGGTGTCCTTGAGAACCATAGGAAGTCCTTAATGGAAGTCAAGCGTCCGAGCACAGTCTCGAAGGGCAGCCAAACTCCGACATCCTAGGGGGACGTGGGCCTGGGTGGACCCCATGAACCATCATAAACGAGTCTATTTGCCCTTTTGGATAAACTTGCAGGGTCGAGCTTCCCAAAACAAGACTCTGATCCCCGAGGCAGGCCTGGATGTCACCCACCAGGAGACCCAGCCCCTCAATGAGGGAAAAAGGGTGTATTTTTATTCTTCTGATTTTTACACCGTGGAAACTGAGGCAGTTTAGCGGGCTGGCCACAGCCTTGCTCAGCATTTTAGCTTTGAGAACACCTCTCATGGTGATCGAGCATCTTGCAAACACCCTTAGGAGCTTAAAGCATATATTGTCATTTCTCATGGTATATGATAAAAAAGTTATTTTACGTACAATATGGTTTGGGGCGCCTGAGTGGCTCAGTCGGTTAGGTATCTGACTTCAGCTCACGTCCCGATCTCACAGTTTGTGAGTTCGAGCCCCATGTCGGGCTTTGCGCTGACAGCTCAGAGCCTGGAGCCTGCTTCAGATTCTGTGTCTCCCTCTCTCTCTGCCCCTCCCCAGCTCATACTCTGTCTCTCTCTCAAAAATAAATAAACATTAAAAAAAATTAAAACATGGTTTTTATATTGATATGTTATTGAGTAAATTATAAGGTTCAGGTTTAATTTGATTTTTTTTTTAATTTTTTTTTTTCAACATTTTTTATTTATTTTTGGGACAGAGAGAGACAGAGCATGAATGGGGGAGGGGCAGAGAGAGAGGGAGACACAGAATCGGAAACAGGCTCCAGGCTCCGAGCCATCAGCCCAGAGCCTGACGCGGGGCTCGAACTCCCGGACCGCGAGATCGTGACCTGGCTGAAGTCGGACGCTTAACCGACTGCGCCACCCAGGCGCCCCAATTTGATTTTTAATAACATCCATGAATAACGGCAAAAATCTGACCTTCTCCCACTTAGCAAATGACGCCCTTCTTCAATTTTTGTAAATGAGTTATGGAAGCAAACGCATGGTTTTCTACAAAGAAGTTTCAAAATGACGTATTACCATTACATTGTGCTTTGGCAGCAGATATAAATTAACATGTAGGCTAGCGTTTGACTATATAAGGCAGAAAAAGAAACAAAAGGCAAACACTGATCTCATGGCCCGCTGTTTGGAATTCTTGAATTTTATGTTTGTTTGTTTTAAAATACAAACCAACTAGTTTGCTTTTGTAATTGTGTTGCTTTTCTCTAAATGGCGAGACCCAAGAAGTTTCAGGAAATTTTCACTGGCAGTCACTTCTGCCCAGGTAGAAGGGCGAGAGCATGGACGGTCTCGACTCCCCAAGAACAGAGTCGGATGCTGGCCGAGCTGGGTCTCTGCAGCTCCAGGAGCCGCCGCGCAGGGACTCCGACCACATGAACGGGACTCCGGATCTGGGCAGAGCACCCGAGGCAAATGTGCAGAATTGTTACCACTTGTTTGTTCCTCAGGAGCCAGCCTTTTAATATCGGTGTTCTTTAATGCTTCCTGCCTTTAACCAACTGTCCATTATGGGTCAAAATTAAATATTTGGCTAAGAATAAAAATAATTTCAAGCTGCGTAATGGTCAAAACCACCAAAGTGGCTCACGGGGCTGCTGAATGTTGGGTTGGTGGGGGCTGCGTCTTGGGCACGCTTCTCCCACCTCCATTAAGCCGGGCACTCACTCCACACCCACGGGCAGGCTCTCACGCCGTGCAGTTTTGCCGTTTGGGTGAAAAGATACCCCTGGCATGGAGGTAGCAGTCGGACTCTGGACGCCAGGCCTGTGTTCAGACCAGGGCCCTGTCCCCTGGCAGCTCTGTTCCCCCCGGGGAAGGCTCTTATCGGCTTTTGCCTTAGTTTCCCATTTGTAAAATGGGGGAATGATCATAAGGGGTACTGCCTAAGGTCTGATGGTTAAATAAGCTTCCCTTGGCCCCGTGCCTGCCCCAGGGCTGGAGAGGGAGCCCCCACCGCTGCTGCTGTAGCTGCATTCAGGAAACAGCAGCAGCGACAAGTTGGGACTCCGGGTACTGGGTGTGAAGCTGGGAGGTCTGAGCCCAGAAGACGCCCCCTCTGCATCCACAGGGTTCCGTGGCAAGCTTGGCCTCTTCCACATGACCTCAGGTTTGCAGTTCCTGTGTGGACTATTCAGAAGGGTCTGGATTCTCTGGCTGGCCCCTGGGGAAGTCTCAAAGCCTTAAACCCACGGGAGGTCCGAGCCCTGTGCTGTAAGGTGCCTGTCTCCCTCACCCTTGACACCCATCCACTGCCCCACTGAAACTTCCTCCCCACTGGTCTCACATGCGCCCCAGCGGGGGATCTATCCCGGTCACCTGGCCTGTGGCAAATGCCGTCCGTCCCTAGGACCTCTCCCCAGGTTGATGGTAAGGATCTCCGTGTTAGAGCCCTTGTACACAGTTCATTCCTGGAGGGCGGGATCACTCCAGGAAATGTCAAGATCCACTAGAAATGGATGACGAGGTTCTCACTGGGGGGCTGTGGGAAATGGTTTCTGAGATTGAGGACTAGGAGGCTGTTTCAGAGGCCTGGGCGTCAGACCTCGGGGGCTTTGGTCCCAGCAGCATTCACTGGCTCTCTGTTCTCTTCAAGGGTGAGTTTGGCCTGAGGGCAGGTGAGGAGGAGGGGAGGGGGACAGAGGGACAGAACCTCTCAGTACAGCCCAGTGAGGCCATTCTTTTCCGGTGCAAAACCAAGGAGGGCCTCTAATCCGTGGCCTTGGTCAGGAGGGGACGTGATGTGGTTGAGGGGCAGGTGGAGGCCCTATGGCCAAAAAGCTGTGGGGTGGGCCTGGGTGGGAGTCACATTCTCATTCCCGGTGGCACCTTAGATGCACTGATAACCCGCTTCCTGGAAACACATAACAGAGGAAAGGGAGGGGGCAAAGCAGCCACTGGGTTCCGTTGGGCTCCACTAGGTTGCACTGCAGCTCTGGGGCTGCCAGCTGTGTGCCCCTGGGCTAACAAAAATACCTCTCTGGGCCCCTTTCTCTCTTCGAATAGTGATAACAACAGCAACAACAACCATGACAAGGAATGATACTCGAGTGGTACTTTCTAGGCCTAAGGCACTGTTCTCAGAACACAAACCAACGTATTCAACCATCCCCACAACCCCACGGGGGTAGAGGGCAACGTCACTAACCTCATTTTATAGCTGACAAAACAGACCTAGAGAGATTAAGTCACTTGCCTAGGTCACACAGCGAGAGGGTGGGAAGCGGGGCAGAGCCCAGGCTCTCTTTCCAGATCTGCCAGAGGGGCTGGAGGAGGCTCGAGAGAATGATTTCTACAGACTCGTTAAGCTCGAACATTGTAATATTTCCACAACCTGTTAGTAATTTTTTAATGGGCTGTTCTTGGCGGCCTCCGGATCCCAACGAGCTGACCACCGAGGGAGAGAGGTGCAGGGAGTGCGGCCCGCTCCTTCCGAAGCCAGAGCTTCTATGTTCTCCGGGGACACAGAGGAACAGTCAAGGCAGGCCAAGGGCAATGACCTGGGTAGCCACAACTCCCTGACCGGTGGCTATAAAGCCCTTCTCGCTCCCCATCATCCTGCCACAAGTACCACGGGGAAACAGAGGAACAACTAGTTTGACCCTGCAGGCTGGAGCCTCAGCAGACCTCTTTGCAGAAAGGGTCTCAGGAGCCGCTTTGCAGCCAGGGTGGGATTTCTCTGAGGGTGATGATCAGGAAGGTCTGGGCATGCTCAGACCCGGGCCGGTGGTCGGGCTGCTTGTGACACAGGGCACACGGGCAGTGGCGTGATGGGAAGAGATTCTGGAAAGTTAGGTCAGGGCCAGCTTTTGAGGCTCTCGTGCCCACGGTAGGGGAAGAGCAGGAGGCTTGGCTCTGGCTGGAGCAAGGCTTGTCTGAGCCTAGAAGCTGGATAGTCAGAATGGGATCAGGGACGGGGCCGCAGCGACCAAGCCGGGGAGCGGCTGGGTCACTGGAAGTTGAGGGAGGTCATGAGAGGCTGAGCTAAGAGACGAAGGGGAGCTGTCCTAGGGAGGACCCTCCAGCAGCCTGCCTGAATTCAGGCCCCGGCCCTGACTCTGTCTTGCTGTGTGGCCTGGGTAAATTACGTCACCTCTCTGTGTCTCCGTTTCCTCACTTGTAAAATGTGCATATGAGGGTGCCCACCTCAAAGGGCGGATGTACTACGTGCATTGATAACCGTAGAGCGTTCAAAACAGAACACGCTCTCTAAGAATTTACTGAGTACAATGGGCAAGCCTGTCGGACTTGTGGCACATGAGCAGGAAGCAATCTGGGCCACATGAGGTGGCTGGGCAGACATCTGAGATGTGGGACAGGACAGGAGGTGGCGGGTGAGGGAGCAGGCGGGAGCTTATATTCCAATTATCATCACGGCTCTCTCCCACAGTTCCTTACAGAAGGATTAACAAAAGGCATCTGTGAACTTTGGAACCATAACTCTTTATAGAGCAGCAACCCCCATGGGCCTCTTAGCTTTCAGGGGCCAATCCAATGCCTGCTCTTTGCCAGGCCGCCATTTTGGAATGCCACCCATTCCGTATGGGTGCAACACCCACAGCAGGGATGCACCCCATCTCCCATGAGTGGTGGTGATTCTTTTGTGACTCTTCAAAGATGAAGAGACCGAGGAGGGACAGAAAAGTTATTCCACAGGCCAAAGAGCGAAGAGGGGTGAGCCAGGGTCACAGCAGGGTGCCCATGCCTACAGGCCCCAGGCCCATGAAGCCAAAATCTGCCCCTTCTGAAGGTGTCGCAGGCCAAAGTGAGTGAGCGTGCTCACTTGGCATCCAGCTCAGGGTTAGACCTGTCCCTCCAGACAGCTCAGCTTCCTTTAATAACCCCTTTTGGCCTGTACTAACTCTCCCCACAAGTCCCTCTGGTCTATTTCAAAGGCTCCTAAGCCAGGAGGAATCATGTCCATCTGACTGGTTTGGGGAAAGGTGAGTAGTAATTAATACTATCCTGGTGATGACATTCAAGGAATTTCAAGGTCACATGCCCAGACATGGGAGGAGCCTTAGAGACCGGGTGACCCAGGTTTGCCTAAAAGTGAGGGTTTTCAAGAGCGTTTGGATATGTGCTAAAACTGGGACTGTCCAGGGAAAGCCGGACAGCTGCTCCCCGCCCCTAGTTAGAGACCAGTGACTCAGTTCCCTTTGTTTGGCCAGTGGATCAAAGGAAGCCCCAAAGATTAGGCGGCCTGATGGAGCTCCTGCACTGACTTAGGGAAAGGGATGGTCTACCCAGGCCTTGACTCCCAGCCCAGCGTTCTTCCTACCACACTGTCATGACCTGAGTAAAGAGGACACAGGGTGGGTAACATCTGGGAGTGCCCGGCCCTCACCTGACACTGGAGGTCGAGTCAGGAAGGTACGTCCAGCACCCCACACACTCAAGACCCACCAATGACCAGACGCCATGCAGAGAAAGCACCTAAATGACACGTCAAGGATCCCGGTTTGTGATGATTTGACTTGAACTGAACTTCACGTCCCAAGAGGGCTCCGCACATGGGCCACCATGACCCATCCCCTAGGGTCTTGCCTGAGGCTTAACGTCCATCACCACTGTCCGTCCGCCAGCTGCTGCTCAGTGATCCGGGCGTGAGCCTTCCTAACAAAGGGCCCAGAGTGGATGCTGGAAAGTGCATTTCTTTCCGCTTGAAATCTGGGCGCTGATGCTAGTCTCTCTTGGTTTGTCCAACAGACTTATTTCTGGGTCACGGCAGGGAGACCTACAGGAGGGGAGGTACTCCAGAACTGGCAGGACTTTAACGGAGCTGCTAAAAGGCCCCGAGGGGACAGAGTAAGTAACCTAGGGCAGGCTGGCTACCTCCTTGCCTTCCTTACTCAGTATTTACTGAGGATCTACTATACGCCAGGCGCTGGGGATATGGTTGGGAGCAATTTGACAAAAAGCCCTGCTCTTGTGGAGCTGCTCATCTTCTGGTGGGGAGAAACAGATAACAAATGGAAGAAATGCATCATGCAGAGCAGTAGAAGGTGTTAAGTTCTACGGAGAATATGAAGCCAGGGAGGAGGACTGGGAGTGCTGGGGTGTGATGGGAGCTTATATGCAAGAGGTTGCACCTTTAGATAGAGTGGGTAAGCCGGGGCTCACCAAAATGGTGCCACTGGGCAAAGAGGTGAGGTCATGCAAATATCTGGGAGAGGAGCAATCCAGGCAGTGGGGACAGCAAATGCAAAGGCCCTGAGGTAGGAGCTTGCTGCCATGCTCAAAGCCCCCCCGAGGGTCACGGGTCGCTGGAGTGTGCAGTGTGAGGGGGGTGGTAGATGATGAGGTCAGAGGTCAGGGGAACCAGGTCATCTGGGTCCTTGTAGACCACTGAAAGGATTCCGGTCCTTACTCTATGTGAAATGGGGATCTCCTGGAGGATTCTTAACAAAGAAACGACACCTAAAAATGCAGAATTTGGGAGACCAATGAGATTATAAGAATAATCCAGGTGAGAGCCAATGATGCCCTGGGCCAGAGGGGCAGGAGCAGAGATGGTAGGAGGTGGGTGAATTCTAGATTGGTTCTGAAGGTAGGACAGGCAGGAATTGCAAATGCGTGACGCGTAGGTAGGAGGAGGAGAGAAGTCCGGGATGTCTGCAAGGTATGTGGCCTCCGATGCTGCCAGGATGGAGCTGTGTCACCCGAGACAGGGAGACTGGGGGGAGGGCAGAAGCTCACTCGTGGGTACGCTGAGTTTGAGAAGTTTATTAGACACCCGCTCCAAGATGCTGAGGAGGCTGGAGGGTCCGGGAGCCTGCAGCTCACGGACACGGCTGCCCAAGGCGCTGGCCGGATATGCTGGCTCAGGCAGCATGCATACTCTCTCGGGCTCAGCAGCAAGGTTTATTTTTATTTCGGTTTAATTTTTATTTATAATGCTGGAAACTATTTACTCCGTTCCAAGTCCAGTCTGCAAAATAAGGAACCAGCTTCTACTTCTCTCCTCCTTTTGCCTCTGAAAACACTCCTTTTGTTGGTTTTACGGTTTGTCCATCCATTCACTCTCTTTGATATAAGTGAATATGAATACACACTTGTATATTCAGGCCTTTTCAGCGAGAAAGGCAAGCGTGCTACGTTTACTTTTTTCACTTTCTTTTTTCCCCTGCTTTTCCCTATTATTTAAGGTCATTCATCTCTCTCTACCTTTTGTTTTCAGGAGGCCGTTTCCCCCCCACATTTTTATTGCCTTTCAGAAATGTCTGTACCATGGTGGTTCAATTCCAGCAATACCACCGCTCTGGGGCAGGGGCAAACAGTCCCTAGGATTCCACGTGTAGTCGTTCACAAGAGACTCTGTGGTCTCTTCCTGTTTTGAGCTTCTAGAACTCTCCGATTCTTACAATAGGCACAGCGGGACGTTGGAATATGCTAGAAGTATGAGGGCAGGAGCTGGGGACCCAGGTGATAGTCCAGCTCTGCCAAGGTCAAGTGTTTGACCTTGGGGAGCCCTGCTCTTGCTGCAAAATGAGGAACAACAGATTCTCCAGGGGTCTTGGAGTGGACAGTCCGGTTCTCTCAGAGGATAGGCAGAGGCTGACCTGAGCCTGCTCCTGGCAAAGCCATCTCCTGGGAAGGCGCAGACAAGAGTTTCGTCACGTTACTGCCTTGGCCCCATCACTGGCTTTTCTGCACGTGGGTGACTTGGAGCCACGTGCTGGATCACGGAGACAGAGCTGTAAGCAGGAGGGAGGAGTGCGCTTACAAAGCAGGGGGTCAGCAGGGAGAGCCAGCTGGGCAGTATGGCTCCAGGGAGTTCACAGATGCCAGACTCTGAGTGGAATAATAGCAGGTGACCGGGCAAACCGGTCAGGGTGGCAGAGGGCTGAATGCTCCCCCAGGAATACAGAGGCCGAGCCCCCACGGCCGGCAGGCCTACCCGGAAGCTCGTCCACTCTTCCTACCTGAGGCTGGGCCGGTGCCGCCTTCCCTAGGAGGGAAGCCTCACTGGCCATGGTGGTGCAGATCTAGAAAGCTTCTGCAGCACGAGCATTGCATTTATTCCTTCTTCCATGGAGAGAATTTCAGATCTGGAGCCACCCACCCTTTATGTTTTTCCTTCTCTCCCCACACTCCCAAACACAACTCACACAGGCAAAGGCAAGAGGCCAGGAAAGAAATACGCCAAAAAGAAAAAAAATCACTGGAAGAAATAGAAAGAGCAAAAACTATGAGCCGTCCCAAAGTGGCAGCCTGGGTGGGGCTTCCCACGAAGCTGTGCCCAACGGGCTCCAGCTTAACCTCCTGTCCCACCTCCCGTCCACAGCTCTGGCTTCCACTCACTGCAGCTACAGGCAGGGAGGGAGGGCCCCAACCCCCAGGGACACCGTGGGATCGGCCGGGTGGCCCCGGAGCATGCCGCGAGCAGGCGGACAGCTGCCTGCAGAGCCTGGAGAGGCACGGGCATCCATCCATGCCCTTCACCTTTCAGATCCCAGATGTCAGCTCCACAATCACCCAGCTCATTAACCACAGCCCGCGGGGCTGTGCGGAAAGGAACATGGGAGAGGAATCCGCTTTCTGCGCTGACCAGGTCCTGACTCAGTGTATCTTGGAAGAAAGACGAGGAGGTCTGGACGCCCCCACCCAGGGGCAGCTTGGTAATTGCAGGTTTTCGTAACACTCCGGGAAGGAACAGTTGCCGCTCTGGAGAAGCTGGGGAAAGGCTTCGTGGCAACCATTCCCAGGAATGAGTCCATCCTAACCACCGGACCACCCTGGCGTGCCCTTTCCAACTCCTCCGCTTCCGCTGACATACAGGAGAACAAGCAGCCCGGCCTTCCCCCCCCCCGGGGACCGTCCGTTCTCCCCTCCGCAAGCACGCATGAGGTGTATCCTGTTCCGGCCCCAGACACATGGGCTGGAGCTCCTAGAGAGGACAGCGCATGGAACGGGAGCACCTACCCCCTCTAAGTGGACCTGAGCGCCCCTGGGTAGACGTTTTCAGCACAACCTATCTTGATGGGGAAACTTAATCGCCAGCCGGCACTCTGCAGACCTCAGCCTCAAAGGAGGGGAACTGGGCACCTTGGGTACCAGGAGATAGAGAATCTGTTGTTAGGTGCCCTCTCCTCACCTGTCAACACCTCTCTTGCTCCAGCACCCAATCTCACCTCCTTCCTCTCTCCACCATGAACTTCGTCCTCAGAACCACCCTCCATATGCCTCCTGCCTTCCAACCATGTGCCTTGGCACCTGCTGTCCCCCTCCAGGGACGTCCTCTCCTAGACTCGCTGCCTGGACATCTATATGCAACATACCACAGATGCAACTGGAACTTGGTGTGCTGGGTCTTCTCCGCGGAGGGCCCACCTCCCTGCCTTGCCCTCAACTTCAACGGTGTCCTCTGCAGTCAGGTCAGACTCCCCCCCGTCCCTGAATGCCACCCCAGGCAGGGGCCATCAGGACTTTTGCCTCTGCTCACTTGCCAGGAATGCGATCCCTTCTGCCCGGCCCCGCTGAAGGGACCGATGACATTCCGCTTCCTCCAGGAAGCCTTCTTGGCTCCTGCAGTAAACCCCAGAACTCTTTCCTTTTTTCTGAAGCCCGAGGGCTTATGTCCTATATCGCACTATTACACACACACACACACACAGGCATATCCACACACGCATGCACACAAACACCATGAACACATTCATACGCATGTACCTGCACATATAGGCACACCATATATGCACCCGTGTGTAGACATATAGATGCGCACACACAACACATTACAAAGTGAATTGTTCAGCATATCTTTTTTTTTTTAAAGTAATCTCTACACCCAACGTGGGGCTTGAACTCACAACCCTAAGATCAAGAGTTGCATGCTCTACCGACTCAGCCAGCCAGGCGCCCCTGTTCAGCCTATCTCAATCTTCCGTCTCCAACTAGATTGTAAACTCGCATGCTTGGTGCAGACGTAGGCCGGCAAGAGGCACCTAGCAGACCCTCTCTTCCGGACCAAAGTCCCCTTTTCTGGGTCCTGTTCATCTCCCTGTAAGGGTAATGGTGCCATGCACTGCTCCCACCATCTGGGGATCACGAGGCGGGTGAGGCCAACAATGGAAAGTACTTTTGCCTCTGGAAGAAAACTTTCTTCTCTCCCCTAAAATGCTGCCCTGATGATAAACAGGAGGTAAATGAATCCTGGGTATGGAATCATTTTAATGTAGCTAATCTGACATCATCTCTTTGACCACAGCAATGCTCAAGGCGGGGGCGGGGGCAGCCCTGACCTATTTTCGTGGGCAGTCTTTGCCAGGAGCAGCCTTGAAGGTCCCCCCAACTCCTGGCCCTGGGGAGAGGGGATGGGGCCTTAAGCCTCCCTTCCAGCCTGGCCTGTCCCCTGTTGGATATGAGCCCCTCCCTTCTAGGCTGGCCTGTCCCCTGTTAGATACGAGCCAGGGCTCGTGGGGCAGCATCTGTGGAATCTGGAGAACCCAATATCCCTAATGGTCTTGCTGAGAGCTAACCCTGCCTTGGGGAGATGGCCACTCTATCCCCAGATATCCCGTTTAGTGGATGGCCATCCACCTCCATCAGAATTAAGACCGCTGCTAACGCACAGGGGAGTCTCAGGGTGGGGAGTAGCCCTTTACTGATGAGAAGCTTACCTCTGAGACCCAGCCCTGAGAGACGTGGAGAAGGGATGGGCTAGCTGTGATTTCTGAGGGGAAGGGGCTGGAGGGGTACTCAGGGCGATCTGAGGTGGGCTGGGGGCCTGCTGGCTTAGCAGGGTCCCTGCAGGCGTGGCCTGAAGGAGACTTCTTTCACATTCCTGCTCTTGCAAAATGAAAAACCTTGGGCAGACTCAGAGAATCTTCTTCCTCCTCGACACTCCTATTGCTCTGTGGTGGGATGGACCAGCTCATCCGCCGGCACACGTTCTCAATACCCGCCTTAGAAGTCCTTCACCAAAGCTGGTGCGCTCCCTCTCCGGCAGCCAGAGATTCTTGCCAGAAAACCCGCGTCCCTGTCACCCCTCCTGACTGCAGGTGCTCCCTGGGGCTTGGGCAAGATTCCTGACCCCGAGCTCAGCAGGCTCCCCCGGGAGAAGAGTGGCTGGCCGAGGGCCCAGCTGGTCCTGCCTCAACCACTCAGGCTGGGTGAGGGGATCTGCTTCTCCCAGGAGGGCAGCTACACCTTGTAGGGAACTCAGGAAATGTGGATTTTTAACCCAAAGAAGGCATATGCTAATGAAGGAAGGCCAGGCGGCAAATCCCCAGCACCTCTCAGAATAGCATTTTTTCACACTAGGATTATTAATGTGTAGCTCGAACATCAAGGGAGAGCCCACCGTGCCTCTGCTGAGGGCACAGAGGGGACTAATGCCCCCACACGGCTGGTTACATTCGTGAGTGCCTCCTCTTGCCTACAGTCTGGATGGAGACCCTGGCAGGGTGCTGGGAAGCTCTGTCCCTCAGCGGCATGGCTGGAGTGGTGTGGAGGGCACGTAAGGGACAGCGTTGACTGGCTGGGCCATGCTCGTCTCCAGAAGAGGCACTGCTGTGATCCAAAGGAACTCCAGAGAGTAAATGAGAAGACCAGTCCAGAAAGGGCTGGTCAAGGATGGGTCACCAAGATCAAGAGACCCCTCTTAGCCTGAAGACGCTTTGGGCTGCTGTGTTAGCTCTAGGCCGTGGGCTTAGGAGAAGGGGCCCCGCTGGAGGGGGTGGCTGTGCATCAGGCTTCCCCAGGGGGATGCTGGAGGCTGTGGCTGCCCCTTGGCGGGTGTGGGTCTGGGCTGGCCAGCCCCGTCGCTGAGGCAAGACCTGTCCTGGCTGTGTTGTCCCACACGGTCAGCCCTTCCTCCCCTTCCACCTCTGCCTCTTTGGCTCCTGCCTTAACAACTTCAGGGAGCAGGGACTTGCGACTTCTAGTTTTCCTAGAGCCTTCCAAGTTCTACCCATTAGGTGTCACTGGCTACTCTCAGGTACCCTGCGTCCTGAGGTCTCCCACCACTGCATTTGGCTAGGTTTTCTGCAGCCTCCACGTCAAAATGCATCCGTGGGGACCTTTGCCTGCTCTGGGGCAAGGAGCCAACAGGGTTGTGAGGCTAATCAGACCAAGCTCAAGTATCCAGCCAGCAGACTAGCCCTGAGAGGTTCATCTCTCACATCTAGCACTGTGTTCAAGGACTAGTACATGCTGGGAAATGGGGAAAAACAGCCTGGTACCCCCTGGACCTCTCTTCTGGCTTTCTTCCTATCTCTGTCCTGGGGAGGGACCCTGGGCAGGCACTAATCCCCAGCAGGGAGGAAGGACAGGGGATGTGAACTCTGGCCAGGCAGGCCTGGGTTTGCCCCAGGAAACATGGGAGAACAGAGTGAGTACGGTGACTTCACTTGCTCAGCTGTACAGCAGAAACAAATTTTCTTCTCTTTGGGTTTGTTGGAGGATTTGTGATAATCTAGATCAGGGATTTGCAAACACTGGCCTCTGGGCCAAATCCCCCACCATCTGTTTCTGCGAATACAGTTTGTTTTACTATCTGGTCCTTTATGGGATAAGTTTGCTGACCCCTGATCCAGACGGGATGCCCAGCACGGGGAGCGGGGGGGGCACTCCCTAAGGAGTGGCTTCCATAACTACTTTACAGGAGTGGGGACAGGGGTGCCTGGGTGAACTCAGTTGGTTAAGTGTCTGACTTCGGCTCAGGTCATGATCTCACGGTTGGTGAGTTCAAGCCCCGCGTTGGGTGAATTGGGCTCCACCCTGACAGAGAAGAGCCTGCTTGGGATTCTTGCTCTCTCCTCTCGCTCTCTGCCCCTCCCCCACTCAGACTTTCTTTCAAAACAAATAAATAAAAAAATAAACTTGAAAAAATTGCGGGGACAAAGGGACACGGGTGGGTGGGACAGTTGGGATTCTGGCCCCAACCTGATCAAAACTAAGGAGGTCTTCTATTGGTTTATGTGTTTATTTTCCACACAAGATCGCGTCCGAAGACACTTCATCCATCTGGATACTCCCTCGGCTACCAAAACGAAACCAAGCCCTTGTCTGGTGCCCTGAGCTGATCCTGGGGAAGACCTGGTTGGAGACGTGGTTTGTGCATGAAGTTCTCCAGGAACGAGAGGGTTAACGGAGTTCCACTCAAGCATAGAGGGCAGGGAGTGAGCCAATGGCAGGTAGGGGGACGGCGAGCCCTCCCTTCTCCATAACTTTCAGTATGTGCCCTGGGTCACCCAAGGTTGGGGCTCCCTGGGTCACCCCACAGTGATGTCCCTATCAGGTCTGGGGGAAGCGTCTCGGCTCTCAGGGGTCCTTTGGTGCACAGAGAGGGCCCGAAGGCCGTTCCCCAGGGCTAGCATCTGTCTGCCTCCAGTCATGCTTCTGAGCAAAGATCTGGAGGAAGTGGCCCTTGCAAGCTTTGGAACCCCAGCAATGTTCCTTGTCACCAGACCCAGCTCAAAGAGGAGTTACCCCTTCCTGAGCACCCCACCCCCCCACCCCCGGGGGTCATGTGTGCTCAGTGAGCACCACCTTCTCTTTCTCAGTTTCTTCCTTCGGCTCTTCAGGCCACTTCTCCCTGCCCAGACCCTCAGACTGTTCTACCCCAGCCGTCTCTCCTCCCCTCCAGCCACCCCCTGCCCGACTCTCTGGGGCCCAGGAGGGTTTCTGCAGAGCAGGACTATCTAGCGGAACTTTCTGCAACGATGGAGACATTCTCTATCTGCACTGTCCCACGTGGTAACCATCATCTGCGTGTAACTAGTGAGCACCTGACAAGTGGCCAGTGTGACCAAAGGACAAACTTTAATTTGCTTCATTCTAATGAACTTAAACTGTAGATACTGTATTGGACAGCACAGCTCTGGTCAAAAAGGGCGTATTATCACTTCATTCCATGACTCTATCTGGAGCCAGAGCGTCCCAAGGTACTTCTGATGATGCCTTCCGAATGGAGGGGAAAAGCGCCTGCATGGACTGGAAGGGGCAGACGACCGAGGGTCCCCTTCCGCCTGTCGCCACTGTTCCCTCACAGCCCGTCATCACGCCCGCCTAAACGTTCCCAGTTCTGAGGGATATTTCCCCTCCCCCCACGATTCTGAACCCCTCCAATATCCGGCCGACCCTCCCAGGCAGAACACCCCGCACCCAGACAGGCAGACAACTCCGAATCACCTTTTCCTCTGGAGTGGGTAGAAAAGAAGCACGCGTCTCCCTGTGCGGGGCCAACGTGACAGAACCCTGTAGAGGGGAGTCTGGATATTCCTACTGGGTTCCACAAAGTCTGGAGGAAACCATGTGGCCTCTCTGAGTCCCTATATCACTGTCATGAGGGGGATGCTTGTGTGTGTGTGTGTGTGTGTGTGTGTGTGTGTGTGTGTGTGTGTGTTATCTGTCTCTCAGGCCTGCTGGGGGGATGTCAGGAGGAACACTGTGTAAGACATCTCTACCTGGGTTGTTCATATTTGTATTCTTTTCTCTCCTACCCGAGGAAGCCTTCCCTGTCAGTGTCTAACAGATTCAAGCATTTCAGTATGCTTTCACTGAAAGCCCAACCTTTTATGATCATTGAGATGATAGAGTTTAAGGGAAAATCAGTATATGGGTGAGTATGAGTGTGTGTGTGTGTGTGTGTGTGTGTATCTTGGAAAGTTCTCTTTTCCTGGAACTACCTGCTGGACGCCCTGGAGGACAGGTATGTTCCACAGCTCAGACAACAGCATCCTTTGGCTTCATACCCTCTCTAGGTAGGAAATACTCACTCATATTCCACCACACAGAGGAGCCATGGACAGGGAGGACGGAAGAAAAGAGGAGAAGATAAGGAAGGCATTGTTGAAAGATTTGAAGTTGAACCAGAAAAGAGAAAACTCAAAACACCTCAACCTATTCAAAGCCATTGGTGGATTTTACTAGGTCATTTAAAGTGGGGGCTGGGGGGAGGCGATGACACAGAAAGGAACTAGAAACAGATAAAAATGCACCCCCACCCCATGGTCCTCATCCCCTGGTATTCACGCTCTCATACAGTCTTTCCCACACTGCACCAGGGTTAGTCTGTGTGGCCAACAGAATATGCCAGAAGGGATGGTAGGTCACTCTTGAGATTAGGTTGTAAAAGACATGACAGCTTCTCTCTCTCTCTCTCTCTCTCTCGCTCGCTCGCTCGCTCTCAGATCACTCATTCTGTCATGAGCACCCTACAGAGAGGCCCACATTGCGAGGAAATGAAGCTTCCGGCCAACAGCCAGTGAGGAACTAAGGCCTGCCAACAACCACGTCAGTGAACTTGGACGTGGACCTCCCAATCCCGTCTGAATCAGGTTTTCAGATGATCACCATCCCCGCCAACAGCCTGACTGCAATCTCAAGAGACGCTCTGAGCCAGAACCACCCAATTAAGCTGCTCCTGGATTCCTGACCCTTGGAGACTGCGTGAGACAAGAGATGCTTGTTGTTTAAGCTCTGCTTGTTGGAGTAGTTTGTTACACAGCGAGGGATAACCAATAGAAACGTCCAGGCCACACTGCATTTCCAGCAAACTACCATTGGAAATGGTAACCGGCGGAGTCCCGAAAGCAGTCACACACACACAACCATGCACACCGACGTGCGTGCCCTACAAACACAACACAGGCGGCTGAAACCTTCATGTTTGCACAGCCCTTGACATTTTACCTGCTTTCGAGGCATTGTCTCATTTGAACTGCAAAACAGCCTTAGAAGGTAGATGTCCCATGTCGCACATGAGAATCATGCCCCAGAGAGGTGAAACAATGCCTCTGAGGCTCCACATCTCGCAACGAGACCCAAACCAAGCCTGGTGAACTGTGCACACTCACTCAGGGGGCCACCCACCCATTTTGGCTGCAGTGGCTCATGTTATGCGATTTTCGTTAAATAGAGGTAGAGACAAAGGGGACGTTTGCCTAAAGGGGGATGGTTTCAGGCTTTTAGCATCTCAAAATCCTCTCTTCAGAGAATACAACCCTTCTACCCTCCCTGCCTCCCTCCCTCCCCACCCTTTACTGGTCTCAGTGTGCTGGAAACACTTAGCACGAGATCATTCTCTTAACTCAGAGAAAATGCAAGGCAACCGGGCCTGTTACCCGTGAAGGCCAGATCGACCCCTGATACCCCGGTTCACAAGATGGGGTGCAAAAGCAGTAAATCCGGGCTACGGGAGCTGTTTGGGAATAGTGGGAGGTGGGGTAGAGACGGTTTCCCCCGACTATGTTAGAAGAAAAGTCACAGTAAAAATATAGTAACGCTTCCGTGGGGAAAGGGTGCCCGAGACTCCCCTGAGGGCACAGGGTCGGGAACTGGATAGCGGGGCCTTCGGAGGGAGCTGGCTTTCGTGGGCCCTGCCTGGAGACATCCTGATGATCACCTCTCTACCCTACTCCTGACCGAGCATCTCCAGCCTTCCAGAACATCAGGGCGAAGTCAGAATCCTTTCCTCTGCCTGCTCCACCCTGATCCCCGCTCTGCCTCCCTGACCCATGGCTGCAGCTCACGGTTCAAAGGCACCAGGTTTCCCGCTCAAGGTGACAAGCCTGTGCCATCTGCTCCCTGAAGCACTGAGCCAGTCTGGAACATGTTTACTATGGCCACTGGGCCACCAGACGGAACAAACACACACACAGCCCCGTATCATATTTTTTTCTTCCTCAAAACACTCCTCATCTTTGTTTTGGGTCCGCATACATGTTCCGCGAAGTTCGGTGCCAGGCCCGGCAAACAGAAAGCCTAAAATAGGCCGAAAAGACAGAGTCTGAAGACAACTTGAGGGCTGCTGGATTCCCGAGGGAGGGTGTAACTGTGGATAACGCAGCCCTGGGGTGGCCGCTGTTGTTCCGGACTCATCTGTTCACCTGGAGGGGTGGCTCAGGATGGGGGGGCTCGCAACTGAGCCAGCGTCCTGCACGTTCCGGGGCCTCCCGCCCGCCCCCGAATCTCTCAGCTGCCTCACCTGTTCCAGGTGAGCCAGGGGACTTGACTGAGGCGAGCAGGGCTTTCTGGGTGTGTGTGCCAGGCCTTCCTCCCTGGGGAAGGCCGGGGAAGAGGTTTGGAGAGGCCTAAACAGAGCTTGCAGGGTGCAGCGTGGGGCAGGTGGAACCTGTAGAATGGAAGGGAGCCGGCAAGGACGGAAGTCAGGCGGGAGGGGTCCTACGCAGACCAGACGGGGAGCACAGCGGGGGCCGCGTGACAGGAGGGAGGCAGGGGCGGGCGGAGGGCAGGTAGGGGGGGCATGTCTCAGGGAGTGGAGGGGCAGAGGGCGGGTATGGCTGGCACGGGTAGCGGGTTCTAAAGGTCTATTGGGAAGGTTACGTGCTGTCTGGTTACTTCGCTGCTCTGAAAAGGGAAATAAAAACTAGTTTCTCCCGGGGGTTGTTGGGAAGATTCAATAATTCTGCCCCACACTGCTGAGGTGTTAATGTGCTGGGGGCTCCCCGTGAGCTGCTGGTAAGTTTGTGTCCGTTTACAGCTGGACCCACAGAGCGTGCCACGGCTGTGGGCCCGTCTGCTCCTGGGGCTCGGCTGTCCGTTTCTCTGTCTGTCTGTCTGTCCAGGTCTACTGGGAAAGAACCGGCCGCTCCGTCCATTCTGCATTTGGAAGGGCGCTGAGATCCCTGCGGGTGCCACTTGAGAGAGGACCCCGGGCACGCGGGGGACAGGGGACACCTCGGTCTTCATTTCCCTCATGGGGACTAAGCACAGGCATCACCCCCGAGGACCCAAGGGCCTATCTTGAGTTATTTTAATTCTGTTTGCTGACAGCTTGCCTAATTGAGACCCTGCATCACTTCTGGACACCAAGGTCCCCCCAGGATACTCCAAACCATAATAGAGGCCACCTTGGCTTCCCCCCCAACACACGCATTGGAATAAATGGCTAAACTTGAATTACCGGGAAGACTCAGAAATAACCCGTGGAGCCCAGGGTAAGTGCTGATCAGGCAGGAAGGCTCCCTGGTATTTTTAAAACCTGTGCCCCTGTCCCTGCTGGGAAGCCCTGGGGAGTGGGAGGCACCCTCGTGCTCTGGGCTCGTCCCCCTGGGACAGGGGTGGGGGGGACGGGAGGAGGTGCTCCCGGCCAGACCTCCCTCCCCTGAGAGCTGCCCACCATTCTAGAACTCACGCCACCCCTCCTCCAGTTTCTCACTGGGTGGGGCCCCCACAACCTGGGAAAGCTCCAGGCTACTGCAGGGCCTTCCTAAATATGCCCATGCGTGAATCATCTGAGCCGAGGAAGGGATCTACAGGCGTGACGGAGTGGGTGCTGGGGTGCAGGAGGCAGAAGGTGAGGGACTCTGTCGGGTAGGTCTCGTTTGAAACCTGCCCATTCGCTCATTCCTTTGGAATATGCACTAGCTCCCCACTCAGTCCATTTGCAAACAGCAGCCCCACGCTGTCCACCTCACCCCCCACAAGAGTTAATTGGGGGGGGGGGGTGGCGGCGTATAGAAGGCAGTGAAGGGCCCAAAGAGGGAGATTGAGCGTGCCAAGGAGGGGACAGACAGGAGTCTTCTGCACAGAACCGGTTGGGGACACGGGGTCGGAAGCCAGACTGCTTGGGTTTGCAGTCTGGCTCAGCTAAACCTCCCAGCTCTGCGACTTTGGGCAAGTTACTTCACTTCTCTGTGCAAGTTTGCAAGTTACTTTCCGCATCTGTAAAATGGAAATAAAAACAGTATCTCCTTTCTAAGGTTGTGGCAAGACTCTATGAGCTGATATTCCGTAAAGGGCTCAGTGTATCCCGAACATGGTGAGCATTCTGGAAGTGCTTATTAAACCGCTGAGTGACTTCCAGAGGACGGAGGGTGGGCTGGGCTTGTCCGTGGGTCCGGCACAAAGGCCCTAGACCCAATGGGAGGCACAGCCTGCCTTCCGAGCAAGGTGGTCCCAGGCTGTATCTCATCTCTGGGAGTATGGGGACTCAGCCAGGCATGCAGGGTTCCCCGGGGTACCCACCCACACCAGATTTGGTCCTGAAAGATGTACACAGGCGGAGCAGATAGGGCCTGCCTTTCTGGAACCTTCTGGAGAGGGCACATGGGTTGGGTTGAAGATATAAGGGGCACTGGTTATGGCCTCTGGAACTTCTTGAATACCTGCCATCGATGTCATCTGATGGCACTCCTGCAGGCATCAATGTCCTTGCGACAACAAGAAGAACGAGAAGGCTTGGTGCGGGTCCGTATCCCCTTAAGATCCCCTGCCTGGTGAGGGATGAGCTAGTCTTGAAGCCAAGGGAGGCTGTGCAGGTGGACCGCCCACCATGCCCCCCGCCCCCAGGCAAGGCCCTGTGGACTCCGTGCCAGGGGCCCGGTTACTTGGGGTCCTTGGAGTTCCTGGGGAAGGACCAGGGGTCAACATCTGTGAGCCAACTCCCAAATGCCCAACACTGCAGAAACAGAGCCCGAGACTACTGAGGAGGGGTAACTGAACCAGCTCGGGAGGCTGTCTCCTGGGGTACCTGCTCTACCCTCTGTCCCAGGCACAGACCCGGTGACGATGGCATTTCTCTCTCTCAGCTAGTTTCCTACTCAGCAACCCTCCTGCCCTCCAGGCCGGTGAGCATGGGCCCCTGCTTCCACTCCAGTTAGATCCCTCCCCTCCAGGTCACTCTCCTTGGCTGTCTAGGGTCTATGGGGTCTGCACAAATCCTATTTGCTGGAAAAAGGGGAAGACAGCAAACAAGGGCAATGCTCAGCTTCCCAGAGTGGGCACAGACTAGGAGATGCCCACTGCCGGGGGGCCCGGCACCCGGGAGCTCTGCCAAAATGCACAAAAGGGTCCTCCCATGGATGCGGGTGCCTGGCCCAGGGGACATGCTGGTCCTTCCCTGGGAGAGGGGCCCCAGGGCCTTGTTTTCTTTCCCATGAAGTACGATGCATAGAGCAGATCCTGAGCGGGCGGCATGTGCCGGGAAAGAGGGGTGAGCAAGGGCATCCTGGGAAGGAGCATCGCTCTTAGGTGAGTCGTGGGCCAGCCTTCCCGGGGGCCCCCTCACGGCCTGTTCTTCCCAGGAACGCCGAGCGAGGTGGCTGCTGTGTCCAAAGGATGACCTGGCCATTGTGGTTTGTACAAAGGCCGGGGTCTTCTCTAGGCCGATCAGGGCTCTCGCGTCAGTTGGACCCAGACATGGACATCTGGCTTCAAGAAATGAGCTGTTCTTTCCAAGAGCGCCTGCTTGGGGGTGGGCGTGGGGGAGGAGGAGACAGAGCCTAAAAATAATTCCTATCTGACTCATTTCGCTTAGAATCTGACAGGGCTGCCTGCCAGGTGGGGGTTTGCCTGTCCCATTTTCTTATCTATCTTTAGCAGAGACTTAATGAGGACAATTTCCTTGCTGGGATATAAAGACAAACCTCGGGCGATGGCAGTGGGATCTGTCTCGCCGTCCCCTGGGCTCCTGATGACAGGATGATGCTGATGGTCACCGCAGGGCTGAACAGCCTGGGGGGCTTCAGGGATGGTGTCATCCCCGGATGGGGCGAAGGAAACGGAGATCCCCTCAGTGAAACCCAAGCCAGGTGACGACCAGGGGAGGAAGGGTCTCCTGATCCTCCCTTCTCTTGCCCCCAGCTCTCCCACCACCAGACAAACAAGATAAATTACTCAGGTCTGAAATCCCATCACTCACCACCTATTCCTTTACCTTGGGCACCTCTCTACCCTGCTTTAAAGAGCGAGCATTGCTGATTCTCATTATCCACTGTAGTTAAGTTCTACAAAGTCCCGCAAACACTGAATTAGGGAATACCGGACGGTTATTCCCAAGGGAAACACAGGGTTAGGTTCCTACAAGCCTCTGGCCACAACATTTTCTCCAACCAGTCAATACATACACCTTATATTATCCGTTTCTGCCTAAAGACACCTTACTTAATATGCATTGTTGGTTCATTAATTGTGAACTCACGGCAACAGCACTCTATCAATCATGAAAATGTACCGTAGGTATCCTGACTATATATAACTTGTGCCTGAATGACACTTATCTAACACTCGGATTTTTCTCCATGAGGCACATCACAGCCTTCTTGCCCTTAGGAATCCTAGATAGCATGTCAGTATCTAGGCATTTTAAACAGCAAAAGCACACAAATGTGAAAATCGTGGCACGAAAGATCGTGAAAAGCATCTCCTCGTCTGACACCAGCTGGGAACGTGCATGTTCGGCCACTCAAATTTCTCCCCACCCCGGGCATGCCCATGAATGACCTTGAAAGGACCACTGAACATTGATTTTGAGGTTACAAATAAATTTTAGCAAGTAGGCAAATTGGCAAATATGGAATCCACAAGTAACGAGGACTGATGGTACTTCCAAACGGGCTAACTTAACAACTCGCGAGCTGATGGACAGATCCAGGGATCTGAACTACTTAATTCCTGATCTGTTCCCGGCCGGAAGGAAAGGGGGTTAAAGAGGCCCAGGGAACCCCCAGGGTCCTTGCCTGTGAGCCTAGAAGTGAGAAGGAGGAGGGATCAGTGATTCCAGAATGGAATGAGAGGCTGCCCGTAGCCAGTGATGACCATCAAAGCATGGGGTAGTCATCAGAATGTGTCGCAGAGGGGGCCTAAGGGGGATTAGTGAGGGTTCTAAAATTATAATTTCATATTCTGAGTGAGAGGGAGGAGGGAAGCATGGGGTTGCTGACAGGGTTAATGATGTAAAATTAAGGGCACAGCTGAAAGAAAGGTTTGCTTTCTGTCGGAGGTTAAGTGCTGGGCCAGAAGAGGAAGACCCTGCCAGAGTGTCCATACGATGTCCAGGGCCTATAGGCGGTGGGGGAGGGGGGGGCAGTGACAGGTGCTCTGAATTCTCATCTTCTTGCCCAAGGGATGGAGTGGTATTGCTCAGGAAAAGAGAATGCTTTACTGAGGTCCTAAGGGGTCCCGGCACACGTCTGAGGAATCTTGGAGGACAGACAAAGTGCTGTAGCTGTGTGCTTACAGTTCCAATTTTCAAAAAGCAGAAAATGCATAGATATCATGTCTCTCCAAGAGATTCCCAAACAGATGTTTTGGAAGAAATGATGTAGCCAATAGCTAGCACAGATTCACACGGACCAGAGCAAATTTACTTCCTTTTTTGAAAGGGTTACTCGCCTGATACATTTGGGGAACCCTGAACACATCAAGATTCAAGATTCAAGGAGTATTTCCAGAGGCTTGCCACATCACTCTTTCCTGGGATGGGTATTGAGGAGGGCACCTGTTGGGATGAGCACTGGGTGTTGTATGGAAACCAGTTTGACAATAAATTTCATACTAGAAAAAAAAAAAGAATCTCATAGATTCTAAGTTCCTCTAAACAATTTTTTAATTGATATGCCAATTCTATAACAAAAATCTATCCTTTTAAATTACATAAGTCAGGATTTTAGTATATTTAGAAAGTTATATATCCATTGCCAGTAATTCCAGAGGTCCTGTGCATTTTTATCAGTGACCTAGATGATGTCACAGAGAGCTTGCAAAATCAAATCTGACGGCTGACACTAACTCTGTCCCTAGGGAAAGAGCCTGGCACCCAGGGAGGGTTGGGGCACATGTTGGCAGAGAAAGGGAAGAAGGAATAAGAGTCTTAACTGGTCCTACAATTAGAGGACGCCAGGTCACAGCCATGGGCATTCAGGCTCCAATCACCCTGCGGTGTCCAGGATGCGGCCCCGACTGCACCACCTGGGGACCCAGGGAGGGGGTGGCATATGCGGAAGTGTGGGGACGGCTCGCTCTCCTGCCCCTCGCCCAGCAGGGCCATCCGACACTGGCTGGATGACCACGGCATTCTTTTCTTTTTCCTTCCAAGTCTGCTTTGCACATGGAGTCAATTAACCATTCTCAGACCTCACTTAATGAAACAGATTAAGTTGGAGAACGGCTCTCTTGTCTCCCCGGCTGCAAGGGCAGCGTGCGACGGAAAGACAGTGCCTGCATTCGCTGTCCTGCCCTGTTAGGAGGTCCGGTTCTGGAGCGTGCTGTGTCTACACAGACTTGTAGCACCCCGGGCCAGGGCCCATCAGGAACCAGGAGCTCCGGCCTTGCCCTTCGATTTAGTTCCGTTGGGGGTGGTGACTGCCATAAGCACCACCCTCTTGCCTCTGTCTCTAGGGAGCTTTGTGGCGCGGCTTCTGGCTCCTGCACCTATTCCCCTGCGCCTTTCCCGTTCCTTCCCTCCCGACATCCTCTGGTCTCCCTTCCAAATCCCCCTTGTGTCTCACAGGCTACTTCAACGCCCACCTCCTCCAGGAAGCACTCCTCGGTCACCTCCTGCTGGCTCCTTTCTTTGGACGCTCGGATTCTACATGCAGTCTGGTGGCTTCAACAGCCAAAGCGGGTTGCGCAAGCCCCTGGAGAGCAGGGGCCAAGCCTGCCACTTCTCTGGTGTTCTCTGGAGCACGGGATGTGGCACGGAGCGCCCCTCCATCAATCCCAGTAGGAGAGGCAGGTACTGCTTCACTGGGGCATTCAGGGTGATGTGCCACCCAGGCCCCCCTTCAGGAACGGGGCACTCAACCCCCTCGGCTGCTGGACGTGCCGGAGCAGACACCGCCCCCCGCCCCGAGCTGTCAGCCCCTATAGAGACTGCCCTGGGTGATAAGAGCTGCCAGCCTAAAGTTGTGGCAATTCTATCCAACGACCAGCAGACAGGGGTATACAGACCTGCTCCTTCACTCCGTCTTGGGACAGCTCTGAGTCACCTCAACTTCAGCACCCCCCCATAGGGCCAGAACTCCCCACCCAGACTCAGCTTTGCCCTCCGCCCAATCTTGCTCCCTTCCCTTCCTGTCTACCATCATTGATCCAAAGGACCCTCCTCCGTTTCCTGGGCAGACCCTGACAGTTGTTCATTGTCCCAGTCTGTTCATCTCTGTAAACGCAGCAGGGTGGAGGAGGTGCGGAGACAATCCTGCGCCCCCGGCAGGTGAGACCTCACTCAAGGTCAGCAGCGTGGGCAAGACTCAGCCCTCCGGGAGCCCGCTCCTCTGCCTGCACCCGTGGCCAGGGGTGGGTCGCCTGGGGGGCGGGGAGGGGAAGCTGGCAGGCCCTCCTCCAGGCAGCAGGTGGCCAACGTGGGTGGGGACAGGGCACCTGAGGCATGTTGCTCTTTGAGGAACGCTTGAAGTGCTCATTTAGTCCGTTCATAGCATGAAATGCATAATTTTTTCTGAAATCAGCAAACATCTTTGAGTAGCGTCCCCAAAGAAGCAAGTGGTTCCTAGTTGTTTTAAGTTTGGGGAACATTTTTAAGGGAAAAAAAAAAAAACCCCATGAGCCGTTCTGGAGCTTTCTGCAAAATGAGGACAAGACATTCGCAACTCAATTGTAATCACAGAGCGCCTCGCAGCAGCCCATGGAGTGTGGGAGCAGAGTCCACAGACAGCTGCGCTCAAGGGACCCTCCCTCCGTGCCTGCCGGGGGAAGCGGATGCAGGAGAAGGAAACTGATCCTGGAGAGCATGCAGGGCAAAGCTCCCCGGGCTCACGAGGGAGATCACGGGTGACGGCCCCCCCTCGCTGCCGCCAGCTCCCCACCTTTCCTTACAGTGGTTCCCGCGTACCTCGGACCCAAGAGGGGGCCGGCGCTAAGACTTTCCAGGGGCCTTGCAAGGATTAGATCGTTCAAGCCTCCCGCTTAGTAGACCCATTTTACAGAAGACGAAGTAGGGGCACGAACCAACTGCCCAGGTCACAGAAGGAGGGAATGGAGGAGGCGGAATGCCCATCCGGTGTAGAATTCCGGGGCGCACGCCTCAGACTCCCACAACTGGAAGTGACCAGCAGCAGGGGCACAGGCCACCTCGCGTCCCGCGGGAGCTGGGGTAGAACGCAGACGTCCCGCTCTAATCTGCAGGGCGCCACACAATCCACCTGGCGCTCCCTGCCGTCCTGACCCGCAGATGGGCCCTCTGAGGGTCAAGACGTTTACTCCTGGAGTCCGTGTGTGGTCTAGCTGAACACCCTCTTCCATTCCGGCTAGCTCCCTCTGGTTTCGGTCCCTGTGAACGTGAGGCAGCTGCTCCGGCCCTCCGTGTAAATCTCTCATGACTTTATTGGCATGCATGCTCTTCCCCTGCTTCGTCCCGTCAGCCTCTCCTCCCAGGACATACTTTCCATCCCTTTAATCATCTTTACTGCCTCGCTTTGGACCCTGTCCCGGGTCCACATCCTTTGCGAGGTGTGCTGACCTAACCCAGGCGTTTCTTAACACGAGTGGGGCTCAGCGGAAGGTCGGCTTCCCAGCGTGTGTGTGTCACTCTCCTCTTCCTACGTTCCCGGGTCACGCTGCTCTCCGGAGGCCTGCCACTGTCGAGGGCGGGGGGAGGGGGTTGCTGCGGAGCGAGGCGACCGGGCCCACGAGCGGAGGTGGGGCCGACATGGGTGCTGAGCATCAGCCCGCTGCTGCCTGGGCCCGAAGGAGCGGAGCCAGGCAGGGGGTGACCCTTCATTCAGAAGCTTGGGGATTCCATACACCTCCGCACACATACTCGGGACCGGGCGGCAGGGGAAGAGGGCCACCAAGTCTCTGTTCTCCCTGATCCCTTCCCGGCCCCAGAGAACCCCAGTCCCCTTTTAGGGGGTGCTCCCTACTTCTTCCCTCCGCCAGGAAGCCAGAAACCAGGAATTAGCCTCTGTGAAGCAGCTACGGCAAAAAGGCAGCACCCACAGTGAAATAAGCCTGCCCTGGTCTGGTCAAGCCTGGACTAGGGCTTGGTCCCACTCTCCTGGCTCAGTTTCCCCTTTTCCTGCAGCCATGTGACGTGCCTGGTGGTTCTGATGTCGAAGCCAAGACGGCCTTCCTCCTCGTCAGTTCTATGCTTACTGTCCTCTGGGAAGGCCTCACACCCACCAAATGCAACAGCTGATGATGAGCTCTGGGTGCCCGGTGCCCCATTCGCCCGGAGCTGTGGCCACCACCCAGCACTCCTCGGTCAGGGCCCACGTGCGGAGGGAAGCACCGGACACCCTGGTCAGCCACAGCCTTAGTTTCAAGGGATAACAGGAAAACAGGCCCCTCTAGTTTCTTAGCAAGCGATGAGGGCTGGACTATTCCTTGGCTCTCAGACGACATTCTGTGTTCATCAAAGGTAAAACCACAGGCCATCACTTTTATCCACGAAAAAACTCCCCATAGAGGAACACACCTCATTTTAGTTCCTTAGGCAGAAGCCTTTTTGCTCTCTCCTTCTCTCCTTCCTCCTTCCCATCCCTCTTCTCTTTTACTCCCTCCCTTCCTTTATTTTTTACATTTCCAGCGAGAAGGAATATATGCATATTCAAACAAAAAACTTTACTCTAATGCGGCTTTATTACAAATGTCCACAGACCCCAAAACATTGAGTTTTCCATTTGAAATATACCATGAAGACCTTTCCATGTGACAGAGGCTGCAAGGAAACTAAGGCATATGCCTTCCTGGGACGCCTAGCCTCAGCTGTTTATGTAGCCAGGGCTGCCTCGTGGCACTTTTTCTTTTCTAAGTTTATTTAGAGAGAGAGTAAGAGAGAAAGCAACTGGGAAAGGGGCAGAAGGGGGTGGGGGGGAGCAGAGAGAGAGAGAGAGAAAAAGAGAATCCCAAGCAGGCTCCAGACTGTCAGCACAAAGCCTGACGTGGGGCTCGAACCCACAAACAGTGAGATCGTGACCTGAGCCGAAATCAAGAGTCATTCGCTCAACCGACTGAGCCACCCAGGCGCCCCTCGTGGCAGGTTTTCTGGCCCCTAGCTGTCACCCAGCACTCTGAACTGCAGGGAGACCCTGGTTTTTGCCTTAGTGTGAGTGAGCGCCTCCGGGTGCTAGAGAGCAGGTGCATGTGCAGTTTCTGATCTGCATATCGTTTGTCACAGCAGAGCCCAGCACCACGCGGGACAGAAACCCTTGGAATTGTGAGCTCCTGGAGGCCATGTCTCAGAACATACGTCAGCTGGGACCCAGTCCTTTGAGGACTGCTATTGTTATGGTAAGGTCAGGGGAAAGAGCATTTCTCCTCCCGAGGGGGCATAACCTGTGCTGCCCTGGACTCCTGAAGGGACCCACCCCCGGGGCCGGCCCAGAGAAGTGTACCCCCTGCTTCCCAACTGGTACCCAACCCACCTGCTTCACCTCACAGGTATTAGCTGGCCACTGGGGAAAGCGAAACCCAGGCCAGAACCGATGGAGCTACAGATGGCTGGCCAAGGACAGAAAACCCAGAGTTCTCGACGGAGTCTCTCCTACCTTCGGTCATTTCTCCTCCTCCGGAACAACTTCTTCGTGTGGGCGATCTCTACTTCGTGGGGCATCGGGTGGTAGCCCTGCGTTATGTGGGAGGAAGGGGGATCGTTAGTAACGTGGGAAAGACGGCAAAGACCTTCTTGCACGTAACTGTTGATAACGACATCTGTGATGAAGGAAATCGGGAATGCACGACTAGACTCCGACCACCAAATCCACGCTGAAAAATGGAAAATGGTAGAATGAATCCATTTCCCACCAGGCAATGATGCTGTAATTACAGAACCGAAGATTAGGAAGGACACAAAGGAGACCTTAGAATCTGTCATACCCAGTCATTCAAATTCCAGACGAGGACACTGAGATCCAGAGGGGTGAGTGAACCAGTTCAAGGTCTTGTAGAGCATTAGCAACAAAGCGGGGACCAGATCCCGGATTCATGGCTGCATGATGGAGTTATTTTTTGAACACTCGTGACTTCTCTCAGCTTCCCGACACAGTGGGAATGTCAGTAACTTCTCCGGGCCATTGAGAGGACAAGGAGACACAGCCCCTTGCAAACAAAGAGGGCCTCACAAAGAGGGAGTGGGCTAGGACCCGGGTTGTCTCACGCCAGCCCAGGACAGCCCAGGCAGTTCTGACCCAAGACCCTCTCCTCACACTCCCGGGGAGTACTCAGGATGAAATAGTTAAATGCTGTTTTAAACTCTGAACTGGGAAAAATCCTAAGGATGGTCTCTTGTATAGTGTCGTCAGGACAACAGCTATGCATCTACGTCAAGGTTGGAGAAAGACCCTCGACTTATAACATGGGGCTGATCTTGCACATGCCGAGCCCCAGGCAGAATTATCTGCTGAAACTGGGCTGAAGGCCAGCCCTAGGCACACACAGGATGAGAGGGAGTGACAGGTCTCGGTGTGTTTAAGAGTGATCAGCCAGGGGCGCCTGGGTGGCTCAGTCAGTTGGGCGTCCGACTTCAACTCAGGTCATGATCTCACAGTTCATGGGTTCGAGCCTCACGCCGGGCTCTGTGCTGACAGCTCAGAGCCTGGAGCCTGTTTCGGATTCTGGGTCTCCCTCTCTCTCTGCCCCTCCCCTGCTCATGCTCTGTCTCTGTCTCAAAAATAAATAAAAACTTAAAAAAAAAAAAAGTTTTAAAAAGAGTGGTCAGCCAGAGTCCATATAACCCAACCCCCACCCCCCGCCCCCACTTTATAGACAGGGAGACTGAGGCCCAGAGCCTCTATGGTAGCAGCCCTCTGGTTTCAGGCTCCACAGTGGATGGCCTCACTGGGAGGCCTTCTCAGGGCTTAGTCCCCAACCAGTGCGGGGTGGATGTTGGCAGTTCTGGCCAGTCTCAAGGAGCTTCCCGGGGCCCGGCAGTGGGAGGACAAGAGGGAACAGGCTCGGGAGGACACAGGGACTCCGGCATCACGGATGCCTGGCCTAGCCTCCTATGGAGTCCCGGGAGGGAAGGACAGATTTCAACATTTATTGTAATAACAGTCCCTCCCTCCTACCCTGTCTCTTGCCTCCGACAATCCGGCCAAAGAGCATGAATGAATTCCGGGCTCCAGGCGGCCACAATGGGCCTGTGCAGCCTTAGGATGTGCTTTGTTTAATGGTTTTTCTCAAAGGATATTATTTGCTTTTCTTTAATACAAAACACAAACAAGGAAAAACACCAAGTCTTCCCCTCTCATTTCCCCTCTCCCATCCTGACCCAGCTCCGGGCTGGCCCCTTCCCTCCCTCCTGGCCTGGGGTCACTGTAGGAACACACTGGGTGTGCCCCACGTAGACAATGGAAGGAAGCCGAGGCTCCCTCTCAAGCTGGCAGCCTGGATCGGGATCTCAGCTCTGAGGCCGGGCAGACGGAGCTGTCCGCGACCCTGGGCCTTCCATGAGCCCAGAAGGTGCGGCCTCCCCTGTCTGGGCTTCAGAGTCCTGGGCTCTGGCCTGCATCCTGCCCTTCTCCTCCACACACAGTGGGGAGCTGCCTTCGGGACTCACCCTCCGCTGGAGTCCTAGCTCTCTACCAAACTCAGAGTGGCCCAGAGGACCTGCAGGGCCCCTCAAGGCTTCTAATGAAGCCCCTGCTGTGACCTCTGTGTCCATCCACCTGTCTCCTCCGAAGTATGTGAATGCGTAGAAAATATAAGAGTAAAAACATGCGGTCCGGAGCTGCACCGTGAACGTTCAGCTCCTGGCGCTTCCTTTGGATGATTCTATGACTTTGACAGATAACCTCACCTCCACCTGCCTCACTTGCCACATCCGTAAAATGGAGATAATAATTGCATCGGCCTCCTAGGGTCCCTGCAGGAGTTAAATGGGTTGATAAGTAAGTAAAGAAGGCAGACTAGTGCCTGCTATGCAGTATGCCTCAGCGTCTGCAGCGGCGCCACTGTCACCATCACTTTCATCACCTTCCCATCCTCCGGACACTCTGCTCAGGGCTGAGGGGCCAAAGCAAGCGAGGGTGTTCTGGTCCCTCTCCTCACGGAGCCCCCAGCCCTGGCAGCGAGTCTGGCTGAGGTGGTCTGCAGGAGAGGAGGGTGTGGGAGGCTCAGGTTAGGGAGGTGACCCAGGTGTGGAGCTGGAGAAGAATGGAGAAGGATGGAGAAGGATGGAGAGCTCTCTTTGGCCTGAGGCTGGCAGGCACCAGCAGGAGGCCAGAAATCGGCGAAAAACACGTGATAGAACCAAGTCTTGCACTTCTGAAATCTTCCCTCTCCAGGAACAATCCAGGCTGGGGCTAGGGAGGACTGGTCCCACCCGCAAGACCACCTGGAGCCCCTGGCTATGGGCATGTTGGTGAATCAATGAATGAGAGCCACCTTCCCTGGGGCACTTACATAGGACCTTGAGGAGCTCCTTCATAAAGCAGGACATATTGTATTTATACAAGCTTCACTGGAGGACTCTCTCCAATCAGTCACTTTGTTTCTCAGGCTGGTGGTGGGCACCGAGTGACCCACACAACTCAAGATGCTGCCCACACTCCCTCCAAGACAAGGGTAACTGGGGTCAATCGGGGAACATAGGTGGCCGGCGGAAGAAGAGAGAATCTGTGCTCAGACCCACATCTGCCATCAGGCCAGTGTTGATCCGGGTTAGCCCAGCTTCTCTACTCACCGGCTAGAGGTAAGGCTGGTACGCGAATGTTCATGGCAGCCTTACTCATCAGAGTCACGACTGGAAACAACCCAAATGTCCACTAACTGAGGACTGGATAAGTAAAATGTGGTATGTCCATACAATGGAATATTATACGGCCACAAAAAGGAGGGAAGTTCTGATACATGTGACAACGTGGATGAACCTTAAAAATATCATGCTGGGAGCACCTGGGTGGCTGGTTGGTTGAGGGCCCAACTCTGGATTTTGACTCCGGTCCTGATTCCAGGGTTGTGAGGTCAAGCTGTGCCTCCGGCTCCATGCTGGGCGTAGAGCCTGCTTAACATTCATACACACTCTCTCTGCCCCTCCCCGGCTCTCTCTCACTCTCAGAAAACAAAAAAACAACTCCCCCCCCCCCCAAAGAAACAACAACAACCCATCATGCTCAGGGAAAGAACCTAGTCCCCGAAACCCAGTATTGTATAATTCCATCGTCATGAAATGTCCAGAATAGGCAAACGTGCAGACAGGAAGTAGATGAGTGGTGGCCGGGGGCTGGGGAGAGGAAGGATAAGGAGTCACTGCGAATGAGTACCAGGTTTCTCTTTGGGTGATGGAAATATTCTGGAATTACACAGGAGTGATGGTTGCACGTGTGACCTTGAGGATATACTAAAAAAAAAAAAACAACACCCCAAGAAACCCAACTCACCGTACACTTCAAAAGGGTGAATTTTATGGTACGTAAATCATGCCTTCATGCCTCAATTTTAAAAAGGGGGAAGAAAATCCGGGGGCAGTATGTTCTGGGGAGAGGGGACAGCAAGTGTTAATTAAAAAAAAAAAAAAAAAAAAAAAAAAAAAAGAGCGGTGCCTGGGTGGCTCAGTCGGTTAAGCGTCCGACTTCGGCTCAGGTCATGATCTCGCGGTTTGTGGGTTCGAGCCCCGCGTCGGGCTCTGTGCTAACAGCTCAGAGCCTGGAGCCGGTTTCGGATGCTCTGTCTCCTCCTCTCTCTGCCCCTCCCCCGCTCATGCTCTGTCTCTCTCTGTCTCTCAATAATAAATAAATGTTAACAAAAAAATTTTTTTTTAAAAAGCAAGCAAGAAAGATCCAGCCACAATGGAACATGCTCCTCTCGCTCCATTACTCTCCAGGAAGCAGTTGCCCTGAAACATTTTATATAAGAGAGGGCTGCAAAGGGCAGCATGTCCTAGGCAAGAGGCACCCAATGACAAGTGTGAATAATAAAGAATCTGGAAAGGAGCATGGGGGATTGGTATCTCCAGGCCTGGCCAGGGGATATGATATTTCGGCTTTGGACCAGAGTTCCCTCCCTGCTTTTCAGAATACATCACTAAAGTGGAGAATGGAAATTTATCAAGCTTCTTAGAATTATCCTTTAACAGCAAACAGTGGTCTCTGCTCTAATTCCTTATTTTAACAAATCCTTCCATTCTATGCCTTGAAAGAGCCCCAGGGGCGCCTCTGTGGCTCAGTCGGTTAAGCGTCTGGCTCTTGATTTCGGCTCAGGTCATGATCTCATGGGTTGTGGGATCGAGTCATATATTGGACCCTGAGCTGACAGTGTGGAGCCTGCTTGGGATTCTCTCTCTCTCCCCCACCTCTCTCTGCCCCTCCCCTACTCACACTCTTTCTCTCTCAAAATAAGTAAATAAACATTAAAAAAAGAAAAAGAAAGAGCCTCATACGAATGTCAGTCCAGGTAGGAGACACTCCCTCCCCAGTCCTCCCACAAGTGAGAGCACGGCCTTCTGGTTTACCAGCTGCTGGTGTTTCTCATCAGTCTCGAGTCACGTGAGACCCCGTAGCGTTACCCTGGACCACCTCAGGCCCTGCCTGCTCACCTTCTACTTCTCTGCATGAGAATTCTTCCCCTAGCTCTGAGGCCTGGCTGCAGATCCCCTCTCTCTACCCTCTGACCACGTTTGCTAAGTAAATGGGCCTGGGAGACAAGTAGGTTGTAGAAACCAAGCCTCTCCAGGGACGGAGGGAAGATAATACTCCTTCCACAGGCGGCACGGGCAGAATACACAGGAAGCACACACACGTACACGCGCCTGACTCGGAGATCAGCAGTGGTGTATATATGCCCCCCTGCAGGGCCGTGCCTGATGGCTCTGGTTGCAGAAACATGTTCTATAAAATCCACCCACTCCAGGGGAGGCTGAGGTGGGTACTTACAACCCAGGGCGGTATTTCCAAGGGATTAAAGGCAGGCCCAGCGGAGCGGCTGGCCCCAGGCTGGGAGTGCACCGGCCTTGCCCTGAGAGGCCAGTAGAGACAAACAAATCTTGGGTCTGGGGTGCAGCAAGGGAGGGCCAAACAAACACACCAGGCGAGGAGCGTGCGCGCCCTCGGCCCTGAGACCCACTGACCCTGTGCTCGCAGTGCCACACTTCCACTAGGCTACAGGCGCCCCTCCTTCCCCCCCATCCTAAAATCCACCAGCTCTCCCGTCCACCTTTCCTGTAAAAATTCCTGTTTTAGGCACCGCACATATAGTGAAAAAGAAATCGGCCAAATGCTGGTCTGTGTAGAGCACACGTCTAGTGAGAGCAGAGAGACGACCATCAGGTGAGCAGATGCTCTGATAACTGACAAAAACACTACGGAGCAGAACAAGGCGTGGCAAGGGCATGAGCACGGCGGGGGCGGGGGTGGGGTGACCAGGGAAGACTTCTGGTACTTGACATCCGTCCGTCAAACCCACCCACCCGTATGTCCATCCTTGGTTCTTTCTCACACAACCAGTGCCGAAGGCCCACCGTGTGCCAGGTGCATCAGATGGAGAATACTAGAATGAGCAGACTCAGTTCTGGCCCTGGAGGTCAGGGGATCATTGGACAGATGCCTCTGGCAGCCCAGAAGAAGGAAGGAGGACCCTGCTTACAAGAAGGGTCAGGGAAGCCTTCGCGGTACCTACGCTGAGCCCTAAGGGGTTTGATAGGGGTACATGAGAAGACTAGAAGCTATGTTATGACCTCCGTCAGCTGGCCAATGATGTTAGCATCACAGCAGTGTGTGGAGATGTGCTTGGCACTGTGGTCAGACAGAGAAGCACCAGGGTAGTCTGAGGGCCAGGGCTGGTGTTCCTGATGTCTGGCTTGGGGCCATCTGGATGGTTCTTCTACCCCCTTTAAGCAGGTAGATTTATGTGCCTCAAAACGATCAGCTGGAGTCCTAACCCTGGAGGGAGCTGTGAACGTGACCTTATTTGGAGATACGGTCTTTGCAGATATGGTCAAGTGAAGACGATGTCATACTGGATGAGTGGGCCCTAAATTCAATGACTGGTGTCCTTAGAAGAAGAAGGAAATTTGGCCACAGAGACACAAGAGACACAGAAAGAGAAGGCCATGTAAAGATGCAGGCAGTGTTGGACCAACACGGCTTGAGCCAAAGAACTCCAATGACTCTGGCAGCCACCAGAAGCTGGTGACAAGAAAGGATTTTCCCCCAGAGCCTTCAGAAGGAGCATTGGTCCCACCGACGCGTCCATCCCAGATTTCTAGCGTCTAGAACTGTGGGACAATAAATGTCTGTTCTGTACATCACCCAGTTAGCCGTACTTATGGTGGCCCTCGAACACTCCCGGCCCTCTCATCCAGATCCCACAGCACAGTCCCAGCCACAGGTCCATTGTGTGAGGCTGTGCTGATGGCCTCTCCCATCTGCTCCCTGAGTGTCCACAGCTTGGTCCTCTCAGTGCGGTCCCCCAGCACCCTGTCCTCTCCATCTGATTCTCCCCGGCAGAGGTCACATCACCCCCCACCCACCTGTACTACTCCAGAGCCCTCGGGGCCATAACCCACAGGGGTACGCTGCTCCAGGGCTGGAGTACCAGGCCCTGTGCCAGTCCGGAGGGGGTCGTCTAGCCTCCCACCAAACCAACAGCCTGAGATGCTGCCCAGGCCCCAGCTTCACAATAAAGAGAGACCCGAATCCCTAGGACAAGCAGGGTGCATCCACCTCCCAGCCCAGCCCCACCTTCCGGCACCCCTGCAGGGACCAGGGAGACGGGAGGGGCAGGGAAGCTAGAAACCACGTACGCACTTCACAGAACCCCATGCCCCCTTTCCCTTCAGAGAAATTTTTTCTGATATTCCTGTGACCTTTGGCCCACGGCCACTAACCCCAGACCTGAGCCCGACAGAAATCATCCAAGCCAAACTGTCTCCTACGTCTGTTATCTTTCTTTCACACATCAGCTCTTTGCAGAGAGAGAGAGAGAGAGAGAGAGAGAGCGAGGATTATACCAGTACGAGAGTCTTCCTCCTGTTGTGTGAAGGGTCCCCCAGACTGCATAAGACCTGGCAGGAACTGCATAGCCTTCACTGGGAGGCAGTGGAACCGTGAAACACCCGAGTTGGAACAAGGACCCTGGTCCAGGTGAGGCGTCAGTGGGAGGCTTCCAGCGGGGGGGTGCCCTCCCCAGTCTCCTGTGGAGGTAGGCCCTGTACTCCAGCCCTGCTCTCTCCAGTGCCACACCTGTCTGCCCCATCACACCTGGATGTCCACCCTCCACCCTGGCCTCTTGGAAACCACGAACCGTCTCCTCTTCTTCACGAACTTGCACACTGATCGGCCCCTCCAGGCTCCTGTCACTCGCAAGAATGCTATAAAATACATGGAAACTGATGGCTTCCTTTTTTTCCAGAAGATTCCAGGTGGAGGGCCCCAGCCATAGTCTGACAGAAGAAAAGCTGGATGTTGGTTCTGCCGTGCCCACCGGGCAAGCCCAGGGAGCCGGAGTCCCAGGGAGGCAGGACAGACCCTCCAGCCAAGCCAGCTCGGGACTTCCCAGGCTCCCCCCATCTCCAGCCCAACTGGGGGAGATATCCCGAGGGCAAACAGTACAAAGCAGCCACAGCACTTGGCAACGTAATGGGCCATAAAAATACCAAGTACATCTCCCTTGACAATGAACTTGTCTCAATAGCGGAGCCTTCCTCCTGCGGGGGGTCATGTTTTTTCATAGCTTCTAAGAAGTTATCCTACCAAGGTCTTGCTGTGGGCACGTGGGCAGGATGTGTGGGTCACGTCCAATGAAATAAACAGGTAATGTTTCTAAAATTCCTGGAATCTCTAGGCTGCACGGCTATTCAGAAGAAGCCGACCGGTTTTAGAAAGAAAGGTGAGGGGCAGACAGGCTCACTCACGTTTAAATGTGTGATTTTCTTTTTCTTTCAATTTATTATTTTTTTTAATCAGCAGAGACTTGTAAAAAATGCAATACCTTAGCTGGAGTCCCAGTGTAAGAAAACAGATAAAAGTAGGCAGGGATGAGATCCAGAGGCTGAGCCATCGGGACTCACCCCTGCCTGGAGTTCCTACTCACCCTCTGGAATGTGCACCTCAACTCCACCTGTTCTGAAAAGGTTTGCTCTAGACACCATGCGATGCTGGCTCCACAGGAACTGGACGTTTTTCTAGAGGAAGAGCTTAACTGAGGCTCTCCGGGCAGGTTTTAGTGAAGTCTCTGACCCCCCCCCCCCAATTGCACATGAACACTTTTGCTGTGGTGGTCCTTGGGGTGAGAGCCCATGGCATTCATCATAATCTGGGGGTCTGTGCCTGAGCGGTACTGCAGTGACAGAGGCTAGATCGCTGCCCTGTGCACACCTTCCTTGGATGCACTAAGCCAATAAAACCCACCCTTCCCCTTTCCTTCAAGTTGGGTTTCTCACCATAGAGGCCAACGGAGTCCTGACTAATAAACCACACACACCCTTCAGGCAACCTGGGTACTGGATCTGTTGCTAAACCTGGGCAGTTATTTCTTCCAGCCCTCTCCTCCTTCTTGTGGAAAATGAGGATGAAAATATTTGACCTTCCTGCCTCCTTCGCCATGACTATTTAAGCCTTCCTTTGATTGCATGAGCCGGTAGATCTCCCCTTGGTATCTTTAATGGGGGCGCCTGGGTGGCTCAGTCAGTTATGTGTCTGACTTTGGCTCAGGTCATGATCTTGTGGTTCATGGGTTTGAGCCTCGCGTCGGGCTCTGTGCCGACAGCTCGGAGCCTGGAGCCTGCTTCGGATTCTGTGTCTCCCTCTCTCCCTGCCCCTCCTCCGCTTGTGCTCTGTCTCTATCAAAAATGAATAAACACTATACAAAATATAGAAAAAAAATATGAAGGTATTTTGAGGTGGGTTTCTATCACTTATCACCAAAAAAAGTCCTAAACGATTCAGCACGAGGTAGCTATAGATGATGTTGTACTTGGTCTTATTATATCGGTGAAGTCATGGAAAGGAAACATGACCATCCCCGCCCCTTCCCACTGGTAACCCAAGGGGCAACTGCAAATACAAATAACGTTGATTTGATAATTTCTGAATGACGAGGAAAAAAGATGGGTGAGAACATTGATGCAAAGGACAGAAAGCAGGAACCAACAGAACACTGGTTGAGAACTCTCTACATTATACGGTATAAAACGTAAAGGGAGCAGTTCCTGAGGGGCTGGGTTTTCAAGGACCATTGTCAGTCGTCCGGGCGCAGTCCCTGATGCACAGTCTCGCGGTGGCCACAAGAGAACGGAGCTCTCCCCTCCCCTGATGAGGGACCTTCACGGAAGGTCCCGGGAGCCCCGCTGAACTGAAAAAGGCAACACCTCAGGCTGCTGCAGACCAAAGACTGGAAGATGTGCAAGAAATGGAACGGGACAAGTGGCCGGGGGAAATGGCACGATGTCTGCTCTGCGGCCTCCAGAAAAACTGCCTCAACGAGCTTACACGCATACAGCCTGAGTTCTGGTCCCTAACTCAGCGGTGTGTTCCTGACAGAGATGAGACCCAAATCCTCAAAAGACTCCATAAAGCAAGCTCCAGGGAAGAGAAAGCGATACTTGTGCTCTGGCCTCTGCGGGGAAGGGGCCGTCTCTGAGAGGTGGGGACGTTTGCCACATTTGTGAATAGCGTCTTGGACTTGGGGAGGTTCAAAAGCCGTCCTGGGAATAGAAGCAACAATGGATTCTGGAAGAAAATTGAGACTCTGCAAATACTCAGAGATGGCCGCTGTGGTCTGTGGCCATACCATGTGCCACGGATGTAAAGAAACTCTGTCTGTGTCCCAAAGAAGTCCACGGGCTGCAAGGAAGAACACCAAGGATACACGCTAGCGGCAAGGACCGCCTGGAGGAAGGAATGCCTGAGGCTACCCTCTGAGTTACCAGAAGACTTGGAAGTTCCCAGAAGCTGCCTAAGAAAGATGGCGGCCTCAGCGCGAGTTACTAGGAAGTATGCTTTAATGGCTCTGCTCTTGCTTCTGCTGAACGTACTCTGGTGCAGTTCATCATACGAAGGGGCAGGAATCAGGGTTCAGCCAGCGTAAGGACACCTGTGGGCACCTGTGCCCGCATCCCCCCCCCCCCACCTCCCCCCTGCCAAACCAGCTCTACCTGTGATACTGAGATCCCGGGGTGAGTTCCACTGTGCAGGGGAGGCCTCATGTGAATGAAAGATTCATCTCTCCTGCCCCCTGCACTGGTGGGCCAGGGCTGGCTGGTCAGATATTGGGGGCGGGGGGGGGGGTACAGGTAAGAAGGCTGTGACAAAGGAGCACCCCAGAGCAACAGAGCCCACATCCCAGGGCTTGCTGAGCCAGCCTCGGGGGTCTTTCAGCAACGTGACTGGGGGCTGCTGGGACGAGGAGTTCGTTGGTCCAGTGTAATGTCATGACTGCTGCCTACTGTGGAAGCCTGGGTAGATACCTACCTTACTTATGCTTCTAATTTCCTCATCTATGAAATGGCCACAATAAAGAGTTACACCCAGTTCAGAGAGTTGTTGTGCGAATTAAATAAAATTATCTGATATTCAGGCGCCTTGCTCAGGCCTGGCGTGGGGCAGGTGATTTCCCCAAGTTGCCCACCCTCCCTCCCATCCTCTGCAACCTTCTTCACCTTCTTTTCTCGGGCACAGTCTGTGAGATGCCCCCATCTGCACCCCAAGCCCCTGCTCCAGGAAAGCCCTCCACCCCTGAGACCTCTTTAGCCTTTCTGTCCATGTCCCTCATGAGACTGCCGGGAAGCAGCAGCCTCATTCCCCCGGGAATGCCATTCTAGAATGTGGCCGCCTGTGTCCCCCAGCCAACGGCTCCCTGAGCTCCCTGGCTGTGTACAGAACATTCTCAAAGCACAGAGGTGCAGCCTGCTGTAGGCTCAGCCTCCTCTGTGTAGACGGTCAACTGCCACCCCAACCCGAGAGAAGTGGTTAGTGAAAGGCTGGCCAGGCCACTGGGCTGCAGGCGGCTCACAGGACATCTAAGAGGCGAGGCCAGGCCAGACAAGAAGCACAGGGAGAGAGTGGGGAGGGAGGGAGCGGCCTCTGCGCTCAGTCTTGACTGAGAACCTGCAGGGGTAGCGTCAGCATTAGCTTTGGGGGCAAGAGGCCAAAGTGTGATCCCTCCCTCAGGAATCCATCGCGCTTTCCTTCATTCACGGGACACTTCTTGGTTGAGGTGCCGTGAGTTGATGAAGGTGCTGCAGATACAACAGCGAACTGAACCACAGCTCAGGGTTTCCATCCCACAAGGGGAACGGGAGAGCCAACAGAATGCAACTAAAAAGAAAAAGAAGATTTAACCAGAGACAAGTGCGTTCGGGTGGGGGGGGGGGTGGGGGTGGGGGTGGGGGTGGGGGGGGGCGGGAGGGGAATCCAACAAAAACGAAGAGGGAAATGTTTTCAACCGGAGGATCAGAAAAGGCCTCTGTCAGAAAGTGACACGGGAGCCCAACCAGCATGACCGGGTCGACAGGCTGAGAGAGAGTCAAGGCCGAGGCCAGTGTCCTCCACAGGAGAAAAAAAGCAAAGAGTTGACTCTCCTTCTGTTTAGTTGTCCACACACAAAGCTAAAGAGTTTCTTTAACTGAGATAAAGTAGGAGGCTTAGGTTAGTAGTTGCCAGCATTGTGAATTCCATAAGCCAGTAAAGCCTAAATTGAACAGTGGGAGTTGTGACTTTTCACTCTGCCTAAGGACGTCCCAGCTGCTGTCACCTTCGTTTCATAAGGGACATGACTTTAAAGTACAAGATGGTCCTTCACGTGGATTAGCTTCAGCTCTATGAGAGGCGCCACACTCTCCTACAGGATGCTCTGTACACAGAGTCTCAGGCAGGTGCTGTCTACACCCATGCATACTTACAAAGAAATAAAATTAAAATGCTCTATGCGGCTTATGTCCTCTTTACAGTAGGCCACAAGATACACACATACACATGTCTACAATACCATACAGGGCATGTGCCCCCAACCAAGTGTTCTGAACTTCCCGGGAATTTAAGGGGTTTTCAAGAATAATTTTGAATACGATGGGTCCTTTTCACCTGAACCTAATCCCCAGGCACACTGTGAACTCAACCGTTTTTCTCATTTTGCCAAAGACCAGTGGGAAAACCTCTGGCTTGCCTGTGTTGGCTTATGTCACGGACTGTAGCTGCGACCGTGACCTCCCCGGTGTGAAAGGCAAGCGTTCATGCAATGCGAACTCTTTCCCGTTTTGCTTATGCATTGAATCAAAAGCCACAGTCACGTTTTGTTTGGCTCTATTTCTGAAGGGAACGCGGGGGACTTTTTGTCATTGGCGCACTGACCCTCCCCTTCCCGGGCCACGTGCTACCCTCCTTGAGTCATTGACACAAATAATGCAGTTAGTTTGGTGAGCACCCACTGACCTAGAAGCACAGAGCCCTGAGCTGCCAGCAGTTCTCACGCTGCAGCTGCCTCCCCAGAACATACTCGGAGCTTCACCTGCCAGGCACGCTGTCCCCTGGGACAGGAGATTTCAGAAGGGTGACCCCTGTCTGCTGGATCGCCCAGCTGCCGAAACAGACCGGGCCAGGAGAGCTGGTTCACTCGCTGTTCCCTTTATCCATGAGGCTTTCAGGGATGTTTCCTCCCTTTCCCTCTGTCCCTCTTCCTTTTTCTAAAGAAGGCAACATCTCCCACAATGCTGACCTTCAGGAGCAAAGAGTCGGCCTCCAGTGCCACGCAGCTCCAGGCCCTAGGCACCCCCAGCATAAGGAAGAAGATCGGTGTGCACAAGCTGGGTCCAAGGGATCAGATTTGGGGCTGTGGGGCTGTGTGGCCGACTCGAGGGCCAGGATTTAGTCACATGACCGGTATTCTCGACACAGCCACGGCCTTTCCAACCAGTTCCGTGGACAAAGGAAATCTTCAGGCTCTCACTGCCCCATCTCCTGTGTCAGATCAGGAGCCCACCAGGAGGAAAAGCTTTAATCGCTGCCCTCACCTCCCCATCCGTAGCCCCCACCCCTCCCCACTGTTGGTCCTGAGAACTGGTTTTAAGCTTCTATTTATGGTAATGCATCAAAAGGAGCACTGGGCCGGGGGCCAGGAGACCCGGGTTCCTGCCCTGGGGTTGGAAGCGGACTGGAGAATAGTTGATGGCTGATCTTTAAGGGGCGTTCGCTCCTCCCTGCTCCATACGCTGCCACCCCACCCTTGCACATGTTTCTGGAACCAGGCTTTTCCCTCTGCCTGCCACACCACATCTTCCCCACTTTTGCTCACCCCTAAAACATTGTCCCGAATTTGCCATTGGCATCAACGTCCAGGCCCAGAAAACCCAAACCTAGTTCCCACGAGAATGAATCCATTTGGTCACACACAGCACAATGGACAAGCTGCTTTGCTTCTTAGCATTCCATCCTGGTATCTAAATGGACTAGACAGTTGCTTACAAGCTTGTCTCCCCAACCATGCTACAAACTTTCAGGAGCTCGGAGGCCATGTCTCCTTCGGTTTCGTGTGCCCCACAGTGCCTTCGATACTGTAGTCCTCCATGATTCCTTGTTGGATGAAAAGTTAAGATGACCGATGGCCCTGGGTGGACCAGAGTTGGGCCATCCTCGTTCCACCCACTGTGGAACAGTAGCATGCACAGGTGACCCAGGGCCTACAGACTGTGGCCCTCAACTGGGTCATCTCTCCTGCATTGTAAGAAGCCAGGATGCCCCATGGCTCCCCCAGCCCTCGACCTGTAATTGCAAGTCTCCTTCAGAATTGGAGAAGATACAAAGACTCAGATCCCACAGTCCTCGGTTAGACTGTAAGCTCTCTGAGGACCAAGGTGGCCGTTCCCTGGCCTGCACAGTGACAATGGCACTATGGATGCTTGGTGCCCACCACTCAACTCCACAGGCCCCGGAGTTTGTTACAGGCGCCCACGCCCCCTGTTATCAAGCCCATCCTGTGTGCAAGACCAGAGGCCAGTCTGGCCAGGCAGTAGGTCTTTTCTCTTCCTTCCCCTGAGCCATGGTCTCTGATGCTCTAAAACGGAGAACTTAAACATGCCTCCTGTTGTGAGGGTTAAATGAGACGTTAGAAAGCAAATGAAATGACACACAGAAGCCCCTCTGGCCAGTCCTCAGACACGTATTTCCTGAACACGAAGTGCCCATGCCCAGACCTGCCTGCAATGAGAAGGGTCCAAAAGTACCCTGGGTCTACAGAGCTGAGGCCAGGCAGGCTGAGAGGGGGCCATTACCTACCAGGGGATGAACACGGGTCTGCAGAAGTCATATAAGTAACAGGAGCCAGGGAAATGAGACCAGGAACAGGGGGGCAGAGGGAAGAATGGGCTGCGGGGGTCCAAGGAGGGGGGCATGGTCTCCTTAGGGGCTCAAAACAAGGCTTCTCCTGCACAAGGCAGTTTTAAGGTGGGCTGGCCCCAACTGTGACCGGGAGTCAGGCACTCATAAGAAGGTCCCACTCAATGGCCCCTCCTGGGCTGTGGTCATGGATTCCAGAATGGCCTTCAGCCCCAGCTCTCTGCCCTGGGTTTGTGCTCTCTGCTTGGCGGGAAGTTGAATTCTGAGCCACATCTGAGACCACAGGGTAGGCAAAGGCTAGGAGATTCCTCAGAGTCCTGCCTTCCATGTCAGAGTTTTACTTCCAAAATAGCATCTCGCATGTTGCACGTGCTCAATGAGATTCTTCCACTTGACCGGTGACACTGATAGCTGGGGAGGAGGAGAAGGGGAGAACATACTCGGGAGATGGCTTGCACGCGTGGAAAAACCTGCCTGTATACGCCTCGTCTGTTTGCAGCGGCTTCTTCTGGCTACCTCTTAGGCTACCTCGGGCGGCAAGAAGATAGCAAAGAAAATGGCAAGGTGAGGCAAGGGCATCCGTGAGCGGAGTCCCACGTGGATGAGGTAGCCCAACAATGGGGGGAAGCTAGCCTGCAAAGGCTTTCCTTCCCCTCCAGTCCTGCCCCATAAATATACTCCCTTCCACTGCGTGAGCAATTCCATTGGCCCGGAAGGAACAAGTTACCATAGAAGGAACTTAGTTATGTCTGCAAGCGTTGTGAGCTATGATAAGGATAACACTGAGGCAGATATGGAGCAAAGAGTTTTACATCTATTAGCTCATTTAGACCTCACCACGACCCTGAGAGCGGGGGACTCTTATTATACACTCTCCACAGGAGAGGAAAAAGAGGATCAACTCAATTAAATAGAAGACCTAACGCAAGCACAGTAGAGTGGGATGTTAACTCAGAGACTCAGGATGCGACCATACACGGTGCCCGGGAGAGCAGCAGATCTGAGAGCCCGCATCAACCACAGCAAGACCCGATGCAGAATTCAGCGGGGCTGCACCGCTCGGGCAGTGTGGACCCCCAGTTTCCAATCCCAATGCGCCGTGCACAGCCACTGTCATGTAGCAGGCACTCAACGGCATCTGATGGCGGAATGAGAAAATGAACGAATGATGAGCACAGTTTACAACAAGCCGTGTAAAGGGTCGGCCCCCTGACGGCTTTCCCTGGAGTCATGCTGTAGACAGCCAGCTGTGTCAAAAGCATAAATTCACGGGGCTGCTATGATTGAGCCGTGCTGGAGGTACCTTGCTCCTTCCCTTTCCCTCCTTCCAAGTGAAATCACTAAGAGCCAAGCCGCCAAGCTAAATATTCATAAGAGCGGCACCGTGCGAAAACAATGGACCTTGACAAGTGTGTTGTCAGAATTTTAAATGTACGAGGTACATGGTTTTATGAAGGTTTCCAATTAGGAAGAAAGATAGGAAATCAATAGATAGAGAGGAATTCCTTTCAAGCTGCTTGTGTGCAAAAAAATTCCTGCACGGAACTGCATTTTAACTGCACTAGGAAATTTTGAGCCCTATTGCAAAGATCTTTGGTAAAAGACCTAATTGCCTCCAACTTCATAATTTTTTTAAGAGGATACTTTAAGGACGTGGGTTGTACCTCTCTCGGACTACAGGAAATGTACCATTTCAGAAATTCAATTACTTGTTCCATTCCCAGAAAGCAGGGCTGACCTTTTGTTGTGTGGATGTGGCCATTAAGGATTCCCTGACACATAAAAGAGGCTGCGTTGTCTTAAATTGGGCAGCCATTGGTTTGGGCTGGCTCACTGGGTGCTAGCAGCTATGATGACCTAGTTGGTATCTATTTCTCTCCATGTCTCTGTAGCAGACAGCGATCTGACCTACTTTCAGGGGCACAGTGGTGGCTCAAGAAGGAATGGAGGGGAACACGAGAGCCTGGACACAGGACTTTGAAGCGCGGGCTTCAGGCGCTTCCCGGCCAGCCTCCTGCTCTGGTCACAGAGCTCCCAGACGCGTCGCCTCTCTCCGTCTGTAGAGTCTCTGCTTCCAGCAGCCCCTCCCCAGAATCCATCCTCCACGGGCAGCCTGTCCAAACCCTTACCGTCTATCAGGATTCGACGTGGGGGCTCCCAACCTCCCCAGCGCGCAGCCCATAGGGGGGACGGTGACATCTGAACAGCACGTGGGGGTAACCCAGTGAAGCTGCTTGGGGACAGAGGGTGGCAGCTTGCAGCCCCGGCCACCCATGGCCCACCACCCCAAGGCTGAGTGAGAGCCATACCTCAGCACAACGAGGACTTATTCTCAGACATCTATCAGGACACTCTGCTTTGTTCCTTTTTTTTTTTTTTAAGTTTATTTATTTATTTTGAGAGACAGCGAGAGACAGAGAGAGAGAGAGAGAGAGAGAGAGAGGCAGAAAAAGAAGGAGAGAAAGAATCCCAAGCAAGCTCCGTGCTGTCAGCACGGAGACCGGCACAGGGCTCGATCTCATGCACTGTGAGATTATGACCTGAGCTGAAACCAAAAGTCAGAGGCTGAACCGACTAAGCCACCCAGATGCCCCTGCTCTGTTTTAAAAGCAACTAAAAAATTACAAAGAAGTGGTTTTTAAAATTCTGAGCATTTGTAAGCATAAGAGACTCTCAAAAACTGAGAACAAACTGAAGGTTGACGGGGGGTGGGAGGGAGGGGAGGGTGGGTGATGGGCATTGAGGAGGGCACCTGTTGGGATGAGCACTGGGTGTTGTATGGAAACCAATTTGACAATAAATTTCATATATTGAAAAAAAAGACACACAAAAAATAAAAAATAAAATTCTGAGCATTTGTATTGATACAAAAACTGCAGCTAGGGAGTATATGCAGGGTCAACCTTCCAGAGAAGGAGTTGGCAAACTTTTCTATAAGAAGCCAGAGAGTAAATATTTTAGCCTCTGCAGGCCATAGGGTCTCAACTCTGTCGCTGTATAGAAAAAGTAGCCACAGAAGCATAGCTGTGCTACAATAAAACTTTATTTATAAACACAGGTAGTGGGCCGGATCCCTGCTCTAATGAACCCTAGGGAGGCATTTTGCAATAGTTTCTCTTCCCCATCTGGGCCTTTTCCCCCACTCAGTGGTGACTTCATGAGCTTGACAGGCGCCCAGCTTCCTCACGTTCTCCTCTTACTGCTATTAGACGAGATCGGGCGCGTTCAGGGTGGTATGGCCGTAGACTCCCCTTACTGCTATTAGAACCTGTCTTCAGGGAAGGCCCTGATAAACTCAATCCCCTGAGAGGCGAATAAATGGATTACATTTACATTTCAATCAATAAAAACCTGAGGTCCAGGGCTCCCAGCCCCAGGCAGCTCATTGAGAGCCCCAAAGGAGCTTTAAGACATCCTGATGGCCGGGTGCCACTCTAGAGGCTCTGATGCAAGCGGTGTGGGGTGCAGCCCAGGCATTGGGGATTCTAAAAGCTCTTTAGGTGATTCTAAAGGGTGGTCAAGTTGAGAACTACAGCCTTAGATCAAAAGAAAAAAAAATATTGGTAGTGTTTTGGGAATAAGTGAGCCAGGGAGGTACTGTTTGGTTTTTTTCCCCTCAGGGGTAGGGATGAGGAGGAAACACGTCCGGAGCCCTTGAAATCCCGCCACACAGGTCACCCTCGGCCAAGGCTGGCCCTGTATAGATTTCACCTGGCAAAATCCAAGCCCTTCTCATTCGTTTCCCTCTTGACATCTAGTATGGTTCCCTACTGGCAATATGTGCTCTATTAACACTGACTAATTGTCAAAAAAGTGGCTAACAGCCTAATAATCAATCATCAGTCAATCAATCTTCAAACAAAACAAAACAAAACAAAAAAAGTGACCAAGTCCTGTCTTAAAAGGGATTGTTGTCTATGCAGGGAGCTAAGGAAAGCACAGATGAAATCTATAATAGGCTTAGCTATATTCACACTATATAATATGGCAGTTGTTCCCATAGCGGACTGCACACCTCAATCACTTGGGATGATTTAAAAAAAAAAAAAAATCTCAATGCCCTTGTTGTATCCTGTGCCAAGAAAATTAGAATATCTAAGGGTGGAAGATTTGCATGGATCTCTTTTAAAATTCTCAGGTGATTCCAGCATGCAACATGGGAACCATGGTTACAAGATCCTGCTACGTGAAGTGTGGTCCATGGACCAGCATCATCAGCATCACCTGGGAGCTGGTTAGGAATGCAGGAATTCAGGCCCTACCCCTGCTCTACTGAGTCAGAATCTGCCTGTGCCCCGGATCTGCATGTCATTAAAGTACGTCAAGTGCTGCCATTAAGGTACCATGTTCTGAGGAAGATAAGATTCTAGAATGTCCCAGCAGGGTAATCAGGGAACACCTCTTAAGGGAAGGGAGAGAGGAGAGATTCTAAGGGACGGAAGAATTAGAGGCAGAGAGGCAGGGGGCAGGATTCCACGTACTGAGGCAAGAAGGAAACTGGTCTATTATGAATGGTGAACCAGAAAGAAGAGGTCAAAATGGTTGTTTTACAAAAGTAGAAAATCACATTTAGTCACACAATTAGCAAGCTCACATTTTTTTAAAAAGGATAAAATGACAGGAAAATCAGGCTGGCCTCAGTCAGTTGGGGGCAACAATTAGGAAGTGGTGGGTGATCAGAATGGATAGGGTCATGGAGGAAGATTCCAGGGACTACAGATGCCCAGCAGAGGGCTCCTGATTTTGTCTCATGGGCCAGTGGAGAGCTGCATGCTGCCTCTCGAGTCAAGGAGGGAGAGGACAGAAGAGATTGGGTGAAGGTGCTCTGACAATTTTTTTTGAAGAGGACAGACCAGTATGAGAAGAAGCAGGGAAGCAGAATGACCAGACAGGAGGCTCTAACCAGGTCTGGGGAGATGAGCACCTGTTAGAAGGTGGAGGAATAGAGCACCAAGAAAGACTTTTCAAAGGAGGGAATTCTATTCTATTCTATTCCATTCCATTCCATTCCATTCCATTCCATTCCATTCCATCCCATCCCATCCCATCCCATCCCATCCCATCCCATCCCATCCCATCCCATTCCATCCCATCCCATCCCATCCCATCCCATCCCATCCCATTCCATTCTGGTTCCATTTGGTGGGCATGGACAAGAGCATTCTGAGATCTCAAATCTGCAACAGCACGCTATAGAACTGACTGGGAGGAAATCTAGAATCTCAAGTATTGTTGTAATAAACTCTTTTGGTCATGACTCCCAAAAGTTATCTATGGGAAAATACAAAGGTCTCTGGCAAACAGGAGTCCTGAAGGGAAGTGGAGAGGAAAAGCTAATACTGTACACAAACCCTGGGATTGTCCTCAGCTCCAGTAGGCCATGAAGACCCAGAGCAGTCCTGGAGCACAATCCCTTTGTTTCCAGGCCTCTGGAAGTCAAGTTGATTCCCAGTTGAGTTGGAAATGCCGGGAGATTTTTCCCATGTTGCAGTAGACTGGAACAATAACTGTAGAGTGGACGTTACCACAATTGTTTCCACCGAAGTTATTTCGGGGGAGTTTAGGAAGATTGTCTATTCCAAGACATTTCCTTCACCCGAGTCCCTTTATGAAAACACTAAGGGAAGAAGCCGGTGTCGCCACCAACATGCCTGCCCTGCTCACAAGCACGTGCACAGTGTTCCGTGTGAATGACTCCCAATGGGCCCTGGTGAACTGCCATGCGGCACCTATGCATTGATGTCTTCGGAGAAGCTCCTAGATTTGACCAGTGCCTCACAGGACTTCCTCAGTGATCATCTCAGTAGAATCTCATGACAGCCTTCTGAGAGGGTGGCAGGTAGGGGGTGGATTTTATCATCCACACTCTAGATGAGAGGAAATGGGGAAGTAGAATTCGGTCAAGGTCACCCAGCTTGGAGGGGATGGGGCAGGGCAGAATCCTGTGTTGACTCCTAGGGGCTGTCCTTTGGGTCCCGTGCAGGTTGTGCTGTGCACCAGAGCTACTGTGAGTGGGTTCACTACCTGTTCGTGGCCTTCTTACCATTGCCAGTCCCAAGACAGAGCCTTGGCCCTTCTGTATTACAGGGCCCCACAGCGAGTTGGTGTGGCTGTTACATAGGGTGCATGATGGGGAAAATGGGAGATCCAAGGCTGAAAGGAGAGCAGGGCTGGAGTGGGGAGGCCTTGCATGGCAAGACGGTGGTCCTACATGTGATGGGGAGCAAGGAAAGGCCTGAGCACATTAGCACAATGGCTAGATTTGCGTACTTTGTGGATCACGCGGGACGTGGTGTAGAGGACACATTCAAGGGAATTTAAGGCAAGCAAAGGGCAGACCAGTTAGGAAGTTATCCAACGGTCAAGAGATGCTAAGGGCTAATGTAAGAATCAGGGAGATGGTCGAGGGACAGAAGAAGAGTTTATAAACATTTAAGAATAGAATAGACTGGTTTTGGCGAAGGATGGGGGGTGGGGATGGGGGATAGAACATCACGGGTGAGAAATGGCAAATAAGACAGTCTCCACTCTGAAGGAATCGTATATCCTTATAGCACAGATAGAAAATAAAGGAGTATTAAAATGGCAAGGCAGAATCTAATGAACATCAAGAGGACAGAGGGTCATTACGCTAATATTTTATAAGTTTGGATCAAGTCCTGGCTAATCCCTTGCATTTCTATGGTGCAAACACCTTCCAGGATGGGGAATGGGATAAATCCCTAAGACCCAAGGAGAGAGGATCTTGGCCCTGGCCGCACCTTACATTCACCTGGGGAACTTTAAAGGTCACCGACACCCAGGACCCATCATCCAGAGATTCTGATCTGTCAGTGGTGGGGTCCAGGCAATTCTATCATGCAACAAGGAAGGAGAGGGGGGACGTGCTACCTCATTTCAGAGACTTTGAAATAAGATATTCTCAGTTTTGCAGAGGGAAGCTTCCCCTTCCTACCATGCTAATGGCAGGACCAAATGAAGAAATTGTTGTTTTGGGTCACTAACGTCTGACTCTGAATCACCCAAGGTCTTTGGGTCATCTTTCTTCTTGCGGGATGGAGAAGTCCCCCTGCCCAGTTTGCCCAATCACCCAGCAAGGTGGTTTCCCCAGTGCTCATCTGCAGGCGTGGTCTGTCTGCCTGTCTATCCTACGCCAATCAGGTTTTCCTCCCCTAGCGCATGGACATCCTGTGCTGGCTGCCCAACCTCAGTGACCAGCCTGGTCCACGTGGCCAGCTGCTGGTGCTGCTGCCCTTTGGGGTGTCCTGAAAGGACCTTGCTGAGGGGGTATGATGCATTTCCTTGACCACACCACACGCCAGCCTGCTGGAACAATGTCCCCTTTCTTGCCGCCAGGAAAGGCCACAGAAAGGAACATCTTCTCTTTTCTTGCCAAGCAAATGTTTCTGCTTTGACCTGGAGGGTACTCTTTGAAGCAAAATAATGATCTGGAGGCCACTGAGCTGCCCTAGAGGTCATAGGTCAAGAACTAGAAGGAATTGTTCCCAACATTTTTAGCACATTGAGAGAATACTCTGTGTGTGTGTGTGTGTGTGTGTGTGTGCGTGCGTGTGTTTGCGTGTGTACATGTGCATGCAGGCACATCACAACAATTGGAAAAGGGGTAACTGGCCCCTCACGTGAGCAGCCCCTGACCAGTATGGTGCCGTGTAAGGTACATGGGCCAGGACTATGAAGATTCTGCTATCAGAATCCTGCTTCTCACGGCCAACTTGGCTGAGCGTCTTTGCAATAAATTCCTTAAAATGAGAATCCCGCACCATTGACAAGCATTATCAAATCTCATTTACGTTGCTCTAAGAAGAATCTATTTGCTGAGTGGTTGACCACTGACCAGAGCAGGTAAATGAGGCCATCCTCCAGGGTCTCATTCAGGGCTCTGAGGAATTTGGAGAATCTGGTACAAGGACCTCTGACTCACAACAGCTTCTAGACTTTAGCTCATCACCTCTGTACTGGGGAGGAGCAGAGCCCTGTGCTCAGGGCAGGGATGGTTGTCTGGGTCTCAGTTCTCCCACTTGTAAAATGAAAGGAGCTGCCTTAGAGGACATTAAGGTTCCTTTTAGGTCTAACAATCTATAACATTCTATAACACTCTATGGCCTTCTGACTCCTTCCTCCTGAAGAAATAGAATGGGTCACTCGGCCTTCTGGGCTGTTAGACATTAATCTCCAAGGGGGATTCTGATTCTCTCTAGCTGGAAATACTCTAAACTCAAAGTCTGACCTTCTATGAAATGAACTAGTGACCTAGGTATTCAACTCAAGCCTCTGTTTGTGACATCTGCTTCAAATCAGGAACAGCCTGCTGCCTACATGCTTTGCACAACTCCAGGAGATGGTCCTTGCCTCAGTCGCCACAGATTTGAATCGTTGTGACGATTTCAGGCAGAGGCTGTCGAGTGTGAGGAAGGAGCTTTTCTTTCGAATTTGCACAAATGGCCACAATGGCCAGGGACAGGGCGGTCCATGTACTAAAACACTTACCACTTCTTTAGGGGCCAAAACAGGACTCCCGTGCTGGCCTGACAGCTCAGCATTTAGAACAGGGACAAATGAGAGGCCGTGACATGGGGCGTCCAGATGACACGGCCGAGAATCCCTCTCCTCCACGCTGTTTACAAAGGCCCCGTTCTCTGCATCTTTCTGGACGGCCGTCCATCTCTCCGTGCCCCGGATCCAGCAGGGCCGAGGAGCGGGCCTCTGGGAGCGCCGGCCTGGAACAGGGCTGCTGTTAGCCGCTCAGATGGCCTGCTGTTCTGATTCTGCGTGCACAGACACGGGGCCAGCTGCAATTGGGATTTCCTTTTCTTTCCTCTTTTTTCTAATTTCCTTTCTACAGAACATTTTATGTGTAGTTTAGTGATGAAGCCTTTCGAGCATACCTATTGACTCTGCTCCCTAGTGAAATTCCAGACTAAATTATTAAACAGATATCCTGTGAGCCTTCTACCAGGACCAATCGTTAGGATTCATCACAAATGAGACCGCAGGATGTGTGGGGAAGAGCAGTGACCTATGGACCTGGGACCCCAAATGTGACACTGTATTAGCTGTGTGCCCCTGGGTGTGGCCCTTCCCCGTGGGGGGATCTTCGTTTCCTTGGGGAAACATGGTATGTTCAGAATGCTTTCCTCGTGGTTTACACTGTTGACTAGTTGGCCTCCGAGATGAATGCCCAGGGAGAGATTTCAACTCTTGCCCCACTGACCAACGCTGGTTGCTCCTTGCCGGCCAAGAGGCCCCGCAGGCGGCCAAGTGGCCCGTGTTCTCTCAGCGGGTCCCGGTATTCAGTTTTTGGTGTCCTCTACTCCTGGGCCTGCCCACATCTGACCCTCTCCCCACCACCAGCCCCACCCCAAATACACCCCAGCTTTATCCTGCACATGGGGGCCTGAGGCCACACAACCTGTCCGTAGGACAAATCCCTGCCAGCGATCAGCTGGAAATGAAACACTTCCAGGTACTAGGATGTACCCAGAGTCCCTGCCCTTCAGGGCTTTGTGTTCCTGAGATGAGAACAGCTCATAGAACAGCCCTCCATCCACCAGGGTCGGCTCCTTGGGGTGCCGCCCTTTATCGCTAGGGTACAATGCTAGTTATGCCAGCAAAACTACCCTGCCTGCCCTTAAGGGCATGCTTGCTTATTTCCACATTTCCAGAAATGAGCAGGAACTCCCAAGTAAGCAGATTAAAGCTACCAGAAGTTCTACAGAAATGGTTTTCAGGAACTGCAGAATGTGTGGATTGTTGAAATGCAAATTGGCAAAAGGCAGGGACGGCTTTCCGGAGCCAGTCTACCACTGGGAGTGGGTGGGGGTCATGTTTCTTAGTAATGCCAATGGGGAGAGGCTCGGGCAGCTGTAGGAGAGAGCCCAGCAATGACCTGACGACCTGCAGGTTTTCAGGGACACCGTAAGAGGCTGCTTTGAGCCCCATCTTTGCACAGTTGGCTCACATGTTTGCTCTGGCATTTAGCAACTATCTACGGTTCTGTGACTTCCTGCGTTCCCACTATGCATCCAACCAACCCTGGCCCAGGTGTGGTGCTGGACAAGAGACTTGCCCCCAAGGACCCTGGAGACTTGCGGGGGGAAAGTCTTTCCCACTAGGCAGTGGCAAAGCTAGACTGGGTGTGGCTGGAATCCTAACGGTTTGGGCAATAGCGACTTACCCTAGGGTTCTCCATGGAGCACATGTACCGTGATGGCTCCTGGCTCTCATGTGGGAGTAAGACTCTCTTTAGGGTCTGAATCCAAGCAGATTTTCTCAGACCCCTCAGACACCTGGGGTGTGTGTGTGTGTGTGTGTGTGTGTGTGTGTGTGTGTCCCCTCCTGGAGTTCTTTGAAGAACATGAAAGAAAAGAATCTATTTATTGGCATTCAGGTCCAACCTGCTTCCCCCTTTGTATTTCTGATTCCAATGACAATGTGTCCAGGACCTCTGCCCCATGCCAGTTCCCCTGCCTGGACTCGGAGGACAGGTCACCTCATCCCTGTACTCCCGGATGCAAACACCTGCTCCCACTGCCACTCCTGACAAGTACACGAAACTCAGTGTCCCCTTCGATGTTCTCTCTCTTTCCCTAATTACTTAAATCCAACCAACTGCACTTCTGACTCACATAGTAGACTGACCACGTGTACTTATTTTCAACTTCTCCTCCCTCATTAGTAAAAAAAAAGGTTGTACACCTACAAAAGCACAGAGAATGACAAAAGGGATTTCAACCAAGTTAGGGAAGACAGAAAGTGAGTGGAGTGGCAGGTAACCCAACAGGAGGGAACACGGATAAGAAATGTGCTGACGGAGTCTACAACACCTCCAGGGAGCTCAGGGCTTGGAGGGACCGGGGACCACAACAGGCGGGGTTCAGATGCTGGGAGGAGACTCTGGATATGGACTTCCCAAGGGTCGTTCCCTACCCCACACAGCCATGCAATATCCTTCCATCCCCAACTCCAGGGAAGAGATGTTATTTTCTAGAGAAGCTCTGACCTGGGGACATAGGCACTCAGAAAATGGGAGAGAGAAATGGATCAAACGACAGGGGATTCAGTCACAACGAGCATACGCAGAACCTGGATCTGGGTTCCAAAAAACCATCCACTAAGAGGTAACCATGTTCCATGGGTAATGGATCCCAGGGCTGGGCAGAGAAAGCACCCAATAAATCTGGAAGAACTTCTGGTGCCAGCAAGGGAGGAACTGCAAAGAATAATCCTTGAGGGTGTTTCAGAAATACACAGATGTGATCTGAAGGGACTCCCACTTGTCAAATCTGAAACAAGTGGACATCAAATAATCATGGATTATAACCATTAGAAACACTAAAATCTCTAAGTCGAGACATGGAAACAAACAAAGTAAATAAATAAGAGAAAGGAAAGGTCTTCCTTACAGTGGAAGGTCAACTAAAACATGTAGATGGAATTAGAAAAGTCACCATTTGCCAACAAGCATGATGATATTTCAGGCAAGCATCATCAAGGAAAGCTAAAGCTAGTGGGTAAAAGTATTATCAGAAACAGTGTATTTATACAGTTTCAAACCTCTCCCTCTAAGACAGTTACTATTACAAAGGGAAACATAGTAACTTTATAGGAGCAAGGCCTGGAAGTTCCTTTCTGGACAGGTCGTCAATGTCACTGTCACCAAGTCCACATCTTGTGCCTCCTGATATCATGCACTGAGGACACCACACTGCTTCTGTGGCATTCCTTTCGAAAGTGCATAAATTTAATCGTGAGGGGCCCTCAGCCAAACCCAAATTGATGGACATGCTACAAAATGACTGGTCTGTCCTTTTCAAAAAATGTCAAGGTCATGAAAGACAGAAAAATGAGCCTAAAGAAACACGACAAGTAAAAGCAACGGAAGTCGCTACTGTTCTAAATCAGAACACACAACAAAACAAGCTTCCCTTTAGCTGTAAAGGAGATTAGCGGGATAACTGATGAAATGTGAACCAGGTCTGTAGGTTATATAATAGCATTCTATTGGTGTTAACCTCCTGACTTTGATCATGAGATGGTGATTATGTAAGGGAATGTCCCTGTTTTTAGGAAAACACGTGGAGGTATTTAGGGGTAAATGGCACCAGGTCCACAACTTGTTCTCCAAACCATCAAGGAAAAAGAAAACATATGAAAATTATGCAGAAAGTGGGATAAAGCAAGTGGGTAAGGGTACGGGGGTATCGGGTTGGGTCCAGAAGGGTGGTCCAGAAGCCTTCACTCCTACTTCACAGGAAGTGGGATGATAAGGTTCAGGGGCAGGACATGATCACCTGTCTCTGGGTCCGCTTTCTGTCCTCCTCAACCCTCTGCTCCAAAAGTTAGAACACTGAACCTCAGAGGGAAAGGCCAGGACTGTTTTCCGGGGCACGATCTCAATATTTAGCCTTCCCATAGTCTGTTTAACTAGACCTGCAACTACGTTACTGTTATTATTTACAGTCTATTTAATAGCGACGTTTGATTACTCCCTTTGTAGGCAGAAGTTAGTGTTTGTTGTTTTATCCCCAGGTCAGCTTCCTCCTGCCACCAAGAATGCGTCAGGGTCACTGCCTGTGGCAGACAGAGTCTCTGAGCTCAGGGACAAATTCCTTTCAACATCAGCCACACCCAACGCACTGGGGTAGCAAATCTGCAATGAGACCCGAAGAGAAGAGACAGAACCATCAGCCCAGGGCTTTCTATCCATCTCTGAACACAAGCTGCCCCCACATCTCCACCCCAGGTGATGGATGGCTTTTGACCACTGGCCAAGTGTGCAGTGTTCCTAAGCAGGTCCCCTGAGGTTTCTACCTTTGATAGGTAGGAAGGTAATGAGCCCCCCTAACATGAAGGGGCTCACTCAGGGCTGTTGGGGCCAACAGGTCATCCATCTGGGGTATGGCTAGGGATGGGACCAGGCGCTGGAATCTAGGGGACTGTCATTCTCGAATCACTCAACCCTTTTCAAATCCATATCCTTGGTTGTCAAAGAGGGCAAGATTTTTTTTTGTCCCCCATTGGAGCAAAATAGTGATAAAGAACAAATAAGCTGCCATAAATTTTGGCAGCAAATAGAAAGGATTGGGTGATGTCAATTACTCACGAAACTGTCAAGAAATTATGAAGAAGGACACCGAATCTTTACTATAAACATTAAACTCGCTAGGAGGTTAGATCTCAACTGCTTCCAACACTAGAAGAAAGGCTAACCAGGTGATGCCAGGGAGGTGGTGTTACCCTAACAATATAAATTACAATATAACTGTATAAAATCAATACATCACACACCTTAAACTTCCAGTTTCTGTAAAACTTGTACAAATTGTTGCACGTCAAATAGATCTCAATTAAAAAGAGAGAGAGAGAGAGAAGAAGAAATAGTTATGAGCCGACTGCCTGCAAGAAGGCATTGGTTCTCAAGCTGGAAGAGGCGTCCGAGTCACCTGGAGGGATGGTAAAATACAGATCGCCGGGCCCCACCCCCAGACGTTCCAGTTCAGTGGAAGAAAAGGGAGGCCCGAGAATTTGCATCGCTGGCAAGTTTGCAGATGATACAAATGCTGCTGGTCTGAGGACCATATTTTGAGAACCACTGTCCTAAGGGTTGCAAAGGCAAATAAGATGTTTTCAGGCTTCAGGATCGGGAGGGTGTGTGGTAGGACAACGTGGGAGACACACAGGCACACCAGTGACAAGGAGGGTCTATACTAAGTGCTGGAGAAGACCAGGTGAATCAACGAGGAGATGTTTATCAGGGAGGGGTGCACAGGGGAGGTGGCCTTCATTCAGATAGTCTTTGAAGAACAGGGATGTGGCAGGCAGGCAGATGAAGTGGGGAGGACTTTAAGGCAGGGGACCAGTGCTGCTGGATCGAGCGCCTGTTAATTAGTCACAAGGCTAAATTAAAGCACAAGCTGGGGAGTCACTGGAGAGAAGCCTGGAAGGCAGGCAGGCACCAGGGGCAAAGGAAAGTCTGGGGTTTGCCCATAGGCCTGGGGAATCAATGAGGAATTTTTAAGCAGGGCAATAAGTTTGGGAAAACCTTTATCTTTCTGGCTCTGCCTTTCCTTGCCTGTATAATGGGGTGATGGACAGAAGGTCTAAGTAGGCCTTTCCAGCCCTGACATGCTAGGATTCAATGGGGATGGGGGCGGGGGGACTAGACCCTCCAGTCAGTGGCCTCGCCCTGCGAAGAGCCCCTTGCCAAGCACAGGGACTTGACAGCCACTTTTACACATGCTTGGTCCGTCTGTCCATCCGCAGCCTCCAGAACCCTGGCCTGGTCTGGAAAGTGGAGGCAGATGACTGGGGGTGTCACACACGTTGCTAATCTCTCCTGGGCAAGTCCTCCCTCCCCCAGTCCATGCAGAGCCGAGTAGCCTGGGATTGTGCAGCAGCTCACAATGGAAGGAAGAGGGTGTAGGAGGGAGGTCCCCGGGCTGACCCTGGTATTGTTCTTGGGCCAGAAGAAAGCTTCCTCCTGCCTGGCCATTGCAATGCTAGAAATGACGACGTCCAGCCAGTGAGAGTCAGCGCGTCCTGGGGGGGCTGCCTGCCATCGGGTGGCCTGGGAGCTGGGGCCCATTCACAAACGCCTGCTGGAGAGCACGTAGTCCTGTCCGCCCCCACCCCCTCTGCCTGTGGCCTCTGACTACTCCCAGTGAGAAGCTGGGGTAAACGAAAATAACTGGGCTTCTCCGCCCCCAAGCTCACTGCCGCCAGGAAGGGGAACGCGACCAGAAATGGCACACTGGCTAATAAAGGAATAATGGATGCTTCACACCCTTAGCAACACCTTCCTCTTCCTCTAGCCTCGGCTGCTCCTTGCACGGGCCAAGGACAGAGGAGGAAAGGTGCTGGACCAGAATGCAGCCTGGTTTAACTAGGACTGGCCCAAGTCACCAGGGCATCACCAAGATGGCCAGGGATGTTAAGCCAGCCCTGGAATGGACGGTTGAGCTGCAGGTGGGGTGATGCTGCTTATCTTGTGTTTCGGAGCCTCTCCTGGCAGGGCTGTTGCATCATTGGTGGGTGGGTGGGCGTGTGCAGGAGGGTGGCCCTGTCTCTGGGCATCAGTAGCCAGAGCCCTGTAGGCCAGCTCAGGGCCTGCTCACAGCTCTGGGCACGTGGAACCTCTACTGGCCTCCACGTCCCAATCCCACGCCATTCCCTAGCAGGGCTGGGCGGGGCGGCTCTTTTTCTTTGTGAGATGGCCTGGGCCCAGCCGTGGCCTTGGCAGAGGCAGTGTTCAGTCTGGCCTCACTTGGTCCCGCCACCCCCACCCCAAGCGCTCCCTCCCACCTGATGGATCAAGCCCTCTGGCGCTCAGCAAAGGATTCTGGACATGGTCTGGCCCAAAGCAGGACATGGACCAGATGACCTCTCTAGTGGGGCAAGTCCTGCTATTAAGGGACACTGGCCTGTCCTAACAAAGTAACAAAATTTCCTTTCCTGGTCACTGAGGAAAGATGTATGCAACCTAGGAATTCCCTGTGGATCCCAGGAAGGGAACAGAAGGATTGGTCAGGCCCTAGCCCTTGGCTTCCTAAATCCTCCTTCTAGCATGCGTTTTGCTGCTCAAGAACATTCAACTGAGTCTCTACTTGGTCAAGTCCCAAGGTTGCAAGGACCTGCACCAATAGGTCTCTCTACTTACAGAAATGTCCCTTCAAGACGCCTGGACACCCCCATTCTCCACGGCCTCTACTGCTTCTGAACCATTTCTCACTTACTTCTGCAGCCCTGAATGCCATACCTTTTCTTTAGTCTCTATAGAGCCTCCCTGGCCACCCACCAAGGCCCAGTTTGAGGTCTGCCTCCTCCAGGAAGCACAAACACGGGGAGAGGCAAGAAACAACCAGAGAACCTCACAACTGTCCATGAAGTCTCCAAGGACTGGGCTGGTCTCCTTCGTCAAGGACAGTTTCATGAAGGAGGGGAAGCGTGAATGGGGCCACGAAAGAGGGAGCAAATCTGGGTCCGGGGTGGTAACAACAGAGCAGGTGTGAGGAGTGGGGTGGGCACAGCTGGTGAGGCCTAAGTCCTACACAGACGGACGGTTGTTCTCTGAGAGCTTGGTCTTAGAAAGAGCTGGGGAAACTCAACTGAATCTCCACCCGTGGGCCCCTCAAATCACAGAAGGGACCTGTAGGCTGGTTCCCGACCATGTTTCTTGCCTATCCAGCTCACCAGCTCTGCCCTTGCTTCCAGCTCCCACCGTGCCACTTAGTAAGGCCACGTCATACATGTAGAACAGTTTTTCAGTTAATAAAGACTGTCATTATATAACCTGGTTTGTATTTTGACCCTCAGGATAGCTTTGCAATATAAGTCAGACAGACGTATGATCCCATTTTATAGCTGAAGAAACGGAAGCCGGGGGAGAATGGCTTTGGGTGAACTTCACCACGTCCCGTACATGGAACCGAAAGGCTCCTAGATGACAGAAACGAACGAACTTCAAGATTTGTGCCAGCTATTTTAACTCTCAGGAGTTTAAAAAAAAAAAAATTTTTTTTTAATGTTTATTCATTTTTGAAAGACAGAGACAGAGGACAAGCAGGGGTGGGGTGGGGGTGGAGAGAGAGGGGGACACAGAATCTGAAAGGGGCTCCAGGCTCTGAGCTGTCAGCACAGAGCCTGACGCGGGGCTCGAACTCACGAACCGCGAGGCCATGACCTGAGCCGAAGTCGGATGCTCAACCGACTGAGCCACCCAGGCGCCCCAACTCTCAGGCTTTTTTGCTGTGTATGTTCTGGATTAGTGTTCGGCAAACTTTTTCGGTAAAGGGCCAGGCAGTAAATATGTGAGGCTCTGCAGGCTGTAGGGTCTCGTGGCAACTACTCAACTCTACCTTCTAGTGCAAATACAGCCACAGTGAGCGTTCAGGTGGTCGGCGTGCCAATAAAACTTTATTTGCAGAAACCGGCTGGAGGGCTGCACTTGCTCTGTGCGTCACTTTGCCATCCCTGTCGAAGGTCCTAGACGATAAAAGCTGTTGTGTAAGGGAGGCAGTTGTGGCCTGGACGCCCTGGAGCCAGAAAGCTGCCTCTAGTCCCAGCCCCTCTGAGGCTGCGTGGGAACCCACTCCAGACTTGGCCGAGGCCTGCGCCCTAGGAACTTCCCTCTCTGTCACCAACAGAAGTTTGCACCCCCCAAAGTAGCGACTTCTTATAAAAACTCAAAAACAACAAAAATAAAAATAGGCTTGCCTCGCAGAGAGCACGTTGCCCTTTCCCAATGGGCCTTGCTACCTGGCGGCCTCAGACAGGAAACCATGGAATGAACTCCTGGTCTCCTCCTTTATTGTACGAGCACCTATTTTTGTCCGGAGGGAGGAAGCCCTGGAGGGAGTTGGGGGGAGGTGGCCAGAGAGACAGAGGGAGGGGGTCTCCTAGGTAAGTACTCCCCCTCGAGAGCTGTTGCAGGATCTTGGGTCAGCAGGGATTGTGGGGGAGGGCACTGGAAACTGATTAAAAAAAAAAAAAGTAGGGGCGCTTGGGTGGCTCAGTCGGTTGAGCGTCCAACCTCGGCTCAGGTCATGATCTCGCAGTCTGTGAGTTCAAGCCCCGCGTTGGGCTCTGTGCTGACAGCTTGGAGCCTGGAGCCTGCCTCGGATTCTGTGTCTCTCTCTCTCTCTCTCTCTCTCTCTCTCTCCCCCCCCCTCCCCTGCTTATGCTCTGTCTCTCTCTCTCTGTCAAAAATAAATAAACATTAAAAAATTTTTTTAAAAAAGCAAAAATCATATCTCTTCCTCTTTCAAAGGTGTCAGTGGGGCTTCTCTCTCTCTCTTTCCATTTTTAGTGCCTTCGGCAGTAGAGGAAAAAAAAAAAAAGAAATCCATTTTCTTGTTCTTGCTTATTAAGGAAATGACATTCCCCCTTAACTTGCTGTACGTGACTAAGGTCGCCTAGAATATAGAAAATGGTTTTCCAGTACCTCTTCCTCTCTGTCGACACTCCTTACGAAGGGGTGCCGGAAGAGTCGCGCTGCCTGAATTCCAATTTCCGCTCCCCCGTTATAATCCGTGTGGCTTGGGGCAACGTATTTGACCTCAATTCTCTCATTTGTGATATGGTGACGATGGTGGGCCCTACGCTTTCCAGGGCAGTTACGTGAGCTCAGGGAGGATACACACAGACACTGACTCAGGCAGTGCTTGACTGGTGTGAGCCCCTGGGAAGGAGGCAAGGTTCTGGACGGGGGTGGTAGTGATGAGTCCCTCTGGGACACGAGCAAGTCAGGGCTCTTTCAGTCACTTACCAAATATTTAACGAGCACCTGTGTGTGCCCATGCGGAGCTGACATCCCAGAGGGACCATGCCGACCACAGAATAAAGAAAGCAAACGCACCAGCGCCAAATGCCTGATGAGTACAATGGGGAAGGATCAAGTGTGTGGGGGAGGGGAGGGCGAGGTGTCCCAAAGGCCTACGGAGAGGGTGACATCTGACCAGAGACCACCTTGTCTGCACTCCCCAAGGGTGGTGTCAGGATAAGCAAGATAAGAAAGAGGCAGCACTGTCACGGCGTGAAAAGCACTCGGCAAAGTGTTTGCAGTGGTTGTCATTGGACTCCCCTAGGGGACAGTAGGAGAATTCCGCGTCCCAGTCCACTGGAAAGGTAGCTGGCCCCTGCACTCAAACTCAGTCCATCTCATGGCTAAGACAATGCCTGTCCCCGGAAAGGTGCTCAGTCAATACTGGTGGACCCAGTGAATGAAGTCAGACCGTACCTCCGGTGGGGCCAGGAGGGGACATGAAGTAGCCCTTGGTGAGGATGACGGGTCTGGGAGTTCCAAGCGGGGTTGGCTTTCATATGACTGTTCCTCAGCATCTTGGGTTATTTTAATAATCCTTAGGCCTGTGAGTTAGCATATCCTAGAAGTTTCCAGAAGACTTAGCAACGGAGCTGGCATAGCTCTAGGGAACAATAAAGTCACTCCTTCCCATCTGGAGGGCTGGGAACTGGACTACTACGGCAACTTCGATCCAGTGGGGCGGCCCTTTCCCACCAGCCCTGTTTCCAAACGGCAACAGCGCCACCTGCTGGAGGAACAAGGCTGCCCTTGCATGTGCCACCATTTTTATTCCTCCCGGCGCCCAGGGGAGTGGGGGAACCCAGGTCGTCATTCAGGAGAGCGGTGATTTTCATTCTCAAAGTTCATTTGCCCCTCAGAGGGAGGGAGGTGGGAGAGATTCTCATCTTGCCCTTATTTGGGGTCAAGCAGGGGGATGGGGTGCTTGCCTCCAAGCCTCACTGTCCCCTAATTTGGCTGGTCGGTCCCCTCTCTGGGTCCTATGTAAAGAGATCACCTTGGACACGCTCATGAGGCCTGAACTCCCTCTTCACCTTTCCTGGCTCTGCTGGGCCCCTCAGTAGGGGAGAAACTCGGGCACATCTGCGAGGCCCGAAATCCCACTTGATGTAGAAATAAATGTTCATTGTTCAGCTGTGTGCCATGCTGACCTCATAATGGTGGGATTTTACATTATCTACTACTAAACTGGGTCAGTCATCAGAGGATCAAAGCAGGGGACCTGACCAGGTCACGGTGAGCTCATAATTAACTGCAGACAGACACAGAATTTAGTTTCAAAATTTCCTAACAGGAAGGCAAGCAGGGAACTAAGTTGGGTTTATGTAGTTCCTATTGCTGGACAAAAGGCAGTGGACATCGCGTCTGTCTGACAGAATTCGAGAAAAATGATCACAATATGTCCTTATGGCAAGAAAGGCTTGGGCAAGACGCAGGATAATTCAAGAACAAGGTCTTTCAACTGGGGTTTTGTAGAAGATGGAAGCCTCCGGGGCCGCGCGGGGAGCAGGGAGGCAGCACGTCTGCAGGGTCCTGAGGCCGTGGGGTCGCCTGTGCTCCGTCACCTGAGGAGCCGCTGAGGAGAAACTGCTCAGCACGTTCCCACAGCCCAAGGTGACGGAGCCTTGGGGCGCTGTCTGGGCAGTGGTCTCGGGCCTATTCGGACTCCATTCCCTTGCTTTTCACATTGAACTTAGTCAAGTTTAACTCCTTTCCCTTCAGTGCAGACTGCCAGCGTCTGTTCTTCCAAGGGCAGGAGCCAAGGCTTTGTGAGGCCCCAAGGCCCACGCCAGTGGGCGCCTCCCCTGCAGGCCCAGGTCAAGATTTCTGGTGTGGAGGGAATGCTGCCTGCACCCCTCACTCCACGGGAAGGCACCCTCCCTGTCTGGGCGGCTGATGGAGGCTGAGGGGCGTGCCTGCCTGGGAGCAGCCTGTGTTCCCAGGGGCCTGCAGGGGAGGGGGAGGACCCGCCGAGAAATGTCAGGCCTTTTCAGAGTGGGGCACGTTTGGGTCAAACAGGTACTTCCCTACACCTCTGTGTGACCACTTCCTTTACCCCCTCACCCTCTCCCTTGTTCTGGGGAGGAAGGGCCTGAGCATTGGCCTGGGTCATGTTTCCGACATGGGTGCATGTTGAGCACCAGTAAGGGGGCGAGGACACCTTCGGCTGCTTGGGACAAGGGACTTGCGAGCGCAAACCCCACTGAGGAGCCTCCAGAGTGGTGCGCTGGTGTCCCCTAGTGGGAGCAGATGTCAGTGCAGCCGGTGTCCCTGCATGGCCTCCTGACGCTCCTGAGTTGGGGCCGCGCTGCGGTGACCCCATCACTGCCAACATGGCGGGCCAGCTGACCCCGTTCCACCCTCACACAGTTCCCAACGGAGAGCCCCAAAATGCACGCGGGACCCCCCCAGGACTCCATTCTAGGTCCAACTGTGTGAGCTTCTGCCCTGCCCTATGGCTTTACCACCTAGAACGATGACTGATGACCCCCCAAACCCATGTCACTGCACTCAGAGCCCCCAGCTGCCCTCCCCCAGTCAGAAGTGTGGGGGAACAACGCCAGCCTCAGCTCCCTGGGGGCTGCCAGGTGTTTGTGGATGCTACGATCCACCCTCCCCCTCAGCCACCGCTCCAGGGAGGCAGACCTTAGGGACAGTCCGTATCACCAGCATCGGCCCTTATGAACCAACAAAGTGACTTTTATGGGTGAAGAACTATACCCGGAAGAGGTGGACACCTGTCTGCCTTGCTCCCAGGTCCTTGGGTGCCTCCAGGGGCTCGGCCCCAGAAGTCTCAGCAATAGGGGTCCCCCAGGGTCCCACTGTGGAAATACGACCAGGTGGGGTCACCAGGGATAGGGTCCTCAGCTTTGACGGGAGGGGAGTTTGGCCAGGTACCCAGGTGTCAGAATCTGAGCTGGCTGAGGCACTCCTACCTAAGACCACTCACGGTGACAAGTACCCCGTGTGCAACTCCCAGTGAGAGAGAAGCCGGAGCTCCCTGGAAATCTACAACAGTCATGAAGTCGGGGGGACCACTGGGGTGCTCTGCTCCGTGCTCAGCCATCATTCAGGTCCCAGGGAACAACTCCTGGAGCGGCACTGAGGAGGGACGTGAAGCCTGCAGGGAGAGAGCCCAGACTTCCCCCGACAAGGAATGAGGACTCTGACCTGAGCAAGGCACAAGTGGGCGGAAGCAAATCACAAAGGCTCCTATATACAAGGAGTTTGATCAGGGATGGTACCCTGGGCCTCTGTCGTGTGGGGAGATGCTGAGGAGACAGCGGGCTGCAGGTCTAATGCTTCTCCTTTTGTGGGGTGGAGGAAATGGAGGCCAGGTAGGCAGTGATCTGCAGGCCAGTCTCTCGCTTTATTCTGTTTTCCTCCTGGTGAGGCGGGGAGGCAAGAAAGTAGTCCCCTCTCATCCACCAGGGATACATTCCAAGATCCCGATGACGACTTATAAAGCCTTGAAACCTCAGAGAGTACTGAACCACACACACACACACACACACACACACACACACACACACACTTTTTCCTGGGCATACGTATGCGCTATGATAAAGTTTAATTTGCAAATGAGGCACAGTAAGAGAGTAACAACAACAACAAGATAGAATGATTATAACAATATCTGTAATAGGGGCACCTGGGTGGCTCAGTCGGTTGAGCGTCCGACTTTGGCTCAGGTCATGATCTTGTGGGTTTGTGAGTTCGAGCCTCACGTCGGGCTCTGTGCTGACAGCTCAGAGCCTGGAGCCTGTTTCAGATTCTGTGTGTGTGTCTCTCTCTCTCTGCCCCTCCCCACTCACACTCCGTCCCCCTCTCCTTCAAAAATAAACATTAAAAAAAAAAAAAAAACGGGCGCCTGGGTGGCTCAGTCGGTAGAGCGTCCGACTTCAGCTCAGGTCATCTCACAGTCTGTGAGATCGAGCCCCGCCTCGGGCTCTGTGCTGACAGCTCAGAACCTGGAGCCTGCTTCAGATTCTGTTTCCCTCTCTCTCTGCCCCTCCCCTGCCCATGCTCTGTCTCTCTGTGTCTCAAAAATACATAAAAATATTTTCTAAAAATTAAAAAAAACCCGTATCTGTAATAAAGTTATGTGAATGTGGGGTCTCTCTCAACATGTCTCACTGTCCTGTACTCACCCTCCGTCTGAGGACAGGTGGTGATAAGACCCCTGCGTGGTGACATGAAGCGACACGAATGACGCAGGTGGCTGTGACGGAGTGGTAGGCCACCACTGACCTCCTGACCACACAGCAGAAGGAGCATCATTTGCTCCTGGCCGAAGCTGACCCCGGGTAATGGACCGAGGAAAGTGGAACTTCAGATAAGGTTAACTACTGAGGTTCACTACTGAACTGCGGCTGAGGTTAACTGCATGAGGGTACCTAATGTAGGTTTCCTTCTACTCCTCAAACTGACTTTTGTCAAAAACAGCGTATGTAGCCCACTCATCTCTGCTCAGGCCCAAGCCTCTGTGGGAGGTCTGGGGGTCCTCAGGCTATGGGTGGGCTTTCTCTCCCCTTCAGTGGTCTCCCACTGGGTGCACAGTGTCTCTTGGTGTATTTGGAAATATTTTTGGTGATCACCATGGTTGGTCACCCCTCCCCAGTGACGGGCATTCAGCGTCTGGGGCTAGGAACACTGAGTGTCCTACATTGCGTTGGACAGTTTCATCCAGTTAAGATTTGTCCCACCCCAAATGCCAATAGCTGGGTTAGCTGACCCTCAGGACCCAAAGATGGACAACACAACCAGCCGGCTCTGTTTGTGAGGGGCTTTGAAGAAGACTAGGAAAACTCAGAGAAGTCATCTCAATGTGCACTCCGAGGGCCTCAGATTCTACCACCAGAGCTCTGTTTGGGGATCAGGAAGCCTGTCAGCCTTGTCCTAACGGTACCCGTATGAAATACAAACACCCAAGAAGAGGTCAAGTCATGAGCATTGTCAGCCATAACTAGGATTTCAACTCTTATTGATAATTCTGATAAGAGTGCAGAGTGTGCTGTGATGCTCTAAAAAAATACAGATTCCTGGGTATGATTCAGTAGACGTGGTCACCAGCCGCAATGATCCCTGTCCCCTGATAGTCACACCTTTGTGTGGTCCCTTCTGCACCGGTATGTGCAACCGACATATAGCATGTGGCAGAGGGATAGCACGTCACTTCGAGATTACGTTATAAAAGATCGGGACTTCTGTGTTGGATGCTCGCCCTTCTCACCTGTTCTCGTTCTCATTCTCTCTCTCTTTCTCTCAGATCACTTGCTTTGGAGGAAGCCAGCTGTCAGGGTGTGAGGACACTCAAGCAGTTTATGAAGAGGTCCACGTGGCAAGGAACTGAAGCCTTTTGCCAACAACCGAGGTGGAAGTGAAGGAGCCGTGTGAGGGGGCCAGGATGGAAGGAGGCCCTCCAGCCGCAGTCAAGCCTTCAGATGGCTGCAACCCTGGCCATCAGCCTGCCTACAAGTCCAGGAGAGACCCTGAGCCAGAACCCCAGCCAAGCTCCTCCCAGATCCCTGGCCCTCTGAAAGTATGTTGTGGTAATCAGTGTGTGTGTGCGTGTGTGTGTGTATGTTTTAATTTTTTAATGTTTATTTTTTGAAAGAGAGAGAGACAGAGTGCGAGCGGGTGAGGGCAGAGAGAGCGGAAGGCAAGGAATCCGAAGCAGGCTCCAGGCTCTGAGCACAGAGTCCGACGCGGGATTCGAACCCATGAACCATGAGAGCATGACCTGAGCGGAAGTTGGATGCTTAACCGACGGAGCCAGCCGGGTGCCCCTCCGTGTGTGTTTTTTAAGCTGCTAGATGTTGAGCTATTTACTATGCAGCAGTAGATAATTCATGCAGTGGGTCTAGGTAGGGCCAGGAGGCTGTGGATGTAAAAGCTTCCTAGGTGAATCTGATGTGCGGTCAAGGTTCAATAGCCGTGGGTGTAGAGACTTAACGCTGCTGACGGTTTTCTGGGCACAAAGCTGACTCAAAGTGGCACGTGTGCACGCGAGAATCAGAGAGCTACTGCTGTGTGGCTCCACCCTGAAAACGGAGACAGGCAAGGGGTGAAGGCTTCCACCACCAGCAGCCCCTAAGAGCTGAAGTGTCACACGTAGCCCTCGAGAACTAGGAGGGCCTGCTGATGTACCGCTCCTGGAAGAGAGAAAGCCTAGAACGTGAAACCTGAGGGGAGCCCTGGCCTGAAGATTTTCACAATTTGTCAAGGAGTAGAACCGTTTCCTCAAGAGAAACCGTTCCCAGTAGACTGGGTTAGAGATGCCGGCAGAGCAGTTCTGGGCGAGTCTAAGTAGTGGCCCCTGAGCCTGCTTCTCCAGTCTCCCCACCACCACTCCCCATGCTTAGCAGCGCTTCTGGGGCAGAGGTCCACAGCTTGATCCTCCTGACTTCTAGTGCAATCTTTCTGCACCACCACAACCCAGGATGCCACTTAGGAAAGGTACACAGGGTGGGGATGCGGTACGGGGATCCGCCCCCTCCCCCTGCTCCTAACCAGGCTATGGGAGTCCACCGTCAGAGGGAGGGAGCACCTACTATGCACCAGGTATTTTTCCCAAAGCTTCACATGAACTCAGGTACTCAATCTTCTGCAACAACCCCATGAGGTGGATCCTGTCATTATCTTCATTTGACACAGGGGGAAACCGAGGCAGAGTGAGGGTAAGTAACTAGCTCGATTCCTTGGTTAGTCCATGGCAGGGCCAGGATTCTCTAAGGTCCGTGTCTGGGGTCCGGACACTAACCCTTAACCCCTGAGCTCTGCTGCCCCCCCCCCCCGCCAGCCATGGGCCCAGCCCTCCTTGCCCTCTGAGCAGGAACGAAAGGCCCTCTGCTTTGCTCTGCTCCCCAGGGAGCGAGGGGACAGGCATCAAATAGGAAAAAAATGGTCAGACCTGTTACCTTTCCAGCCAGGATGAAACAGGCTGCTGGCTCAAAGGCCATCGAGGGCTCAGCACCTCACCTAGGGCAGGGGGAATCGGGATCCTCCCCTGGATCTGTGGCTCTCAAATATAGTCTCCCTCTCAATAATGAATGCCGTAAACATTTAGGAATGGAGCAGTAATAGTAATTATTGAGTACTTTACCCTTTTGTCTTTTGCACCAAAGCTAGCTTTACATTAGCAGTGGTAATTTTTTTTTTTTTTAACTTTTTAACGTTTATTGATTTTTGAGAGAGAAACAGAGCATGATCGGGGGAGGGGCAGAGAGAGGGAGACACAGAATCCGAATTAGGCTCCAGGCTCTGGGCTGTCAGCACAGAGTCCGACGTGGGGCTCGAACACACAAACCGCGAGATCGTGACCTGAGCTGAAGTCAGGTGCTTAACCCACTGAGTCATCCAGGCACCCCTATAGCTATTTGACCTACACACCGTGGCTGAGGATATTGATTCTTTTGTCTCTCAAATGTACAGGACAGTTGTGAGGACAGTACAAAGAATTTCCCTCCGCTCCTCGTTCAGATTCCCAGACTTACTACTCACCACGTTTGCCCTTCATCACAGCTATGCATCTACATACTCATTATTTTTTTTCTTTTTCAAAACATTCGAGGACAGGCTGCAGACATGAAGCTCCATATCCCTCAAGTACTCTAGTGTGTATTTCCCCAACACAAGGGCACTTGCCTATATAACCATCATACAGCCCTTCAAGTCAGGACACTGATGCCCAGGTAACACTACCTCCCCACCCACAGACCCCATTCACATTCCCTAACCATCCAACAAAGTCTTCTGGTCCAGGATCTCAGCGAAGAACACATATTGCATGTAGTCTGTCTGTTTAGTCCCCTCCAACCTGGAAGATTCCACAGTCTTTTCCTGTCTTTCCTATCCAAGTTTTAGGGAGTGCTCCCTACATTTGTTTCCTTATGACCAGACTCAGGCTGTGCTTTCTTGGCAGGAAAACCCCAGAAAGGGTGTCGGGTTTTCTCCATGCGGCACATCAGACAGCACATGGTGCCTACCCAACCTGTCACTAATGATGTTAACCTCATCATAAGGTCAAATTAGGCTCTTCCAGGTTTCTCCACCATTAAGCCACCACATTTCCCTTTGTAATGAGGTGAACCCTATGCATGTCCCAGCCTGGTGCCTGAAAGAGGGTTTCCAGTCTTAATACATAGAGAGCCTAGTGGTCTCAATGAGTTAAGGGGATAGAGTTTAAAATTCAGGGAGTCTGAGACAATGAGAATTTGCAAGGCAGGACACCAGAGAAGAGAAATCCAGAAATCCGCAGACCCTTGAGTCTTTGGCTGAGCACTGATTTGTGCATGTGTACGAGGAAACTTCCAGAGCCAGTAGAAAACCTTCTGAAAGGAATAGATAGAACCATCCCCTGAGATCATACAAGGCTAGAAATAGTTCCCAGGAGATGAGGTAGAAACACCTCCTAATACACAAGGTTCTCAGTAGCAATCTCAGAAGGGTATTGACTCAGTAGTGGATCAAAATGTGTCCCAGACTAAAGGCTCCCCACCTAACAAAGGCTTTAAAAGCAAGCTGTGAAAAGATCAAACTGTTCTGAAGTAACTGTGTTCCAGAACAATGCCCAAAATATTTAAATGGATACTAACAAAACTCAGGCACCCAACAATGTAAAATTCCTAATACCTGGTATCTGACATAAAATCACCAGGCATGCAAAGAAAAATATGACCTATATCTAGAGAAAAAATCAATTAATAGAAGTAGACACTGAAATGACATGAGTGACCGAATTAGCAGAGAAAGACCTTAAAAAAGTCATTCTAAATTGATTCTACATGCTCAAGGAGATAGGGGAAAGCAGGAACATGAAGAAGAGAGAGGAAAAAAAGATCCAAACTGAACTTCTAGACATGAACAAGACAACATCTGAAATGAAAAATACACTGGATGCGATTAACAGTAGGGTTGGACTTTGCAAGAAAAGACTAGTGAACTTGAAGACACAGCAATAGAAAGCATTCAAAATGAAACACACAGAGAAGAAACACCTAAAAAAAAATAGGCAGAGTTTGGTGAGCCATGGGAGCAGATGAAATGGCACGAGGTTCAGTAGAGAAAAGGACAGGGTGACGTGGTGAGTGTGGTGGCAGGTCCCTGACCAGGCAGGCTCTGTCACCTAGGAGGGCGACTCTCACTCTGCTGTGGCAGGCCCCACCCCTATACTCGGATGCAGCTAGATTCCCACTGTTTCTGCCCAAAGACCAGCACCAGAAGCATCTCGAGACCCAGATTTGCTGTCTCTTTGCTGAGTGAATCCTACTGTCCCGGAGCCAGGCTCGATCCAGGGAAAGGAGCCCAGTCGATGACAAAATCAGCAAGCACAGCAGACACCTGGAGGCTGGCAGGACATCTCCACTTTTCAAAAGCCTAAAAATAGCCCCAACCACATTGGCAATCCCAGCAGCCCTGCCCGTCCCAGGAACACACCGCGGGAGGCCACACCGGCAGAGATTTCAGGTCAAGGGACAAAAAACTTGGACAAGTGCGCCGAGTTGCCACAGCATGGCCCCATTTCACCTCTGGGGGATGTCAGGCCCGCCACCAGTGCAGAGAGCGTGCCACCACACACACATCACGATGGGACGCCCTGGGGCTCATCAGGCACCCACCCCTGCCTCCCTCCCACCGCAGTACATCCAGTTACACCCTGCTGGAGGAAGGGGCTAAGCGGGTGCCCAGGCTGTGCCCAGGCTGAAGATTGGGACCTGGCTGGAAGGTTGGAGACTCTCCTCCTGCACCTACCTGCCAGGCCGGGAGGACCTTCTCAATGTCATTCAGGTTGATCCCGTCCCCGTCTTCTAGCTTCCCTTTTCCACACCTGGGCCAGAAAAGACAGAAAGGCATTGAGGAGTCGGCACGTTCACGCATCCTACCCCAGCCCGCCGAGCAGGAAGGGCAGGGATGGCCAGGAGACACCCGGCCCTGCCACCTCCAGGCCTGTAGGATCAGCCTGTCCCACCCAGAGCAAACAGCTCTGGAGAAACATGCTTTCCTTCCCCAGGCCTGGCAACACGGGCCCTGCCTGCAGAACAAAGGACTTCGTGCAGGCGGGCATTCTGGGAGCAGTCCAGAGGCAGGGGGCACTAAGGTGACATCCGACCCCCCAGGGAGGTGACAGAGGTACCAGATTTCCCCTCGACCCTTCCAGGCAAAGACGCTAATAAGCTCCTTGTTGATGAATACCCCAAAACCCGTCACAGCTCCTGCAAAACCTCATCATCTCGCCCCATTACACCAAAGGGGCGATGAGTGAACAGAAAGACCAAGCAACTTTCTTGAGGTCACACAGGCCCGCAACAGGGACTTCTCCCTCCTTGGCCTGACTCTGGGCCAGTCCAGCAAGCCCACTCAGATACCGATGCTTTGGCTTTATGCCCTCTGTGGGCAGACATACCATCAGGCCAGAGACGCTGACCCCAACTCGCCATCAAGCACCCATGTCTTCTGCATACTTAAGGTGCAGACTCTGGAATCAGACTGCCAGGCTGGAACCCCAGTTACGTCCCTTACTAACTGGGCGACCCTACGCAAGTCACTTAACCTCTCCGGACCTCGGTTTTCCCACTTGTCAAATGGAGATCATTAGCAGTGTATAACATCACGGGGTAGTAGGAGGATGAAATTAATGTAGCTGATATACACACACGCACACACAGGCACACCCATGTGCACCCTGTGCACACACAGGCACATCCACATTTACATACCATGTTTAATGGTAAATATGGGTAATAATGGCATGCAAGTATAGTAAAGTAAGTAATAAGGTAAATATATTAGTTCCACGAGGACTACTTCTGCCAGTACTAGTCCTGTTTACAACTATCTTACTAGCATTACTGTTCCTCTTTTGTTAGTATTTTACCACTACTACTGTTAATTGCTGCCCCAGGGAAGGATTAAGAGCCTAGACTCTGGAGCTGACCCAGGCTCACGCAAGTTGCTCATCTCTTTGTGCCTCCTAGTTTCCCCACCTGTCTAGGTGAAGATAATAACACTCCTACCTCCCTAGGTTGTGGTGAGTTTTCAATAACACGAGGCCAGCACTTGGAACAGTGCCCAGGATGGATCAGTGATCACTGCTCTCCTTGGTGTGACTATGGACCCAGACACGGTGAGGGCTGCCCAGCGTGACGGCCCCAGCATTTTCCAGCTGCAGCATTAAGGCGACTCTCAAAATTTAGAGGATTTATTTGTTCAATATTTGCCGAGCATCTCTTGTGTTTTGGGCCCTGTCAACCTCCCTGGGAGTCATGGAAAATAAATCTGCTGTGGTTCCTGTCCTCCAGAACGCAACAGCTCTTCGGAAACACGTCCTAAGCTCAACTGACAAGGCGGTGACCACCAGTAGGGGGCAGCATGAGATAAGTGTTATGAAAGACTTAGGGACAGAGGAGGTGGGGTGGCCACATAACCCACCGAGGCTGGAGTGGAAGAGGGCAGGAGGATGCCATCTATACCCACCCCCCCTTTTGACAAGAGCTTCTGCGTGGGCTCTGGCTTGGGCTTTACCCCAGTGTAAACAAGGCATAGACTGAACCCAGAGGAGTGCTGCCCAGAACATCCAGAAGCATCCAGAATGATCTGGGACAGGAAGAAGGTGGGTCATGAGCTGGCTAAGCAGAGAATCCTGGAGAATGTCCTGGGCAGAGGGTAGCGGGGCAATGGCCTGGAGCTAAGCCCATGTATGTTGCCAGCTGGGATGTCAGCATTCCTGCCACTGGAGTGGGGTGGGGGTGGGGGTGTAAAGGGGATGGGCAAAAGGGGGAATATGGAGCTAGAAGGCCAGGAGGTGGAGCTGGGGAGGAAGGGGTAGAAGGAAGGTTGGAAGGACACGTGGGGAAAGAGAGTTCTTACCCCCTCTGCCCCAACCCTCCACCCCCACCCCAGCCTCTTGATGTGCTGGGCTGCAGACAAAGAGGCAGAGCAACCTCTGGAAACATCCAACCACCTTTTAACTACAGGTTGGCCCGTGAAGGTACCAATGGCCTGCGTCTGTATTTCATATGCACCTTGGCAACAGGAGAGGAGAAAGCTGGGGACTGTGGGCCGAATGGAACAGCTGACGCCCTCTCCCCCAGGTCCTGTGTGCTATCCCCCCACTTCCGGACTCCCAGCTGCCCTGAGCTCCAAGCATGTGTTAGATGCCAGCCTAGCACAGCACAGGCGTAGCGTTTTATCCTCACCTCAGCAGCTCCTGGGGGCAGCAGGGGGCTGTGTGCAGGGAGGGCTGCTGTCCCCCAAGACCTGTCCTCTGGGGTTCAGAGCTCCCTGGGAGGACTGCAGGTACAGAGGGCAAAAGGTTGCTACAGACCAGCTGAGTCACTGCTTCCTACAGGGTTTCCAAGGCAACAGCTTTCTCTGATTTCTGTCCCTCCATGGAAACATGGGCTGCGGGAAGCCTTGGCAACCGAGAGGTACCCTGCTTCCGAGGGATGCTGCAGTGGCTGGGCACGTGGAGTGCATCCCCAGCATGGCTGGACTCTGAGGGTGACACAGTTCCTGCCTTAACCACAAGGAGGCCACCGGGCGCTGAACCCAGGATCCCCTAGGAACCTGGGGAGGCCAGGGTTCACACTATGCGCTCATTCCAACAGGGTCCCTCCATGCTGAAGGCCATCTCCCCTCGCCACCCAAGGAAAAGTGACCTCGGGAATTCTGGCTGATCCCACACAGACAGGACGATGGAAAAAGGAGCCGTGGTGAGAGGCTGGGGTCCCCTGGGAGAGTATGAAGCACGCGGTGGGTCTCTCCCCAGAAAAATACACACAAACGCATGATTTTGCATGAAAGTTTAAGGGGGTTAAACTGATTCACGGATACTCTGGTGTGATGACCGGGGCCTTGGATGGCGTCAGAAGGCCTTAAATCATGGCTCTTCCTGGGCATGTCTGAAATGCGTTTCTCCCAACTGTACAATAGAGACAAGAGCCTCTCCCTCCCCAGGCTTTTTGTTCATGACTCTGCGCAGGTGGGAGCAGGGTGCTCAGAGAGGGGGTGCCCACTAGGGTGGGGTGGGGAGCAGGTGAGACGCAGTTATGTTTAATACAGCCAACAATATCAGTCGTGTTTAGATGTGAAGTGACGGGAGGTGAGAGTGGACAGGGAGGGACTGGAAGGAAAAGTAAAAGCCGTCAGTCTAGGAAAGAAAAGGAGAATGGCAAGTGTTGACAAAAATGTGGAAAAGCCCCGTATACTGCTGGTGGGAATATAAGACACTCAGCCTCTGTGCGAAATAGTTTGGCGAAACAGTTCCACCAAAACTTAGGACATGGAATTACCATGTGTGATATTGTGACTCATACAAGCTATTTTTGGTCTTTGTCCCCAGTCCTAGTATAGAACTCCTCAAATCCTTGGAATTTCCTAAGTGAGGACAGAAGACAAAGTTGCGTTTTGTTATGTTAATGAGGCCACTGTTGAAAAACCACCTAGGGAATCTAAGGGAGGGAGCCGGTTCAATCGCGTGATTGGAGGGTTAGAACTTTCAGTCCCAACTCTCAACTCCAGGGAGGGGAGAGGGGCTAGAGATTCAATCATTGGCCAATGGCCAATGATTTGCTCAATCATGCCTGTGTAATGAAGCCACCAAAAAAAAAAAAAAAAGAAAAAAAAAAAGAAAACCAAAACCAAAACCAAAGGAGGGGCTTTGGAGAGCTTCCGGGTTGGTGAGCACAGGAGATTCTGGAAGAGTGCACTCTGGAGAGGGCATGGAAGTTGGCACCTTTCCCCATCCCTTGTCTGATGCATCTCTACATCTGGCTATTCCTGAGTTCTATCCTTTGATATAAACTAGTAATCTAGCGGGTACCATGTCTTCCCAACTTCTGTGGCCTCCCTAGCAAATTAATAGAGCCCAGGGAGGGGGGGGGGGTTGCTGGAACCCCCAATCTACAGTCTGACATCTGAAGCACAGGTGACAGACTGGACTTTGGACTGGCGTCTGCAATGGGGAGAGGGGTCGATCTGTAGGACTGAGCCCTCAACCTGGGGGGTCTGATGCTGTTTCTAGGTCGATGGTGTCAGCACGGAGTTGAATTGTGGGACACTCCACTGGCATCAGAAAACTGCTTGGTGGCGATGGAAAAAACCCCACACACATCAGAACTGGTGTCAGAATCGGACCATGTGACTCAGCAATTCCATTTCCCAGGCACCTACCCGAAAGAGTTGCAAATAGGGACTCAACAAATACTTGCACACGAATGTTCATAGCAGAATAATTGACAATAGCCAAAGCGTGGAAAGAACTCAAACGCCCATCAGCAGATGAATGGATGGACAAAGAGTGACAGACCCACATGATGAAATACATGCCACAGTGTGGACGAACCTCAAAATTTTATGCTGAGTGAAAGACGGTAGGCCCAAAAGGCCACATATGATCCCACTCATCTAAATAACCGGAGGAGAGAAATTCACAGAAACAGAAAGCAGATCGGTGGTTGCCAGGAATAAGAGGGAAATGGAGAGTCACCGCTTAGGGGACATCGATTTTCTTCTGGGGGGGTTGAAAATGTTTTGGAACTAGGTAGAGGGGATAGTTACACACTATTATGAAAATATGAGATGACACGCAATTGAACGCTTTAAAATGGTTAATGTGGGGGGCGCCTGGTTGGTTCAGTGGGTTGAGCATCCGGCTGTTGGTTTGGGCTCAGGTCAGGGTCTTGTGGTTTGTGACACTGAGCCCCGCCCGTGCTGGGTTCCACAGCACGGAGCCTGCGGGCTTCTCTCTCTCCCTCTCTCTCAGCCCCTGCCCTGCTCGAACTCACACGTGTACGTGCTCTCTCTCCAAAATAAACCTGAGATGAGACAACCTGGTATAAAATCAAACACTACACCAGGGGTTCTCAAAGTGGGGCCCCTGGACCAGCAGCACCAACGTCCCCTGGGAACTTGTTGTGGGTGGAGAGCCTCTCCGGAGGCTGTGTGTTCCCAGTGCAGCAGAGATGCCTGCCCGCCCAGGGAAGGGCCCCTCTCTGCCCCAGGACAGCTGTAACCCTACCCACCCCTGTATAAAAGCCCCTGGTCACCCCTTACCCTTCCCGGTCGATGTGTGGCAGGGTCGGCTTGGGCGTGTGTCTCAGCTTCCGGTGGAACTGCGTGAAGTCCAGCTTTTCGGGCTGCAGGTCCCAGGTGGCACCACTAGAGGGCGAGAAAAGGTGAGAAATGTGAGGCAAGGGGGAGACCAGCCCAGTTTCCCATGGCACCAGACAGCTGGGCACAAGCCTGGCAGGGAGCGTCTTCACAAAGAGGTGGGCAGGCTGGGGAGGACACCCACCAGCCGAGGGCAGGGTCGACAGAGACCCCTCCCTCAGAATGGAGCTGGTGGTGTCAGCTCTGTGTTCAGATAGTGGGGCAGGAGGCTCCCCATTCCTCAACCCTGCTGTACAGCAATGCATGTCAGTCTGATGCCTGCTCTATGGAGGCCCCCCTAAAACACTTCAGAGCTTCCTTCCGGAAGGCTGGAAACAAAGGAGGCCAAACATCTGTCACGATGGCAGCTCAAAATGGTGGCAAGGCAGCTCTGTGGTACATAAGGCAAGTCAGTGGGGTGGGAGGTTGAGCCCCACAAAGTCCCAGACCGAGGAGACAAAGGTGCTTCCATTCTGGGAAAGCCTGAGTCTGAGCCACGGATGTGCCTGGAGCACGCCCAGCGTTGGCCAGCTCCAAGGCCAGGGGCGGAGGGGAGCTAAAGGGCCACTGCCCATCCAGAGCCCCAAGCCGTCACTCCCCAGGGCAGTGAACATATGGCAGGCACCCATTAGCAAACCTTTCAGGGGCACCATCTCCTCATACTGAGGAACCCTGGCCAATACCTCTTCTTCCGACCTGGCCCTTCAGGAACCTTCTAGAATCTGAGCTACTGACCACCTTTCCTTCCTCCAGACCTCTCTGCGGCCACCCCCCGGCCTCCAAACCCTACGACCTCAGGTGAGGGGAAGTATCTGCAGCCACAGCCATCTGTCCCCGGCTCTCACATGGGTGGCCTGGTGTCCACCATGTGCCATTCTCCTTTGCTCTTCCAACCACTAGTCAGTCCATCCCTTTGCCTTCTCTCCCTCTCCCCTGTGGTTAGACTGTTAGTGTCTGTCTTCTCTTTCCCCTCAACCCTCTCTCTGCCTCGTCTTCTTCCTCTTGGATGGTCTCCTCTCATTTTCCTTCCTTTGATCTCTTTCTCTCTCTCTCTGACCTCCTTCCTCAGCTGCCTCATCCTTGCTACTTCACCCCCTCTTTGTTTCTCTCCACTTCTTGATCAAAGAACATTCAACATTTACTCAACTTCCAAAGACCCCATGGGGCTCTATAAGGACAAGTACCTGGGGTCCCAGCCAGAGGCATATGCCACAGACAAGAGGAAGAAAGGCTTACCTGAACGAATCAAAGGTGTTGGCAGCCCAGATATCCGTGCCCAGCATGTCCAGAGAGTTGTCTTTGCTGCCATTCTGGAAGAGACGGGATAAAAAAAGGGGACATTGTTGGCTTGGTCAGGACACTGAGAACACGTGGCCAAAGTCCTAATCCCAGAGAAGGCTGCAGAGGCCTTCCTTCTCTTCCCTCGGTTGGTCATTCTGGGCAGCTTGTAGGCTGGAGAGAGCCACTGGAGTCAGCATCCTGGCCAGTGCACCCAGTAAGTCACGAGGACCACTGCCCCCCCCCCCCCGCCTAGGTACAGGCCCTCACTTTGCTGTCAGACACACCCAGGTACAGGCCCTCACCGTTGCGTATGTCAGACATAGAGCTTTACTATCAGGTACAGAAATAGCCTGGGTTTCTGCTGTCCCCAGCCCATGGCTCCCCAGCCCACTGCCAGCTGGATGGCAGTGGCTTCTTCCCAGGCAGAGGCTCTGGAAAGCCAGACACACTGGCAGGTCCGTGTTGGAAGGCTGACTTCCTCTGGAGTTAAGCCCCACTTCTCGAAATCAGGCGGCCCTGAGAAGCCCCCACTGACCAAGGCTATACCAGTGATTAAATTCTCTAACTCTCTAATTCTCTCAATTCTCTAAACCCCGTTCCAGTCTTTGTCCTCCAATGTCCCCTACACGATCCATCCCATAGACATACAGAAAGCGCTTTATTCTGTCCAGGTTCTATCGTTTGGCTTCTCCGCCCCTTGGCTGACAATCTCCCCAAGTTCTCTGACAACTTGCCTTACTCCTAATGCCCTCCATCCCTCGTTACCCCTAGTCTGCTTTCATCATCACACTCTTTAAAATCAAGATTTTCACCTCCAGGACCACTGGACATGTGCCTGCCTTATGACCCAGGACGTCACTCACAGGTATAAACACAACCAAAACGTGCACAGATGTTCACCAACAGTACGAAGCACACAGAAGTACAGAGCAGCACTACTCACAATAGATCCACACTGGAAGCCACCTAAATGCTTCCCAGCAGTTGACCAGACATGCAAATTGTGGCATAGTCACATACTGGAATATCGCACAGCAGGGAGAATAAACAAATTAAAACCTACAACAGCATTAATAAGCCCCCAAAATGTAAAGAAGAACAAAAGAACCCGGATACAAAAAAAGTACCAACTCCATGATTCAACTGATATAAAGTTCAACGACAGGCCAACGAACTAATCTGTGGAGACAGAATTCAGGAAGGGGGGGGTGGTCCCAGGAGGGTCCTGGGTGGGGGGGTGCTGGTAATGTTCTGTTTCTTGATCTGGGTGCTTGTGTGTTCAGCATGTGAAAACCCACTGAACTGTATGCACGTAATATGTATACTTTTTGTCCATGTGTGTTAGGACCTCCTGGTTAGATTCCTGATAGTATCCCCAGTCTTTGTTTTTAGGACTGATCTGTCCCCAGACCTACCACTTCTCAGGTCCACTAGATCCTACACTGGATGATCTTCGTTTGAGACCTTTCCACGGGCCTAGGCCTAGGCAGACACTGAAGACACAGAAGTGGAGGAGTCACAGACCCTGCCTGCAAAGAGGGGTAGGTGTGCAATGACACACATGTAATAAATAATTACAAGACAGTGCGATATGTGCATTGATTCAAGGAGCCATAACGGGACCAGAGCACAGGCAACTTTGCTGGTGACTCCTCCTGAGCAGGGGACGCAAGGACTCATGGAAGTGAGGCAAGAAGAGAGAAAAGCAGGGAAGGGGTCATTCTGGCAAAGGGGACAGCATGAGGGAAAGGCAGGACCCAACAGGGCGTTATGGGGAACTTCAGGGCCTCTGGCTTTGCACAGGGGGCACAGCAGCCCAGAGAGTGTCTAGGATCACCCACACAGTCCTGGCCAGGGCCTACTAGGGGCCCCACAAGTGCTCCTCGGTGCTTGTTGGGGTTGAATTGTGCCCCCCCCCTCCAATTCGCATGCTGAAGTCCTAACGCCCAGTACCTCAGAATGTGACTTTATTTGGGAATAGGGTGGTTGCCGATGGAGTTAGTTAAGATGAGGTCATATGGGTGGGCCCTCACCCAATATGACTGGTCCCATTATAAAAAGAGGACATTTAGACACAGAGACAGACATGCACAGTGGGAGGATGCCATGGAAAATTGGAGTCACGCTGCCACAAGCCAGGGAACCACTGTGGGCTGGGAGACAGACCTAGAACAGATCCTTCCTTGGTGACTTCACAGAGATCATGGCTCTCCCCACACCCTCATTTCAGACTTCTGGACTCCAGCACTATAGGACTGATAATACCTTTCACTAGGTTGAGCCAGTTTGGGGGTCAGAAGTGTGGAATCAAGGAGACCTAGCAAACTAATATGGCGATCGACCATCCACCCCTCTAAAAACTCCCTTTCTGAGGGTGGTCAGTCATGTCCCTTCCTCCTGCAGTCAGCAGATGCCCCCCGCACCAACCCCAGGACCTTCTTACATCCTCACAGCCACACTAACCACCTGAGGAGGTAGGGTCTCCTGCATCCTGCAAACAGAGCAGCCCATGCCGGCTCAGGCCAGTCTCTGACCTCCCAGCATCCACATCCCCAGGAGCCAGCCCGTGAAAAGTCCCATCTTCTATCCTCCCTGGTGGCGATTCCCCTGCAGACCACAGCCAACATCACCCCAGAGGCTGCTGGACAAAGCCCCAGTGGACTAGAAAGGAACCCGAACCAGGCTCAATGACTCCACCTCTGCCTCTCCCAGCAGAGACACCAGCACCTTGACAAAGAAGCCCCATGATTTCGGGGTTTGGTTTTGTCTTTGATTTTCCTCGTCTTCCAGTTGGTCAGAGTTGGTAAGCACGCTTTCCTCCCTGCCTGCATTGTACTCAGCATGCCTGACTCACCAGCCTCTTACGTGGAAACCAACCTAGTTTCCAGGGAGAGAGCAGTTTGCAGGTGCATTCCAGCTTTTAATCAATCTGAAGGCAAGGAGCACCCAGCGGAGGGACCCAAGTGCTTGGACCTTCATAGACACCAGGCAGGAGACAAAGAGGGGGTGTGGGGAAAAGAGAGAGCAGTAAATGGGGGAGCTGAGGGGACACAGGGGAGGATGCATGACCTCAGACCTCATCAATAAAAGGAGGACTGGCCCTGCCTGTGGCACCACCAACCAGAAGCCCCAGGTTCTAAGTGATAAAACTTTCTGCTCCCACCATGCCCTGAGAGGCCCCACAATCCTCTCTTGTGAGTCAACCGGGTCATACGTAACCTCTCCATATGGTGCCACACGGTGGCTCTGTGCACCTCGGTGCTTCCTACCCACACCTGTCCAGTCCTGCATTCCCACAATCCCTTCCATTATTGACAGTGACCTATCAACCCCATCTTGCTCCTCTCCTGCTCACGTGACCACCTGGGAGGCTCACGTGACCGCCCAAACTGCAGTAACCTTGCTCTGCCCTAAACTAACCATCCATGCAGGTGGAGTGAGGCAGCTCTCGTTCAGTGACCTTTCTCCCGCACTAGATCAGGGACAGCCACCTCTCTGGGTCCCCCAGGGCTCTTCGCCCAGTGCCTAAGAGACGTCTACGGGACTGACTTTTGCTTCAATCAACTTTCACTATCTTCCTCTTGCCATTTGTGACCTCAGTGAAGTCTGGGCTTGAGATTCTTTGTATTTAAATAAAGAGCGCTCAGAGTGTGACAAGATTGGTTCCTTCTGACCAGCAAGGCACGGACGGACGGACGCTGCCACCACGCCCTCTCCCTCCAGTGGCAGACATCACTAATCAAATATGGCGTGATTTACAGTCCTCAAATCAGGTGACCCCTAATGTTCCAGGACCACCCCTCCCTCCCTCCCTCCCCGAGTTGCCTCATCACCATCCCAATCCCAACTCCTGGTGTCTGGCTGGCTTCCAATTCAGCAGCCCTGGAGAAGGTGAGGGCACCGGGCAAGGTTGAAGACCCCCCCCTCCACCCTGGGGCCGCTGAGCTGGGGGAGCGCAGGCCAAGATGCCTGTCTGTGTTGAATCAGAACAGGAAGGTAACCCCATGAACAGGTGAGAGGGCAAGTCTGGAGAAGTTCACAATGAGAGTCTCGGTCACAGGGGACGACCTACTTATCTCTGATCTATGTGACACAGTAGCTGTGGCGTATTACACGACTCTGGATGTTTCCTCAGAGCTCGTTGCAACAGAACGTAATGGGCATATAATCACGGCATGCAACCGTTTCTCAACAGGGGCTGGGGAAATTGCCTGGCAGTTGGAGGCAAAATCAATCTCCATCAAATCTCGGCCCACAGAGGGAAGACCCCGCCTGCTGAGGCTTCCTTGGCTTCCCTGTCAATGCCGAGGTGGTGGCCCAGGCAGTGCCCGGAGGGGTCAGCTGAAGGCAACGGCAAAGCTGGACCACCAGGAACCAAGAGCTTCACGCTCCCGTCCCCTGCGCCCCAGCCCTGGGCTGGCAGCCTTCAAGCTGACCATGAGGTCACCTTGCCACGGGGCTTCAGATCCTGCCAAAGCCTTTAGGGTGTCTGGATATTCCCGTTTCTTGAGTGCTGGACACCAGTCCTCAAACCTTGCAACTCCCAGCACACGCGTGTGCATACGGGTCACCTGTTCCACAAACCCTCCTATTATTACAGAGAAGTCACAGAGGAGCAGGGCTTTGCAGACAGACAGACCCACAGACAGGCAGACTGCAGTCTGACTTCTCGAACCTCCCACCTGGAGCCAGACCCACCCCACCGTCCAAACCACCCCCACCCCTTACTCACACTGAGCTGCATGAGAGGCAAGGACAAGCAGAGGACAGAGCAGAGGGTGACCAGCGCTTGGCTTGTCCCCAGGTACTCTCTGCTCTCCCAAGCCCCAGGCTGCAGCCGACTACTGCAGGGACCTTGGCTTCCCTGGCACACTAGTAACGCACAGTGTTAGTGTGAAGGGCTCTGAGGTCACACCAAGCTACCCAAGATAGGGGCTTATATTCCTCTTTGCACCACTGTACCCTTCCTAGGCTCACAGAAAACAAATGTCCTCCCCAACCCCAGTCTTTGTTTCTGATAGGCTCCAGCTCAAGACCCCTCCTCTCTGCAGCCGAGCATTTCCTCGGCTGACGCTAGTGCCCCAGGAACCCACAGCACGTCCAGTGCTTCCCGACTCTTCGACTGCTGTGCTTCCCAGTGGTGTTCTAGAAACACTAATCCACTGGCTCTTAAATGTCAATGTGCATCAGAATCACGCGGGGAGAGGAGCATTGCCAGGTTAAATTTAGTGCAGCTGGGGTGGTCCATGGAACACACTTCTAGAAACTGGATGTTCAAAGGGTTTTGTGGGGAAGAAAAGTTCAAAAAGGCTCCCTTGTCAAATGTTTGGGACGCACTGAGTTAAAAGATTGCTGTTGTTGTTGTTGTTTTTAATGTTTACTTATTTTGAGAGAGAGAGAGGGAGAGGGGCAGTGAGAGGGGGAGAGAGAGAATCTCAAGCAGGCTCCGTGCTGTCAGCGCAGAGCCCGACATGGGGTTCAAGCCCACAACCGTGAGATCATGACCTGAGCCGAAATCAAGAGTGGGATGCTTAACGGACTGAGCCACCCAGGTGCCCCAAGACTGAAATGAATTACTTTACTGCCAAACTTCTTGGTGCCTTTATTGGTCTTAGATGGGTGTTGACTCTGCAAGTATTTCCCAAACTCCTTTGGCCAGAAAGCCACCCCATCCTTCCTCTTTATTCCACAGAGGACTAGGGTTCCACAGAACCTACTTTGGGAAATGGTCTTCTAACACTCTTCCTCAATTATGCTGCATCCCCTCAACGAGGAACCCTGGCTTCATTTTTTGTTGTATCCCTCTACTCACTCACTTCTCACCGTAGCCCTGGGACCCAGCATCTTTCATTAAATATTTTGCAGCAAGGATTCAGGTATCTAGGCACTGAGAGCCCACCACAGAACTGCACTGGCTTCTTCAAGAGCATCCTCTGCTGTGCAATTCCTGTGTCTAGAGCTCTTCTCCGAGCCCCCTCCCCTCCCCAGCCCTGAGGTCACCCAGGCCCTGTCCCCCAGGTTGCTGCAAGGCCAAGGTTCTGAGAAGCCTAATCAGATGCAACCACCCTTTTCAGTGGATCGTTTTTAGCACTTAAACGCTGCCGAATCCTTCACAACAGGCCCTTTTCCTGGCAATTAGGGGGCCTCAAGCCAGTGTGAACCGTGCTGTTCTCAGAACAGATCACAAAGGGATAATGAGCGCTTTAAACCATGTGGAAGAAGAAATGGAAACAGCCCGCCTACGGGCGGGGAGACTGGAGCCGCCTGAGAGCCTGGCCGGTGCACAGCTACCCCCAGCTCAGGGGAGTCGGCACTCCGGCAACGACAACAGCCAACTTTCGCTGACGTAGCACTCGCTGAACGGCGGGCACCCTCTGAGCACTTCACGTTGGTCACAACCCTAGGAAGCCCCACTTCACTGATGAGAAGACGGAGGTTCGGAGAGCTTGCCTGTGTTCAGAGAGCTTGTGCCCAGGATGGGAATGTATACAACAGCGTGGCCCAGAGTTGATGCTCTTACCTGTTGCACCGTGTGGTGACATTATTCAGATAAACTGTGGCCTCACTGCAGACTGCTACAATGCAGTCAGGTATCCATCCCGTCCAGACATTTGGGTTCTCTGAGTCCACCTCTGCCTACGTTTGGGAAGACAGTGCTGGTGGAGGGAGCAAATCACCTGCAGTGAAGGTAAGAGGGAGTCTGGGAGTGGGAGATGGAATGTATAAAGAAGCGGGGTGGGGGGGGGCTCTGGACCTGAGTGAACGAAACAAGGTAGCAGTGGATCACTGTAGAGTAGAGAAACATGCTAAGTCAGGAGCAGTGAGAAAATAAACCCTCCTCTGTGCTGCTGGGTTCTCTTTACTAGTACACAACTGTGGAGTGATTTACATGCCTGTGTGTGGGTAGGAATGTGTCGACAACTCCAGGCTACAAGGGTTTAGAAACTAAGCGGAACTTGACTGTCTAGGACAGCGCACAGGAGGAGGACCGCTTCCATTATTGGGAGGGTCACAGGTGAAGTTCCATCTAGAGGAAGCTGGGGCACGTCAGTCTGGACTTCCCCCAGCTTGTCTGCTGTTAGTCAGCTGTGCCAGGGGACACGGAGGCAGGGGTGGCCAGCCTTTGGTCCTGGCTTCCCACACCTGAAAGCCCAGTATGGGAGCAGCTGCACAGGGCCTAGTGCTGGACACCAGGCAGAGAAGGTCAGTACAGCCCCTGCTCCCCAGATGGCTCACGGTCCCAGGACATCTCCCTTCCTGGTGCAGAATGTTCTTCCACAGATTCTGTCCATCATGAGGGCCAAGAGCAAGGCTGACCCTAACATGGATTGTCTCACTTCATGGACACAAGTTCCTGGCATAGCTGATGGGGAGGGCCATCCCTTTAGACATAAACAAAATTTCTCTCCTTCCTCTCCAGGGACCCCACTGCAACTCCCCTGCCTCACCCTGATCTATCACCCACAGAAGCGGACTAGTCCTGAGGTGATCATCCCTGCCCTCACAGGGCTTACCATTCAACCAAGAGTCACAGAAACAAAAAGAACACTGGAAGATGGCACGTAGTCAAGCACCATGTGACAAGATGTATGCCACCCCTGTTGCTAGCTTTGGACGAGACAGCAGAGGGGCTCTGAGGCTCCGGGAAAACTTCCTGAGAGTACCAACATGGTTTGGACTAAGAGTGGGTAAAACAGGACTCCAGGCCTGCAAGCTGCTTACTGGAGGGCTCAGGAGAGTCACTCAGCATCTTGCACCGATGCTGCTTTCTCTGTCCCATAAGCATTTGGACTGGACCAGTGATTCCCCAGTCGGGGTAGGGAGAGCAGGCAGAACATACGAGACACTGAGACCAAAGGCCCCAAAAGTATCTCCTGGGCCCAGACAGGGGCTTCCAACAGGTTGGGTCTGAAACTCCTCTTAGGCTCACATTAAACCAAAATTTGAGATACAGTCCTGTCCTAGTAACAGTGCATGTGTGTGAGTGTGTGTGCACGTATGTGCGTGTGTGTTCAGCACCAAGGACAGCACCTCACATGCTGGTGGGAAAGACCATGATGGACCACCCCCCCCCCAATATTTTAATGCCCTTACAACAGAAGGGTCTTTGAGGCAGGAGAAAGGCAGAGCAGAAGCCAGAAGAGAGGGCTTCCTGGGTATCACCAGAGCAGAGTTCAGGAGCCAGAAAAGGCATTCCTTTCATTATGAAACTTTCCTGTCTGCCCATTCTATCCCTTCCCTCTCTAACCTCAACTGTTTTTGTTTTTAATTTTTTAATGTTTATTTATTTTTGAGAGAGACAGAGACAGAGCATGAGCAGGGGAGAGGCAGAGAGAGAGAGAGGGAGACAAGAATCTGAAGCAGGCTCTAGGCTCTGAGCTGTCAGCACAGAGCCCAACTCGGGGCTTGAACCCACAAACTGTGAGGTCATGACCTGAGCTGAAGCCGGACACTTAACCAACTGAGCCTCCCAGGCACTCTGTACCCTGACTGTCTTTGAATTAAGAACCAAAGGGAGAGGTAGGAAATAACGACCGAAGCCTGTGACCAAGTATACTTCTCCTAATCTTACCCTTTCTGCAAACTCTCTTGGCTGAGTTTGTGCTTGCAGATTTAAATGGCCATGTTATTTGAACCTGGACTGGTCAACACCACAGGCTACTTCTGGCTGCCTTCCTATTTGGCATCTGCTGAAATAATGCAGGCCTATTTAAGCATCCCCAGCCGTCCACCCTGCATGTCCTTATGCAGAGAAAGGATCCCATCCTCCAAGACTCCTCACTAGGAGGCCTCTTGAAGCTCCCCAGTCCCCAGAGATTCTCCCTTCCTGCCAGGCTCAGACTCAGACCCACGGAAGTCCAGAGAAGAAAGGAACTGAGAGATCATCAGGTCCGGGGGTGACCTGGGGGTTCTGCAGAGGTGCTCCCAGAGCATTGAGGCAGATGGAGTAGGAGACAGCAAGTGGGTTCCTCCTTCCCTTGCCTCCCCAAGCAGTTTTGCCCCTTTTGTTTTCCATACAGGATTTCCCTGAAAGCTTTGGATAAGACAAAAGGTTCTGTTCTTTAAAAAAAAATTTTTTTTTCAACGTTTATTTATTTTTGGGACAGAGAGAGACAGAGCATGAACGGGGGAGGGGCAGAGAGAGAGGGAGACACAGAATCGGAAACAGGCTCCAGGCTCTGAGCCATCAGCCCAGAGCCTGACGCGGGTCTCGAACTCCCGGACCGCAAGATCGTGACCTGGCTGAAGTCGGACGCTTAACCGACTGCGCCACCCAGGCGCCCCGGTTCTATTCTTTAAAAAAAAAATTAACTTTTATTTTAGATAATTGTAGATTCACATATAGCTGTAAGAAATAACACAGAGATGCCCTGCACCCTTTACTCTGTTTCCCCCATGTGGAAACTTGTAAAAGTATAGTTCAATATTGGCGCCTGGGTGGCTCAGTCGGTTGAGCGTCCGACTTCAGCTCGGGTCATGATCTCGCACTCCATGAGTTCAAGCCCCGCGTCAGGCTCTGCGCTGACAGCTCGGAGCCTGGAGCCTGCTTCGGATTCTGTGTCTCCCTCTATCTCTGCCCCTCCCCTGCTCATGCTCTGTCTCTCTCTGTCTCAAAGATAAATAAAAACATTAAAAAAATTTTTTTAAAAGTAAAGTTCAATATTAAGACCAGGATATTGACATTGATATGGTCAAGATGCAGAACATTTCCATCAGCACAAGGTTCCCACCTGCTGCCCTTCTGCACCACACCCATTTTCTCCTGCCCCTCCCTTCTCTACTCCCTGTAACTGCTAACCTGTTCCCCATTTCTATCATCGTGTCATTTCAAGAATGTTATATACATGGAATCATAGAATATGTAACTTTGGAGGATTGGCTTTTTTCACTCGGCATAATTCCTGGGAGATTCACCCAGGTAGCTGCATGTGCCAGTAGCGGATTCCTTTTTACTGCTGAGTGTCACAGCTTGTTTTAACTGTTTACCTGTTGAAGGACATCTGGGTGGTTTCCAGTTTGGGGCTATTATGAATAAAGCTGCTATAAACATTTGAATACAGGTTTTTGTGTGAACATAAGTTTTCCTTTCTCTGGGATAAACACCCGGAGTAAAATGACTGGATCAGATGGTACTTGCAGGTTTAGTTTTTTAAGAAACTGCCAAATTGTTTTCCAGAATGGCTGTACCACTTTGCACTCCTACTGGCTATGTGTGAATGATCCGATGTCTCTGTATCTTCACCAGCATTCGGTGTTGTCACTATATTTATTTTAATTAGCTATTTTGATAGGTGTGAAATCTCTTATTGTGGCTTTAATTTGCATTTCCCCTACAAAAAGATGTGGACCATCTCTTTGTGTGCTTCTTTGCCGCCTGTACATCCTCTCTCTTCAGGGAAAAATGTCTCTTTGTGTCTTTTGTCTGTTTTCTAAGTGTATGGTTTTAAATGCTGAGTGTGGGGAGTTCTTTATATATTCTGAGTACTAGTCCTTTGTCAGATACATGTTTTGCAAAATTTTCTGTCATTTGTCTCTTCGTCCTCTAAACAGGGTTTTTCCTGTTTAATTTTGATAAAGTCCAATTTCTCATCTCAGTGGTGACATCTACTGATCGTCTTTTCCCATTTAGTTTGAAATATTTCTGGTTCGTAGGATGACAAATGATTTTTTTGTTGCAATGGGGACACTTTCATGTTGTGTTATGAAACTCTGAATCATATTTAAATCTTCTGTTTTTGACTGACTTTTTGTGATGCTACATTGGCAGGGAAAAGGGAGGGTATAGCCTCACAACGGCCATTGCAGGTAGAAGTCCAGGGTAGCTAGCACTTGTTGTTATGGCTCCATGGAGGTGGGAATTTCAGGACTCCACAGTTCCCAGGGACCTTGCATGAAGGTGGCCTCATTACCACTGGGCAACAGTGGAAGTCCCAACTCTCTATTGAACTTACTCTGACACAACCCAGTAGGGAGGGGAGGGGCGCCTCAATACTGCTGAGTTGGGGTGAAGTCCAGTTCCCAGATGGCCTCCAATAACACCTTGGGGGTTGCAAGGACCCTTTGTATAGGCTGGCAGGGATAAAAGTTCCAGCTGCCCGCCTGGCCTTCTCTGACAACATCCCAGTTGGGGGGCGAGGGGAGGGCTCATTACAACCCAGTGAGGGTGGCAGTCTAGACTCCCACTGGGTCTTTGCTGGTGTGGGCAAGAGTGGGGCTGCACTTTGTTCTATGCTATCTGGCTGGAGTAGAGCAGTAATTTTTAAGTTTTTTTTTAAGTTTTTTTTTTAAGTTTTTTAATTTATTTTTGAGTAAGAGACAGTGTGAGTGGGGGAGGGGCAGAGAGAATCCCAAGCAGGCTCTACTCACAAAACTTTGGGTTTGGGGACCTCAAACTCACAAAACTGTGAGATCATGACCAGAGCTGAAACCAAGTGTTGGACACTCAACCAACTGAGCCACCCAGGCACCCCTAAAACTTTTCTATCTTAATAGAAAATATCTTTGCCTGGACCTTTGCTTAGAGACAACAGACTTTCATTGGTACCTTAAAAAAAGATCTGTGTCCACTGCCATTTCCTGGTTACTTCCTTCTTCAGCCCCAAGTCTGGGATGTTAGAGGCAAAAAGGAAACTCAGGAAAGTTACCACGATGTCCTTGCTCAGGTCCCCCAAACCCTAGCTGGTCTGCCTTCTTATCTCTACCTTTCAGAATTTTCTTACGTTTGCTTCATACAGAATGTCTGGGATCTTAGTTGTACTCAGCAGGAGGAATATAGAAAAGAATATATACTCCATCTTCCCCAAAGCAGAAATCTATGTCTGTATTTTTAACAATATATTTTGATGGTCTGAAGTCTAGATCATCTCGTTTTTCAGAGGGAATCAGGCTATTGCAAGATGATGTGTCTCACCCATGACCCAATGGTAAGTCAGAGGTACGGAAGCTAGGACTCATGTCTCCTGGCTCCCGGGCCAGTGTCGTTACCATGACAGCATAGCTCCTCCTCCCTCCTGCCTGTGTATCTGTGTATGTGGCCTCCTCTGCCAGCTGCCAGCTCCCCTGTAGATACCAGCCCACTCCTCCCTGTGTTCACACACTGCTCTGGACTGTTGCTTTCACACTAGAGAAAGTCTTGTTTCTTTAAGCAGACTCCAGGTTCTCTGAGGACAGACACTAGGCCACATGGCTCATAATGTTTACAGCAGGGGCTCCAAGGATGGCTGCTGACTGTTCTCCCTAGAAGTCAACCATCGACACTGTTTTAAGTGTTATATCCTAGTTCCTCCAGATAAGCTGGAGCCAGAAGGCTCCTTGAGGACAGGGACAGGTGATATCTTCTAGAAAATAGAGGCTCATGCTGGGAGCACCAGAGTTTGCAGAATCAGATCACACCAGCAGGATCGTGTACAGTTCGGGGAGGCTCATTAGGAAGAATCATAGTTATAGTGCTCCTAGGAGAGTAACCCAGGACAGGACGGGACCTAAGAACCATCGTGTCATGTCCCAGACATCTCAGCACTGCGGGGTAAGTGCCTGCTTTCTCTCTAACCTCTATGTACGTAGAGACTGAGCCCATCACTTCATCACCCTGCTTCCTGCCTCCCAGCCTCCCAGCAAGCTGCCAGGCACACAGGCAGCCCTCAGAGATGATGTGTAGACTGGATCAATGCATGAAAGACCTGATAAATAAACAGAGGGATGAAGCAACTAAACCATGACAAAGGAAACAGCTGCAGGAACTAATGTATTTAGCTTAAAAAGCAGACTGGCCATGCTGGACTGCTGCGGGAGAAACGAAACAGCCATGGGCAAAGGGAGTAAAACTAAAACCATCAGCTGGGGTTATGAGAGGTGGTTTGGAGCTGAACCAAAGAAAGACACTGTAGGGGCACCTGGCTGGCTCGGCTGGTTAAGCATCTGGCTTTGATTTTGGCTCAGATGATGATCTCACACTTCATGAGATTGAGCCCTGAATTGGGCTCTGCGCTGACTGTGAGAAGCCTGCTTGGGATTCTCTCTCTCTCTCTCTCTCTCTCTCTCTCTCTCTCTCTCTGCCCCTCCCTCATTACCATGTGCATGCTCTCTCTCTCTTTCTCTCTCAAAAAATAAACATTAAAAAAAAAAAAAAGAGGAAGACTGTACTCAATGGAGCTGCCTCACGACGTTCTGAGATGCCTTTTGAAGCAGTGAGCTCCCCATTTCAGGAAATGGCCAGCAGCTCAACAGCCACAGGAGGGGGTTCCTGTACTGCAGGTTGGGAGGGTGGATCAGATGACCTCTGAGCTCCTTGTCATCCTGAGAGCACGTGATGTCTTTAGGGTTCCCAGGAGACCTGCTTAGCTCTGGATTTGATGTGGTTGGAAGAGGTCAGCCCCAGCTCCTGGTGAGCTTCTACTAGAGGTGGGGCGTGTGATAATCACTCAAGCCAGTCACCAAACAGCTCTGGTTCCCCCCATTCCGGTTCATAGTGGGATGATACTTTTTACGGTGCTTATGGTTGGGTAGGGCCACGTGACCAGTTCTGGGCAACAAGCAAGGAGGGGAAGTGATGTGTATTATATCTAGGTCGGGGTGTTGACTCGGCAGTGCAAGACCCTCCGGTGGTCCTTTTCCCTCTGTCATGGTGACTGGTGAAAATGGCAACTGGTCCATCAAGCTGGGTCTTGGATGGGTTGTTTAAAGTTACTGCGACTCAAAGTTGTTTGTTACCGCAGCATTACTTAGGCTATCCTGACTGATGTGAAGGGACAGACTTTACCTGTATGGAATGGAGAGAAAATGGAAGATATAGAAGGTACACAAGCAGGGGAAGGGGTGGAGAGCAGTTCCAGCATCTCAGCTGAGCACACAGACACCTCCACATTCACCGTCCTCCTTCCTACCACTCCTGTAACACCCAACACAAACTGCCCACTCAAGGTGTACTCTCTCCTGCTGCCCTAACGTCCCAACGTTACACCTAACTTCAAGCCTTGTGAACACCATTTCTTCTCTTTTCTCTGGTCAAACATCCTAACCATTCCTGAAGGCACAGATCAGGTCTCATGTCCTGCAAAGCATCTCTCTACTTACAGAGACCAGAAGGACCACTCTTGGGAATGACTGCAGAATCTGTGGTCAGGACGTGTCTTTGAGGGACTTCACTGGGTGCCTTCAGCCAGCCCTTTCCATGTGAACTGGCCTCTACTGTACAGACAGGCAGTGAGCCCAAAGGCTCCAGCTTATATGTGTCTGCCAAGATCCCAGCAGATACTCAAGAAATACTAACTAAATAGAGAGCAGTGCCATGAACACATTTCTTAAATATCCACAGAAGCTGAGTAAAAATCTAGGCACTTCTACTAAGATATCATTTGTGCTCATGAGTTTAGTTGGCACTGGACCAAATACTATAATTACTGGAGGGCAGCAAGATAACTGGCAGAAAACTCCTCCCCTTTCCTGTGGGTCAGAGGTAAGCTGTGTATTTGAGGCTCACCTCTGCCTACCACCAGCCATCTCTTGGATCAGAGTCAGTTGGCCCCTAGAAGAAACCTGGCCACAGGTTGGCACAGGTTATTAGGGAGAGTAAGGGGACGGTGGAGAAATCAGGAAAACCCACACTTGCTGCTGCTTTTAGCAGCTATTTGCATCCAATTGCTCATTTCTGGAGACCCAGGAACAATGAAAGAGATTTCCAGAGAGGTTCAGAGAAGTCTATCATTTTGCAGAAGAGGCATTGAAATGTGTGCTACACCTGGGTCCACATCCGGTTCTCGTGGCCCTTGGGACAAAGGCTCTTTGCACTCCTTCCTTCCTGAGGCTTCAACGTGCTACCGGGCATCATGATACCACAGGGAAAGTGCCCTTCTCTCGTCATTCCAGGGAATGTGGGATCCAGGCCAACAGCCAGGACTCAAAGACCTCACTTCTAACACACCCACACCTTTCCCAGGGCTCGGCATGAACCCGCCTGATAAGGAGGGGGTGCCATGAGGATCCCAGTGAAGATTTCATCGCCTTGTTCTACAGCCAACACCACGGGCCAATAAATTCCTCAGTGAGGAAGTCCTTCTCAAGGACTAATCAGAGGCTCTGCTGCTGTTGTACACATTCATTTTCTTTCCTTGGCACTTCTGTGCAGGTAGACAAGAGCTGCTAGTTCCTGACCTCATACAAACTCTCATATGCCTTTGGCTTTCTTCCCTGAATGCTAAATTCCATGCTGGTACCTTGAGACATTTTCTAAATGCACCAGGTTGCACACTCTCACATCAGCTACTTTCCTGCAAATCATCTCCACCATGATTCCCCTACTACAGTGAAAAGCTGGAAACTATTGCAACTTCCTAACTCAGTGACTAGGTGTTGGATGAGGTCTCTTGGAAAGAGGCTGCCAGGATGCCGAATAATCCCCAATACAGCCAAATCCCAATTGCAGGCAGTTGAACAAGCCTCTTCAGGACTATCTGTAGCCCATTCTCCTCTGAGCCCCTCCCTCCCATTTCATGGGACCTAACCCACCCTAGGCTACCCCCACGTCGTGCCTCTGAAAGGGGTCAGAGAAGACAATGGTTTTTCCTGTCTCCTTGCATTAGTTGAAATAACAAAATATAATCTCAGTGCATGGCTAATCCCCAAATGGTGCCTACACCTGGGCTACACATTCAGGGCACGGTTTGTGACCCGCCATCCAGAGCTTCCTGGGCAGAACACAGAATCTCAACATCCTCCTGCCGACCCCACTTTCCTGGGCCTGTGTGGCCAAGGTAGAACACCCACTCAGCCAGCCACCCCCATCTCCAAGTACCTTTAGTTTCCTCCTGAAATTCTCCCCCATGGGTGAATGTGGGGTAGCAGAACCACCCCCACTATCCCAACGACCTTAGAAACAGCAAAATTGGTGTGGCCAGAGCAACTGGCCCCACCAGGGACTGACTGCATGGACTGGGCCTGTGCCAACTCAGTGTAGTCTCAGGAGTCTTAATTGAGCTACTACTAGGTGTAAAGCCCTGGGCCAGGGGTGGTCAAGGATGTAGAGGCAGCCCTAGGACGCATCTCAAGGTTGACCAGCTGCCTGAGGGGATAGGCAGATGTAGGTGGAACAGCTTGATTATAACATGAATTTGAGGGAGGGTGTCTGTGTGGATGAGAGGGGGCAGTGAGAACAGTGGGGAGGCTCATGGGGCTGGTAGGGGTTCCTAAGAGCTGGGGGCAGTGCTTCTGCACCTGGTGGACCAGGATGAAGGGAGCTTTGAAGGATGTACCCATGCACCCATCAGAGCTGCACCCAGCAAATGCACCTTTAATGGCAGCTCCCTGGTTCCCCCTCCATCAGGGAGCTACTTTAGGACAGTGTAGCTAAGGGCTTTCCTTGTAACACAGTCACCTGGGATGCCGTCCAGCTTTGATCCCTCCACCTGAGGGCATGAGAAGATGGCTACTTCATGAGGGGAAGTCCAAGGCTCCTGGGGTCCTGGGCAGAGCTCCCACTGGCAGGAGCACGGACATGAACCAGCATGGGCCACTAAGGACAAAGGCAATGCTCTAGAGCAGGCAGAGCAATGAGAAGGAAGGAGACTGTCCTGACACTGTTGAGCTGCCATGCCAATCCCAAACACCCACCCGGGCTGGTGGCGAGAGAGAGAGAAATTTCCACCTTGTTTACACCACGCTACTGTTTGTCCCCTAAATTAATTGAATCACCCATGTCAGTCAGGTCTTTCACCACTGAACCAAGAAGACATTATTTCAATCAGACTCGTGCCTCTCCACCTACTATGTATACAGCGCCAGAGTGCAAAATGTGGCCTTCCATCCAGAGGGTCTGGCTCAGTCCCACCTTCCCTGCTCACCCCACCTAGGTTCCTTAACTGTGACACCTGAGGTCGGGCCACCCTTTGGACACCTATGTCTCCTGCCCTGAGCATGTCTTGTCCTTTATACTATGTATCGTGTCCTTCTAACTGTATGGTAAGGCCCTTGAAGGCAGAGGCCATGCTTCAGGTGAACCCAGGGCTTAGCACCAAGCCTCTACAAACACCCCCTGGCTGATGAATCTGTAGGAAACCCCTCCACAAACACCCTTGAAGTCTTCCTTGGATCTAAGAAGCTTCACAAAGCGTGGGGTGCAGCCTCCCCAGGACTCAGGCAAAGTAGCCTTCTCTTTCACCACAGCTGATCCCGACAACCCACAAGACACACACCTGAATCCTTGGGTGGCTGAGGTCATGGTTGTCTCAGTGCCCTGGCTGTTCTTCTGCTTCTCCCCTCCACCCTTCCTCCCTCTGAGATGATCAGATGGAGGGACACTACATGGGGGCGGTGGCAGGGCCGATGGCCCCATGACTTGCAGGAGAGCCCTCCCCAAAAGGCCTCGTCCTCTGGGCACATCAGGGAAGTGAGACAGGTTTGTATTAACCAGACCCCATCTCCACCTTCCTGGGGCTCTTCCTCCATAATGAACCTGTGTCTCAGTTCCACCTGCCAAGAAAAAGTCTAACAGGAACTTTTATGATTTCTTCTTTAAATTCTGTTGCATTTCATTTCATCTAACCCCGCCTACCCCAAGCTAACTGCTAAGCTGCTCCCCAAAGGCGGGAATGGGGGTCAGCTGGTGCTTGTGGTGTCAGGGTGCCCGGTCCCACAGGCCCCCAGCCTTGCTCCATCAGCCTGTTGTCTGGCCAACTCCCCACCCACCATCCCCCAGGGGCATGAACCTGGCCATGAAAGGACGGCACAGGAGGAGGGAGGCAAGCAGGAGCACGAGCCACTCTCAGCCCCTTTGAATCCTGTTGGGAGTGACAGGGGAATAAGACCGGAGGGAATCAGTGGCAAAAGGGGGCCCACAAAAGGTGATACGGGGTGGGGGGGGGGGAGAAGAGTCTGGAAGATTCCAGAACGAGGCACCTACTGACAAAATAACAGAGAGCTAGCTTTTTGGTCTCTCATTTATCAGCTGCTTGTGTCCCCCATCCAAGAACTTCAACTGTTCCCTGGAACCCTTTATCTGGTCCTTGAGTCCCCAGATCCAAGCCCACTTCTGCCGCTGAAGAGTTAAGGGAATCTTCATGTAGGAAACCCCAGGGTAACTGGCAAATGGTGCTCCTCATGTGCCAGGCCTTAAGGGCACTTAGGCCTTAGGGATTCAGCAAGGATAACACAGGGTCCCTGACCCAGCGCTGGCAGTCTAGTGACGAGGATAAAAGTCCTCCATAGAAGGACACCTACTACAGTAAGGCAAGGTAAATGGCCAAATGGGGGAAGGGTACAGTGAGAGACCTGGGTTCAAGTCCCAGCTTGGTCAGGTCATTATACCTCCGTGGACCTCAGTTACAAAATGGCATGGAGAAGCAAAGGACCCTCAGAGGCCATTGAGTTTCCCGATTGTTATATGAGGAAGCTGAGGATGAAAAGAATTTCTACCAAGTTTGTGGCAGAGCAAAGAGGACAACCTGGGTCTCGTGCCTCCTCCCCTACCCACAACCCCACCCCAGGGTTCTTGTTAATGGCCTCCTAGCCGAGAAACAATGAAACACACACAAACAACTTATAGTGTGAGAAGGAAGCTATCCCCACACACCATGGTGTAAAAAGCCCTGCAACCTAAGAAAGATCGGGAATAGAGGGCACTGACCATCTTCCCTTAGGATAGAATAGAGAGGAGTTGATTTAACCAGTGCCATGGGACAGAAGTCGGACACAAACGAGTGGGTCCAGGGCAATGTGTGAATGAAGCTGCTTTGAAATTCGGAGCAAGCGAGTGCAGGAGCCCAGAAAGGCTCCCCATTTATCTGTCTGGACAGACACAGTGTGAGGCTGGGCTGACAGTTGGGGATGGATGGTTTTTTTGGCCTCTGGACACCTAAAGGATACACAGGGCCTGGGGGTCACCAGCACTGCCACCTCGTCCTTCCAGGCCGCACAGCCCACACCTGTGTGGTTACCCCCCAGGGGATCTCACAGGCAAGCAGCAGGGAGGGAAACAGCGGGTTCCAGCCAGGTCCAGCAAACTGGAGGGCTGGGGCGGGGGGAATGGACCAGGTGCTGACATCTTATCCCCACATTCTGCCCCTCCGGGTCCTCTGCACACCTGGAGCAGAAGTGATCTCAAGTGACCAGCACCATAACCTTAGGGGTTCCCCTGTTTGTGGGATCCATTCCCAGTGCCGATGTGTGAGCCTCCAAGTTCATTCACGCTGGTACTTATACCATTCCACGTATCACTTATCCACTCTCCTCCCAAGGGGCATGCGCTTGTTTGCAGATGTTGACGCAAACATCATCTAGTGATGAAAAAACTCTTACGAGAAAAAAAAAAAATCTTAGGAATCTATGTATTCTGAGGAGGGGGGTGCTTCGCTGTGGGCTGGCGGTTCAGGGAGAACTTTCCGGAGAGCAGACTGCACCCTCCTCTCTCCTGTTTCCTGCTCTCTCCACATCACCACTTCCCAGGAGAGCCATCACAGGCCAGCCCAGGAATCCAGACAGACAAGACACATTACAATCCCCCAAAGGAGCACAGAGCGGGTTCCCTACCTGCTGTGCGGGGGCTCGCCCTCGGGAGAAGGAACAGCTGCTGTCCAGCTGTTCACTGCAGTCCGCTGTCCACTGCAGGGGAGAAAGGGGTGGTCAGTGATGGCTGGACACACAGGCTCGTCCTCACCCTATCCGGGCCCTCCAGGTATGGCCCTGCTCTTCAGCAGTAGGGTCAGGATAAAATCCTGCTTGACCATTTTCAGCGGCAAATCCTTCCCTACCCGCAGGTCCACGCTGGCATCTCCAAATTCCACCTTGCGGTGACCCTCTCTGGTGTATGCTTGGGGCAGACAAAGTTACTCCCCTTCAGCTAAACTCACCAGAGTGATCAAGACCCAGCCGTGTTCCGGGGTCAACCACGCACGACACGGGGTAACTGTGTTTTGAACAAGCAGCACCTCATCTGACCGCCCGACCTGGCTTTAGCCATGCCAGCCGTCCACAGTGTCAAGGTTAGAGCTGGAGGTGAGGCATATACGTGTGGATCTTCCCAGATACCCAGCTCCAGCCCAGTCCCAGCACTCACCCCTCAAGAGCTCAGAGACCTGGGGTGCCCCAAAGTGTGGTCTGACAACCACTTGCGTGAAATTCCCCAAAACGTGCTGCGTGGGGGTCCCTGGGCCCCGCCCTCCACCCTCTGAATCAGTGGGGGTGAGACTGACCTTCTGCATTTTAACGCCCCTGAAGTCTGAGAGTTCCTGAAACTCATGGATCTCCCAGGCTTCACTGCGTCATCTATAAAACGGGGCCAGCAAGGCTGGGTGACTGCAGGGTTGAAAGGAAGGACTTCTATAAACTTATAAGAACACTGTCTAGATGCGAAGCAGTAGTAACAGTACAGCTTTTCTTCTGTAAGGTGCCATCTAGCTGTATGGTGGTGTGGTGTTTTTTTGTTTTTTTTGTTTTTTTTTGTTTTTTTTGTTTTTTTAACGTTTATTTATTTTTGAGACAGAGAGAGACAAAGCATGAACGGGGGAGGGTCAGAGAGAGGGAGACACAGAATCTGAAACAGGCTCCAGGCTCTGAGCTGTCAGCTCCGAGCTCGACGCAGGGCTCGAACTCACGGACCGCGAGATCATGACCTGAGCCGAAGTCGGCCGCTTAACGGACTGAGCCACCCAGGCGCCCCTGTATGGTGGTGTTTTTATTATTGTGCTACACAATAAAACTAGCCTCTTAGGTTAATGTTGAACATTGACCTTGACCGACACCCTGTGTGCTACATAAAAAGCAGAGGAGCCCGATATTTCTGTTTGGCACACTTGGTCAAAACTGTGAGTGTGAATGGCTCAAGGCCAGTGCAGTCACGGTTTCGTAAAACCTTAGCCGGCCGTGCCCTCCTGACTGTGGGTCAAGGGCATGGTTACAGCGCTGATGACACAGGCTGGTCCAAGTATACTCTAGGGCAGCGCTATGCAAATGAAATAATACGAGAGCTACAAACAGAAGTCTCAGACGTAATTTAAGTGATCTAGTGGCCATATTTTATTTTTTTTAATGTTTATTTATGTTGACAGAGAGAGAGAGAGAGAGAGAGACTGTGTGAGTGAATGCACAAGTGGGGGAGGGGCAGAGAGGGAGAGATAGAGAGACAGTGAGAGAGACAGAGAGAGAGAGAGAATCCCAAGCAGGCTCCACGCTGTCAGCATGGAGCCCGATGTAGGCAGAGCTGGATCCCACCGCCATGAGATCGTGACCTGAGCCGAAATCAAGAGTGGAGTACTTAACTGACTGAGCCACCCAGGTACCCCTCACCTTTTCCTTTTTGAAATATGGCTGCTAGGGACACAGTAGCGGCTCAGTTGGTTAAGCCTCTGACTCTTGATCGGCTCAGGTCACGATCTCCAAGTCGTGCCCCATGTTGGGTTCAGTGCTGGGTATGGAACCTGCTTAAGATTCTCTGTCTCTCTCCCTCCCCCTCTGCCCTCTGTCCCTCCCTTTCGCACACTTGTGCTCACGCTCTTTCTCTCTCTCAAAAAAAAAAAAAATGAAAAAGAAAGGTTAAATTAAATAATATGTTTCATTTACCTCAATATATCCAAAGTATGATCACTTCAACAGGTAATTCACATAAAACATTACTAATGAGATTTTTTTTTTATATTCTTCTTTCCATACCAAGTTTTTGAAACCTACTTAGAGCACACGTCAGATTGGACCAGGCCACATTTCAGGTGCTTCAGACACATGTGACTCACGGCTATCACTGGATGGCACAGGGAAACGGCGGGGCAGCATTCCTGAGCAAGGGCACCCTCAAGCCCACGTCTGGCTCATCTCTGCTCTGCACCACAGAGGGACTGACCCCTGCAGACTGCAATTCCCAGGCTCCTGGGCCAGCTGGCTTCCATCTGGGGTTGGCCCCTGGGAGACAGGAAACAGGGAGAAACCAAGGCGCCTCCCCCCTCTTTCTATGCCTCGGACGGCACTCCCAGCAGGGACTCGGGTCTCCTTCATGGCTCCAGACCTCACCAGACAGGCCTTCTGTGCATCACCCTGACCCCTGGGCTGGCAACACCATCTCCTCCTTTTGTGACTCAGGGTTGGAGGTGGCGTTGGCTTCTTGCCATTGCTGATCTCGGGTTATTTAGCTTCTCAGCTCTTTTGTCATCTGGGTGACAAAAATCTGCCTGGATTAAATCCTCTCTCTCTGGATACTTGCAGTCGCAAAGCATCTCCTCCCAAGATAGTCATTAATTATACTGATTATTAGTGTAAGTATAAGTATATTATATTTATTAATTAATTATAGGAAGGGAAATGAGGACTCCATCAGATACCACCTTAACCAAGAGATGAAGGGATAACATTGGCCATCACAAAGCACATCACCATCATGGACGCCCCAGTGTGATGTGCTGAAAAGGGCACATCACTTGTGAGCTGTTCTTGCCAAAAACGCACAACCTCAATCTCATCGGGAGGAAAAACATCAGGAAACCCAAATAGATGAGCTTTCTATGCAATAAGTAACCAGTACTCCTCAAGTCAAGGTCATAGAAGACGAGACCCAGGAAGTGTCATGGATTGGAGGAGAATAAGGAGACCTGACAGCTAGATGCAAATTTGGATTTTGGACCAGAAAAAGGACATTCGTGGGAAAACTGGTGAAATCTGTAATAAAATCTCATTATACCAATGTTAAGTCCTTAGTTCTCATTATGGTACTATGGTTATAAAAGGTGTTCATATTAGGGTAAGCTGGACAGGTGCATGGGAATACCCAATACTATTTAAAAAATTTTTTTTAATGTTTATTTATTTTTAAGAGAGAGAGAGACAGAGCAAGAGCAAGAGAGGGGCAGAGAGAGAGACACACACACACAGAATCTGAAGCAGGCTCCAGGCTCTGAGCTGTCAGCGCAGAGCCCGACGTGGGGCTCGAACCCACGAACCGCGAGATCATGACCTGGGCTGACGTCGGATGCTTAACCGACTGAGCCACCCAGGCTCCCTGACCCTATACTATTTTTACAGCTCTATCCTAAGTTTAACTAAAATAATTTCAGAATAAGAAGTAATACATATATGTACATATACACATGTATTTTTGAATACTACATATACACAAATGCATGTATATATTTGCATAAAATGTTCAAACTACTGTGAAAGTAATCCCTCTCCTTTATAGACTTGCAGCGGTTCCTCCTTTCCTGGTCGGGGCTTGGCCAACAGGGTAGGGGATGGCCAAGACATGCAGCGAGACTACTGGCGGGGGAGATCACGCACCCCTCATTCCATCCTGGGACAACCTCGCAGAGAAAGTCTCCCACCCCCCATTCCAGGTGCCCCAAACACTTCACCCCCAGCTGCACAGCACTGATGTGACATCCCAGAACAGTGGTTCGTGGGTGGGCGCACCTCCTCCTGGGCTCGGCAAGGCAGGGAAGGGAGCCTCCATGCAGGGAGAGAGAAGCAAGCAGAGAGAAGGCTGGGACTTCACGCACTTCCAGATGCAACCTCACCCCCGGCTGGGCTTTCCCAGAGCAGTTCCAAGCTCCTGTGAGATGGCCCTGTTTTGTCAAAGTCATCCTTAACTTAGTACCTGCCAACCAGAAGCATTTCCTGGGTGCTCTCACTGTGGGACTGGCAACACGCACCTTCCTTCACAGGTGAGGGGAGATGTCCAAGGGAAGACTGTGCCCTTGGCAGGGGGCTGGGTGGGTGCAGGGAAGGCAAATGGGCAAGTGGGGATTCCCAGAGAAGCGTGAGCCCGGGTGTGGACGCAGGTGGGGGAACACTGGCCAGCGCAGAGGCAGATCTCAGCAAGCATGACTCTCTGGCCAAGGCAGTCAGAGACCTTTTCTGGGTAGACAGGGTCAGAAGAGGGGGGAGCGACCCTCGTAGGGGAGGGCATCATCAGAGCTATGTTAGGGAAGGCTAACTAGCCCGGGGGGCGGTGGGGTGGGGGAAGTGCAGGGGGAAAGCAGGCGAGGAGGCTAGAGTCCAGCGTTCGGGTTTCCACTGGTAGTCGAGGCTGAGACGGAAATAAAGGGAGTCTGAGAGCATGGTACAGACAGGCAGCAAGCAGAGGGGCTGGTCTGTGTGAACGAGAGCAAGATGGTCAAATCTGCGAAACCCACCCCAGAGACCCAGCCGGGGCTGGATACAGGCAGGCCCCTGGGCGAAGCTATTGGAGAGGGGACTGCGGTCCAGCTGTGTGCAGCTTTCCTGACCCCTGGGGGAGGAATTAAGGGTGAATCCCTACACTTATCCCACAAAGCTGTACCCACTGAGCTTATGAGGCTCCCACCTCCCATGCCTGACAAAGCAGCAGCCCCAGGGACCTCTTCTTTCCTGCTGTTGTCCGGTGCCCAGTTGAGATGAGGGTTCCTCCCCCGGTCCGAAAGCCCCTTGGGAACTCTCCCTTCTCGACCCCAAAGCTCCTCCCCACTATGCTGGGACTGCTCTTAGTCTGCAGCCCCCGTCCCCTGTCTCCCCTTCCCCTTTTTGGAGCCATTGTCTAGAAAAGTCTCCAGATATAGACCTTCCCTGAACTTGTCCTTTATCTGTAGATGATGATTCCAGAATGGAGACAAGGGCCCCCACCTCAAAGCACTCTCATCTGTCCCACCACATGCCTGATTCCAACATTAGAGAGTTTCTCCTTCAAGGTAAACTGGTTTACGGCTAGGAGCAAGTCCTCTGCGGGAAGAGATGGTGTACTTCTGAAAAGGTCATTGAATGTGAAGATGCAGGAAAAGTGGGACATTTTTATAAATGGAAACGATGAACATCAAATTCATGAGTGGTGGCGTAGGGCTTCCACTGTTGCTGCTATAATTCATTTTTTTAAATGTTTATTTATTTTTGAAAGAGAGACAAAGAGAGACAGAGACAGAGACAGAGCACAAGCAGGGGAGGGGAAAAGAGAGAGAGGGAGACACAGAATCCGAAGCAGGCTCCAGGCTCTGAGCTGTCAGCACAGAGCCCCACGCGGGGTTCGAACCCACGAACCGTGAGGTCATGACCTGAGCCGAAGTCGGACGCTTAACCAACTGAGCCACCCAGGCGCCCCTGCTATAATTCATTTCTTACTTTACAAAGCAGAAACACAGATGGCACAGCGTTAAGATGTAATAAACGGGAGGACAGATGTCTATTCTATACTCAGAAGAGATGCTTATTCTATTATTCTTTGCTCTTCTCAGCACATTTCAATTATCTCACAATTCAAAAGCAATTAAAATCAATTCTCTGTCATTTGCGCCCCAAAAGGGACAGTATTTTAGGAGCAGACTTGGTGGAAGACGGGGGAAACCACTGAGCACAGTGGGGGAGGCTGAGGGTGCTAAACATGAACCACCCCACTTCTCAATGGTACAAAGTCCCCCCAGGGGTTGTACTTCCCGACGTCCAAGGAGATTACCAGGCTAGAGCCAAACTGGCAAGTTGACTCGGTACAGGATGAGACAAAGAGATAATCGATAAAACCGCATCCATGAACAAACAGATGTACGAATGGGAATTTAGGCTGTAGATTATATAACGATAAGGATAGCGTTTCAAGGCAGGGGAAAGGAGAGACCATCCATAAACACCGATTTCGAGACAACTGGAGGAAATTGAGGAAAAATTACGCTGGGTTTGCCCCACGCTATCCATCAACAGCACCTTCCAAGTTGATCAGGCTCCAAGAGACAGGTTTTAAACTACATCAAAATCTAAAACTTCTGTGTGACAACAGAAATCAAGACCCAAATGAAAGCCAAGTAAAAGACAATTTGCAGCACATACAACGAGAATAATTCGCCAGAATATATAAAGAGTTCATTTACATCTCGGCACTGTTCTAAGCCGACTACGTAGAGTCACATTTATTTTTCATGGAGATCTAGGCACGTTCATTATGCCCACGTTGCAAATATGGAATCTGAGGCGTAGCATAACTTGCCCAGAGTGACACAGCCAGAAAGTGGCAGAATGAGTACAGGCATAAGCAGCTTTTAATTCAAGGAGCCAATAAAAATGTTGGATACTAAATGTAATGTGTGATCTTGGATTAGACACCGAACCAGCATTTTTTTAATTGTAGTAAAATACACAGAACATAAAATTTACCATTTTAACCATGTTTAAGAGTAGAATTCAGCGGCATCGAGCACATTCACATCATTGTGCAACTGTCACCACCATCCACCTCCAGAGTTTTATCATCCTCCCAAACTAAGACTCCGTCCCCATCAAACACTAACTCCCCAGGCCCCTGTCCTCCTAGCTAACCGCCACTTTCCCATTCCGCTTTCATTCTCTGTGGACTTTACTAGTCTAATGCCTCAAAGAAGTGGAACCGTACAGTATTTGTCCTGTTGGATATGGTTTATTTCACTAAACATAAGGTCCTCGGGGCGCCTGGGTGGCTCAGTCGGTTGAGCGTCCGATTTCGGCTCAGGTCACGATCTCACGGTCCGTGGGTTAGAGCCCCGCGTCGGGCTCTGGGCTGATGGCTCAGAGCCTGGAGCCTGCTTCCGGTTCTGTGTCTCCCTCTCTCTCTGCCCCTCCCCCGTTCATGCTCTGTCTCTCTCGGTCTCAAAAATAAATAAACGTTAAACAAAAAAATTTAAAAAAAATAAACAGAAAGTCCTCAAGATTCATCCAGGTTGCAAACGTCATAGGATTTCCTGTATTTCCTTAAGCTTCAATCCTAGTTCATTGTATAGATAGACCACATTTTGTTGATCTATTCATCTACTGATGGATGCCTGGCTATCCACCTTTAGGCTATTGTGAATAATGCTGCTAGGAATACGGGCATGCAAATATCTGCTCAAGTCCTTGCTTTCAATTCCTTCGACTATATACCCAGAAGTGGAATTGTTGGATCACATGGTAATTCTATGCTTAATTTTTGAGGAACCTAGAATTTTTTTTTTTTTTTTTGCTATAAAGGGTATAATCGGGAAAACTGGTGAAATAGAAGATTAAATACAGATTAAATAATAATACCGTTTCAATGTTTATTTCCTGTACTATGATTATGTAAGAGAATGTCCTCGTTCTTAGAAAACACACACTGAAGTGTTTAGGAATAAAGGGGAATCTGCAACTTACTCTCAAATAAATCAGAGAAATCTCTTTATAGAATCTCTCCCTCCCTCCCTCTCTGTCTCTTTCTCTCACCCTGAGAGAAGAGAGATAGAAAGCAAATGCTGGAAAATATTAACGATTGGCTATTCCGGGTGAAAGATATACAGGGGCTCTTTGTAGTATCACTGTCATTTTTATTTATACCAGAACTTATTTCAAAGTAAAAACTCATTGAAAAAGTAATCTTACCCAGGGCTTTTTAACCAAGGGGGTGGCAGGAACACCCAGAGAGCAATTTGAAAGTCACGTGGGAGCCACTACTTTCTTGCAATGCCCAGAAAGGGGACGAGACTTCCTCCCGGAGCTCAGGCATGGGACAGCCAGCAGCAGAATCCCACTGGCCTAAAGACTGAGCTTCTCAAAGCCAGGAACAAGTTCAACTGCTTCCTTTACGCTGGGCACACGGGCTCACTGACCAGGAGGGGAAAAACAAGAAGGCGAGGTGGGGCACACGCTGGCTGAGAGCCCATTCTCCCTCCACGTGATGCTCCAGAAAAGCTTTGTGTGTAAGGGGAAGGAGGTGCTGTCTAAGACCTGAGATTTGAGAGAGGAAGAAAGCCTTTTTTGGTCCTATCTTAAAAAAAAAAGAAAAGGGGCGCCTGGGTGGCGCAGTCGGTTGAGCATCCGACTTCAGCCAGGTCACGATCTCGCGGTCCGTGGGTTCGAGCCCCACATCGGGCTCTGGGCTGATGGCTCAGAGCCTGGAGCCTGTTTCCGATTCTGTGTCTCCCTCTCTCTCTGCCCCTCCGCCGTTCATGCTCTGTCTCTCTCTGTCCCAAAAATAAATAAACGTTGAAAAAAAAAATTAAAAAAATAAAATAAAATAAAAAATAAAATAAAAAAAAAAAATAAATAAATAAAAAATCCCCAACTTTCGTGTTGTAGAGGCAGCATAATGTAGTGATTAGGAGCTTGAGTTCTTGAGGCAGCGAATCTTGAGTTCCTATTCCCGCTCTATCAGTTACTCTATGACCTTGGATGAGCCACTTTATTCCTAAGACTCAATTCCCCCACCAACAGAAACTAGCAACGGTAGGGGGGGTTGAGTGTATGGCAACCGGAATAAGACCACCCCGTTCAAACCTCAGACTGACCACACACTTCCTGTGTGACCTTGGGCAGCTTATGCAACTTCTCTGTGCCTCAGTTTCTCCCCTGCCCCCTAAGCAGGCAACAATAACAATACCTTCACGGAATTGTTGTGAAGAGTAAGTGAGTTAACTTGGACAGGCTTCAGTGTCCTTTGTTAGCTCCTGCTGGTCTCTTTAGACTCCTAGAGCTCCATGCTGGACCCTCTTCTCTAAGCCCCCTCACTCTCGGCTCAAAATGCCATCCATATGCTACTTTTGACAGACGTTTAAGTCTCCGGGTCATTCCTTTCCTCTGAACGCCGCCTTTCCACATCTCCCTGCTTCATCAGCATGGAGACATTAATGCTACGTTAAACCTTTCACGTCCCAGGGGGCGCCTGGGTGGCGCAGTCGGTTAAGCGTCCGACTTCAGCCAGGTCTCGATCTCGCGGTCCGGGAGTTCGAGCCCCGCGTCAGGCTCTGGGCTGATGGCTCAGAGCCTGGAGCCTGTTTCCGATTCTGTGTCTCCCTCTCTCTCTGCCCCTCCCCCGTTCATGCTCGGTCTCTCTCTGTCCCAAAAATAAATAAACGTTGAAAAAAAAAATTAAAAAAAAACAAAAACAAAAACCTTTCACGTCCCAAAACTGAACTCTCGAGCTTTGTGTCTCAAAGCTACTCCTCCAGGGTCTCCCGTATCTCAGGTCTGCAAAGTCTATCCCTCCATCTGCTCAGGCTAAAATCTTCAGGGCTGTGCAGTAGAAAATCCTATTATTGGGGCACCATGATAGGAATCATTGTCGGGTGGGTGTCCGACTCTCGACTTTGGCTCAGGTCATGATCTCACGGTCCATGAGTTCAAGCCCCCCATCGGGTTCTGCACTGACAGCACGGAGCCTGCTTGGGATTCTCTCTCTCTCTGCCTCTCCCCCTGCTGGTGCTTTCTCTCTCTCTCTCTCTCTCCCAAAATAAATAAATCAACTTTAAAAAAAAAAAAAGAAAATCACGTTATCTGTACCTTTAAAGTATAACAAGTATCTGACCACTTCTTAGCACCTGCACGGTGATCCCACTGCTCCAAGTCACTATCACCTTTTGCCTGGACCAACCACATGGCTTCCTGGTCCCCCCCCCCCCCCCGCCTCCTTTTCTGACCCCTCCCCTTGCCATAGCTTATTCTCCACACAGCATCCCGAGTGATCCTATTTAACCAGTCACATCATGCCCAACCTCTGCTCAAAACCCTCTAGCGTCTGCCCAGTGTCACTAGAGAAAAGGCCAGAGTCCTCCGTGGGGAGGAAAAGGCCCTCCAGATCTGGCTCTTCTAGGACCCTCCCCCTTGCTCACTTTGCTCCAGCCAGACCGGCCCACAGGCTGTTCCTCCAAGCAGGGCACCCTCCCCCACCAACGCTGTGCCATCACATTCCCTCTGCCTGCAACACTGGTTCCCAGGCGGGCTCATTCTCTCACCTTCTTCAAATCTTTGCCCAAAAGTCTAAGTGAGCCACCGGGGAAGCCCAGAACCACCCCGTCTCCTGCCCCACTCAGGTGTCTGCCGTCTGTCTTTCCTCACTTGAAAAGAAGGGCTAGGGGTTGGGGTCAAGGATTATGGTCCATTCTGTTCTTGAGTTTCTCCCCAGAACCTAGACCAGGGCTTGAACGAACAAATGTTAGCTCTAATTATACTTCACTACTTAGCCGACAGTGACTGGCAGAAAAAGAGCAGGTTGAAATGATGATATTTTATGCCGAACCGCCAAATGACGTTTAGGAGATCACGCTAACTAAACAAGTAAGCTAAAAATTATATGTATGCTAGAAGTTCAATTTCATAAAAGGTATATAAAGGAAAAAATAATACATAAAAATGACATTAGATTTTGTCGTAAAGTTATGGTGGGCTTCTTCGTCTATTTTCTGATTATCTCTATTTTTCCAGTTGTTGCTTTAAAAGTAAAATAGAGGGGCGCCTGGGTGGCTCAGTCGGTTGCGCGACCGACTTCGGCTCAGGTCATGATCTCACGGTTTGTGGGTTGGAGCCCCACGTCGGGCTCTGTGCTGACAGCTCAGAGCCTGGAGCCTGCTTCGGATTCTGTGCCTCCCTCTCTCTCTGCCCCAACCCACTCGCATTCTGTCTCTGTCTCTCTCAAAAATAAATAAACATTAAAAAAAAAAGGTAAAATGTAATTGTAGGGGTGGCTCAGTTGGGTAAGCGTCTGACTTTGGCTCGGGTCATGACCTCACAGAGAAGCTTCGGATTCTCTGTCCACCCCCCCCGCCCCGCCCCTCTCCCACTCAAGCTCACTCTTTCTCTCTCTCTCTCAAAAATAAATCAACATGGGGGCGCCTGGGTGGCACAGTCGGTTAAGCGTCTGACTTCAGCCAGGTCACGATCTCGTGGTCCGTGAGTTCGAGCCCCGCGTCGGGCTCTGGGCTGATGGCTCGGAGCCTGGAGCCTGTTTCCGATTCTGTGTCTCCCTCTCTCTCTGCCCCTCCCCCGTTCATGCTCTGTCTCTCTCTGTCCCAAAAAAATAAATAAACGTTGAAAAAAAAATTTAAAAAATAAATAAATAAATAAATAGACATGAACAAATATTAAAAGTAAAGTAAAATTTTTAACTTCCTAAGAAATGACTGATAATCAGATTGAAGAGCAACCTCACTGGAAATTAAGAAAATGCAAATTAAGATGCCAAGAGATGATTTGTCCCAATCCGCTGGTGGTGGTGTGAAAACAGAACATCGCAGAAAACAATTTGGCAACAGCTATTAAACTTGATTCTTCTTCTCAGCATCTACCCACAGAAACACTTTCATATGCGCATGTTCGATAATACTCACTGAAGTCTCTAACGTTTCCAGGGGAAAATTGAGAAGTTAACCTGAATTCCCATCAATAGGTGAATGTTAAAGTATGGGACATCCATACTATGGACTACTGTATAGCCGTTAAACAGAACACAGCGGATGTAGAAGGGCTGGAAGAACCCCTAAGGCATACGGCGAGGTGAAAGATGTAGGTTACTGACCAACATATTCACTGGCTATGATTTATGACTTTGAAATAATGTATTTCTATAAGTCTGCGTGTGTGTGTGTGTGTGTGTGTGTGTGTATGTGTGTGTTGGTAAAAGCATTAAAAAAAAGGTGATGAAGTTAACTCATTCATCAGGCACTGAAATGAGTGGTAGCTAAGGGAGACTTTGTTGCTAATGTTAGAATTCGTGTGTACCATGAGAACGTCCGCGTATAGTACTTGTGTAATGAAAAATAAATCGCGTCGCTAATTAAATGAGTCCCCCATGCACAAACATCCCACGATGTCCCTCAAACTCACTTCTTCAGTTAAGCTTTTCATGGGTGGTCCACCATTGAGTGCTTCCTCCTATGAGTAAAGAGGGCACGGGAGAGGATTCAAAGGGCAGGAGGGAATGAAGGAATGGGATAAAAGGGGGACGACGGAACAGTGAACGGGGAAGGCAGAATGAAGGAAAAACACGAAGAGAAAGAGAAGGAAAACCACCGTGAGTGAGAGATGCCACACCAGTCTGAGTATCTGCATCCCACTCTTTACATCCGCATGGTTGCCTCGCTCTTGGTAAGGACACTTCGCATTTCACACAAAACCCAGGACCTCCAAGTGCCTGATGACATCAAAAAGGACCGTTAAGAAGTTATGTTCACCCTCACTCGTTCTTCAATTGACCTGTTAACAGAATTTATTGGAAATACGCTTTCATTCAAGGTATCTGCTCTTTACAACGTCTCTACATTCTATCCATCCAACGGTGGAGCTCAAGGCAGGTGGCCACGGAAGGATGGGGAGGGGAGACAGACATGTCCCACCCATGGTCATGGCTGTCAGCCTCATCAGGGCTTCAGAGTCAAGTGGGGGCTTATAAGAAGGCCAATGTCCAAGCCCCTCCTCATTCAACTGAACTTTAGGTGGGGCTTGTACATCAATATTTGTCCAAGCTCCTGGTGTGATGAAAACTGCTTTGAAGCTTTATGATGATCCACTAGACCGTCCACTAACTTCAGGAAGTGCCAAACATTTCCCACTTAGTAACATCCCGATCTCTTCCACAAAAGACTAATGGTAGGGTCACCTGGGTGACTCAGTCGGTTAAGCGTCCGACTTCGGCTCAGGTCACGATCTCGCGGTTCGTGAGATCAAGCCCCGCGTCGGGCTCTGTGCCAACAGCTTGGAGCCTGGAGCCTGCTTCAGATTCTGTGCCTCCCTCTCTCTCTGGCCCTTCCCCTCTCGAGCTCTGTCTCTCTCTCTCTCTCTTTCCATTCATTCATCCTTCCTTCCATCCATCCATCCATCCATCCATCCATCCATGCATCCATCCTTCTCCCTAGTTGTTGCTAAAGAAGGCATGGGGAAAGGGGTGCCTGGGTGGTTCAGTCGGTTAAGCATCTGACTTCGGCTCATCATGATCTCATGGCTTATGAGTCTGAGCCCTGCATCGGGCTCTGTGCTGACAGCTCAGAGCCTGGAGCCTGCTTCGGATTCTGCGTCTCCCTCTCTCTCTGTCCTTCCCCTGCTCATGCTCTGTCTCTCTCAAAAATAAATAAACATTAAAAAAAAATTTTTAAAAGAAGGGGTGGGGAGAACACAACTGTACAAGCATCATGAGGTCTTTTCTTCTGTCAACCGTCATCTCTCAGATCCTAAAAAAATGATCTCACCAACTGGGAAGCAACATGACTCTCTATTCTCTCAAGTTTTCTCAAGGTTTCCAAGATTCTTAACAATTTTCCTCTTCCAGAAACATCAAAATACCACTTCAGACAGGCCGATGGAGACATTCTCTGAGGGTTTTTTTTTTGGGGGGGGGGGTTGGCTTCCATTTAAAATAGTCATCAGGTTAAATAAAAACAAGCAAAAGTGCTCTAGCAGAAAGACTTCCCATAAAGTTGTGTCAACAGAGACTTTACTTTTTTTTAAAGAAGCGTGTTATATAAACACATCTAACCCCAGCCTTACTTAGAGTTGTCCACAGCTGCCCCCTTCCTCTGGAGTCTGCACCCCAGCTGTCTTTGTGGGTGTACGGGAGCAGGTTTGGTGGGAGTGGGATTAAAATGTCCCTCCTTGGCCAGCGCCTCACAAGCAGATCCCAGGTTTCGCATTCTTGCAGGGAACATCGGAGAACACAAAGCTTAAGGAATGCATCAGATGTTACAAGTAGCCGTGCTTTCCACGCCGCTTCACAACAAACATCTGTTTCAAAGCCCCTGCAGATGTGGACCTCCAGGCATGGTCAGTCCCGACCTATCCCAGGAACAGGAGCTAGAAGGGCAGGGCCCTGAGTGAGGGCACGTCTCTATTTGCTCTATATCTTGAGAGCTCAGCCATCACCACAGGGAGGTCAGAGACAGCAGGAGGGCCCCTCCTCCCAGAATTCTCTCCCCAGTGGCTGCTCTGGGAACAGAAATTCTACCATTTTGTAAAGTATTCCTCTGGGGTGAAGCTTCACGGCATCCTCGGACCCTCCACCTGTAAAAGCCTATTTCACGTTGGAGGGGCCTTCGAAGGATGTCGTGCCAAAGGTCACCCTGGGCGTGCACAGTGCGGGAGGCAGGCCAGCCCCGCGCCCCGTCCACAGGGCCTGCTGCTGGGGAAGTCCACTCTGGGATGCTTCCGGGAGTATGCACGAGTCAGTTCACCTAATTGTGCCCCTTCCTGCACTGCACGACCCAAAGACGTTCATTTCCTCTGGAAATTTTCCAGTCTAGTCAGACCGCCCTGCCCCTTCCATTCCAGGTTGTGATATTGTTGACTGTACATCAAGCGTGATTGAAAACTGACGCATCATCAGACAGGACACGTCCTCCTCGCAGTCACCTGTGGACCCCCAGGTCACTCACCCCCACCTCAGTCCCTGTTCTTCTTGAAGACTTTGCTCCTGGATCACTGCCCCCTTCTCCGGCACCAGCCTTTCTTGGTGACGCTGATGTCAGTCACCGTGGTTCCTGTGCCCTGCCATCGGTTCCACCGCCCCTCCCTTCCTGATGTCTCCTCTGCCCAAGTACCCCGATGCTCGTGCCCAGACTTTCGTTGCCAACTCCTGCACTTCCTGCCCCGGACTCCAAACACCCACTCCCCGACGCTTCCATTTTCTGCTCACTCCTTCCGGTGCCACGATTCTGGTAATTCTTTGACTTCCCAGGCCCCCCAGGCTCCCGTCCACTGACCCTCCACCCCTTCCGTATCTATAACCACGTTGGGCCCTCACTCCTGCCCTTAACTGGCTCAGTGTCAGGGAATGTCACTGTCCTGACTCCCTCACTCCCTCGCCCTTCTCTCCCTGCACTGTCAGCGCCCAGAGAAACAGTCCTGGCTAAATTCAGCGTTGTAACTCTGCACCTGCACCCTCGTGGCTGAAAGTAGCCGGAGAAGCTCACAGCTGTGTTGCACCACCAGCTGTCATTCTGGAAGCATGGCTACAAGCCTGGAAATCTCCCTCTGCGATTGTGGGTGAGCCGCTGGGGACCGGAGCCAAGGCCAAGCCCTGTCATCTACTCAAGGCCACTGTGCAGCCTCCCCTCTACCCCAGACCACTCCCATCAATGCACAACACGCTGTGTACGCTCCTGTTTTGACCTCACTTCCCCCAAGAACACATCTCCCCCCTTTACAGCAAATGCCTGTAATACACAGAGGATCTGTATCACCCTCCCCATCTCCAACCCATATCTCCTTGACGTTCGCCCCCACCACTTGATGGTCACCCCTCTAGTCAGGGTCCCCAGTAGCCCCCACTGCTTGGGGAGGTCATCCTCAGGCTTCCTGTTCCCTGGCCTGGCAGCCGCAGTCCACAAGGTCAGCCCGCCCTGCCCCCATCTCCTTGAACACACCTTCCCCGGCTTCCTGCACTCCACCCCGCCTGGTCTTCCTTCCGCTCGTGGCCAACCCCCCTCCTGCTCTCTGGCTGACTCCTCCTCCCATCCCTGCTTTCTCGATGTTGGCAGACTCCAGGGCTCAGCGCTCGCACATCTCGTCCATGTGACCCCATGGTCTCCCTGACTCATCCCCTCTGGCTCTCCCCCTTTCTCTGCGCCTTGGCCTTCTCGCTGCCTCTGGAATACTCTTCCAGCGGGGCCTTTGCCCGAGATAGCTGCACAGCTCACCCCTCCACCTACTTCGGTGACATCTCTCCTGATACCCTCTTTGAAACAGCAAACTCCTCCCGACCCTCATCACTCCCCATTTCCTTTTCTGAATTTATTTTCCTCCGCAGCGATTATCACCCACCCCCAGGATGTAAGTCCCAGGAGGGCAGAGCTTTATGCCTCTTTTGCTCCCTTCCAGACGCCCAGCCCTAGAACAGAGTCAGACACAGGGTGGGTGCTCAATATACACTGTAGAGCGAAAAATGGACACGTTAGAAGCTTCTACTAATTGTGATTCAAAACTTCGAGGACACTAAGGAAAACATCACATACGTTCCCACCTTTTCTCTTTCAACATTCCTGAGGAAGCAGAATAATCTCCATTCACCAGATAGGAAAAATCAAGGCTCGGAGAAGTTGAGGGGTGTGCCAAAAGTCACACGGGCAGCTAGAAGCAAATCTGGAACCAATTCTTAATCAAGTATCTACCGGGAATTTACGGCGTTGAGGAAAGATGCATGTGATATGGCCACTACCCTGCATGGCTCACACTTTATTCTCGAGAACTCAAGATTTCCAAATCCTGGCCCAGAGTCGGCTGAGTCTGGGCTGCCAGACTAGCCCAGGAGCAGATGGCACCAACCTGAAGTTCTAGTCAAAACGCCTCATGCGCCTAACTAGGGCTGGCATGCAGAGGCCCCTGAGGCCTGAGACAGACGGCGTGAGACTCAGTTCTGTGGCCGCCAACTGCCTGTATTTGAGATCGGAGAGAACGTTCACAAGTTATACCCTTATACGGTGTGCATTCCTGATAAGCTACAACCCCCAGATCTCTTCTAGAACACGAGCTTGTGGAGGACAGGGAACGGTGCCTAGCACATGGCAGGAACTCTATAACCACGCGTTCAATGAATTGTGAGTCTGGCCAGGCCCCAGCTGCCCAGCCCGGTGGGATGGAGTAGAGTCGGAGCAGGGGGGCTTCCTGCCTGGATCCGTGCTCTGCTGCCTGGGGCCATCCGTGCCTCAGCAAGCAAGGGCCAGGCGGCCACATGCTGCCCGGATTTGGGATTTGGAAGCACGTTCGAGTCTGCCAAGGCCCCCGCACCTGCGCAGCGCTCACCTGGGAGATGTGGGACTGGGTCTGCTCGCTCTCGCCGTCCCCCTCCGTCTTGTCGGCCAGCAGCCCCTGCACCTGGTACTCGAGCACGTAGCTGTCGATGAAACGCTCCAGCTCCTCGATTTCCTGCGAGCGGCTGCTCCCAGCCTCGGACGAGGCTGACGCGGCGGAGGAATTCTCCATCCCTCCAGCTCAGGGGCTGCGTCCGGGCTGCAGGAGACAGAACAGCGGGCTCTGTGAGACGTAGCTGGAGGCGGGGATGACGCCCCACTCGAGAACTTCTCCCCGCTCCTGGAACATTCTCTCACCCATTACGGCACCCTGGCCTCCCAACATCCCTGAGAAGTCAATGGCGTGCCAGCTGGCCTTCCGTATGAAGAATATGCTGCAATTCCTCTTGTACACACAGGGAAACTGAGGCCCGGAGAAGGCCGGTGACTTGCCTCACTGGCCAACACAGTAACTTGTGTGATAACTTGTGTGGTAGCTGGACCTCACCACCTGGGAAAAGGCAGAGGAGGGACCCAGCCTACCACCCAAGCCCCACTTCCCAACTGGAATTAGCAGAATCTATCACAAACCAGAATGAAACAGACCATAAGCTTTGACGTCCCTGACCCAAGCATTAGGATGTAAGGGGTCCCCAGACCCAAACCCTCTAGGTGGCCTGGATCCTCCAAGAAAATGTCTCCTTCTAGGGGCACCAGGTGACTCTGTCAGTTGGGTGCCTGATTCTTGATTTTTGGCTCGGGGCACGATCTCACGGTTCGTGAGTTCGAGCCCCACGTCGGGCTGTGCGCAACAGCTAGGCGCCTGCTTAGGGTTCTCTCCCTCCCTCCCTGCCCCTCCCCCACCCTCTCTAAATAAATAAATAAATAAGTGAAAATGTCTCCTTCTAAAGAGATGTTCCCTCTGTGGACACCACACTCTCCTCTAAATTAGCTCAGGCCTCTAGGCCTTAAGTGGTAGACACAATCTCGCAGCCTTGTTAGGATGTGGCTATCAGGGCATGCCGTGCTCAGTCTATAAGGACGCGGCTGGCTATCGATGGTGGAACATGAAAGGCCTGGTGGAGGTCTGGGAGGGCACGGCCTAGGCACGAACGCTGTCTGGCCACCCTCCACAGGCGCGTGACTCTCTCGTTAGCCCTTGGGCCCTCTCTCTGTGGTGGCCTGGCATGATGTGGCGGGCATTCCAGGATACCTGCTGAAGTCCGCCAACATAACTGCCGTCCTTCCTGACCAGACTGATGGAGCCAGCCACTGCAGCGGTCCAGGCCCGCAGGGACACCCCCACTGCCCACTCCTGTCCCCCGAAGCTCCCACCGGACCCCACCCGGAAGTGGGGAGAACCAGGACCTTTCTCACCTCTGTGTCCCTTCCCACCAAAGACCCTCCCCTTCCTTCCGACAGGCTCTAGGCCAGACGGGAAGGGGCTTTAAGGCTTATCTGGTGGCCCTTTCATCATCTGCAAATTGGTGCTCTCCATGGGGGAATCCGTTCAGCTGGAGGAAGTACAACCCATACGTGGTTTCATCACCAGAACTAGCAGAATGGTCTCAAACTACCACCAGTAGAGCCACAAAGGAGACCCGAATAACGCACAGGACTCTGGGACCACAGGGGGTTGCATGCAGCTAGGAAGTGACTATTGATAATAAAGGCAAGGCCCTGGTATGTTTAAAGGAACACTTGAATTTCAAAACCTTGGATGACTGAGAACTTTTTTGGAACGTAGTTATTCGCCAGTTACCAAGGGTTTGTTGAGTTTTCAACTGTAATGGATCCAAGACGGGGAAAGGAATGGTCCGCTGACTTCCAGAAATGCTGCTGGGACCATGAATGTGGACTCCCCCAGGCCCCCGCCGGCCTTTTCAGAGGCGGGTGTTGGCGATGGGGAGGAAGAACTGGCCGAGGGGACACAGACATCCCTCAATGATTTCCAGGCTTGGGTTTTGGCTTTTGGCTGCTGCCTGGGGCCCAGCCTCCCAGGGACCCCAGGCCAGCTACAGAGGGACTACGCAGGGCTTGCTCTGGGCTCCTGAGCTCGGCAGCCTGCGGGGGCTCATGGGTATGTCCACCCGGCCCGGAGGGAAGAGTCCAAAGTTTCAGGCTAGGGTGCCCTCATCAGAGTGAGGCCAGGGTGGCAGCGGGTCTACAGAGAGTCTGCTCTGATTGGGAGAAGCGTGCCTAGTGGTGCAGGGCCACAGTCAGAGGTGACGGTGGGGATGTCCCATGCCCCTTCCTCCACCTGCTATCTGAGACTTATAGTGGGTTTATATCCCTCCTACCACCAACGCCCACCTTACCCCTCCTGCTCCTGTGGTTGCCCATGATCCCCCTCTTAGCCCACTCCTTCTCCGGGCCATACACCGTGTGTGGTAGGCAGAACCCTAAGAGGGTTCTGGGTGTATATCTTCTTCCAGTTACTCAATCAAACACTAATCTAGGGACTCCTGGGAAGGAGTTCTGCAAATATAATTAAATTCCCAGTCAGCAGATCTTAAGACAGGGAGATTATTCAGGAGGGCCTCCTCCAATCACAGGAGCCCCTTCAGTCTGGGGTAGGGGGTAGAGACAGAGATTCAAAGCAGGAGAAAGACCCCACGCGTTGTTGCCGGCTTGAAGGAGGAGCACGTACAAGGAGCACAGGCAGCCTCCAGGGATTGAGAGCACTCCCCGGCCAATGACCGGCAAGGAGAAGGGGCACCTGGGTCCTACAACCGCAAGCAAGTAAATGGTGCCAACATCCGGTGAGCTTGGGAGCAGACTTTGTCTCCCAGCCTCCAAACGAGAACTGACCTTGGCGGACACTTTAACTTCAGTATTGTGACTTACTGAGCTGAACTTCTGACTTCTAGAACGGTGAGGTAATAAGCAGGTCTTGTTTTTAAGCCACTAAGTTTGGGGGTGCCTGGGTGGCTCGGTGGGTTGAGTGCCCAGCTCTTGGTTTTGGCTCAGGGCATGATCTCACGGTTTCGTGAGTTCGAGCCCCGCGCTGGGCTCTGCGCTGGCAGTGCGGAGCCTTCTTGAGATTCTCTCTCTCTCTCTCTCTCTCTCTCTCTCTCTCTCTCTCTCTCAAAATAATAAACTTTAAGCCACTACGTTTGTAGCAGTTGGGCACAAGGCATAGAAAACTACATGCGATGTTCTTCCCGCCTCTCTGCTTCTGCTCACCCTGTGCCCCTCACCCAGAGGCATCTTCCCCTTCCCCCCTACTTACAAAATCTAGAAGTGTTTACATTCACAGAATACTAGAACAGCGCCCCAGAGGCCACCTGGCGACTAGCCCAATTCCCTGCTTTCAGAGCGGGCTAGTGGGCATTATACTGTGACTTCTAATGATTAGAATGGCTAATGTGTCCTGGGCCCGTATCATGTGACAGACACTCCTTCCAGCACTTGATATGCCTTCACCCACTTGCCCCTCACAATAACCCCATGAAATCGGTATAATTACACTACTTAGAAGAGAAAACGGAGGTTCAGAGAGGTTAGGTTACTTGCTCAAGTGCGCACAGCACAGCTCCAGGTAGGCCTACACCTCCCCGCCTCTTCATCCCACCTCCTAGCAGCCTGTTCGGGCTCTCGGGACACCTCTCACTTCTCATTCTCCGCTACCCTTCCAGAGCCCAGGGGATTCTTCAGGGGCCGTGTGAGCTTCTTACTCCCCACTGGGCCGCAGGCTCTAGAGGGCCCCGGCTCTGTGCCTAGCTCAGTGCCCGGCCCTGGGCAGATTGCCGGCCTCAGGGGACTGCAATGATAAGGCTGATGTCCAGAGAGGGCTGAAAAGGAACTGCCTGCAGGAAAAGCCGGTGTCTAAAGCCATGCCCATTATTCCTTGAAGACTTAAGATCTTATCAAGGGCCTCCTGGCACACTTTCCAGGTACAGGTGGAGGACTGGGCTTTGCAGGAGAGTTTCCAGGGGGATCAGGTGCCCGGCCCCGCCCGCAGCAGAAGCACTGGCCTGCCCCGCTGGACTCTCCCCTAGGCTCTCGCAGGCCCCTCACAGGACCACAGCACAGTCCCGTGGGGGAGCCTGGGGTCAGTGATCACCAAGGAAAGGGACAGGCATTGACACCCATTCCCAGCCTGCATTAGTCTGGTGCCCAGAGGGAAAGAGAGGATTCTGTACACAGGTCACTTGTCTTGGATGCCTTGTGTGTTCTTATCTCTGCTCGGTGCCTCCCCCCCCAACACCAGTCAGAGTCATACAGTGAGCCTGACTGCACCTCTCCTCAGCTCCCGAGCACCTTCTGCCCAGGGCTTCTCAGACACACGCCAGCAGATGCCTGCAGGAACCCACCGGGGGCCTGGAATCCTGCACCCTGGCCGTGGGAGGAGCTAACAGCTCCAGGGGCAGCCCTCGACAAACACTCCCTCCTTGGTCTCTCAGATAACAACTGAAACGTGTTCTTCATAGTCCTCAGCAGGTGCCAGTGGACTGAGCCCAGCTGCCTACAGTGGTGACCAGATCCATAGTACCCCTCTGCCCGGCCCTCCCTGCTCCTATGTCACTCTCCCCAGGGATGCCTGTTCTTGGGGTACATCCAGGAACTCTGCTTTCCCTGAGGGAACCAGGCTAACGTATCACCTGGGTTCGTTTGTACATTCCAGAATGAGTCCCAGCCAGGGAGCCAAGAGGCCCCTCTTGCAGCAGAAAGGCCCAGCACTTTACCTGTTTACCAGAGAAGAGGGCAGAAGGAGAGGGAGGGGGTGCTGTCCCCATCATCTGTCTGCTCAGCTATCAGGCTGGAAGTTCAGGCAGGCACTCGCACCCCCAGTTTTTTTTTTTATGTTTTATTTATTTTTGAAAGAGAGAGAGAGAGAAAGACCAAGTATGAGCAGAGGAAGGGCAGAGAAAGAGGGAGACACAGAATCCGAAGCAGGCTCCAAGCTCCGAGCTGTCAGCACAGAGCCCGACGCGGGGCTCGAGCCTATGAACCACGAGATCATGACCTGAGCCGAGGTCGGACGCTCAGCCGCCTGAGCCACCCAGGTGCCCCACTCACAGCCCCAGTTTTTAAAATTGCAGTAAAATATACATAACATAAAACATACCATTGTAACCACTTTTAAATGTACAGCTCAGTTGGCATTAGGTATATCCACAGTGCTGTGTAAGTATCCTCACCATATTTCCAGAATTTTTCATCATCCCAAACAGAAACTCTGTGCCTTTTAAACACTAATTCCCATTCTCTGCCTCTCAGCCCCTAGCAACCGCTGCTCTGCCTCCTGTCTCTATGAATCTGTCTGCTCAGGGTACCTCATGCAAGTGGAATCATTCAACATTTGTTCTTTTTCTTTTCTTTTTTTTTTTAACTATTTATTTATTTGAGAGAGAGAGAGAGGGAGTGAGCAGGGGAGGGGCAGAGAGAGAGAGAGGGAGACAGGATCCGAAGTGGGCTCTGTACTGACAGCAGAGAGCCCGAGCGGGACTCAAACTCACCAACCGCGAGATCATGCGCTGAGCCAAAGTCGGACGCTTAACCGACTGAGCCACCCAGTCGCCCCCTGCTTTTTTAATTTTTTAAATTTTCTTTTGGTGTATTTCATTTAGGATAATGTTTTCAAGATCCATTCATGTTGTAGCACGTGTCAGAATTTCACATCTTTTTATGGCTGAATAACACATTGTGTTACAATGATACGTTGCCCGTAGAGACCACATTTTGTTTATCCATCACCCACCCATGGACATTTTGTTTCCACCTTTGGCTAGTGTGAGTAGGGCTGCTATGCACTGGGGTGTAAAATATCTGAGTCCCTGTTTTCAGTTCGTTGGGGTACACCCCTATAAGGTCTGCCCCACTTTTAAGGTAAAAAGAATGAGGAGACACAGAGTGAACTCTCAGGCTAGTGGGAAGCCAGGGAAATACAGGGATGCTTTCTCAAGGGCTTGTCCTGCTCTCGTCCTGCCTGTGTTTGGCGGGGGTGGGGGTCGTCTCCTCCTGGCTCAGTTTCCCATTCACAGCAAAATCAGGATGGGAAATTGCCCACACAGCCGGGCTAAGCTGAGCGAGCCAGCAAGAGGAGCTTATGTTTTAATGATCCCGGGGAAAGTGACGGGGGGGAAGGGACCAGAGGAAGAAGAAAGGAGAGGGTGGAAGAGGAGAGATACCTCCAGCGGCAGTGGTCCAGAATGCACAGCCTGCCGAGGCCAATGCAGCCAGCCAGCCACGTCGCCCCACCCCGCCCCCACTGCCAGGTGATGGATGCGGAAGAACAAAAAGGCAGGCAGCAGGAGAGAGAAAAGCGCTGAGGCTGCGTTTTGCTCTAAAGGGCAGGCAGCCCAGAGCCTGCAGGCAGGAGGGGTGGGCCCGGTGGGCACAGCTTGAGCAGGGGTGCAGCGGGCCGAGCCTGCACAAGGACAGGAGGGGTGGGGGGCTCCTTCGCCTGCACTTCCCAGATGGGACTTCTGCCCACCCACAGCTGTCTGGTGAAAGGGGAGACCCGTGTTCTCCTGGGGTTGATAAGGGACCTCATCCCAGCGCTGGGGGCCCAGGCAGACCCACCCCCGCGGCAGCCTTCTAGGCTTACAGGTGAGCCTGGCTATTTTTAAGGCCAGAAACAAGGACACTCATGTTCTTTGATGAAAAGGCACCCACCCCTCTCCCAACCTGTGTCCCTCCACCCAGACCCAGGCGAAAATATCTTCCCCTGGCTGTCCTCTGCCCAGAGCAGTGCGGCTTCCTTCGGAAATGAGCACTCAACGAGGTGCTTCTGCGGACAGGGCTCTCGGCCGGAGGCTGGAGATCTCTCTCTCCCAACCCTCTGGCCGGGCCTGCCTGTGAGCCTGTAAGAGCTCGCGGTGCTACAGTCAGGGGCTAGAGATCTGGAGGCAAACCGCGGCCTGACATCACCGGGCGCCCCGTGAGCCCAGAGACAAGAAGCTGGAACCGTCCCAGCCGGCTCAGCGTGCCTTTGTGCTTGCCCAGTGACAAATGGCATTAGTGGCTGTAAATTTAGCCAATCCCTTTAAGAACAGCCAGGCATTAGAAGCATTACCTCCTCCTCCAAAGCCCAGGACGACTGGGTGACCTGCGAACCAGAGGAGACGATTCTCTCCTCTGCCACCAGCCCTTCTCTAGGGCATCCATCATTCCACACCCCAAAAGGAGGCGGCACCGCACCCCTCACCCTTCATCAGACCCTTTTCCTCAGGCCCTCGGCACTCAACTCACCCTGGGTCCCTTTCTGGGAGCTCACAGCCTGGGAAGGGCTCGATTTCTGCTTTCCTGATTTGTTTGTGTTTTCCTGGTGCGGCTCTGGGGGGCTTTTGGCTGCTGCGAGGGGCCTAGCCTCTTGGACCCGAGGCCAGCTGCAGGGTAGCCGTGCGGTGCTGTGGGGGGCCTGCTCCGGGCTCCTGAGCTCATGGGTCCGTCCACCCATCCCAGGTCCGCAGACAGAGGTAGGCGCGTGTGAGCTGTGGGCGGGCAGGGGGGCCCAGCACGGCACTGCCACTCACCTCGCGTGGAATGAGGCCACCACTGTCTCCACCCCGCTTTTGCCATGGCCATCCCTCCCTCAAGGCCCCCCTCCTGCAGTAGCAGCTTCCTGGTGACACAAGGCCCACCCCCTCTTCCCTTCTTAGTTCCCCTCTGTGCTGGTAACTGAGACCTTCACCCAGAGCCTGCAAGGACAGCTCTCTCCTCTGCGGGCTGTCGGGCAGCCCCCAGGGCCGAGCCAGGCCACAGCCGCCAGCGGAGACTGGGGGAGGAGAGAGGCCACTGCTTAGGGACACAGGACGCCCACGGCTCTCCCAAGGAAGCCGTGGGAACCCCCTTCCTAACTCCTGCTGCCAGCCCACGCTCCACCTCCTGCCTCCTGCGTAAACAAGCCTCGGAGAGAAGGCTTTTCCCGGGCCACCTGCTGCTCTCTCACTCTGCCACTCCAGGCAGTGCTGGCTCTGGGGACTCTGGGCCACACTGGTGTTTGCCAAAAAAAAAAAAAAAAAAAAAAAAAAGCAGGGGGATTCGGGGACACCTCCGCATACAGGAGCCTCAGGTCCCCAACCACCGGAAGTAGGAAAGTTCACATACACTCAGAGCTGAAGGCGACCTCAGAAATCAGCAACACTGACTGTCAGCATGGGGGATACCTGGTACCCTCTGCATGTCCAGCAGCGGAGTCTCCAGTATAACCTTCGTCGTTGAAACATCAGACAGGGTGTTAGCTAGCATACTGTTCTCCAAACTGCGGGTCTCAGCCGTTTGCTGGGCTGTAAAATACACCCATGATTTCAGCATTTAAACATATGTAACTCAATTGAGAGTATCAGTGAGTGACATTCGTCATAAGCGTAAGTGTCGTCCTGTGGAATTTGTGCCTCACCTATCCACGGAAAATGTATTTCTTCCGCAAGGCGTGGCCAAGAGTTTAAAGTAAAGTGGCAAGGGGCAGTGGGCTTTCCAGACTTCAATGAGATCCTGAATCACAGGTGGAGCCTGGGATTCTGCATTTCTTTTTTATTTCTTTTTTATTTTTTTAATGTTTATTTATTTTTGAGTGAGAGAGAGAGAGAGAGAGAGAGAGTGCAAGCAGGGGAGGGGCAGATAGGGAGGGAGACACAGAATCGGAAGCAGGCTCCAGGCTCTGAGCTGTCAGCACAGAGCCTGACGCGGGGCTCGAACCCACGAACTGGGAGATCATGACCTGAGCCGAAGTCGGACACGTAACTGACTGAGCCACCCGGGCGCCCCAGCGATTCTGCATTTCTAACTGGCACTGAGAGCCCCACCTGTTCCAGGCACTGCCCCCCACCTGCTCCAGCACTTACCCCCACATGTTCCCTCAGTGCTAAGCACAGGCTACCTCTTGACACCCCCTCCCCTCCCCTCTGCTGTTACCCAACTCTTGTCCTGCTCTTGGATTTTGTATGGGCTTTAATCTTGTCTTGACAAGACTGTATGATCCTCAAGGCCCGCTCCAGCCTATACCTGTCACACCCCAAGGCCAGGACGGCAGACCGGTCTGCGGGTCCTCCAGCCCTCCGTGCTGGTGCATCCAGCTCACTCCTTCCCTGAGAGCAGGCCTCCTCGGCTCTCCCGCCCACCGCCGCTGGCCCAGGCTCTCCTCTGGCCCCTCCCAGCCTTTAGAACATTAAAGCCAAGGGTATTGGGGGTGGCCCTGTCCAATCCCCCCTTCTGCCGGCCACCAAGGCTACCTGGTCCTAGAACAGGACTCCAATCTCTTCCCACCACATTCAAGTGCCTCCTAAAGCCATTTCACTCCAAATAACAGGAACTAGAGGGCAGTGAGGAAGCCACCTGATTCCTGCCAAATCCCTGGTGGTAGGAAGTCAGGCGACTTCCTCACTGCCCCCGATCCTCAGGCAGGGTAATAGAATGGTTATAACTTCAGTGCTGGTGAAACTACTTCCTAGCTCTGGGACCTTGGGGCAGCCTTCTTCCTCGTCCTCAGTCTAGAGGACGAAAGCACCATCTCAAAAAGCATTGTGAAGATTACGTGGGAACTCAAGAGAAAGTGTTCGACATAGCCACGCATACAGCAGGCACTCAATTACTGCTTGTGATTACCATTTGACATCACAACGCCCCCCCCCCCCCGCCCAGCTATGCCCCACTCTGTCTTCTGCAAATTCTCCCCCTCTGCCTCTCCAAACTGAACCCTCTCTTGGGACCTGGCTCCAGATATATCTCCTCTATGAAGCCCTCCTTGGTCACTCCGACCATCATTGGTCCTGCTGCTTCTGAACTCCAGTTCTCCATAGACCCCACCACTCCCTAATGTCTCCCCTACTCTGAACTGCCTGTGTCTTGCTTGGGCCTCAGTGTGGCCCTCCCCACACTGGGTACTCCAGGTTCCTGGGTTTCCCTCAGCTCTGCCAACCTGCGTGGACTGCCTGAGACCCATTCTTCCTCCTCCATGGGCCCTGGGGGTAGACAGGGTGGGCCTCAGCACCGACCGTCAAAAACTTCAGGGTTGATGGACAAAGAGTGAAAACGAAGTCAGAGCATGCCAGGAAGGGAGAGCAACAGCGTCCCGCTCTGAACCCAGTAATGCACCCATGAGAGCACCCGGGATTAAGGCCAGGAAGTTCTTCCAAGTCTGGTGGCCCCGGCACCCCATGCCCTGCTTCTCAAGTGACAGGCTCTCCAGTATCTCTCTCAGGGTAGCCAGGGTCCCTAGTCAGCTCGCTCCCTTCTGGCAACCGCTTCCTGAACCTGAGGCCAGCTGGAGCAGGGGCGACACCGTGCTGTTTCTGAGAGCCTGGTGGAACGGGAGGCCTGGAACAGGGTCCACAAAGCCTGGCTTGTGGACGTGCCCCAGAGCTGGGAAGGCCGAGCTGGCTCACTGTGAGAACAGCATCCCTTCCCCTCTGCTGTCCTCATCTCCAGGGACAGCTCGAGCCCGCCTCCCAGATGCCGTGCTGACCAGCCAGCTCACAGTGACCCTGTCCCTTAGAACGTCTGCAGCGGCCACCCACTGGGTCTTCAGCCCCTGCCCTGCCCCTGTCCCTGCCCCCTTAGATGACTAACTCCTTCTGCGAGGAAGCACAGCCACAAGGCAGAGACTGCAAATGTCCATTTGGGCCACGTCTGGGCCACGGGTATTTTATTTGGCCTGTTCGGTATTTTTAAGATACCTGAGCCACCACTTATAAGTCAAAAGATTTCATGTAGAATTCCACATTTCTGATTTTCTTGAACAATTAGGAAACCTAGCAATGCTAACCCACCTTTCTAGGTTGCAACCATCGGCTAGAGCCAAGCAGGGTTGACCCCTTTGGACAGAGCATGCAATCTCCAGTCCTCCACAGATGCCCCCTCTCCCTAAGGTCTCCCCACTGCCCACAACCACACTCTCATGTGGCTCCGCTCACTCCCACATGTCGCCTGCCTGGCCCTTACAGGCATCTGAGCTCGAGACCCCCCAGCAAGGAAGTAACCGCAGGTGGTCTGTGACTACAAAAATGAGGAGTGTCCCTAAGAACTTGCAGGTCAGGCTCAAGGATTGTACCCTGGGAGTTACAACGTGAAATCAACACATGGCAGTCCGAACCAAAAATATGCAAAGTCATCACAGAAAGGGAGGGAAAAATATGGCTCCAGACCAGTAGGACTCAACCATAACCTGGCCGAAGATCACCACAGAGCCATTGCAGGGAGGCTGTGTCACTCTCAAGGTCCTGGGGGGTGCACTGGAAGCAAAGAAAATAGCCAATCACAGAAGGCAGTGCACCCCCAAACTCTGTCCAGGGAATGGGGACCCCCCCTCCTGGGTGTCTTGAAGGAAGGCCAAAGTAAATGCAGGGTTATCCCACTGCTCCCCTTAATATCCCCTCCCCCCCACCCCTCACAGTCCAGCTTGGCCCTGATGTGGCTTCCTCCTTCCTCAGCTCAACTATGAGCTCTCAGAGGCCGAGAACATGTCTGCTCTTTCCCTTGCCCCCTGGAGCCAGACCTGAGCGCACTGTCAACATTCAGTTGACCACAGAGTGTTTGATGATGCATTCCCACAAATGAGAGAACGGTTAGCAGGTAACTGATGCTCTGTCCCCTTGGTATAAGCAGACAGGCAGCCGCCAGCTGCTGAGGGGCACAGAGACGAGTGGCACACAAACAGTGGAACCAGCAGAAAGAGCTGGTCTGGGCACAGGCCCCTCTCTGGCTGAGTAGCCTGCACGTATCACACACGATGCCTGAGGCCTGCTGGACAGCAACCACGGCAATCTTGAACTTTATCCAACGCCCCGGGCTCCTATGGTTCTCTCCGAATTCTCCATGAACCACAGGGAGATGAAAAAACAAAACAAAACAAAGCAAAACAAAACAAAACAAAAAACCCTGCACAGCAAGAGCCCAGGAGTGTAAAACCCATAGAAACAGAAGGCCAGACCCTCGTTCCAGGTCGTCTCCAGGTCCAGAGACCGCACAGCCATGGCTATTTCTGCCTTTGCTTGGAGAACCCCGGGGAGGGCTATCCTGCTCAGGACTTTGCCTGAAGCCGGAAAGAAAACCATCAACACTGTATTCCCCACAGACCGCTGTTTTCCAAAGTGTTTTCCTCTGATACCATACTTATTTCTCAAAGAAAATTCTAAATGGCTCCCCCGATAGATAAAAGACAGTAATAACGGACACTTACTGAGCATTTTACTATGTGCCAAGCCCTGCGCTAAGGCTTAAGGTAATCCAACAACGCAGGCACCGTTTTTGTCCCCGTTGTACAAACTGGGAAACTGAGGCAGAGAGGAATGGCCCAAGGTCACCTGGCTAGGCAGAGGCTGAGTCAAGATTTGACCCCAGAGTGGCTCTGAGATATGGCTGCTCTGATTAAATAGCAGGGAGATGCCCAGGGCCCCACTCACTCAACATCCCTATTCCTTGCCCAACATGTCCCCCAAAGTGCCACACTTGTGGTCGTTCCTGAAGTGGGCCCTGGAACCAGCTCCAGATCATGGCTTTATGCCTTTGCAGGGGACCAGGGGGAGCTGCCATCTGATGTGAACTACCCAGGTGGTCAGAAGCTATCTGGAGAGGCCTAGAAGGGGTTCTGGCTTCATGCCCCTAGGGTCTGAGCAGCCTACTCCCATCTCTCAATAACCCCATTGCCTCTCAATAACCCCGGGCGTGAGTAAGGCAGGGCCTGTGTTCCCACCTCTCTTTGACAGATGGGGACCTCGGAGCAACGTGCCTCTGGCCTAGTGACAGTCCTGACTCCAGCCCTCAGTGTTCCCCTAGGACCAGCACCATTGCAGAGTCCCTGTCCTTGTAACACAAGCCAATGAATCCCTGAAGGCACCCACCATGTCCTGCCGTGATGAGATGAAGGTCCGAGGGATGAAGTGGAAAACGGACAGGATAGAAAATCTAAAGGTCCTACGTGCTGCCAAGACTTCTGGAGATAGGTCGTGGGAAAGCTACACGCTGCAGACCACAAACATTTGCTGGCTATTTTCACCTGGGAGAACACAGCGCCCCGATGACAGAGGTCTGCGGCAACGGGTGGCTGAGCCAGGGAGGAGAGCACTTGGCCAAGGCCATGTTGAAGACTCAGGTATTGGTAGTTCTCCTGAGGCTGATTTCCCCAAAGGTTTCTCCCTGGGACCTTGTGGGGGTCAAGTACCCGGGGAAATAGGCAGCCAGAAAAGTCTGAGCTTCAGATCACTTTGGCTGGGAATCCACTAGGGTACGAGTTCTTGAGGACAGGGATCACTTTGTCTTTCCCATCATTCTATTTCCAAGGCCTGGCACAAAGTGGGATTCCAGAGAAGATGGGGAGAAGGACCCTGGGCTGCCCTCAGGAGGCCTGTGGAATTGCCCACCCTGGACACCTGTGCCTTGGAGCTCTCTCCCCTGGGCTAGGCTGGGGTAGCTGCCATAGAATCTCCCAGATGTAGCCCGATGCCTTGCAGAGAGCCCGCCTGGTGGCAGAGCCTGGGTGGCTGTTCTCAGTAGCCCGTCACAGTGCTCGGGCTCTACTTCCCATCATCCTTGCAGTTAATTTCACCCACTAGAGCACCGGTGAGCAGCAGATAACCTCTTTACATGCAGACAGCAGGAGCAGTCTGTAGCCAGTTACAACCGCAGGGAGCAGCCCGAGTAGTTAACTGGCAGATAATTAACTGAGAAATTCCCCACAGCCCACTGCACACTCCTCTGAGACAGAAGGAGAATAGTCAGAAAGGGGCCTCCCACTGTCTCGACAGTCACTGGGTTTCACCCCAGAATCCTAGGAGCTTAGAAGCAGAAAAGACCTTACAAATCATGGAGCCAAGTGCTGGCGAGGACGTGGAAAAAGCAGAATCTTCATGCACTGATGGTGGGAATTGAAAACGGTGCTGCTGCTTTGGAAAAGGGTCTGGCAGTTCCTCAAATGATTCAACGTTTTAGGTATAGGCACAAAGGAAATGAAAATAGACGTCCACATAAAAACTTGTGTGTGAATGTTTCGGGGAGCATTGTTAATAACAGCCAGAATTTGGAAACTACATACACGTTCACCAAATGATGACGCATCAACAAAACGTGATTTCCAACTCTCCGTCTCTGTCTCTCCATGCAGCGGACCGTTATTTGGCCGTAAAAAGGAATGAAATGCTGATATGTCCGAAAACATGAACGAACCGTAAAAACATTGTGCTACGTGAAAATCACAAAAGAGCATATGGCGTATGATTCCATTAATGGGAAATGTCCAGCATATGGGACAGAATAAAGAGACAAAAATTTCACTGGTGGTTGCTTAGGGCTGCGGGGGACAGTGGGATAGGTGAGAAATAGGTTTGTTTGTTTGTTTGTTTCTGAGGCGCTGTAGGTATTCTAAAGTTTTGGTTGTCCATATCTGTGATTATATTGAAAACCACTTAATTATACAGTGCAAAGTAGGTGAACTGTATGGTGTATGAATTATATCTCAACAAGGCTCTTTAAAAAATGTAGTGTATCTATACAAGCTGGCCCCAGGATAATTGCCTTGGGTTGGATCTCTGGCTGATTAGCTTGGAGATCTCTCCAGAGAAAACTATAACTATGAGAATCAACTCAGACTATAAATGAATCAACAAAACCCTGAAAAACAGAGTCTAAGTTCCTACTGAATCCGGGAGATATGTCTATAGCTTCCGCAGAAAGGATTCTACTGCCTCCCCAAAGATGGAAATCCATCTCTGGGTGTGGCTCCATCCATCCATGTATCATCCATCCACCCACCCATCCATCCATCCATCCACCCATCCATCCATCCATCTACCCATCTACCCATTTATCATCCATCCATCCACCCATCCATCCACCCACCCATCCATCCACCCATCCATCCATCCGTCCATCCATCTGTCCGTCCGTCCATCCATCCATCCGTCCATCCATACATGCATCCATCCATCCACCCATCCACCCATCCATCCATCCACCCATCCATCCATCCGTCCATCCATCCATCCATCCGTCCATCCAGACATGCATCCATCCATCCATCCATCCATCCATCCATCCATCCATCTGTCCATCCATACATGCATCCATCCATCCATCCATCCATCCATCCATCCATCCGTCCATCCATCTGTCCATCCATACATGCATCCATCCATCCATCCATCCATCCATCTGTCCATCCATACATGCATCCATCCATCCATCCATCCATCTGTCCATCCATCCATGCATGCATCCATCCATTCATTCATTTATTTCAAAAGCACCTAGTCAAGCTTGGTGTTAGGTGCTAGCGATACAACAGGAAAGGTAGGAAAGTAATCAGGCAATTGACATTATTTCTGTGGGGCCCAGAGGAGCAGTACCAACACTCAAAGCAAATACTGAAAATGTTATTAGCTTGCTCTAGTTGACAAAAAAAAAAAAAAAATGCAAATGTAACTACTACTTACTCAACCAAGGAGAAACCTTAGAAAGTAAAGTCATCAATTGTGAGACCCACCATTACTTCATGAGCCACAAAGAAAAGGGCTGCCAATTAAACTATGACATAATGTCTTAATGACGGTCATATGAGCCCCATGTGGCTTTGAGATCATTTCCTCTCTACTGAGGCATTTGGAGATTTCTCCTACTTTCGGTGGCATTGTTTCGCCTGTATAAGAATGCCAATTCTTGTTGTCTTATAGGAAAGTAAGAGACTGCAATTCTTTCCCCAACAATGAACATTTGCTTTTCTAAAACAAATCAATGCCCTACTGCTGTTTCTGCGCCCTTCTGCACACACAGTAACCTTTGGTGTCATTAAGTAATCATGGTAAGATCTTTCTGAAGACAATTTTGAATGACAATTACACTTAACATGTGGAGAGCCAACAGTGTACCTAATTCAACTGAGGTCATGACAGTCTGAACAGCATGACCACGTTCACACCCGCTCGGGCAATGACAGCTGTCATCCCTGCCATGTGGCTGATGGCCAACGGTAGAAAGATGCACTGTGATTTCAGATATTAACACATGAAAACAAAAACAAAAACAAAAAAACAAAACAAAACAAAAAAAAAACAAACCCATGCTTCCTAGAAGCAATAAAATGGGCAAACCAATCCCTTATATTACAGGTGAGGAAACACAAGCATGGGGCTGTGACAGGACACATCCCAAATCAGAAAACGAGGACTGAAATACTTGTTAGCTGAGATTTGCACCCCTGTGTTATTTTCTACTCCCTCAGGCTACCTCCAGGAGACCGCCATCTTGAAGCTTCTCTTACATTTTCTTGCTAAAAACAAAAACAAAAACAAAACAAAACAAAAAAACCAAAAAGTCTCTTAGAGCATACGTGACAGTAAGATTAATATATCAGTATCTACAGTCTTCGTCCTACAAGCCCTGTGAAGACAGGTAATGAGAAACCCTGTTCCAGTGGCATCTAAGGGACCAGTGGGCAGACTTCAAGCAGTATGACAAAGCTGTAATCATCAGGACAGTGTGGCACTGGCACATGAGCAGGCACTCAGATCAATGGAACAGAATAGAGAACCCAGAAATGGACCCACAAACATATAGCTAACTAATCTTTGACAAAGCAGAAAAGAATATCCAATGGAATAAAGACAGTCTCTTCAGCAAGGGGTGCTGGGAAAAATGGACAGAGACATGCAGAAAAATGAACCTGGGCCACTTTCTTACACCATACACAAAAATAAACTCAAAATGGATGAAAGACCTAAATATAAGATAGGAAGCCATCAAAATCCTCGAGGAGAAAACAGGTAAAAACCTCTTTGATCTTGGCCGCAGCAACTTCTTACTCAACATGTCTCCAGAGGCAAGGGAAATAAAAGCAAAAATGAACTATTGGGACCTCATCAAAAAATAAAAAGCTTCTGCACGGCAAAGTAAACAGTCAGCAAAACTAACAGGCAACCGACAGAATGGGAGAAGATATTTGCAAACGACATATCAGATAAAGGGTTAGTATCCAAAATCTATAAAGAACTTACCAAACTCAACACCCAAAAAACAAATAATCCAGTGAAGAAATGGGCAAAAGACATGAATAGACACTTCTCCAAAGAAGACATCCAGATGGCCAACCGACACATGAAAAAATGCTCAACGTCACCCATCATCCGGATAATACAAATCAAAACCACAATGAGATACCACCTCACACCTGTCAGAATGGCTAACATGAACAACTCAGGCAACAGATGTTGGCGAGGATGCAGAGAAAGAGGAACGTTTTTCACTGCTGGTGGGAATGCAAACTGGTGCAGCCACTCTGGAAAACAGTCTGGAGGTTCCTCAAAAAATTAAAAGCGGAACTATCCTATGACCCAGCAACTGCACTACTAGGTATTTATCCAAGGGATACAGATGTGCTGTTTCCAAGGGACACATGCACCCCAACACTTGTTGATAGTAGCACTATCAACAATAGCCTAAGTATGGAAAGAGCCCCAAATGTCTATTGATGGATGAATAGATAAAGAAGATGTGGTATATATATACAATGGAGTACTACTCGGCCATCAAAAAGAATGAAATCTTGCTATTTGCAACTACACGGATGGAACTAGAGGGTATTATGCTAAGCGAAGTTAGTCAAAGAAAGACAAATATCATATGACTTCACTTATATGAGGACTTCAAGACAAAAACAGATGAACATAAGGGAAGGAAATAAAAAATAATAAAAAAAAACAGGGAGGGGGACAAAAACATAAGAGACTCTTAAATATGGAGAACAAACAGAGGGTTACTAGAGGGGTTGTGGGAGGGGGGATGGGTTAAATGGGGAAGGGGCATTAAGGAATCTACCGAAATCATTGTTGCACTATATGCTAACTAACTTGCATGTAAATTTAAAAAATAAACTAAGTAAAAATGAAAAAATATATATAAATTGGTAAAAAAAAAATTTTTTTTTCTTTCCCTGTAGCTGAATAAAGAGTGGGTATATAGCCTTCAAGGTGAGGGTAGATCCCGTTAAAATGAACAGAGATACACTTCCCCGAATGCAAGGTCAAAGCCTAAAGGCCAAACCAGAAACAGGCCTGCCCAACAAACATGAACACAGAGGCCTGTGGCAACACCATCTGTGTGGCTGACCAGGCGAGGACACATCTCCGATTTCAGCGAGGAGCACGTCTTGCCAGGGAGACACCAGTGTGACATGTAACTAATATGACACAAGCCACCCTGGGATGGATGGGACAAGTAACCACTGAGCACTGGTCAGGGATATCAGGGGTGGGGGCTGGGGGGAGAAGGAAAGAACTGGTTAGGTCCAGCCCTATCCAAGGGAGGCACCCAACATTATGGTTTGATTTGTAGTGACAAGCCAGGAATGGAGCTGGGGACATCAAGCTACCGCAGCACAAAAGAAATATCCCTTCGTTCTGGCTCTACTACCCTTGGCTCAGAGTGCAACAGGTGCAGTCATTCCCTCAGTGAGTGCCAGGCACCGAGCTAGACCCAGGGATACCAGGTGACTGAGCTGTGGCCTCTGCTCAGAGGACACCCCCAACACCCCGCCGCCCAGGGTGGCGGAGAGAAGATGGTGCCTTGTAGGCATTCCTGTCCAGAGCCACAAAGACACAGGTTCAAGGGCACGTGTGGGAGTCAGCACAGAGGGATGGGAGTGGATAAAACACAGCGTTCAGAGTCCTGCAGGCTCTGCGGCATGGCCTCCTCTCTAAGTTAGCGAATTCTCTGAGCCTCTGTCTCCCCAGCCCCAAAGCAGATGAAAGTCCCCTCTCACAGGGCAGTCGAGAGGATGACCTAAAACTATGCAAAATGAGCACCGTCCCAGGCAAACAGTAGGCAATCTATGATGCATGTATTTGATACGTTTATTTTAGAATCCAGAATGTATTAGAGGCTCGGTAAATAATGGCAAATAATAACAACGTGCCGTGGGGAAGAGGGTCAGAGAGCACATTCCTCGAGTGACCTTGCAGGAGGATCGGGAGGTCAGCCAGGTCCAGCCAGGCCGGGGAGGGGAGGGGCCTGCATCATGGAGGTCCCACCGCGCCCATGTGCTGTCCCTTGAGGCCCTGACACTGCCTCCTCTCCCGACGACCATAAGCCCAGGCGGCTGGGGCACACGAGGCTTGCTAGATAAAACAGTCCCCAAATCCTCATCCTAGCCAGCTCGGCAGGAGGGGTTGAAGGGTGTGGGGTGAACTTGGCTCCTGTGTACAGGGACAGGGATGGACACAGCTCTTCTTCCTGGGCCCTCAGGCCACAGGACACCTCTGCCTGCCCAAATTGACTCAACAAGGTGACCCTCCCAGGTGCACAGGGACATCCAGCGTTTGCTGGGCCCCAGCCTCCCATAGCTGGTGGCCCTTCCTGCCTTCCCCTGCCTGGCTGTGGGAATCGGTTCAGGACCTCCAACCCCGGACAGCAGCAGCCAGGGACACCATGGGCCCTAATGAACACAAGAATCTCTTTCCTTCAACCTCATTATCGGAGCTAAGCTAAGGAGAAGAGTGTGGGGGTTGCATGTGATTATCCATCCGAAAGGGGCAGACTGTGGATCCGTCACCGAGGAGACACCATCCAGCAGCTGGCGAACCCGAATCTGCACGGTGGAGGAGTGTAGCAGCCCTTCCCTAGGCCCTGGGATCACACACTCACCCACAGTATCCGTGTTACTTCCAGACCAGTCCTAGCTCCCTGCTCCCCACTGCCTGCGAACTTCCCTGGAAGCAGCTAAGAGCGACAGCCCATCTGTGTGCGCCTGTGGGGTCAGACACCTTCTAAGCACGCTTCACGTGTTATGCCTTTAGTGCTCAGAACGCCATGGATGCTGTTTCTGCCTCCACTGAACAGTGAGGAAACTGAGGCACAGAGGGTTATCAGACACGTTAGTTGGCAACTTAGCGAGCTGCCCTCTTCTCGCGTCACATAAAAGTGAGACTGGTTACTTTGCAGGTGTCTCAGGCCAGAAAGCGCTGGAATGTGGGGCTGGCTCGGGAACCCCCCACCCCACCCCCCGACAGGCTGAGAGAGGAGGGGCTAAGACACCCTTGGAAGGGGCCCTTGGAAAGCTCATCACGCATCACATCTGGGGGTCTTGTCTATCTACCCAAGACACGGGTGCTACCCTGACCCTGGAAGGAGGAGGGTCTCCTAAAACTTCACTGGATCTCAGGAAGGGAGCCAGACGCTTCGCTGACCTGGGTGAGGCAGACGCCCAGCCGGGCAGGTGGGCAGGGAGGGCAATGGTGGGGGCCAAGATACCTCACACTCGGCAACAGAAAGTGGACTCTATCCTCCTTGATGGACTGACTGTTCAGCCCTCAGGAATTATTTATGAAGAACTATAATAACCCGGCAACATTCGTGTTATGGGAAAAAGCTTTTATGTACACGAGTATCTCGATTATATGAAAAATGCATAGAAAAGCGATTAAAACCCAAAAAATCTCTTAAAACATCCCTCAGAGGTGGAATTAAAGCTATCTTCTATTTTTCCTCTCTCTCTCTCTCTCTCTCTCTCTCTCTCTCTCTCTCTCTCTCTCTTTTTTTCAAAAACTGAGCTCGAGCATTTTTATAAGAAAAGGAAAACTTTAGGAGCACCTGGGTGGCTCAGTTGGTTAAGCGTCCGACTTCGGCTCAGGTCATGACCTCATGGTTCGTGGGTTCGAACCCCGTGTGGGGATCTGTGCTGACAACTCGGAGCCTGGAGCCTGCTTCGGATTCTGTGTCTCCCTCCCTCTCTGCCCCTCCCCCCACTTGTGCTCTGCCTCTGTCTCTCAAAAATAAACCTGAAAAAAAAAAAAAGGCTCAGAAGTGGGCAGCATCCTGTCCACTGGTCATCCTGCGTGTCACTGCTTGATCTGGAATCTGCTAACCTCGTGGAGGGCCACAGGTGGGAAGGGGGGGTCGTCCCCCATTCCTGGGAAGAAGGCTGGGAGTTGGAGGGAAGACCGTCCCCACAAAGCACTTTCAACTCACGTCGCATGCTTCAGTATATTCAGCAAATGCCATTGTTGTCGCTATTGGCCCTATCATCCCCGTGCTTGTGCTGGGCATTGCTACAGAATTCTCTCTCCCTTTCCCATGATGGTAAGCACGGGAAGCCCCAGTGCCGCCTCACCACATACCTCCCAGCAGTGGATTCTCCTGTGGGCAAAATACCAAAGGGAAGTACATTCCCAAGTTCTGATCTTAAAGTGTCACTGCACAGAGATGGCAGATGCCATGAGCTTACTGCCGGTCGTCCCCACCCGCAGCACGCCCTGCAGCCCTGTGGGCTCTCTTGTCTAATCTTGCGCACGGCGCCGGAGGGCAGGCAGGCTGCGGGCACATCTGAGCGCCCTCGGCTGGTGCCACCCTAGCCCCAGAGCTGAGACGTGCTGCCACACCTTCCCTCCTTGCTAATGACACCACACTTCTAACTTGCTTCACACGGAAGTCTCGAAAACCTTAAATGTGAAGGAGCAGAAGTTCACAGGCTAAGCCGTGTGGTTTTGATTGTGTCTCGTGACATATAAGGCAACCAAGAAATGAGGGATGCTTGCGATGTTCCTTAGGTTGCCAAGCAGGAGAAATCTGGAACCCTGGTAAGACCCCCGAGAATGTCCCCAGTACGTAAAGAATTTGGCTGCATGGTCCGGGAACCAGAGGATGGACTGGAAGAGCTGAAGAAGCAATGAAGTAGAGAAGGGGGGCCAGAGCCCCACATCATGGATCCTGCTGGTGGTATATAGGTCTGTCCCTTGCACTGACTGCTGGGACCCCTTGCTTAACACAACCCAAATCCTCAGGCTAGCAAGGCCTTCCTTTAGATCAGGGGGATGGATCTGCACGCCAGCACACAGGCTGCTTCCTTGACCCATTCTTGTCCAGACAACTCCTATCCACCCTTCAAAACCCAACCTGCATGCCCCCTCCCACCAGGACTGGTTTTCTTGAAAGTTATCTGTTGAATGGTCACCTATCCACTCACACATCTGTTTCATCTTGGATGTTGGGGGCCTTTCAAATTGTTTTCTTCCTCCTTTCCTGCTGTTTCATGGAGGGTAGATGACTAGCAAATGGACGTTCAATGAATGGTAGGCTGGAATATGGACATGAAGCCTGGCGCTCCAGCAGCTTTCCTATACTATGAGGCAACTTTGAGGCTAGTAGATACTCGTTAAGCATGGCAAAGCATAAAGATAGAAAAAGCTTGGGCCCCTGATGACCACAGAACTCCCTCATCAGCCCTAGGCAGCCTGCCTCCATATTTCTTTTACATGGGAGAAAAATAAATCTCTGGGTTCTTTAAACCATTTTATTTGAGTTTCTGGTTATATGCGGCTGCAGCAGTAAGCATTTTTCTAAGATGGTCCTCAATGACCCCTACCTCCCACTATCCATGTATAATCCCCTCCCTTGAGTGTAGGCTGGACCTAATGATTCGCTTCTAACTTAGAGACTACAGCAAGTGACAGGACGTCACTTCTGTGATCTGGTTACAAAAGACCGTGATTTCCATCTTGCTGACTTTCCATTGTCTTCTCAGCTTGCACACTCTGATGAAGCAAGCTGCCATGCTGGAGAGGACCACGTGGCAAGGAACTCCAAGTGGCCTCTAGCCAACAGCCAGCCAAGTGCTAAGGCTCAGCCCAATAACCAGAAGGAACCGAATTCCATCAACAACCACACAAGTGAGTTCAGAAGGGACCTTCCCACCGCCGACACCAGCCCCAGGTGATCCCTTTTCTGCAGCCTCAAAAGAAACCCCAGAAGTAGGTAGAGGGCCCAGCTAGGCTGAACCCAGGCTCCTGACCAGCACGAAGCAGGAGAGAAGTCTGAGTTGTCTGGGGATATTTTGTTATGCAGCAATAGGTAACTAATACAGCCAACAATCGTCACCCTAACTGAATCTCTGAGCAAGATTCTCCCTTCCTTTGACTTCAGTCCCCATCAGCAAAAATGAGAGTTTGGACCGGTGGATCTCAAAGGCACCTTCCAGCTTTAAATCCTAGAATCCTATGACCTACCAAAGGTCATGCCACAGGAGACCCAGGCCTCCGGACCTCCATCCCTGGAGTGGCCAGGCTCAGGGGTCTGTTCGCTCATGGCTGCTTAGGGCCCCTTCCTTTGCTCACTGTGCCTTGATGCTTGCGGCCAGGGACAGAGACAGGACACAGTGTCTCTTTCTGTGCTTGGCACTCAGCGCCCCACACCTCTCGCGGCAGGCTTCTTGTCCTCTTGCAGACTGGAGGCCACAGGGCCCGGTAAATCCTGCCAGCAACTCTTGCTGTCCAGCGGGACTAGTCCTCAACCAGGGCCCCCTCCTGAGAAATCGAGACAGTTTTACCAACACACAGTCAGGCTGGCTGACCACCGGGCAAACAGCTCAGCTAAGCCAGGGGGCTTTCTACATTGCTTTCGCCATCTCTTATGGGTGGAATTGTGTCTCCCCAAATTTTATACGTTCAAGTCCTAACCCCCAGTATCGCAGAATGTGACCTGATTTGGAAATAAAGTCGTTGCAGGTGGAATTAGCGAAGATGAGGTTGTACAGGAGGAGGGCGCGCCCTCAATCCAATACAACTGGTCTCCTTATATAAAGGGGAAATTGGAGTTTACGCGCGCGCGCACACGCACGTGCACGCGCACGCGCACGCACACGCACACGCGTGCGCAGAGAAAACCAAGTTAAGATGAGGGCAGAGATCGGGGTGTCGCTTCTCCAAGACAAGAAATGTCAAAGATTGCCGGAAAACCACCCCAAACTAGGGGGCAGCATGGAACGGATCTTCCCTCATGGCCCCCAGAAGGAACGAGCCCTGCTGAGGCCTTGATTTTGGACTTCCAGCTTATGGAACCGTGAGAGAATAAGTTTCTGTTGTTCAAGCCACTCAGTTTGCAATACTTTGTTACAGCAGTCTTAGCAAACTAAGACACCATCTGCTCACAATGCACCTGCATACACACACACACACACACACACACACACACACACACACACACGCATACTATATGCAACACACACATGTATATACACTCACCCTGGTAATACACTTTGTGTATTACAAAAACATACACTGGGGTGCCTGGGTGGCTCAGTCAGTTAAGTGTCTGACTTCGGCTCAGGTCATGATCTCACGGTTCATGGGTTCAAGCCCCACGTCGGGCTCTGTGCTGACAGCTCGGAGCCTGGAGCCCGCTTCGGAGGCTGTGTCTCCCTCTCTCTGCCCCTCCTGCGCTTGTGCTCTGTCTCTCTCTCTCTCTTAATAATAAAGAAACATTAAAAAAAAATACCCTAAAATAGAAATTAAAAGATAAAAAAAGAAATACACCTAAGAGTTGTAACATTCTTTTCGGATGGGCGCTGATGCACCCGACTTTGGACACCACCAGCCCCGGGTGGCAGGGTGGGCACTAACCTCCGATTTCCCCTCTCTGGAGCCCACAGCGCTTGCAGTCTGGAACCCCTCATTCTGCTCTCCCTCTTCAGCTCCCTGATGCTTCCCTGCTGAGCCTGATGCCCCCTGGCAAGGGCTGTGCTCTGGCGGGGGATGGGGGGATGGAGTGGTCCCGCATCCCTGCCAGCCTGGCCCTGCCCAGACACACAAGCTTGCGCAGGGCCTGCTGTGGCCTGACAGGGCACACCGGGTGAGGAGGAGACCCTCAGGAGCACAGCCCTCATTCCTTGGATCATTCTCATGCTCTCCATTCATCAGAAGTAAACCCCATGGGGAGCAAGGATAGAGCCCACTTCAGGGTGGGGCAGCAGGACACCTGCCTTCTGTGGATACGAAGATTTCTGGCCCCTTGCTCTCAGCTAGCAAGGTCATGGGAGTGCACATGGTGTTTCCAGGTGAGAGGGGGAGGGGCAGCCTGGGAGGGAGGGAGGGTTGATGGGCCGCCAGAGAATGTGCGTGCGCTCGTGCGCTCGTTCCAGAAATCTCCGCCTGGCCCTGCTCAGCTTCCACGTGCAGCTGCCGTGAATGCCAGCCCCAGGAACACCCTCTGCCAGCCCCTCCCCAGCAGCTAGGCCAGCTGACAGACCCCAAAGACCCCAGGCATGGTGGTGAGGAGCACAGGCCTCCCATCCCTAACAGCTGGGGCACCCACAGCCAGCGGGACCAGCTACCTAATCTGTGGGGCCCGGTGCAGAATGAAAACGTGGGGCCTTGAGTTCAAAATAAGAATTTCAAACAGTGACAGCTGAGCACTGACCAAGCATTAACCCCTCTGAGCGTGGGGCCCTGAGCAGGCGCAAGACCGCACGCCTGCGAAGCCAGCCTGCCCACCGAAGAGGGCGGGCCACACTGTCCGTGACACCACAGACCTGCCCAATGAACCCTCCCCTTCTCCACGGCACATTTCAGAAACTGGGGAGGCGGGCTGGGCGGGAGTAGAGGAAAGGTTCATGTTAGGAGACCCCTGTGGCAGGGGGAAGGTAAATATTCACCTCTTTGCTCTGTCATCTGGGGGTTAGCGGAGCCCCCATATAGTTTATTACCCAGATAAAAACGATCTGAACGAGCTCCCAGTGCTAAGGGGCCTGACCTTGGCCCCATAGGAGGCAAAGCTATGTTCTCACCTTGGTTCGTCCTCTGTGCTAGTCACCCGAGTGGTTAGGCCTCATTTTCTACACCTACACATGAGGGCGATACCTTTTTTATCCCCTTCGTTAAAAAAAAACAAAAAACAAAAAACTTTTTTAATGTTTATTTTTGAGAGAGAGCAAGAGACAAAGCACAAGTGGGGGAGGGGCAGAGAGAGAGGGAGACAGGGAATCTGAAGCAGGCTCCAGGCTCCGAGCCGACAGCAGAGAGCCCGACGCAGGGCTTGAAGTCACAAACTGCGAGATCATGACCCGAGCCGAAGTCGGCCGCTCAACCGACTGAGCCACCCGGGCGCCTCATACCCTTCATTTCTTTAACCTCGCACGGTTGTCAGAACATAAATACCAGGTCTAAAATATAAAAGAATGCTAAACACAGATTATTAATACCAGTAATGATAAGAAGAAGAAAGGTAAGGGGCGCCTGGGTGGCGCAGTCGGTGAAGCGTCCGACTTCAGCCAGGTCACGATCTCGCGGTCCGGGAGTTCGAGCCCCGCGTCGGGCTCTGGGCTGATGGCTCAGAGCCTGGAGCCTGTTTCCGATTCTGTGTCTCCCTCTGTCTGCCCCTCCCCCGTTCATGCTCTGTCTCTCTCTGTCCCAAAAAACAAATAAACGTTGAAAAAAAAAAAAATTAAAAAAAAAAAAAAGAAGAAGAAAGGTAATTTTGCTTTGATCCAGCTGGGTGGACAAATGCCACGTGCTACAAACGTGTCCTTTTCGGCAGAATCTCCGGAGCCCGGGGCGGGGTGGGGGGGGGGTGCGCCAGGGCTGGAGTCCCTGCCCTCCCCAGGAGCAGCCCATTGCAGGGGGTTCCTGTGTATTTCTGCCACTTGCATATTGACCTGAGGGCCTCCCTCCTGTGGCCTCTTCTTGAACCCCGATTGGTGCCACGCTGCCACCACACACACACACAGTGCCACAGCCTTTCCGGCCACTGAGGATTTCCAGGGTGGGAGGGCCGGGAGAAAACTTTATAGGGCTCATTAGAAAAAAATGCGCTGGCTCATCTGTTGGAGGCAGGATATGAGCTCTGGGAGCAGGGGAGTCGGCCGGCCTGGCTGGGCCCCACCTGTCTCTGGGCTTCCCAGCTCCCGCTGCCCACCAGGCTCCCGCAGCAGCCAGCCCCTGCAGAATGAGGACAGGCCTCTGTAATTTTTACAGCGACTCCCTTTGTTCCTCTCTCCCTGGGGCCCCAGGAGCCAACCTCGGCCTGCGAACGGCAGGCTTGGCTTCTGCTTGGCTGATCAGAGCGATTAGTATGAGCCACTCCTGCTAATTGCTGTCCTCAGCAGCGCCAGGCCCTCCCTGCACTCCTCCCAGAGCCCTCTGCTGGCACACAGCCTCCGCCTGTTGCAGGGACAAAAGTTGCACGTCTTGGGCATCGCAGCGCCCAGGGCTCGGGGCAGGCCTGGGCCAGGATTGATCCATCCACCGAGCGGTTGAGACACACGGGCGTCTCTGCTGAGTCTCAGCCACGGCCTCCTCTCCTCGCCCCATTCAGGGGAACGCCAGGGAGCGTGACTTCAGAACCATCCCTGGCGGGAAGTAAGGTGTCTCTCGCAGGTGGAGAGCTCCCGGGTGGCTTCCCCACTGGTATCTGTGTGCAGCGGACGGGGCAGAGAACCAGCCGTCGGAATCCCAAGGGCCGGTGGGTCCCTTTCCTGCTCTATCATTTCCCGCATCGATCCAGTACTGGCCCAGCCTCCCTCCCAGTGTTGCTGTGAGCATTACTCGGGGCAACAAACTTCGTAAGAACCATGTGAGTGATTACCGGGAGCTAAGCCTTTACACCCACCGTCTCCAACCCTCCCTCTAGTCTGTGAGATGGATCCCATCTTAGGGATGAGGAAACAGAGGATCAGAAAGGCCTAGACATGATGACCACTCAGCAGGTAAGGGCACATCAGGGGGGCACAGAGGGCCGTGGGGCCAGGGGAGCGCTGTCGTGGTGCCCAGCTCTTCCTGATGCTGACGTTATGCCCTCCCACACGTCCTACCCTGAGGTTCAGGCCAGGCTGCTCTGGGCCTGAAGATGGCCACTTCCTAAAATGGCTGCCCCCACCGTCAGCCTGCTGGGACCCACGAGGTGGCCTGGTGGGAGGACTCTACGCTGGAAAATGAGGGTCATTAGCAAGGCCATGAGACCAGTTCCTGAGCAGGTCTGGACAGTAGAGCATGGGACAGGTCGTCAGACTGTGGACAAGGAAGACAGGGCAGGCACCAGAGGGGAGCTGGGATGCTCTGAGAGCATGAGGAGAGAGCTGGTCCTGGAGCGTCTGCCTTTCTGAGGTGTGCCTGTTTCCATCAACGTGCACCTTACGACACACGCCAGAATGCTGCATCTGTCTGACTCCAAGTGATAACTGTCTAAGTCCCTCTGGGAGAAGACTGATATTCACACTACAGTGTGAATGACTAACACAAACAGGTTGCATGGAGGGTGGGGGGTGGAGTGGGAACCAGAGAGCGGCACAGAAAGGGAGGCAAGAAGGTATACAAAATGGGGGTGCCTGGGTGGCTCAGTCGGTTGAGCGTCCGACTTTGGCTCAGGTCATGATCTCACAGCTCGTGAGTTCAAGCCCCGCGTCGGGTTCTGTGCTGATAGCTCAGAGCCCGGAGCCTGCTTCCAATTCTGTGTCTCCCTCTCTCTCTACCCCTAACCCACTCGCATTCTGTCTCTGTCTCTCTCAAAAATAAATAAACATTAAAAAAAAATTAAAAAAAAAAAAGATACACAAAATGGACACCTGTCTTCTCCCAACCTGGGTGTCACTGGGGGTGTTGGTCATTCTCTTCCTCGTCTCTGGTTAAGCTGCTGCTTGAAGGGACCCCCCACCCCCAATCCTGATGGCCACACAGCCTCCTGGGCGGCAGAGTTCCAGAGAAGGGCAAAGGCCTTGGAATCCAGAAACCCAAATCTAACGCTTCTGCTATTAACTAACTGACCATGTGACCTCGGGAAAGTCACCTCTCTGGGCCAGCCCGGTCTCTGTATCTGCAGAAAAGAGGTACTGAACTATCTCACCTCGGATGCCCTTTCCAGTTCTTCTATTTGTTTGCTTGCCTCCCTGTCCCTTTCCCCAGGCCTCCCGGTCAATGTACAGGCAGCAAAAGGAGCAGGCCTGGCACCAATAGGCCGCCACCTTCGTCCCCAGCTGCACTGCACAGCAGGCCGCTGCTGGCCTGGCTCAGAGCGGGTGCTCCGCCCTTTCTGGCATTCACCGTGGCCTCAGAGCAGCAGCCAGAACTGGATTCCAGACTAAATATGGAGCCCCAGCCCCAGGCTTCTTCTCCCCACCTGCAAGCCTAGGGTCCCAACCTCTGCAGTTATGGAAAATCATGCTGCGCCCCCTCTGGCCCGCCCAAAACGCTGACTCAGAAACTCTGCACACGGGCAAAGGCCAGACAAAGGTCAGGAGGGCCAGAGCAACAATGAACTTCCCGAGCAATCAAAAAACCAGCAACAGAAGGCACTTGCCTATAAAGGAAAACAGGAGCAAGCCCATTAGCTTCATGCAACGGGGAAGAATGCACAGCAGTTAAGTCCTAGAGCAGGTACAAGTTGATTCTCCAGACCGGAACAGTGACACAAGGTTAAAAATCTAAGACTGCTGACCTCATGAGGCGTTTCTCCCCTCCTCTCCACTGAAACGGGCCCGTGTGACTTTCGTCTGCCACCCTTCACAAACACACACAAAGAGGCCCACCTCTCGCGAACTGTTTAGGAGAAGCCCAGGTCCAACAAGCAGAGCCCTAAGGGTTTCCAACCTAAAACACCAGGCGGAATCCTCCCCACGATGACGCAGGGTGAACCCCCGCTCACACTCCCTTCTGCAGCACCACAGGGGTTGCGGTGCGTCGTGGGTTGGATTCTATCTCGCAAAAAGGCACGCTGAAGCCTTCACCACCACCCCACCCTGTGTACGTGGCCCTATCTGGAAGTAGGGTCTTTGAGGATGTAATCAAGGAAAGTTGAGGTCTTTCTGGTGTTGGATAGGCGCCGAAGGCAGTAACTGGTGTCTTTGTAAAAAGAGGGAAATTCAGGGGCGCCTGGGTGGCGCAGTCGGTTAAGCGTCCAGCCAGGTCACGATCTCGCGGTCCGTGAGTTCGAGCCCCGCGTCAGGCTCTGGGCTGATGGCTCAGAGCCTGGAGCCTGTTTCCGATTCTGTGTCTCCGTCTCTTTCTGCCCCTCCCCCGTTCATGCTCTGTCTCTCTCTGTCCCAAAAATAAATAAAAAACGTTGAAAAAAAAAAAAAAAGAGGGAAATTCAGACACAGGGACACGCACAGGGAGAAGGCCACGACGGAGGCAGAGATCGGAGCCGTGGATCTACAACGCAAGGAATGCAAGGAGTGGCGGCCACCAGGAGCTAGGGAAAGGCAAGGTAGGGACTTCAGAGGAAGCACGGCCTCGCCAACACCTTCATTTCAGGCTTCCGGCCAACAGAACTGTGTAAGAATAAACCCGTGTTGTTCTAAGCCACTCAGGCTGTGCTGATGTGTTACAGCGACCCCCAAAAAGCTGGTATGCACACTCACAAGAGGACCCACCACACGCCCCTCCCCTGGGCCTTGGTTTCGTTTTCTGTAAAATGTAAAAAGTGGGGCTGGCAGGCCCCTCGGGCTCTGACATCCAACTCTGGGTTCTTGGATCTACTAAGCCCCTGGAAGAGAATGGGTGCGGGGTGGGGAGAGGGGGTTAACTCAGGGAAGGGTGGAGATGAGCACAGGGCTGACCTCGCCCTGCCCACATTGTGCTGAGAGGTGATGGAAACAGGGGGGGAAAGCCACCTTAATAAAGGATAGGTCAAGTTCATCTTTGCAAGCTTGCATCTCTCCCCCCCCCCCCCAATGCAGGACGGGGGTGCGGTAAAGAGACCGAGCAGAGATTCTCGGGGGGAGATTCATTTGCGGAACAGGGGTTTTCCTTGTTTTAAATATTCACCAAGATAATAAAGGCAGACTGGGAGGGGACAGAAGGAGCAGGGAGAGAATAGCAAGAGGCCAGGACAGAGGAGTCACGGGCTCCACCAGGGCAGCAGGGAACAACACGGTGAGGGGTGTGTGGGCACCAGGGGATGAGCCAGTGAGTGTGTCTGCAGGGGTGCGCAGGGAGGGCAAGGAGGATGAAGGGGAGGCAGTTTGCGAGTCCGGGGCTGCGGGCCTGGGGGGCTAGCTAGATGATAGGAAGGCAAACCCCAGCAGGGTCATGGACAGGGACCACGTGCTGGACTTAGGGGGTGCCTGAGGTCAAGTGTCCAGGAGGCAGGTGAGTGGAATCAGAGGACAGGCCTGGGGTAGAGAGCGGATGTGACTGAAAATGGCACTCAGGTGACAACCAGGGCCACCCAAGGGGGTGAGAGGACACAGGAGGAGAGCAAGTGGGGGAAGGTGCTGGGACTAGGACCCCAGGAAGTCCCCCTTTGACAGGCCACTGAGAACAGGGAAGATGTGTGGAGCAAGGAAGGCATGGGGGGTGGGGAGAAAAGTGGTGTGGGGGCCAAAGGCAGTGAGAGTTGAGGTGGGAGGGGCTCTCAGGGGGGGCTCCGGCCACCAGGAGAGCCAGCACAGCAACGGAGCAAAGGCAGAATGGCCACAGAGTTGGCACACAGGAGTGTCCCGGTAAGGCCAGCTTGCGCCACTGCTCCCCAAAAGGCAATGAGGTCCTTAAAGCCTTGCCCCCTTCCGCTTGGCCAACTCCATGTTGGCCGTGTCCCTCCATGTTGGCCCATGTCCCTCCATGGTTACCAAGGAGGGAAAGAAGGAAGAGATGGAATGTCCCAAGATACTGTTTTCACCCGTTTCCCATTATCGAATGCACCTGCCTTCTTGCCAGCGACTTCATAGACCCTGGCGATGCCCCTAGGGTAAAACCTAGAAGAGGGAGTCAGTTATTTGGACACACTGAGAACATAACTAAGTCAGACTGAAATCTGGTGAAATGCAAAAACATACGTACCAGATCTTGAAATGTTTTTGCTTTTATATAACTCAGATGCTAAAGAAAAAATAAAGCTAAGTTGTCTTAAATATATCACAATCTTTTTGTGGGGGATAAAAACACAGCTAGAACTTGGGACTCGTGGATATTTAGAGCTGAGAATGACCTGGAAGTTTACCTAGTTGCACCTCTCCTTTTACTGGTGAGAACACTGTGGCCCCAGGAAGCCAGTTGGTGTGCCAGAGTCACCTCATTAATTAGTAACAAAGGCAGGACTGGTCCCACTGCCTAACTCCCCTCCAGGCTCCGGGACCGCCAGTCAAACCAAATCAAGGCTACCCTAGTTCAGATTCCACTCAAAACCGTGATGCCCATGTCAACAGGTTGGGAGTTTCAGTTATAGTAAAAATTGTACACCCAATGCCTTGGAGTTTGGGTATTATTTTCAAAACTGGCTTGGGGCGCCTGGGTGGCTCAGTCAGTTAAGCGTCCGACTTCGGCTCAGGTCATGATCTCGCGGTCCATCAGTTCCAGCCCCATGTCGGGCTCTGTGCTGACAGCTCAGAGCTTGGAGCCTGCTTCGGATTCTGTGTCTCCCTCTCTCTCTGCCCCTACCCCTCTCACTCTCTGTCTCTGTCTCTGTCTCTCTCTCTCTCAAAGATAAATAAATGTAAAAAAAAAAAAAATTTTTAAAAATAATAAAAAAATAAACATTAAAAAATTAAAAAAAAAAAACTGGCTTGACTCAGTTTTTATAACACTCAGAATGGCTGCCTATGGTGATATAGGCTGTGTGGATTATGTGGGCTGCGTAGCTGTGCTCTGAACAGGGGACCCAGAATCGGCCAAGACCCACCAACGTATTGCTCACCAGGCCCTGCACTTAGGAACAGAGCTGTACCTGCCTGGAAGGTGCATCTTTCCTGGCTCTCCCAAAGACTACTTTGGATATCGGCCAGTGACTGGTGGCTGGGTACCACCTTGGAGTTAATTTAAGTTGTTCCAAGTCTGAGTCTATCTAGATAGAGATAATTTTTTTTTTTTAAACTGGAAATCAAAATGGGGTGCCTAGGTGGCTCAATCAGTTAAGCGTCTGACTCTTGGTTTTGGCTCAGGTCGTGATCTCACGGTTCGTGGGTTAGAGCCCCATGGAGCCTGCTTAGGATTTTCTCTTCCTCTCTCTCTGCCTCTCCCCACCGCTCTCTCTGCCTCGCCCCAGCTCGCTCTCTCTCCCTCTCTCTCTCTCTCTCAAAAAAGAAATATATGAACATAATGTAAATTTAAAAATATACATATATAACTGGAAATCAAGGCCTTCACCTATAAATTCAGACCTCTTCCAAAAATAAAATAGATCACTAGAAAAATCAGCAAAGAGCATGCCAAGTAAATTTCCACAGGAAGAAATATACATAGCCTATCAATTCCTGAAAAATCTTCAGGCTCACTAGTAATCAAAGAAATGCAAAGCTAAATGAGGGCCAATTTTACACGCATCAAATTGGGAAGGGGGGAAAGGAATGCTAACACCCAGGGTTGGGGAAACGGGTGTTCTCACATGCAGCTAGCGGGGGTGAAAATACTCGCTGCAGGTGTTTTTTAAAAATCCCGAGACGTACGCATAACCTGGGAGTCAAGAAAATAACCAAAGGCGTCTTCAACAATTCACTACAAGTACGTCCACGGGGAAAATAAAAACAGAGGTCACAACCCGCAAGACCGCCAACTTCAAACCTCAGCTCTTCGGAGTCCGCATTAGCAGCGCCACAACGCTCACAGAGCATTCGCCCAAAGAGGAGAACATTTGCAGGTGCCTGTTCTTCGTTCTAACTCAGGTACCAAGAGTCATGAAGCTGAGGCAGGAAAAGAAAGGGTGAGACAAGAGCACGTGACACAGAAAGGGTGTGGCACTGAGCCCTACAGTCGTCCTCGGCCGCCGGGTCACGAGCTCAAAGGCTCTGAGCGGATCCTGTCCCTGGAGCGGAGGAATGACCGTCAGTGCCCCTTAGCAAAGTCCCAGCAGCCTCACGAGACTGGCGGGGACTGTACCTCTTGCGAGCTCCAGCCCTCCAAGGGGCAGCACGAAAATCCCACAGGCCCCTGTTCACAGCTTTGCGTCTTACAAGTATGGGCTCTTCAAAGCGAGCCTTTGAGGATGGGCCATCTGCCAAGTCTGCACTGGAGCCAGTGCTGGCGCCCTTCCAGCAGGTTGCCCCAGGGGTGAAGGTGATGTTGCCGTCAAGGCTGTGTTCCCAGGCCCCACGCCAACCTCACAGAAGACCATGGGGTCCTCTGATGGGCTCCAGCAACACCCATACCCTGCCCCCCCCCCCCACCCTTCCAAGGGAAACTGCGGAGAACAGAAGACACACAGGAAACAAATGGAAGAGATTGTCCCTGTCCCCCAGACAGGTGCCCTCTCTCCTCACTAGCCTTTCTAATGTGCTTTTAGAGCCACTAAAGACCTTCCCGGGTGATGGAAATGATCTTTAGTTTGGTCTGAGCAATGGTTACAGGAATACAAACATCTGTCAAAATCCCTCAGGCCATGCGCTAAAGATTCATGCGTTTCTCTTGTATGTAAGTTATACTTCAGTAAGTACTGTTTTAAGAGGAAAAACGCATTGATGGCTACAGGAAGCATGATCAGCAAACCAAATGGTACAGAGCCAGGTTCCTGGCCTTGGGGGCTGTGAGCAACAGAGGGGCAGGAAAGACCCTGGGGGGCAGCGTGGAGGGATGAACCAGATCTGTGGTTTCCGGCTGGGAATCTACGAAAAACACATATTCTTGGGCTCTATCCTACTTTCTGAATCCCACATAGAATGAGTTTGGGGAACAGAAATCTGCGTTTTGATAAGCTCCTTGGGTGATAGTAATGTTCCCTGGGGTCCAGGACCAATATCTAGAAACTGTGGCCAATGTGCTTATAAAGGTTCTGACCTTGAGGGGTCACAGTCCCTGGTTCTTTGCAGAAAGCAGTATACGGCCAAGAGAAGGGTGGAAATAAAATGGGGTGATCAGAGTTGGGCGACACAGGAAGGCTTCCCATCTTACACTCTCTCCAGTCAAAAGCCTAAACCCTGACATTAAACCTCAAAAGGGTGACCCTACTCCGTTGTGAGGTTTGTGTACTGCTCAAAGACATCCGTCGAAGACACTGAATAAGGGCGGAGAACCAGCTCATATCCCATGTGTCAAACCATGTGCCCTAATGCAAGGCTGCAGCCACCTGCAGAGGAGAAGTGGAAAGACCTGCTTTCCTCCAAATTCATCCACCAAGATAAAGGGTGCCTTTTCCTAACCCTGACAAAGGTGCTGCATAGGTTAACAGAGCTTAGTCTGCAGACCGAGCAGGGTCAGGAACCGCTCATGTTCTTTCAACAGAGCACGTGTTTTCAGTCCTGGCTCCCTGAGAACAAGAGAAGTGATTTGATATTCAAGGCACCACCTGTCCTGCCTCTTTCCATCAGTCCCCAACTCCACCCTAGCGCTCCTTGTCCCTTGTCCTTCCCCAGATATTACCTGCTTTCTGCCCTTCCATGGTCGGGTTAAGCTGCTCCCACCGCCTATCAAACCTCTCACCGGTCACCTACCCAGTCATTGGCGCCTTTCGCAACGGGATCGGTGCTCCCGCCCAGCTCAGGTGCCCAAGCACAGAGGACGGAGCAGGGAGGAGGCAGGCATGTTCCAGGTCCCGCAAAGCCGTATGATCTTGTTGGAAGATGATTATAACGCTAATTACAATAAGGCATGAGCAAGGAGCATGTGCAGCAGGGGGCATGCTGTCTGTTAATTATAAAACTCATACAGTACCACCTAAAAATAGTCCAGCTTCCTCCCCTGCCAATCTATAAATCCAAGAGTAATGAAACCTGAGTTCAAAGCTCTCTTGGGTTGGTATCGCTCTCACTCCTATGATGCACTATGATGCACATCACACATTCCTATGACACACTTCACACTCTTAAGAAAATTAGGGCAACACGGCATTCATTAAAATTTTCTGCAGCACCTAACTCCACAGACTACCAATTGGACAGAAGTCCCTTTTTCCAGATCCATTTCTCTGTCCCTCTTTGCTCTTTGGGAGGCCTAAGAACCCGCCGGGACCAATGCTTAGGGCACTGCTGTCAGGTCACCACCGCCCCCAACCCCCAGGTAGGACCGCCCCCAGGGCCAGATGGGATGAGGGATCAGTCACACAGCAGGTGCAACCGGGGCTGTGCTCGGGCTCCGTCCAGTCCCACTGCCCAGGGGCTCCCTGGAGGTCAGCGTGAAGGTCGGCCACCATCACAGACAAGGCATGGTGAGAGGAGTGAGGAGTGACCCTAGGCGTACTGGAGGTGCTGACCCACAGTCGCCCAGTCCTCAAATGGCCCAATCAATGCCATTCCACAGATACGGACTGGCAGCTTGCTCTTCTGAGAGAGGGTGGGGCAGTGTGACCAGGCATGGGGTCTGGAGTCATGAGACCGGGGTTGGAGTCCCGACTCTGCCCCTTACCGGAAGTATCGCTTCAGGGAAACTGCTTAATTCTCTGCCTCGGTTTCCCATCTGTAAAGTGGGGCAATCCCATGGGGTTGTTGTAAGGACTGCGTGAACTAGAATCTGTAAAATGCCTAATGCTTAGTGATGGCTCAAATGATCATATTATTACCGCCACCAGTACCGGTCCTCTGCCTCCACTATCACAGTCCCTGTGATAGCTGGGACTACCCTGCGAGCTGGGAAGCCATGAAGGTACACAGATCGTCCCTGTGTGGAGAAGCACACTGGCCCCGGCAGGCAGCCCTACGTGACCCTGAGTGCCACAGAAGCCCATTCAAGGCACAGAGGGAACCCTGAGGCCAGAGGGCACAATGGGAGGGAGGCAGGGAGAGGCGGGGAGGCCTTATCTGCTGGAGGCCCACAGAGGCCCACACGGAGTCGACACCATCGCTCCATGCCTCCTCCGTCCCCGAAAGGCAGGCCTTAGGCCTGAGGGTCTTGCACAGAAAGGGTTCTCAATCCCCCTCCTTTTTGTTCTGACCTATGCCTTCACTTCGTCCCCACTGCCATCACCTCCCTGTCCCAGTCGCCTGGGCCGAGAGGCCGGTTCCTGATGGGCGTCCCTGTCCCTGGCTGCCTCACCAAGCCTCTACCCTTGGGCCCCACGGTTTGTCCCCAAACATCCCCATGAAGCTGTCAGCTCGTCTATGTACAGTTTGGGTAGAGGGTACACCTGACACTCAGGGGACCCCACCCTATAGGCCCCAGCCCCACCTGCTTTCTGGGACATATACATCTTTCTGGTGCCTCTTTCCTCGGTACATAGGCTGTCCTCCTGGGTGGGGGGGGGGAGATACCCTCTCCACCCAACTCCAGCCCCCCCACCAACCTGGAGGGCCACTGCGCCCACCTCAGACACAAGGTCCTCCCTGCTTTGTCCCACAACATCCCCAGCACTTACTTCTAAATTGAGCTCTCTGCCACTTAACGATGGCTTTTCCTGGGTGGCATTGGCGGGGGGGGGGGGGGGATGCTTAACATCTTCCTGCCCACCGCCTTCCCTCCTGCCACGGGACAACACCCTCCTGGGTGCCAGGAATGTATTCAGAGCTCAGTGAACACTTGCAGGAAGGACACACACTCTAGGCTTCAAGTACCACACAAGCCCCAGAAAGAAAGAAATGAGGTAAAGGGGGTTACGGGCTTCCTGACCCCAGAGAGCGAACCAGCCGCTAGCTGCGCTCCATTTTTGCCAAGAGAGAAAGTGTCCCCTTCCCTCCCCAACGAGTCGCTCTTCTTTCCCCTTGTCTAAGCTCCTCAGAGGAAGTGCTGATAGTCAGGAAAATGCCAGAAAAGCTGCAGGAACCCATTGAGGAGAGGGGAACATTTACATGCAACCCAGACACAGGCAGTGGAAAAGAAAAGAACAAGAAGGAAAAGTCTTGGAACAGGGAGATGGGGGCGGGGGTGGGGGGGGGGTGGGCAGGGCAGACTAAAGCCCCCAAACCTAAGGTAGTAGCAAGAATTATTCCTGAAAATACAAAGACTAAAGTGTAATTCTGGACACAGGACTGACTGGTGTGTTAGGTAATTCATACTGGGATTTGGTAGATGTCAGGATATTCCCCCACGAATGTCAAAAATCAGTGGTCAGGGGGCACCTGGGTGGGTCAGTCGGTTGAATGTCTGACTTCGGCTCAGGTCATGATCTCGCGGTCTATGAGTTCGAGCCCCGCGTCGGGCTCTGGGCTGACAGCTCGGAGCCTGGAGCCTGCTTCGGATTCTGTGTCTCCCTCTCTCTCTGCCCCTCCCCCGCTCATGCTCTGTCTCTCTCTTTCTGTCAAAAATAAATAAACAACAACAAAAAAAATCAGTGGTCAGCTGTGGTATTTGTGGAAACAGAGCCTTCCCTCACTGCGCAGTGGAAAGTGGACAGAAACGGATGTCGCAGAGCTGGGGCTGGCAGGATGTTGAAGAGGGACGTGTAATGAATGGCATGGCAAAGTCAGGGCAAGTCACGGGTAAAGGGGAAGAAGTTGGCTGTAAGGCAGGCCTGCAGAAGCGTCTCGTTTCTGGAGCAACAGACGGGGGTCTGGGATAATCGAGGCCCTGACGCTCCTGGCGAGGGGGTTAGCTGCCTTCTAATCCCCCCCCCCCCCCCCCCACCGGTGACTCTACACACTGCCAAGGGCTCCCAGGGGGCCTGTTCTCCACTGAGGTTCAGGCCACACCCTGATTCTTGGGGAATCAGGAAAAAGCAGAAATAGAGGCCGGCCTCTGGGACGGAAGAATGGGAACCCTAAGAAAGAATGCTCCACGACAGGAGAAGCAGTCTGGCACACAGGACGGACACGACCTGTGCTTCCAGGAAGAGGGCTGGTCCCAGCAAACTGTGGCCAGGGAAAAAAAGCCCCCAGCAGAGAGTATTCCCAGAAGGTGGGACAAGGGGAAAACCCCAATTTTCCAGCTAGCAGTGACATGCTTCACCAAGGAGTCAGGGGGTCCCAAGTTGTTCGGTTTGGGCCCAATCTTAGGACATAGACAACATAACTGATATAAGGGGAGGTGGATCTGGAGGTCCCCAGGGTGTTACTGCTGAAGGCTGGTCAGCATAGGTCACGCGAGAGTGAGAACTTTTCAGCAGCCTCCGCCTCCATCCTGTGACACTAAATTCTAATGAGCAGAAATCACAATTCAGACAGGAATATACCGGGAGTGGAGGAGGCAGCCCTGAGACCACCCTGTCCCTCTGCTCTAACTCTTGCTTGCCAGGTCAGAGATGTGTGTTTGGCCTCCTGAGCAAACCCCCTCACACACCAAAAGAACCCCTATGCCGATGACCCTCACCAAGCATTCTGCCAGGGAGAAAAAGCAGGGTAACTTCAGACTGGCTCTCTGGTAAACTGGCTACCCCTTGGGATGATCAGATAAATCTGAGCTTATAATAAATACAAACGTGTAGCACAACTCTGACCTAGCTGGCAGACAGGGGGCAAGCAACCATCCCTTTTTTTACTAGATAGATACAGAGACAATGGACAGATGGATGGGTGGATGGATAGACAGATGGATAGGTGGACGGATAGACAGATGGATAGATCGATGGATGGATGGATGGATGGACAAACAGACGGATAGGTGAATGAATGGATGGACAAATGGACAGGTGGATAGGTGAACAGACAGATGGATGAATGGACAGAGAGATGGATGGATGGACAGATGGATGGATGGGTGGTTGGTGGATGGATGGATGGATGGACAGAGGGACAGATGAATAGATGGATGAATGGACAGATGGATTGGTGGATAGATGGGTGGCTGGGTGGATGGATGGACAGATAGACAGATGGACAGTTGGATGGACAGATGGATGGGTGGATGGATGGATGGATGGACAGATAGACAGATGGACAGTTGGATGGACAGATGGATGGGTGGATGGATGGATGGATGGACAGATAGACAGATGGGCAGTTGGATGGACAGATGGATGGGTGGATGGATGCATGGGTGGGTGGGTGGATGGATGGACGGACTAATACTTTCATGAGCCATTTGTCAGCCAGAGGCTTTAGAGAAGCTTCCATTTAATTGTCCAATCAGAAGAATGAGGGGCCTCAAGAAAGCTTACATCTGGCTTCAGAGCCGGAAATACAGGTATGAAAAGATAATAATTAGTGTGGGTCTCTGCGGTCACACGCAGCTCCTCCTCCATGCCCTCCCCCTGAAAGAGTCAAATACTCCCACTAGGCAGACAAATGAGCACATGAAGAGAGCTGAGAAAGCAGAGCTCCATCTGGGAAAGAATCCTGGGAATTAGGGACAAGGCCCTGGGCTGCATAGAGGCCTCCCTCAAGCAGCAGAAATGCCCATTACTTCAGGAAAGGATGACAGGGGTGTGTGTGTGTGTGTGCGTGTGCTTGTGTGTGTACGTATGCACATGAGTGAGAGAGAGAGAGAGCGAGACTGCAAGAGAAAGCTGGGCGAGAAAGGGCCAATAGTTATTTCTGAGTAGGAAAAAGTCATGATAAAAAAAAAAACCACAAACATTTCATGGGGAAAGAATAGTTTTCTCAACCAGCAGCACTGAGACAACTGAATATCCATAGGTAAAGGAATAAGCTCGACTTACACTTCACATCCGACACCAAAATTCACCCCAAAAGATCACAGCCCTAAATGTAAGAGCATTACAAAACTCTTAGAAAGCATAGGAATAAATCCTCGTGACCTTGGATGAAGCCATCGTTTCTCAGCTATGACACAAAACCACAAGCAATGAAATAACAAATAAATAAGGACCCATTGGACTCCATCAAAATTAAAAACATTGGGCCTCAAAGAACACCATGAAGAAAGTGACATGACAACCCTTGGGGGAAAATACTGCAAACCACAGATCTGATAAGGGCATAGTATCTAGAGTATATAAAGGACTGCTACGAATCAACAATAAAAGGACAAAGGACCAAGTTAGGAAACAGGCAAAACTTTGAAGAGACATCTCTCCAAAGAAGATACACAAGTGGCCTACAGCCCTTGGATGAACAGGTAAACCTGAGCGTTTAATACTACAAAGCACTTGAAAAGATGCTCAACATCTTTAGTCATTAAGGAAATGCAGACCGAAACCACAGTGAGACAGTACTTCACAGCCACTGGGATGGCAAGGCTCAAAAAGACACACAATACCCAAGTGTGGGTGAGGATGTGAAGAAACTAGACCCCTCGTCCATGGCTCGCGGGACTGTAAAGTGGTCCTGCCACTTTGGAAAACAGTCTGACAATTCCTCAAAAGGTCATTACCACATAAACCCAATAATTCTACTCCAAGGTACCTATCCAAGAAAATTAAAAACAGGTCCACACAAAAACGTGTACATGAATGCTCAGGGTGGTATTATATAGTATTCATCATAATAACTGAAATATGGTAACAACCCTCAAATGATCTCTCAATGGCTAATGGATACATTAAAATGCGGTATAACCACATATTGGAATACCATTTGGCCATAAAAAGGAATAAAGCACTGATCCATGCTACAACATGAACCTTGAAGGCACTATATTAGGTGAAAGAAGCCAGACACAAAAGACCGCATTTTCTAGAACTCCATTTACGTGAGAGGTGCAGGATAGACAAATCCACAGAGAAAGAGGGTAGATGAGTTGTTGCCTAGGGCTCAGGGAGTTGGGGAGAATAAGGAAGGAGGTCATGGAAATGCGCTGGATGGCACTCTTCCAGAAAACAAAAAATGATGCATCTAGAAAATGTTCTGGATAGAAGACATTGTTGCACAACATGGTGAACATATTAAAGCCACCTACTTTTTTATTTTTATTTTCTTATTATGTTTTTAATTTCAGCATACTTAACATACAGTGTCATGTTAGTTTCAGGCGTACAATGTTGTGATTCAACAATTCTATGCATTACTCAGTGCTCATCATGACAAGTACGCTCTTTAATCCCCATCCCCTATTTCACCCGTCCCCCCCACCCCACCTCCCCAACCATCAGTTTGTTCTATACGGTTGAGAGTCTGTTTCTTACTTTGTCTTTTTCCTTTATTCTTTTGTTTCTTAAGTTCCACGTATGAGTGAAATCAGAAAAAGCCACCTACCTTAAAAGGGTGAATTTTTATGGTATATGAATTGTATCTCAATAAAGCTTTTATTTTAAAGAAATAGCAGAGAAAGAACCAGAGATGAGGGCCACGCAGGGCCATGGCATATGTTTGGGTGACCTGACTGAAGACAAATGAAGAAAGACCAAAAGGAAGTGTGAGAGAAACCAGGCAGAAGGGCACATCTCAGGAACCAAGCCCTCACATTCTGTATGGATTAACATCTCTGAGGGCAAAAAGAGTAATAGATCCCCAAAACAAGACCATTTCCTTCTGGATTTGGCTTTTGACGCCACCTGCCGCAAAAACCCAAACTCCGTCACCACCCTCTGGTCCTGAGGCAGGGACACGTGTCAGATTCCGTTTTACCCGAACACCCTGTCTAGGATGGATGAGGCAGGATTCTTCTGGAGCCACAGTTGCTTGTGGTTTTCTCCTCATGTCTCAAACCTCAAGTTCACTCCGAGAGTCAGTCCGAGTCCCCAGGCCACTTTGCTATGCTCGGTATCGGACCATGACACAGGGACCCTGGGCAGACCCCTCTCTGCCCAGGTCATTAAAGGGGAAGAGAGGCTGTGACTCATGCCTGACGCTATGCCTGAGTCAGACCTCCCACCTGACGCCTTCCAGATGACGCTCTGATCAGATTCACTCGTCAGTGGTTTTTCCTAAGCAGGTACAATGATTTCTCTTTAGTAATTCCTCTCATAACACTCTCTTAGAGGCTCTGGATGCACATTTGCTATCGTGGCTGACAACATGAAGGGCTCTAATATCACACATCCCACATAAGCGGCTCTCAGAGTTTTAAGAATAATTAGCAATTTCAACCTTTTAGAATACTATTCCCTCGATGAAGAAAGCCAAAAAACAAAACCAGACAAAAGACAAGCCCTGAAATCACCAAGCACCAAGCTTATGAAGCAGAGAAAGGATTATAGTCTAAATTAGTAAAAGGTACAGTTGAGGGGCACCTGGGTGGCTCAGTCTGCTGAGCGTCTAACTTCAGCCCAGGTCATGATCTCGTGGTTCGTGAGTTTGAGCCCCACCTCAGGTTCTGTGCTACAGCACAGAGCCTGCTTTGGATCCTCTGTCTCCCTCTCTCTCTGCCCCTCCCCTGCGTGCTCTCCCTCTCTCTCTCCAAAATAAACATTTGGGGCGCCCAAGTGGCTCAGTTTGTTAAGCGTCTGACTTTGGCTCAGTCATGATCTTATGACTGGTGAGTTCAAGCCCCACGTCGGGCTCTGTGCTGACAGCTCGAAACCTTGGAGCCTGCTTTGGATTCTGTGTCTCTTTCTCTCTCTGCCCCTGTTTGTGCTCTGTCTCTTTCTCTCTCTCTCTCTCTCTCTCTCTCAAAAATAAATAAACATTTAAAGAAATTTTTTTAAGATTCAAATAAATAAATATTTTTTAAAAGTATATATATATATATAAAATAAATAAGTAAGAGGTACAGTTGAGCAGACCGAATCCTATCTATGTCATTTTCCTCTGTTTTGTTTGTGTCATACACAAATCCTGTACTTGGGTCTCCATGGGACCATGTTTTATTTGGTTTTACTTTACAAACTTGGTGTTGGCGATTCAACAGCGAGGCCTCAGCTGGCACAGTGAATCTGGAAACGAGGAGTCTCCGTTCAGAGGCGGCTTTTCGCCTACTTATTCCGGCGTGTGTGTTGGCTGAAGTAGAGACCTACGGAGAAAAGGGACCGGGAAAGCGCAAACAGCAGTGAGCGAGGCCCCGGATGAGGATACCAGCGAGAGGTGGGGCAATCGGGCAAAGGTCCTCAGATGAACAAAGCCTCATCTCAGAGAAAGGCTGTAAGTTACCAATGAGCCTGGCCTCCCACAATGATTGCAAAACATTTATGTGTTTTTGCTTTTCCAATAAAAACAGCCAGGCCTCAGCGTCCCTGGGTGGCTCAGCCGGTTAAGCGTCTGACTCTTGATTTCAGCTCATGATCTCACGGTTCGTGGGACGGAGCCCTGCGTCCAGCTCTGCACCAGCCACACGGAGCCTGCTTGGGGTTCTCTCTCCCCCCTTCTCTCTGCCTGCCCCTCTCCTGTTTGCTCTTGCTCAAAAAAAATAATAATTAATTAATTAATTAATTAAATAAAGGAAGTCGCTCTGTCTCAAAATAAATAAATAAACATTAAAAAAAAATGGCCAGGCTGGAGGAGCAGAGACAGCACTATGCTCTGCTAAGTGCCTCTCTCCTGGGCTGGCGGCTGACCTGGCAAAACCCCAACGGCCACATGTCTGCCCTTCCGAAGGTCAGTGCTGCCCCGGGCAGCTAGGGTGCAAGTGACCGCACAGCCACAGCTCCCCAAAGGCAGGCGCACCTGCTCCCGAGCCAGGGCCAGCGGGCACACCTGGGTGTCTTGCATAATGCAGGCACCGCTGCCCAAGGTCAGCAAGAGACCATCCACAAGCCCCAATTGTTCTCCGGCAAGCTCTCTCTGAGGCCAATTGTTCTACAAGGCACGTTTCTCCAGCTCGGGGCCCGCCTGGCAGGCCCTGGGTCCTCCACAAATGTTTGCTGTTGGCTTCTCGGGATGAAATTGGGAAAGCGCTCTCATTTACGAAGGCCTTGGTCCAGACAAGCGCCCTTACTTGGGCAGTCTCCCTTAGAAGGAGAGGACCGCAGGAGTAGTTGCTGCAGTTTAGTTATTCCAGATAACCAGGGCTTGGAGCCGGGGCCAGAACCCGGGGCGGATGCATGCACAAAGCAGCTTTCATAAAAACGCACGCCAAGCAGGCAGCAGTTGTGATGTGCCTGGGCTGGGCAGTGGAGAGCATCCCGGGAGAACAGCGCTAGACCGAGAGGCGGGGTCTCCACTGACCATCCCTCCCACCTCGTGGGGCAAGGGGGGCTGCTCAGGGGGGCACATAGATACATAAATGCACCTCTGACTCATTCTCGAGTTCGGAGGGTCTCACACCAGGCCTCAGCTCTCCTCACCGTGCATTGCTAAAATCCCACGGCATCGTCTTTAAACCCCCTTAAGGCAAAAAAAAAAAAAAAAAAAAAGTGAAAATTAATCTAATTAAAGTCGACAGTGTTCACAGTAAGGAAAATTCTGGTATTTTGCCAAGAGTCTCTCTCCCCAGCCAGTGCCAGCTCTGTGGGTAAAGGGCACGAGGTTGGGAGCCTGACAGGCCCGAGCTGGAGTTCTGGCTCTGCCACTCAGCTGTGTCACCATGGGGACATCTGTCAAAGAAGCAAGAGTGACACTTACCTTTTTTTTTTTTTAATTTGTTTAATGTTTCTTTATTTTTGAGAGAGAGACAGAGACAGAGACAGAGCATGAGCGGGGTGAGGGGCAGAGAGAGAGGGGGGGACACAGAATCGGAAGCAGGTTCCAGGCTCTGAGCTGTCAGCACAGAGCCCGATGCGGGGCTCGAACTCCCGAACCGCAAGATCATGACCTGAGCCGAAGTCAGATGCTTCGACTTGTGACCGACTGAGCCACCCAGGCGCTCCAAGAGTGACATTTACCTTTCAAAACTGCTACGAGCATACGAGAGTTAAAAGCTATAAAGCCCCCCACCCAATGCGAAAGTCAGCCCCTCACGCCCCATTGGCTCGAGCCCGACCCACCGACCCCGACGGGTGCCTGTGCTCCCAGATCCTTGCCCCCAGGAATCCTGGCAGTGGACGCAGGACTTGCTGTATCGCAAGGTGGCAGCTCCAGGGAGGGAGGATCCCCAAAACCCGGCCGAACCCAACACCTTTCCTGGCTATTACTGTCTCATCTCATTTGGACCTGTCAGCAGCCCTGTGAGGCAGGCAGGAGACTGGCTGGTATTTCTATCATCCCCATCTTAGATGCAGAGAGGGGAGTGAGCCTTGGGCTAGGTCTCATGGGAAGTTACCCCCCAGAGCTGGGCCTCAGACAGTCCAGCACTCTGTCTGATGATACTGAGCATCCAGACATCCCACTACATTCCCTAGGCGGATGGAACATCATCCACGCTTCCCAGTGTGCGACCGGATGTTCAGAAATGCAGCAAACGTGACATTCTATCTGTTCCAGACTTGAGCCTGAAGGAGGTCTGGCAGCTTTTTTGTGTTCCGAGAGGAGCCAGCCATCTTGAAAGAGGCCAGCTGCGCTCAGACCACCATGTTAGAAGGAAGTCAAACTAACCGCACAGAGATACCACACAAAGATACCATCTAGAAATACCACAAAGAGATGTCACAAAAAGAACAGAGGGCCCCAGAAGGACCCTTTCTTTACTGGTTCTGCTTCTCTGGAGAATCTGCCTAGGCCAGGCTCCTTGAGGCCAGGAGCCAAGTATGATTTGCCTTTGACCCCTCAGTCTGCAGCGTCCCGCTCAGACTATCAGGAGACCACTCACACATCCAGAAATAGCGGATGGGCAAATACACTATAATGCAGCCAAATGAGAGAATATCACACACTTGGGAAAAACGCAAAGAGGGCCACTATGTGCTGGTGTAGGCGAGATCTACAGAATATTCTGATAGATGAAAGACCAAAATACAGGATCACATTTTCAGTATGTCCTCTTTGAGGTAAGAGAGGGCAAAATAAGAATTTATTCCTTGCAGTACAGGAAGAAATAGGAAAGAAGAAACAAATTGTTAAAGGCGCCACCTACTGTGATTATGTTTTTTAAGAAGCGTTCTTATATTTTATTTTTCTGCTTTATTTATAAGCGAAATAATATGGCGTCTGGGATTCATGTCAAAAAGTCCACGCGTAGACAAGCAAACAGCAGAAAAGAATCAAGCCTGGCCACGAGAGGATAACTGGGAAAGCTGGGTGATGGGTCTCCAGGGGCTCATTAGAATAGTCTGTCTACTTTTACAACTGTTTGAAATCTTCAGTAGTGAGTTTTTTAAAAAATTGTTATTTCTAGGAGAGAGTAGGACAAGAAGGAAGGGGGGTGTGGTGGAGGGGGACAGAGCGCGAACGATACTTCCGTACTTCAGAGCATATCTTTTTTTAATTATTGAGGTAAAATTCACATCGTACCTTCACAATGTTGTGTAACCACCTCTACTTATTCCAAAGCATTTTTATCACATCAAAACCCCTTACCCGCTGAGGCACTGATTTCCTCTTCCCCCCCATCTCTTGCCCTTGCTAACCGCCTACCTTCATTCTGTCTCTAGGGATTTACCTATTCTAGATAGTTCATACAAATGGAATCATACAACACGTAACTTGTCTGGCTTCTTTCGCTTAGCATGATGTTTCTCAAGTTCATCCACACGGTATCATGTATCAGGACTTCATACCTTTTATGGCAAATAATATTCTCTTGTATGGATATACCACGTCTTATTTACCCATTCATAGGTCGACAAACATTCGGATTGCTTCTAGAGCGTATCTTTCTGTTTTGACTTTATTCGTGGACTCTGTAAATGTATTACCTCTTCAAGAGAAATATCAAAAATTACACTGCTATTAGACAATGTAGACCACAGAGAAGGCAGATGGGGACACAGGGGCAGATTCATTAAAAAGTTGGAAAGTGTGGCAGAAAATAGAAAGCATTCCAAAATAAAAGGAAAAGGGACAACAAATTGTAATTACTTGTGCTGGAGTTACGCGGTTATAACACAATTTATAATTTTTCAAGCATGAAAGCACTTGAGAACCCGTTTGGGATACAGACTGGGAGTCTCAGCTGGGTTGGGAGACGGGGCTGGACTATGAGGGTCTCCACCCCAGGCTGGGGCCAAGCCAGGGTGTGGTAACATCTATCACTGTCACATGCTGACCAAGTTCCTTGTCTCTCCAACTAAGAGGACAGCTGGGGCTCCTACTTCCCCCTCCAGAGGCAGTAGGGGGCAATTTCCAAGGAGGTATCTTGTGGACAGGACAGCCAGTGGCCTTCTGTTCCCTGTTTTGTGCACTGGGCCTCTAAGAATTATTTTGTAGAGTTGCATCTGTTGCTTTAAAACAAAAGGTCTGTAGAGACTCTTTTGGGAGAAATAATTCTGGGCTTGGGAGTCAAAAGACCAGTTTTTAGTTGCAGCTCTGAACTTGGATGAGTTACGTGCCCATTTTCCAGATGGAAATAATAATTCTTGCTCCTTCTGTACCTTGGAATATTAGATGGTTCAGAGATAATTAAGGCTTTGAGTTCCTCGGCAGAAAGATGCCTGGAAACACAAGGGGATATTATGATTCCTGTGGCCTGTAGCAGAGACTATGAGAGAAGCCAGTATAAACAATTGAGCTCAGAATAGTAATCTAATCTTCCAGACTTTATCTAGGGGAAGAAGAGAGTCTGAGAAGCTACCCAAGCTACCTATCTCCACCACGAACTCACAAGAATATAGTTCTGTACAGTCTAGAGTCTCATTTCACCCCTGTCCCAAATCTGCATGGGTAGGATTATTCCCTTTTTGAGGAGGGAGAAACTGAGGCTCAAAGAAGACAAGAAAGATAAGAAGTGGGACTAGACCCCTGGCCCATGCAGTCCTGCTTATATTCTGAGATGCATCCAAACACAACATGCTTGGTCACCTGGGCTTGCTGGTGGCTGTGCAGAATTGAGGATCCCCCTGTGTCACTGCCTCAATTCATCTCTCCTTCAACAGCATCTCTTATGGGCCGTGCGGTGCTGAGTGCTTCGGAGAAAGAGGTGGTATATGGAACCAGGCTCTCAGGGTGCTGCTGGTCCCCCTCGACTCACTCTTACAAGAGGCCACGGCAGAGGCTGCTGGTGGCCTACTCCGTATCCATTCACCCGGTCTTCCTTCCAGACAGAACCTTGGGTAATGTGCTGCAAAACCACATTTCCCAGACTCTCTTGCAGGTACGGGTGGACCAATGAAAACTGATCCCAGTTCCTCCTCCTTCCTGCCCACGTGGCTGGTCCTCCAGCCACCCCGTTGGACCATGAGGTGACCTTGAGTAAAGTGGCCGCCTGCAAAGGAGAGTGGAAGCGGACAAGATCCCACGGAATCAGCATACCAGCTCAGGTCAGCCTCCCTCCAGCCTACTTTTTATGCAAGAGACGAGCAATCTCCATCTTAAACAGCCCTGGTTATTTCTGGTCTCTGGCATGAACCCATATACATGGGTCGGTTCCCCTGAGTTGGCTTATATACCCTAAACAACGAAGGCTGCCAGGCTCTGCGTTGGCCTGAAGGGGTAGAGGCAGCCACCGCTCAGAAAATAACCAGGCATCCTGGTGAAAAGGACAAGGAGGCCATCTAAACGTCACAGCAGAATCAAAGAATGAATCTTCCAGACCGCCCAGAACTGGGGTCCCCGGCCCAGGGGATCTGCAAAGATCCTGGGACAGGTCCCGCTGACTCACCTCCACCCGTGTGGCCTTCACTCTGGCCCGTGCTCATCTCTCCAGCCCTGTTCCTCACCTCCCGCCACCCCCCCCCACCCCCGAAGTCTGTGTCCCAAGAAATACCTGACTCACACCCAGCCACATGCACGTTCTCACCACCAGCCCTTTGCACATCATGTGCCGTCTGCCTTAAGCACTCCTCTCCCTACCTCTTGGCCAGACTGACCCCTCCCCCTGCACCCTTTGATTGAACTCTCAAGATACTCAGTCCTTGGGGTGCCTGGGCGGCTCAGTGGGTTGACTTTGACTCAGGTCATGATCTCACGGTCCATGGGTTTGAGCCCTGCGTCGGGCTCTGAGCTGACAGCTCAGAGGCTGGAGCCTGCTTTGGATTCTGTGTCCCTGTCTTTTTCTGCCCTTCCCCCACTCACGTTCTCTCTCTCTCTCTCTCTCTCTCTCTCTCTCTCTCTCTCTCTCTCGCTCTCTCTCTCTCTCTCTCTCCCCCTCTCTCGAAAATAAACAAACATTAAAAAAAAAAAAAACCTTAATAAAAAAAGATACTCAGTCATTCCATAAACAGCCTTCCCTGACTTCCCCAAGCTGGACCAGGACCCCTCCAGAAACCCGCAGGCCCCAGGCTCCTACTTTCTCAGTGTGCCAGTGTCCGTCTCCTCCCCCGGTCCATCTACCCCTTCAGGACAGAGACGAAGTACCGGACCTTCTACAACCCCATGTGAAGGCTCTCTGGCCGGAGGACTGCCTGCTCAGGACGTAGCACAATGCCCGGTAGGTGGTAGGTTCTTAATATTGATGAAGTCTGTCCTTGACAGACTCAGAATCTAACACCCAGCCCGCAAACGGCTTTGTTAAACCCCAGTCTCCTCTGCCTCAGATTGCAAAAGTGTTCTCCTTTTCCAGAAATTGCTGGCTTTTACGCTCTGAGAATCATGATGTGCTTCCCTGCAAATGGATCGGTCACCCACCTTCTTTCCTGGGCACACACACTCTCCCCTCTGAGCCCCACAGTGGCCCCCCCTGGGGTAAGGGGCCTCGCTCTGATCTCTGCTTCCTCCCCTCTCCACCCCGTGCGGGGCAATGTGCTCCGCTTACAGGAAGGACTGGGAGTTAGTCAGTCACCTTGGCCGCGTTTACAGCTTCTGGTGAGGGGAGTCCAATGTTTACAGGTTGAAATTGCTAACATGAGGTTTGGACAACACTCCAGATTCCCTGGTTTGTCTCCCTGCCTTCTAAAGTGATAGGGGGTCAGTATCCCTGCCCCCAAGCGACAGGTCTAGAAGGACTAGGTTGAGTTGCTGCTGGCACGGATCTGGGGCGGGCTCCTAGGACAGCAGGAGGCAGGACGCAGCCCCAGGCAGGGGCCAGGTGGTCGGGGGTGCCCCCCCACCAAGCCCAGTCAGATCCCTGCACACACTCAGCTAGAGCAGACAGGCCCAGAGGCCCATGAGTGCCTCGGCCGCTTTCGTAGTCAGCTCTTGTGAGCTCAACTGGTCTTTGGAGAAGAAGGTTCAGCAAAATCTTAATTATAGGCCGTCCCTCCTGCTTTTAATGGCGAGGCTCTGAAAACGTAGTACCTTAATCACATGGCGTTAAATCAAATCACTTTTTTTTTTTTTTTAAGTAGGCTTCGCGTCCAGCGTGGAACCCAATGTGGGGCTTGAATTCATGACCCTGAGATCAAGACCTGAGCTGAGATCAAGAGTCAGATGCTTAACCGACAGAGCCACCCAGGCGCCCCTGAAATCACATTTGAGGTACACTAGTGAGGTTCAGTATGTAAAGGAAACCTGTTATGAAATCTTTTATAAAGCAAGTTCATTGAACCTTTTTGAAATTCAGGGAGTTTTTTGTTTATGCAGTTTACTTGTGTGAATCTAATTCAAGTTTGCCGGGCACCTAAACCCCTCACTCATCGGTGTCTGTTCTCCTTGTCATCTCTCAAGGGTGCCCCCCTCCCACACTGAGTATATGGCAGTCACCAGGAGCCGGGCCCTCCCTCCCTGGGCCCCCAGGAGTTGCCTTTCCGCTCAAAAGGGCACACTCTAGAAATTCCGAACGCAAGCGTTGTAGGCCAAATTGTGCCCCCCTCCCGCCCATTCATATGTCGAAGCCCTAACTCCCGCCACCTTAGAACAGGATTGCATTTGGAGAGGGTGCCTCTCAAGAGGGAGTTAAGGTACAAATGAGGTCACTAGGGTGGGCCCTAAACCATTGGGACTGGTCTCCTTCTAAGAAGGGGAGATCAGAACATAGACACACACAGAGGGAAGGCCCTGTGAGGACACAGCAAGAAGTGCCCATCCATAAGCCAAGGAGAGAGGCCTCAGGAGAAATCGCCCCTGCTGACCCCGTCATCTTGGACTTCCAGGCTCCAGAAATCATGAGCACGTGAATAGGCTGTGTAAGCCCCCTGGCCTGTGGCTCTCTGTGGCCGCAGAGCCCTTGCAGACTGACATAGGAGAGCCAGTCCGCGCCCTGTCTCATCCGTCCCACTCTGCCGCTGCTGAGCTGGGTGACCCCAGCTGGCGACCGCAGCCCGGGCTCAGGGTCCTCTATGTCTCCCTCCCTTAGGGGGTTGAGTGAGGATCACATGGCAAAGGTCGGCAGCGTGCTGGCGAGTTCGCTTCGCCCTCACCTTGGCCCGCTGCTGCGTGTCCGATGTCACTTACCCGCAGCAAGGGAGATTTCTCTGTCGCTTCTCACGGTCTCTCCCAGGTACAGAAAGCCGAAGTGAGAAGGGGATCCTGACACCATAGCCTGGATTTCTGTCTTGAATTAACACTTCACTTTTTTTTTTTTTTGGTTTAAGCATTGTTACATATATTCTTAAAGCTGAGACTCACAATGAATCTGTGAAGTAGCCAGGGGTAAAAAAATCTTATTTTCATTTTACAGATGAGGTAAACTGAGGCACAGAAGGAGTGACGGATTTATCTGTGTCCCCGCGACTTGTTCGATAGGACCCTGGCTCCCGGGACTCACATTCCTCTGCTCCCTCCCATCATTCACTGACACCCTAAGTACTCAAACCATCCCCATTATCTGGTCACTCGCTGCTGCAAAACCTTCTGTGGACCAGCCAAGCCCCCGCTGGTCTGCACTATCCCCTTCCCTCAAACCTCCAGTCCCACCATCACCAACTCCGCTGCCACAGACCAGTCAGACTGCCCAAAGAACACAAGCCACGCTCACGTCACCACCTCCGAGAACATCTTGCCCATTTCTTTCTGAATAGGCGCTACCTCTTCCAGGAAGCCTTCCCTGACTGCTCTCGTTGAGTTCTTTCCAGAGCTCTCACGCCCGGCCACATGAGGTGACTCCGAACAGACCTGCCTGTGCTTCGTCTGCAAATTGCTTAACCGCATTAGTCCCTAGAGCAGGGAACACATCTTCCCACCAGCCCGATGTACCAGGGCAAAAAGAAAAGACTCAATATCCCAATCCGACAGAACACCAGTGGTGGAGAAGTTACCTCCGCAACATCAACATGTTCAGAAATAGCTATTTACGAGTTCGACTTTGTAAACACTCTTACCCCCAACACCGCCCTATCCCAGGAGTACTGGATGTCCACCCTGTCCGACTGGCCTCCAAATGGCACTGTTCCTGTTTCCCTGGACACCCTGACTGCCCCAACCATCCCTGCCTCTGTATCACAAAGCTAACGATTCTTTTTTTTTTTTTTTAATGTTTATTTATTTTTGAGAGAAAGAGAATGAGAGACAGAGTGCGAGCAGGGGAGAGGCACAGAGAGGGAGTCACAGAATCTGAAGCAGGCTCCAGGCTCTGAGTTGTCAGCACGGAGCCCGAAACGGGGATGCGGGGCTCGAACCCACGAACCGCGAGATCATGACCTGAACTGAAGTTGGACACTTAACCGACTAAGCCACTCAGGCGCCCCCAAAGCTAATGATTCTCAAACCAATGCCTACATGAACTCCAGGTGTTACTATTGGAAGATTCCATGGGTCTTTCTTTAAAGATGACCCCCTGTTATAAGACTAGACAATGAAGGCAAGAATTTTTGTCTCTTTTGTTCACTGGCTGTATTTCTTGCTCCTAGGAAAAAACAAAACAAAACAAAACTCTGGTACATAGATGCTGCTCAATATTACTTATTGAGTACGTCTGTTGAATAAATGAGACTATTAATTCTATCTGTTTCCTAGACTTTTAAAAAAATTTCATGATTGAATCCAAATCCAAATCCGCAGTCTCTCAGCCAGGCCCTGACCTACGTGGGTTCCTGGCGGTGAGGTATTGCTCGCCAAAGAGGAGTGCCAGGAAGCCCTGTCCTTTGGGATCCAGTGTTCTTTATCCCTTCCCGAAAGTCCCTGTCTTTGCAACCAGCCACGGCGATCCTCGAGGGGATTTCTGCAGCTTTCCCAAAGCTGTCATTTCCTTCTGGATGACACAAAGGGAAACACCTCTCAAAGGGGCGTGCGAGAGGAAGAGGCTGGCCCCGAGGCGGCAGCTGACATCCCAACCATCACCGTCAAAATGGAGCAGTGGAATGGGGTGACGGCCCGCAGTTTGGGAAGGCCATCCCTAATGTCCCTGCTGCGTCACGGCTGAACCAGCCTCTCCCCTCCTGACCCTCGAGAGGGCAATCCCCACACACAAACCCTTCCAGGCCCGGAAAAATAACTCTTTCTCTTCTAAGTGCCTCCCCTGAGGGGGTGCCCAGTCACAAGACCTAGTTTGGGGTTTTACCTCCTCTCCTCCTCCCAACTTTGGGGAGGCCTACTGTGTGCCGCTCAGTGAGTGGGATACAAAGATGGACTGGCGTTCCCGGAGCTCACAGTCGGGAGAGGAAATTCTGCAAAAGCACGCAGCCACGGTGGCTGGGGCTCAGCATTGTGGGGAGGGTTACATCAGCCCCTGCGAGACCACTGCAGTGTCCAGAATGGGGACAGGCTTCCTCAAGGGTTCCAGGCAGGAGGCTCTGGGATAAGCCAGAAATGCAGGAAATGCAGGAGGTTCTCAAATCACAGCCTTGGGCCAGGTTGAAAGGGAGAGCTCCCACCCCAGGTAATAATCCGAGCCCCCCGGTTTCAGATCACATCCTCCAAAGCCTCCAGAGGCTTCCTACATTACTATTGAGTCCAAGTTCCTCCAAGTCCACCCACGATCTGGCCCCTAGGACCTCACTGCCAGTTGGCCACCTTCTCCCCCTGGCTCATTGCCCTCCATCCCCAGTGGCCTTGAGCTCCTCAGGCAGACAATGCTCCCGGGCCCTCCCAGATACTCCCCACTTCCTCTGGGATCTGCCCTTACCACCCTCCGGTCACCACTCCTCTCCCAGACGCCTGGCCCTTGGCCTTGCATTATTCCCCTCCATAGCATGCCCTCATCTGTGGTCAGAGAGCTCCAGGAGGGGGTCAGTCCTGCTCACAGCTTCACCCCCCCCACAGCTAGAATGGGGCTTGGGATAGTGCAGTGCATACTGGCTCAATTAATGAGTGAACTCCCCTTCCTTTACACACCACACACTTGCCTGTTGGTGGGTTGAACCTGTGTGTGTGTGTGTGGGTGTGTGTGTGCGCGCGCGCTTAGTGACACAGAGAGGGTAGCGCACCGGGCAAGGCTGGGGGCCAGAATGCCCGGTGGCCACAGCCTCGGTCTGCTGAGGTTAAAAGGCGCACAGAGCTCACCAAGATCCCTGGCTCAAGGGCACCGTGTTCCCACAAAGAATTGTTAGTTCAGCTCTATAAGCTGCCTCGTGACAGCCCTTGGGCTGCTGGCTGACCTGCCCTGGCAGAGGAAAGGGAGTGACCTCAGGAGGCTGGACCAAGAGACACAGGTGCAGGACAGCCACACACGCCGGCCCAATGTTCCCACCTTGCACGACGGTTCTCCGGGCAAGGGTTGTATCTGCATTTCTGGGTGCTGTGCCCGAGCCACGCGATCTGCCTGTCCCCCAAAGCACACAGTGGGGATCCTACTACCCCTCCTAGGAGCTGATAAGCGCTGTCAGCAGGCACTGTCCTCAGCACACGAAATAGGCAGTACGATGACCCCATTTTACAGAAGTAAAGCTCAAGACCCACCTGTCCCTGGTGTCTGTGGCTGGCTCCGTGATGAGGTAGAAGGAGCCCAAGATTGAAAGTGAGAGGATGTGGCCTCTGTTTCTGCTGTCAGCTGCAAAGTCCTACGTGAGACTTAATCTCTTCGAGCATCTATGTAGAGTGACAATAATAATACCTGCCCACTCCACACAGGAGGCAGGAGAGCACTTGGCAAATTCATAAAATACGACACAGATGAGTGGCAGCTGGTGTTATTATTTAAGGGTGTGACAATCCTGGTGATTTCTCAGCTGTTTCCTGTAGGGGAAGGGACGGAAAAGCCCTCGACAGCCGGGAAGGACACACTAAAAAGAGACACTCCGTGGTGACACAGCAGAGCTGCGGAGCTCGAGCTTGGGATCTATGGAAAACAGTGGGGACATCGGCCATAAACAGGACTCGAAACAAATGAAAAACCTAAGCTGAGGAAGTACGCTAGAGGAGAGCCAGGCTTTGGGGACCCTCATCAAGGCCTCGGAGGGGGCCATCTGTAGCACATGCAGCTGCCCCAGGACTGTGGCACTGACCTGTGGTCATCCCCACACGGGCGGTATCACCCCGCAGGCCTGCGAGGTCCCGGCTTGCCTTCCATGCAGCGGGCAAAGCATTCGCCTCCCGCCAAATCCCCTTTCGCTCTGGGACCTTCTGGGCCTGTGGGACTCCCAAGGACCAAACTGGTCATGCCTGAGACAGCAGGAGCACAGGGAGGGAGCATTTCTCAAGAGGTGGCTCATGAGAACAAGGAAAAATCCCAGTTTGGATAAACCGAGGGCGAGCAAAGAGTGGCCTGAAAGGCGCCCCCCCCCAAAAAATTTGAAGATTTTTTTAAACGCCTTTCCCCCAAATCAAGAATCTCCAGCAGAGAAGGGACTGGGGTTCCTGGTTGTTAGGAAGCTTCTTTCATCATTTTGGGGGGGTCAAGGGGAGCAGTGTGCTTCTGGTTCAGGGAGAAGGTAGTGTTAGGGACTCCGGGGCAGGAGGGGAGCACCTGGAAACAGCCCACCCCATACACCCTCGGGTGAGGCAGGCAGGGACACAGATCTAGGAGAGAAGGCAGTGGCAGCAGGAACCTCAGAATAGGACAGACCCTTCTGTACAGGGCAGAGGAGCTACGGGCCAGGGACGTGGGTTGGTGGGGGTAGTGGTCAGGGCCAGGGATGTGGGTTGGGGGGGGGTGGTCCACTAAGAATCAGGAATCCTCTTACGTCACCAAACTGAATAGATGCCATTGTTGAGACCAGGAAAACACTAAAGAATAAACTCCCTCAAGACTCCAGTCACCTTCAAACCACCACCAAGATCAAGGTCAGCTTTCCACTGGCAGTAAAAGTGAGTCACCCTCACCTCCCCTGCTCTAAGGAGTCACAGTTCATCCCTGAAGACTCCCCACTTGTGCGAAAGGAGGGCTCAACCCAGACAGCTACTCTGCATACATGGAAGGCCCCCAAGGGCCCCCCTGCCCCACCCCACCCCCAGCCCCAGGCTCCCCTCTCCCCAAGAAACGCTGCCTAACACCCCCAGCAGGAGGAGTTACCAGCTGCTGGCGGGAGGGAGCTGGGAAGGTGACATTCTGCGTGGGAAGCGCACCCTTGCTGAATTTTATGGCTCCATTCAGAGGTAAATCACTCTGGCCCTGGGAACTGGCTCCAAATAGATTTACTGGTTTTAATACTTGTTTGGGGGCATTGCAATTAATTGAAAGATGCCTTCTTCCAGTTACTGTTCTGAGATGGGGACCTGGGTCTCGGAGCACTCATTTTTATTGGGCATAATTACGATCGTCTAGAAACGGTGTTTGCCTGGAGTCCTCGTTCCCAGGGAATAACGTTCTCTCCAAGTCCTGGCCGGCCTGAGTTCCCAACAACCCGGGCCAATTCATCCTACTGAAAACGAAAGAAGCTAAAGTCCCCTCTACGAGCATGGGACCCTACTAATCCTGCTAACCTGTCGGCCTCCTGAGGTCATCAGATACGGTCCGAGGGCCCTGTAGGCTTAAGAGAGAGGAGCCAAGGAATAAGGGGAAGATGCTGATCACCCCCACATCAGTTCTACCAGCTGCCCCTGCTCTACCCAGTTTCCACAGGAGGCCGCCAGTGAGCAGCAACATGGAACAGTGGGTAAGCACATCGACTCTGGAGCCAGACTGCTGACTTTGAGTCTTGCTGTTGCCACTTCCTAGCTGTGTGACCTTAGGCAAGTTACTTAACCTCTCTGGGAACTCTGTCTCAATTTTCTCTTCTGAACAATGGGGGCTGATAATAATACTCATCTCAGGGGCGCCTGGGTGGCTCAGTCGGTTAAGCGTCCGACTCTGGCTCAGGTCATGATCTCTGGGCTTGTGGGTTCGAGCCCCGTGTCGGGCTCTGTGCTCACAGCTCAGAGCCTGGAACCTGCTTCGGATTTCTGTGTCTCCCTCTCTCTCTGCCCACCCCCCCCCCCCCAATGCTCGTGCTCTGTCCCTCTGTCTCTCTCAAAAATAAATAAACATTAAAAAAAATTTTCTTTTACATAATACTCATTTCTTGGATTTTTATCAGGATTAAACTAGTCAATAACGTTAAAGCACTTGGTACAGTGCTTGGCATGTGATAACTATTAAACGAATTGCCTAAAAAAAAAAAAACTTCAAAGCTATTTGAAGAAAGAACTTTGTGCCTAGAACGAAGTTTGAAAACCATTATTCTGGACCAGGGGTCCACAAACTTCCCGTAACGTGCCAGAGAGTAACTATTTTAGGCCACAGGGTCTCCGCTGCCACTAGCCAGAAGCAGTCACAGACACTTAAAGCAACAGGTGTGACCGTGTTCCCGTAAAACGTCACTTGGAAAAGCAGGCGTTGGGCCAGCTTGGGTCTGTGGGCCACAGCCTTGCTAACCCCAGGACTAGAACAAGTTCCCTGCTTTACGGATGAGGAAGACAGAACGGGGAGCCGGACCTCACGTCTGCCTTCCCAGGCCAGGGCCCATTCTAAACTCAAGAGCCCAGAAAGGTAGAGAGAAGTAGCCAATGTCGCCTGCAGGGCATGGCCTGTTGTGTTCCACCAGCTGAAGAGGGCACTGTGAGAAAAGGTGACACGGAGGTCGCTGCTTTCCAGCTATGACACACACATGCTGGGCTCCTGAGGGTGGGCACAGGGGTGGGGTGTCTCCTGATTCATCTCCATAGCGCCCCTAGTCATGGCAGGCTCTGAGAAGGCCGGTAAGCATGGATGCCATGCGGGGGAAGGCCCCCAGCCAGGAGAGCCAAGGGCCTGCGCGCCCTCATCTCAGTGAATTCTGGGAGTGGTTATTAAGTGAAGAAGCCCCCCCATACCCGTGACAAGGGGAAGCCACTTGTTGAAGAGCTACACTATAAAAGGGACTTTACACAAAACACTCACTCACTATCACTGAGTTCCAACGAAACAAACAGGGTTTTATAAACATTTCCTTCTTCATCCCACCACAAAAGACTGTGAAATCTTCAGTGAAGATGCGTGAAGGGAGAAGGTCTGTGAGAAGGAAAGATGCTCCCTTTCTGTGAGACCAGTGCTGGTGGTTCAACCTGGCCCCCAGAACGTCTGACACTGCTCGCTTCAAGAAGTGGGATCTTTGTCCCTTACCCCCGAACGCAGACTCGGTGACTGCTTGACCGATGGCGACAACTTCACAACTGAGCCAGCGTCCGGTCCGGCCTGTAAGAAACTGGCAGCTGCTCCTTCCTGTTTCTTTGGGACATTCACTTTGGAACCCAGCCACCGCGCTCTGAGGAAGCCCGAGCAGCCCCACGGATGGAGAACAGCCGGCCTAACTCGCCAGCCACAGGAAGGAGCCATCTTGGAAGTGGCTCTGCGCCAGGGTCCAGGTTGAGCCGTCCCAGCTGACACCGGGTGGAGGCAGAGGCCAGCTGCACCTGTCGGGCACTGCCCAAATTGCAGACTCTTGAGCAGAAGGGAGGGCTGTTACCGTTTACGTCACTCAATTTTAGGGTGCTTTGTTACACGGCAGTAGAAACTAGAACAGGCAGTAAACATCCACCATTTGCTCAGGTCACAAAGCTACTTGCTTCCACAGGTAACACAGGCAACTATTCTGTTGTTTGTTAGGAATTTGGGGGATGGGATGGGAAGGGCCCCTGATTTAACACCGTTATATTAATAAAGGAGTATGATATTGTGATTTATGATAAGAAATACAGATTCGGTCACCTACCGTTCCTAGCCCAGAGTTCCTACATCTCTTGGAATTTACGAGAGAAAAAGGCGTCTTGTTATTCATAAGCCCCTTTCTGCCCAAAGAGGGCTTATGTTAATGAGGGAACTCTTGGAAAGCACCTAAGGATGGGGCAGGTTGCCAGGGAAATAACCACGTGATTAGAAAGTGGGACCTTTCAGTCCTACCCCCTGACCTCCGGGAAGGGAACAAGGGCTGGAGGCTGATCAGTGGCCAATAGCCAATGATTTGACCAACGGTGCCTATGTGATGAAGCGTCCCTAAAAACCTACAGGATGGGGCCCAGTTGGTGGGCACATGAAGATTTGGGGAGAGTAGCGTGCTCCTAGGGGGCATGGGAGCTCTTTGCTCTTTCTACATGCCTTGTCCCACGCGTCTCTTCCGTTTGGCTGTTCCTGAGTTACATCCTTTTAGTGCTGTGAGCCGCTGTAACATATTAATCAAACCTAAGGAGTGGGGTCACTGGAACCTCCGATCTGTAGCCAGTCAGAGGCGTCTGAATTTGGTGTATGCGTTGGGGGAAGGTGTCTTAAATGACTAAACCCTTAACCTGTGGGATCTCTGGGGCAGGGAAGCGGGTGTGTATATCTTGCAGGACTGAGCCCTTCTCCTGTGGGATCTGACCTTATCTCCACGTAGACAGTGTCAGTATTGAGCTGAACTGCAGAATACCCAGCTGGCGTCAGAGAATCGTTTGGTGGTGGGGAAACCCCATACACACATCGTATTGGGAACATAGGAGCTAAGATATTTGGGAGGGAACTAAAAAGAGAAAATACATCTCAGGAGGTAGGGCCAATATATTTTATCACAAAAATCTTTTTGATTTGTATAAGCACATCAACAAATTTGAGAATGAGACCCTAGAGTCCCAATTCAGATCTAAGATGACAATCGAGAGAAATCCTGATTTCAAATATTCAAATGCATATCCTGATTTTTGGTTCAGAAAATATGGTCACCGTTGCTCACAAGGCAGAAGAGACTATTCTGGCCTAAAAATGTTGAGTCCCGTGTTACAAGTGGTTATCTCCACTTCAAGATAGATAGATAGATAGATAGATAGATAGATAGATAGATAGATAGATGAAATAAAACAAAACTATGACAGGTTTATTGGAACGAGTTAGATCTAAAATGTACCCTTTAGTTACCTCTAGACAAGAGTATTTATTATTGGTTGGGAAATGGATGTCAAATAGAACACTCTTTATTATAGCACATTAGGTGCTAAGATCTTTCCAACAATTAAATGTATTAACTGCCATTGTGCTAAAGTTATTCAGGTGCCAATTAAGAAGTTTCTGGTTATCTGGGCACCTGGGTGGCTCTGTTGGTTCAGCATCAGACTCTTGGTTTTGGCTCAGGTCATGATCTTGTAGTTTGTGGGATCAAGCCCTGCATCGGGCTCTGTGCTGTCAAGAAACCTGCTTGGGATTCTCTCTCTCTCTCTCTCTCTCTCTCTCTCTCTCTCTCTCTCTCTCTTTCTGCCCCTCTCCCACTAGCACACACGTCCATGCTCTCTCTCTCAAAATAAATAAACTTTAAAAAAAGAGCAGTCTCTGGTTATCCAAATGCTGGATAACAGAAGTCATGGTTTAAAAGTCTAAATTTGTTGAAGCACCTGGGTGGCTCAGTCGGTTAAGCGTCCGACTTCGGCTCAGGTCATGATCTCACGGTCCGTGAGTTCGAGCCCTGCGTCAGGCTCTGTGCTGACAGCTCAGAGCCTGGAGCCTGTTTCAGATTCTGTGTCTGCCTCTCTCTCTGCCCCTCCCCCACTCGTGCTCTGTCTCACTCTGTCTCAAAAATAAATAAACATTAAAAAAAATTTTTTTAAGTCTAAATTTGCTTTTGAAAGAAACTGGAGACTATATAAAAGGGCTCTTTGCTTTAAAAAAATATTTACTAAGATTGTCTTTAGTTAATGACCATCTTTTGTGAATACAAATCACAATCATATATCTAAATGTTTCATATGAATAAATATTTAGGAACCCACATTTGTTACATGAGAAGAGGTAGCCTTGGGCTGAAATGGGACATGTATTATTCAAAACTGTCCTAATGCCAGGTGACATAAACCCAACCCAAACTTGCTTATGCAGTCTTTCCCACAATTCACCACCTTGGAGTTGTCTGTCGTACTCATCTGTTGGTTGTAATATTATTATTGACCCTGTCCTGACTTTTTATTAAACTTAGTGTCCTGTTAAGCAATAATAAAATCACAAGTTCCATGTACTAGCTTTTTTTTTCCTTTGGTGCACATTTAAATGTTTAAAATTTTGTACAAGTTTTAATTTTTTTTTGTAAGTCATAGATATTCAACTGAAAATCAGCCTATACTCCATCAGTAGTTTGAATGCCTTACTTTAAGGTATTGAAGTCGGCGGGGGGCGGGGGGAGGCGGTGGTTACTGAACGGAGAACCAGCCCTTAATTTGTTTTCTCACTGGACAGTGTGCTATGTGACCTTGGCCAAGTCACTTTGGTCTCTCTTGCCTCAATGTCTCCATTGGAAAAAGCACATTAGCCCTGCCAATTCCCCAGCCAGTTCCCAAGAACACCAAGGATAATAACTGGGTGGCTCAGTCTATTGAGCATCTGACTCTTGGTTTCAGCTCAGGTCAACATCTTGCGGTTCATGGGTCAGAGCCTCGCATCAGGCTCTGAGCCAACCGGGTGGAGCCTGCTTGGGATTCTCTCTCTCTCCCTTTCTCTCTCTCTCTTTCTCAAAAAAATAAATGAATAACAAATAAAGAGAATAATAACCCTTGATGCAGCCGACAACAGCACAGACCACGTGATAATGGACAGTCGCGTCCACAGCAATCAGGCCCGCTCTGTGTCCATTCACCCACTGGGACCTGAGGGCCTCTTCTCGGCCCTGAATCCTAGAGTCAGAGCTTGGGATTCTGGAACTATGGAGGTCCTAAGCAGGCCGTGGGGGAACTGGACACTTGACACTTAGTACTTTTCTGGTTCTGAAATCCATTACAGATACGTTAAGTAAACTTGCCTCCAATGAGGTCACTAAAATCACTAAAGCCCTGTGAGGACAAACCAGGAGCTGGGCTATCAGAGGTTAAAACCAGGTCCCTGAGTGCCCACAGGCAGCCCAGCCAACCTCCTTCCTGGTCTTATGCCCCATCTTCAGCCTGCAGAACCCCGGAACGATGCCATCCCGCTGTCCTCGCCTTTATCCTCACCTGCCATCTACCTGGGTCAAACGGGATGTGGAACCAAGAGCAGGCTAAGGATGCAGCAGTCTTTGGCTCAACCTGGGCTCCCCAGCTTCTGCCGCCGTGGCTGGTTTCTCTCCGGCATGAATAAGGCCGCAGTAGGCCACGTTTGTTTCACCCAGAGGAAGGAAACACATTAAATCACTCCCCAGCAACACGTACCCCAAACGGTTCAAGGGATCTAACTCAAAGCCCACCTCCTTAAAAGATCGAGAATGGGCCCTGGCACGGGGAGGAGATAATTTCCACCTTATTGCAAAAATTAATTCTGGGGGCGCCTGGGTGGCTCAGTCAGTTGAGTGTCCGACTTCAGCTCAGGTCATGATCTCGCAGTCTGTGGGTTCGAACCCCACGTCGGGCTCTGTGCTGACGGCTCAGAGCCTGGAGCCTGCTTCGGATTCTGTGTCTCCCTCTCTCTCTGCTCCTCCCCTGCTCGTGCTCTGTCTCTCAATATAAACATTAAAAAAAAATTTTTTTTTAATTTTTTTTTTCAACGTTTATTTATTTTTGGGACAGAGACAGACAGAGCATGAACGGGGGAGGGGCAGAGAGAGAGGGAGACACAGAATCGGAAACAGGCTCCAGGCTCTGAGCCATCAGCCCAGAGCCCGACGCGGGGCTCGAACTCACGGACCACGAGATCGTGACCTGGCTGAAGTCGGACGCTTAACCGACTGCGCCACCCAGGCGCCCCAAAAAATTTTTTTTTAAAGAAAAAATTAATTTTGTAGGGAAGGAGCAAACTGCCACGCCAGAGGTCCAAATGGCCAAGTCGGGCCGACCCAGGGCTGCCACCTTAGGTGTGGGCAGATGCCAAGGATGACATCAGAGGGATTTTTCCTTTCCTGTGCCAGGCCATGCTGAGCATATAATCCCTACCTCTGGCACTGGGCCTGGCACTGAGAACCTCAGAGTGAGACGATCAGGGGTGTTAGATACTTTCTCATCCAATCCCTGAGGTTACTGAGAGAAAACATCCAGAGGTGATGTGCCCAAGGTCACCCAGGTCACTAGCGGCAGACCTGAGACCAGTGACCTTGTCAGATCACTGCCAGGAAACCTCAGCCGAGCCTGTCAATCTCCGCGTGTGATACTTCAGAGGCACCATGAGAGCAAAATTGACTAAACCACCTATTAGCTGTGTGACTGAGGGTAAATTACTTAACCTCTCTGTGCCCTCATTTTCTCAATGATAAAAGAGAGGGTGTGAAGGCTAATTAAGATAACCCAAGTAAAGTGCTCCCTAAGCAATTATCACTGGAGCACCTCACAAATGTCAGGTTTTTAAAGCTATTGTTAAATTGCCCGAAGGGTTTCGGGAGAAATACCACCTGTCCCATCCCTGGGTTGACAGACAGTCTCCCCTGCTGCCCAAACACAGCCGCTCACAGAGAAAAGTCCGGGTTTTGGAGCCACACGCCTGGCGTTGTAGCCTGGACGAGAAACACTTATTTTCTCACAGTTCGAGAGGCTAGAAGTCTGAGCTTCAGATCAGCAGGCTGGTTTCTTCTGAGTCCTCTCTCCTTGGCTTGCAGATGGCCGCCTCCTCCCTGGGCCCTCGCCTCCCAGGTGTCCCGTCTCCCCTGTGTCCTTATCGCCTCTTCTTTTAAGGGTACCAGTCGTGTTGGTTTAGGGCTCGCCCACAGGACCTCCTTTTACCTTAATTATCCCTTTAAGGGTCTTTTCTCCAAATACAGTCACATTCAAGGTACTGGGGGGTGACAACTCAACCCCTAACAGCAGGGTGGATTACCTTTCTTCCTCTTCAGGAAGGATTATGCAGAGAGCCATAAATGCCCATCCGGGCACCATGCCGTGCCACGATGCACTGGTCTTAAATCTGGAGAGATGGCCAAAATGAGCAACCTGCCTCTCCTCACTCTGCAAATATGTACTTTGCTTGAAAAAAATGTTTTCTCATGGAGCATGGACCCTGTGGCAGGCCGTATGAGCTATCCGCAGATGACTCAGACTAGGACAGTATTGAGGTGCTTATGATCTCAGAGAACAGATCAGATGAGGCCCCAGGGGATGATGGGAGTGATGGCCAGGGCTAAGTGCCCGAAAGATTCACAGACCAAGCGCTGGGGTGGAGGGGAGGACAAAACTGACCAGATGAGTGGAGTGTGAAAGAGCTCTGCAGGGATGGTTTGCCCCAGGGGACAGGGCAGGCAGCCACAGCCCAGGCTGTTCATCTGTATGAAGGGGACAGCGGTCTGGGGAGAGGAAGACAGCGTCCTCCACTAGGGTCGGAGTTCCGAACCAGCACAGGCAAGAGAACTGACTCTGCAGGACCAAAGGTATCCATGCCACACTAAGGAGCAATTTCCTCTCTCAGCCTCACAGCTACTCTCAAAGGTGACCGCTGTCTACCATCGACCAGCCGGAGCCTAACAGCTCCTCAGGCATCTCTAGCCCTGCTGTCTGGGCCACCAGCAACAGAGGTTCCCCGCCTCTGGACAATTCTGTCCGCCAGGGTTCTCTGCCTGGCCCTAGTGGTGGGAAAGGAGAGGGGCTATTCGGGGGGAGGGGGCACAGAACGCACCTACTGAGGCCACGCAGAAGGCATCGCGGGACATCTGGGGTCCTAAGCCCCAAGAGTCCCCATGGGTTAAGAGATAATAATTACTAGGAAAGGCAAAACGATAGTGAAAGGAAGCAGATCAGTTGCCAGAGCCAGGGGGTGCATTTTTTTATGACTCCAATCATATTGAGGTATAAAATATTATTTCTCAATAAGGGCTGACAACCCCCCAAATAAGGAAATAAAATCATATTTTTAATTTGTTAGGGCAAACATTAATCAGTGCTCACCCGACCATCATTCTCCTCCCCTTGCAAGCACCCTCACCTCCTCCTGTAGATGAGGCAGAAGGCACCAAGACTTGCTCTCAGCCTCCGCAGAGCTGAGGCAGGAGCATTAACACATTTCCCTTCAATGGGACTTGCTAGAAATTCTAGCACGGGGGTTCTGAGGAAGGTTGCCATGCTTGATAAATTCAAACACAAGGAGAAACTCACTTTCCTGCCCGCCCTCAGATAGTTACATGAGAACGTGACGTATGGAGCAGGGGCAGCCGTGCTGTGACCATGAGGGGACAAGCCTGAGGACAAAGGCCAAAATGCTGACAGTGGTGGCCTGTAAGGTTAGAAGGAGTCCTTGAAATGATTACTGACCCACTGAATTAACCAACTCTAGAACCCCTACCTTCAGACTTCCGGCTGTCAGTCTATATACACTTGATTTTTTAAGTGGTGCTTTTTTTTTTTTTTACACATTTATTTATTTTTGAGAGAGAGCAGGAGGAGGGGCAGAGGGAGAAGGAGAGAATCCCAAGTAGGCTCTGTGCTGACAGCGTGGCTCAACCTCACGAACCGTGAGATCATGGCCTGAGCCAAAATCAAGAGTCGGACAACTGAGCCACCCAGGCGCCCCTAAACACCTTGTTTTTGAAGCCCTGTCAGTCCGGTGTTCTTTTGCCTGTAGCCAAAAACATCCTACAATCCAGGTGGTTTTCATCTGTCCAAACTTGCACCTCCAACCCCAAAACCGAGATCGCGGTGAAATGGATCACAGAACCTTGCAGCTGTTAACGGAGGCCCAGCAGCATGTCGAGTCCCCAGTCCCCACAGAAGATGCTTTCCTCTCTAGCCCCTAAGCAAACTGGGACAACAGCTGCCAGTTTCTCTGCAGGCACTGCCCTCCATCATCCTAGACCTCCATCATCCTACAGTATAAATGACCCATCACAGAGCCAGGTGTGACCCACGCATACTTCCCCGGTCCGTGTGGCCATAAGCCCCCACTGGCACAGGGATGGCCTCGTTTGTGTCTACATCCCAACAGGATTATTATTAGCACGCCTTTCACTCTCAAAAGTGTCTGCATGTGGACCAAAGATTATCGTCTCCCTGTGCGGGCTGCTTCAGCCCACTTTTCTTTCTCCTTACCCAGTACTCCCCACATTACACGAACACGAGGCCATTCCGTCTTCTCCACCAGGACGAAGACAGAAGCGGAGACCCTGCCACATTCCCCGAAATCGTCTGTCCCACGGCAGGTGCCTGATGCACATCTGCTAAACCAAACCGAATGTTAACGGAGGTAAGAGTCTTAAGCTGAGAGGTTCGAGGCAAACCGGGAGAATGTGAGCATAAGGAACAACTTCTGGAGGAGGAAGAGGAGAAACTGGGTGCTTTCCCAGAGTCCCTCACCCTCACCACTGGGCCCTGTCCACGGAGGGTGCTGTGTGAAACCGGCAGTGCTTACGTGGACGCCCGGCCGGCCGGCACAACCTTGCTGCTCAGGCAACTCGGGCTCCTCATAACTCGACACGGAACCCAGAGACCCCAACCATCCCGCACAGGCGAAGGGGCAGAAGGCCTTGTTCTACCAGAGACGCCCAGGGCCGGGCAGACAGACCCAAGGCAGACACGCTCCAGCTCCAAGAAACACTCCGATTGTGAATACCATCCTATTTGGTGACACTCCAAGATGTGGCTTCTCCAGCCGACGCTTTCTTCGTGTCACGGTTCAAACTCCTAAGCATCTCAGCTAAGGACCCACGAATATGGCAAAGGCCTGTGGCTTCTCAGCTCGTGGTGAGATCATGACATTGCCTACCCTGGAGGCAGGCCCTAAAAGGGAATGGCATTGGGAATGTCAGCCCCACCCACTCCGGATGGAACCACACACATTCTTTCGGAATAACTTTGGGGCTCAACTGTCACAACGACCCTTAGGCGTGTCCACGTCTCTGCCTCTTCGTCTCTCCCTCACAGAAGTTACTTGTACTTAGCGAGGCGCACAGAGAACGCCTAGCTAGCACTGTGTGCCCAGCACATAATAGACACTTGATAAACATCAGCTCCCTGCATCCGATTCCGGAGTCATTTAGACGCTGAAATGGATCCTGGGTGCTGGAGGAAGGAACTCGCAGTGTGTGCTTCTCCCATAAGCACTGAGCCAAAGCTTCTCAGAACTTCTACATCACAGACTGTGCCTATGCAGCCGGCTCAGCTAATATCACACCCATCTGCAAAAACTCCCTCTCTGCTCAGTAAGTTAGAAGGCGAATTGGCTGGATGCTTTCTCACAGAATCAGAGCTTGACAAATTAAGGCCCTTCCAGTGGAAGCCAACGGGATGGTGAGAGGCCTGGAAAACATCTCTCATAACAGCCAAAGGGGTGATGGGGGGGGGGGGGGAATGGGCAGGGTGCTCCTTGACACTTATATAAGGCCTTTCCAGCAGCAAAAGCCTTCGAATGAGGGAAGGGGCTGCCTCACAGAGCAGTATGCTCCTGGTCGAAGAAAGCACCGGAAAAAGTGCCGAGATAGTCAGGGTTCCCAGATTCCCACACCAGCTAGGAGATGGACTGGGTAACTCGAAGGCGTCTCCAAGTTTACAGGAACACCAGGAACCTGGGCGTGGGGGAGACGATGCGGTGCATGGTCTGGGGGACCAGTAGCAGTTAGAATCTGTGGAGGGCACGCTTAGGGGGAACCCAGACCGAAGCCTTTGTAAGCACTTGTCCTGACTAAATGGCAGGGGAGAACATTCTGGTCTTCCTGGACGGGCTTGTCTACAGGCTTCTGCTAAGAGATAAGGCCGTGGGGCAGGAAGAGCCCTTCACAGCCCTGCACCCACGTCCCAAAGTATGTAGTCATCTCAGAAAGGTTCCCATTGGGGCCTCTCTCCTCCTCCTTCTCACTCACTCACTCCGGCCACCTGGGTCCTTCAGCACCTCTCCAAAGTGGAGGAGACTCAAGTCAGTGAAGGGTGAGGAGTCCCAGAACCTTCCTGGTGCCCCTGGGAGTTTAGAGCCATGGGACGGGGGCCCCTGGCCCCTGGAGGGGGCATATATATACATATATATATATATATATATATATATATATATACGCTTTATATATATATGTATATATATATGTATATATATGTATATATATATGCTATATATATATGTATATATATATATGTATATGTATATATATATGTATATATATATGCTTTATATATAAAGCATATAGGCTTTATATGCTAACCCCTCCTCTTGGGGACTCTAGACCACATTTGTCGTGGACATCCAAAGCCCTGACAGGCCTGAGGTATTCTAGTTCCCAGGGTCGATTTTTCCCCACGCCAAATCCAGGCCAAGACCGCCAAGCTCCCCCTCCCCCACTTCCATGCCAACTGGCTGACATCTAGTCCATCCTTTTCTCCAAGCCTGCAAACCTCTGCAGGGGCAGAGGGCCTCTGTTGGGGAGGGCCTTCTGTCCCAACTCCCGTCTCGTCTCCTCTTGTCAGAGCTCAACCCCCTTGGTTCTGAGACCAGTAACTGCCCCTCACACCCCCACAACCACCCTCACCCCCCAGGACCGGCCTAGCCTAAGTGCAAGCTGACTGTCCCCACTCACTTTGGAGTTCCCTGGGGATTTCCCTTGCATTCTATGAGCTCAGCTCTTCTTTGAAAGGGTGCTAGTTATATTTCATACAGCGTTTCTAGGTGCTTGGTAACTGGAAGATTTTCAAGATGTTCACTCCACTATGGTGCTAAACACGTTCTCACGCAGTGCTGGGATACCCTCTTTGGACTTGCTCGCGGGAACCGTCCCTGGCTGACCTCCCACCCCAGACACCGAAGTCTGGCCGCATCCCTGCAGATGCACCCATGTCGGTGGGACACCTACCAAGTGCCAGGCACGATCTCAGGCCCTAAAGATTCAAAGCTGCAGGCACTGAGCTCTGCCTAAAACGCATCGGCCCTCTAAAAATGCGCTGCGGCCGGAAGAGAAGTCTCTGTGATGCTCGCCTATTGAAATCGTACTCTACTATTTGCGCAGGTCTCGAAAGCTTCTTCGTGGCTTCATGCATCCACATCTGGGAGCAGCTAGGCTGCCCGGCCCTCCCTGCCCTTGGCTCACGGCCCGAGCGCCTGGGACAGGGCTCCGCTCACCACGGCTGTGAAATATGAAAACGCTTCTCCCCCAACTCCAAAGGCTCCCAGCTGAAGCCTGCTCTCAGCTGCCGAGGGATTCTGCCAGCTGGGCCTCCGCATGACACAGCATCCCCGCCCGCCCCGGGCTGCAGCGGCTGGGCCCGGCGTGACAAAGGATTCTCTGACAATGGGAGGAAGAGGTCTTTCATTGTCTACCGGGGTCACACTCCGCAGCGGAGCTTCCTCACTCCCCGAACTGTAGCTCCCCGCCCCCACCCCTCCCTTGGGCTGCTCCCCTGCGCCCGGTGCGCCCGGTGCGGTGCGGTGCGGTCAAGCCCGGCTCCACTGGCCTCGCCTACCAGCCATTCAAATTCAACACGTCCGACAGCGGAGCTCACGAGGTCCTCCCCCTCACCCCAACCTCAGCAGACGTGCTGTGCTCCGGGCCACAAGTTCGAACCCGGGGAGAGGCTGTGAGGCCTCTGTCAGTGAGGCCAGAGAGCCGGGAGGGAGTCGCGGGGACTTCTCCTTTATTCCTCAAAGCTAAGCAACCACTGCAGACTTTAGTCCCCAAATGTTTGTAACGTATAACCTTCCCTCCATCCCCCTACACGAGGCCCTGGCTCCAGGCCTTATCCCCTGCGACTTGATACTGGATGGAACCTGTCATTGCCTCACTGGCCCAGTGGCCTCCTGGCTCCAGATCGCATTCCCTTCTGAACCACAGCAGCATGCCTCCGTTCGGCCTCGGGCCCCGTCCACCACGCTCCTCCTGTAGTCTAGAAGCCAAGGTCCTGGGCCGGGCTCACGAAACTCCTGTCTGCCTCTCCACCTTGGAACTTGACCTTGCTGCTGCAATCCCTTCCTTTGCCCAGACAGCCTCAGACCTCCTCTCCTAAGCACACGCTGTTCCTTACCCCTTCTAGCTCCTCTCCAGGCTAATTTCTTTTCATCCATTCGCTTTCGGTGCCTGTGTTGTCTCCCTTAGGAAGCCCTCCCTGACGTGAGGCTTGAACAGGCACCCCTTGACCGTGCTACTCAGAACTTTCTCAACCACTGTGCTCACCACACATATTTCTCCTTTACCATTTTTGAGCCATTGCCCCAACTGAAAACCTATTCTAGGTCCGCCACGACCTCAGACCTACTCCCAAATTCACCTCTTCCACAAAAATCATCTCAGCTGGCCCCAGTCCACATGTTAGTGCCATGAAGACCGCCTCCCATACTTTATCCATCCCATCCCTGAGTAAGTTAGTCAGCACTTGGGGCCGACTCCATGCTGGATATGAGCCGACAGTGGACATAAAAAGCTCTAGAAACCTGGAAGCCCTCCACTCACAAAACTGTAATGATGATGTGACACGATGTGACATCCTAGCCCTAGGCGCTGGACTTGAAGTCTGAAGACCTGGGTTCAGATCCCTGTTCTACAACTGACAACTTCCCCGTGACCTGGCGTGTCACTAACCATGGAGGCTCAGAGGTCTCGTATGCAAAATGGGAAAAACGCTAACAGCTCCGCGGGGCTAAGATAAAAGGCAGATGCTATCCCCGGCGGGAAATACTTTGCAAACTATAAACCCAAATCAAGTGCAGCGTCCACTGCCCAGCAACCCCCCATCCACCCCCACCGTCCCCAGCAGGAGTTCCTGTCCGTACTTGAGTCAGGTGGGAGGTCAAATGAAATCTGTGAGTCCCCTTCCTAGAAAAATGCTCATGTATGCCAGCTTTGCAAACCCTTTCGGGACCTAAGGACCCGGCCAAGGGAAGGGACTAAACTGAAGTGCACTGGAAAGCCCCCAGGCCTGCCACTTCTCACAAACATATGCCCTCATCCAGATTCCTGGATGCCAAAGATGAAAGATAGGGCAGGGAAGGGCAGTCTCAAAGGAAAGGAAGTTCAAGACTAAGAGAGGGCTTCCAGAGCCTTTCCCAGAACCAGAGGAGATAGAGAAGATGTAGCATTCTCTCTGGCAAGTAAGAACCCCGCTTTTTCCAGAAGGCACAGAAAAAAGAAGATTGAACGAGGTATCAAAATCTGGAATTTCTTGTCCAACTCTGCCAAGGGCTCCTGGTGACTTTGGGCACGTCACTTCACCTCGCTAGGTTTCGGGGCCTTCACACAGAGATCAGCTTATTAGGAAGGCCCGTCCCAGCTCTGGGTGCCTAGGATCCGAAGACCTATCTGTTTTCCCCCTGTTCTGAATCACAGCTTTGGCCTGGGTTTAATTCAGAAATTAGAGGCAGAGGTCATAGCCAGCATGGTGATAATTCAGGGAGAAGGCCCCCATCACAGCGCTGTTCTAAATTGTGTGCAGGATGAGGCAGGAGGGCAGGAGAGTAAGGCCTGAATGTGAACAACTGAGCTCAGGTGACCGTGAGTCGGCCGTGAGGCTGAGAGGTAGAGGATCCCCCCCCCAAAAGAGCATCGAAAGAAGTCGCCACGTTTATCGGGTAAGCTGTGCAGAAATGCCACCACATTTGGAAAATGCCCAAAAACTGCGATTTGCCCGTCTGTTTGAGCCTCCTGTTCTCTCTCTGGGCTCAGGATTCTCTCTCCATCCTGCCTACCACCTCCTGCTTCCTCCTTCATCATCTGAACTGCAAACAACAGAACCTTAAAACAAGGGCAGTGAACCCCAAAACCGAGACGAAACTGGAGGACGGTGTCAGGGACCCCAGAAGCGAGGTGGGGAACGAACAGATACGAAGCAGACTCACGTTAAAACATCTACACAGACCTGTAAGACAGAAACTACTAAACCCAGGAAGGGCCTGAGTGAGACCTTGACCAAAGCCACAGCGCATCACTGAAGATAGCCTACCCCAGCCCATCACAGCCCGGCAGAGCTGGGGCAGGACCAGGGAGAAGAACTTGTCAGCTCCTCACTGCCCAGCAGAGTAATCTGTTGGTTGACTTTAGGGTCATTTCCCACTAGCTGCCTAACGTCCACCTCAGGACATACCTCCAGGCCCACCTGGGAGGTTACCAAAAGCCCGAAGTCCAGGGTAACGAGGGACAGAAAGCCCTTCTTCCTCTGTTGCTCCCTCCTGCTTTTGCTCTAGAATTGGAACTGGCATCAGGAGTCACTTCCAACCAACATATGTGAAGTTGACTAAGTCCCAGGGTGAGTGCTCTATAGTATTTATGATTTGTTCTCTCCCGTAGGCTGTGAATCACTCGTTTTATTGCATTACAACTTAGCTGTTTCTACTATACTATCTTTGTGTGCCCCAAACAGAGTACAGTATCTAGCCCAAGGTAGGTGCTCAATAAACATATGCTGGACTTAAAATCCTACATTTATCTCCAGACAGAATATGTTTTTGGCAGGCAGGGACTGTATGTTCAACTTCCTTTGCATGCACTTGAAGATACAGAAACATGGAGGTGCTCAGTCTCTATTTGTGAACGAGTGGTTGATTAGTTGGCCAAACCTGGTAACTCTCCAGGCTGGGTCTGAGAACCTTCCCGTACACGAACTCTTCAAAGTACCTACAGGCATGTGGGAGCTCTTTGCTCTTTTCAGGGCTTCCCTATCCCTGGGGATGCAGGGGGCAGGGAATAGTATCACCTGGGATGAACCCTGGGCTTCTCAGGGATCTACACGTTAAACCAATGGTTTTGAAATCAGTACCTAAAGAATAAACGTTGGACTCAACAAGGACACGGGGTCCATGAACAACACACCCAAACACACCCATACGAATACAGGCACGCGTTGCATAAACATGTATGCCATATGTATTTATTATATGCAGGTGTGATTCTGGTATAATGGATGTATCAAAGCTAATAACCTTTCGCCATTAGCAAATTATCAGATGCGTAATAACCAGCAATGCAGACTTCTGTCTTTAATGACTATTCTCATGAGGTCTGGTGGCAAATAAAAAGTGTTTTGACAAAGAATAAATACCACTATAATTTACCCCCTTTCTGAAGCTCAGGACTTCCTGGGGGAGCCAAGACCTACTCTCAAAAAAACCTCAAACACAGATACCAAAAAAATGACCATTATTTAAATTAAAAGCCATAGGCTGCGAAGAGAAATTACAGGATCACAGAGAGGGGGGGAAAGTAGCCCTTCCCCACTGAAGGGCCCTGGGGGACTCACATGGTACTTTTTGAGCCTCAGTGTGCTCACCTGTAAAATGGGGTTACTACCCGCCTACATCACAGGACCCTGCTAAGAAATTGTGATGATTCAAGGGTAGGGGGAAACGCTCTGTAAAGTCAAACAAACACGCTATTTACAGCAATCTGTTAATCACCGATGACACCTTACCCCAGAATGCGCTACAAAATTACTGCCTACCAGCGTACATTATCTAGGACAGTCACTTGACACAGCAGAGGAGATGATCTGTGTGTAAATCGAATCCTGTTTCAAATACTCAAAGGGAGTTTCCTCAGGCAACCCGAGTGCGTCCTGTGGGGGGACTGCACCGCTAACGTTCGTTCGGTGCATTCTGCTCCTGTACAATTGGGTTTTCTTGAAAGCCCTGGCAATTTCCTCGCGCTGGCTGAGCATGCTCGAAGCCGGGATTCCTGAGGTTTTCGGCTCAGACCCCGGGCCGGGCAGGAGGAACCGGGCCCGGACAGCCCGCGGCCCCTCCCCGTGCTCTGGGCGGCTCCTTCCTCTCTCCTCCAGCTTCGGCGGCGGCGCTCGTGCTGTGTCACTTTCGCCCTCCCGAGACTCCAGCCGCCGCGGGGCCCGCAGCTCCACCGGCTTCTTCCCAGTGCGCGCCCGCCCCTAGCCCAGGAGATAATCCCCCCGGCCTCAGGGACCCAGAAAGCGACGGCGGCGGAGGCGGGCGGGCAAGCAGGGCAGCCGGGTAGCAGCGCAGGCAGCAGCGCCCGGCTGGGCCGGGGCCGGGGCCGGGGCCGGGCGGGCAGGGCAGCCTCCGGCCCCCACGGTCTCCAGGACGAAAAACTGGAAGGGGGTGCGCAGAGCGCGCTCGTTCTGTCCGGGGCCCGCGAGGCAGAGGCGGGCGCGCGCGCACGCGCACCCACAGAGCGCCCCGGAGCAAGGGTCAACCCGAGCGTGTTGGGAGGGTCGGGGGCGGCGACACGCGCGCGCCCGCGGCCCCTCCCAGCCCTGCACCCCACCGGCCGAGCAGGCTGCCAGCCCGGCGGGTCAGGGGGCGTCGGGGACGCGGAGGGACGCAAGGCTTGTCTCCCGCGCCACCGCGCGCCCGGAACTCCCTCGCCAACCCCGCACACACGCAACTGCAGGGGCTCCCGGGTCGTACAGCCGCAGGACCCCCTGTCCAAGTAACCCGGCGCGCGCGTGCGCGGACACACACGACCAGGAGCCCAACTGGGACCACGAGGGGGCTGGCGGGACGATTCACCGGGTAGTCGGGCCCACGCGTGTCCCCACTACACCGCGGTCTGTCCCCCCCCCCCACGCCCCGCCCCCCCATACATGCCAGAGCGGTGTGTACACACACAAACAGCTGGGCGGGGGAGGCGACGCCTCGCTCCTCCGGTAGGGACACACAGGCCGCCGCCAGCCATCCCTCCCCTTTACACGCCGCACCCCCTCCCGGCTCACACCTGCCCCCCAGCCTCAACCCCGAAAACTCTACGAAACCCAAGAGCCAACGCCGACCCCCAATTGTCTTTTAACGTCAGTGGAAAGACATAACCCAAGTCACACCCGCCGTCCCAGGGCCGCCTCCTCCAGATGCACCTAGGCTGGGGCCCGCGGCCCTTGGGGGGGGGGGGGAGGGGGAGGGCTGACCTCGGTCGCCGCAGACCGAACCGCCGCCCCCTGTCTTCCCTGCCCCCACGACCCGCGACGCGTCCAGGACAGTCACCTGCTCCTCGTCCTGAAGAGCCCGAGCCGGAGCCCACGCCGCGGCCGTTCGGGTCACTCGCCACCGCGAGCTGGCTTTTCAGAGCCTGTCAACTTAACCCCCGCTCCGCCTGAAGGATCTATTCCCCAGGCCCAATCACACCGTGGCGACAGGAATAATAACAAAAAGCCAACAGAATCACCACCGTAGGGAATGTCCAAAGCTGCAACCGCAATGGCTCCACCGATTCGGGTTCCTCATCTGCTCCCATCCCCCGCGCCCCCCGCGGCCCGCGGGCTCACCGGGGACGGAGGGAGGGTGCCGCCTGTCTAGACGACAGACATCCCCGCGCTCGCGGTGACGGGCGCGCACACACCCTCGCACGGCCGCTGCCACAGACACAATCAGTCACCGCGGGAGGGAGGGGCTGCGTGGAGACACTCTCTCGGGGTCCCTCCGGCAGCCGCCAGCGCAGCAGCCTCCGGCCGGGAGTCGCCACGCAGGGCCGCGCTCCCTGCCTCGCCGGAGCGCGGTCAGAACAGCTGCAAGTTTGGCTGGTACTAAAGCAACTGCTTGATGCAGCAAATGCGGGCTTCAAAACAAAAGGGAGAGCAATCACGCTCGCTTTCTTCCTCCCCCCCGGCTCGGAACCCGGCACATGACAGCGGCTACACCGCGCGGCTCGAGCGCCAGCCGGGCTCCAGCCACGCGCCCCCGAGAGCCCCCTCCTCCCGGGAGCCCCAGGGCTACGACTCCCCACTCGGGCCGGGAGCCCTGAGGGGAAGGGGCGAACCTGGGGAGGGGGTGAGACCGTGGAGTGCGGTCCGCGACAGAGAAGGGGTCTGAGCATGGGCGCAGACGCCCGGCGGCCGGGGGCGCAGGGAGGGGGAAGGGGGTTAATTGTTTGGGGCGGTTTTCTCGGATTTATCTATCAGCACGCGCACGTCACGCAGCCCTCCTGGCGGGTCCCCGAATCGATCCGCAGGCTGTACTGACTAAAAGAGGGGGGCGGGCGGGGGGATGCTCACCTCGGGGTTCCTCCGGCCGCCGCTCCGAGCCCGTGTCGGGGGTGGGGGAAGGGGACAGGGAAGGGGAAGGGAGGGAGGAGGCTCGAGAGAGCCTACTCCTGCCTCGAGTTCCGCGCGTCCCGGCAGCGGAGGGGATCCGGCGCCCCAGCGCACAAACCCAACCGAGAGGGGAGGGAGGGAGGGAAGGGAAAGAGGGAGGGAGGGGCGGGTGGGGGGGAGGGAGTAGAGGAAGGAAAAAAAAAAAAAAAACGATCCCTGCTCTGACACAGGGAAAGAGAATGTAGGAGAGTGACGTCCCGGCCCCTCCCTCCCCTCCGGCCACGTGCAAAGACTTGAAAGGAAAGAGGGCGGCGGGAGGCCTGCTGGGTAATGTAGTTCGCCTTTCTTTCCCGGGATGGCGGGCCCTGGAGAGCGGGGCGCCGCCGGGACCCCGGGGATGCCGCCGAGACAGCCGAGACAGTCCAGCCTGGCTTCGCCGAAACCCGCCGGCCAACGCTCTCACCCCGCGACGGCGGCGCGGCCCTGAGTGGGGACCTCTGTGTTGGGGGAACGGGGGGGCTTAGGCGCGGTCCAAGCTTACAGGGAGACGTTTGGTTTCGGGAGCAGGAACGCTTTAAAGAAGAGGACTTCCGCACTAAGAGTGCAAAGTCTGTCCTAATGGCAGATAAAAGGAAGCTTTGTGTATACACTGGGCGGTCCAAGCGGCGTTATTAATGCTGCGTTCAGTGCTAACGTCTGTTATTGAGATGCATATGTTATAATTAACATTTGAACATCTCTGTGGCAGGGGCGGGATGTTGTAATTAGATATGCACTTTGCAACCGATTAATTTTCCATTGGCCATGCTAAGGGTTGCGATGGGGAACCTGGTGGCTGGGGGAATTCAGTGCAGTGGGTAATTCAGTAATCACTTAACCAAATCACCAGTGCTTTCTAAGAACCTACTATGTGCCGGGCACCGAGATTGGGACAGAGAGGCCTTCGTGAGAAATACACGATGCTGTACACTCCTCCAGGCAAGGAGCTTATAAGCTCCTGTGACACAGTATAATGCAGTGGAAATCCATTTATTAATTCATATAACATTTGGTGAGCACTTTCCACAGATGGGACATGTCTGGGAATGCCAAGGCAAGTAAGACCCTTAGTCCCTGCCCTCAAGGAGCTCAAAGTCTAGTGTAAGGACCACAATCAATGAAAGTATAGGGAATAAGACGATACTTAGCATAGGGATGAGCATAAAGTGCTAGGGAACCCTCAGCAGGAGCCCACAACCAGGATCAAGGGTGGATGGGGGGGGGGGGTAGGAGAAGGCTTCCTGGAGGTTTTAAACAAAGGCAGAGAGGCAGGAGTAGGCATCTGAGAAAAGCTACCCGGGTACAAAGGTCCCAGATGAGAGAGAAAAAAGCAAATTCTGAAAGTCCCAGCAGTTTGGCAAGGCAGAGAGGACAGATTGATGGGAGGAGGAGGGGGCCGGAATGGCGGGTAAGTCTAGAGGGCAGAAGGAGCCTGGGATGGCTTCTCACTGGAGGTGAGGCTTGAAGCAGGCCTTGAAAGGATGAGTGAGATTTCGTTTTGAGTAGAGAGCATGTCTTCCGAGCTTCAGGCTCAGCATGAGTCAAGCTATGGAAGGAAAGCAAAGCACATCCACAGTGATGCCCTGCAGAGCGGCTCATCTGATCCTTGTACCAAAGGGTATGGGGGCGTGTCCTCCTCTCCCTTCTAGGAGAAGACAGCAGGTGCACAGCCGCAGTCTGGTTAGCATCTGGGCACCAGTCCAGTACCCCCCTACCAAAGGAACATGTTTAGGCACACCTGACTCTTCCCCCTGGTTTGTCCCTCTTGGCATCTACGCCTCATTGGTTCAAGCAGTGTGTTGTTTTTATGCTTCGGCATCCGACTGATTTCCTAGGTTTACAAAACATGAAATAGTACAGGAGTCTACCCACTCAGCACTTTCCCATTTGCCTACCTTTTGTTGTCAATGCTGCTTTGCTCCTTGCGTGATATGCATGCCACCTGCAAAGAAACAAGAATGGAATGGTCTGGGTCTTGGCCTTGCCTTTGCTTTAAATCACACCCCCAGAGGTGAGAACAGGATCCAACCCCGGAGGTGAGGAGAGGCCGAGCAATGGTGCAGAACGCAAAACATCCGAGGAGAGTACACACCTCCGTTTGCCTGGGTGTGCCTGGCCCCAGAGGGCCAGTGGAGGACAACACAGACTCAAGAGTCAACTTGGCCCCTGGGTTTGAATTGCAGGCATGGCACTTCCTGGATCTGTGACCTTGGACAGCCTCCCCAGCCTCCAAATGGTGACCTTGGACAGTTGATTCAGCAACCATTCTTGGCCTTCTGAGAACCAATGGTGATCATGTGTTTAAGTTGAGGCTGCCACTTAGCGAGTGCTCTGGGACAGCTGATTCCTTTCCTCATCCCAGGTGCTTTCTGCACTGGGAGAAGGATCCCTGAATTTTTCTTTCTGTGGAGTGAGGCCAGCAGAGCTGGTGCTGCAGGAAAGATTCCTGGGGGGGGGGGGGGGGGGGTGACTCATCCTCATGTGTGAATAAGTTAGGTTTGTCTTCAAGGAACCTTCCCCCCTGGGTTCTAGTCCTCACCCCCCACTGGCCCAGCTCTCTTAACCCTCACCCCCCCACCCTGCTGCCCAAGGACCCCCTGTAATGTGTCACCCCACCCAAGGTGCCTTCTGTGGGCAGTGTGCTGGGCTCCCGCACCACTTCTCCCCTGCCTATCCACGCTTGCCCCCTGTTCCCCGGGTCACCTGAGCCTGGGTCTCTCTTTACCTCCAGTCTGATTAACATTCCTTCATGTAGGATAACATAGCCTTTTATTTGCTCCTGCAGCAGCTACGGGTTTGTCTTCTTATGGAGAGCCTCTGATGATGGAGATTCCGGGCCCGAATGGGGGTCTCTGCGAGGAAGATACTGTGGGACCCTCAGGCCCACGTTTCCCAGAATGGGAGGCCTAGGGCTTACGTGGTCCTCACCCGGCGTCCTTCCTTCTCTGCTCTGTAGCTGATCTTATGCCCAGCCTGCAGGCTTAGGTCAGAGCTGCTGCTGGGGGCAGAGTTCACGAATGGGCGCTGGAATGGGTTTTATTGCAGCAGATCTGAGTTGCCAAGAAGTTGTTGCCTTTGTTTGACTTGTCACCACATAGCCTACACCTTACGAGTCAGAATGATTCTGTTTTAAGCAGTTGCTTTTCCTAATTCACATTGGCTTAAGGTGCTAGCAAAAAGCAATAGCCTCCTTTCTTCTCATTCCTACTCCTTGCCTACCCGCCTTTCCTCTATCGGTCAATACATTGACTGGAAGACCCAGTGGGTGCCCACCAGAGTGCAGGGTGGGGGTGAGAGGTTACCTGCCTTCAGGAGCTGAGGAGCCCAGCCTGGCACCCACGTGATATCGGGGAAAATGACAACGTGCTACGCTGCACGAGGGTGATTTTAAGTGAGCAAGGCTTCCGTGGGCTGGCATGGTCAGAGGAGGCGTCCGGGAGGAAAGCGGGCCTGGCAGGGAGGAGGTCAACAATGGCCCAAATCCCTGTTGCGGAGCATCGGCCTGGGAGATGCTGCAGAAGATATGTCTTTAGGTGGAAACTAGACTAGGTTCATCATGTGTCAGGGTGATGGCCACTGGCCCCCGCAGAAGGAAGGAAGTTACCCGCCTAGTGCCTGTGCTCTGTTACTGTGGTGTTGGCCTGCAGAGATAATGGCTTGATGGAACCGGGCTATGTTTCACCCACGCCTCTCACCTCAGCTTCCACGACACAACCCCAAGGACCAACGTCTGAAAGGCAGATGGAAAGTGATCCCCTAGGGCTGGAGTTAGCGGTGGGAGAGTATCAGTAGGGAACGACTGAGCTCATAAAAAGCAGAATGCTAAATAAGAACTAAATCGAGGGGTACTTATGGGGAGCATGCCATGTGTAAGGCATGGCACGGAGCACAGTGTGACCCTATCCGGCTGGGTGACGTTCCTCTCCCCTGAGCCTACTTGCCACCCCTGTAACATGGGAAGGCTGGACTCCACCATCTCCCAGGTTATTTCCACACCTGAAGTGATACCTTCAAGAAGTTTGCAGTCCAGCTTGTAACAACAGCTGTAAAGTAAAAAAGAATACATTTCCAGCTGTTTAATTCCAGCAGGACAGGAGGCGCTTGTCGCATCCATTACACAAAGCCCTGAACCCCGTGAGGGAGCGTAAGACAAGCAGATCTTGTTTTAGAAGATTCAGGGACAGTACAGAAAGCCCAAGAGTAGTCCGGCATTCCTCAAGCCCCTCAGGGTTCAAGGTCAGACCTCACAGGCATGAGTTCCTTATCCACATGGTGGCCTCGTGCATGATGACGACCTGGGCAGAGATACACCCCTGCATCTCTGCAAGAAATAAGTTTCATTGTCAGGCTACCCTCTGGAAAAACTTAACCTGGGAGGGTTAGCCAGGCTAACCCTGGGAGGTTAACCCTGGGAGGGTCAGCCAGGCTTCTTGGATCAAAGGGACACACTGGATCCAAGGGACCGCAGGCCTGGATTTAAGTGGCCCAGGCTCCAGGGGATGAACTGAGACAATCAGATTCCCTCTTGCAAGAGTCTGCAGGAAGAGGCTGAGAGACCTTTGTTCATTGGGTTCCCCCTTCTTTTCCCACGTGTAGCCTTGGTGGGTCAGGTGCAAAATGAGTAAGCAGGGGTTGGTGGAGCGGGGAAGAGAGAGACAGATGTCTAGCATTACCAGAATCAGTTCCTGGTTTTCTGATTCACAGTCTATTATACCTCTGTCAGATTCCTGATGCCTCTGTATCCTTCTAGCAATTCCCTTTCATTTGTGCTAGGTTGAGTGGGTTTCTGATCTTCTTAATCCAAAGACCCACATCTAGAACAGTCCGCGAGCGCGGATCTGAGTTTTGGCCAATGTGATCCCTGTCACTCGCTGGGAATGCCCCCTCCTGAAGATGCCCTTCCCTTTTCTAGCCTAGATGTCTCCCTCTTCAACTACTTTATAATTCCGGTCTCCTAAATCTTATTCTGAAATGTCTGAAGACTAGTTCGGCCCTGAACCTTCCATGGTCCCTGACTCCCCCTTTTCAAAGCGATAGCCAATGTATTCATGGAGTAATTACTATTGGCCAGGCAACAAGAAGCATTTTACCTCATTTCTTCGACAAGGCGACTTTTACAGTGGAAGGAACGGAGGACGAGTGACATAATTTGCGGGGGGTGAGGGGGGAGGCATACAGCCAGCAGGTGGGTGGTCCAGGCAGGGCTGTGGACCTCCGAGCCAAGGAGATTAGTCACAGCCCCTCATCCGGAACACCTGGATCCACCTTCTCTAAGTTTCCAGCGAACACCTCTTCTCCAGTTGTAGGAAACGTCATCCTTCCTCACCGCTGCATTTATAATGAGTGGTATTTTTTTCTTTTAAACTGAGACTTCGGACATGTGTGTGCATTTGTTCGTGTACATCTGATGCCCCAAATGATTCTATGCCATAGAAGAATGGTCTCTGTTCATACACCTCCTCAGTCAAAAGATATTTTTTCATCTGTAATATATGTTTATCAGTTATCTAGCTAACTGGCTATTATATTTACTAAAATAGACTCTTGAAATTTAAATAAGTAATTTAACATAAAATTAAAGTATTTGTTTGTTTGTTTGTTTATTGACAGAGAGAGAGAGAGAGAGAGAGAGAGAGAGAGAGAGAAAATCCCAAGCAGGTTCCGTGCCGTCAGCATGGAACCTGATGCAGGGCTCGATTCCACAAACCTCAAGATCATGACCCGAGCCGAAACCAAGAGTTGGATGCTTAACTGACTGAGCCACCCAGGCGCCCCTTAAGTTTTTAATTTTAATTCCAGTATAGTTAACATGCAGTGTTATATTAGTTTCAGGTGTTCAATATAGTGATTCAACAATTGTACACATTACTCAGTGTAATGTATAAGTGGGCTCTTAATCCCCCACCCACTTCCCCATAAAGATGAAATAGATATTTTTAAGTAATAAAATTTTTTATGAGTTAATGGTTCAAAAGTCTTTTTGCTCTTAGGGAAGATTATATATTTTTTGCCTATATTTAATATAAAAGCCAATATCAATAAATTTCACAATACTTTCTTCTGGTACCCCAGTGGCTCATTTCGGGACACATATCGTATCTTGGATTTTTAAATGTTTGTCACGTTTCCCAATTTGTTAGTAATAAAATGATTGCAGCAAACAATGAAGACACAGCCAGTTAAATCTGAATTCCTTCCTTGACTTATTTATTACCCCAGTAGTTTTTATATTTCGTCTTTTAAACAGTTGATTTGCTATGTATAATTATAATAGTTGAGACAGCACTGCTTATGCATGTTCACATCCAGCTTTAGCCACTTAATAACATTTAAAACACACATTTTCTGTGTTATTAAAAAGTCTTTATAGGCACCGCTTGAAAAATAACTTAAATGGCCTTTTTTTTTTTTTTTAACCCAAGTGTTTATTTAGTGCCTATAAAGTGTTTGCTCTAAGTTGGGGATCGTGGATGGCAAGCACAGACAATAATGTGCATTGAACTAGGCTTACGGGATCCCACAGTTTAGTTCAGAAGGAAAGACACACTTTAGACAGAAATGGTAGTATAATTTTAAAACTTGAGACACGCCAGGTATACGATACAGATGGAATGATCGTTCATGGAAAGGGATGTCTTCACAGCCGGAGTGTCAGGGGAGGTTTCCCAGCTGTGGGACCTGAGTCTGCCTTTGAGGCCTGAGTGTGATTTGCATGAGAAGCGTGTGGGAAGGGCAGACAGCATGGGTTCATACATGGAAATGAGCAAGAGGAGGGCAGAAGTGAGCAAAGGGAAGGAGGAGGGAGAAGGTCCAGGAGGTTAGTAATGTGGAGCTGCTTTGAGCCTGGACCCGGGAGGCAGACAGACCAGAGTGGGAATGTGGCTGCCACCTTTTACAGTCAGGTGACAGCCTTGGACAACTCCAGGGCTCTGAACTTCTGTGTCCTCTACAAAATGGGGAAATAGGGGCGCCTGGGGGGCTCAATCGGTTAAGCGTCCGACTTCAGCTCAAGTCATGATCTCACCGTTTGTGAGTTCCAGCCCTGCGTCAGGCTCTGTGCTGACCGCTCGGAACCTGGAGCCTGCTTTGGATTCTGCATCTCCCTCTCTCTCTGCCCCTCCTCCATTGTGTGCATGCTCTCTCTCTCTCTCTCTCTCTCTCTCTCTCTCTCTCGCTTTCTCTCTCTCTCTCTCTCTCTCAAAAACAAGTAAACAGTTTTAAAAAATTTACAAAACGGGGAAATAATAGTGACTACCTTGGTACCTTGTTATGAGGATTAAGTGAGATTATGTATACAAAGCACTTTGCACATCGTAAGGGCTCAATGAAATATAGGTTTTATTTTTTGCTTATTATTGGTGTTTTTGTTGTTATACTGGGATAGGCTGTGTGGGATGTAGGATGAAAATGGGATCAATTTGGACTTTATTCTATGACCCTCAGCAGTGCAGTTAGATTTGGGGTTTTTTAATGTTTATTTATTTTTGAGAAAGAGAGAGAGACAGAGTGCAAGTGGGTGAGGGGCAGAGAGAGGGGGAGACAGAATCCGAAGCAGGCTCCAGGCTCTGAGCTGTCAGCCCAGAGCCGGATGGGGTGGGGGGTGGGGGTGGGAACTCAGGAACCGGTGAGATCATGACTTGAGCCAAAGTCGGACGCTTAATCGACTGAGCTACCCAGGCATCCCATGTCAGATTTTGTTTTTAAGTGGAGGGTGCCCCAGACCCTGGGTTTCCTCCTGGCTTGAGCCACGAACCCAGTAATCCTCACTTCACTGTCGGTAGAGCCGGGGAATAAGGAGTAGTCTTCTGGATGCCCTAGAAGCAGACATTCTGTTCCTCTCTCACCCATGTGGAGACACAAGTGCCCACTCCCCACCTCTTTTTCTGTGTTGAAAAAATTGATGATCAAATTTGTTTATACTCCACTCTTTCCAGAAAGGATTTGAGACAGCTTTTAGAATTCTAAAATGTACCTAATACACGAAAATAGGAGTTTACACAAAAGACACTTTATGAGATGATTATCCCTCTTACAAAAGGAGTAACCATAGTTTCTTTAAATAGAGCTCATCTGGTGCATCTGACATCAGATCTCATTGACAAGTTGTGCTTTGCCAGCAACTTTTCTGGAATGCATCTATGGTTATTAGTGTGGTTCGCAGCGTTATTGGCTATGACCACCTTCCCAGGCGTTGGCTGATTTTGATCAAGTTCGATACTTGAATAAAGAGCGTAAGACACCCTTCAATTTATTTTGTTCCATCTTAAGCCCAAATAGGGACTCTGCCGAAGTTTTAAAAGAACTTCTGTAAAATCTAAAATGGACAGAGCTAAGCAATGGAATTGAATCTGGTCTAGAGATCACTGGACTGCCAGTTCATCAGGGAAGCCTGCTTGGAGGAGGTAGCGGAGGAAGCTTTCAGAAAAACAGGGAAAGGTGCCATTTGGCTGACGTTGAATTGGAGGCCATCCCAGGGGAAGGGAGCTATATGGGGAGATGTTAGGCATACCCTTCTCCCTGCAGAGTTGGCCAGTCTGGAACCTCAGATGGGCCACAGAAGAAAGAGGAGCAGACTGGGGACAGTTGGCCTGTCCCCCATCCTGGAAAACAATTTTGGTCTGACACAGAGATAAGAGGTGAAATGTTCCTTTTCTGCAATACTTTATTTCAGGCCTTATCAAACATACCCTTTCAGCGGGCATGTTGCCATGGCAACCTTGTAGTCACTGGAGGGCATCTGTAATTGGTAGAAAATGGCATTAATTTAGTGAGGTGTTTTTTTTTTTTTTTTTCCCTGGGAGGAGTTTTAGTTTTAGGCTACTTAAAGTACTCAGATGTAATATTTTTGCCTGAGCAGACTAATAATCACCTTGTAATTTAATTACTCAGCCAGCACTAGTGAACCCTTCTTTTGCTCTCGATTGAGTTGTAATTTTTGAATCCCAGCCTCTTGGGCAGGGCCTAGCTCTGGAAGCTATAGTTACCCAGATACAGGTCTTAACCTATGCTGTGCTTCATGAAGCCACTGGGCCGTGGAATTAGCTTCAAGGATACTTGCAAAATGCAAGCAGGTCAGCTATGGCAGGCGTTCATTTCCCCGAAAGAACATTCCAGGTTGTCCTCGTGGGCCGCTTCTCCATTCCCTACTTTCTCCTTCCACCCGATATATCCCTGTTTCCTAGCTATAGAAACCCCCCAAGTATGGAATTACAGGGGTTTTCTCCTCCACTTTTTAAATTAAAAAAAAATTGTTTTAATGTTTATTTTTGAGAGAGAGAGACAGAGAAAGAGCAGGGGAGGGGCAGAGAGAGGGAGACAGAAAACCCGAAGCAGGGTCCAGGCTCTGAGCTGTTAGCACAGCATCTGATGCAGGATTCGAGCCCACGAACAGCACGATCGTGACCTGGGTTGAAGTCGGACGCTCAACCAGCTGAGCCACCCAGGCACCCCCATTTTTTTTTAGCTTTTAAAAATGATAGTAAAATACATACAACATAAAATGTGCCATCTTAACTGTTTTTATATGTAAAATTCAGTGACGCTAAGTACATTCACGTTGTTGTGTGGCCACTATCCACCCTCAGAACTCTTCATTTTGCCAAATGGAAGCTCTATACCCATGAAATAAGAACTCCTCATCCCTTCCCCCCCCCCCCCCCGCCCAACCTCTGGTAATCACCATTCCGCTATCTCCATGAATTTAACTCCTCCATAGGACTCACATAAGTGGAAACCTACAGTGTTCATCCTTCTATGACTGGCTTATTTCACTTGACGTGACGTTCATTCATCCAAGGTTCATTCACGTTGCAACCTATGCAGAATTTTCTTCCTTTTTAAAGGTGAATAATATTCCATTGTGTGTGTATACTACATTTTGCTTATCCATTCATACAGTGATGGACAGTTGGATTGCTTCCACCTTTTGGCTCTTGTGAATAGCTCTGTGATGAGCACGGATGTACAAATAATCTCTTTGAGTCCTTGCTTTCAATTCATTGGGGCATACACCCAGAAGCGGGATTGCTGGATCCTATGGTGATTCTATTTTTAGTTTTTTGAGGGCCGACCATACCATTTTTTATGGTCGCTGCACCATTTCACTTTCCCACCAACAATGCATAAGGATTCCAATTTCTCCACATTCTTGCCAACATTTATTAAAAAACATTTGCCGTTTGGGGTACCTGTGTGGCTCAGTCAGTTAAGCATCTGATTTTGGCTCAGGTCATGATCTCATGGTTTGTGAGTTCAATCCCTGGGATGAACTCTGGGAGTTCAAGCCCTGGGATGGGCTTGCATCAGATCTTCTGCCCCCCACTCTCTCTGCCCACCCTTTCTCTGACTCCCCTCTGTGACTCACCCTGACTCTCGCATGCTCTCTCTCAAAACTGAATAAACGTTAAAAAAAATTTTTTTTAACGTTTGCTGTTTTTTTTTCTCTTTGATAGTGGCCATCCTAATGGGTGTGAGGTGATCACAGTTATCTTTGAAGGAGAGGGCCTATCTAATCCCACCATTTAACAACACTTCTACTAACAGCAATTATAATAGCTGACAGTGACTGAACACACTGTATGTGGTCAGTACTCATATTTGGTATTAGGGCTCTCCAGAGAAAGAGAACCAATTGTGTGTGTGTGTGCGTGTGTGTGTGTGTGTGTTTGTGTGTATACACACATATATATACACATACATATAGACACACATATAAATACATACACAGAGAGAATATACATATGTAAAGACACATACATATACGTACATATATGTACTATATGTATATGATATACACATACACATACAGTGGGAGAGAGACAAAGAGATTTATTATAGGAATTGGCTCACACAATTAGAGAGACTGAGAAGTCCCAGGATCTGTCCTCTACAAGCTGGAGACCCAGGAAACCCAGTGGTATAATTCAGTCCAAGTCTGAAGGCCTGAGAGGCAGGAACACTGATGTTCAAGGGCAGGGAAAGATGGACGTCCAAGCTCAAGCAGAGACAGAATTCTCCATTCCTCTGCCTTTTTATTCTCTTCAAGCCCTTATAAGATTGGACCATGCCCTCCCACATTGGTGAGGATCACTTTCTACTCAGTCTACTAAATCAAATGCTACTATTTTCTGGGGACATCCTTACAGGCACACCTGGAAGTAATGTTTCACCAGCTCTCTGAGTGTCCCTTAGCCAAGTGGAGTCGACACATGAAATTAACCATCACAGCAGTCTATGTTACTTATCTCATTTGATTCTTACCCTAGCTCTATCATTCCCATTTTACAGATGAAGAAACTGAGACCCAGAGAGGTTCTATAATTGATCATTTGCCCAAGGCCATATAAGCAAGTCATTATTATATACCACTGAAGGTGGACATTGAAGGAGGTTATAAGATTCCTCAACACCAAACAAGATCTGCTTCTGGAGGGACAAGACAACCTCCAGTAATGCAGTTCTTTTCATATATTTCTAAAATTTAGTGCCTTTCCTGGCGACGCCAACAAACAACAATGAAGACAATAATGAAAATAAATGTGAAAGAGAAAAAAGGAATTGAATACAACCAAATGTTCAGCTATAATCTCCATATGTAAAAAAAAGCCCTTAATATTTGAACATCTCATATTCATAGCTAAATTAGAGGGGGATTATTCATATAGTGGAATTATTTGCTTTATAGAAAGATTCACTGAATTATCCTCTTCTGTGACAAGTTTTCCCCATTCACTTAAAACAGGAATTAATTTATAACAATGTGATGTATATATAGCTCCCCCAGAACACAACTATTGCACAGCACGAAGCCAAATCAAGTTGCTAAAATGATTTTGATTACTGGGTAATCATAGTGGGGAGTATTTGCTCACTTCAGCATTTGAGGATTCCAACTACAAAAAGATTTGTAGACTCAACTATTAAACCACTATCCTTAATCTTGGTGACATTGTGAAGGACCAGAGAAATGCCAAAAGACATGTGGAATGGCTTATTAAGCGAATGGTTTGTAAGCACCCACCAGAAGAAGGAATCACTCGAAAACTCCTTAACAAGACAGAAATAACAAGCCAAGACAAGCTGGAATCTTTTCTTGTATTGCTAATGCCTGGAGAGAGCTAGAAGAGGAGAGAACCACGGATTTGTTATGCACTTGGCAGTCTCTCCTGACCTTCTCATGAAAAAGAAGGAGAAATGTCAGTGGAAAATAACACATGGCTAGATGAGCAGTTACTACTGGCTTTTTTTTGGCTGAGATGACACCTTGGGTGTTGGTAGAAGCTTTCTGTCCAGGTAATCAGCACTCAGCAGGCACCTTCCCGGTATATCAGGGAGGAATTGCATTCAGCTGCGAATAACAGCGACCCAGATTACAGCGGTCTCAGAAATGATAGGGATGTTTCTCTCACATTAAAAGAAAAAGTTGGTACAGCCACTTTGGAAGACAGTTTGGCAGCTTCTTACAGAACTAAACATACCCTTCCCATGTGATCGAGCAATCATGTTCCTTGGTATTTACCCAAAAGAACTGAAAACTTATGTCCACACAAAAACCCGCACATGGATGTTTATAGCAGCTTTATTCGTAATTGGGAAAACTTGGAAGCCACCAAGATGTCCTTCAGGAGGTGAATGGATAAATAAACTGTGGTACATCCAGGCAATGGATGATCATTCAGCGCCAAAAAGAAATGAGCTATCGAGAAAGATATGAAGAAACCTTAAATATATATTGTTCAGTGAAGGAAGCCGATCGGATAAGGCCAGATGATTCCAGCTATGTGACATTCTGGAAAAGGCAAAAAAACTACAGGAAAACAATAAAAAGATCAATGGTTTCGGAGCATCTACCCATCCCTAAAAAGGGGTGGGGGGAGCTTTTAGGGCAGCGAAACTTCTCCGTATGATGCTATAATCGCACATGCAAGTCATTATATATATGTCAAAACCTATAGGATGTCCCCCTTCAAGAGTGAACTCTAATGTAAACGGTGAGTTTGAGTTAATAACAATAGAGTGATATCAGTTCATCAATTATAACAAATGCAAGATGTTACTAACAGGGGAAACTGTGGGAGAGGGCAGATATGGGAACTCTGTACTTCCTGCTTGATTCTTCTGTAAACCCCAAACGGCTCAAAAAGTAAAGTCTATTCATTTTTAAGAAGCAAGATTGGGAAACAAGAAACGTCCAGAAGTTTCGTGCTGGAGTAGTAGCTCCACGTCGATCAGAGCCCCAGCTCTGCCCCTCTTCATGCTCCACCTCCCAGAGTGCATGGCTTCTCCAAGTGCATCTCAAAGTTGGCTCGTGGTCACAAAGTGGTCACTTGGGCTCTAGCCACCTGAATGTCACCTAACAGCAGGGGCATGGGAGGAAAGGCAAAGGGACAGACACCTGCTTCTCTGCCAACTCAGTCCCTTAACACTATTTCCCAAAGAAGTACAGATTGCATATTAGATGATATTAGGGAATTATTGTTAATTCTGTGAGGTCCGATGCTGGTGTTGTGGTTATGTTGAGAAAGAAAGCATTTCTTGGAGAGATATACTGAAGTATTTATAGGTGGAAATAATATAACCTCTGGCCTTTGTTTTAAAATAGTCTAGAAAAAGGGTGCCTGGATGGCTCAGTCCGTTAAGGGTCTGCCTTCAGTTCAGGTCACGATCTCATGATTTGGTTTGTGGGTGCAAGCCCCACATTGGAATCTCTGCTGTCTTTGCAGAGAATAATAATAAATAAAAAATAATAACCTAGAGTAAGAAAAAAAGACATGAGGATTGGAAGGATACATGAAACAAGAATAGCAAAATGTTGATAGCTATAAACTATGCGCAGGGTGCACGGCGGTTCTGATACTATTTTCTCTGCTTTTGTGTACGTTTATATTTGTTATTATAAAAAGTAAGAAAAGTATATATTTCTGCATACACTTCATTGGCCACCGCTATTTGCACAAGAGTCGGGGAAATGGATTTTTGCTTGGGCGTTGGTCCCACTCCACACACGAGTCTTGCTGTCGAGGAAGAAGGGAAGCATGGGCACTTGGTAGGCGACCAGCATGTTCTGCCACATCCACTAATAGCTAGTTATTGAATGCTGCTGTGCTGGCATAGCCTTCAAATCAGATGGCACCCTGGTCACCAAGCCACACTTCCCCCCTGTTATTGCCAGGATAGCCTGTGGGTTAGACTCGCCAGTAGTCTTAATCATGTCCTCGTCCTTACCACCTGGAATGTTCTTCCCTCAGCCATTTTTTTTCTTTCCCTCCACCCCATAGCGTTTCTGCCTTGCATCCCTTAGGACTCAACTCACGAGCCTCGTCCTGAAGAAGCCATTAACAGCTTGCCTCCAAGCTGGATTAAAAGTGGATTAAATGCCCCCCAAAGTGGATTAAATGCCCTTCTGGGTTCCCACACATCTCTTGTGCTTACCACTACCGTAGGACCCAGCCCCTGAATTGTGACCTAAAATCTTATTTGTCCCCTAGGGCGCCTGTGGGTCAGTCGGTTAAGCGTCCAATTCTTGATTTGGGCTCAGGTCAGGATCTCACGGTTCATGAGATCAAGCCCCACATCGGGCCCTGTGCTGACAGCGCAGAGCCTGCTTGGGATTCTCTCTCTCCCTCTCTCTCTGCCTCTCTCTCTCTTTCTCAAAACAAATAAACATTTCTAAAAAATCTTTTTTGTGCCCTTCCGCCATTAAACTACAAGGTACCCATAGGACACGTGCTATGTCTTCTTTGCCTTAGGGTCTCCAACAGCCATCGAAATGTCTGGTACACGGTACAGAAAACTCGCGAACTGGGTCACAGCGGCCATCCTGGTAATGGCAACAATACAGCCAATCGTAGCAAGGAACTTTTCTCGAACATTGAGTGTGTGAGAAACTTACTACACACCTGATTGTTCACAGGACCTTTACGAGGTGGGCCTGCTAGTTGCATTTTATAAAGGAGGAAAGAAAGGCTTGGAGAGTTGATATTAGCTTGTGAGGTTTCCACGAGGTGGAGGCTGGGACGGAGCTCAGGGCTGTCTGCCTCCAGAGGCGAGCACAGAGCCTCCCTCTTGTCCCGTGGTGGTGCCATTCATTCCTGCAAGGTCTGCCTTGGTGCAGGCCACCCCCCCCCCCCCCGGGGACTGACATTGCCACGTGCCTGGTCGCAGGCCAAAGGCAGGTGAGCCCGTGGGTTCTTCTTCATCCTTTACAAGTCTGCTTGGTTTCCTTGCACTGGGCTCCCTAAAATACCCCCTGCAGATCCGTATGTGGCAGGGACAACACTGCCTTCTGATGATCCTCTGTGGGTTCTCCTTCCCCCAGGTCGCAAGTCTTAAGGCCATATACTTGCTTTATTCTCCTTCGTATGCCCAGCACCTTGCATCACGCTGCCCAAAAGATATGTAGGTGCTCAATAAATAATAGTATTTCACTTTTCTCTAGCATTTACCAGGAGCCAGGCAGCATGCTAAGGGCACTGCCTGCATTATGTCATTGAATCTTCCCCCAAATTCAAGGACCAAGGCACTAATATTAATTCCATTTTACAGATGAAGAAATTGAGGCTTGAGAAGGTGAAATTGTTTGCCCGACGTAAGCCAGAGAGTAAGCTGTAGAATTTGGACTCAACCTCCGGGCCTTAGGACTCCATAGTCTGAAACACTACGGGGTACTCCCTGCTCCAAATACTTGCGGGATGGAAGAATAAATACTTTGCATGAGCTGTACGTGCATTTTCAAAAATTCAACATTTTCTGGTGGTGACAAAAAAGGGAGTGAAATGAAGGCCAGAGGTCCAAACTTGGAAACAAGGAACCGTCTCCTTTTTCAATCCAGAAATATCCATCGCACTGGATTGATTGTGATCTCAGCACTGTGTTCGTAGCTGTGGGGAAGCAAAGCTAGTGTGTTTCCGGCTCTCAGGGACTTGCTGGTGTGTCAGCAGAAAGACAGCGACGCAGCAGAGAGAATAGCCTAAGACAGGCAGAGCCTGGGGAGCAGAACAGGCAGTTGGGGATGTTGAGAGAAAGCCCTAGAGGTCCCGGGGCAGGCGGCAATCAGAAAGTCCATGGAACACAGAGCGGTTTTGGACGAGAGCAGACCCTCCTCGTTTGGACTTTTCTATGGGTCTTGTCCAAAGCCCCCCCAGAGATGGCCCGGAAGGCACCTCCCATGTGATACTGAATTTCCGCATCAACGCCCGCCATCTTTGTTTCTAGAGCTAGGAATGGAAGTTGGGGTTCTCTGGCTGGGCCAGGGCAGGCTGTTCTCCAAGTCCCAAAGAGGTACTTCTGTTGCCCGGTGTCCCCATGACCTTCTGTGGTGTTTGGAGAAAGGAGGCTATGTGAGTGTCCCCATAATGGAGCCTTGAGGGCTGCTGGCTTTTGAAAACCCTCACCTCTCCATTCTCTCCCTGGGGACGCCAGGGGATAATTGGGTATTATGTGCAGCCTCTAAGACACAGGGCCCTTTCAGCATGACTGTCCCCTGGGAGTGGCCGTATTTGTGTCGACGGCAATTTTCCCCGGGCAGGTGAAAGGAGCAGGTCAGGCCCAGCGCTGCCTTTTCAGAGCTGGGAATTGTGCCTGGGTTTGGGGACTGTAGTAACATTCACAGGGATGCAAAGCTGGTCACAGTGGAGGCTGTGACAATGGCCACAAAGTGTAATCTTAGCACTAAACTACTTTCTTCTTCCTTTGGTGGAGGCTATGCAAAAAGCTACTGTGGCTGTCCGTCAGCACTGCCTTCTCCTTTGTGAAGGGGGGCAAACTTGACCGTGGCTTCTTCCTGCTGGCTACCTGGCTCTTCTCCTCCTTCCTCCAGATAGCCAGCTCCCTTGGCCTTTCACCCATCCTTCCTTTTTCAAAAACTACGCTGGGGAGAGAGCACTGTCACCAGCATTTATAGCCGTGGAGAGAGGAAAGAGTTCTGAAAAGGAATCAAGGGGCTGAGATTCTAGGGCTGGCTTGGCTACCATCTTGCATTGTGACCTTGGACAAGTCACATGCCCTTTCTCTGGTTCTGCCTCCTCATGAATAAGGCCACGGGGTGAGGGCAGGGAGGGTCTAGAACTGTGGTTCTCGACCTTGGTTATACACCGGAGCCATCTAGGATTGCTTTTTAAAAATATCGATGTCCAAGGAGCCACCGCATGTCAGAGTATTTGAGGGCACAGCCAAGGCATCTGTATATTTTGAAAGCTCCCAGGGACTTCTTTTTTTTTTTTTAATTTTTTTTAAAATTTTTTTTTTAACGTTTATTTATTTTGGGGACAGAGAGAGACAGAGCATGAACGGAGGAGGGGCAGAGAGAGAGGGAGACACAGAATTGGAAACAGGCTCCAGGCTCTGAGCCATCAGCCCAGAGCCTGACGCGGGGCTCGAACTCATGGACCGCGAGATCGTGACCTGGCTGAAGTCGGACGCCCAACCGACTGCGCCACCCAGGCGCCCCTCCCAGGGACTTCTAAAGTAAGGCCAGGCTGGAGAACCTCAGACTTCTAAGATTGTGATTATAAATGATTCGTGTAGAGCCTCAGATTAGCCTAATCAGTGACATTGGCATTTTACGTCTTATTTCTAATGGCGGAATCAAAATATCGATTTCTTTTGTAAGCAATAAGAAAGGTAGTATCATTTTTCGACAGAGCTTTCTAGAGTGGCCCTTTCAGAGTGGCTCTGACTACCTCCTCCTCAAAACTCCCAGTCAGTCTTGAGGGGGGCAGGGTGAGGAGAAAGGCATTCAGTGTGTTCCCCAAGAACCGGGGTTCTCCGGGCAGAGAAGGACAAAGCCTAGCCGTGGGCAGAGGGTGCCTTCAGGCAGACGTCTTCAGTCACCTGGTATTTTTTTCTAAATTTTTTTTAACGTTTTATTTATTTTTAAGACAGAGAGAGAGCATGAGTGGGGATGGGGCAGAGAGAGAGGGAGACAGAATCTGAAGCAGACTCCAGGCTCTGAGCTGTCAGCACAAAGCCTGACGTGGGACTCGAACTCGTGAACTGCGAGATCGGCTGAAGTCAGATGCTCAACTGACTGAGCTACCCGGATGCCCCAGAAGTCCATACTCTCTCTGAACAGGGTCGTCTGAAGCTCCAAATATGAACATTTGTTCTTCCTGCAAATATTTATTGAGTCCCTAATATATAATGGGCACTTGCTATGGGCTGAGTGTTTGTGACCCCTGGTCTGTGGTGTTTTGTTACCGCAGCCTGAGCTGACTGAGAAGCCACTTCCCAAGCCCCTTAGGGAAGGGGATGGACTCCTGGCTGCGTCCTTCAACAGAACAATCAGCTAACCCAGTGTCCCCGTAGCCCGGGACCGTGTCGTGTGTTTCCTTTTACTCCTCACGAAGCCTCGTGTTGCTTTGCATACACGAGGCAGGCCCTCCGCAAACATTTCTCGATGACTGGTGGAATAAATTGAAATGTTTACTGAGAGGCTTATTGTTAAGTCCTCAGTCTTGCGCTGCAGGCCGTGAGGCAGATAGGAAAATGAGTAGACAAGGCCCTTATCCTTAGGGAGTATGACCCCTCGTGGCGGTTTTCAGGCCCTCCCGTGCACAGGAGCAGGTCGCCTAAGCCTCGCTGCCTCTTCCTGGAGCCATTGCCGGCGCGACCGCTTCCAAAGGGCTCTGACCAGCTTCCTGTGGCACCAAGCCAGCAGTGTGCCACCTCAGTCCCCGCCAACACCCGGTACCACCCCGGGGTCCAGGCACGCGGGACCTGTGCCTCTGGTCCAGGCCTCAGGGTGTGCCCACCGGGCTCTCTCCGTCCAGGAAGCTTTCGTAGTGCTCCCCAAACTGGGTTACAGCCCGCATCGGCCTGGGGCCTGCTGTCTCCCATGGTGTATACACACACACACACACACACACACACACTCACACGTAAATACACCATACACACGTGCACACTCACATCTGCACACACAACACTCACACTCACTCACATACACATACTCACAGATGGTAACGTACACGTGCACCACGCAAGGGGGTCAGCTAGCTATCCCAAGGCTCGAGGACTTAAGCCTGCGGGGTTACGTCAGGGCCCATCTCCGCTTTGGTTCCAACAAGGCAGTCCTCTGGGATGGCCCTTCCGACTTCCAGACCCCTGCCCTCATCGCCAATGAGCCCTTCTGATGGATGTAGTGACATCACGCCCTCCCAGGTGACTCTGAGGCCTTGCTGAGTGAGAGACAGGCGCTCCTTGTGGAAACTGTCCCACTCTCCTTAGTTTTCCTCCACAGTCTTCCCAATTTTCTCCGTTCGATGGCAAGCAACGGAAGGCAGGGAACAGGGGACGCAACAAAGAGGTTACCCTCTGGGATGCAGAGATCAGGGCCCTACGAGTTCAGGGAGGACACGGTTGGAAGACGTGCTGTCCTATTTACTTATAAAAGTTAGAAGGACAGGGGTGCCTGGGTGGCTCAGTCGGTTGAGCGTCCGGCTTCGGCTCAGGTCATGATCTCGCATTTTCAGGAGTTCGAGCCCCGCATCGGGCTCTGTGCTGACAGCCCAGAGCCTGGAGCCCGCTTTGGATTCTGTGTCTCCTCTCTCTGCCCCGCCTCCGCTCATGCTCTGTCTCATTGTCTCTCAGAAATAAATAAACATAAATGAAAAAAAAAATTTTTTTAAGTTAGAAGGACAAATTGAACATGCGTGTCCAGGAAATGGGTTTACATGGACATTTCCGTGCATACTCTGAGTGAGCCGTGAATTTATGGTCACCTCAATGAAGCCTTTGAACAACCCTGCAGAGAGTCCCTGTGAGCCGGTATTCACAGGTGGCTCCACGCTGATGCACCATCATGAATAATGATGGAACCAGCATTAAATACATGGAATTAAGGAACTGCACAGGCAAGAAGGTCTATATTGTGTCGATGCAAACAGGTTCCACGGAGTCAGTGGCATCACAAGTAATAACAGGGTTGCTACCTTTTTCTCACAATTATGATTAGTCAGGAACGAACAGGAAGAGAGAGTTCATGGTCCTGAACAGGAAGAGGCAGTGCCTGGACACCGCAAAACAGTTCACACTTATTGATAGGACAATAAAGAAACATGTAAGTACCTATTTTCTGCCCATTACTCTAAATTGTCATCCGCAAATCACTGTATTTCCTGGAGGCCTATGAAATTTGTAATAGACTTTGAAATCAGATTGTTTTTGTAGTTGGAGCCCTACAACAACTATCTGTCCAAGGCACTGCATACCCTTTGGACAGCCCTGTTCATTCATCTCACTTCTTGTTCTAGGACTGCTCGGATATAGCCACTTGGGGCTCATGGGAACCCACTCAGTGCCTGTGCCTGGGGTGTATACACAATGGGGAAGCCAGGCAAGTTAGCACCCTCCCCATGGAACAGAAATGACCGGTGGTGGCTGGGAGCCAGTAAATAAATGCCTTCCTCCTCCTTTACCCAGAGGTACAGTCCCAGACATGTCTCGTACGGCTTCCCAAATGAACTCGTGGGTAATCACCCACAAAAGTCAGCAAGTCCATAATGCCACTTTATGTTGACTCTCTCTTGGCTCAGCTTTGCTCCCCGGTCCCTCGCTTTTACTTCCTGGGGCCCTGTTCTAAGATACCTGAATACAGCCCTTGTCTCAGGCTCTGCTTTTTGGGAATCCAGAGGCAGGAAGATGAACTTTGTGCACCTAAACAAATAGTACAGAAGACAAAGAAGAATATAACAAGTGTTTTACTGTTGTTTCTTTTAAAATTATTTTTGATGTTTATTTTATTTTTGAGACAGACAGAGCGTGAGCAGGGGACGGGCAGAGAGAGAGGGACTCCCAGAATCAGAAGCAGGCTCCAGGCTCCGAGCTGTCAGCACAGAGCCCGACGGGGAGCTCGAACCCGCGAACCGTGAGAGCATGACCTGAGCCGAAGTCGGACACTTAACCGACTGAGCCACCCAGGTGCCCCTAACTGTTTGTTTTAAACTGTATAACAATGATTTGCAACTTGGAGGCAGTAAACCAAACTCATCCAGGGCGCTATGGTGAAGCACACTCACCCTTCCCCCAGAATGATACAGGCCTCATAGTTGGAATTACCAGGAGAGGGAGCTACTGTTTCTACGCAGACGCATGGGACAAAACTTTCTGGGGCGGGTCTCCAGTGGAATGGGGGCGTTTTCTCATGCAGGAGAGATGTTTGCATGGAAATGTGCCAGGAAAAAGTTTAGTGGAGACTGCTATGTGATACAGGGTTTTAGAAAAAGTAGAGATTTGTCATAATTATAACCGAACATTGGTACATAACAACAACAAAAAAAGGTTCGTACAGGAGATAGGGTTTATATCGGCTCTCTAGGGCTGCCATAGCAAAGTATCACAGACTAAGTGGCTTGAACACCAGAAATGTATTTCCTTGCGGTTCTGGAAGCTGAAAGTCCAAGGTCAAGGTGCCAGCAGGGTTGGTTTCTTCTGAGGCTTCTCCCCTTGGCTTATCATCTTCTTCCTATGTCTTCCCTCTGAGTGTGTCCATATCCCTGTCTCTTCTTATAAGGACATCAGTCAGGTTGGGTAAGGCCCACCCTAATGGCCTCATTTTAGCTTAATTACCTCCTTAAGGGCCCTTTCTCCAAATACAGTCACATTCCAAGGTACTGGGTGGGGATGGTTGGGACTTCAGCATATGAATGGGAAGGGGGTGTTGGGGTGGGGGGGGACACACTTCAGCCCATAACAGGGTTTGAGGAGTCTTGAATGGTGAGCTGCACTGTGCTGTTTTCAAATACCCTTGAGGAGATAACAGACTTCTTTTCCTGGGGCGCCTGGGTGGCTCAGTCAGTTGAGCATCCAGCTTCAGCTCAGGTCACCATCTCACGGTTCGTGGGTTCGAGCCCCGCATCAAGTTCTGCGCTCACAGCTCAGAGCCTGGAGCCCGCTTCGGATTCTGTGTCCCCACCCCCCCCACTCTCTCTGCCCCTCCCCTGCTTATGCACACTCTCTTTCTCTGTCTCTCAAAAATACATACATAAACATTAAAAAAAAAAAAAAAAACACAACTTTTTTCTTTCATCTTTGGTGAGAGAAGTGCAGAGAATTACCCGGGTTGAACTTAGGAGAGTGAGTCACTTGTGAGACAAGCCAAGTACCCTCTATCTCCCTTAAGATCTTTGTGTTGTGGCCCATCTGGACCCCTTCTGAGGCATTCACACACTGTTGCTCAAGTGTGGATAAACCGTACTTCTCTGCATACGAATCCAGAGGGGAAGCTACCCGTTGAGTGGCATGGCCCCCTGAGTCCAGTCCAGTGAGTGCCCTTTGGGGGGGATGACTCCAGGGCAAGTTCTTCCCAACCTCACTCTATAAGGCTGAATTGAGTTGTGGCCCTAGAACATGTAAAAGGAAGAAAGAATGATGGGGTGGGGGGTGGGGAGCCTCGGGACCAGGCCAGGAGAAGTATCTGGAATAGAAGATCCAGCCTGCCATTTACCACTGTGCCCTGGGTGGTGAGCTGGGCTGCCTCTCAATAATCACCTGGGAGCCCTGGAGCTGGAGGCTAGGGCTTGGGCTCTGTCCTCCAGGGATCTGCTGGGGCATGCTGGAGGGACGCTGGAGGCATGCTGGGGCATGCTGGAGGGCATGCTAGGGCTGAAGGGAAGAGGGAAGCCAGCACCCTGGCTACAATGGCATCATTGCCACAGGTCCACATTGCCCCACCTTAATAAGAATGATTGCACCCTCACGGCCGCCTATGCCCTCTCTCCCTCCTGTCCCCTCCTCCCGCCCCTTGTTCCAGTCAACTTCCTGGTTGTAGCCCAAAGCCTGACGGGTGACAGGACAAACTTTCTGAGGTAGTTTCGGGAAGAATGGGGACGTGTTCATCCACGGGGGAGACGTTCCGCTTCTGCTATAAAGAGGCACTGCCTTCCCGTCAGGCCCGGCTCTGACAACCTTTCGTCGGCCGCTTACACTTCTGCCAAGCTTTGGCCATGTCCTGCCGGGCCCGATGAACAAATCTGGGCCCGCGTCACTGTTTCTGACCAATAGAGAATGAGCTTGATGGCCAGCGAGGAGGGCGATGCCTTCTTGTCAATGGTGGGAGTGGCAGAGGCAGAGAAGCCTCCAGCTGGGCAGTTTGGACGGGCACGCGGCATCACGCTGGGCCAGCTGCAGGTGTCCCAGATGGCCAGCCTGGAATCTGTTTGTCTCTGTCGCCAGGTTTTGTTTATGTCCCACTGTCTATACCAGCCCCATCGACTGCGTGTTGAGCGCCCGGGCACTCCTGAAAATGCACCAGAGGGCTTCTGGTTGGCGGTGACATTTTAAGAAATATGTCACGTAAAAAGGAGATCAAACGAGACAACTTCATTGTGGGAAGCATCGCAGGCCAAAGGGAATTAAACTATATCCTGCCTACTGACAGCATTTGAGTATGTCAGATAGGAACCTAATATTCTAAAAGGTAAGAATGTTTTTATAACCACAGGCTACTTGAAATGAAGACTAACACAGAAAATCTGGATTGCGTGCAACTCTAGGAACTCCTAGAGAGTTGGTTAAAACGTCACGTGATTCCATTTATATGCAGTTCAAGATCAGGTAAAACAGGTAAGTGGGGCGGGAAAAGTCAGAAATGGTCACCTGTGGGAGGAGTTAACTGGGAGGGGTGGGAAGGAACTGTCTGCAGTCATGGAAATGGACTGCATCTTGACTGGGGTGGTGGTTACACACGCGGAAAATTCTTTGAGATACACATACACTTAAGGTCAGTGCACTTGTGTATGTGTGATAAACCTCAATACAAAAGTGAAAAATTTTTTCCAGTGCCTTCTGTATGCCAGGTACTGCTCTAGGCACTCAGGATATGTGCTTCTGTGACACAGGCAGACAACCAGGCAGTTATAACATGGTGTACTAAGGGCGGCTGGCAGGAACTTCCCGATGCCTATCTGTATCCATTTTCTCCTGCGGGGAGTAACAGAATCCTGACACTTAGCTGGGAACACTGCTACCCAGGGCAGAGGTTATACCTCCAAGCTTTCTTTACCCATGTGTGGGCCCCAGATTAGCTTCTGACCAAAGAGATACACGTGGACACGCTGTGTGGGGTGCCCGGGGAAGACCGCACAAAGGGTGCAATGGATTTTTGGTACCTTGGCCCCTCCTGGTGTCTGCAAGGTGGACCAGAAGGCTGCATTTCCAGCTGCCATTTTGGATCAGGTGGTGACCTTGAGGGTGAAAATCATGCAGGGAGGATGTTGGAGCAGAAAGAGGAGGGACCTGGGCGCCTGGATGGCTCGGATGGGTAAGCTTCCGACTCTTGATTTTGGCTCAGGTCATGACTCCACGGTTTGTGAGATCGAGTCCTGCTGGGGGCTCCACGCTGTGCGGAGCCTGCTTGGGATTCTCCCTCTGTCCCTCCCCTGCTCACGTGCGCATGCGCACGCGCTCTCTCTAAATAAATAAATAGACGTTAGGGGGGAAAAAAAGAAAGCAAGCAAGAGGAGGGAATGAATGGATCACTTTGTGGAGCCATGCCAGCACCAGACTGCCTGCCTTCAGGCAGTTTTTTCTGTGAGTGAGGGTTTAAGTTACTATGTCTCAAGTCTGTTACTCACAACCCCCACCCCCAACCCCAATCACTAGTTTAGATAAAGGTAAACACAGGGTGTCATGGGAGACACGTAAGGCTCTAGCTGGGCATGGATGACAGGCTGTCATTGGAGACAATTTCTTAGACAAGGTGTCACTTGAGCAGAGTCTTGAAGGACAAGAAAGCTTAGCTAAGAGGTATAATCAGTCTTTTAAAATGCTTCCGTGGGAGCCCCATCCAGGTAGGAAAATCTACTCAGGGTTGTTCAAATCAGGTCAAAGAGACACTCTCCTGCCTTCAAGGGGCTGGTAATCTGCTCTGCCTCTTGGATAAGTAGCAACTGACAATGCCTCACTTCTAGTGGCTATTTGAATATTTTTTGATAAAACAAATAGGTGAATCTGTATTTTTTATTTGAATCAGAATACACTCCATATTAAAACAAAAGCTCTATTTTATGCTTAAAGGTCATTTGTGTTGTTGTTGTTGTTGTTTTTAAACTCAAAACTTAATGGTAAGACATGAAGACCTCTATTTTAGAAATTTTAGGGATGCCTGGGTGGCTCAGTCGGTTAAGTGTCCGACTTCGGATCAGGTCATGATCTCACGGTTTGTGAGTTTGAGCCCCCTGTAGGGCTCCGTGCTGACAGCTCAGAGCCTGGACCCTGCTTTGGATTCTGTGTCTCCTTCTCTCTCTGCCCCTCCCTCACTTGTGCTCTCTCAAAAAATAAATACATGTAAAAAAAAATAAAGAAAGAAAACCTAAATAAATGCACTGAGATGCTCATTATTAAGATATCCATTTCCTTCAAATTGAGACCTTTCTTCATCTTTTAATGTGACCAGCTCATGCTATAATTTCCCTCTAAGTGCTTTCTGTGCATTCCACAAATGGATGGGTTTTGTTTTCATTTCCATTCCATTCCAATTCTTTCCTAATTCTCACGTGACTTCTTTGACTCCTTGGTTGCTTGAACGTGGTGTGCACAATATATAGATATTTGGGAATGGTCCAGACACCTTTCTGTTGTCTATTTCTGGTACAATCCCATATGGTCTGAGATCATACTTTCTATGATTTCACATCTTTTAAATTAGTTGAGGTGTGTTTTATGGAGGATCTTAGTCAATATTCCATGTGCACTTGTAAAGAATGTGCATTCTGAGGTCATCATTTGGAATGTTCTAGTAACTCAGTGGGGTCAAGATGGTCGATAGTGTTGCACAGGTCTGCTAAATCTTTACCGGTTTTCTTTTTATTTGTTCTGTTGATTAGCATCACCGTGTGCTAAGGGATGGGGCTGGGGTGCCAGAAAGATTTTTCTGTGTCTCTTCTCTACTGTCAGCTTTACCTCATGCCTGCTGCACAGAGGGAGCCTCCTCCTCATCATTCTCTTGCCTCTCCCCCAGTCCAGACCAGTGTCACTTGTTCTTTGGTTCTTGCCTGCCTGGTGGTGGGTGTGGAGGGTGTGGAATGAGGTTCTCTGTCGTTCGGACTCAGCCCCAGCCTTAGGTAGGCACTGCTTTCTCTGTCTTGGAATTGGGGCTTCCCTAGTAAGCCTGACCTTCTTCCAGTAATAGGAGACTTGATGGTTAGGCCAGGACTGCATCCTCTGGGAGTAGACACTTTGGTCTTTTCCTTTCCTCCCGTTTCAACGTGTCTTCCCCAGTGCTCTAGAGAACATAGGGCTGCTGTCCTTCCCCAGTGGCTTCATGTCTCTTATTTCGAGAAAGATGTGGGTGTGGTCTCACACCTTTCCTCCAGCCATGTCCGCTCCCCTCTTCCGGCCCTGAACCATGGAGGAAGGTTTTCTCTGGTCTCCCACCTTGCCCCAAATCATCCATGAAGGCCTAGTGGAGCTTTATGGAGAGGAGCTTCTGAGTCGTGGCAGCTCCCTTACGTCTGCAACTCCCAGGGGATCTGCGGGCTCGTGCCGGTCACACTTGGTAAGTCTCCAAGCATCTTCGCTGGATGCTTCTTCTTGGCTTCTACAGTGGCCTTGTCTTCCTCCTTTGTTCTGTTATAGGTGGGCCAGTGCTCATGTCCTGTCTCTCCTCAGGGGGAGTCTGTCTTTTGTCTTTCCCTAGATTTCATGTTCATCATGTGGTCCTGTGGCCTCAGTTTTTTTCGATGAGTTCCAGAAAAGTCATGATTTTGTAGATTTGGGTTTTTTTTTTTTTTTCTTGTTGTTAAGGCAGGAGTGACACTTTTTTTTTTTTTTTTTTTTTTTTTTTAGCTTTCTATATTCTAGGTGGGAGCCAAAAGTCAAAATATATTTTTAGATGATTCACTTTTATCCTGAATCACTTTGGGTTCTTTTCAAATACCATATTTATCCTGTATGGATGAAAACTCATTACCATCAAAATGATTCTCAAGAATCCATGCCTCAAAATCTGTGGGACATTCCCAGAGCACAATCCCAAACACGTGTTCATGGCTGAGCACTGTGTCATAACTGCACGGTTTCTCAAGATGAGTACTCCCAGCAGGGACACTGACTTCAATGTTCCAGCTCTTTTTTTAAAGTTTTTATTTATTCACTTAAGTCATCTCTATGCTCAACGTAGAGCTCGAACTCATGACCTGGAGATCAAGAGTCGCCCTCTCTTCGAGCGTGCCATCCAGGTGCCCCGAATATTCCGGTCTGAATGGGTCCTTATAGTCTCATTACTGCATGGATACAGGAAACCTGAAACATATTGTCTCCTCGATCTCAGTAAGATGAACTTCTCCGAACCTCAGTTTCCTCATCTGTAAAAAGCAGGCTAATAATAGTTTCCAGATCAGAGGACTGTGGTGAGCATGTAAAGAACTGAGCACAGTCCAACAAGAAGTGCTGAGTGGGGTGCCTGGGTTGCCCAATGGGTTAAGTGCCCGACTCTGGCTCAGGTCATGATCTCATGGTTTACGGGTTCGAGCCCTGAATTGGACTCTGCACTGACAATGCGAAGCCTGCTTGGGATTCTCTCTCTTGCCCTCTGTCTCTGCCTCTCGCTGACTTTCAAAATAAATAAACTTTTTAAAAAAAGTGTGATGCATGGGGCGCCTGAGTGGCGTAGTCGGTTAAGCGTCTGACTTCAGCCAGGTCACGATCTCGCGGTCCGGGAGTTCGAGCCCCGCGTCAGGCTCTGGGCTGATGGCTCGGAGCCTGGAGCCTGTTTCCGATTCTGTGTCTCCCTCTCTCTCTGCCCCCCCCCCCCCCCGTTCATGCTCTGTCTCTCTCTGTCCCAAAAAATAAATAAACGTTGAAAAAAAAATTAAAAAAAAAAGTGTGATGCAAATATTACATTTATTGTTATGTGATGCTAAAAATACATATTTATTACTTAAGAGAGAATGACCATACATTATATTGCCCTTTGTGAAATCACTTTTTTTTAATGGTTATTCATTTTTGAGAGAGAGAGAAAGAGACTGAGAGAGAGAGAGAGAGAGAGCAGGGGAGGGGCAGAGAGAGAGGGAGACACAGCATCCAAAGCAGGCTCCAGGCTCTGAGCTGTCAGTACAGAGCCTGATGCGGGGCTCGAACTCACAAACTACGAGATGATGACCTGAGCCGAAATTGGACGCTTGACTGACTGAGCCACTCAGGTGTCCTGCCCTTTGTGAAATCATTAATAACACCCCATTTCCTAAGCATCCTGGTTTGGACAATAAATTATATATCACCCTCCCAGGATCCCATAGCTAGTGAGTTCAAGTAGTTGGGATTTGAGCACAGGTCTCTCTCAGTCAGAATTTTGGGAACCACAAGGTTAAAAGCAAGAAAACTCACTAGGGCAGAAGCCAGGAATTCTTTTTTTTCTCCAGTCTTCTGCACAGGCTCCATTCCAGGATGTTCCCCAGACCAGGAATAAAGCATCCAGTATACTCTGTATGCAGAAGGCCTCCCTCTCTCCTTATCGACTTCCTGTCCTAGCCTGTGTTGTTTTGTTTTGTTTTTATTCCTTGCACTTTCTAATCTGCATAGTCCTTATTTCAATCCCTTTACAATACTCTCACTTAGGATTTCGCAACTGGCATTTAAAGGCAATTTTGTCTCAGTCCAGAGAAGCTCCCTTGAACTTTCGAACATTAAAAAGAAAACAGTTAGGATCTGGTTAGTGCGTTTTAGCCTAGAAACTTCAGATCAGTGTAGGGGCTCCAGGGAGCTAGGCAGGGATTCCTCTTCGGGAGTAAGAAAAGGCAGGTGGAGTCATTCCAGGGCTTTCCTTAAGGTGCTGGGGTAGAGACATTCCCTTTCAGGCATAGGGGTTAAATGGGGGGAGAGTGGAAGCTTGGAGCCTCTGGTGACATCTTTTCCACTTCACGGGGGTTTGGGAGACAGATGCCATCATGGAGGAAATGATGACAGATGTCATCATGGAGGAAAGAGACTCCTGATGAGTTACGGCCTGCCCCTTTGTAGCTGAAAGAGTCCAGATTACTACAAGGAATTCTCTGGGGAACTTAGTGACAGTCAAGTAGTTACCTAGGTTTGTCTGATGGGCATTGTCGAAATATATCCGATAGTGACACTACCTTGCTGTTTATCGAACGCCTGTCGAGATAGACTGCTCTGGTCATAACCTCCCTGCGTCCTCCCCTCTGAATGTGCCTTTGGCCGCAGCTCCTGGCAACGGGTGGAGTCGATTTCTCCACTTCTTGAATCTCGGCTGGCTTCTGACTTACTTTTGTACACGAGTATGGGGCACAAGGGACAGTGTGCCAGTTTCAAGTCGAGGTCACTGCCGTGGGGAAAAAGCCCAGGCTGGCCTATTGGACGATGAGAGACCACGTAGAAGAGGGCTGCGGCACCCCGACCGCAGCCAGTCGATTCACGTGGGTATGAGCCACCAAGCCTCTGACCACGGATGCACGAGGGAGTCTGACGAGGGCCGGAAGAACCAGCCGACTGAGCCTCGCCTAAATTACTGGCCTGCAGAATTGTGGGCTAAATCTATGGCGGTTGTCTGAAGCCACTAACTTTTGGGGTCACCTGTTTCCTAGCAGTTAGCTAACTGGTACTCTTATTATGACCGAGGTACTCTAGAAGCATTAATCAAGCACACTAGCTTTGTCGAGACAGACAAAGCTGATTTTGAGTCATGGCTCTATAGCCTCCCAGCTGTGTGACCTTGGGCAAGTTTTTTTTTTTTTTTTCTTAACTGTCTCTGTTCGGATTTCTCATCTGTAAAATGGGTATAATCGTGGCTACAGAATTTTGTTAAAATAAACGGGATGAGGCTTGCGACGTACGTAGCACAGTGCCTGTGGCACACGATAATTTCTGGTACTCATGATCTATCTTATGAGCTAGCTGGTGTGATACTCATTTTACAGATAAGGAGACAGAAGCTCAGAAGGCTGATTTGATGATAATAATAGTGACTAAATATGGAGGGTCCACTAGGGCCTGAAATGTTCATAAGCTACTTCTTCCAGAATTGGAACCCCAGGATCTGTAGGTGCAGCATAACCCACGTGAGCCCGGGTGAGCAGAGGGTCTGGTGGGGGTCAGGGTGGGGGCAAGAGCCCGGCCTCTCACCTCCTGGAGAGGGCATGATGATTGGGCCTTCAGAGCTTCCAGACCAGTGTTCCCTCGGGGAGGAGGAGCTAAGCCTGAGAGCTGGAGAGCAGGAGAAGGTCTAGAAGATTCCAGGGAGGTGCCACTTCATCCTCACATCAGCTTTTAGCGAGTACTGACAGGGAAGGGGCCCTGACAGGTGCAATTCCCCACTTTCACGTTCTGCTTCCCACAACTGGGTCATTTGCTGCTGAGCCCCATGGGGCACCTTGTCTAGACTCTCTCCCTGCCATGGTCCAGACAAAGCCAGAACAATGAATCACAGAATAAATAGGTCTTGGACTCGATGTTCTTCCAAAAGTCAGAGTGATTCCATCCCAATTCTTACCGCCAAAATTATTCTTACACTCATGTACTTATATGGTCCTTCTGCCTGCTGTCTTCAGTTTCCCCTTCCCTCCTCCTCCTCTGTCTGCATGTTCCATCTCAACACGTGCACACACACACGTGCACACACACACATGCACACAGGCACTGTCTTCTATCACAGTAATATTTAGACTTAGGGTTTTCATAGTGTATTTTATTTTTTCTTTATTATTTATCACTGCCTGAAATTTTCTATGTGTTTATTTGTTTAATATCTATCTTCTTGCACTATTATATGAGCTCTAAGAGGGATGTTTTATTCCTGATCTAGCCCCAGTGCCTGGAACAATGCCTAACACGGGGTGGGTGCTAAAAAAAATATTTGTTGCATGAGTGAATGAATGAATGAAGTAGGTGTGTGTATCAGGGTGGGAGTCACAGTTTCGGGGGGGGGGTGCATGATGGGTGGAAAGTCAACAATATCTTGTGCTTTCAAAGCACCTTTGACTTTTCAAATCATCCTGTGGACGGTAACCTTATGGGATGCTCACAACCACTCAGGAGGTACTCAGGACTGCAATGTTGTGCCCACATGACAGATGAAGAAGATTCTAGAATCTGTTAGTGGAAAGCTGACTAATTTCCGTGTTCTCCTAAAGTGGAGATGAAAAAGCAGAGCATATAGGTGGAAAGTGAAGGCGAAAACAAAAGCAGTTGACAAACGTACTGCCATTTTGATTTTGTTGGTCATTTTTGTCCTGATCCTTCTCCTGCAGGCAGACACCAGCCCCCAAACTAACTTGCTCACAAACCGAAGGCAAGCCCTGTTGTCGCACATGGTTTTTTTGCATAAGACTTAAGAAGAGATCGTCTTCTGTCTGCGCTGTCATACAAGTCAAGGTGATGCGTTTTGCCTTCCAATAAACTCTCGGAATAATGACAACACCAGATTTCTATTTAATTTTTCATATTTGGGCAACTTTGGATGAGGTTTGTTGACTTGAGCTATTTTTAGAAACACTACGAAGAATGTTCTTTCCTTTCGCCATCTTTGTTGTTGAACCAGCCTTCCTCCCTCCTCTACTTTCTTTGTTAAGGGTTAGTTTCAATCTCCACCTAAATATTTTTGGGAGCCTCAGCAGGGAGTGGTGTTCTGACAATGTGGGGCCAGAGCATTCAGCTGACTCTGGCTTCTGCAAACTGGATATGCGCCTGAGAACTTTCTAAAGAAAACACACAGATCGACGTGCCCTGTTTCTTCTGGTTGACCACGTGCTGGTACTTGTGGGTACTTTAGGAACTGGGATATGGGAACCTTCCTTGTTGCCCTTAGTGACTTCTCACATCCATCTCTTTCAACTTTTATTTATTTTTGGGATAGAGAGAGACAGAGCATGAACGGGGGAGGGGCAGGGAGAGAGGGAGACACAGAATCGGAAACAGGCTCCAAGCTCTGAGCCATCAGCCCAGAGCCTGACGCGGGGCTCGAACTCACGGACCGCGAGATCGCGACCTGGCTGAAGTCGGACGCTTAACCGACTGCGCCACCCAGGCGCCCCCCATCTCTTTGATCCAAGGCCTAGTCGTCTACCTGGAGAGCTGTGAGGATTATCGCAATGCTGTATTATTTCAATTCAATCCAATTCTTGTTTATTGGGCAAAATGTAAACGAAAACTCTAATTTGGCCAAGGAGTACGTTAATTAGAACAATTAAATAACAAAACAATGTGGTCTATAGCCCTCTCACCCTCACTAATAATTATCAATGTTTAAAATACTGCCTGACTTAGGGGCTTCATAAATTTTTGTTGAATGAATGAAGTAATGTGCTAAATGCTGGAAAGGGCAGTGCCCCAGTTCAGGCCTTCTTAATGTGTCCCATTAGAAAAAAAAAAATATTTTCCTAATGGCATTCCAATCTCTCACCCTCTCCTACCTCATCCATTCTTTACCTTACTGCCGCTGTAATCTTTATGAACAGAAAGTTTGCTTGTGTCATGTCCAAGTCTGAAACAAGCCTTAGAACAAGTGTAAAATACTTTAGCCTTCTCCATGGCTCTTTAGTACCATCAGGATAAAGTTTATTATGCCATTCAATTATTCACTGAACTGAAGGCCTCCCCAGGATGTTTTATTAACTGTACTTGAATATCTCTAGTGACAAGGATCTTGCTATGAACTTGTCACATATTTAGGCAATTTTGTGGATGAAAGAAAGAGCCAAGACTGGACACTAGAACTCCTGTGTGTTAGGGTTCTACAGAGAAATGGAACCAATAAATAGGTAGATAGATAAGTAGATGGATGGATAGATAGATGATAGGTAGATAATAGATAGATAGATAGATAGATAGATAGATAGATAGACAGAGTAGATGGATAGATAGACAGATGGATAGAGTAGATGGATAGATAGATAGACAGATGATAGATAGATACATAGATACATAGATAGGAGATTTATGAAAGGCACTAGTCGTGCAGTAGGGAGGCCAAGAAGTCCTATGGTCTGCTTCCGTAAGCCAGAGAACCAGGAAAGTCAGTGGTATAATTCAGTCTAAGTCCAAAGGCCAAAAACCAGGAGCACCAATGTCTGAGGGCAGGAGGGGATGGATGTCTCAGCTTAAACAGAGAAAAAGAATTGACCGTTCCGCTGCCTTTTTTGTTCTATTCTGACCCTCAATGTATTGGATGATACTCATATGGAGGAGGGCCATCTGTTTTACTCAGTTCACCAATTCAAATGTAAATCTCTTCCGGAAACACCCTCACAGGCATACCCAGAAATAATGTTTCACCAGCGATCTGGGCATCCCTTGGCCCAGTCAAGTGAATGCAAAATTTAACCACCACATCCTGGATCTCTTTCTAGCACTCTACCCATTCTTTCAGGCCGCTGCTCAGTTCTTTTCAGGAACACTGAGTTGCTAAGGAGAGAGCAAGAGGTTGGAAGAGCTCAGGAGGAGTAGAGGGAAGATTGGAACTCAGGTTCCGAGTGAAAACCCCCTGTAATCTCTGATTCAGCTGGTGCACGGTTTTCTTCAAGAAGGAGAAAGACAAGGGAAGGGAGGAGAAAAAAATTGTAGTGGTAACTCCATATAAATAATTCCTTTACTAATGATGTCTTAGCATGACATGGTCTTAGCACTCTTTTAGGAGACTGTTTTGGGTGGTACTTCTGAACTAGGCTGAGAGAGAAACCTCAAAGTCTGAAGTTCGCAGAATGGAATATTGCACCTTTTTCTCCTATGGTGATGGGGGTGGGGATCATCAAATGGACATTCAGTGGGGGTCCAATGGGCCCACACTCTGTGCTAGTTTAAATAAACATTTTCTCTGTGCATTTGCCTTACTTTTAACAGTAACCTTGTGATGTGGGGACAATGATTCCCTTTTCATAGATGGAAAAATTGAGACTCTAATCTAAGTACTTTCTTCACTTAAGCTTTCACACTAAGTGATTGGGGAATGAATAAGTCTTCCCCCAACCTCAGTGAAAGTTAAAGAGTTTTTCCTATTCAGAGCCTCTTCTGTATGGATTCCTGTAGAAAACAGACCTGTGTTCCCATGACATTTGTTTTGGTATTCCTGGAGTCAATGTGGGGGTCTAGAGAACTGCTGGAGAATAAAAAAAAAATGAAGAGTCAACCTCTTAGAGAGGCGCTGGCTTTCAGAGGTGTCCATTATAATGGTGTAAAAACGTGGTAGGCTGAAAGGAAATGCTTATCAACTGAAAAGTACTGGGGAACTATGGAAAGGAGGAGCAGAGCAGGAGGAGGAGGGGGAGGAAGGCTGCCATAGCCCCGAGGAGGAAGCCTCTTTTATTTTCCAGAGTGGGAGGATAGGGAAGGTCTTCAGACACACCCTTCCATCATGGCCAGGGCTGGCTGGGGATACAGTCTTGGAGAAAATTGTTTCCTGGTGGCTGAAGAGAGCCAGGCCTTTGTTAGACTTGGAAGAAGGAGAAATCTGTTCTTGCCATGCCCACTTTTATTTATTCATTGGCTTGTTCATTTAACAAGTGTTACAGAACATCTATTATGTGATATGTACTTGTCTGCCCTCTTTAGCTCATGGTGTCTTGATGCTTTCTTTTATCATCCCAAAGCTGGTAGCACCCATTCTTTTCTGGCTCTCCGGACTCATACATTAGAAGTTGTCTGGTTATCTCTTGGTATAACAAGCTATCCTGAAACTTAGTGACTTAAAATAAATATTTATTGTTATCACTCCTAATTTTGTGATTTGACAGTGCTCAGCTAGGTCATTCTCATGTACAGTTTCTTACGAATTTGTAGTCAAATGGCAGCTGGGCCTGAAGTCATTTGAAGGCTTGAATGAGCTACCACCAAGATGGCTCACTTACATGGTTGGCAGTAGATGTTGTGGGCTGGGAGCTCACATGAGGCTGTTGACTATAGAGTCTACATGTGTGACCTTTGTTTGTGACTTAGGCTTCTTACAGTCTAGTGGTGGCAGGCTCTCCAGGGGAAGCATCCCAAGAGCAAGAGTTAAAAGAATCCCAGGAAGAAGCTTCAATCTTCTTACGACTTAGCTCAGAATTCCCAGAATATCAGTTCTGCTGTATTGTTGTCAAGGATCCCTAAAGAGAGCCCATTTTCAAGAGGAGGGGAACTAGACTCTGCCTCTTCATGTGAGGCACAGTATGATTGTACAGTGAGGGCAGAATTGTTTCAGGCCATCATTTAAGACTAACGAGCACAGTTTGCCTTTAGGCCCCAACGACTCATGTCCTTGCCCTATGCATACTACTCCCTCCGATGACTCCCAAAAATTTGACCCCATTCAGCATTAGCTCCAGTTCTTATCTAAATCAAGTCCAGGTGTAAATGAAGTTCCTCAACTGTTATCAGAGCCTAACTGACCTGGAGAAAGGGAGATACCAAACTCCAGCCTGCCCTGGCCACCCTGTCTCACCTAAAGGGGGAGAAGAAATACTGAGAGATGCTTGTGAAGTTCATTGTCCATAGGCATAGGCACAGACTCACTAAAAGACTGAAACCTAATTATAAGACTATAGAATGCTTCCTCGTCCCCCTCCTCACCACAATGTCACTATAGTCCTATTTAAAAAGTTTCTTTGACTTGGTACATGATACACATCTGGCTATTAAAAAATTACAAGGCATACTAAAAGGCAAAAAACACAAGAGCAAATATCAGAAGAGATATTTGAAGAGACAGAGCAAATATCAGAACAACACATAGCAGAGATGTTGGAATTATCACACCAGGAATGCAAAATAGCTATGATGAATATACTGAGGTCTCTAATGGATGAAGTAGATAGCATGCAAGACCAGAAGAACAATGTAGGCAGAGAGATGGCAATACTTTGAAAGAACTAGAAGAAACACTAGAGATCAAAACCACTGTAATAGATGAGGCACCTGGCTGGCTCAGTCAGAAGAGCATTCGACTCTTGATCTCAGTGTTGTGAGTTTGAGCCCCATGCTGGGTGTAGAGATTACTTAAATAAATAAATACACTTTAAATTTTTTTAAAACGCTTATTTATTTTTGAGACAGAGAGAGACAGAGCATGAACGGGAGAGGGTCAGAGAGAGAGGGAGACACAGAATCTGAAACAGGCTCCAGGCTCTGAGCAGTCAGCACAGAGCCTGACGCGGGGCTCGAACCCACATACCGCGAGATCGTGACCTGAGCCGAAGTCAGACACTTAACCAACCAAGCCACCCAGGCTCCCCAATAAATACACTTTTTAAAAAAGTCCACACTGGGGGCGCCTGGGTGGCACAGTCGGTTAAGCGTCCGACTTCAGCCAGGTCATGATCTCGCGGTCCATGAGTTCGAGCCCCGAGTCGGGCTCTGGGCTGACGGCTCAGAGCCTGGAGCCTGTTTCCGATTCTGTGTCTCCCTCTCTTTCTGCCCCTCCCCCGTTCATGCTCTGTCTCTCTCTGTCCCAAAAATAAATAAACGTTGAAAAAAAAAATTTTTTTTAAAGTCCACACTGTAATATAAATCAGTAATGTTTGATGGGAGGCCCCACATTTGGCATAGAGTTCACATACACAAAAGAATGCTTGATGGGCTTTTTAATAGACTGGGCATGACTGAGGAAAGAATCTTTGAGCATGAGGATATGTCTGTAGAATCTCCCCAAACTGAAAAGTAAAGAGAACAAAGACAAAAACAACAAAAACAAACAAAAACCCCCACACACCAACATCTAAGGACTGTGGGGCAGCTATAAAAGATGTAGCCTAAGTATAATGGAAATACCAGAAGGAGAAGAAAGAGAGAAAAGAACAGAAATATTTGAAACAATAACAATTGGGAAATTCCCAGGTTAATGTCAGATACCAAACCAGGAAACCAGGAGACAACAAGCAGAGTGAATGCCATGAAACTACATCTAGGCATATCATTGTCTAACTACAGAAAGTCAAAGATAAAGAATAAATCCTGAGGGGCTCCTGGGTGGCTTAGCCGGTTGAGCGTCCGACTTTGGCTCAGGTCATGATCTCATGGTCTGTGAGTTCGAGCCCCACGTTGGGCTCCGTGCTGACAGCTCAGAGCCTGGAGCCTGCTTCCAAGTCTGTCTCCATCTCTCTCTGCCCCCTCCCTGCTCATGCTCTGTCTCTCTCTCTGTCAAAAGTAAACATTAAAAAAAAATTTTTTTTTTAAAGAATAAACCCTGAAAGAAGTCAAAGGAAAAAAACCCCACCTTAATGACAATTACATCTGACTTCTCAGAAACAAGGCAAGCGAGAAGAGAGTGGAATGAAATATTGAAAGTGGTAAGAGAGAAAACCCTGACCTAGAATTATGTACCCTGCAAAATTGTCCCTCAAAAGTGAAGGAGAAACAGACTTCCACGTAGAAACAAAAGTTGAGGGGATTTGTTGTCAGTAGACCCTTCTTGCAAGAAATGATAAAAGAAGTTCTTTAGAGAGAAGGGAAGTGATATAGGGTAGAAACTTGCATCTGCAAAAGAAAGGAAGAGCAAAGAAGGAATAGTGAAGGTAAAATAAAAACTTTAATTTTTCTTATTCTTAAAAAAATTTTTTTTAAGTTTATTTATTTTTGAGACAGAGAGAGACAGAGTATGAACGGGGGAGGGTCAGAGAGAGAGAGAGGGAGACACAGAATCGGAAGCAGGCTCCAGGCTCTGAGCCATCAGCCCAGAGCCTGACACGGGACTCGAACTCACGGACCGCGAGACTGTGACCTGAGCTGAAGCCGGACGCTTAACTGACTGAGCCACCCAGGTGCCCCTAAGTTTTCTTATTCTTAATTGATCTAGCACAGAACGGTTTGCTCAAAATAATAACAGTAGTAATATATGTGATTATGTATGCTTTATATGTATTCTATATATAAATATATGCTTTTGTAAGCTTATTTGTAAGTGAAATGAATGACAGCAATGATACAAGGGATGGGGGGAGGAATTAGAATTATTTTGTTACAATAAGGTCCTCATGCTACATGTGAAGTGATATAATGTTATTTGAAAGTAGATTTGGATTAGTCATAAATGTATATTTCAAGCTCTAGGGCAACCACTAAAAAAAGTAAACACAAAAGTATAATTTATCTGCCAAGAAATGAAAGAAAATGGAATCATATAAATGCTCAATTCACATGTGAAAGAATGAATTTAGACACAGACCTTATACCTGTCACAAAAATCAACTCAAAATGATTCAGAGACTGGAATATAAAATGCAAAACTATACAATCTCTTGGTGCCTGGGTGGCTCAGTTGGTTAGGTGTCTGACTCTTGATCTCAGCTTGGGCTTTGGTCTCAGGGTTTTGACTTCGGGCCCCACGTTGGGACTCTACACTGGGCATGAAGCCTACTTAAAAAAACAACAACTATAAAATCTCTTGAGGAGAACAGAACACAGGAGAAAACCTGGATGACCTTGAGTTTGGCAATGATTTTTTTAGATACAACACCAAAGCACAATCCATTACAAAAAGAAGTGATACACTGGACTTCGTTAATACAAAAAACTTCTGCTCTGCAAAAGACAGTGTCAAGAGAATGAGAATATAAGCCACAGACCTGGAGAAAATATTCGCAGAAGGCACATCTGATAAAGGACTGGGATCCAAAATGTACAAAGAACTCTTAAAACTCTGCAATAAAAACAACAACCCGATTTCAAGATGGGCCAAAGATATGCACAGACACCTCACCAAAACAGATACACAGATGGTAAATAAGCACATGAGAAGATGTTCCACATCATATGCCATCAGGGAATTGCAAATTAAAACGATGAGATACCACTACATACCGATTAGAATGGCCAAAGTCCAGAACGCTGATGACACCAAATGCTGGCAAGGACGTGCAGCAATGGAAACTCTCCTTTATTGCTGGTGAACATGAAAAATGGCACAGTCACTTTTGGAAGACAGTTTGGCGGTTTTTTACAAAACTAAACACACCCCTACCGTGTGATCCAGTGATCTTGCTTCTTGCTATTTACCCAAAGGAGTTGAAAACTCATGTCCACCAAAACCTGTACCATAGCAGCTTTATTCATAATTGCCCAAACTTGGAAGCAGGCAAGATATCCTTCAGTAGGTGAATGGATAAGTAAGCTCTGGTACATCCACACAATGGGACGTTATTCAGTGCTAAAGAGAAGTGAGCTGTCAAGCCATGGAAAGACATTCAAAAATCTTAAATGCACATTCCTAAGTGAAAGAAGCCAATCTGAAAGGCTACAGACTGTATGGTACCCACTATATGACATTCTGGAAAAGGCAAAATTATAGATATTAAAACACTAAAAATCTCAGTGGTTGCCCAGAGTTGGAGGTAGGGGATGGAATGATGGAGGACAGAGGAATTTTAGGGCAGTGAAACTATTCTGTGTCGTACTGTAATAGTAGATACATGTGACAGTACTTTTGTTAAAACTCAGAGAATGTGGGGCACCTGGGTGGCTCAGTTGGTTAAGCATCTGACTTTGGCTCAGGTTATGAGCTCACAGTTCATGGGTTTGAGCCCTGTGTAGGCTCTGTGCTGACAGCTTAGAGCCTGCAGTCTGCTTGGGATTCTGTGTCTCCCTCTCTCTCTGCCCCTTCCCCACTCGTGCTGTCTCTCTTTCTCTCTCAAAAATAAATAAACGTTAAACAAGAAGTTGGGGGAGGAGCCAAGATGGCAGAACAGCATGGAAGTTTTTCTTCTGTCTCACATCCATGAGATGCAGCCAGACCAACACTAAACGATCCTGCACACCTAGAAAACTGATCTGAGGATTAACACAACAATCTGCACAACCTGAACCACAGAACTCAGCAGGTACATGGCACAGAGCGGTGAACTGAGGGAAAGAGAAACAGGGAGGGCCGGGAGCTGTTTTTGCATCCAGAGAGAGGACGTAGATGGGGGTGGGCTGTGGGGGGTGGATAATACAGGAAAAGCATCCCCCCCAAAAAGCAGCTGGAGAGAAAGTAGAAAAGTGGAAACAGCCTCAGGGACTGAACTAAAGAGGGAGAAAGGAGAAAGGAGAGGGTTTAAATTCCATTAAGACTGTAAACAAGGGCAGCGCAGAGTCTGAAACTCCACAGCTGATACCTGGCGGTGCTCTGGTGGGAAGGGCGAATCCCCAGGAGCAGAGTAGAATCTGGGGGGCTTCAGGCCACATGAGAGGGTGGTTCCCCTGCTGGGAGGACATCTGGTAGAGGCTGTGTGGCCCTCCCAAAGGCAAAGGTGCCAGCAGACCCCAGAGAACAACTACATTCGCTGGTGTTGGAACAAGGTCGCTAAGGGTGAGCCTGGTGCCAGATGTGTGTTGTGATTTTCCACAATCCCTGAAATGCTGCTACACAATCGCATGAGCTTCTTCTAGGGTGGGCTGGCACCCAGCCACAGTCTCTGGGCATCGGCAGCAGCCCAGATCCGCAAACTTCCCTGGGCAAGACCCTCCAGCAGAGGGGCAGAATGGGTCAAAGCCATGGTCCCTCAGAAGTGAGGGGTCGGGAAACACAGCCACATGTGAGATAAAACTCAGGAAGGAGGTGCTGCCTGGGCTTGGTCATGGACAGTGTAAAAGCAGGGAGTGGATGGAAGCCGAAGGCAAAGGACAGGAGCACGATTGCTGATCGGGGAGAACAGAGTTCCGATACTGGAGACTGGATAGCTGGGTGACGCCATTTTCACTGCTCCCACGCATGCGCATACACACCTACAAGCACCCCAACAATACACCCCAGTAAGCAAAAGCAGCACCATCTAGTGGAGAACAGAGTCATTACACTAAGCCCTGTCCAAGTGAGCCAACCCTGCTCTTCAGGAATGCAAGTCTCTCCACCTGCTTAGTCTACGGACTATAAAGTGCTTCATAGTTTGACTTCTAGGGGAAAACGAAATAATTTCAATCGTATTTCAGTCTGTTTGCTGGTCCATCTATTTTATTCAATTTTCTTTTTTTTTCTCTTTCTCTTTTTCATTTCTTTCTTTTTCTTGAATACAAAAGAGAAGAAAATTATTTTTATTTTAAATTTTTATTTAAAATATTTTTCTTTAATTTTTTCTACTATATTTTTTACTTTTGTGTAAATTTTTTCAAATTCTATTTTACTTCCATAATTTAATTTTATTCTATTTCAGTGTATTCATTTTTTCAAATTTTCCAATGATTGCCTTTTTTTTCTGCCCTTTTTTTCTCTAATCTATCAAGCCCCTTTCAATACCCAGACCAAAACACACCTAGGATCTAGCATCATTTATTTTATTTTCTTGTTTGTCGTTTTTAATTTTTTAATTTTAATTTTTTAAAATTTTAATTGTTTTTAATTTTTTTTACCTCATTAATTCCTTTTCTCCCTTCAAAATGATGAAACAAAGGAATTCACCCCCCCCAAAAAAGCAGGAAGAAACGACAGCCAGGAACTTAACTAACACAGATATGAGCAAGATGTCTGAACCAGAATTTAGAATCACGATAATAAGAATACTAGCTGGAGTCAAAAATAGATTAGAATCACTTTCTGTGGAGATAAAAGAAGTAAAAGCTAGTCAGAATGAAATGAAAAAATGCTATAACTGAGCTGCAATCTCGAATGGATGTCACGGTGGAAGGATGGATGAGGCAGAGCAGATAATCAGTGATATAGACGACAAACTTCTGGAGAATCATGAAGCAGGAAAAAAGGGAGATGAAGGCAAAAGAGCATGATTTAAAAATTAGAGAAATCAGTGACTCATTAAAAAGGAAAAACATCAGAATCACACGGGTCTCAGAAGATGAGGACAGAGAAAAAGGGGTAGAAGGGTTATATGAGCAAATCATAGCAGAAAACTTTCCTAACCTGGGGGAAGACACAGACATTAAAATACAGGAAGCACAGAGGACTCCCATTAGATTCATCAAAAACCAACTATAAACAAGGCATATCATAATCAAATTCACAAAATACTCAGGCCAGGAAAGAATCATCAAAGCAGCAAGGGGAAAAAAGTCCTTAATATATAGGGAAGACAGACCAGGTTTGCCGCAGACCTATCCACAGAAACTTGGCAGGCCAGAAAGGAGTGGCAGGAAGTGCTAAATGAGAAAGATATGCAGCATGAATTCTTTATCCAGCAAGGCTGTCATTCAAAATAGAAGGAGAGATAAAAAGTTTCCCAAACAAAAATTAAAGGAGTTTGTGACCACTAAACCAGGCCTGCAAGAAATTTTAAGGGGGACTCTCTGAGGGGAGAAAAGACTAAATAAATAAATAGATGATAGATAGATAGATAGATAGATAGATAGATAGATAGATAGATAGATATAAATACCAAAAACAACAAAGACTAGAAAGGACCAGAGAACACCAACAGAAACTCCAACTCTACAAACAACATAATGGCAACAACTTTATATTTTTCAGTACTCACTCAACGTCAGTGGACTGAATGCTCCAATCAAAAGACACAGGGTAACAGAATGGAGAAGAAAACAAGACCCATCTATATGCTGTTTACAAGAGACCCACTTTAGACCTAAAGACACCTTCAGATTGAAAGTAAAGGGATGGAGAACCATCTATCATGCTAATGGTCAACAAAAGAAAGCCAAAATAGCCATACTTATACCAGACAGTCTAGACTTTAAAATAAAGACTGTAACAAGAGATGAAAAAGGGCATTATATCATAATTAAGGGGTCTAGCCACCATGAAGACCTGACAATTGTAAACATTTATGCTCCAAACTTGGAGAAACCCAAATATATAAATCAATTAATCACAAACATAAAGAACCTCACTGATAATAATACCATAATAGTAGGAAACTTAAACACCCCACTTACAACAATGGACAGATCATCTAACCAGAAAACCAACAAGGAAACAATGGCTTTGAATGACACACTGGACCAAATGGCCTTAACAGATATATTCAGAACATTTCATCCTAAAGCAGCAGAATATATATTCTTCTCCAGTGCACATGGAACGTTCTCCAGAATAGACCACATAATGGGACACAAGTCAGCCCTCAACAAGTACAAAATGATCGAGATCATACCGTGCATATTTTCAGACCACAATGCTATGAAACTTGAAATCAACCACAAGAAAAAATTTGGAAAGATAACAAATACTTGGAGGCTAAAGAACATCCTACTAAAGAATGAACGGGTTAACCATGAAGTTAAAGAAGAAATTAAAAAGTACATGGAAGCCAATGAAAATGTTAACACCACAGCCCACAACCTCTGGGAGGCAGCAAAGGCAGTCATAAGAGGAAAGTATATAGCAATTCAGGCCTTCCTAAAGAAGGAAGAAAGGTCTCAGATATACAACCTAACCTTACACCTTAAAGAGCTGGAAAAAGAACAGCAAATAAAACCCCAAACCAGCAGAAGACAGGAAATAATAAAGATTAGAGCAGAAATCAATGCTATTGAAACCAAAAAAAAAAAGAAAAAAAAACACCCAGTAGAACAGATCAATGAAACCAGAGCTGGTTCTTTGAAAGAATTAACAAAATTGATAAACCACTAGACAGTTTGATCAAAAAGAAAAAGGAAAGGACCCAAATAAATAAAATCAAGAATGAAAGAGGAGAGATCACAACCGACACAGCAGAAATAAAAACAATAATAAGAGAATATTATGAGCAATTATATGCCAATAAAATGGGCAATGTGGAAGAAATGGACAAATTCCTAGAAACATATACACTACCAACACTGAAACAGGAAAAAATAGAAAATTTGAACAGACCCATAACCAGTAAATAAATTGAATTAGTAATCAAAAATCAACCAAAAAACAAGAGTCCAGGGCCAGATGGCTTTCCAGGGGAATTCTACCAAACATTTAAGGAAGAGTTAACACCTATTCTCTTTGAAGCTGTTCCAAAAAATAGAAATGGAAGGAAAACTTCCAAACTCTTTCTATGAATCCAGTATTACCTTGATTCCGAAACCAGAAAAGACCCCACTAAAAAGGAGAATTATAGACCAATTTCCCTGACGAACATGGATGCAAAAATCCTCGAGAAGATATTAGCCAACTGGATCCAACAATACATTAAAAAAATTATTCACCACAACCAAGTGGGATTAATACCTTGTATGCAGGGCTGGTTCAACATCCACAAAACAATCAATGTGATTCATCACATCAATAAAATAAAGGACAAGAACCACATGACCTTCTCAATAGTTGCAGAGAAAGCATTTGACAAAATACAACATCCTTTTTTGATAAACATTCAAAAAAGTAGGGATGGAAGGATTATACCTCGAGATCATAAAAGCCATATATGAAAGACCCAGTGCTAATGTCATCCTCAATGGAGAAAAACTGAGAGCTTTCCCCCTAAGGTCAGGAACAAGACAGGGATGTCCGCTCTCGCCACTGTTATTCAACATAATGTTGGAAGTCTTAGCCTCAGCAGTCAGACAACACAAAGAAATAAAAGGCATCCAAATTGGCCAGGAGGAGGTGAAACTCTCCATCTTCACAGATGACATGATACTCTATATGGAAAACCCAAAGATTCCACCAAAAAACTGCTAGAACTGATTCATGAATTCAGCAAAGTGGCAGGATATAAAATCAATGCACGGAAATTGGTTGCATTCCTATACACCAATAATGAAGCAACAGAAAGAGAAATCAAGGAATCGATCTCATTTACAATTGCACCAAAACCCACAAAATACCTAGGAATAAATCTAACCCAAAGAGGTGAAAAATCTATACACTGAGAACTATAGAAAGCTTATAAAAGAAATTGAAGAAGACACAAAAAAATGGAAAAATATTCCATGCTCCTGGCCTGGAAGAACAAATGTTGTTAAAATGTCAACACTCCCCAAAGCAATCTACATATTCAATGAAATCCTTATCAAAATAAGACCAGCATTCTCCACAGTGCTAGAACAAACAATCCTAAAATTTGTATGGAACCAGAAAAGACCCTGAATAGCCAAAGCAACCTTGAAAAAGAAAACCAAAGCAGGAGGCATCACAATCCCGGACTTCAAGCTGTATGACAAAGCTGTAATCATCAAGACCCTATGGTACTGGCACAAGAGCAGACGCTCAGATCAATGGGACAGAATAGAGAACCCAGAAATGGACCCACAAACGTATGGCCAACTCATCTTTGACAAAGCAGGAAAGAATATCCAATGGAATAAAGACAGTCTCGTCAGCAAGTGGTGCTGGGAAAACTGGACAGCGACATGCAGAAGAATGAACCTGGACCACTTTCTCACACCATGCACAAAAATAAACTCAAAATGGATGAAAGACCCAAATGTAAGACAGGAAGCCATCAAAATCCTCGAGGAGAAAGCAGGCAAAAACCTCTTTGATCTTGGCCGCAGCAACTTCTCACTCAACACGTCTCCAGAGGCAAAAATGGGAAACAAAAGCAAAAATAAACTATTGGGACCTCATCAAAATAAAAAGCTTCTGCACAGTGAAGGAAACAATTAGCAAAACTAAAAGGCAACCAACGTAATGGAAGAAGATATTTGCAAATAACATATCAGATAAAGGGTTAGTATCCAAAACCTTTAGAGAACTTATCAAACTCAACACCCAAAAACAAATAATCCAGTGAAGAAATGGGCAAAAGACATGAATAGACAGTTATCCACAGAAGACATCCAGATGGCAATCAACACATGGAAAAATGCTCAACATCACTCATCATCAGGGAAATACAAATCAAAACCACAATGAGATATCACCTCACCTGTCAGAATGGCTGACATTAACAACTCAGGCAACGACAGATGTTGGCGAGGATGTGGAGAGAGGATCTCTTTTGCACTGCTGGTAGGAATGCAAACTGGTGCAGCCACTCTGGAAAATGGTATGGAGATTCCTCAAAAAATTAAAAATAGAACTACCCTACGACCCAGCAATTGCACTACTAGGTATTTATCCAAGGGATACAGGTATGCTGTTTCAAAGGGACGCATGCACCCCGATGTTTATAGCAGCACTATCAACAATAGCCAAAGTATGGAAAGAGTCCAAATGTCCATTGATGGATGAATGGATAAAGAAGTGGTATATATATACAATGGAGTATTACTCGGCCATCAAAAAGAATGAAATCTTGCCATTTGCAACTACGTGGATGGAACTAGAGGGTATCATGCTAAGCGAAGTTAGTCAGAGAAAGACAAATATCATATGACTTCACTCATAGGAGGACTTTAAGACACAGAACAGATGAACACGAGGGAAGGGAAGCAAAGATAATATAAAAACAGCGAGGGGGGACAAAAACATAAGAGACTCTTAAATATGGAGAACAAACAGAGGGTTGCTGGAGGGGTTGTGGGAGGGGGGATGGGCTAAATGGGGAAGGGGCACTGAGGAATCTACCCCTGAGATCATTGTTACACTATATGCTAACTAACTTAGATGTAAATTTTTTAAAAATGTCACCAAACACCAAAATAAATAAATAAATAAATAAATAAATAAATAAATAAATAAATAAATAAAATTTAAAAATAAAAAAAATAACCCTCATAGAATGTGCCTAGAGTGAACCCTCATATAAACTATGGACTTTGGTGCTAGTGATGTGTCAGTGTGGGTTCATCATTATAACAAAGGTCCCACTCTGGTGAGGGTGTTGATGGTGGGGAAGGCTGTGCATGTTGGGGGTGGGGGTACACGGGAACTCTCTCAACCTGCCACTCAATTTTCCTGTGAACCTAACACTGCTCTAAAAAATAAAGTCTTGGGGCGCCTGGGTGGCGCAGTCGGTTAAGCGTCCGACTTCAGCCAGGTCACGATCTCGCGGTCCGTGAGTTCGAGCCCCGCGTTGGGCTCTGGGCTGATGGCTCGGAGCCTGGAGACTGTTTCCGATTCTGTGTCTCCCTCTCTCTCTGCCCCTCCCCCGTTCATGCTCTGTCTCTCTCTGTCCCAAAAATAAATAAACGTTGAAAATAAATAAATAAATAAATAAATAAATAAATAAATAAAGTCTTCACAAAGAGAGATTAAGAGAGAGAAAGAAAGAAAATTGTTTTGAAGTGTCTTTTCAGTTCACTTTTCTCTTTTCTTCCTCTGCGGAGACCTCATCAAACGCTGGCACTTGCAACCCACAACCAGGAAAACTCCTTCGTCGAACCCAGCAGTTCATTTAGTACATTTTCTGTGTAGTGTCACTAAAGTTCCCAGTGTTGTCACCTTCCTGCCACCGCATGTGAGGCCGAAGAGCCTCTTCTGCACTTGTTGGGATGAGCAGTGGGTGTTGTATGGAAGCCAATTTGATAATAAATTATATTTTAAAAAAAGAAGAAGAGCCTCTTCTCTGTGCTCTGCCTCCCTGTCCACCAAGCCTTCACCAACGGTTTTCTCCAAGCCTTTCTGGCTTCTTCCTCTTCCCTTGTCCCAAAGCCAATGCCAGTTTAAATAAAATTTATTGATTGATTTATATTTATATCAATTTATACATATAGCTTATATATATTTCTATATTTAATTAAATGTATTTATTGATTATTCCCTGATTTATTTATTGAGAGAGAGAGAGAGAGAGAATGAGTGGCAGAGAGACAGGGGGAATCCCAAGGAGGCTCTGCACTGTCAGCACAGAGCCTGATGTAGAGCTCGATCCCACAAACCGTGAGATCATGACCTGAGCCGAAACCAAGAGTCAGACGCTTAACCAGCTGTGCCACCCCTGCACCCCAGCCAATGCCAATTTTAGATTAAGTTTTAGATTTAAAAAAGAACACGGCAGCACCCCACTTCCACGCACCAATGTCTACGTATTTAACTGTTGCAGCATAAGAAACCACTTCCAAAACGTGGTAACTGAAGCGACTTATTCTGTCTCCTGACTTCCCTGGCCGACTGGCTCAGCTGGATGCTTCTCACTTGGGATTTCTCCCGTGGTTACATTCCAATGGTGCCTGGGGCTGAAGGCTTAACAGAGCTGGATGTTCAAGATGACCGACTCACATGGCTGCCAGTTGGCTTTGAGCTCGGCTGGGGCTGGTGAGTAGAGTACCCGCATGGCTTCTTCTGGCTTGGGCTTCTCAGGCATGACAGCTGCTTTCTGAGAGGGAGGGTTCCAAAAGTGAGTGTCCTAGGAGACCCAGGCTTGTTAGAACCTAGCCTCGGCTGTCCCAGAATATCAGTCTCACCTCACTCTATTGGCCAACCTGGTTCCTAATATCACCCAGATTTAAGCTCAGGAAAGGTAGACTCCAACTTTTGATCTGAGATATAACATGTATGTATCAGAGGGGTGGAATTATTTGGCACCATCTTTGGAGATTCACTAGTACAGATTTTTTTTTTTTCTTCTTTTATCCCCACTCCCCCAGTAAAGCTCTGAAAGAGCAGACCTAGGCCGGCTGACGAGTGACTATGTCCCCGACATGGCCGCAGAAAGAAGTTCCTGCTCAAACCTCAGAACACGCCTCCTCCCCTTAAGTAACTTACCGAGTGATGCATTCTTCCGAAGTCTGAGGTGGGAGGAAGGGGGGTGTGAGAGGCGTGGAAAGTGTGAGTAGAAGAGGGAGGGCTTCTCTCAGGTAGGGGCCAGAGGCAGGAGCCCTCAACCCTGCCCAGGCTTAGAATGACCTGGGAGCATTTTACCCCTCCCCCAACCAATTAATCAGAGTCTCTGGGGATGGTGTTTGGGGCTAGGTATTTATATAGCACAGCAAGGCTGACAGCCAATGGTTCATAGGTGACCAGTGAGAAACGTTCTGTATACACTGAGGCCAAACATGTTAGAGATCCTCAGACACAGTGGTTCTTCAACTTCAGGTGCATCAGAATCTCCTGGAAGACTTGTTCAAACACAGATTTCTGAGCCCCACCCCCAGAGTTTCTGATTCAGTAGGTCTGTGACCACCAGGCCCAACATTTGCATTTTTAACAAGTTCCAGGTGACGCTGATAATTGCTGATCTGGGACCACACTTTGGCAGCCAATCGGCTGAGTCCACGAGCCTTCCCCAGCCAATCCGCTAAGGCCATGATCCCTATAAAACCTTTTGTGCTTTTGAACCTCGCTCTCTGTCTCCGGTATCTCACCGCTGCGTCCGTGCAGGTAGGAGATTGAGCTCCAGCTAGCTCGAATAAAGGCTCTTTGCTTTTGCATCGGACTCCGCTCCCTGGTGGTCTTTGGGGACCACGAATTCTGGGCATAACAGCTCCAGTTTTCCCCAAGTCCCGGTTCTGTGCAAATTACACTAAGGCGTTAATGACCGATGACTAGATTAATGTGCCCTGCTGGTGCATCAGCCAGGATGGACTAGATTATACTATCACTACAAACCACACTAAAATTTTGGGGGGCTAACCCCTTAAAGGTATTTCTCACTCATCCACGTGTCTGTGGAGGTCGACATCTTTACCCTGGGGACCCAGGTAGCTAGACCTGACCCCGTCTGGAGCATTGGTCGTCACTGCGGCAGGGGGAAGGAGAGGTGTCCAGGACTGTGCACCGGGCTGGCCAGACTTCCCTCTGGAATATACGTACACCACACCTACTCACATTTCATTGTCCACAGTGAGTCACGTGGAGTCACAACTCCATGGGAACAGGGTGTATCATCCTATCACAGGCCTGGGTAGAAATATATAGAAAATGGCACTAAGACTCCCATGGGCAGTATTTTAACAGAGGCCAATGCCTTTGACCAAATAAATTCATCTCCAAAGGGGGAATTTCAGGCAGCCGTTAATAGTTGGGGAAGGGGAGCAGTTTTGAGGCTCTCTGTAGGCCGCCTCAGACCCTACCTTCCAGCAACCTCTGCTGCCCCCCCCAAGAACCCACTCCCTCAAAGGCAATGCTCCCTCATTCTCCTGAGTTGGGGTGGGCGAATGTTCCTGTTTGCATGCAAGATGACAGACTCTGTCACCCCTCTGTTTTCTTTGAAGCAATTCATGCAATGGCTCAGAGCAGCTCAGCCCCGCCTAAGTGAAGGGTGGCCGTCTAGTCCCTGGTGGTGCCCCCAGGCCTGTGTCAGGGACCCATGTGGGGCTAAGGACACGGGACCCTCCCTGCGAGCTAGTATGCTCTTCCTCTCAGGGAGGGGGCCAAGTCTTCTGTTTTGTCTTGATTCAGATAGACCTGGATTTGAAATCAGCTTCTGCCATGGTTTAGCTGTGTAACGCTGGCTTCTTAATTTTTCTGAGCCTGGTTTCCCCACCTATAAAATAGGGATGGCAATGCCTACCTTACAGGGTTGTCACGAGGATGGAATGATCCAATGACCACACCACTTATTAGCTGTGTTACCTTGGGTAAGTTACTTAACCTCTCTGTACTACTTTTTAAAAAAAAATTTTAATGTTTATTTTTAAGAGAGAGAGAGAGAGAGAGAGACACAGAGTGCTAGTGGGGGAGGGGCAGAGAGCGAGGAAGACACAGAATCGGAAGCAGGCTTCAGGCTCAGCTGTCCGCAGAGCCTGATGTGGAGCTCGAACTCATGAACTGTGAGATCATGACCTAAGCGGATGTCACGCCCAACCAACTGAGCCACCCAGGCACCCCATGTACTATTTAAACAAATTTTGTTTTCATGTGTACTTATTTTTGAGAGAGAGAGAGAGTGTGTGAGAGCAGAGGAGGGGCAGAGAGAGAGAGGGACATCAGGGACCTGAGTCAGGACAAAACAGAATCCACAGCAGGCTCCAGGGTCCAAGCTGTCAGCACAGAGCCCAACGCGGGGCTCGAACTCACGAACTGCGAGAGCATGACCTGAGTCGAACTCAGACGGTTGACCGACTGAGCCACCCAGGCGCCCTGGCCTCTCTGTACTTCTGTACTCATCTCCTGGGTTGCGGTGAGGCTGAGTGAGTGAATGTTTGTACAGCTCACACAGCAGAGCTCTGGAGATACCGAGTATTTACCCACGCGCTGGCTAGTATTAATACTGGGGCATGTGAACCGGCTGGCATGGGAAGGCGTCCAGGGCACGTGAATCCTCTCTTCTCCTTGCTGTCCTGCCCATAGCTTTGGCTAAAGGAGCCTGGTTTCTCTGAGAACCTTGGAATTGCAGGCAGCCCGCTGGTCTAGTTGTGAATAGTTTGCAGCGGTCTTGTTTCACGGTCAGGCACCAGAAAAATAAAGTGACGGAGACACCTGGTGGGACCTGGTGGCATATGCTCAAGCAGGTCAGAGAGCCCGTGGCTGACCGCGGGTGGCGACCAGATGGGCGGCACAGCCGTGGCCCCTGCCCCACGCCCAGGACCGCAGGGCGCAGGGCCTACACCGTGGGGAGCCCTGCTCGTCTGCCCTGCGCTGGCCTGGCCACCGAGGCTCAGCCCCTGGGAACACCAGTCCCGGCAGTCTGCCATGGCGTTTGCTCCCACTGTTGGTCCTGGCCTCAGGTGGCAGTGAGGGACGCCAGGAGGAAAGACCTTCGAGGAGCTGGCAGAGGACAGACGGGCTTAGCACTTTTTTTCACTGTATCATCTTGAGCGGGTCATGTAGCCTCCCTGAGCTCCAGGTTCCTTCCTGGTTTGCAACATGGAGTTAGCAACACTCACAGGGTCACTCTAAGGATGGTTTCCAATGATGGCTGTAGAGAGTTGAGCACCGTGTTGGCCACAGAAAGCACCAAGAAACGATAGTGTTGTGATTGCTGTCATTTTATGGTTAGACGAGTGTACAGGAGGGAATTCAGGAAGAACTCTAAGCAACAGTGGGGCAGGAGGAAGCCACCATAGCTTTGAGCAGCCCAGAGAAGCTCTTCGGAGAGCCACAGTGGTCAGGGAGGCTTCATGGAGGAGACGGAATCCCTTAGGAGCCTTGAGTGGTAGGAACAAGACCGGACTCCAACCGGCCGAAGCAGTTCTGAGGCTTTATTGGCTCAAATAACTCAGAAAGATCCAGCCGCTTGATGATTTCACCAAGGACCAGTCTCTTTTTGTAAAAAATGATGGTGATATAAAACATACTAAAAGATTGAGAAAACAACATTCATCTTCGGAAATAAAAGAACAAATATAGTTGAAGCTTCCTGGCCCTTTCCAACTGCATTTCCCTTCACACCCTACCCCGCAAAGGGAATGACTATCCTAAATTTGGTGTTTATCCTTCCCATGCATGCATTTACATGATTACTATATACGTATGTATTCCTAAACAACATATGGTAGAATCGCATAGTTTAAACTTTGTATAAATATATCATAGAGTGTGTATCCTTCTGAAACTTGTGTTTTTTTCTCCTGCGTGACGTTAGCTTTTTGAGATGTTCTTGCCGGTACGTGTAGACCTAGCTTACTTTCACTGCTGCATAATATTTCATCTTATGACTATACTCCAGTGTGTCTGTCCATTCTCCTCTTTCCAATTTCTTGTTGTTATAGACAAAATATGCATATTTGAGATCGAGACATAAACAAATGGCTTGTCTTCTTTGTTTTAGTTTGGTGTCTTTTTTTTTAAATTTATTTTTTATTTATTTTTTAATTTTTTTTTCAACGTTTTTTATTTATTTTTGGGACAGAGAGAGACAGAGCATGAACGGGGGAGGGGCAGAGAGAGAGGGAGACACAGAATCGGAAACAGGCTCCAGGCTCCGAGCCATCAGCCCAGAGCCTGACGCGGGGCTCGAACTCACGGACCGCGAGATCGTGACCTGGCTGAAGTCGGACGCTTAACCGACTGTGCCACCCAGGCGCCCCTAGTTTGGTGTCTTTTTACACACAGGCATTAAACAAATTTTTTTCAGGGGCACCTGGGTGGCTCAGTCAGTTCAGTGTCCGACCTTTGGCTCAGGTCCTGATCTCACGGTTCGTGAGTTCAAGCCCCATGTGGGGCTCTCTGTTGCCAGCACAGAGCCTGCTTCAGATCCTCTGTCTCCTCCTCTCTCTGCCACTCTCCCCTGCTTGCTCTTTCTCTCTCTCAAAACAAATCAACTGGAAAAACATTTTTTTAGGTGGTAGGATGGACCCATATTTTTGTTTATGATTTATGCTTTCAAATGTTTGACCTTCTCTACTCCAAATTCATAAAGGTCTTTTATATTTTATTCAAACAGTTGAAAGATGTAGGTGTTTAATTCAACCAGAATACATTTCATGAATGGTGTGAGGTTGGAATTCACTTTTTTTTTTTTTTTAAATAAGGAATAAACCCAGCGCCCGATATAGGCTGGGCCATACTTCTTACTAGTTTACAGCGCCACCTAGGTTGAAAAACAGGTTCTGTGCGTGTCAGGATCTTTTCTGGGCCTTCTATTCTTTCCCATTGATTTTTTTGTTTTCTGTTATTGCATCGATATCGCAAGTGTTTTAATTACTTTATACTGTATTTTGATAGTTTCTAGATCGTCTCTCATTCATCTTCAAAACCGTCCCTCTTATTATTGCCTCGTTGCCTTTTGAATGAATTCCTTAGGAAATTCAGTTTGTGGAGTTCCACGAAACCCTGTATTGAAATTTGAAGGGAATGACATTGAATTTATCGAACAGACATTCTGAGATATTCTTTCAAGTGTATTTATTTTTGAGAGAGAGAGAGAGAGCATGCGAGCAAGGGAGGGGCAGAGAGAGGGTGAGAGAGAGAATCCCAAGGAGGCTTCGAGGTGTCAGCCCTAAGCCAAACACGGGGCTTGATCTTGAGAACTGTGAGGTCATGACCCAAGAGTCAGACGTTTAGCCGACTGAGCCATCCAGGTGCCTCTCTCTGATTTCATTATTGTATAATACATCATCACTTTGAAATAGCAAAGCTTTCTTGGCATCTACACAGAAACACAAAAAGGACGTAGACTTTGTTGTTTTGTTTTGCCATATGTTTAAATTTCTCTAAATTTTTTTTTTATAAAAAAAATTTTTTTTCAACGTTTATTTTTGGGACAGAGAGACAGAGCATGAACGGGGGAGGGGCAGAGAGAGAGGGAGACACAGAATCGGAAACAGGCTCCAGGCTCCGAGCCATCAGCCCAGAGCCCGACGCGGGGCTTGAACTCACGGACCGCGAGATCGTGACCTGGCTGAAGTCGGACGCTTAACCGACTGCGCCACCCAGGCGCCCCTGTCCTTCGATTTTAAAAACAACGGCCTCACCGGCTCTAGGGGGTTGTCCTGAGAATTTGTTAGGTTCTGTCTTCTAGGGTCCCGTCCAATATTAGCTTGCCTGAAATAGACTGGGTGGGGGTGGCTTATTTGGGGGGTTGACCTCAGGAGGCGGGAAGGAGTGATGTGGGACAGTGAGACAGGGAGGGAAAAAGGACAAAGTGAAGATGTGCCATCGAGATGTGGGCAACGGTGGGGGCCGGGGGGGGGGGCGCCTGGGTGGCTCAGTTGGTTAAGTGTCCAACTCAGGTCAGGCATCGGGCTCACGGCTGTCAGCGTAGAACCCGCTTTGGATCCTCTGTCTCTCTCTCTGCCCTTCCCCTGCTTGTGTGCGCATGCTCTCTCTCTCTCTCTCTCTCTCTCTCTCTCTCTCTCTCTCAAAAATAAAAAAAGTAAAACAATAGGGGCGCCCGGGTGGCTCAGTCAATTAAATGTCCCACTTCAGCTCAGGTCGTGATCTCACGATTTGCGAGTTCGAGCCCCCAGTCAAGCTCTGTGCTGACAGCTCCGAGCCCGGAGCCTGCTTCTGATTCTGGGTCTCTCTCTCTCTCTCTCTCTCTCTCTCTCTCTCGCTTTCTGTCCTTCCCCCACTCACCCTCGGTCTGTCTCTCTCTCTGAAAAATAAATAAACATTAAAAAAAATTTTAAAAATAATAAAATAAAAAAGTTGTGGGCAATGAGGACTTGATCCACCAGGATCTCTGCAAACAGACAAAGGGCTGAAGGTCCAGGAGGCTGGCATCTTCCTTTGCTCGAGGGCTGCCCCTGGGGGCATCAGCTTCTCTGTGCTTCCAGGCTGCTCTTACCAGTGAGCTGAGCCCTACTGGAAAAAGCCCCCAGGCGGAAAGCGGGAAGAGGCCAGGAGCCCAGGGGAGGAGGCCGGGCAGGCTGGGCTGGGGCTGGGCTCCTAGCTGAGACTGAAACGAGAGGTGGCCAAGGGCATGGGAAGCCGGCCCTAAGGGCGCCTGCCTGGCTCCAGTCTTGCTCGTTCATCTTCCTGAAGGCACCTTCGTGTGGAGCTGGGCTGGATTTGCCTTCTCCCTCACGGTTAAAGCAGTTGGCTTTTCCAGGCCTGGAGGAAGAGGTTCAGTTGGGAGCGCGCAGGGGGTTTGGGAGGAGATGGCCTAGGGCATTTTCCCAGCTCAAGGCTCAGGGTCACCTCCTGTCTATCACAAATGACTCAAAATAAGGCCTGTCTCCATGGCTACTTTGTCTCCTCAAGCTACAAGTCTGGTTCCAGGAGATTTCCTGTTCCAGGCGCTCCCCCGCCCCCCTCCCCAACCATAGTGCTCTGCAGGCCCAGCTTTCCCAGCATGCTCTCTGTTCATGGCCTTTTGGCATCTTCTGAGACTGGCTCGCCCCCCCCCCCCCCCCAAGCTTTCTCTTTCACTTACTCAGGGTGTTCCTGGCCTGCTCAGTTTGGTTTCTGTTTCCAGTAATTTCCCCTCAACCTGAGGCTCTTTCCTGCTGGAATGAATTGTTTGCCGGCCTTTTCTGAGATTCCCAAGATCTTAAACGGCCCCACCCCTCCTTTGCTCGGCCCGTGTCCCCAGTTATTTTTGTTGTCCCCATCAACTGCCAGCCTGTGGGACCTTCCTTGCCCACGCAGGACGCTCGCAAATCTGCCGGCCCGGGTTCTGCTCAGAATCCTTCTTCCTCTTGTGGGCGTGAGCATTTTGAGGTGGGGGAGGGTTTTCATTCTTGCGGCCACGTCTTGTTGTGGCTGGGTGGATGGCATTTGTCCATTTCCCAGAGTTTGGTAGATTTCCTGTCGCCTAGTTTGGTTGAAGAGGTTACATGCGGACTTGTTATTTGGTTCTGTTTTCGGTGGGGGTGGTCAGGAGGCTTTACAGGGAGATTACAAACTAAACTACCACTGTGGCCACCCTTCAGTCGTATTCTTAATTGATTTTCTTTCTAATTTTCTAAAATATCAATTTAAAGTTATGCATTTTCCGGGGAGCCTGGGTGGCTCACTAGATTAAGTGTCTGACTCTTGATTTTGGCTCATGATCTCACAGTTCGTGAGTTTGAGCTCTGCATCGAGCTCTGTGTGGACTTGTGTTCGTTCTTTCCTTCTTTCTTTCTTTCCTTCTCTCTCCCCCTCTCTCAACATAGGTAAATAAACTTAAAAAAATAAAGTTTTGCCTTTTCCTCTCAATTCCATTTCCACTGAAGCCCACAGATTGGATACGTAAGGTTCTCATGTCATGTTTTAAAAAATATTTATTTTTGGGGCGCCTGGGTGGCTCAGTCGGTTGAGCGGCCGACTTCAGCTCAAGTCACGATCTCGCGGTCCGTGAGTTCGAGCCCCGCGTCGGGCTCTGGGCTGATGGCTCAGAGCCTGGAGCCTGCTTCCGATTCTGTGTCTCCCTCTCTCTCTACCCCTCCCCCATTCATGCTCTGTCTCTCTCTGTCTCAAAAATAAATAAAACGTTAAAAAAAATTTAAAAAAATATTTATTTTTGAGCACAAGCCGGGGAGGGGCAGAGGGACACAGAGGATCTGAAGTGGGCTCCGTGCTGACAGCAGAGAGCCTGATGTGGGGGCTCAAACTCACAAACTGTGAGATCATGACCTGAGCCAAAGTCGGATGCTCAACTGACTGAGCCACCCAGGTGCCCCTTGGGTCATTTGTTTTTAAGGAGTGGGTCATTTCAGTTTTGGTTTCCTTTTTTAACTCATGATTTTCTCTGCTAGTGAGCATGGAGATGGCAGCTTCCTGGTACATCACTGGGAACCAGTCAGGGAGTGTCGGCAAAGGTTGCAATGCGTTCTTGCAGGTTCATGGGCAACCAGGGAGCAAGAAAGGGGCTATTCGAGGAGGATTATTTAATAACACCCGAGGGCTGAGCAGGAGGGGTAGCCAGGGAGACAGGAAAGGAAGAGGCTGTTGTAGTGACCCAGGGAAAGGCGACTCCAGCCACAGGAACCTTTGCCCTGGATTTGGCTCCCACTGCTCATCTAGGACAGCCCTGCTTCCTCTGACGTGTGTCCTGTTCAGTTTCCTATTGTGGCCACGGCTACTCTTCCTTGATTCCCAATAGCTGGACGAGTGGCACAGAAATTCCCCTGCCATCTTGTGACTTGGCTCCATCACTCAGCTAGCAACCATCCACACTGGTAAGTCTTGTAATTCCAGACCATTCCACCTGGATTCCAGTTCATATGCTTGCACAGTTATAGATGCCCGGAATTGTCCAGAGAGATCTAATATTCTAGAGGGTTTCAAGCAGTTTTAACAAACTCTCTTGTTCAAATAAAATCTTTGGAAAGTCTTTCAATGTAAAATAGGTAAAAGGAGAATAATGGATTCTCTCAGGACTTCACGTTTATTTAGTACATTTTTTTTAAGTAGGCTTCACCCCCAGCACAGAGCCCAACGCAGGGCTTGAACTCACGACCCTGAGATCAAGACCTGAGCTGAGACCAACATTTTCTTAATTTATGGAAATGTCATGACTTGTGGAATCGATGAAGTACCGTCTTGAAGCCCCAGGTTCCCTGGAACAGTTCGGAAACCATGGATCTCTCTAAACTCCTCACTTTGCAGATGAGGAAAGAAAACCCAAGAAAAAATAAAAAGGAACAGACACGGAGACACATACAGAGTGGAAGATCTGAGGAGGAGCTCTGGCGTCTTGGCACCTAGAACAGTACCCTTTCTATCACGAGGACCTGCCCTCTGGACCTTAACAGGAATGCGCTCACCAGTTGTTTAAGGAAGCGCTCAAATGCTTTCAAGATGCTCTTTGAAAAGTCGGTTACAGTGCTCAAGTAATTTTGGAAACACCAGCTTCTGATTCCCTACAGCTGACTCTCATAGCACATTAGTGTACTTAAGGCTCTGAGAAGTCCCGCAGTGGAGAAAACTACTTATCTTTGCTTACTCCAGATTTTCCCAATTCTTACAAAATCGACTTTTCCTGGATCTGCTTGTATTCTGCTTTGAAGCCCGGGAAAGGCTTCCCTCAAGGAATGAATCTTTCTGGAGATGAGGACTGGGGTGGCGAGGACTCAGGCATTATCCCGGTAGGTGCAAGATTTCAGGTGTCATCACCTGTACCGCTTCCTTCCCCAAAGACGGAGTTGGCCAGCCCCTCTGGTCGGTGCAGGGACGGGGCATGAAGGGGTCGGAAGAGGGGAAAGCAGTCGGAGTGGATGGTGCAGTCTTCGGATTGCCCCGTGCAATTCTGTACTATTTGTACCTTCTGGAGGCCGACGTAGCCGGGTAGCACGTGGTCAGCGGTCCGGAACCAGGAGAGACCTCCTAGCTTATTCTTTCATCATTTTGCCTTTCTTTCCTTTGAGTCCCCTTCCAAATCCTGTGGTTGTCCCCGTTGATGTGTTTGCTCCTCTCCATTCCTGCCGATCCCTCTCCTCACCTCTGGCATCCGCTTCCGGGCAAAGTCCCCCCCCCCCCCCCCCCCCCCACCGATGCAGACTCTCCCATTGGGCCGCACACACGCCAGCCTGCTGTTGTCCTCAAAGAGTGTGCGTGCGCGCGCGAGTGTGACCACCCAGACCTTTCACAGGGGCCGTTCCGGGGCTGCATCCAGTTCCGTGCCTTTCGTCTCTCCCCCACCTTTCCCCTAACGTCTAGGAGTAGACAGACCCGATTATTTTCGCAACCACCAGAGGGCGCAGCGATGACGGCGGTTGAAAGGAGAACCGACAAAACGACTCCTCTTTGCGGCTGGCTTCAGTCTTGGAAACAGGCAAAGCTTGAATCCACGTAGGGCAGAGTGGAAATCTGGTAGCTTTGGTCACCGGGCGCGACCTCTTCGTCACCTTTATTCCAAGTGCAGTCAGATTCGGTCGCAACACAACTCAGGGCCACGCGGTGCCGGTTACGCCTCGGCCTCATGCCAGCCCTTCAAACGTGTGCAGGCGAAGAATGTTCGGGAAAGGCTTCCAGAAATGTGAATTCTAATGGGGGTTCCTTTATAATGGGAAGATGGCCATTTGGCCACAGCAGAAAGCAGGGCTGGGGAAAACGGGATGCGCACCAGGACTGTTTAGGGCTAGGCTCCCGAAGGTGGGGCTCTGCCCTGGGCGCTGACATTAGTTGGGGGCTGTCATCTTCGGAATGTGGCCTCAGAGGTCTCCACAGGCGGGACAGACATTGGAGGGTCACACCAAGAAATGTATTTGTGTGTGCCAGACCCGGAGGCAGCACACGCCGTTTTCCATTTGTCTGAACGAGATCAGTTGGTCCTAATCTAACTGGCGGGGGGGGCTGGGGAATGTGGTTTAGTCCTGTGCCCAAGAAGAAGAGAAAACGGACGTTGTGAGCACTCTCTTTCTGTCACATCTCCCTCTCGAGAGAGATTGCGGTAAGGATGAAATGAAATAATATCCGTCAGGGTGTTTTACCCGGACAGGGAGATGCCTTACACCTGGAAGAAAGACGCTGCAAGAGCGACATTGCAGATGAGGTTGTATCTGAACGGGGACGGGGATGGTCCATTTAAGGGTCTGCCCTAGGGCGTGGACTGAGGAACAGGGGAAAGGAGACTGGAGGGGCTGTACTGGTCTTCCCGAACTCATGTGAGTCTTTCACTCTCTGACTCACACATTTAGCTCCCGCATTCATTCATTCAGTCACTCATTTACTCTTCACAAATTGTTGTACTGCCCTGCCCCGTGTGGCCCGCTGGTCTATACAATAAACGATGCCACTTCAAGGATTCAGCGCTGGCCTTTGTGTTGGCAGACTGGGCAATCAGCAATCACAAGTAAGTCAGCCTTGGGAAAGGGAGCCCCTGTTTTTGGACCCTTGTGTAACCTACATCCTTGGCACTTTGACCCCTCTGTTCACAGACACATTGAACAAATACTGAGATATCTGAGGACAGAGGTTGGGTGACACGCTGGAGACGGGCCATCCTTTGTAAGCTGCTGATTAACATCCCCCCCCCCCCGTGGGTTCATGCCCTCAGGCACTAACGTGAGACCCAAAGGGTCACGCATGCGCTTGGGTACGCGTGTCCACTGGTCCATCCCCAGATTTCCTTGTCTCTGATTTTCCACTCTGTTCCTTCCAGGCCCCTGGCAGCTAGCCAGGCCATCTAATACCGCAAAGAAGGTAATGCACATCTATGCCTCGGGCCACCATTCTGCCCACATAAAGTGGGCGACCAAGTGCACTGGTTCCAGCTTGCTCCACTAGAAGAACTACCTTTTACTGTCACCTTTAAGGGGCTTCTCTTAATCTGGGCAACAATACAGGGGCAATCCTATTCTGTGAACCAACACTGAGTTCAGTAAGGAAGAGGGTACCTACAAGGTATCTATAAGTAGGGATTGAGGGAGAGTCAACAGTGTGGCAGAGGTAAGTGAAATGAGAGCCCAGGTGGCTGTTTCTATCATTCACTTCACCGTTCGGAATGTGCTAAAGCCCACACTCAAATATACCACTTCCATTGCATGATCGATTGCTGGCGTGTATGTCCAAACTTATGTCTTTGTAGATTAGATAACAACCCAGTTCACAAGGGGAAATCAGACTGAATAGTAACGGAGTGTCTCGTGGTTGGCTACCGAGTCTCGGTTAGGGTCCAGTAGCTGCTTCTCAAACAGTATAGATCTCTACCGTAATGCATGGCCTCGTTCCAGAATCTGTAGGCTCTGTGCTATGTCTCTTCTACTGAGGACCGCACAGCTTTATCCAGCGCAGATACCCCAAGGCACCTTTAGATCTGTTGGTCCCGTGGCCCAGGCAACAGAGAGCTTGGAACCACAACTTGGACTTGCTCCCCATTCAAAACTGGTGGTTTTCTGAGTCATCAGAGAAATGGAACAGAAGTTTAGACTACGTTGCCTTCAAAATCCAGAGACACTCCCAGGCATTCTGCCTCTGTCCTAGTGCTATAAGATGCAGAGTGCAAGAGCTTGTTCTTTCCCTTCGGGGGATATCCCCACACATCCCAGACAAGTGGAACGCTATAAAACTCACCAATGTGGCGTGCTTCTGCCTCTTTGTGGAGTTTATCTCCTACTTTCTCCCATGCAGGTGTCTCAGTGCGTTTGGGATACTTGCCAATTCCTGCTCACCGGTTCCAATTACCATAGTGTCACCAATACAGTGGATCAGCATGATGTTCTGCTATATCATGACAGAAAGCAAGAGAGTTAACATAGCCCCGAGGCAAGACAGTGAGTATGTATTGCTGTTCCTGCTAATTAAAGATAAACTTCCTTTGATTCTCCCTGCTGATAGATTGCCAGGCGCTGCGTTGATCTGCCCCAGTAAAGATCCATAATCAGCCCGCGGCTGAAAATGGAGTTAATCTTACAATAGTCCACCGCCAAGGGTGAATGAGATGAGAATTAAATGGGGACCACCTTCCTCATCTTTCAAATCTTTGATGACGGTGTTAATCTCTGAGATTTCTCCAGAAATGTCATATTGCTTCTCGTTCACCTTGGGGGCTGCTGTGGGGTTAGGGAAATTTCAGGGCTTCTACCTGGCCCTTTCTACCATAGTGGCCCTTATTCCACACATCAGGCTAATACTGTGAGGGGGTCTCAGTGCTAACCATATGCTAAGTGGATCTGTCCTAACTACATACTTGGGAACTGGGCAAATAACCACAGGGTGGGTTTGCAGATGCACTGGGTCCTCTGTGAGGCTGACTTTGGTCAGGATTCAGGGTTCCGGAATTCCCTTCACCATGGGGGTCTGTGTCTGTGAATTGGTCAAGAGGTGAAGGCCACAATTTGTCTCCCAGTGGTTAATTTCAGCCTGCTACTTAGGAAATCTAGATACTTTTCTGTGTGTATAAATACAACATTCTAATGGTTGCTCATCTGTCTCACCCCTAGGACACAATAATCTATTAATTTACTGCCATGGATCCCTCTGGATCAAGAAACCCTGACTATCACTTCAACTTCCTGCCTATCAAGCAATTATGTTCGTTGGGCCTCTGAAAGCCCCCGCTGAACTTCTCCAAAATGCTCATCTCTTCGTCGTCAGTGTGATTTTTACTGACTTAGAAAAGACTATGTCGTCTGAGTGATAGGTTCTTGGACCATACACGGTAGACCCACGTTTAATGTTCCCACTTCCCTAAGTCTTCTGATCTCTTCTTTAACACGATGCCAAGGTGATTCTGGCGTCTCATTCTGGTCACTGTGTCCCCTTGTGGAGTCCAGGCTTCAAATAGCCAGCCCCGCAAGTTACACAGGTGTTTCTTGACACAAAGTAAAGTGTGAATCATAAATGAATTATCCCGTGTCAGTGAGTTCCCCTCTGTCCAGCTGTGTATGCTGCTACCCTCGGCTAGCATCCCCAACAGTCGCTTCCATTTATGCTCCCAAGTTCTCGCTAGCTTTGTAATTTCTTACCTATCTAGACCATTCCTTCCTGAAACAGGGTTTCTGCTTCTCCATCTGCTCTCGCTGAGACCTGACTTTGGTTGTCAGCCTGGAGACAAGGACGGCTAGTGGAGGACAAGCTTGTCTTCAGGAGGACAAGCATCATCTTGTGGAGAAGCTGCTTCAGGCGAGAGCACTGCACATCCTCCAGGCAAGTAGAGGCTAGTCCTCTCTGGCGAGGGGGAAGGTGCTGCCTCTTTGGGAAGGACGGCATAAGGGAACTCAGAGTTTCGAGATGCTCAGGTTCCTTCACCCAAATGTCTCTATCCCAGATCTCGGAGTCCTCCGCTTCCCTATCAGGGCTCTGACGTGACATAGAATATTCACCGAGGTTCTGCATTTCAACTTCATGGCAGCTCTGGACCCCCTAGAATCAGAGCCTTGCCCTGGTTTTTAGCAGAGTCCTTCCCGAGGCTGCAGGAAATAAAGATTTCCTTTAATACTACCATAGAGGGTATCTGGATTTTAAATCATGCCTTAAATTGACTTCCCTGAGCTGTTATTTATCTAAGTATCTTTAATGATGCCGTAAGTACCCATCCTAACCCACGATCCTTGTAATTATTGTTGTTCCTATGATGATTGAGTGCCATGACCTCCTTCCATCTGCGTTCTATCCCTACTAACTGCAATGGAAGTTGAAGAGTTCATGAATCTACCAAATGCCAATGGATTATTCCCATTCCGTGTACCTCTAGTGGTGGAGTACCATTTACCTTTAGACAGGCGCCCCATCCACCCCCTAATTCCATCTTGAAAATTGCTTCCTAGAACTACTCTCGGACAATTGTTTCACCTGCATCTTGTAGAAAGCAGAGCTTTCACCGAGGGCTAAAATGCTGATGTGACATTTGCAAAGTGTGAGACCAGTGAGATGAGGGTGAAGAAAATGGAAAGTGAGCCAAGGAGCGTATGAAACTCTGCAATATGTGACCGTACTGGCTATTGCTTCACAACAAGCCACAAAAAAGACGTACAACTCAGTTGGCATGCACATTAATGCTGCACGTTGGATTTTCTCCAAAAGGATTTCAAAGAGGAACTAGTCCTCAGGGTAGTCCACAGAAGGGAGACATGAGGAGAAATTTGCCAGGCGGCTCCCTTCCACCTTCCATTTCCTGATGGATGCTCAGCCCCCTGCATTATTATTTGCCTCCATGGCAGCTGCTCAGGGAGCCAGATGCCATGGTCTGGGTGTAGCACGTTACCCAAGTCTAGAAATGCCTCCGTACCTCAGTATGGTACACGGTCCATGCTGGCCATGCAGCTTGGGGACTCTCTTGGGTTCTTGCCACCTTGGGGAGATTGTTAAAAGCAGTGGCAGCAACATGGTTCAGGAGACAAGCGGAACCTGGGAGAAGGAAGCCAGGAACAGTAATCCAAAGAGGCACAAGGTCTGTGTCACATGCACTATGCCTCGGGAAAACAGGGACAAATTAGGTTCACGTCACTCAATAATTCTTACCTTGGAGACTATTTAGCCAGATGCAATTTTGTGACTTTCAAGGGCTCAACGCAGTAGAAGACTTCAGCATATGAACATGGTCCACGAAGGCATCCAGGTGTGCCTAATTTCGTGCAACAGCCCTGCTCCCGAGAAGTGAGGAAAAGCTCCACGTTTCCAGGAGCCTGGCGGATAGCTCTTTTGTAAGGCGTGAGTTCCTTTGTCGATGGGAACGATCGTGTTCTCATCAGCAGGGGGAAGAGTTCAGTTTCAGCCTAATAGGGTTTCTTAAAGGTTCACATTGCCCCCTGTTGTGTCTTGAACTCAAAAATCTAATTTGTTGTTTACCTTGGCCAGACTGAATTTTGGCTCCCTGAAGATAAAGCCAGTGGCTTCTAGGTGTTGGATGTTCTCAGGTGAAATTGAAGGGCATGCATGTTTCTCAGGAGACGGTTCCTGGCTGGCTCTTGTGGACTGGGTTTTATGGAGCTAGGACAGTGAAAAACGCCAGTGAAGAAAAACCAGAGGGAAGCTTTCACCAATGTTTGATGACCTCGGGACATGCCAGGGACAAGATAATGATGAATTAAGCTGATTTTGCTCAACAGTGCCAACCTTTTAGGGTTTAATGGAAAAGATAATCATTGTAGTGACAAGCTCACATTTCCACAGTAGAAAAATAATACTTTTCACCGTGCAAATATTGAGGTGCTTTCTCTCTCTTCCATAGCTTCATTTCTTCACAGAGGGAGTTACACCGCGAGATCTGATTGACAACCATGGGTGAACCGTGTGATGTTAGCCTTAAATACTCTCAGAGCCGCGTTACTGTAATAAGAGTGATACACAACTCTCTTAGCACCTGCTGGAAAACTGAGGTCTATTGCAGACTTGAAGCCAACTGCACCTATAATTGAAGGTACGCAAAGAGCCCTGTTTTCTGCCTTAGCTGCGCCTTCTCAACGGGTTTTCTGTCTTCCCTGTGTTGACTCTTTGCCTGGATCTATGGCTGCCTGACTCTTACCTGCTAGACCTGGGGATCTGTCCCCATGGTTCTCGAACTCAGCTGTGAGTCAAAAAAAAATCCCAGAAACTTAAAAAAATACAGATACCTAGGTTTATCTCCTCACTGAATCAGAATCTCTAGGGATGGAGTCTGAGGGTCATCCCTGTAACTTTGAAAGCGCCTTATGTAATTCTAACGCTGCAGTGCCATCATTAGGCAATGGTTAGTAATGGTCTATTTCTACCATGCTGATCCTTTTCAATTACTTTCTGGATTCAATTTTTGAGGCCACTTCTACATGCCTCCTTGGTAAATGTGGGGTCTTCATGGGTTTAATAGAGACAGGAACATTCATCCATATGTTCAGCTATGTATGTACGTATACATACAAAACTACTTATGTATCTTTAAAAATTTTTTTATTTTATTAATTTTTTTATTTTTAGAGAGTGAGAGTGAAAGCACGCAACTGTAAGCAGGGGAGAGGGGCAAAGGGAGAGAGAGAGAGAGAGAGAGAGAGAGAGAGAGAGAGAGAGAGAGAGAGAGAACCTTAGGCGCACTCCACGCTCAGCACAAGGCCCGATGTGGGGCTTGATCCCACAACCCCGGGATCATCACCTGAGCCGAAATCAAGAGTCGGACGCTCCCCTGACTGAGCCACCCAGGCGCCCCTGTATTTATGTATCTATCCACCCTTCCATCTACCGAAATAATATTTATTTCTTTTTGGTGCCTCCTAGAGGGATGACTGTTAGTAGAAACCCAGAGGGTTACGTGAGCCTTAACTTGTGGGACTTTGTATCAGCTACTAAGTCTCTGTTCGTTTGTGAGTTCCTTGGAGGTAGAGACCACATTGCTCCACATGGTTGTGTCTTAAGTAGTGGCAGAATTGTGGAAAATGCTTGACATTTTTATTATTGAGATGGAATGAAAACAGAGTTACAAACATGTTCTCTATCTCTTCCAGCATACAAACAACACAGAAGTACTGGGTATCTTCCAAAGCCTCCTTGCTTATGCGCATGGGCATTCAATAAACTTTAATCTGCTAATTTGAAGTCTGAAAGTCAGGGTAGGGTCACGATGGCTACTTGGGAGGCATTAGAATGGAAGGTGTTGACAGAAGGAAATTGAGAGTAGAAACCTTAAGTGAGGGAGATATATTTAATTCTAGAAGTATATCGGATATATTTAATTCTAGAAGGACAGCCTTTCCTCTTTTATGGAAGTTATGTTCTGCCTTAAAGCTGCAGAAGTTTGGAATGATGAATACCCAAGCAGCCCTGCTGTGCTTCATGGTATTGGTCTGGCTTTGTGATTGAGGATAGAGGGTAGAGAACAAGGTGCAGTCTGATTTGGAGGATGTGGGAGAGGGCCCTACAGAAACACGAGATGCTCTACATCTGTGTACTTCATCCGTTAGAGCCCTTAGCATATTAATCATAGTTGCTTTAAATTTCTGGTCTGGTAATTCCAATATCCTTGCCATAGTTAGGTCTGGTCAGTGTAAGCAGAAAAATGGAAATTCTCAGAAAGAATAAACGATAAATGCTAGAGATGAAAAATCCTGTAACAGAAATGAAGAATGCCTTTAATGGGCTGATTAGTAGACCAGCCATGGTGGAGGAAAGAACCTATGAGCTTGAGGCTATGTCAATAGCAACTTCCAAAACAGCAAAGCAAGCAGAACAAACACTGAAGAAATAAAACAGGATATCCAAGAGCTGTGTGACAACCATAAAAGGTGTAACATACAATATAATAGGATTTGCCAGAAAGAGAAGAAAGAGAAAAGACGAAAGGAATACTTAAAGCAATAATGGCAGAGGATTTCCCCAAGTCCATGTTGGGACCCCAAATTACACACCCAGGAAGCTCAGAGAACCCCAGCAGTAAACATGCCAAAACCAAAACAAACCAAACGTACACCCAGGTCTGAATATAATATTTAGACCGTTGAAAATCAAAAACAGAGAAACGATCCTGGAAGAAAGAAGTCAGTGTGGGTGTGGGGGGAAACACCCTACCTGTAGGGAGCAAAGATAAAAATTAATTCAACTTCTCCTCAGAGACCATACAAGTAAGAAGAGAGTGGAATCACATATTTAATGTGTTGGGAGATAAAAAGCTACCTATCTAGAATTCTGTACCCTGCACAATTAGCCTTCAAAAGTGAAGAGGAAATAAAGACTTTGGATAAAATCAAAAAAGGAGGGAACCTGTTGCTAGTGGACCTGCCTTGCGAGAAGTGTTAAAAGAAGTTCTGCAGAAAGAAGAGAAATCATAGGTCAGAAACTCAGATCTACATTAAGAAAGGAAAAGCACGGGAGAAGGGATAAGTGAAGGCGAAGTAAGCATTTTTATTTTTCTTATTCTTAATTGCTCTACGAGGCTCAGCTAACAGCTATTCAAAATAATAATAGCAATGCATTTGAATATATATTATATATTAATATATATATTATTATAAGGTACTTGCACTGCCTGTGAAGCAGTTTAATGTTATTTAAAAATGGACTTTGGTTATAAATGTATACTGCATACTTTAGGGCAACCACTTAAACAAGTTAAAAAAAAGAAGTACAGCCTGTATATTAATGAAGTAGAGATAATGGAATCATATAAACTATTCAGTTAAAACCACAAAGGCAGAAAAAGGGAGGAAGAAAAAATAGGAACAAAAGACAACCAAAAGAAAACAGTAAAAAGAAAATACAATAGACATTAATCTAACTATATAATGTTTATTTATTTTTGAGAGAGACAGAGACAGAATGCGAGTGGGTTAGGGGCAGAGAAAGAGGGAGACACGGAATCCGAGGCAGGCTCCAGGCTCCGAGCTGTCAGCACAGAGCCTGACACGGGGCTTGAACTCACTAGCTGTGAGATCATGACCTGAGCTGAAGTCGGACGCTCAACCGACTCAGCCACCCAAGTGCCCCTAATCTAACTATATAAATAATCACTTTAAACATCAGTGGTTTTAATGCACCAGTGAAAAGACAGAGATTATCAGAGTGGGTTAAAAAACAAGACTCAACTATATGTCATCTACACGAAACCCACTTCAAATATAAATATGCATAAAAGTAAAGGGATGGAGAAAGAGACACCATACTAACATTGGCATTTCATAATGATAAACAACTCAGTTTCCCAAGAAGGTATAATACCCTATAATGTGTATGAGCCTAACAATAGTGTCAAAATACATGAGGAGAAACTGATAGAGCTGCAAGGAGAAATCCAGGAAGCTCAGAAAACACTAGCAGGATAAATGCCAAAAAAAGATGAATCCACTATTATTACTGGAGACTTCAACACCTCTCTATCAGAGATGGACATAGCCAGTAGGCAGAAAATCAGTAAGGACATAGTCGAAATCAATAGCACCACCAATCAGCCAGGTGTAATTGACATATATTGACTATTTCATCCAACAGCAGCAGAATACACATACTCTCAAGCTCACATAAACAGTCCCCAAGATAGATCCCATTCGGGGCCAGAAAACAGAACTTCACACATTTAAAATAGTAGAAATCCTATGACTGGGAACACCTGGTTGGTTCAGTTGGTGGAGCACGTGAACCAACTGAACCAACCGAATGTGATATCGGGGTCGTGGGTTCAAGCCCCATGTTGTGCGTAGAGCTGACTTTAAATAAATAAATAAAGTTAAAAAAAAAAAAAAAAGAACTCATATATCTGCTCTCAGACCACGATGGGATTAAACTAGAACTCAGTAACAGAAAGATAGCTGGAAAGTTCCAAAACAATGGAGATTAAACAACAGATGGGTCAAAGAAGAAATCTCAAGAGAAATTTAAAAAATATTTTGAACTAAAAAATGCAAAGACAACCTACACATTTTGTGGGATAGAGTGAAAGCAACGTTTATTGGGAAATTTGTAGTAATGAATAATATGCTATAGTATTTAGAGTATTGAAGAGAGATCTAAAATGAATAATCTAAGCTTCTAATTTAGGACACGAGAAAAAGAAGAGCAAATGAAATCCAAAGTAGAAAAGAAGAAATAGAAGAGAGAGGAAATGAGAAGAAAAGAAGTAATAAGAATTAGAACAGACATCAATGAAATTGAAAATGGGGTCTCAATAGAGAAAATCAATGAAGACAAGACTAGCCTGTTTCTCTGAAAAGATCGATAAAACCAATAAACTGCTAGCTAGACTAACTAAGATAAAAATAGAAGACACAGACACAAAAACTAAAACCAAAAATAAAAGAGGGGACATCACTACAGATCTCATGGGTATGAAAAAGATATTAAAGAATACTATGAATAATTCCATGCTCACAGATTTGATAACCTAGATGAAATGGACTAATTCCTTGAAAGACACAATCTTCTAAAACATGCAAGAAGAAAAAGACAATATATTAGAATCAAAAATTAATTGATAAAAAATTGAGTCATTAATAAGTAAGCTTCCAAAAAAGAATGCACAAGGCCCAAATGGGTTCACTGGTGAATTCTTCACGAACCCAAGGAAGGAATTATACCAACATTCTGTAATCTCTTCCGGAAGAAAGAAGCAAAGAAACACTCCCTAACTCACTCTATGAGGTCAACATTATCTTAATACCAAAAGCAGACAAAGATGTTACAAGAAACAAACTAACAAACAACAACTATAGACCAATATCTCTCATGAACATAGATGCAAAAATTCTCAAAAATATTACAGAAATCCAACAATTTATAAAAACAAATATACACCATGACCAACTGGGACTTATCCCAGGTATGTTTCACAACCCACGAAAGAAACAACTGATAAACTGGACTTCATTACGGTTGATTACTTCAGCTCTGTGTAAGATACTGTCAAAAGAATGAGAAGACAAGTCACAGACTGGGAGAAAATACTTGCAAAGGCATGTCTGACAAAGGATCCGAATATATCAAGCAATTTAAAGGCAGTAATAAGAAACCCAAATTAATTAATCCAAGCCCAATTTTGTCTAAGAAATAGACAAAGGACACGAACAGACACTTCACCAAACAAGATATACTGATGGCAAATAAGCATATGAAAAGATGTTCCACATCATAAGCCATTGGGGAAATTCAAATTAAAACCACAACGAGATATCCCTACACACCTGTTAGAATGGCCAAAATCCAGAACACTGACAACACTAAGTGTTGTTCAGGATATGGAGCAAAGGAACGCTCTCATTGTTTCTTGGTGGGAATGCAAATACTATGGGCATTTAGGCAGGTATCATTGCCAAAACTTGGAAGAAACCAAAATGTTCTTCAGTAGGCAGGTGGATAAATAAACTGTGGTACATCCAGACAATGGAATATTACTCAGCACTAAAAAGAAATGAGCTGACAAGCCATGAAAAGACATGAAGGAACCTCAAACGCATATTACTAAGTGAAAGAGGCCAGTCTGAAATGGCCGCATACTGTATGAGTCTAGTCGCTGGACATTTTGAAGAAACTCAGATGATGGAAACAGTAAAAAGATCAGTTGCCAGGGGGTGGGGGGCGAGGGTGATGGAGAGCTGGAGCATGAGGGATTTTCAGAGCAGTAAAACTATTGTGTGTGACACCATAATGATGATACATGCCATTGTACATTTATCAAAACCCACATACATTTATCAAAACCCACATACATTTATCAAAACCCATAGAATGTACAGCACCGAGAGTGAGCCCTAAATGGAAACTAGGGACGTTGGCCGACAGTGACAGGTCAGTTTAGGTTCAAAAGTTGTGACAAGTGTTCCCCCGTGGTGGGGGATGTTGCTTCTGGGGGAGGCAATGCACGTATGGGGACAGCACAACGGTCTCCCACAACTGATGCTTAACTGACCAAACCACCCAGGTGCCCCATGCTCTAAAAAATATTCAAGAAGAAAAGAAATGATCTGGAATTTTCACATCCTCAGTGATCCTCAGCAACTGTAAAAAAAACAACACAAAGCAAAAAAGGCTCAAGCATCGTGCTTGGACTCCCCGGGTATTTCAGAAAGTGTAAGTGATGGGCTCCAAATCACTGGCCTTTGGGACTCCAAAGTTCTTTCCACCAACTGTGCTGCTGTGTGGGGTCTTAGATCCCCTCCGAGGACCCTGTTGGTTTTAACGGGCTCTGTGAAGGGGGAAGGCATGAGGGAGCGGTGGGGGGTAGACCCTACCCTGGTTGAGCTGATGCTAGCTCTGGAATTATCCTTACATAGACATTTCAAAGAAGTTTCCAGGGGTGCCTGGGTGGCTCAGTCCGTTAAGCATCTGACTCTTGATTTCAGCTCAGGTCATCATCTCAGTTCATGAGATCGAGCCCCACATTGGACTCAGTGCTGACAGCTTACCTGACTGAGCCACCCCGGCACCCTGTAAATATTGTTTGCTGCATGTGTGTGTGCATACTGGGGGTAGGAGGTTGGTAGCTGGAGGAGAGAGATGGGCCTTGGGGAGTCACCCAATCCCTCCGCCTCAGTTTCCTCATCTGTTAAAGGGTAGTAGTCATGGGACCCACTTCATAGACTTGCAGGGATTAAGTGAGTGAATAGAGAACCCTTAGGAGAGCCAGGTGAATACATGCCATATGAACTTGATGTTGCTAAGCCCCAGAAGTAAGAAGAAAAGGGTCTAGAATCTTGTAACGTTAAAGCTGTAAGTGACCTGGTCCAAGCCCTGAGTCAGTTAGTGACTGTACCAGAATTAAAACCCGTATCCCCAACCCAGGGCTTTCTCTACGGAGACTTCATTTTCTGAAACCCAAGGCTGGAGCTCATATGGGGTGAAATTCTTTCGGAAACTTCCCCGGTACAGCATTGCATCTGGCAGTTGCCCCTCTCAGAATGAGAAGCGCTCCTGTGTGAGTCCTGCCCGGTGGCTTTTTGGGTAGACCAGAAGTCTGTGCCCAGGGGTGGTTCCCGAAGGTGAGTGGAGGTGGCCCCCTCCCACTTCCTGCCTCTGCCCCCAGCCCTCCCCCGGGCGGGGCGACCTCAATAGACTCTTTGTTCTCAGGACTTGCCCCAGCCCCACCCAGCGTTTAACTGTCCCACAATCTGGGCTCAGAGCTTTACTTAAACCACCAAGCCCTTGCATCTAACCACAAGAAGAAAACCACAAGCCTTTTGAATTGGGCTGTTTTCTCATGTTTTGTTTTCTTCCTTTCTTCTTCCCTCCCTCTTCCCTTCCTTCTACACCCGACCCCAACACACACACACACACACACACACACACACACACACACACACACCCTTTTTCTCCCCAGTGGTTTTCCCATCAGAAAGTTGTTTCCTGGTGTCCAGAAACAAGGCTGCTGAAGATTTAGCCCAGCAACATGTAAACAAAGAGGTGCCCATAGCCCTTAGGACACCCAGGGGACCCGCCACCCCTTCTCTTGGACCTGGAGGCCTCACCTCTGCTACAACTGGCACTGTCTTAAGGCAGATCTGGGATGGGAGCTGCCTTGCGTTAGCACTCCTAGGGCCAAGTGGCAGTGACCCAGCCTTGCGCCCAGAGGCCTCGGTCAATGCCAGGCCTGTGGCCTACAGCGTCCGGTGAGGACTGTGTGAGATTAGTGCTGACAGCCTGGCTCCCCTTGGAGCTGCCCACGCTCAGTGGGGTTCCGGCCCTGGGGACACAGGCTGGCCTGTCTAGGACTGTAGAGTCCTTTGCAGGGTGGGTAGGCGGAGAGGCAAAGTTGGTGCAGCAGGGGAAGAATGAGAGTCATACAAGTTCGGCGGGCTCCTTGGTCCTAATTCTCACGGCAGGTGAGACGGTCCCAAAGTACCTTCTGAGGGTAAGACGGTGAAATGCCTTCAGAAAAGAAAGGTCCTAAGGCACCAGCGTGAAGTCATAGCCGGGCTCTGGTAAAGTTCATCTTACTCTGGCCCATGGTGAGATGGGCTTTACCAGGGGTCACAGACCCAGTGCTTGCTGGGGTCAAACGGACAATGAAATAGCGTAAGAATCAGACGGAAGGCATAGAATACATGGCGCGCTGATATTTAAATTAATTTTTTTTTTAATTTTAAAAACAATCCTTTTGGGCCCAACAAAACGTATTTCCTGATCAGACATACCTCTCAGGCTGAGTTTCTTGCCCTCTCGTATACAATCTACAGTTCTCCTATTCTGACCTAGAAGTTGTAAAGAGATGTGTCCGAGCCCCACGAGGGCTTCTTAAAACACAGCACTGGGTTGGGCATTGGCAGAGGCAGTGGTTAAAAACACGGGTTTTGGGGGCACCTGGGTGGCTCAGTCGGTTAACTGACCGACTTCAGCTCAGGTCATGATCTCACAGTTTGTGAGTTCGAGCCCCGTGTCAGGCTCTGGGCTGACAGCTCAGAGCCTGGAGCCTGCTTCGGATTCTGGGTCTCCCTCTCTCTCTGCCCCTCCCCACCTCGAGCTCTGTCTCTGTCTCTGTCTCTCTCTCTCTTTCAAAATAACTATTTAAAAAACCCCAGGTTTTGGTGCCCAGCTCTGACAAACATCGCCTACTTGCTTCATTTTAGCTGTGTGATCACTGGATAGGTTACTAAACCTCGCTAAGCCGGTTTCCTCATCTGTCAAGTGGGGATAACGCAAGAATCTGTCCCATAGCACGATGAGCCACCTCGCGTAGTGGGCTTAGCTCCATCAATGATTGCTGGGACATACTGCACCCCCTACTACTGACCCCACACAAGGAGCTCAATGCCTTCTGCTGAAGAACAGGAGTTTGGTGGACTGAGGGTTAATGTTTTCTGTGGTTCTGGTCCACAGCAAGAGGGGTGAGAGTCGGACAAGGTCAGATCTACACAGGCCATTTCCCTGGGAGCCCAGAACTAATAGTCTCTTTGCAGCTGGGCTGTTAATTTTAAATTCCGCTGGTTAGGGCAGTTCTGCTCTGGGGTCTTGGAATTTCTCGGAGACCTCTCAGGCTCATTCCCAGCTGGGGGTACCTTGCCCATCTTAGTAGTGGCCCATTTGCCCTTGATCATAGCAGAAGCGGGTCTGCCTAACAACATGGGGTCTGTGGTGGGGGGAGGAAGCCATCCTCGGCAGCGCCCTGGAGGTATTTGAGGGAGGGGCTGAACTTCCTGACCTCCTCCTCCCTCCCTTGCAGGACCGGGCACTTCCCCTTGTTAGTTGCAAACTCCTCGGGGGCAGAAACTACCTGATCTCTTCCTACAGGCTTAGTACACAGTGAAATAACTTCACCACAGACTGGGAAGCAGGGATGGGGAGACAGATTTTTCACTTATTAAAAAGGGATTTTCATTTTACAAAACATTTTTCGAAAGGGTACTTTAGGGGCTCCTGGGTGGCTCCGTAGGTTAAACATGGGACTCTTGATTTTGACTCAGGTCATGATCTCAGGGGTTTGTGAGGTTGAGCCCCATATGGGGCTCTGTGCTGACAGCAAGGAACCCGCTTGGGATTCTCTCTCTCTCTCTCTCTCTCTCTCTCTCTCTCTCCCTCCCTCCCTCCCTCCCTCCGCTCCTCCCCCGCTCCTGCTGTCTCTCTCAAAATAAATAAATAGATATTAAAAAAAATAAAAACATACTTTAAATAGAAACTTACTTGGTTATTTAAAAGGAGATTTTGAGCTCCTCAGACCTAACCGGTGGGCAAAGTTGGTCTGCGCAGTAGTAAGGTGCGTCCCCTTCCCCGCCACCTGCGCGGCTCCGGCCACCTGTCGAATTCATAGAGAACTAATGGCGGCTGACTTTGCTCCGCACTGTGTGCACCATCACATTCCACTGTCACAGCCATTTCGTGGCCTGCTGTGTCCCCCCCCCTTCCCCCCCATTTTACAGATGAGAAAATGCACGAGTGAAAAGTTCAAAATTACTTGCTTGTAATTTTCAAGGAGGGGCTGGGTCAAGACCGCCCATCCAGCCCGAGGACTGAGCCTCTGCTCAGGGCCAGCTCTTAGGACGCGCCAACTCCTCTGCAAAGAAAGGCCTTCCCGACCCTCAGCTGGGGGGAAGGTCCCATTTCTCAGGCTCCCAGTAATTGCCCGCTCTCCTCCCACCTCCCACCGCGTCCAGGATGGCAGCTGTCCCGGGGCGGGGGGCGGGCCTGGAATCACCTTGGGAGCTGGAGACTCCTCCCATTCTCGGCCTGCATTCCCAGCAGTGCCGGAATCCTTGCCAGTCCCCAGGGACCTCACCAACCTTCTGCTCCAGGCGGGGTGTCTTCCGCCACTGCAGATGGCTCTAATGCTCGCCGAGGGGGAGTCTAGCAGACCCAAGGGGCCTCGGAGTACCTGCCATTTTTCCGGGGGAGCTCATGCTGTTCCGGCAACACCGGGAAGCGTCCTCTGCCGCCGCTCCCATCCTGACATAGTCTGGGAGCAAGTAGAAAGCTCCAAATGGCCTTGAGATCCCACAGCCACCTGCCTAGGCCCCTGAAAGGCCGCTCGCCAACCCCGTGGTGATCCCTAGTGGAGGCCCTTCTGCTCTCCTAGTGCTGGACCCAGGCCTGCTTCCTGAGGCCCTGTGTGCAGACCCTATGTGCTGAAAGAGGGCAAAGAGAGCCCAGCCCGGCCTCACCCTGGTCACCACAGGCCTGTCTGATGTCCTTACCCCTAACTTCGTCAGTTGAGCAGAGGTAATAATAATAATAATAATATTAACCTGGAGCCCTTGATAATTCATCCTGGACCTCACACCCAATGTCTCCCTGGGTTGCACTGGCAGACCCCCGGTTGTGAAGGGAAGCCACTATTATCGTTCCCGTTGTATGTGCAAAGGAACTGAGGTTCAGACTAGTTAAGGAAAAAGGCAAGGATGCAGCCTGGGCACCCATCAGAGAGAGGGACCTTGCGGCTGGGGAAAGGTTGCCCCGGGCTGAGCGCCAGCAGTGTCTTGTCCCTGAGCCGGCAGGGGCGCGGCTCTGCAGCAAATCCTGGCAGGCGCTGGAGCCTTCCTGGAAGGGACGGAGTCGTAGGACCGGGATGAAGGTGGCCCCGCCTGATTGCCCACCCCAGACCCTGCCCAGGAACCCCGCAATTAGGTGGGGGCGGGGGCACAGGAGGTGAGTGGCTCACTCGACTCCTCTCCAGGACAGTTGTCAGCTGCTCCCCGGGCTGCATGAACCTGGTAGCCAGTTTCCAGAAGGGGTCTCATGGCAGCAGCAGCTACATCACCCGCTGAACCAGAAGGAACTTTGCTGCAGTGCAGACTGGAGGATGGGGAGGGAGGGATCTAATCACCATCTTCTCTCTCCCTCTCTTCTCATTTTACTGGGGAAGACATGTGGACAGGAGGGAAGGGTGACATCATGTCTCCCTTTGCAGTCCCTGCCTTGCATTTGGAATAGTCCGGCTCAAACTATCCACGGGCCGGATTCTCTGGGAGAAATGAGATTTTTCACTTCTAGGAACTAGGGTGACCCACTGCTCACCAAGATCGATGAGCCTGTGGGTTCCTCCCCCCATGCTCTGAATTATGTGCTACCCTTCCTTTGGACACTGTTCCCGCCCCCACCCCCACCAGATGCCCCTCTGTTGACTCATCCTTGCTTGGGTCATGTGTCAGCCGTGAGGAGCTGGGCTGGGCCCCTCGTGGCTCAGGAGCATGGGGACAGCTCTGGCCTCTAGATCCGGTATATGACAGGCCTTCAGAACAAATGTCATAGCTTGTACTCGACAAGGCTCGGTGCCTATCTGAGATTTAGAATCCTTTTACTTTCATAGAATCTTAGCTTACAGAATCTCACCCAGCAGATGGGGGACATTTTTGCTTGGGTTTCCACTTCTGCACACATTTCCCCTAATTCAGATGTTTGGATGTCCCAGTGTTGTGGGCTGTGGGATACTTGATGGCTTGGAGATATTTTAATCCATTCGATATGTATTTATGAGGAGTCTACTATGGCAAGCATACTTTCTCTGTTATACTTCCAGGTGGATTTTCTCATTGTTAACCACATCCAATTGCTAACCAGGTCCAACCAGAGACCCCATCAGGGGAGTTGGGCCACAGTAAGAGGCTGATGGGACCTTAACCATTAGCCACTCTTCCTGGGACTTTCTGGATTGCTTCATCCTTGAAGGCCCAGTTCAAGTCCTATCAAGTCCTGCTGTGAAGTCTACCATTCATTCACTCCTTCATTCAGCCAGCAGAGAGTGCCAACTCTGTGGTAAGTACAGGTAGGAATACAAAGATTATAGCAGGGCGTTCTAGTAGGGCAGATTCCTTCATTCAACAAATATCGACTGAGGGCCCTTCAGGGTCTAGGTACCGTATTGTACTCGGGGCATAGCGCAATGAACCAGACTGATCTGAGTCCCCCCCTTCCAAGGCCTTAAGCCTGGTGAGGGACACAGACATGAGACCAGCTAACCCCACCGCACTGTGCTTAGTGGCACAGTGGAGAGGAGTTTGGGGAACGATGGAGCACACAGGTAGGTTTCCACCTCCAGGCGGAGGGGATGACTCACCTTGTACCTAAGTAATCACAAGGGGAGGTAGTGATGGGTTGATTCCCTACCCGACCCCCCCACCCCCACCCCTGCCACAGAGGTGCAGATTCGGAGTAGAGGTCCTCCAGATGTGGAGAGGGCTATCTTGAGAGCTCAGCTTTGAGTTGGGCCTTAAAGCCTCCAACCCACCCTGGTCTTTCTCCAGAAGCACTCCCAGGCTGTCTCCTAAAGTTAACTCAACTTTTAATGCTGTGATTGCACAATTACTCTCCATCTTGCTTTGTCGTGTTTCACGTGTGTCCTCTGCCCTCCCCTTAACATCATAAACCCCTGGAAGCCTCAGGGGCCCATGTCTTTTCTTGGGTCTCCCCAGAGCGGCTTGGTGCTGGGGACTGGACAAAGGGCACATGTGTGGGAGCCTGGATATGTGGGCAGCCGTTTCTCGATGCCCCTTTACGCCCTTCCCAGGACACACAGTGCCCGAGGGAAGTCGGTGCGGTGCCTGGGGGTGAGGACTTTTAAGTAGGTTCAGGGAAAGCTGAGCCTAGGCTCTGCCCAGGAAGGGTCTTTAAATAGAGCGGAGGAACGTTGTCATCACAGCCTGCGAGAGAATTCGCTTACGCTTTAGATTATTCATGTATATTGGGAACATTAACTGAATTAAGCTTTGAATAAAAAGGACTCTATTTTCAGAACAGTCGTGAGGACAATTAAAGGGCAGCATTTCCCCCCTGAGAGCTGCCATAGAACCACGTGACTTCGTTTTGGAAGCCGCCACATGTTCAAGTAATGCAGTGCAGAAGTAAGAAGTAAAAGAGAGGTCCTGCCCACATAGCGAGAGCCCAGGTGGCCTCCAGCCTCCTGCGGCTTCCCAGGTGCCGGGAGGTATACTGGTGGGCAGGGCTGGGTGCAGTGAGCCTGAATGCCACCTCCTTTGTAGAGCCCTTTGGGACAGGACAAGCCATTAGGCCTAAACTCAGGCTTCAGTCCTCTGGGGAGCTGGGGGCTGAGCTAAGGGGCTTTTCTAAGCTCTCCTGCTCTGCCTACCCTCAGGGGTGGGCATTGGCCCAGTGTCCCGGTCTGAGAACCTCTACAAGGAATGTTCCTACTGCTCCTAAAATATTTTCCCACCTATCTGCCTCCATGCCTGACATCGCCTATAAAAGAGGTTCATTCCTTTAGGTTAAGCCATGTCCTTCCTGGAAGTTCTTTGCAATGACACAAGTTTCTCTGGCTGGGCAGCCAGCATCCTTCATTGTTCAGTGAATACTTAGTATGTGCCCAGCATGAGCATAAGCGCTGGGGACATAGCAGGAGCCAAAGTTCCTTCCTGCTTTTCCGGGACTTACGTTTCAGAAGGGAAGACAGACCGAAAACTCATATACAGTCAGTTAGGGATGTCGGGTTGTTGAGAAACATAAAGCAGGGTGATGGGGAAGCGTGCTATTGTAGGGTGGGAAGGGAAGGCCTCTCTCACCGTTCAAATCTTCCAGCACAACTGGAGCTCACCCCGATCTCTCTCTGCCTGGGGCTTTAGAAGCACTCCAGGTTGTCTCGAAAAGTTAACTCAATTGTTTCTGCTGTGATCGCGTACTTTGTCTCCATCTTGCTGTGTCCTGTTTCATGTATGTGTCTCTTGCCCGCCCCTTCTGTCCTAAGCCCTTTCACTTTATTATTTATTGTCTTGTCTCTGGACGCTGGAACAGAGACCTGGAGAAGCTGAGCCCCTGAGTAAGGGTTGGCCATCTGAGTGAGGGTTCCAGGCAGAAGAAATAGCGAGTGTTAAGCTCCCACAGCAGTGGACGCTGGCATCTTGGGAACAGCCAAGAGGCCAGAAGGCTGGGTGCAGAGATGGAGAGGGGCAGGGGTAGGGGCTGAGGCCAGACTGTGGGGCCAAGCAGGCTCTGCAAAGGACCTTTGGGTGTACTCTGTGCGGCACAGGAAGCCATGGGAAGACCCTGAGCAGAGGAGGGACACGCAGTGATGCCATCGAGACACTCATTAGCATGACCACCTTGGGTGTCCCATGAATCTAGACTAGAGACAAGGGCGGCAGGGGCTGGGGACGCCAAGGGCAATGCAGGCCAATGAAGGAACTGAGACTTTCTCATGATGTCAGTAGGGATCCATGGAGGGTTTTAGAGTAAGGGAGTTTCACCCTTCATCTGGGAGTAGAGGGTGCTAGGCACAGGGAAGTGAGGTCGCCTTCTCAGAATGTACTGCTGGATAAAGATGGAACTGAGGTGAAAAGCCAGCTCTTCAGATTTCAATCCCATTAAAGCGTGAGGTTTTTCCTAAATAAGGAGAGGAAACATTTATCGAGCATGTTCTAAGTGCCACACCCTGCTCAGGTGCCAAGCCATTTAATTTTCAAAACAACCCTAAGAGGTGGACACTATCATTATTCCCATCTTACAGACAAGAAAATGAGGCACAGGGGGGTTACGTGACTTGTCTGAGGTTGCCCAGCTAATAAGCAGTAGAGCTGGGATTTGAACCCAGGTAGCCCGGATCCAGAATTCAGTGTGTTACAGGGCCTTGCTAGAGCTTTTGGAAACGTGAGAATGTGAAGATGGGGTGGTGGGAACCAGGACCAGTTAACATGTTGTTGCTAGGGCTGAGCCAGCCCCAGACTTGTTTGGACTCAGGCCCCGCACTTTCGCATTAAGTCCCATCAATAGTTAGCGGAGGAAGCAGTTGCGAAACTTGGTATTGGCTGTTGCTAAGTCGTCCTAGATCCGATGCGGGCCACACCACTGTTCCGGAGGCCGGAAAGGGCTCTGCTCAGAGGCTTTATAAAAAGACATTTCCTTAATTACTTCAACCCTTGCTGTTCTGTGCTCTTCTCTTGGCTCCTGATGGCCCTTCCACATGTATTTCCTGAATCCAGGGCTGGCCGTACATGTAGGGGAATAGTAGGGATAGCGTGACGGGGCTCTCAGAGACTTCCCCTTCCCAGCCCACCCAGACCTCTGACCTTTCTGCTGGATGGAGGCCCCTCAAACAGCTCAACCCAACTGTACGTGAGAACTATCTAGAGAGTTCATAGAAAGTCCTAATGGCTAGGTCCTACCCCACACCAGATGGATCCGAGTCTCTGGAGTTGGCCTCAAAGGGTAAGTTACAAAAAGCTCGATTCTAATGGGCAGCTCAGTTGAGAACCACTGGCCTAGACCAATCCCCCTTATTACGTATAGAGCAAGTGTCTTGTCCACAGTCATGTGACCATCAGTGGCAGAATGGGAAAGAAAATCCAGGTCTTTGACTCTTAGAGCAACAACTTTGTCCAAAAGAAACATAGTTGGAAAAGGCAAGTCACCCTAGGAGAGGCACTCGAACATCAGTGCCCGTAGATTTTTGGATGGTGGAAGGTGAGTTATGAGGCTAGAGTTTTACCAACATTACAGTCTGGCCGAAGACGGACACTGCCAGAATCACAGACAGCAGCAGCATAGCTTGGAGGAACGGGTCACAGACCCTGCCCTCTGGTCAAGAAAGAAAACATGGGGACATCTTTCGGTGAGGGTGGGAAACGTGCAAACCCCAGCCAGAACAACTATGCAGTGGAAACAAGCATGTCCACCGGAAATGGCTCTCCTTAGCTCATTTCACACATAGAAGAAGACTGTCCTTTCCCACTGCAGAGGGATGACTACTGTCTTTTCCCATTGAGGCCCCAGCTGTGGGACACATTGAGGGAACAGGACGGGGGTGGGGGCGGGGGGGGGGTAGATGCAAAGGAGAAATGGCTCCCCACAAGGAAAATTTGCAGCTGCCTTTTTTATCCATTGGGCCCCAAGTGCCTTTAGAAGATCTTGGATGTCCTCTCTGCCATAAACAGTCTGGAATGCCACGTCTCCTGGGCAGTTCGATGGTATGAATTATCCAAATTAAAAGAATGAAGGGTATCAGATTAGGGATGAAAATGATTCCTTCTGCAAGCTCTGGGTGCATACCAAAATCCCTATGGGGAGGTTTGAGTTTGTGTTGGCAAAGGAGGAACCTGGCAGAAATCTCTGGCCACTAATTCGCATACCTTCCCCCTTCCTGCCTGCCTATTTTCCTTGCCTAACAGGTGCCAAGGCTTTCCAGAGACAGGCCACCAGAGGGCACCCATAGACAGAGCCAGAGAGGACACTCAACCATGGTTGGTGTCACGGCACAGCAGAGGGAAAAGCACACACACAAGCTGAAATAAAGCCACACCCAGCCCCTGGCCTTTTCCATACAATGGCCGTGACCACCCTCCCTTCCTGGAGGGTACCCCTGTGGCTTGTGCACTAAAATAATACCTGTAGGACCTGGCTCAGTGACAAGCTGGGATTATGTTTGTCCTTGCTTCCAAGATTAATGTGAGAAAGTCAAGTCCTCTGCATATGTGCAAAGATCACGGCTGGAAGGGACTACAGGTACCCACCACGAAGGCTAACTGACCCAGCCCCCAAATTAATGATCCGAATCCTGGTGACAATGGCCAATGATAGTTTTAGCCCAAACTTACATGAATCTCTCTCTCTCTCTCTCTCTCTCTCTCTCTCTCTCTCTCTCTCTCTCCTCCTCCTCCTCCTCCTCCTCTCCCCCCTCCCTCTCTATATCTACCCAGTTTTCTTGCACCTATCCTACTGAATGAAATTATTTGCTTATTCACATGTCTCCAGAACTCAACAGGGCTCTTTGTGAACAGAAAGCATATTCTATGAGTCTCTATTCCCAGTTGAACCAAAACCTATGTCACATATATAGACTAGACCATTGGGTCCACTTCTCCAGTGAGGCCTGGAAGACACAAGCACCACGATGCGTGGTTGGATCTCAAACCGAGAAGACTTTTCTATTCCATGGCCTGGGATTGATTCCGAGTGGGCTGGTCCATGAGTCTAGGAGAGAGGTCAGCACACTATAGTCCTTGAGGCAGATCTGGGCCATTGCTCGTTTTTGTAAATAAAGTTTTATTGGAACACAGCCATGCCCATTCATTTAGTTATTGTCTGTGACTGCTTTTGTGTTACTCAGCAGGGTTAAGTAGTTGCAGGAGACCACATTGCCCGTCAAACCTAAAATATATACTATTGGGCCCTTTACAGGAAAAGTCTGCTGACTCCATTCCTAGGAAAACAAAATGGCCCATTAGGATCTGGTTGGCAGTGGGGCTCCTCCCTCTGTGACGCACAGTGAAGAAGGTGGTGCTACAGAAGTCTCCCAGAGCTGCTAACCACGCCCCAGGCATGCCCAACCTGCTGGGGACAGAGCTTTGCAGAGGGTCTTGTCCTTGTCCTTGCAGTTCCTGGTCCCTGGCAGCTGGCTACAATGCTGGAGCCTCCTGGCACAGCCCAGAAGGGACTGACCATCTTAGAGCAACTCTGTTGTCTCTCTAAAAAAAAAAAAAGAAGAAGAAGAAAGAAAGAAAAATTGTAAGCAGTTTTTCCTGAGATATAATTCACATACCTCCCAATTCATCCGTTTAAAGGGTGCAATTCAATCCATTGTCTCTTCACTTCCTTGGCCTGCAAATTTTTCCCTCCCCGCTTTCTGAAGCTACACCTGTATAAATTTGTTCTCTGTAAATAATTCAGTGAATTCAATCACACTTAGGTATAAGTGAGTGATGACAGTATGATCACCTAGAATGTCAGGGTGACCCATCCCGTGTTGTATCCTTTTGTCTCACGTAGGGTTTTCTAGAAGTAGAGGCTGAGACGGAGTTTGAGGGGCAGAGGGAGGGAGGGAGGGAGATACTGAACGGACCCAGCAAAGCCTTGGCCAACCTAGCCCTGGAGCGAGTACCGCCCATCAGGGTATCCTGCGGGGGTGCGGAGGTCCGAGCTTTTATGCCACTGCCTCTCCCCATCACCACACGCGAGCCCCAGGGGAGGAGGCTCCCTGAAGCTAAGGCGACCGGAAGAGCTGAGCCTGGAGGCCGTCTGAGGACCACACAGCTGGGCAGCGACGCCTTCCTCAAAGGATCTAGGAGCCATATTTCCACGTGCATCTCACCCTGTCACAGGATCCCATTGCCCAGTGACCAGCAGGCTCCTGCCTCTATTCTCCCAGGACCAGAGAGATGGTCCTCATTTCCTGCTGAGGCAGCCCACCTCCATTTCACAAGTTTCTGTGTTTCCCTCTCCTGAGCCCTAAGCCAAAACAAGTGAGCACTTCTCTGGGTTCTGCTCTCTGGGGCTACACAAAGAAAAATAAATCATCCTCGTGGCAACTGGGAGCATCCCCATCCCACTCCTTACTCTGGTCCCTGCACCCAATCTGCATGAGATGCCCTTCCATGACCTCTGTCTACACTGTGCCCGGCTAGACCAAGTCCTGCTGAGGCGTGGTTCCAGCTCCGAGTGCAGCTTTCTAGGAGACCTGCCCAGGTCTGGGACCCGCAGGAAGGTGTCTTTTTTTGGGAGGACACAGTCGAATGATACTGATTAGGTTGATCAAAGTCCTCCCCTGTTCTCACCAGTTACAGCTCAGCTGAACAGCCTGAGCCAGTCTTGCTGTGACTGGCTTCCCAGGCCCAAATATAGAATCTTATTCTTGTCTCAGTTTGGCCCAACTTTCAGGCTCTTCCCAAGGGAATGGGCATTTTAACAGAAAAGGACGAATATCTGATGAGGGAGTTCTGGTCGGATCAAAAGATGAATTTTTAGCCCCGGAAGCTCCAGTGTCCGTGAAAACGCCCATAGATAGGTGTTTCAGCTCAGACAACTTTAGCATGAAATACTTTCCTGGAAGGTCACTTTCTTCTAAGACTGGGAGGTGAAAATTTCTATTGTAAAGAACTTTGTGATAGTATAGAAAAGAATGCAACATTTACATGAATTTCTTTTTTTAGGTTTATTTATTTATTTTGAGAGAGAGCGAGCGAGCGAGCGAGCAGGGGAGAGGCAGACAGGGAGAGAGAGAATCCCACCCAGGCTCCTGGCTGTGAGTGCAGAGCCTGATGTGGGGTTCGAACCTACAACCCATGAGATCATGAACTGAGCCAACATCAAGAGTCGGATGCTTAGCCGACACAGCCACACAGGTGCCCCCAAATGGACATGGATTTCTTAGAGAAGTAAGAGACTTCAAAGTCATTTCATACCTCCTTTGGGCAGCCCTAAGCCCACCCCAGGCCTCCCTGGAGCAGGACATGTAGTTAGAAGGGACTTGATGGGGCTAGTTGTGTTGTTCACTCCAGGTAAAGATGGCCACGCGGGGCCAATGACATGGACAAGAAAATCAACCAGACAATAACCACACCAACACGCCGCCTGCCATTCTAGACCCTTGATTTTTGGGGCGAGAGTGTCCCTCAGAGATCAGTTGGTAGATTCCTTTGTTGTACGAACACGGAGAGGAAATCACTTGCTCCAGGTCACAGATGGCACCAAAGTCAAGGTGCCCTGACTCTGGGTCTCACTGGTAGCGTGGAGGTGCAAAGGAGCTTCTCCTGTTCTGTTCTTGGTGATCATGGGGTAATGCGCCTAGGTACAGATGGAAGCTTCCCAAAGGGGAGCGGGTGGGAAATCCCTGTGCATGATGTGGAGATAGGTAGGAGCTCTTGGAAAGACCTGGCAGCATCCCTAGGGAAGTGAACTGGTCACAGAGAGCCTAACTCATGGTTATAACCTTGCAGTTGATTGGCAGGAACTACCATGGGCCATCTATTCAGCCTCTCCACTTAGAAAATGGTCCATTCTCATTTTCCCAGCTTGGGTTATGGGCTCTTCTTTTGGCTGGATATTCAGGTTTATCAGTCAGTGCTAGCAGCGTGTTAGTTAGGTGTCTAACACTGTCTTATGGTGTCCAAAAGAATTGTGAACTATCCCTGCCTATAGGGGGCTTGTAGCCTAGGTGAGACATGATGTACATGTGATCTAGCTAATGAACACAGCATCTAACTATGAAGCAGAAAAAAGAGAAATCTCCCTATGGGTTCCGTCAGCCTGGGTCAGTGGCCCAGGGACTCACCCCAGACCCATTCTCTATGGGCAAAGCTAACAGCACAGCCACCTTCCATGACTTGAAGAAGAAGCCACATTTCTTTACCAAGTCATTTCAGATCGTTGATTTTTTTTCCCCACTGATCAGTTCTTACAGAAAACAAGACCATTTACCCCTAAGTCCCAAATGGCTGTTTTCTTTGATCCTGCCCCTGGGGCTGTGCTCATGACCCCGTCATTTGGCAAAAAAATGAGGAAATCCAGTGGGATTGGGGTTTCCAAAGTCTAGGGAATAATCCCTGCCTTTGAGAGGCAGCTAGTAATCTAGCTGAGAGAAGGCTACCATGAACTTGAGAACAGTAAAGAACAAGGCTGTGGCTCAGACTGGGGTTGGGAGAGCAAGTCTTAAATGGGAGGGATGATGGGGACTGAGGAATTAGGGAAACCTTCTAAAATGGGGTCATTTGTGCCAGGTCTTGGAGCCTCAGTATAAGAGTGCCAGGCTTGGAGTTTGGGGTGCATGTTAAAATGGGGTCACTCAAATTAATTTTGCAAAGGGACCAGTTCCTCTACCTTCCAAATTCCCCACCCATGGTGGCCTCAATGCCTAACAGTTGCACAACTCCCTCAAGTCCGGAAACAGTCTACCCTACCTACCATCATGTCTTTTCTCAGACTAGCCCTGCATTGCTGCCTTCCCCGGCTCTCTCCCCACATTTGTGAGTCTCTGTAGCTTTTCTCGGCCTCCGTTTTTTTCCACATATAGAATAGAGGGGAGGTTTAGTCCCTCGCTCCTTTCTAAGAAGGTTGGGAAGATACATGGCCTAAGAAACCAGACCAATCTGACACAAGCCCGGTGAAATATCCTGCAGGAAAACTTCATTCAAACTCCTCTTAGCCTGTCAAGCATTGCCATCAGGATTGCTGGAAAATGAATTTCAGACAAGCTTTTTTTTTTTTTTTTTTTTTAATTCATTCCACAAAAATGAACATTTGGAGTCCAAAGACCGGGGGAAGGACAGCACCAGGCAAGCATACAGGTGGGCCTCCGGGCCCCCTTTCCTGAATGGGGGCATGTTCGGTGGCGTGGCTGGGGGATGACGTGGCACTGGGAGATGTGGCACTAGGAGCTGGCCCGGCTGCTAGGGCAGACCACAACCGAACCAGTAAATGCTTTTTCCAGACACTGCAAACCAGCCTTTCCAGGCTGCAGAGTGCAAGACAGGCTGGAGGAGGGTCAGGGACCATCTGAAGGCTGATGTCCCCTTTCCAAAGGAGACGCCAGAGCACTTCCGGGACGAGAGCCTGGGAGGAGCCAGGCTTGGGAGAAGTTGGCATGAGATCTGCTTTTTGCCCCCGGGGCCTGGATCTGAGCGGGGTCCTGGAGTCTTGGCAGGAGGCGGTGTTTCGATTGGCACTCTCTGGTGCAGAAGAGGAAGCCGACCAGGGCCGGACATCCTGTACCAGTTTGGGAGGGCTGGGAGTGCCTTTCAGAGGGGTCCCGAACCCCGAGCACACCATCCCGTCCTGCTTTTATTCGGCACGAAAGTGCTAGCTTTCGGGTTAGCACCAGATGTGACTTTTAAAACGCACAAAAGGAACACGAGGTTTCGACACACAGAATCCTGTGCAGCATTGGGTTCTGATGGAGTCGTCATTGGCCATTCTTTGCAGGTTTTAATTCCTTTAAGCCACCTTCCTGATAGAGGAATCAGCCCCTAGGTTTGGTCACTGCCTCCCAGAGTTGGCTTTGGAGGACTGATGGGGCTGATTGTCACTTGTTTCCCTGAGCCTAGAGGTGGCCGAACAGGGTACAGTTTTGGCAAGGTCCCTGGACTGAGAGTTGGGGGTTCTGCAATGAAGTCCTTTCTGGGCCACTAAATAGCACATGGCTCCAGGCGATCAAATCCTTCCCTGGCTGCCTGATTCTAAGTTTCCTTTCAAGTTCAAAATTCTAAACAGAGGTGTTCCAAGTGCAAACGAAGATTATATTTTTAATATGAGCAGAGGGTTGTCAACAATCTCCAGTAAAGGGAAAGATTTTCTCAAGTCTGTAGACATTTGATTTCCCTTAAAATTGTTACCTGTGTAATAGATATATAAAGACAGTTCTATTTGGAGCTGAGTAGATAGAAATCCACTCAAACCAGCTCAAGAATAAAGGAGGTTTATGGGATCCCATATAATCTAAGGTCAGGGCAGGTCTTACAGAGGCTGGGGCTGGACACTAGAGAGTTACCCGGGATGCAGCCTACCTCCCTTCATTTTATCCTCTCTTGCTACTATAAGCTTCTTCTGCTTACCCAGAGGCCCTGCTCCCTCATAAATGTCATGGGGCTTTGGCTCATCACGGTACTGACTTCATCCTCCATTTTCCCTCAAAACCTCCCCGCCATGGACAGACATAGCCGTGGGTCAGGCGTCCATCTTTGGTCTCATCGGCATCCATGGGGCCTGGAAAGCTCCTCTGGAAAGAACTGGTGTGGGGCTGGCGGAAAACCCATCTAGGAGAGGAATGTCTTGGCCTCTAGACATCATCTCTCCATTTGGCTCCTGGGAATGCATATCCTGTGGTTCCTCTCTTTCTCTGGTGGTTGTTTTGACAGCTCCTTTGATGGATTTCTCTTATTGCAGGTCTTACAGGTTTTGGTGCTCCCCAAGGTTCTGTCCTTGAACATCTTCCTCTTGCCAGGTTCTCAAAAAAAGACCTGCTATGGGCCAGACCTTAGAGATACTGCAGAAAACAAGATGCAGCCTCTGCCTTCCTGGGATTTACAGTTGGGTGAAGAAACAGGAAGTAGCTGCAGTCGATGATGACAAGAGCATGACGGGAACAGACGAGAGGGTAACAGCAGCACCTAGCAGGGGTCTGAACGCCATCCACCAAGGCCTTTTTCAGCCTGTTCCAGCTCCACTTTTCTCGTGAACTCCAGACCTGCACTTACCACGGCTTACTACCCAACTCCACCTTCAAGTTCTGTAGCAGACTTTGACTTAAACATATCCACCATGGAAATAATTTTATCCTACCTAGAGCTGTTGTTAACCCAGTATGACTTATTAGCTATGATATTAGCACGTCCTTCCAGCCTGCAGGCTAGGTACTTGAGAGTCGGTTGACTCTTCTTTCCTATGGTTCCCCAAATCAGTCAGCCCCCGGGTCTTAACAAGTATCCCTTAGAGATGTCTGCTGGACACAGGCCCAATCTCTAGCATCCTCCTCCTTTTATTCAAATGCACATCATCTCTTCTCCTCACCAGTGTCCTGGCCTCTAATTGGCGTCCTCGGCTGGATTCTCCCCATTTCCCCCAGTCTGGCGACCTCACGGCACCCAGAGTGAGGATTTGTTTGCTTTTCTGTTCTTACCTAGCGCTCCTTCGGCTTACAGAAAACTTAAATTCTAACGTGTTGCTATTTTCCTAGCCTTTTCCCTTAAAAAAAGATCAACATTACCCTTAATGTCAGTTTTTCAATTTAGATAACCAATCACCCCAACTGCATTTATTTACAGTGTGTGACAAGCATCAGAGATGTGACAAACACATGTTAGGGTTCCATTTGCATACTGATATATTTCTGGGCCCTCTATTTGTTTCTCTTGGTTTACTTCTTCTGTGCCAATACCGTACCTAATTAGTATTGTTTTCTGTAAAATCTTAATAACTGGCAAAGCAAGTCCCCTGCCGGGGTGTTATTCAGTTGCCTTGGCTATTCTTAGAGCTTCCTCTGTGTGTGTGTGTGTGTGTGTGTGTGTGTGTGCGCGCGTGCGCGCACGCGCGAGCACACACATGAATGTTTCCTCGATTTTGGAACAAGTTAGGCTAAATAAGCACAAACAATTCAAAAGATTGAGCGTATATGACAGAGCTGTGACATTTCAAAATATCAACCAGATTATAAATACTGACCTGTACAAGGTGTTCTTGTGCCTCATTAGCTAGGAAATACCTTTTAGTTAGATGGCACTTTACAATTTTTCAACCTGATAGAATGGTAAGGGCCGATATTGTTTCTACCATTTTATCTTTCAAATGTTATTCTAATCAAAGTTACGCACAGGCACAAATTGTTTTACGAGCTTTGCTGTGAAAAACAGCCCCTCTCCTTCCCCTCCACATCCCCCGCTCCCCGCCCCCCACCCAGGGGCGATCATTTTCAGCTCTGATTATTTGGGTTTTCATTTCCATGTCTCTAAATAATGTCGAATCTTGTATTGCTACCTCGTAATTTTTTTTTCTATTTAATCATTATGTTTTAACCATTCATCTACTGAGGATCTCTGTGCTCCCTCCCTTTCCCAGCCCCTCGGGGTGGTTGTGGCATAATTTTAGCTGGATCAGTATTTGGGGTTAACATTAATCAGACTATGTGAAAACCGTGTAGTAAGTCGCGATGACTTTTCGATTCCACACAACTTCTTGTTTCTTCTGGAGGTAAAAACGATCTTGCTTTTTTGTTTGCATGACTTTCTATTTAGATGTATTAATGTGATTGCATAGTCTTCAATGATTGTCCAATCTTCCTTCATAAACATCAGATATTTAATCAATTTTGTCTTTTGAGAAGTCTTTCCTGGAGATTTTTGATGTGCTCCATTGCAGCCTGGAAGCCTCTGTGTCTGGTAAACAACTGTCATGCTGGGCCCTTCCTTGACCAGGGAATCTGTCTTTCACGGTGCATCTCCTGTGTCCCATTTCTTCTTTAATTACTGGTTTATTTCCTGGTTTTGGGGTGGGGGCAGCATGTGTTTTCTAGCAGCTTCTTGGAGAGGGGTAGATGGGAGGTAAATATTGTGAGATTCTCCACATCTGAAAATATCTGTATTCTCTTTTCCCAATTGATTGCTACTTTGGATGGTTACCCAATTCTAGATTTGTAATACTTACCTTCAGAATTTTGAAGGCATTCACTGTTATCTTCAAACTTCCAATAGTGCTGTGGAAAACTCCAATGCCATTTTGATCTTTGTAAACTTGTAGGCTTTTTTTTTTATCAATAGAGAATGTTCTAAAATTTCACAATGATATTTCATCCATTGTGTTGGATACTTGGTAGGTCCTTGAACTCTATAAACTTAAGTCCTTCAATTCTGGGAGATTCCCTGCTTTCTTCCAACATCTTCTCTCCTGTCTACTCCAATACCTTCCTCCCCCTCCTTCCTTCCTTCCTTCCTTCCTTCCTTCCTTCCTTCCTTCCTTCCTTCCTTCCTTCCATCCTTCCTTCTTTCCTTCCTTCCTTCCTTCCTTCCTTCCTTCCTTCCTTCCTCCCTTCCTTCCTCTTCTCTTTGATGATTTCTCTCCTCCATTCTCTCTCTTGTTTTTCACCGGAGCTCCTTTTTTGTATATATTGCAACTCCTGGACTCATTCTCTAATTTTCTTCCCTTTTCTGTTCTCCATCCCTTTCTTTTTGCCCTCTTTCTTCCACTTTGCCTTCTATTCTTCTATGGAATTTTTCATGTCTACTCTGATGTTCTTAAGCTCTCAAGATCACTTGTTTTGTTTTCTGGATGTTCCTTTTTCCAAAGCCCTCTCCTTGTTCTGTGGTTTCAATGTCTTCTGTCTCTGAGGATATTAATCGTAGCACTGTAAGTCCTTTTCTCCCCAAATCAGCTCTGCTTCTTCTAAGTTCCTTTTCTCCATTTGTTCTTCTGGGCTTTTCTCTTTCCTGTTTGTTGGCTTTCCCCACATATTTGGATATTTTTATGTACTTACAGAGACAAAAAGGCCTCTTGGAAGCTCTGAGTATGTGAGTGCAGATTGTCTTGAGACTATCAGACTAGATAATCTCTTGGAGATTTTCAACATCAGTATCTTTAGGTTTTTCTTTTTGGACTCACCACATTGTTTCTGGACTTGAAGGTGAATGCCTGGCCTCCATGGTTTCCGGAGAGGTGCAGGAGGGCTGTGGTCTCAGCCTCAGGTGCATAATTGCTAATGCTCTGGCTTTCAGTAGGAGACTCTCCTCCTCAACTCTGCCCAATCAGGAACCTCCTGTTTGATCCTTCCCAGAGAATAAACTTGTGGTCTTACTGCCAGGATGGGCAGGCTGTGTTTGGCTATGTACAGCTGGGAGGGAGGCTGGGAATGTGTGCCTGTATAGACTTTCAACTATTTATTTTAGCCCCGTCTTCACCTTGATTTCCAACAATAACTTTTCCCGGGGCCTTTGGATAGTTCTAAAATTTAACCACGTTGCTTCTTGGTTTGCCCCATGGTTGGTCTAGTACTCTGTTTTCTTGGATCTATTGTGCTGCTAAGTTATTTATTACTCTTTCATCTGCTTTTTTTTTTTTTGAGAGAGAGAGAGAGAGACAGAGAGAGTGGCGAGGGGCAGAGAGAGAGAGAGAGAGAGAGAGAGCGAGAATCCCAAGCAGGCTCTGTGCTATGAGCATAGAGCCCAACACAGGGCTCAAACTCACGAATGGTGAGATCATAACCTGAGCCAAAATCAAGAGTTAGACGCTCAACCTGCTGAACAGCCCAGGCACCCTCTCATCTGCTTTCTGAGCTTCCAAAATTTTGTTGCTAGAATTCTGTCCCATTATCTCATTCTTTCTTTTTTTTACTTTACTGTCACTTGGGATTGACAGTAAAAGTGGAAGCATTAGATCAATCCACTGTCTTTACCTTTAATCCTCTTTGTCTCCTCTGACTTCTCTGTAATACATTTTCCATCTTACATTGTATACTAACCTTAGGTGACTTCTTCATAATCTGTCTTATTCCTTCACTCTTTCCTATGCATTTTAGGATCAAGTCATTAAGCCACACCCAGTGGCAACAATAAAATAAACAACAGGGGTTCCTGGGTGGCTCAGTAGGTTAAGCGACCGACTTCAGCTCAGGTCATGATCTTGCAGTTCATGAGTTCAAGCCCTGCATTGGGCTCTGTGACGATAGCTCAGAGCCTGGATCCCACTTTGAATTCTGTGTCTCTTTCTCTGCCCCTCCCCCGCTCGTGCTCGCTCTCTCTCTCTCTCTCTCTCTCTCTCTCTCTCTAAGAATAAATAAACATGAAAACAATTACACTGAAAAACAACCTTGGGATTTTTATAGCAATTTGAAAAATGTATACAATACCTTGGGGGGAATTGGTACATTTTATAATTTTATGTCTTCACATCCATTTGAATAGATACGAACAGATACCCTCAAGACAAGAAATAGTTCTATATTTATTCACTTCATCTCTAATAATAAATAGGGATTTGCTTGTAAGGGTGGTCATAGGGCCTGTTTTTATTCAAAGATGCACAAGCTTTGCGATGTGATTTTCCCAGTCCCACATCCCTTGTGTCTAGGCTGGACTTAATGTTTGCTTCGATCAGGCAACTGCAATGAAAATGCTGTCATCCGTCTTCAATGCCTGTGCCTCCCTCAAGAGGCCTTGTAGCTCCACCTTTTACCCTCTTGGAACTTTTCCGCCAGGTGGCTGCGGAACGGCGACCCAGCCAACACCAGATCCAACCACCCTGTGCCTGAGGGAGGCTATCTTACAGTATGCAGCCCATGGGGACACCAGCTGACTGTAGCTGCAGGAGCGACCCCAGGTAAAACCAACAAAAGGACGAGCCCAGCTAAGCCCAGACCAGGTTGCACACCTGTAGAATCACGAGCAAAGAAGATGGTGGTTACTTCAGGCTCACAATTTTAGGGTGGTTTGTGCCACAGTGACGGACAACTGCTGAGAGTTGTACATTTCTTTCTGAAGATCTTACCCATTTTTCTTCTGTCAAATGTAGTCTTATGTTCCTCCTAAATTTTATTACTGACGAATGAGTTCTCTTTCTCTACTATATTTTCTACTTGGCTACAACTGATTTATAGAAATGTGTTAGTTTTTATATGTCGTTCTTTCAAAACAATTAAATTTTTTTTTTTTTTTTTTTTTAGAGAGAGAGCAGGCAGGAGAGAAGGGATAGAGGAAGAGAGAGAGAGAGAGAGAGAGAGAGAGAGAGAGAGAGAGAATCTTAAGCAGGCTCCACACTCAGCATGGTGCCCGATGGGGGCTCAATCCCACCTCTCTGGGATCATGACCTGGGCCGAATCAAGAGTCAGTCAGTCGCTCAACCAACTGAGCCACCCAGGTGCCCCTTTTTATATGTTGTTCTTATATGTAACAAGTTCCCCAAACTTTCTTATTTTAATAATTTGATAGAGTCTACTTGTCCTGTTAATGAAGTTTTCTACAATTCCTAGTTTGCCAAGACTTCAATTTCTTTATCATGAATGGCCATTGATGTATATTTAATATCAATTTTCTCCTATAATTAGTTTATAGAATGCATAAAAAGACTTTCTGATGTTAAATCCTTACATTTCTGGATTAAATCCTACCTTGTTATGATATAGTTTTCTTTATATACTGATAATCTCAGCTTATTAATTAATTTAGGATGGTTGTACCAAGTTCATCCGCGAGCCCGATCTTTCATTATTTATACTGTCCTTGTTTGCTTTTGTAATGAAGGTGAATTAGTTGGTTTTCTTTTTCTGTGCTCTGAAAGAGTTTATATACAACAAGAATTATTTGTTCTTCCAAGTTTCGATATAATTTGTGGAAAACTATCTAGGTCTGTCATTGTGTCCTCCTCCTTCTTCTCCTCCTCTTTTTATTTGGAAATCATTTTAGGCTAATGGAAAAATTGCAAAATAAGACAGAGTTCTGATATATTCTTCACCCAAGCTGAGCCAGGCTTTTTTTTTTTTTTTCTTGGAGCATTGCAGTCCGTCCAATGACATCGCCTGAGGGAATGAGGATCCAGCTAAGTTCTTTTTTTTTTTAATTTTTTTTTCAACGTTTATTTATTTTTGGGACAGAGAGAGACAGAGCATGAACGGGGGAGGGGCAGAGAGAGAGGGAGACACAGAATCGGAAACAGGCTCCAGGCTCTGAGCCATCAGCCCAGAGCCCGACGCGGGGCTCGAACTCACGGACCGTGAGATCGTGACCTGGCTGAAGTCGGACGCTTAACCGACTGCGCCACCCAGGCGCCCCAAGCTAAGTTCTTTAAAGAGCTCATTCCCTCCATCCTTGGGGTCTTTAGATCCTCACCCCTCTCAACCCTTATGGAGACTTGGGCTCTGTGGCTGCCTGTGCACAAGGTGCTGGCCACTGGTAAGGAGCCCAGCACATGACTGAGCACCTTCCACGGTGCTGGGTTCTGAGTGGGCCGCAAAAAGGATCCAACATAGTCCCCAGGTGCACATACCTGCCTTCTCACGGGGAGGCCAGTCTGGGCTCCAAGCATGGAGTTCAACTATGTTAGCCGGAGGGAACTCATTCGTGTTAATGACATGAGGGATGACAATTAGATCAGCAGCTCTTGGACAGGTGGCTTGTGGGCAGAAGGGTGGTGGTGGGAGATGGGGTCACGAGGCAGGGACATAAAGGAAGGCTCAGGTCATGGCTCCCCTCATGGGCAAGCAGGCAGGGAAGAGTGGGGCATACCACAGGACAGAACGCAGGGGTGGGAAGTGGGGTGTGCGTGTGCTGGGGGTGGGGGACAGTGGAGGATGACAGGGAGGGAGTGACAACAGGGAAAACAAGCTTTACCGCTGCACGGTGGTGCCCAGGGCCAGCCTGGGGCCTGTGAGCCATCTGGCAGGACCGACAATTTCACTCACATGAAATTGTTCCTTTTCCCTTCCCTTCTTTCTGTCCCTTACTCCTGCCCATGGGTGTGTGCATGATGGCACGGTGCAATTTACCAAATTAGTACATTCCGGCTGACCCCACCCCGCACTGCCTTCCTGGTGGCCCTGTGATTTCATGGGTGACGTGTTTGGCAGGGTCCGCGCAGCCCATGCGCTGCTGAAAGATGTCCAAACCCCTAGGGCTGGAAACCCACAAGGGTTATGGATCCCCTCCCCTCTCCTTCCCCAGCCTCGAGTCATCTCATTGAACATGAAGTGTGTGCAAAGGAGCACTGGGGAAGCAGGGCTGGATAAAAGAATGACCAAGATCTGATCACTGTCCTTCAAGTTTTCCTGACCTTTCTTCCGCTCCAGGAGTCATGGGTGCTCATGGGTGTCAGGCGCTTTCCAGGTTGCAGAGCACTTCCCTCTCGAACCTCACAACGTCCCACTGAGGGCAGCAGGGAGGGCTTTATAGATCCCATTTTATAGGTGAGGGAACCAAGCAATATACCCACCATCGTGTTGCTATAAGCACGGGGCTCAGCTAAGAACCTTGAATCTTCTAGTTCTTTTTTTTTTTAAGTTTACTTATTTATTTTGAGAAAGAGAGAGACGGAGTGAGTGAGCAAGGGAGGGGCAGAGAGAGGGAGAGAGAGAGTCCCAAGCAGGCTCCGCGCTGTCATGGCAGAGCTGGATGGGGGGCCCAAACCCACGAGCCGTGAGATCCTGACCCGAGCCCAAATCAAGGATCGGTTTGCTCAATGGACTGAGCCACCCAAGTGCCCCCGGATCTTCTCGTTCTAAATAGAGGGCTGCGATGTCTCAGAAGGGAGAAAATGTTCAGACGCCACCCTGAGTGGTGGTCAGACTCACAACGCCACGCCAGTCTTTTCAAAAACTGTACTTCCTTCCTCTCACACTGGCTTTTGGTATTTCTTAAGGAAAGAAATTGAAAAGGCCAAGAAACGAGAGGCATAAATAACGGGTTGCGAGCGCTAGGAAGATAGCCGTGTGCCCGCCTCTCTCCGCCTCGGACTCTGTGTCTCAAAGTTCTTCCACACCCAGCATTTCCTGGGACTCCCCAACCTGAGGGACAATAACCGGCGTTCATGGAGCCCTTACCCTGTGGCAGCACTGTTCTGCAAACCTCACCCGTGTCACCTCGTTGCGGCCCCAGCAACCCGTTGGAGGAGGCACTTTATTAGCCTTATTTTGCAGTTGAGGGAACAGAGATGGCCTGCCATCTGCCCTCGATCACACAGCGAGGAAGTCGAGGAGTCATAATTTGAAAGCCAGGTGGTCTGCCTGTGGGCCCCAGCCTGCAATGCCACGGAGTGATGGTGACGAGAGGGAGCACATGAGAGAGGAGAGGTGAAGGGTATTCCTCACGTCCCCATACCTGGCTCCAGAAACTGGGGCTTCACCCGGTCTTGGCGTGCCGAGCTCCTGCCCGGCACACCATCGCCGGGAGGAGAGAGAGTCGTGTGTCTGTAGCAGTCTCTTGTTCCAGCTGCACGCAGTGGTGCTCAAAGCTTTAAAGATGTCACAGTGAGACAGTACGCATGGGCAGAAAGTGTCGCCCTAGATTTGGGTCACGCTGTCAACTCACTCACTGAGGCCGTGATCTCATGGTTTGCGAGACTGAGGCCTGCGTTGGGCCCCTCACTGACAGCATGGCTCCTGCTTGGGATTCTCTCTCTCCTTCTCTCTCCCTGCCCCTCCCCTGCTTGCACGTCCTCTCTCCCTCTCTCAAAATAAATAAAATAAACCGAAAAAAAAAAAAAGCTGATAAATGCTCTCAGGTTAGAGTGGGGTCGTGGGTGGAACAAGGAGGGGTCAGATCGATCCTCACGGAGATGTGACCTCCCAACTAAACCACTCGTGGTCGAATCCTTCTCTCAGGCTGTGATGTGGGGGGAAAGTCAATTTTAAAATGCCTAATACCTTTTTTGTTCCTAGAAAACGAACCCCCTTGGACACGTCGGGGGACCCCGAGCTGGCTTCTGGATACGCTGCGTTTGAGACGCTTGCGGGCCCTCCATGTAGAATGTCCAGGGGGCCGTTGGACGTCTGGGTCCCCAGCATCAGAAGGCGGTTGGGGCTGGAAAGGCAGACTTGGGGGTGTCAGGACGGGATCTGGTCTAGTCACCGGGGAGAGCAGCCTACAGTGTCAGGAAGCCTCTGTGGAGGGTGGAACGCGGAGAAGCACATTCGAGGTCATGCAGGTGGAGGCAGGGTGTGCAGGAAGGGAGGGACCAGAGAGGCAGGGATTGGTGCATGGAGTCCTGGAAGTGGACTGAGGGAGCAACTTGAGGAGGAGGGAGCCATCAGGGCACCACAGGCACCAGGGGCCTGGCAGGATGGCCTCCCGGGGGCTGCCAGTGGCAACCCTCTCTAGGGAGCTGCAGGGCAGGGCCGAATGGCGGAGAGGTGAGGGAGGGGTCAGCAGGTGCAGAGGGGCCCTTCGGGAAACTCGCCCTGCGTGGAGTGCAGAGGAGAAGACTGGAAGGTGACTATATGTTCATACGCTGAACGGAAGAAGCCACCCTGGGTGTGTGTGGCAGTGTGCGTGGAATATTCAAGGGTGAGTACAGGCGAAGAAGAATTTTGTAAAGAAGAAGGCTTAGGAATTGTGCTGATGGAGGTGGGGAAGCAGGAGATGTGAGTACTCTGTGGCTCTTCAGAGCCCTTCCCATCCAGCCAGGACCTCACAACAACACCGTGAGGCAGATGGGATCAGGGTCTCCGTTTCCCAGATGGGAAACTGAGGCACAGGTAGATGGTAAGCTTGCCCGAGGACACACAGCGGGGACAGCCGGCATTTTTGTTGTTTTTTTTTGTTTTTTAATTTTTTTTCAACGTTTTTATTTATTTTGGGACAGAGAGAGACAGAGCATGAACGGGGGAGGGGCAGAGAGAGAAGGAGACACAGAATCGGAAACAGGCTCCAGGCTCCGAGCCATCAGCCCAGAGCCCGATGCGGGGCTCAAACTCACGGACCGCGAGATCGTGACCTGGCTGAAGTCGGACGCTTAACCGACTGCGCCACCCAGGCGCCCCGACAGCCGGCATTTTTGATTCCTCGTCCTGGGCAGGATGGATCCATCACCTTTTGAGTTTCTTCCTGCACTTTCCAGATACACCTGGCACCACGCAGATGCCTTCCCGCCTCCAAGGTGCCTTGAAAGTGAACGCAGTGAGCCTTCACAGTGAAGGCCGTGAGTGGCGTCAAGGGGCAGGACGTGCATTTATCGAAACTGGTAAGACCAGCCTGAGAACCGTGAGCTGGTCAGAGGAGGAGATCGAACTTCTGCAGTGCGTGATGGCAGGGCTTTCCTGGGAGCTGGCACACCTCACCAGGGGTCACCCGTTCATTCAACAAGCGTTTGGTGAGGGCCTCTTGCGTACCGGGCCCTGCCCCGGTGGAACTGGGAAGGGGAGCGTCGTGGGTACTGGAGGGCCGGGAGGCCCGGGAAGGGCTGTGCAGTGGGCGAGGCTGGGGGCAGCAGTGTTGGGTGCTGATTCACGCCCTTGCCGGCCAGAAAAGGTGGAATCGGTGAAGCAAGGGCCCTTTCCTGGCTACGGTACTGTTCATGCCACCCATGAGCAGGGGGGACCTGCTAAGTCATTTCTCACCTCTGAGCCTTTCAGCTCTAACGTCCGATCCCCCAAATTCCGCCACCATCAGAAAGCCCTCGAGTGCTTCTCTGCAAACAACCTTTCAACGGGTGCCATAACCTTGATGGATAACGCCACATCCTCGCCTTCATTTCCTCTGTCTTTTTTTCCCCCGTCCAGCCTTGAACTGAAGACGTAAATCATCTTTGGTTTCTCCAGGACACACACCTCTAGGAGGAGAAGGAAGATGGGAAGGAGACCGGGGCACAAATTAGCATTTTCACCTGTTTGAAATAAATTATTGTTATGGTAGAGGATACGCAATATAAATCGTAACATTTTAACCATTTAAAAATGTGTAACTCAGTAGCATTAAGCACGCTCACAATCTTGTACAACGATCACGGCTACGTATTTCCAGAACTTATTCATCCTCTGGAAAAGAAATTGTATACCCATTAAACACTAACTCCCCATTCTTCCCTCCCCTCAGCCCCTGGCAACCACCATTCTACATTCTGTCTGCGTGAATGTACCTACTCTAGGAAACTTACAGAAGTGGAGTCATTCAGCGTTTGTCCTTTGTGTCTTCATGATTTCACTTGGCATAATGTCTTCAAGGTTCAGTCATGTTGTGGCATGTGTTAGACCATCCTTCCTTTCTAAGACTGAATCATCTTCTATCGCACGTAGAGACCACACTTGGTTTATCCTTTCATCCACAGATGGATGTTTGGGTTGCCCACCTGTTCTTTTTATGTTTCTGGATAACCCAGTGGAATCTAAGGTCGTTGAGAGAAGAACAAGTATCGGATTCCCAAGTAGAGGGACCTCTCAGGAGCTTTCTACCTCAGGAGTGACTGAAACCAGGAAGAAGCGGAGGGACAGAGACAGTAGACCATGGGGGCACCGTGGCAAAGGGCCATGGCTTCAGAATGCAAGAGGGAAGGGAATTGGGTGCAGATGGCTGGGTGGAATAAGCACAGAGTGAGGAAGAACACTCACCGGGGGCCCAGCTCTCAGCGGAAGGAAGGAAGGGAAAGGGAAATGTGTCCAGGAAGGAAGCGACATTCCTGCTCTTGGTTAAGAAAAGGAAGGCTATCGGGAGAAGGTGGGGGCGTGTGCATAGCACCTGCTACATAATTTTCAGGGCCCAGTGGAAAATGAAAAAGCAGAAGGAAATGCAGTTTAAAGGGACTACAATACAGAGCTTTTTCCCTTTGTTACTTAATATTGTTATTTATTTATGTATTCATTTATCATGTTATTTCATATTTGCTCATTTGTAGTTTAATATTGTCAAGAAAGAAAAAATATTTAAATTATTTGCATTCATTCCGCCATTCATCTTTCTATTGCGCCAGTTATACATCCACTCACTCATTTACTATTTTTAAATTGTGGTAAAATGTACACAACATAAAACTTAACTATCTAAACGATTTTTAAGAGCACGGTTCAGGGGCCGTAAGGACCTTCACACTGTTGTGCAACCGTCACCACCATCCGCCATAAACTTTCTTCATCTTGCAAAGCTGAGGCTCTGTCCCTACTGAACACTGACTCCCCACTGTGTCCTTCCTGCAACCCCTGTTCTATTTTCTGTCTCTGTGAGTTTGACAAGTCTAGGTGCCTCATTCATGTGCCGGCGGGCATTTGGGTTATATCATTTTGGCTGTTGTGAATAAGCAAGGATGATTTTTATTTTATTTTATTATTTTATTTTATTTTATATAGGCTTCACACCCAGTGCAGCACCCGACATGGGGCTTGAACTCACAACCCTGAGATCAAGACCTGAGCTGAGATCACGGGTCAGATTTAACTGAGTCACCCAAGCACCCCAAGCAAGGAAAGTTTAAATGAAAATGTAAAAATGTAAACTCCTATGCAGAATCACCGAATTTACAGAATTCATAGCCCGTACATACATGTATATTTCATTATTACCACCAACACGGGAAATGCTGGATAGAACTAACTCAACAATGTTTATTTCACTTTTGGCAAGAGACACCTACCTCTACCTTCAAGTTTACCGGTTGGTGAGGATGGAGGAGAGAACTTTAAGGAAAACGAACTTGAATTGCCAGGTTTCCCCCTTGCCCCTTTCTTTTTATGTCACCATTTATATCGTAAGCGGTTGACTAATACAGAGAAGTAACACAAGGAAGAAAAGGATACGATAGGGTTCCTTGGTCATTTCTGTTTCTTAGCAATGCTATTATCATCTTTCTGTATTTGAAGCAAGTTCTGGTTTGAGTGGAAAAAGTGGCCCTTTGGGCCATCAGTACCTCACTCACCCAGCCATAGCTGTGGGGACACAGGATGGGAGCGCAGGACTCGCGTGGGCCCACAATGCATGGGAGTTCAGCCAGACCCAAAGGGAGGACAGGGGGGGTTGTCATGGAGCCACAGAGAGGGCACAGCCAGCACTACATGTGTGGCAAAGGGTGGGGACACACACACACACACACACACACTGGGCGTATCTCCTCTCTCGCCTTCTGGGGGGGGGAGGGGGTCTTATGAAATTGCATGGGTCCTAGAGGAGGAGCCAGTAGAGGGAAGGAGGGACAGAAACAGCCTTCTTGAGCCCCACTCAAGCAGCCTTCTTGAGCCCCACGAACATGAGTGAAAAGAAGTAAGGTGGGCCAGCAAAATGAAGAAATGGCCAACAGCTTATAGTAAGAATGGAGGCGGAAGAACGCCCAAAATTGTATAGAAGAACTAAACATCGATGACTCTCCAGGGCCATGCAGTGGTGGAAGAGCCTCTCACGCCTCCATGAACCTTGAGTCCACCGCAGCTTTGTCGCTGAGCCCGCAGGTGCTCAGGAAGACGCCGCGCCACCCTTAAGCGGGGCTGGAGTTACACGGAGCATTTTCTGTTTTACGCACGTGTATGCAATATGTTTTAGGAAGTTTCCTTTCCAATGTATACAATAATACGTATATATTTTAAGTTCCGATGGCAGGAGGGTTAAGCTTTAAATGTCTAGAAATCTGCTTGTGTGGCATACCACAAAAATGGGAAGCTATTGTAGCTCTGACCGCCTGTAGAGCACATTTAAAGCTCTAGATAATTGCAGAGATAAGTACTTGGGGAGCATGCTCTGTGTCTTCTATTTTTGTGTGTGTGTCACCGGCAGTACTTGGTTAAGACACACACTGGGTTGTTGGTAAATTCGCGTTGAAGGGCTGTGGATGGCTTGGGGAGGGACTGGAGATGAACCTAGTGGGTGGCCTTGCTAATTCTACCTCCATTTAACGTTGGTTTTGTCTAAAAGCTCACAGAAATATAAAAGAGATATCAAAACATTAAGAAACAGTACGGTTTGCTCTGTGCTTTTATTTAATGACGCTTAATTTTTTTTAAATGTTTATTTATATTTGCGAGACAGAGACAGAGAGAGAGGGAGAAGTGGTGGGGCAGAGACAAAGGGAGACACAGGATCTGAAGCAGGCTCCAGGCTCTGAGCTGTCAGCACAGAGCCTGACGTGGGGCTCGAACTCACGGACCGTGAGATCATGACCTGAGCTGTAGTCGGATGCTTTACTGACTGAGCCACCCAGGCACCCTGATACTTTTTTAAACATTTATTTATTTATTTTGAGATGGAGAAGGAGCACGAGTGGGGGGAGGGACAGAGACCGAGGGAGAGAGAAAATCCCAAGCAGGCTCTGCACTGCCAGCCCAGAGCCTGATGCAGGGCTCAAACTCACGAACTGTGAGATCATGACTTGAGCTGAAACCAAGAGTTGGACACCCAACAGACTAAGTCACCAGGTGCTCCTGCTCTGGGTTCTTCTAAAAATTACCTATACTTATACCTGTTTTCACTGAATGTGAACACGAAAAAAATATCGTTGAGTGAATGAATGAATGAAAAAGGCGAAGTGAAGAAAAGAGATAGCAATCTGTTGATAATTGGGGTCTCAGTTTCTTTACCTGTGAAATGAGTGTTTTAAACTGTAGGGTGCACTCCAGCTGAAAATGCTGTGACTCTGGTAATATTTATAAATTCGATTAAGATGGTCACTGCTTGATAAGAGGAAATTAAGTCCATCTATGGAAATTTACTTACTATCAGGCATTAAACTGAACAAATGGTGTTTACGAAACAGAAGAGTAGGCAACAGACACAGAGTCAGAAGAAGATATGTTCATTTCTTTTTTTAAAAAATTTTTTTAACGTTTATTTATTATTGAGAGACAGAGAGACACAGAGCCTGAGCAGGGGAGGGGCCGAGAGATGGAGAGACACAGAATCTGACTCAGGCTTCAGGCTCCGAGCTGTCAGCACGGAGCCCGACGTGGGGCCTGAACCCACAAACCGTGAGATCATAACCTGAGCCGAAGTCGGACGCCTAACCGACTGAGCCACCCAGGCCCCCCGGTGTGTTCATTTCTTTAACTAGGAATCACTAAATGCCTTTGGCTACCCACAGGCTAGGCCCAGTGTAAGGTAAGGTAGAAGCCCCCCAAAATATTTCTTGAGCACCTACTAAGTGCCAGGCACTGTGCGAGGTACTGGAGATAGAAAGAAGTGCAGATTGCTCGAATGGTGATGGAGGGCTATCGAGGTGACGAAGGCAGCAGTGTGGCACTCTGGGTTGGCAGACACAGCTGCGTGGTGCCTGGCTGTCACCCACTGCAACTGCCTTTCCGAACTGGTGACGGCAAGCTTCTTCCTGCTGTGTCCGAATATGGCCTCAGTGTCCTTCTCAATGCGGCAACCGAGCAATCACTACCCATCAGCTGTACCAAGAGCAAAATATGGGACGTATTTGCTTCCCAGGCCACAAAGGCTGTGATAGCACTGCACACATGTGCTAACACAAAAGCTGTTGGCTTTTTTGGTGGGCTTTGGGTGAGAAGTCACAGAGTGGGTGACGAACCGACGGGACCTCAAAGGATGAGTAGGTTCCGTAGGTTAGAACCCCTTTCGCTCCCAGCACTGTTGCTGGCTTATCTGCAACTTGGAGAGAAGGTAATGGCCCCTGGGAAACATGACTTCTTTTTCTGCGATAGTGGACCCTATTCGGGGTCCCTCGGGTCAACTCTGATGGGAGTAGCAGACCCCTGGGAGGGACGCAGGCTTGAGGCAGGTAGTGTGGCTGAGCCAGCCTGTTGGAGGAAGTCCAGGTCGCTGGCCCAGCCACTGGGTTTTCTTTGGCAGAAGAATGTCCAGACTCTTCACGTAGCTGGTGCCAAGCAGGCCAGGCACAGTTAGCTCATGGCGTTCCCTGGGTCCTGGAGCTAGAGACTAAGGGTGGAGGGATGTGGAAGGCTGGAGATAGCTTTACTGGCTCAGGGTTTGCAGTACGCAGGGCACTGGGCCAATGGAGACAGGAAATCTTCTGGGCTTTCAGACATTGTGTCATATGATTGTTTATTTGGGAAGAGGAAGGCATCCAGGGAGCACTGGTGCCCATCGGCACCTCCTGAGAGAGAAATCCAGCTGGCTCACGTGCTACCCTCCTCAACCACATGCTCACGGAGCACGCACACGCGTGCACACACACACACACACACACACACACACACAGGCATACATTCCCTCATCTCCCACCCCCAACCCCGCGCACACAGGTGACGTGAGGTCGCCACGTTCAAAAAGAAATAACAGGACTCCAGAGCTCTGTGCCTACATTTCTACTCAGATCGTGCTGCAAGGGATCTAACTTTCCGGGGTCTCTTGAGCAAGTCATGACTTCCCGAACCTCCGTTTCCCCATCTGTAAAATACAGAAAGGAAAACTTCTTCCACCTGCCACCTGAGAAAAGAGACAGAGAGAAGCCATGAGGGATAGAATAGCCCAATCCATATGATGAATAACTTTTGTCTTCGTGATGACCATGAGGTTAGAGCGTTACAGAGTCACAGCAGACCCTTTCTTTGTCTCCAGAGTCAGTCCTTCTGATGCTTTGTAGGCATGGAACAGCCATCGCCTCTCTGTCCCCGCCGCTGCTGTCCTAATTTATACCCTGGTTGCATGCACCTTGGCCATTGCCATGGCCTTCTCCCCATCCCGGGGCCCTGCGCACCGCACTCCGTCTCTTCTCATGCTGTCTGTCCTAACGGTTGGCTCTGGTCACATGCCTCCTCTCTCTAAGCCCCTGAGACTTCCTCTTGGCTGATAGACTGAAACTCTAATTTCACATTCCTCCCCCATCTGAATTTACCCACCTTTCTGGTCGTACTTCCTATTTTTTCCATATCTGCCTCTTCTGTTACAGCCGTACTAGGTTGCTATTTCTGCAACTCACTTTGCAAATTCTTACCTTTGTAGATGTGTTTCTTTTCCTTTATTCTGGGGTGTGTTTTTTTTTTTTTCTGACTATTTGGAAAAACAACAGAGTAAATTCCTTGCTTTGATTGAAGGAGACTGACTCAAGTTTGGTCAAGGAGGGAGTCCTTGTCAGACCCCTACAAATAGAATCCTGCCCCATCCTTGAAGGCCCCATGCTTTAGAATACCTTCATCAAAATTTCTTAAATGCCTTCAAGTGCGTGAGATCCTCTGGGTACACTGTCCACAGCCCAGCCCAGAACCTTGAGGTGTCCCAGGACCTGTTTCTCCCTTTCTAACCCTCTCTGATCCTCTGTCCCATGCATAGAGTAGACTAGAAGTCCCAAGAGTCCAGGACTCATACCTATAGAGTCAACCCTGGGCTCCATGGGAGGCTGGCATGGTAAGTGGCTAGTTCCTATTGACAAGTGTGGTATTTGTTTTGTGGGTTGGTGTTAGCCTGGGACAGAGGAAAGGTATAGGCATGCCGATTTGTGGTGGCTCATATGGATGCAGGGTGAGTTTGGGGCTCTAGGCTACTGGTGGCCCACTGCTGACCCTTGGACTTGGGCCACGTCTACGGGCCTGCACATCAGCTCCTACCCTTATATGAAATCAGACCACAGGGCTGCTGCTGCTTCTGGCCTATAGCGCTTGAAGGTCATGGATCTGGTGACAGGCATCCCTCATTCCGTGTGTCCCCACCCCAGCATCCAGGAAAGTCACCCTGCGTCCTCAGTAGGCTCTGTGTCACAGGTCAGAAAGTCCTCCAGGGGTGGCAGTGGCTATTTCCCCTGATGACTTTTGAGATCACTGTTCCAGAATGCCTACGGGCTTTTCTCATCAATGTCCTCTCTAGCCAATATGCGATGTCATGTTTTTCTAGGTCAGTCTTATCCCATGTTGGACAAGGGATAGACATGCCTTGCATAAGTAGTTTCTCTTCTCATTCCACCCACAGGCTCCTTGCCTTCCTTCCCACTGGTGGCAGTCTGTAGGAAGCAGGACATATTCATTTCCTAGGGCTGCTGTAGCGAATTACCATAAGCCTGGCTTCTTAAAACAATAGAAATTTATTCTCTTACAGTTCTGGAGGCCAGAAGCTTGAAACCAAGGTGTTAACAGGGCTGCTTTCTCTGGGAGGCTCCGAATGAAAATCTGTTCAGTGCTTCTTTCTGAGACAGAAATCCTTGGTGTTCTTTGGCTTATAGATGTATCATTCCAATCTCTGTCTCATCATCCCATGGTGTTACCCCCGGAGTGTCTCTGTGTCTCCAAATTTCCCTCTTCTTATAAAGACACCACTCACTGGATTTAGGGCTCACCCTGATACAAGTATGACCTTACCTTAAATTGATCACATCTGTTAAAACTTTATTTCGGGGCGCCTGGGTGGCTCAGTCGGTTAAGCATCCGACTTCAGCTCAGGTCACGATCTCACGGTCTGTGAGTTTGAGCCCCGCGTCGGGCTCTGGGCTGATGGCTCAGAGCCTGGAGCCTGCTTCCGATTCTGTGTCTTCCTCTGTCTCTGCCCCTCCCCTGTTCATGCTCTGTCTCTGTCTCAAAAATAATTAAACATTAAAAAAAATTTAAAAAAAAACTTTATTTCCAAGAAAAGTCACATTCACAGGTTCCAGGTAGACTTGAATTTTAGGGGGGGAGCATTCTTCAACCAAATACGCCGAAATTTGGTCAACAATGAAAGAGATCACATTCTAGGAATGCAGTGATTACAGCCTGAGGAGTTTAAGAGAAGTCATGGGTGGAAAATATGTTGTTTTAGGTTTATACTATATAATTCCAAATGGCAAATTTAACATGATTTGGAAATGAGTGATTGCTCACATTTTCCTGCATGCTTTGGGTAAGACTAGCATTTGAGATCCTCATCAACAAAGTACAGTGACAGCTTTTAAGAGTCATTGGGAGCCAGGGTTCACAGACCTCGGGATGGATGATGCAATGGCATCGTGAGTCAATGGCATTAGGGAACTGCCGGGGCAAGGAGACCTGTACTCTTTCTACACAAATAGGCTCTGAAGAGCCATGGCCTTGTAAGTAATAATGCCATGGCCACCTTTTCTCAAGGTGGGAAATAAGAAATGAATTGAGAATCGTGTATTTGGCAATAGTGAACAAGAAAGAAAATGAGGAGGTAGTTTTTGGACTTCAACAGGAAGAGAGGGTGCCTGGACATTGTGGAGAATCTTTATGGGCGCTGATGAAACAAAAAATAAGTATGCAAATACCTGCTCTCTACCTATTTTTCTACATCTTCATCATTAACTCACTGTACTTCACATGGGCCAGGGATTTTGTAATGCATTTTAAAATCAAATTGTAGGGGTGCCTGGGTGGCTCGGTCGGTTAAGCATCCAACTTCGGCTCAGGTCGTGATCTTGCAGTCCGTGAGTTCGAGCCCAGCGTCGGGCTCGGTTCTGACTGCTCAGAGTCTGGAGCCTCCTTCGGATTCTGTCTCCCTCTCTCTCTGCCCCTCCCCCACTCATGCTCTGTCTCGCTCTGTCTCTCAAAAACAAGTAAATGTTAAAAAAAAAAAATTAAAATCAAGTTGTCTTTGTAGACAGGGACTTTGCAACGAATATTTGCCTTGTGCCTTGCGCATCCTGAATAAAAGCAGTCTTCTCCTTTCACGCAGCCTCTGAGTAGAGTGAGGGCTCTGCTTGTAATCACATCCTCAGGATGATTGTGACCTGGCGCCTCTGGATAACAAAGGGAAATCCCAGGGGGGGCCCTAAGTGGTGTCCACCTGGGAATTCTCATGAAGAGAACAAGGCAAGATAAACTCAAGGAGGGGGGGCCTGAAGAAAAAATAATTAGATAATAATACACAGTATACGATATACTATATAATGCATATATGTAACATATGATGCTAATGACATAAAAGCAACACTACAGCATTTTGAAAACTTTGAGGGAATTAGCAAATTCTCTGATGCTCAGAGATTTAGACCGAATCAGCCCCGAGAGTTGCCTTCGACGATGTACGTGGGAGTATGCGCGTGTGCACGCTCCATTCAACAACGACTCGCCGAATAGTTGAAAGAACCCATAGGCACACCTGTAAGTCAGACAGCTGGGGAGATCTTGAAGGAGGCTGAACTGACCTGGGGACTTCGCCTGCCCTGTCTTGTTTAGCTGTTCGGCCGTGCATAGAATGACGACGGCCATTACTGAACAGCCCGGTTGGTGACCACTACCCACCTGCCACTGCCCCAGAGTGTCATACAGATGTTTTGACTGACTGAGGCTTGCGAACTGTGTGGTGGGAAGTTGATGGGAAAGGGGTCCCAGGGAAAACCGCCTCCCCTGAGGTTAGGGGCTGGCTCTCCTGTGGTGAGTCACATCAAAGGGTAGATGAACAAAGTTGGGGACAGGTGCACCATCCAGGGACCCACTGTGGAGGGTTGTTCTCTCCTGGAACATGGGGGAAGTCATAGGTCTTGTGCCGCTTCAAGATGGAGGCAGAATTTCTGGAGGAATGAAAAGTAGGACCTCCATATCCTCAATATTTTCTAGGGGAAGCTGGCCCCTGGAAGGGGGTGGTGGTTGTGTGCTTGGATTACACCTGTACATTAAAAAGAAACTGAGTATTAATACATTTAAATTAGCCAAGGATTAATTAAGGTTATATCTGGTGGGCAATTGCAGATGAGTTTAAATTTTTTCTATATTTTCTTTTGCACTATTGAAGAAGAAATTGTTCTAACACTTGTTAAAATGGCAAGGAATATTTTTTTTGAGACTATTGCAAAAGAGGTATTGCAGTAGGGGAGAGAGATCAGGTTCAACAAGGACAGGTGAGGATTTATAGCCAAGGAAGGTGGGGGTCAGTGGATGGAAAATTACTAACATCCCAGTGGGTGGATTCTTGCTAAACTGACATAACAGGATTCTTGCTAAAGGCAAACCAGGGTGATCAGATAGCAAGGGTGGGGGGATTCTAACTAAACTGACTTAGCAGGATTCTTTCCACAACTGGGTTTGGCAGGCTGAAGACAAGGCCCAAGGGTGAGGCCTCATCAAAAAGAGGGCTCAGAGGAACCTGCCTAAAGGGTGATCAAGGAGATTGCCGTTGTTACCCTATATAAACCATACACGTGTGGCCATTTAAAAGAAGAAATGAGAATTGAGAAAATTTATTTTTGATAATAAAAATACCCTCCCAAGGGATATGACAGCTGGATGCAACATATAATCCTGGATTAAATCCTGACCAGAATTGATTTATCTCTCATTTTTGCCTTGAGTGAGATACGTGGCAATGTCTAGGTGTAGTTTAGATTAGATAATAGTATCAAAGGCAATTTCCTGATTTTAATTATGTAAGAGAATGTCCATGTTGTTAGAAGACACTCATTGAAGACTTTATCAGTAAAAGTGCCTTATGTCTCCAGCTTACTTTCAAATGGTTTGGGACAAAGGGAATATGTATGTATAGAGAGGCAGCAAGATACAGCGAACATGGTAAATGTTCCCCACAGGGTACCTGGGTGAAGGTATATGGGAATTCGTTATACTATCTTTGTTAACTTTTCTGAAAATCTGAAATTATTTCAAACAATGAGAGAGAGAGAGAGAGAGAGAGAGAGAGACATAAACCATCCCGACTTAAAGGACTGAATCAGATGCTGCCTCTTCCAGGAAGTTCCTCTCGACCGGGATTGCCTCATGCCCACCCTGCCTTGTGGTAACATGGACCATCGCTTTCATCAGCACGGGATGTCGATGCAGCTTGGCAGCATGGGACGTAGGTGAATTCCTGAACTCACAAATCCGAGTTCCGGGACTGCCTCTGCCACTTCCCAGCTGTGGGACCTTGGTCATTACCACTGCTGATACCAGATTTCTCTTCGATAAATAACCATGAAATGTATTGTGCACAGTTGTTGGGAGGAATGTACGATGGTCCGTGTCAGGAGTTCTGATTCTAGAGGAGCTCTGTAAAAGTTAATTCCCTTCTTTTCCCCTTCTCTGGAATCAGCCTTTTACCATCCTTGGGACACAGGTAAAGTTTTGAACCCCATTCCCTGACAATTTCTGTGCAATTTATTCTAATAACTAATACTGATAATTTACAAAGTACTCCAAGGTGCTCAATATGCTCCTTAAGGAGTGTCGTCCATTGGGCAATACTTGCTCACAGCCTTTCTCGTTGGTCATCCCAGCGTCTCGATGGGGTGGAAACTTCCCGTTATTATCCCCTTTTTATGGGTCGGGAAGCAGAGGCACGAGGACATGAATGATATGCCTTTCTATGTTCCATGGCTGATAAGTAGATGAGTCTGGCAGGAGCCAGTAAATCCTACTACCCGTGGTCAGGTTTACTGATGCAGTTACCTACCAACAAGTATATTGCAAATGAGCCTTACAGAGTTCTCTGGATCTCTGTCCTTATGTGTTACCACACCTTCACCATTCTAAAAGGACTTTTCATTCATTTGGCTTTTTAGTTTTTTAAAAATGTTTTAATGTTTATTTATTATTGACAAAGAGAGACAGAGCATGAGTGGGGGAGGGGCAGAGAGAGAGGGAGACACAGCATCTGAAACAGGCTCCAGGCTCTGAGCTGTCAGCCCAGAGCCCGACGCGGGGCTCGAACTCACAGACAGCGAGATCGTGACCTGAGCTGAAGTCGGACGCTCAACCGACTGAGCCACCCAAGCGCCCCCGTTTATTAATCTTTTAGTGAGCACCTATTAGGTGTTAAGTGTGTTAGGCACTGAGGACACCAAGCTGGGGAAGGAGCTCAAACCCTTGTGGCAAAAAAAAATATCAAAGGAACAAAAATGTAGCACAAGAGCTGCTTAAAAATGTTATTATTGTTTAAATTTTAGTTAACATACAGTGCATAATTGGTTTCAGGAGTACTAGCTGCTTTCTTTATTTTTTTTATTTTTTATTTTTTTGAGGTTACATATTTTTTATTTTGTATTTTCCACTTGTGCAGGAAAAACATGCAAACTGACATAATCTGTGGGTATTTTATGAGTAGCTGCTTTCTTTAAAAATATTCTATAGTATTACTATTTGCAGACCATTCTCATCCCCATTGTTCTTTTTTTTTTTTTTTAATTTTTTTTTTCAACGTTTATTTATTTTTGGGACAGAGAGAGACAGAGCATGAACGGGGGAGGGGCAGAGAGAGAGGGAGACACAGAATCGGAAACAGGCTCCAGGCTCCGAGCCATCAGCCCAGAGCCCGACGCGGGGCTCGAACCCACGGACCGCGAGATCGTGACCTGGCTGAAGTCGGACGCTTAACCGACTGCGCCACCCAGGCGCCCCCCATTGTTCTTAAATTTATAAGTTTTGCCTGCATGATTAGACTCAGTAGCACGGAGGCTCACTGTCCAGAACATGGAACCCTTCTCCCACAGCTCATGGCATGGAAAGCCATTCAGTGATCTGCTCTGAGCAACTGTACCCAGAGAAGGAAGGAAAATCTTTCCCATTCAGAGACATTTCTAATTTGGTAGAATATTCTTTTCTCAAACAAAACACCCTTTCCATGGCTCTAGCTGCCCTCAGCCCCAGAACTGCAGTCCCATCATCTGTTAGCGCCTTGCCATTCCAGGGCTTACATCCTCCCGGTACTCCCCAAATGCAACCCCATGCTTCTGGCTTAGAAGCTTCACCGTATCAGCTGGGTCAGCAGAACTCCAAATTGCTGAACACCCTTTAATGAAAGGAGAAGAGAGAGACAACCTAACTTGGGAGGGCAATGGCTCTTAGGGCTCGAAGCAAGGGTATGATTTTGCCACTGGAAGCTCTAGCAACTTGGAAACCTGATATCCTGAATCTAAAAATCTCTTAAGTTTCTGGGATGGACTTCCCTGGACTTCTTATGAACCTTTGAACGGTTTGGGTTAAGGTGGTTGTTCAAACTATTGAATGAATGATATTTACTTTGCAGGAAAAGCCAGGCGTCTCTAGCAAGTGGAAGACGATATACAAAACCCCATGTTCCAGATTCCCCTTTCATGTTTGTACGTAGCTGTCCACTGTCACATCCTATTCCAGAGTGTTTCTCCTGTCTTCGCTATCCCAACGTGGTGCCTTACAATGTGCATTTATTACACGAATGAACGAAGCGATAAAAAATGCCAATGAGCGACACTGGGAAGAAGTGCCGAGCAAGAGGTCCACACATTCTTGTGACTGCTGTAAAGGACGCCATCGAGTATCTCCAACGTGAAAAGACATTACCCAGACAGCAACAGCTCTCCTGCTCTTTCATTAGCCAATGGCCAGAACAGGCACGGGAGGGAGGGATTCGCTTTCTCGACCGTCCTGGCCGCCCCTCTGGGTCCAGGAAAGCTCAGCCCCTGCAGGAACTTGAGGACCGCCAACTTGCCCGCGTCTGATGGAGGAGCCCTTGAGAGAGAACCCGCTGACATCCGAGGGCGGGCAAGGGGTCCGAAGTCCGCCGAGAGGGCGGAGGGGTGAGTGGCAAATATGCAGAGAGAAAAGCCAGTCCCTGCGTGTCCCGGCCCGCTGGTGTCCAGAACGTCTGGCCGAGCGCGGCCTCGCCCGCAGCCGCTCCCGCCGTCGCTCGCGGGCGGAGACCTCCTGCCTCTTCCCTGGGATGGGTCCTTAGCGCTGTCTGTCAGTGCTCCGCGCGGCGCGACCCACCTAGACTCTCCCGCCCGTGCGGTAACAGCGGGGGCGGGGCTTGGCGGGACGGGGCGGAGCCAAGCGCTCCTCGGGCCCGTCCCTTGGCTGCGTTGCTGGGCGATTGGATGCTCTGGAAGGCCGCCTTCTAAGGCCGTCCAGGGGAGTGACCGGTGGCCGCTGGCGGGTCCCTGGCGAGCGGGGTGAGGGGTGCGGGGGCTCCAGCTCGGCGAGGGGTGGGAGGCCCCGCGCCCGAGCGGTCTCTGGGGCGGGGCTTCCCGCCGGGATTTGGGCGCCCTGAAATGGGGCAAGCCCGTAGTTGCTCGTGTCGGAGAGGCGTCTTTCTGACTCGCTGGAATTCCGAGAGCATTTGGGAAACTTCTCGCCCCCACTCTTTACTCCCTACTTTCGAATGGGAAAGCAGTTGCTGAGTTGTTTTATTTCCTCCCCCAACCGGACTCTGTAAAAATAGCCGTGCGCCGGGGCGGGCGAGCCAAGCTCCGCCGCACCGCTGCCCCGGGCCGGGTGTGGACCTAAAAATACCCGGCGGTCGGGAGCCTGCGCTCCGGGTGCGGGCGGGTCCGGCCGGGCCGCAGAGGGCGTCTGGAGACCGGAGAAACGGCGGCCGCCTGGCCCCTCGCCTCGGCCGGGGCTGTCCCTTTAAATCCTGGAGGAGGCAAAGAGAAAAAAGGAAAGAAAGAAAAAAAGCCCCGAGCGGATGGTGGCTCTGCCTGGCCCCCCACTCCGCCCCCGCGCCGGGGTCCTGCCAGCCGCCCGCCGCCTCCGCGGGTCCGGGGCGTCCCCCGCCGCGCCGCCCACCGCCACAGTTCCTGTCAAAATAGAAATTGCGCGGAGCCGGGGAGGAGGTCGGGGCGCAGCAAGTGCAAGTGTGGCAGGCGGGGAGGGGGCGCCGAGGAGGGGGCGGGCGCGCCGAGAGGCGACCGTAGACATCCGGGCCCTTTAGCCCCGTGCGCCCCCCGAGCGGGTGGCGCGGGCCGCGCGGGCGCCGGGCGCGGGGCGCGGGGCTGACAGCCGCGGCGCGGGAGGCGGGGCGCGAGGAGGGCGGAGGCGCGGCGCGGGGAGGGAGGAGCTGCCCGCGCGCCCGCCGCCGCCGCCGCCGCCGCCGCCGCCGCCGCTCGGCTCCACACCCGCCGGCGCAGCCCCGCCACGAGACTCTGACAGCGCGCGGCCCGCGCTGCTCGGGCGCACAGGCACGGACGGACCGCGGCGGCGGCGACGGAGGACGCGAGGACCGCGGCCCGGCGCCAAGTGCGGCAGGCGCGCGGGGCTGGTGGCGCGCAGAGGTGAGTGGCTTCGCGCGCCGGGCTCGGGCACCGGCGGCGAGGGTCACGGTCTCTCCCGCACCTCGGCCGCCGAGGCGGGTCAGGGGGTCGCGGGGCTCCCGGAGGGTGGCTCCGCATCGCCGACGCCGGCAAGCCGTGTCGGGGCTGTTGCTAGGAGGCCGGCGGTCCGCGCGCCCCGGGGCGCCGGCGGGGGCAGGGGCGCCCCCAGCGCGGCGGGCAGGAGGCGGGGGGCTGCGGTGGCTATTCAGGGGCTCCGTGCGGCAGCCATGCAACGAGAGGAGGCGGGAGGAGGAGGGAGGGAGGAGGGGAGAGCCAGCGGAGAGCGAGCCAGCGAGCGGGCGCCGCGCCTCCTGGCTGGCACCGCGGCCCGGAGCGAAGTGGCGCGCGGGGCTGGAGGGGAACTTCTGCGGACGCGTGCGGCCCGGGGCTCGGCGGCGCCTCCGGGCCGGGACGGGGCGGGCCCGTCGGCAGCCACAGGTGGTTCCTGCCAAAAGTTTTACCGCACTTCTGCCGGGAAGGCGCCGGAGCATTTTGGAGAGTGACGGTTTCCTGAGACTTCGGCACCCGCACCTCACACTGTCTCATCTTGAAGACGAGAAAGGGGGCTGGAAAGTCTGGGATCCCGCATCTCGCGACGCGGCTCCCGGGCTTCGTGGCCGTCCCTGCCCGGGAGTGGGGGGGCGCCCTTGTGGGGACCTCGGGGCTCCCGCGGCTGTCCTTTGGGAAGCCTCGCGAAATGGGCTCACGCGCGCCGTGCCTCGGTGCCTCGGGAAAGTTAGACTGAGGCCAGCCCGCTACCTGTCGCCCACACGGGGCAGCGCGGGGTCTCCTCCTAGGAACCGCGCTTGTCTTCGCTCCTGGCGTGCGTATCTCTTGCTCCTTTGAGATCGAATCGTCTCTGGCCGCTGTGCTGCTTTGTTATTCGGGCTGCTTGTCTGTTTCTTTAGGACGAGCCAAAGAAAAGGCAAAGCAGCCGCAACTCTCCTTTCCTTTGAAACCAGCTGTGGAGGTTCCTACCCAAACGTAGGCGAGGAGGGTCCAGGGCCGAGGGGAGCCCGGAGTCGGTTGTGTGTGCTCCCTGCCTGGGGAGCTTCACTGCATGCTTGGCAAGGCTCGGGCTGGGATGTCTGGGGTCTCTGAGACACAAAGAGGCTGAAGGTGGGAAGAGAGCACCCCTCCGAAGAGGAAGATGTGCCCTGGTCCGCTCTGGGAGAGAGGCTCTGGGAGAGAAGTCCAGCGGTTTGGCCGGCTTCCTCATTGGCCGGTTGTCGAATCCAGGGCATCGAGGTTAGAACCACCCGGGGAGGTCCGGCCTGGGCTGAAAGGAATCTTTATCCCCGGAGTGGGTTTGATACCCACCTGGTGCAAGTCTGCACAGAACTGCGTGAGAGGTGGTTGGAAACACTGAGTCCTTCATTCCCGCCGCCGCTCCCTAGTCCCCTAACCCCACGGAGTCCCTGAGCAGAAAGCGTGCCCTTTGCTTTAAAAAAGGTCACAGAATTTTGAAGCCGAAAGATGTCCTAGAGATATGAGGAACATTCATTTTACAGATGAGCAGACTCAGGCCCAAGGGAAAGTGACCTGTCACAGCGGTTAGAAACCCCGGGAGACTAGAAATGACATCAGCCTCCCAGACCAGGGTGGAGAGAGTTCCTTGGGCAAGGAAGGCCTTGTAGGGCCTGAGATCAGAAATGCCACCCACACCCCAAGCCGATCGCGGGCTCATTGTCTGGTACTTTCTGCATCCATGTTTGCCAGCTAATGTGGTATATATTTCCTGTCCTCTGCCCTTGGCTCAAAAAAGAAAAAAAAAATCAGGACTATCACTGAAGATTCCAGTCTGACTCTATTCCAACTTTTCCTGCTCCCTCATCACCCCAAATTCCTCAAACTCCTCTGGTAACATAATGCAGCTTGATTGGCCAAGATGAGTTTGCAGCTTGTCTCATTGTGAAGCACCCTCTTTCCGTAGGATGCCAGAACTCTGTTTTCCTGGTAATTAGGTTTTACAGATATTTTTGAAAGGGAGCCCAATTCTGGATCAATTACACTTGGACACAAATGTTGTGCTGTTGTGGATACCAAATGAGAAAGATGGGCTATTATCTGGGGGTGCTGGAATAAATGTTGTTATGAGTGTTTGACACAGCTATTAGACATCAATGAGTGGGTTTTCAGTAAATGTTTTTTACGCCGTATTTTATTGAGCAAACAAAGTGTCTTAATTAAAAAGAACTGGGAGTTGGCCACTTAGATTTTAGCCACTTGTTTCTTAGCAGTGTGTATGAGTGGGAAGGATTTGAATGGTAAACAGACTGATTGTTGAGAGAGCTGCCCCTCCCCAATCAAACTATTCTAGGGCAATGCTCATCCTTCGATATATATTGTCATGTACGTCCAGCAGAACCATATTAAATCAAACTAGGTGTGGGTGCGGCCTGTGTCGATCTGTATTAGTCAGAAGGGACTTGTGAGAGAGAATATTTTGTAAGTTTTATTGCTTTCAAGGGCATGCAGTATCAGGAATTCAAGGCTCACGCAATGCCACCGAGCAGAATTCTTCTGCTCTCGTGAGCAGATAAGAATCCGTGTCTCCCCAGCTGTGACTGGGGCTCCTGTAGATGAGACCAAGACCGGGCATCATCATGACAGTCCGGGGTTACATTTGGACAGTGTCTTTTCACTTTCATTGCATGCTAATGTCAGGGCCATCCCCAGCAGGTGCACAGTTCAGCCCAGCCGTTTGTCTGTCTTACGGACGGGGAAGCTGAGGCAGAGAGAGGAGAGGGTGTTATTCCTACACTTCATGGAGTGCATTAACGTACTCTGGGCCTTCAGCTCAGGGTTTTTCGGAGGTGCTTGGGGTAAGAGGCCGCCTGAACATATTGCCCACTACCCCTCTCCAAGCACTGCCATTGCAGAAGGGTGCAGAGGTGTGGTGGGGCTACAGTGACAATTCATGGGAGGCCACTCTCTCTGATGTTCCCCACCCCCGCAGTGGGTGAGCAGTTTCCTCCCTCTTATAGCAGGCTGTGGGAACTTGGGGGAGGAGGGACCAGCTGGCTGAGGCTGGGGCGGGGGTGTGGGATCTGTGCCTGTGTAGGGCTGAAGGAGTCCAGGCTATTTATAACCCCTCCTCTCCTCCTGGGAAGAAGAGACTCAAGGGTCTGGAACCATCCTCAGTGGTGACTTCTCCCCAGGGTAGCTGTGCCTCACTGGAAGAAAACCACCACCCATCTGCATGGTGGGTATTGTTGTGAACTCTGACCCGCATGGAGGGGTCCTGTGGGGCCTCTTGGAACCTCGGCTGCTCTGGGAGTTTTAAGATACAAAGATTTTCTAGAGCCAGTGTGTGCACTGTTTCTCAGGCTCTGACCCCGCCCCCCCTCCTTTACACAAAACGAGGCTTACCCCAGAAACCTCACAGGGCAGAACTTAAGAATCTGCAAAAGTGGGGGACTTGGCTTTTCTGAATAAGGCAATAATGATCTTTATGTGCGGGGAGATTCTGAAAGCGACGTAGCAGATATGGTTCGCCCTGACCATGAGCTGAAGCATTTCTGTGTGGTGCTGGCCAGGGAGGTGTGGGGCTTGCACGCAAACTCTCCCTCCTTGCCCACCCCTCCCCTGGACCCCTGTGGTCCCCCTCGCCTTGACCCTCTTCAGACCAACACCTGAGTCTTCTTTTGTCTTCAGGGAAGCGGTATCTGTCACGCCACTGGTTACAACCTCATCCCTGCGACTGGGCATATTTTCCCCCTGGGTTGGTGGAGGGAAGAATGAGGGTGGGTGGTGGAGGAAGCAAGCAAGGCACTGAGCTTGTCTCTCGGTTCAGCCCCTTGCAGTGAATTAATCCTCCCATCAGATCCATTTCAGGGGCTCGCGGCAGGTTTTGCCAGGGAGAGAAGACAAGCGGGGGGCCCTACGTGGAGAGGTGGGTGCCAGGCAGCCCCTGGCCGCGGGTGGTGCCTCCGGAACCTGGCCCGGGCATCACTTGCAGGGGGGTCTCGGGGGCGGGGCTTGTGTGTTGCTCGTCATCACACCCCCAGCACCCGGCGCCGGTCCTGGGCCCTGCAAATGTTTGCTGAGCGAGTGCTGGGGGGCACTGGTGGGTGGGTGGGTGGAGGGCGGTCAGGTTTGCTTCTTCATTGCCGCCAGCAGCACGCCTTGGCACGGGGAGGCCAAGGAGGCAGAGAATCGGGGTGTGCGTGAGAAGAGCCAGGTTTCCACAGGCATTTTGAGAGCCCTGGGCCAAGCTGATTGGCCATTTCACACGGCCAGAGATGCTGGGAGCAGCAGACAGCGATGGAATCTTTTTCTAGAAGGTGCCAAAGCCCAGTCCGACCTCACAGATCAAGCAGAGTGAGTTTCCTTTTGTCAGGCAGGTGGGCCACTCCTTTGCTTACTCTCTTGTGGGGACCCTGGGGTCCGGCCCCTGCCTGCCTCGGGGACTCCCTCCACTGCCTGTACTCCACCCTGCTGGATCTTCTTTGTTCTGCGAACACATCAAGCCCATGTGTTTCTCCTTGACTCTTCTTTTCATGTGGCGTGTCCTTCCCTTAGAGCTTTCCCCAGTTGCCCGCCATCCCCCCCCCGCCCCACCCCTTGTCATTCAGGTCCCAGCTGAAACAGCACCCCGTCTTACATTCTTCATAGCACCCACCTCTCTCTCGGATATACTCTTGATTTTCCTCTTGTCTCTGGCTTGTCTCTCCCTTTAGAACGTAAGCACCATGAGCGCAGGGACCTGGTCTGTTTTGCTCCCCATTGTGTCCTTGGCCCCAGAACAGCACCTGGTGTGTAGCAGTGCCCAAGGAGATAGATGGTGAGTGGGCCTGCCAGTGAGTGCCAGGGGTCTGTGAAGATGAACCATCCGGGGGCCCTGCCCTCTGATCTCTTCAGCCGATGGGCACAAAAACTTGCTCCCCTAGACTCTGATGGTGGCAGGAAGGGAAGATGGCATTCGCGAGACACAGGCCGGGAGGGCCATGGCCACCTGGCGTTAGCCCTGACTCGACAAGGCCGGCTGGCTCAGGCAGAGGGGTCTTCTTTGCGATGGTATGTGAGGGGTCCGGAGCCCTGGCAGCTGAGCCGCCTCCAGGCCTGGAGCTCCTCTGGCCGGCTTGGCTGCCACCTCTCTCTCTGTTTATTTACTTCTTTGGTGAGCGAGAGTTCCAAGCATAATGCCATCCTTGGAGAGTCAGGAATGTTGTGTTTTTCCACCAGCTCCATTCATTCGCAGTCTCCTCGGAACAGCTGTGGACAGCTGGCTGCCAGCGTGGATGGAGGGAGGGTTTCTCGTCAGGGCCAAGGGGTGCTCTCAGCCCTGCAGGAACGGGGGATTTCGTTTGTGTTTCGCACCCTGCTGGTTCCCAAACCCCACTGCCATGGTGCCTGTAAAAACAGATTCATGAGGAAATTAAAAAACTATTAGTGTTCAGTTTACCGCTTCTTTTCTGACTATGAAAGCAATGAGAGTCACGATAGAAACTTTGGAGAATATCGGAATGTGTAAACTTAAACCAAAAACTGTGACAACACCCTAATTTTGGTGCGTTTCCTTCTAGTCTTTTTTCCTGTTCCCACCAAAACCCACACGCATGTGTGTGCACGCACACACCCCCCCCCACACGTATAAATGTATCTTAAGATTAAATGCGGTTTTCTGAAACGTTTAAAACTCATGCCATCTCTTTTTTCAAAAATGTTTATTTATTTGTTTTGAGAGAGAGAGAGAGAGAGAAAGTGTGTGAGCAAGCGTGCAAACTGGGAGGGGCAGAGAGAGAGGGAGACAGAGCATCCCAAGCAAGCCCTGTGTTGTTAGTGCAGAGCCCCATGCAGGGCTCAATCCCAGGAACCATGAGATCATGAACCGAACTGAAATCAAGAGACTGACTCGTAACTGACAGAGCCACGCAGGTGTTCCAAATTCATGCCGTCTCTTTTTAATTTTTTTTAATGTTTATTTATTTTTGAGAGAGAGAGAGAGCGACAGTGTGTGAGCGGGGGTGGGCAGAGAGAGAGGGAGACACAGAATCCAAGGCAGGCCCCAGGCTCTGAGCTGTCAGCACAGAGCCCGACGCGGGGCTCGAACTCACGAACTGCAAGATCACAACCTGAGCCGAAGTCGGACGTTTAACCGACTGAGCCACCCCGGCACCCCTCATGCCATCTCTTAATAAACGGAAAGGTTTCTTCTCTTGGGAGTCTGAGCCATTCCCACCGTGAATCCCTGATACTTAGAAGAAAATGTATTTTCCACATTTCCCCACTGGCAGAGAAGATTTCAGTGAGCTTTACCTTCTACGTTTTAAATTAGGAAAACAGTCCCCACCCCCAACACATGGCCAAAGCACTTAGGAAGTTACTGCTCACTCCTTATCTCTCTCCATCACTGTGTGAAGAGAGACATCACCATATCTCCTTACTGAGCATTCTATCACATTTACCAACGCCATCATGTTCTATGGAAACATATTTTAATAGATGTGTAGCATTCCTTCAAATTACGTATCATACTTGATTTAACTATTACATGCCTGCAAAAAAACAGACCCAGTACCCATTCACTAATCATTCCTTGACCTAAAAGTAAAAATAGCAGGACAATCTTGAGAAGTAAGAGCCCACATCATTGGATTAGTGTGTTTAGGGCATGAATGTCTGGAGACAACCTTCGCTCCTTCTGGGGCCCAGGGGCTTTGTCACCATCACCGCCATGTTGCCAAGGCCTGGAAGAATGCCCACTGCACTCTAGGTGCTCAGGAAATATTTTGCTGAATGAAGGAAATGCAGAAGCCTTCCTGTGGGAGGAGAGACCATGATTGGGAAGATGAGGCCATGTCTGGCCATGTCAGGGCCTCTTTGGGGGGTGAGTTTGGCTGACAAGGGAGGGCAGGGCCCTGGGGGTGAAGGGGTGAGGAAGATCGTCACGTCCTGGGAAGCGGGAAAGGGCAACACGAGAAGCACTTCTCTGACTTACCAGTTTTGGGGGGTTTTTGGAGGAGGTGACGTTTAGGTGGAGTGTTGATATAAGGGGCTAGAGATGCTTAATTCCCTGGAGACAAGAGGGAGAGGGCACCCAGGCAGGAGAGCGGGCTGTGTGGAGCCTCAGAGTTGAGAGAACAAGTCTGTCAGCCCAGCATGAGGGGTGTAGCTCCACCAGGACCTGGAGGCCCTTCAAAATGGCGGCTCCTCATGAGCCCAGAACCCAGTTCCGGGGAGGATGGGCCCTCGTGGGTCACAGAGCTCCACCCTGCCTCCATGGCCGTACTGCAGGTGGGGACACCGAGGCCTCGAGAAGTTAAGGGACGGTGAGGAGCATGGGTTTTGGAGCTGATCAGACCTGAATCCTGTGGCTTGGCCACTTTTTCTGATCACGTTGGGCATGCTGCGTAACCTCTCAAAGCTCTAGTTTCCTCGTCTAGAAAATGTTGAACTCCAGATTCACGGGGTGGGTGGGGAAATGAGATGACACGATACAAAGACGCGGCAGGACTCCCGACAAAGACTGAGGCGTGTATAACGTGGAAGCCACTGTTATTCATGCGATTGTGAATTCGACTCCAAACCTGAAGGGAGCGGAGGGAAGGCGGGGGATTGGGGCCCCCAAACATCTAAGACTGTTTTCTTCCTCCTCCCCAAGCTACCACCATACTTCAAGGGGACAAAAATCCCGTCTACAGGAAAGATGACCATTGGGAAGCCACTGTTCATGAGGGTAGAATCAATGTCACGTGAGGGGTGCCAGAATCCCTCCCTCCGTCCCTCCCATGGAAGGGGAGATACGCTTGTGAAAATCACCCTGAGGCTTCAGAGGCTCGTTCTAGATGTCACTGGCGGGGGCACATTATTTACTCCTCAACTCCTGGACATGAGTTGGTCTTTAGAACAGAGACTGGCCACACAGAGAGTGGCACATGGGGCAGGTCAGTTCTGCTGACTGGGAGCTAAATGGGTAACAGCACATGACCTGGAGCGGGGCAGCCTGGTAAAAATATAGCGTGGGTCATCTATGTCATTTTAAGTTTCCCAGTAGCCACATTAAAAAAAAAGAAAAAGTAAAAGGAAGCAGAAGTAAAAAGTGAAAAGGAAATGCATTTAGTTTAACCCAATATATCCAAGTGTCACCATTTCTCCATGTGCCCCTTGTCCCATTGCAGGTGCTCAGCGGTCCCCCGGGTCAGCGCAGCCAGCCTGAGGCCCGGGTCAGGTGGGCCGGTCTGGGGGGGCTGGTGTTACGGGGTGGGGCGGGGGAAGACAGCTGGGTCTCTGGGCAGGAACGAGTGAAAGCCAGTACCTTAGGGAAGAAGCAAAGGCTTGCGGGGCCTGACTTTTGTCCTGGCCCAATGGCGGGTGTGTTGTGTATGCCTGAGGGAGCCTTCCCACCCGTACGGGCCTCAGTTTCTCCATCTGTAAAATGAGTTGGCATTACCTCCAAGAACCATTCTTGGCTCTCATTTCTTAAGAGAAAGCCATGGAAAACAGACTCAGCCACTTCCTAACTTGGAAGAGGTTGGAGATGCGGCTTGGAGAGAAAGTTTGGGCGGCAGAGAGATTGTCCAGGCCCCACATTTTCAAGTACGTGGTAGAAAGTTCTGTCTGGAGAATTTAGAGAGACACGTAAGCCTCCCTAGCAATGGCCAATATCCTCTCACCACCATTACGTTGCCTTTATTTAAAAGTATGTTCTGGGGACGGAGGGAGCTGAGTGCTAATTATCATTTGTAAAAAGCTACGTATTTTCCTTGTCTTTAAATCCTGAAGCGGCTTCTTGTTCCTGGGTCATCCCAGATGGCTGTGAATGGCAGGCATAAAAGAGGGGAGGGGCCCGCAGGAAACATTAGAACAAAAAAGGAAATCTTCCAGCTCTGTCATCAACGGGCACTCGGCCTGTCCAGAGAGGATGTGGGAAGAGGGAGGAAAAAGGCAGCAGGTGTGTTTGGAGGGAAGGGTGTGTCCGCAAATGTATTTTAAGCTCCCGAAGTTAGACACATTGGTTTTATTGCACTCTGGCGAGGAGGGATTTGAGGTTTTTATCGCCCTGCCCCAGACAGACTCTCTTTCTCTTTTTAAAGGAGTGTCTCTTCTTGTTAAATTAGACGCTCATCAAGTGACTAGGTGTATCTACCTGAGGACCTCTGATTCCCACACGGGGAAGGGGCCTGCCTGCTTTAAGGGCTGGTCCAAACACTTCCATTCACGAATGAGGAGACGGAGGGTCAGAGAGGCCCCAGCGCCCTCTGGTTGCCTGTCAAGGCCGCAGAGGTGGCCACGGCTGCCGGGGCATCGTTTCTGCCACGCAGGGCTTCCTCCCCAGATTTCGTCTCCTCCACAGTTTACAGATGACTCAACAGGCTGCCGTGAACCATTTTTTTAAATGAGGATTTCTCTTGTATGTTTTCCTAAACTAGATTTTTTATTACTTTTCCACACATTGTTTGCCTTGAATTTTTAATTTAATTTTTGCGAATAGGTCAATACTTACATGGTTTAACATTCAAAAGGTACAAAAGGGTATTCAAAACGAAACATCTTTCTCTCTCCTCGTCTCTCGGTCCCCTTACTTTGAGGCAACTGCTGTCACTGGTCTCTTCAGCGTAAAGACACGTTGCGAACATACAAGAAAGTATGTATACACGTGTGCAGGTATACGTACACATGTGTCTGTATTTTTGAAGGTTTTTACCCAAATGGAAGCATACCACACACCCTATATTTCACTTTACATTTTCCACCGAACACAAAATCTTGGGCGCATCTGACTCTCCGACTATAAGGAACTTCTTCGTTGTTTTTTGCTTGTTTGTTTCCACTACATAGATTCCATTGTGTGGGTATTCCTTGACTCAGTGAACCAGCCCCTTAGAGTTAGAGATTTTAGATGTTTCCAGTCTTTTGCTTATATAATACTCTGGGTTTAAAAAAATTTTTTTTTTACATTTATTTATTTTTGATAGAGAGAGACAGAGCATAAGTGGGGGAGGGGCAGAGAGAGGGGGAGACACAGAATTCGAAGCAGGCTCCAGGCTCTGAGCTGTCAGCACAGAGCCTGACGTGGGGCTCGAACCCACAAACCATGAGATCATGACCTGAGCTGAAGTTAGATGCTCAACCGACTGAGCCACCCAGGCGCCCCTATAATACTCTTGGTTTTTACCCAATGATTTTTGTTACGAAAGCAATCCTTGAGTTTTCTATCGACACATTGACAGCATTTTAAATTTGCTGATTTATTGTTCGCAAAATAGAGAATAAAATTTCAAAGAATAAAGTTGCTTGCCTGTTTGAGGGTTAAGAGGAGAATAGACAAGTTTTTGCATTGAACTTTCTGGAAAATGAGTTAGTTGCCTTGTCGGCAGTCGTGTATTAAACCCGTGTTTCTGGAGTTCCTACTATGTGCTGGGCAGGTGGTGGGGGAGGGGGAGGTACGGGGTGCCCGGGAGGGGGCTCTGGGCGGACTGGCTGTGTGCGAGCAGCAAGGCTTTCTGACCACAGCTTGGGACGTCATGTCCCTGATTCCTCTCTGCTGCCTCTCTCAGCCACTGCCCATCTGTTCAGATTCCAGAACCCCTATTCTTACGCTTCACTTAAATGGACACTGAGTTTCCTGGAGAGTATTCAGGGAGGGATGTAAAGAGATGGTGTAAGTTTCAACATGACCTGTGTCATGCTCGTTGAAGAAGTGTCCCCTCGGCAGGAAGGCCTGGGTAGGACGCAGGAGGAAATCCATTTTGTTAAGGGGGGGTCAGGCTTAACTTCCAAGCTGTTAACTCCCAAGTTAAGGGTCAGCAGATCTTAACTCACAAGGTGTTTATCCCCTCTGTCCAGTTTGTTTGTTTGTTTGTTGGTTTGTTTATTGTTTAGTTTGACCTGCTTTAGCTCAGTTCTGGTATGCTTCAGGGGATGTCATCCTGTTGACCTTTGCGTTAAACAATAAGAATTTGGGAAGAAATAATCCACTTCCTATCAATGATTAGAAACATGTATTTCAGTCTAGAAGCAAACTGGGAGGATTTTTAAATTTCATTTATTTTTTTAATTTACATCCAAGTTAGTTAGCATCTAGTGCAACAAGGATTTCAGGAAGAGATTCCTTAATGCCCCTTCCCCATTTAGCCCAGCCCCCCTCCCACAACCCCTCCAGCAACCCTCTGTTTGTTCTCCATATTTAAGAGTCTCTTATGTTTTTGTCCCCCTCCCTGCTTTTATATTATTTTTGCCTCCCTTCCCTTATGTTCATCTGTTTTGTCTCTTAAAGTCCTCATATGAGTGAAGTCATATGATATTTGTCTTTCGCTAATTTCACTTAGCATAATACCCTCCAGTTCCATCCACATAGTTGCAAATGGCAAGACTTCATTCTTTTTGATTGCCAAGTAATACTCCATTGTATATATATACCACATCTTTATCCATTCATCCATCAATGGACATTTGGGCTCTTTCCATACTTTGGCTATTGTTGATAGTGCTGCTATAAACATCGGGGTGCATGTGTCCCTTCAAAACAGCACACCTGTCTCCCTTGGATAAATGCCTAGTAGTGCAATTGCTGGGTCGTAGGCGAGTTCTATTTTTAGTTTTTTGAGGAACCTCCCTCCTGTTTTCCAGAGTGGCTGCACCAGTTTGCATTCCCACCAACAATGCAAAAGAGATCCTCTCTCTCCGCATCCTCGCCAACATCTGTCGTTGCCTGAGTTGTTCATGTTAGCCATTCTGACAGGTGTGAGGTGGTATCTCATTGTGGTTTTGATTTGTATTTTCCAACTGGGAGGATTTTTTACTCATTGACCAATATCTGTTTCCTATGGCATTTTAGGAAATTGCTTTTTTGGGAGCTACTTAAAACACTGTTGTAAAAATGCAACTACCAGCACATAGGAATACCAGGTCACTAAAATCCCAGAGGTGTGCCTTTACCCATGTCTTAGAATTCTGTAGATGGATGGTTCTCTATTTCAACTTCTATGAGAACCACTTGCTCATGACTTTGTGGTTCATGAGAATTCGTCAAGGATGAGAATTCGTCTCTTGTTATCCTCTGTGTGATGTGGGCCAAACAATACGTGTTGTTGGGGTGATGCATGGACAGAAACAGAAGAAAGGATTTGGGGGGGCTAGGAAATTCTGTGCAATGGTTAGGTGGTGAGATGTTCTGGAGAGATTCAAGGACCCCATTCCAAGGCCTATGTTTGCATAAGCTTCCCCCAGAGGATTTATACCCATCTTTGTAACCTCAAGGTTTCTCTGACCTAGTACTGATTTACAAATAAATACAAACCACTTGAACAAAAAAGCCTGCCTGTTATTTTCCTGACCATTGGTATCTGTGACTTAGGAATCTGTGCCATGATGAAGCATTATTCGATTCAAAACTCAGCGGATGAACTGATGTCCATCTCAGGTTCCTTGCTTCTACTTTGCAAAATATAGAAAGCTCCCCGAGGGAAGGAAGTGCCTCCCATTTCTGGCTGCCCTCTGATGTTAGATGTGCTTGTGCCCATTCTGCAGATCATCTGCCAAATCAGACTTCAGCTGGTTTCCAAAACTCAGAAACTGTGTGCACAGGCCGGGTCGTACAGAAGAGAAAGCGGAGGGCAAAACCCCCCTCGCTGTCCTGCCAGCCATTGGAAGATCGGGGAGTATGAGCTTGCCTTTGTCTACCTGGAGCCCTGGATATTTTCTTAAACTGCTTTTGACGGGGGTGGGGGTTGAGAGGAACGTTGTAAAAGTGAATTATCTGATAAAGTAACATTTCTGCTTACATTATGGAAAACTAAATCACACTGTGTTCTGTCTTCGTTGCTTTGCCAGAAATTTCTCATGACAGATTCTGATGCACCAGACCGAGCCACCTGGCTGAGCGGCACCTATTTGCAGAAGTCATTAAAAGCCATTGTTTAACTAAAGGCTTTTCTTTTCCTTCCTTACAATTTTCAAGACCCTGCATTTGCACAGACCTGACTCAGCAACATTCTATTTTGGGAATTTGTTACCTCTTTCTCAGATTCTGGACTGCGGTTGCCTAGTTTTCTGCTCTTTGCTCAGGAATGGCCATTGCATAGATTTTGGCTGCAGGTCTGAAGTAGTGTCACCACAAAAGGACACATCTTTGTACTAGGACCCTGCCCCGGCCACCAAGTACCTGGATGACCTAGTTCCCCTTCTTGCCTGCCTCTCGGACAATGTAACATTTTCACCATTGTAAATTGTTACATTGTAGCCATTTGACAGAGGGTAAAGCCTTTCAATAGGACTATGTGGTTGCCTGTACACACACACACACACACACACACACCCCTTCTCTCCTCTTCTCTTTCTCTCTCTCCTTCCCTCCTTAAATGGGATCATAAGTGGTAAACACCGGGTATAGTGGCTGTCACAGAGCCCAGACCTTAATAAATATTATCAACTACGACTAATAGTATCATATCATGTTCAAAAGGAAACTATAGCCCCACGTTCCTTTGTGGCCACGCTTGAGTTTCAGAAAGCTCTCTTAGCCTAGTGACCCATTCTGTTGTTGTTGTTGTTGTTGTTTTTTTTTTCATACTCCATCCATACACACACAGCACATTAAGAGTCTGTTCATTCTTGGGATGTGTGCAAAATTCCAATTCCTGTCAAGAGAATTTATGTGTGGTTTTAGAGGGGATAATCGACCAGTTAGTATGTGCGCATGGATTTTATACACACATGCGTTGCCGTTTACAGCACACATTATAACATCTTCAGTCTCTGCCAAGAATGTGTATTTCTTAGCCCTGTGCATTTGCATATTATGGGTTCATAATTTCAAATAGCTGTAAAGATCTCTACAGAAAAATGTAGTCACTGTACTCTGATGTTCTAAATCTCAATGCAGTAGTAGAACTTGGCTAATTTTTGCCCTTGCTAATGTACCAGCTCCATAATTTTTACACACACACACACACACACACACACACACACACACACACACACCCCTCTGACTTTAGCTTACTTCTAAGCAAGGATTTACTAGCTGGGAGCTGAGTTATGCTGCCTGTCCCCCAGACTTCATTACCTTCTCGGAATATATCATACACACGGCACAATATACTGTGGTCTTATTACAGATGATTACAAAGAAAAGGTTTGTCAAACTAAATGAACCCACTGCATCTGATTTTTTCCTGGCTTGGGTCCCTTGCTTCCCACGCTCACCCCCGGCCTGAGGCTTCAGTCATCTGCCATGCCTCTGGTGTAGCTCAGCAACTTGACTCGCTCATCACAGATTGCTGTCTCACTCTAACATCACCAGAAAATCCAGCCACCCACACCCCACCCTCTAATCAATCATTAGAGCACTTGCCACTGGCAGTGCTCGATTTGACCAAACAAAATAGAGCAGCAGGAAGAAAAGTAACCTAGACATTTTCAAGATCTCACAGGTATAAGTCTCCTGAATTTTAAAACTAGTCAGATGGGAGATTTTCTTTTTGAAGTTCAGAACAACATCAACAAAAAAAGGATGCCAAGTTGAAGTCTGTTCTACCCTGTTTAAGTGTAAGGAGTAGTAAATACCCAGACTGTAAAAGTCTGCAAATGTGATGGATGCTGTGGAAATACTGCCAAAATCCACAGTTGCAAGGCTAACCTGGGGGTTGCTGGCCCGGAGAGACCAGGCCAGGGCTGGGAAGGGGTTCTAGTGGCTTCTTCATTGTGTGGTCTCCTTTGCTCTTTCGATGTCCCATCAGAAAGTAAATGCTGCCAAGGGCGCCCTGAAGATTGCGAACTGTATGCCTTTGGGGGTATCTGGGAGGGTCCCTGCTTCCCGAAGGCGAAGGAATATCGCTCTTCTGGCTGCCGAAGCGGCAGCCGTCCGTTGACTCAGATGCCTGTTGTTGCTGACCTCGGGATGCCTTTCAGGTTCTGCCCGGGTTCTGAGCATTTGTGTTAGTCCTGCGTGTGTGCGCGCGCGCGCGCGCGCGTGTGTGTGTGTGTGTGTGTGATCATCTCAAAAGTGTCTGGACCAGCGTCCCCTTAGCTGAATTGCAGAAAAATCAACTGAACACTTTACATTTAAAAAATTATTTTTAAGGAACGTTTTTAACTGCTTTATCAAAGTATAATTTACACGCCATAGGATTCAGTTTGTTTTAGGTTCGCAATTCGGTGATTAATTTTTAACGACATATATATTAAGTTAATATGTATATGTCAAGAAAGGGGGGTGTCAGTGAGGTCCAGACTGAAGGGGGAGGAAAAGGGAAAGGATTCTTTTTGTCCCACACAGCCCACGCAGGGATGTTCTCTCACTCCGCTCTCTGTGCCGAAGGGAGTCACGTGGGCAGGAAGTGTGGTGGTCGGAGCAGGCCCATGGGGTGGTGGGGGACAGAGTCTAGGAGGGCACCCCCACCTTGATTCCACAAGGTCCTGCCCTGGCAGGTGGGGCTCTTCAGCTTTTGGACAACAACCGTTCCTCCCTGGTCATGCACAGTCCACAAACGCCAAGGTATTGTCACATCAAAAGCATATTCATTAGCGCATTTGGCCAAAACCATTTCCTGTTCTTGCTAACAGAACAGGATTGCTGCAGTGGATTTCTGAGGTCATCTGGGCCCATCCCCCTGTAGATGCACAACCAAATATCATCCTGGAGCTCAAGTAAGTGACCCAGGGACACTCTTCTTCGGCGTGGAGCTGGGACTGGATCCGGGTCGCCTGCCTGTGTAGTCCAGGGGCAGGGCCTTGTCATCGCTGCCCTGCTGGAATGGCCTCACGTGCACCACCCAGGAGACGTGGGCAGAAAGGCAAGATGGAGGTCCTCAAAGGCCCATCTGTCTCCTTACAGGGGTCCAGTGTAGCAGCTCCCCAGCCCGGCTCCAGGGCGCCTCCTTGCTAGTTAAAACACTCTCAGTAAGGACACTGCGCTCCCCCTTAAGAAAAAAACTGATTTTTAAGCGATTCTCGTCAACTAGCAACCCTAAAAGGAGTGGGGATCAAGTGAAGAACTCCAAAACTTAGCTCCTTATTCCCAAAGCAGCGATCCTTTGATTATACCTGACAACTCCAAGCAAGAAATCAGGCCAAACAGAGAAACACGGCCATAGCTGCATGCTCTCGGACTTCTGTGCAGAAACCACTATTTAAAATCCTGGTTGCATTCTGTTGGTGTGTGTGTGTGTGTGTGTCTGTGAAAAAGTTCTGAAAAAGCTATATTTTGGGATAAAAAAGAGCGTTTCATCTTGAAGAATTCAAAGCTTTGAAAAAAAAAAAGGTTAGTGAAGAAACCAATTGTATGTAGATGCAAGTACTTAATAGACACCCAATGTATGGGGGAAAGGGAAGATCTTATGCTTTGAAAGGGGAACAGCCTTTCCTCTGATCCAAGGGCTCATCATAGGGAATTCTCCCTGCTGGGATGCTTACTTCGAAGGCCTTTTCTTTCAGCCTTTGCCAGCTGGTGTGGAGCAGAAAGCCAACTAATGGGGCAGAAAGCCAAGCTCTCCCTTGTGCTGGGAGCCAGAGCGGGAGAAGTAGGTAGACAGCCTACCCTGAACACAGGAGCGAAGTGGTGACAGTAAAACAGTGGCAGTTACAGCCGGAACAGTTGAACGCTTGAGCCAGTAGGAGCTAGATGGGCAAGAAGGTTCTCTCACTGGGGTCTTCAGACCAGCAACATCAGCATCTCCTGGGAACCTCTGAGAAATGCAGATGATCAGGCCCTTCCCTACTGAGATACCCGGAACCAGAAGCTCTAGGGATGGACCCAGTGAGCTGTAGTGTAATGAGCCTTCCTGGAGGTTCTGACGAACTCACACGTTTCAGAGCCTTGGCTGTAGACAGAATGGGGGTTATGTTAGGCCATGATTCATCGATAACAGATGGGGGTCAGAGTATCGATTCTGTATTGTTTTTAGGAATGTGCTAATTCATTAACATGTCTCGTCAATTTAATAAAAGAATTTTTCCTATAGAAAAATTTCTTATAATTCCTATAGAATATATAGTTGACTGAATTGCTTATCAAAAATCCAGTGAGGGGCGCCTGGGTGGCGCAGTCGGTTAAGCGTCCGACTTCAGCCAGGTCACGATCTCGCGGTCCGTGAGTTCGAGCCCCGCGTCGGGCTCTGGGCTGATGGCTCGGAGCCTGGAGCCTGTTTCCGATTCTGTGTCTCCCTCTCTCTCTGCCCCTCCCCCGTTCATGCTCTGTCTCTCTCTGTCCCAAAAATAAATAAATGCTGAAAAAAAAAATTAAAAAAAAAATCCAGTGAGTTGGATATTATATGGTGGCCCTTGAACACAGTTTTGAACTGTGCAGGTGCACTTACAGGCAGGGTTTTTTTGTTTTTTGTTTTGATAAATATAGTACAGCACTGTAAAGGTATTATTTAAGATGATTTTCCTAATAACATTTTCTTTTCCTCGCTTATTTTAGCGTTGTTAATCAACTGTTTATATTATTGCTAAGACTTTTGGAACAGGAGGCTGTTAGTTAAGCTTTTTGGGGAATCAAAAGTTATATGTGGGTTTTTGACCGCATGGGGGGGGTTGGCACGCCTAACTACTGGTGTTGTTCAAGAGTCTACTGTTTTGCATTAGAACATGTTAAGCCTAAAATATTTCCATGCGTTTGTAATAAGGTCTTTTAACAGGTGCTTCAAAAAACAAAACAAACAAAAAGTAAAAAGTATACTCAGAGCATAACAGAGGCCCGAGGATGGGACCCACTGGCTCTAGCTCCTGGCTGCGCCTCTTACCGGCAGTGGGGAATTGAGCATATTGAGCATATCTAAGATTTTTGAGCCTCCTTTTTCTTGTTGAGTAAAACCAGGCTACAAACGACCTGCTTCATGGAGTTCTTGAGCATCCATGAGACTGAGAAGTGCCACCTAGCCAGAGTCCAGCTCAGAGAACGTCCCTTCCCCCGGGGCCGCCTCCGCCCTGAGGGCCCTGCCAGTCTGTGGCGGCGGTCCCCTAGGTGGCCGTGGTTTTGCTTGTCTGGAACAGAGGTAGCGCTGGAGGGGATTTTGGTGAACCGGCCCGCTCACTCCATTCTTATAGATGAAGAAGAAGATGGGCTCTCTCACCCACGCCGTTCGTCAGTTTGTCCTCACACATGTGACCCTGCACCACATGAAGGTGAATGTGAGAGCCAGAGAAAGGCTCCTTTGTTCATCGCAGAGGCCTCAGGACAGAGAAGGGACCCCAGAGGCGGCCTGTTCTTGCATGGTTTGCCACTCAGTGCGCCTCGGTTTCCCCCTGTAGGGAGAGCACAGCTCCCAGGGAGATGTAGAGGCAGTGCCTTTTGGAGACAGGCATATGCATGGCGTAGCTGCCCCCTGCCAGGGCTGGCCCACCTTGGAGAAGGTGGAGTGTGGGTCTTATTCTGCCAGTGGAGCAGTGGAGGCCCTAAAAGAGCAGACCCCGGGGGGTGGGGAGGGGCTTGGAATTTACTCTGAACGTGAAGCTGTTGGAAGATTTTAAGTAGGTGAGCGATATGCTGTGATTACAGGTTTTAAATTTTTTTTTTTTTAACATTTATTTATTTTTGAGACAGAGAGAGACACAGCATGAACGGGGGAGGGGCAGAGAGAGGGAGACACAGAATCGGAAACAGGCTCTAGGCTCTGAGCTGTCAGCCCAGAGCCCGACGCGGGGCTCAAACTCACGGACCGCGAGATCGTGACCTGAGCTGAAGTCGGACGCTTAACCGACTGCGCCACCCAGGCGCCCCTGTGATTACAGGTTTTAAACAACCACCAGCAGCTATAAAATATTGGCCTCTAAGTGTTACCTCTGGGGCTGTGACGGGATGGTGGTGGTGGGGCTTTGACTTTGCATTCTATTTATTATTCTTTGTTGCTGTTTGTGTGATTTTGACCGTGCCTTTTATTCTGTGTGTGTGTGTGTGTGTGTGTGAAAAACTAATTAAAAAATGAAGTACTTTTCTAGACCAAAGACAAATAAATTCTGTGGAGAATATGTAGTACTTTGGAAAAAAATGATCAAAGCGAATTGCTCAACAAAAAAGGACACGGTGGTTTTGGTATGATTCCATTCTGATAGAAATGGATCTATGTGTAGAGACGCTCTGGAGTAAGTGAATATTACAATAAGTTTAAGATTAAAATTTTCTTGTTCTAGCCTCTCTGCGCTTTCCAGTTTTTTTTTTCTAGTATGGACATAAATTACTTCTGTAGTTAGAAAAAAAAATAATTACTGCTTTTAATTAAAACAGAAGGGGCACCTGGGTGGCGCAGTCGGTTAAGCGTCCGACTTCAGCCAGGTCACGATCTCGCGGTCCGTGGGTTCGAGCCCCGCGTCGGGCTCTGGGCTGATGGCTCGGAGCCTGGAGCCTGTTTCCGATTCTGTGTCTCCCTCTCTCTCTGCCTCTCCCCCGTTCATGCTCTGTCTCTCTCTGTCCCAAAAATAAATAAACGTTGAAAAAAAAAATTAAAAAAAAAAAAAAAACAGAAAAGAGCACTGGTATCTTTGGACAACCCAGCCAACGCTCTTTGATCTGGGCTCCCAGTCCAGGCCTTGTGGCTTCCTGTGGACGTCCCTAGTTTTATCGAGCATCAGTGATGGGACCTTTAAATACACGAAGAATGTGTTTCTGTTGGGGCTCTTCTGACTGCAGCTCACTAAGCATAGGGCATACCCACAGGTGGAGAAGGGACTCCAGAGAGACCTGCAAATCAATAAACAGATAATTCACTCATTTGGCCATTCATCCAAAAATTTGTATCAAGTCCCATCTGTGTGTCGGGTACCGTCCTGGGCTCGGCAGATTCGATAAGGCATTAAGGAGCATGATTGCTTGCTTCTCCTCTGAGCTCTCTCCTTTTTGGTATGGATCCAGTTCTTCTATTTTCAGTAGGAGAGAGCCTCACTGCACTTGAATGTGCCTCCAGCAGGCCTCTTGAGGCCGGGGTTTGGACCTAGGGTGGCCTGGATGGGGGCGAGGCTATAAGCCCACTCGGGGGAATACGCAGAGGCATCCCGACCCTCCCTACCATTCATTGATTTTTCCTAAGCCAGGCACTGTGCTAAGCGCTCACACATATTTTTAATCTTTGCAACAACCCTTTAGATTCGAGAAAACCCAGCATCAGAAGTCAAGGGGCTGGCTCGGGATCGCACGGCTAGGATTAAGCCCCAGAATTAGGAATTGAGCCCACGTCTTTTTCATCTGTCTTAGTCCCGGTGTCCCTACCCTGCCCTTCTATGACCCATTCTACAGAGGTGGTCCAGACCCTCAAGTGCTTGCAGGGTCCTCGGGCAGGCCCACAACACATACATGCGTGCGTGCACACACAGAGAAACAGTTAAAAGGCACTGGGCATCATCACTGTATGAGTAAATGGCAAAATACGTGTTTGCAGCATGCCGCGTTAGCCTGCTACTGTTAGCCTCAAGCCTGCACATCAGTTCAGACCACAGGGCAATTATTTAGAAAGTATGATGACTCAGACAGGGTTGGGCCGAAGTGTAACTTGGTCCAAATAAAGCCTGGAAGCAGGGGGAGGCCAAATAAGCCCCATAAACAAGACAAGAGAGTGCAAGCCTTGAACTCTAGGGGAACATAGTTTTAGGTACCTTTGTGCCCCTCCGAGCAATCCTTCATCCCTGCCTGTTCGAGATCAGTTAGTCCAATCCTTCCATGAGAGATGGTGTAAGTTGCTCAAGTGCCTCATCCCTCTAGTAGCAACTTCTAGATCAGTATTTGTCTGTCTACATGAAATTAGATCTTTTCAAATCAGTTTGCTAAAGCCGGCTTCTCTCGGATTTCCCGGTGTAGAAAAGAAAGCAATACAACCACTGCTGTGTTTTGCAAACACTTAAACAAATCAGCCACAGTGTATTCTGCTCTTTATATGTGCCCAACGCACTGCTAGGTGCTGTGGGGACGTCTGGGACAAGATAGGGTACCTGACCTTAAGGAAAATATTCCCTTGGGGCACCTGGGTGGCTTAGTTGGTTAAGCGACCGACTCTTGATATCAGATCTCATGGTTGTGAGATCAAGCCCTGAGTCAGGCTCCTTGCTGAGCGTGGAGCATGCTGGGGATTCTCTCTCCCTCTCTCGCTGCCCCTCTCCCACCCTCTCTCTCTCTCAAATAAGTAAACATTTTTCAAAAAAGAAATATAGTCCCTCATCGGGGAGAAGGCGTGAATGTCCGTTAAAACAAGATGAAAAAGAAAATACGAGACAGCATCGAAATTAGGTGGCAAACTGGTATAGATGTTCAGAAGGGGGACCGCATGGAGGGTGGGAGAATGAGGGCAGCTCTGTGGCTGAGGTGGGTTTTGAAGCATGGTTAGGATTTTGATGGGCAGGAGGAAACAGTCTTATTAAGCAAGACTGCATAGCTGATTAGACCAGGGTCCAGAGTGCAAACCATGCTTTCTTTCTCGCTTTGCCAAGCGGTGCTGCTTATGATATCATGCTCTCAGCTGGCGTGTCACTTCTGTCTGACTAAGGTGCCCTGCTTGTTCGTGTGCAGGCCCGTAACCTCTTCCTGCCGCCCCTGCCTCTCCGGCCCATCTCCCTGCTTGTCTGTCTGGCTCAAAGAAGGGCAGAGGCAAAGCCAAGAAGGTCAGACCCAACTGTTTGGCAGCTTCCCGAAGTTCAGGCAAGAAATTGAGTGGACGAGGCGGCTGGCCATACAGTGATGCTACCGTGAGACCTGAGAGCTGGGTGTGGATTTCAGGCCACCTAGTTTTCCAGCTTTCTCCATTACAGCTGCCTCTTAGAAATAAAACCCCATTTGTCTTGAGCATCGATTAAAACGGAGGCTGGCTTGGTGGGTTGGTGCAATACATTTCATACTGGTCTCCTCCTCTCTAACCTAACCAGTGGGTCTTCCTGGAATGCTGTTTGGCTCACCGTACCTTTCTACCGAAAGACCTCCAGTGAGTACAGATTTGTGACCCCCAAATTTACTCTTGACCAAGCCCTTGAGTCTCATCATCTCTGCATCTTTGCATACCCTGACCCCGGCTACTTTGCTGTCCCTGAACATGACAGGGCATTTCATTACAGCTTGTCAGCCCGCACGTGAGTGTTGCTCCCGAAGGTTCTTTACTTAGTGCTCCTCTAGTGAAAGGCAGCTCATCTTTTCAAATCCACCGTACATGCCTCCCACTCCAAGAAGACTTCTTGGATCATCCCGCCGGAACGAATTGCTCCCACAGCACTGTGGACTGAAAAAGGAGAGAGACGAGGGAGAAGGTGCATGCTGGGCGTCTGGGAGGACTTAGAAGGTGTGGCAAAGCGAGGCTCCAGAGAAGTGTGGGGGAACCGCTTGGGGGGAGTGGGGGAGAAAGAGCGCCTTGAGAAATGTCTCTGTGGGTTATCACGTGATGTCTGATGACATTCAAAGCAAGACAGGACTGGAATCTCTTACCGGTCGCTGTAGGTTGCTGCACTCTGCATCTTTGTTTAGGGTCCTCGTGGAGACTGGGTGATGTGGGGCGCCTGGCTGCATTCAGGTGACCAACTGCACTGTCCCAGCACGTCTACACACAAGCCTTACTTCGTCACCCTACACCCAGGGTTCTTTTGTATCTTGCCTGCTCCTCTGTGACCTGGGTTTTCCAGAAGAGCTCTGATTGGCGGTTTGGAAAATCTGGTGACTGAGGGTACACTCTGCAGCTTATATTGCGTTCCCCTCTGCGGGAGGCGCGAGTGCTTTTCTGTTTGCATCCACTGCACTAGCTAGGGTAAACACTTGTTGAGGGGATGGGAGGAATGGGCTTTGACTCCAAGTCCGCCTGGTTGCTGGGTTGGCCCAAATTCGTCCCCTGTGGACTCTCCGCACTCGCCCTCTGCCCGTCCCTCCATCTCTTCTTCCCGCCTTTCAGTGTCCAGCCCAGAAGAGTCTTGCTGTTGGTGGTGGCGGGGGCAGGGTTTCTTGATCGAGCCCGCCGGCACTGATTGTCCGCAGGGTGGATGGAGGAGCCCTCTCAGTCACAGTTCAGCCACAGTACGTCAACCAGAGAGAACCACCTCTGCTTAGGAGGAGACGCTCCTTCCCGATTGCATCAGACAGGGGCTGGGATGGCAGGAATCGTGGGCCAGGAGTCAGAAACAGAGGGGCTAGGTCTCTTCGATCCCTGCCTTCCGGTTCAGGCCTCACGTGAATCTGTGACTCGATCACAAGGGGTTAAAAAGAGTGCATCTGGGGGACTGGTGGGGGGGCAGAGACAGTCTCCTCCTCGTGCACGCAGGGGAGCTGAAAGGCCACTTTGAGGGGGCTCTGTAGAGACACATGGGTCCTGCCACACTGGCTGCCTGCAGTGTAGCCGTGTGGGCCGGCGAGGAGCGAGGAGCAAAGCAGCGCTGTGCAGGCCTGAAACCACAAATCACGACTCTGCAAATATCGAGGGTTTCCTGTGTGTTTCTGAACTGCTAGCTGGAAGAGGTTAAAGGGACTTTTTGTATGCTTCAGTTGCTTCTATATGTGGTCCGTCTCTGCCTTTCTACCTTCCACTCCCAATGGTAAGTGTTTTCTGGGCCAGGCTGCCTTTGTGTAGGGCACAAAGCGCATGCATTTGGAATGGTAATGGGGGTGATTTTGTATGGGGCCATCCGTCCTCCCTGGCTGTACCCCAAGATGGGATCTGTAGCTGCTGGGCTGTGCAAAACCAGTTGGCCAGGACGGGCACTGAAACCCTGACCTTAGTTCCTCGTCACGGGTGTTCTAATCTCTGACCCCCATCAGCCGCGACAGATGTCGCCGGAGGCTTCTTGACTGCCACACAACGTAGAGCCTTACCTACTCAGCAAAGGAAGTGGGTGCATTTGATATGGCAGCCGGGGTGTGAGTTACATCCAGCACCATGACTTATCCGCCAACTGTCTCTTGTGCCACATCTTCCTCGCTTTCCTTCCCAGCTTCCTGACCACACCCTTTAGTTTCCAGCAGCTTCTCTTCTGGGGGTGTGGCAGCCGGGAGCCGGGGACAGTGCTCTTACCTGCTAAAGCCTCGCCTGTAGTATTTTCAATGTCCCTGTTCCCAGAGTGGTGGGAGCTCGAGGGACAGTGTGGCTGGTACCAGTGCAGGCAATTTATCTTCAGGCTGAGCTGGCCAAACACACTTCCTTCATCAGATCGAGACAATGGAGGAGATGCGTTGTTCTACGATTTGAGAGGCCGTGGGAGGGCTCGTCCTGGGGCAAGGTGAGGTGTGGGGGCTAAAGCCCAAGCTAACCTGAATCAAGCTTTGTTTCCTGTTTCTATCCTACCTCACTTTGCAGCAGTTCCCAAATCTGGATTCAACAACCATCTAAGTACCTTTGACTCCATCCCATTGGTTCTACCTCCATTGTTACTGCTCTAGTTCAGACTCTTCTGATCGAAAACCGGATAATGCAAGAAGGACTGAGGATACAAACAGTCCCTCCTCCCCACTAGCTCTGACCCCTAAGATTTTCCAGCCCCCAGGATTATCTCTCTCACACCTAAGTTTAAAGTCCAGCCCCTGCATCATAGTACAAGACTTTTTAAAGCCTGGCTCCTGGAACTCTCTTTTGGCCTCACCCAACACCACAGTCCTGGGGACAGTCTGCTGTTCGCTGTTCCTAAAACATGCTAAATTCTTCTATGCCTTTCTCACTCCATCCCCCTTTGTGCCACTTAAAAAAAAATATTAAAAAAATTTTAACCAGTCCAAACATCGAAAAGTATCCCAAGAAATGTAGCAAAAAGTATTCTCTTATCCTTAAGCTGCATCAGTCTTTAAAAGTTTGTAATTGAATTCATTTTCTACAAAACTTTGTGTGTTGGGGAGTGCATAAGGAGTTGTTAATTCTGTACTGACCGGAGCCAGTAGCCTGGTCTGGGGGTTGACAGGCTGACAGTTGATTCATGGTGTTTTGAGGCTAAGATACTGTTTGTATCCAGTTTTGATTATGTTATGGAAATCAACTGTGAGGTAATGCCTATAAATGAAAGTTCACATGTAGCTTGGCTAAGTTGAGAAGGAAATATTAGGCCAAATTTGCATTCCTATGAAACAATGATTGGTTTTTAGTTTGTTTCCCACTTTAAAAAAAAAAAAATTAACGTTTATTTATTTTTGAGACAGAGAGAGACAGAGCATGAACGGGGGAGGGGCAGAGAGAGAGGGAGACACGGAATCGGAAGCAGGCTCCAGGCTCTGAGCCATCAGCCCAGAGCCCGATGTGGGGCTCGAACTTACGGACCGCAAGATCGTGACCTGAGCCGAAGTCGGACGCTCAACCGACTGAGCCACCCAGGCGCCCCTGTTTCCCACTTTTAACAGCTTTCAAGATGCAGCCTATAACCTTGAGAGTATAGAGGAGGCAAAGGGATGTTAACTCTTGGTCAGCCTCATGTTTTATCATTTTAGGCAAATTTTATTGCCAAGCTCTGTTATTCTGAGAGCTACCAGTACAGTTTTTCCTAAACTAATCTGTGTTTGGGCAAAACTTTTTGAGTGTTATTCGGGATTATGCATAGTTAATAAGGTAAGTCACCCACGCAGTGATAACATGGATGCATTCTCAAATCATTTGTGTGACTTCTGAATCCTATTCTGTTCCGATGCTATCCTTTTGTGGCTTGGATAATACAGAGTAGACTGAAAGAAAGTAGAGAATATTTAGGTTTCTCTTACGTAGGAAGGAGTGTCATCGCTGAGGATATATGACACCGGGCGGTGGGTTTTGAAGGGGTGTTAATATAACAGTAGCTGCCAATTATTTCACTTTCTTTGTTTTAAAGTACAAAGATTTTTTACACTCTCTTACTATCAAAACAGCATGAAAAGTCACCGCTGCACAGTGAAGTTTAGCAGTGAAGAACTTCGCGGACTCGTTGTGATTTCTCATTTTGGTTATTTTTACCAAGCGGTTTTACAAATGTATCGTAAAAAATAGTAGTCCCCTGCTCCCCCTCCCCCATTTCCTCCTCTCCACAGGCAACTACCTTCAGGTCCTACTCCTGAATGATTATATTTATGTCCATATTTTTAAATAACATGCATAACATGGCTCTTTCTTGAGTTTTTCGGTCTGAGGCCTTCTCCACTGGCTTCCTACTGGTGCAAGGTGAACATTTAGCCCTCTTTTCCTGCACCTACCGTCCGTCTGGCACTATAATACATATATACATTCCCCAGTTGTATTATTGTTCCCAATCGAATCATTGCCTGCCTGTAAATGGATAGTGTTCCTGTTAACATTGTCATGTGTTTAGCATCCCTATGGGAGGAATAATTGGCATTGAGCATGGCCATGTGATTAGCTTGGTCAACGGGATGTGAGTAGGAGTGATTATGCAACTTCTGATCAGAAGTTTCAGGAGCCATTCATCGCATGGCCTGTGTTATTCACATGTGTGAGAAATTCACACGTGTCCAAGAAAATGGACATGTCCCCAAAGGGGGCTGATCCTGTAGCCTAGATTCTACAATGAAGGAGATAGGTGGTTTGGCCATAGCTGACCTACAGCTATGCTGCAATGTTACACAGACGAGAACTTTTGTTCTTGTAGGCCATTGAGATTTCACTTTCTTTTTTCTTTTTTCCTTCCTCCCTTCCTCCCTTCCACTCTTTCTTTCTCTTTCTCTTTCTTTCTTTCTTTCTTTCTTTCTTTCTTTCTTTCTTTCTTTCTTTCTTTCTTTCTTTCTTTTCTTCATTATAACCTAACAAAATCTAACTGGTACATCATCTCCTTCATCCTCGCAAAATATTTATATCATAATTTTTGTGAAATAAAAATGGAATGTTTACATTGTTATGAGTATATACATGCTCTTTTCAGGTGAACCATCTAGTGTCTCTGTGATGCTGTTCTTTTCTTGAATCACTCTTTGTTTTCCCTAGAGTTGATCATTGCATTACTTTTTATTTGTTTATGATTACCTGTTCTTATTACTAATTCAACTCCTAGATTCCTGCTAAAAATCTTCTCAGAATGTTCAGATTTCATTGCATTCCGAAATCTCTCTTTGTATCTCCAAAATGCTCCAATCTGGACTGATTGATCTCTATGCCTGGTGCATAGTTATCATCTTGGGGTCAACTTTGACCATCATCCTTGAGATTCCCTTTGACTTTCTCCTGTGTTGGATTTTCTGTTTCCCATACACTATGGCTTCCTGTTTCTTGGTTTATACCCCTGTGTTGGTGGATCACATCCTTCAGTAGCTTCCTAAGAAGAGGTTCATGGGACATACGTTATTTGAAAGTTTGAATATCTGCAAGTATATTTATTCTGCCATTACACGTGATTGGCAGTTGTCTGGGTCTAGACTTTTAGTTTGGAAATTGTTTTCCTTTAGAATTTTGAAGACGTTCTCTCATTATCTTTTAGATTTCACTGTTAGTATTGAGAAATCTAAAACTATTCTGATACCTGATCCTCTATGTGATCTGTTTTCTTTTCCCCCTCTGGAAGCTTGTAAGAGTTTTTTTAAAATAAACTTTTAATTTTAGAACAGTTTTAGATTTATGGAATTATTATGAAAATAGTACAGGGAGTTCCCAAATACCCCACACCTAATTTGTTCCTCTTTTGAGTATCTTATATTAGTATGGTACATTTGTCACAATAAATTAACCAGTATGAGTATATTATCATTTACTAAATTCCTTTTTTATTCAAATTTCCTTAGTTTTCCCCTAATACCCTTTCCTGTTGCAGGATACTATACAGGTCACCACATTACTTTTAGTAGTCATATCTCCTTAGATTCCTCCATTGTGACAATTTCTCAGATTTTCTTTGTTTTTGCTGACCTTGACAGTTTTAGAAGCACTGGTCATGTATCTTGTAGGATGTCCCTTTATTAGGATATATCTGATGTTTTTCTCATGATTAATTAGACTGGGGTAATATGTTTGGGAACAAAGATGCACAGAGGTGCAGTGACACTGTCCTTATACGATATCAAAGGTACATACTATCAGTATGACTTACTATTGATGTTAACTTTTGGTCACCTGATTTGAGGTAGTGTTTGTCAGATTTCTCCATTTTTTAAAGTTACTCTTTTTACCCCCTCCTTTTCCATACTTTTCTCTTTCAAAGAAAATCACTGTGGACTCATTTTATACTTTGGGTGTAATCCAGTGATACTTTATGTTGTTGCTTAATTGTTCCAGCTTTTGCCATTGGGAGCTCTTTCAGTTGGTTCCCGTATTCCTCTGATATACCCCCCTCACTCTGTGTGTGTGTGTGTGTGTATACATGTGCATGTGTGTGTATGCCTCTGTGTGTGCATGTGTGTATGTATATGTCTTAGCACTTTTTAAATAATTTTTATTTATTTTTTTAATTTACATCCAATTTAGTTAGCATATAGTGCAACAAGGATTTCAGGAGTAGATTCCTTAATGCCCCTTCCCCATTTAGCCCATTCCCCCTCCCACAACCCCTCCAGTAACCCTCTGTTTGTTCTCCATATTTGAGTCTCTTATCGTTTTGTCCCTCTTCCTTTTTTATATTATTTTTGCTTCCCTTCCCTTGTGTTCATCTGTTTTGTGTCTTAAAGTCCTCATATGAGTGAAATCCTATGATATTTGTCTTTCTCTGACTAATTTTGCTTAGCGTCATACCCTCCAGTTCCATCCATGTAGTTGCAAATGGCAAGATTTCCTTCTTTTTGATTGCCGAGTAATACTCCATTGTATATATATATACCACATCTTTATCCATTCATCCATCGATGGACATTTGGGCTCATTCCATACTTTGGCTATTGTTGATAGTGCTGCTATAAACATGGGGATGCATGTGTTCCTTTGAAACAGCACACCTGTATCCCTTGGATAAATACCTAGTAGTGCAATTGCTGGGTCGTAGGGTAGTTCTATTTTTAATTTTTTGAGGAACCTCCATACTGTTTTCCAGAGTGACTGCACCAATTTACATTCCCACCAGCAGATGTCTTAGCAATTTCTTATGTTCTGGCATTACAAGATGCTCCAGGCTCATTTTGTGTATTTCCTGTCGCACTCCTACAACCAGGAGACCTAGTTCCTTTGACTGGAGAATAGTATTAGAAACCAAGATCTGGGGGCACCTGGATGGCTCATTCGGTTAAGCATCTGACTTTGGCTCAAGTCATGATCTTATGATCTCATGGTTTGTGAGTCCAAGCCCTGCGTTGGGCTTGCATTGGGCTCAAATCCCGCCTGCCTGGGATTCTCTCTCTTTCTCCCTCTCTCTCTGGCTCCACCCCACTTGCTCTCTCTCTCTCTCTCTCTCTCTCTCTCTCTCTCTCTCTCTCAAAATAAATAAGTAAACTGTAAAAAAAAAAAAAAGAAACCAAGATTTGGGTACTAGATGTGCTTGTTGTTAATGGCATGCCATTGTAGACCTTCTCAAGTGACAGAGTAAGGATATAAAATCTGTATACTAATCCAAGGTTATATACATATCTGAAATTTCTCTGTATTAAGGTAACCATGAATTCATACTGGTTATCTCCAGTTACCACCTGGATCATTCTAGCCTTTGCTTATTTGTAACTTCCCACTCCAAAAGTGAAGAACTTGGCCACCACCATTTGCCATCCATTTATTAACATTCAGTTATAGTATACATGTGTAATAATTTCAGAATTGTTAACCTATACTCTTGTGGGAGACAACTGGATCAGCTAGAGTATAGTGCTTATGTACAGTTCCTTTTGCCTTTAGGCTTATGGACTCTACTTATATCCAGAGCTACTTAGGTCAGCACCTGATTCCTCATTTCCTTCAATGAATATGTGTGTGTGTGTGTGTGTGTGTGTGTGTGTATGTGTGTGTGTATCTACACACGTATCAGATATCTCTATCTCCTAAATGATTAAACAATTTTTTTATACATTAAGTTTTACTCTTTGTGCTGTAAAGTTCTATGGGTTTTGACAAATGCTTAATATCTTAAGCATTACATAATAGTTATTATCTTAATATCTATTCACCATTACAATATGATACAGAATAGTTTTACCATCCTAAATATACCCTCCACCTGTTCCCCTTTCTTTCCCCTTGAATCCTTGGTAATCACTGATCTGTTTACTATCTCTGTAGTTTTGCCTTTTCCAGAATTTCATATAATTGGAATTATACAGTATGTAGCTTTTTCAAATTGGCTTCTTTCACTTAACGATATGCATTTAAGGTTTCATCCATATCTTCTTGTGGCTTGGTAGCTCATTTCCTATTGTTGCTGAATAATATGCCATTCTATGCATATGGTACACATTGTTTATTCATTTAACTATTGAAAGATATGTTGGTTGCTTCCAACTGTTGGCAGTTATAAATAAAGTTGAGTAAACATTCCTGTACAGGTTTTTATGTGGGGAAAAGTTTCCCAATCAGTTGAGTATATACTAGGAATATGATTATTTGATTGTATTGTCAGACTATGTTTAATTTTGGAAACAAATTGCCAAAGTGTCTTCCAAAATGGCTATTCCATTATGCATTCTCTCCAACAGTGAATAGAAGTTTCTGTTGTTCCATGTCCTTGGCAGTGGTTATTGTCAGTTTTTGGTGGTGGCCATTCCGATAGATGTGTAGTGTTACTTCATTGTTTAAATTTGCAACTTCCTAGTGACAAATGATGTTGAACATCTTTTCATACACTTAATTTGCCATGTGTATAGCTTCCTTTGTGAGGTGTCTGTTCATATTTTTTTTTGCCCATTTCTTAACCCGCTTGTTTGTTTTCTTATCGTTGAGTTTTAAGAGTTGTTTGTATATATTGGAAATATATGTTGTCTATATTGTATATATTGGTATATAAAGGATATACCTTTCTCAGATACTTGTTTTGCGAATATTTTCTTCCAGTTGAAGCTTGTCTTTCATAGATCAGAAGTTTTTAATTTGGGTAAAGACCAACCTAGCAATTTTTTTCTTTCACGTATCTGTGCTTTGCAATGTTTTGTTACAACGGTTGCATCTTAAAAGTCATCAGCAAATCCATATTCGTGAAGATTTACTACTAAACTTCATCAAGAAGTTTTATAGTTTTACACTTCATATTTAAGTTTATGAGCCACTTAATTTTTTGTGTTAGGCGTAAAGTCTGTGTCTAGGTGAAGTCGATCTATATCTATATATCGATAGTTGTATCTGTGTCTATTTATCTCTAAACAAGGCAGCATCATTTGTCTACATGACAGTCCATTCTCTATTAAGTTGCATTTGTTCGTCATCAAAGATCAATTGACTACATTTGTATGGGCCTGTTTTGGGGCAATCTCTTCTGCTCTTCTGTTATATTGATGTGTATATCGATTCTTTCATCCTGTCTTGATTACTGTAGCCTTAGAGTAGGTTTGGAAATCAAGTAGTGTGAATCCTTCAACTTTGTTCTTCTGTATTGTGTTGGTTATTCTAGATCTTTTGCTTTCCCATTAAAAAAATTTTTTTAATGTTTATTTATTTTTGAGAGAGACAGAGACAGAATACAGGCGGGTTAGGGGCAGAGAGAGATAGGGAGACACAGAAGCAGAAGCAGGCTCCAGGCTCTGAGCTGTCAGCACAGAACCCGACGCGGGGCTCGAACTCACTAGCTGTGAGCCCGTGACCTGAGCCGAAGTTGGAGGTTCAGCCGACTGAGCCACCCAGGCACCCCTGCTTTCCCATTTAAATTTTAGGATCCGTTGGTCAATATCTACAAAAGAACTTCCTGGGATTTTGATTAAGATTGTATTGTATCTATAGAAAAAGTTGGGAAGAATTGACATCTTAATGTTGAGTCTTCAGCCCAAGAACATGTTTTGTTCTTGTTTTTGTTTTTTACCCCAGTATTCTGAGACCTTAGAATGATGTTCTTTGCCTTGCAGTGGATCTATTTTTATCAGTTGTGTTCATATATTTTTACCCAAGGCCCACTTGGCAGGCCTTTTCATTCTGTAAACGCTGGGCCCTTAGTTCCAAGACATTTTCTTGATGTTGTAGATGATGTACTTTTCTTGTTTATGTCTCCCCCTTCACCTGTCCTGTTGCCGCTTTCTAAGAATCTCATGTGGGTCGTAGACCTTGGGAATAATTCTCTAGTTTTCCTAATTTTGTCTTCTTGTTTTACTTTCTGGGAGATTTTCTCAACTTCACCTTCCAGCCCTTTATTGACATTTCATTTGTTATATTTTTAATTTACAAGAATTCTTTTTTTGTCCTTTTGTTTTCGGGATTATAGCATTCCGTTTTATGATTGCCATGCCATCTTTCTGAAGAAATTAATGATTTTTTTTTCAAGCTTTTTTCATCCTGCACAGTCTCTGTTTCTTTCAAGTGGTTTGTTCTGGCCTCTGTTGTTCAATTTTGAAGATTTCTTCAGTTGTCTGGTTATTCTTGTTTATCTGCACATATTTACGGATCTCAGCGCAGATGGGATTTGATGATGATGGGCTTCACTGGAGGATGATCTGGCTGGCTCTGTTTCTTGTGGAATATTAAACGTTATGAAGTCTTTCTTAAATCATGAGGTTTTCTCATGAAGTTAGGTCGCAGTGCTCAGAGAAGGCTGATCTTGTTTCTTGCCGGGAGGCTGACATCCTGAGAGTTGGTGCCCAGTGGAGGAGAAATGGAACCTCAGTAACCAGAATGTTCTTTAATCCCTCTGTTTTTTCACATGGTAGGCCCATCCTCAATTCTGCCTGGTGTCTCCCAGCCCAGAAAGCTTCTTTATTTCAGAGAGTAAACTTCCATCTTCTGCTGCTGGGCTCGGCAAGGGGCTGTTGCCAGTCAAGGAAAGAAACTGGGGCTCTCACTGCTTCCTAAACAGATTGCCAACCAACCCTCTTTAGTTCTTTTCTCATGCTTTCAAGAGGGATGGGTACCGGCAACTTCCAAGCTGCGAAGAGGGTTTGCCAGTATAAATCAGGTTGGTCTTAGCTTCCCCTACTGCTGGCTTAGAATGCAGTTTTTTGGAGATTCCTGGGCCAGTTACCCCTTGTCCATCTGATTTCCAGCTTCCAAAGTTCTGTGACTTCTGTCTCTTCTCTGGTTTTTCCCATCCTTGCGTCTTTATACTTAATTGTTAAAAACTGTTATTCAGGTAGGGTTTGGGGAGAAAGCAGAGGTAGATGCACGTGTCTGACTAGTCATATTTACCTGATAAGGCCCAGCATCTATTCTGATTGGGCCAGGCTTGGGCCTTAGCAGTTGTTAAAAGATTTTGAATATTACCCCTGTGCAGACACGCTTTCTCCTCTACACCCCTCAGGACCGGCTCAGATGCCCCCCCTTCTGTGCTGTTTTATCTTTTCTGCCCCTTCCTCCCTCCTTCCCTCCACAAGAAGAGTTAGCCGTCTCTTCTGAGCTCATATAGGTTTTGCCCTCATTCCCCTCACTGCCTTATTCGATGATAACCTGTGCAGCTGTCTTGCCCTCTTAGACTAGAAGCTTCTGGGAGCCCTCTTGTTTGTCTTTAGATCTCCACAAACCTCTTGTTTGTCTTTAGATCTCCACCACTTGACCCTGTGTTCAGACTTCAGTAGACTTACGAAGCGATTGTGGCACGAACAAAAGCAGAATCAGGTGTTTTTTGGGGTGATGCTCTGGTGGGGCGGGCTTGCCCTTAGTATCCCTCCCCCACTCCCCGGTGACCTGCATGCTGGGCCAGAAGTCCTGGAGAGCTCGATCTCAGCCCTGCTTTCAGCCCCTCAGTTCTTCCTGGGCACCCCTTTTCTCAGCATTGACCTTTTCCCTGAAGACTGTCCGCATGCCTGAGTTTGCAATTAGAAATGCTGAGAACACAGTAGGGATGAGCTGTGTGGCTACATAGTGATCTCTGCCCTCTTCGTGTTCCTGTGCACCGAAGGCAGGGCCATGCTGGGTGGGGGACTGGTGCAGAGCACGAAGGAAGGTGTCATTATTCTGTAATTGACGAGCGGGGCAGCTCTCTTCCCTGAGGCAGGCCCAGAGCGGTAGCAGAATGACAGCAGCGTGACAGAGCCCAGCCACCTGGCTGGACAGGTCTTACAGTGACACAAAGGCAGGCGTTGAAGCTGCGAGGGACTCTACACCCAGATGCGCAGATGCGCAGTGACAGCCTCTGGGGCTGCAGGGCCTTGGCTCTGCCACACTCCCCAGGCGGGAGGCTGCTCTCCTGGGCTCTGACGGAACTGGGGGGGGGGACCCAGAAAGTCACAGCTGACTGACAGCCCTGCTCCCAGCAATGGGGCCTGGCCTTGGGCTGATTTCAGGCAACCAGAGGCCTTTCCTCAGCCTCCGACTACATGTCCCAAAATGGTAATTAGCCAAGTGCAGCTGAGTCACTCGGGATGCTCGAGTTTTGCAAGTGATCTTCCTTTTAGGTCATACCTGCAGAGTGTGGCTGGAGAGGCCTGGAAAGTTCTTTCCCTTCAAATCATCCTCCTGGTCGTAGACACTAGGGTTCCCTCGATACCCCACTTAGAGGTGATTGATTTTTGGGGGCCAAGACATTATTCTATTTAAAATGCAAGTAGCCTTGGGGCGCCTGGGTGGCGCAGTCGGTTGAGCGTCCGACTTCAGCCAGGTCACGATCTCGCGGTCCGGGAGTTCGAGCCCCGCGTCGGGCTCTGGGCCGATGGCTCGGAGCCTGGAGCCTGTTTCCGATTCTGTGTCTCCCTCTCTCTCTGCCCCTCCCCCGTTCATGCTCTGTCTCTCTCTGTCCCAAAAATAAATAAAACGTTGAAAAAAAAATTAAAAAAAAAAATGCAAGTAGCCTTAAGAAGAACACATTAACTAAGTATCAGTCACTAACACCTGACTGTGGATTAGCTTCACATACTCATTAAACCACTAGAACCGGAAAGGATTCTTAGATTGCCTGGACTTGAGTGCTCCTGAGAGTAAGGCCCCAGGGCCGGCAGAGTCCGCAGCATCAGGGAACTCGGTAGAAATGCAGATTCTCCAGTCCTCCCCCAGAACTGCAGGATGGGAAACTCTGGGGTTCAGGCCCGGTCATCTGTGTTTTTACAAGCCCTCCAGGTGATTCTGGTGCACACCATAGTTCGAGAAACACTGCTCTTCAAGATTAGGGAGCTTCAAGGAAGCCCAAGAAGGTAACGGACTTGCCTGAGGTCACAAAGCTAGTTTGCTGGCCGCACTGTCATTTTCAAATGATGGCCGGTTGCCAGGATCTGGGAAGCAATTTACATTTATGGGGTGGGGGTGGGGGGGGCTTCTCCACGCAAGTCCCCGAGCAGGAGCGTTATCTCATCGAAACCTCACAGCGATTCTGCAGATCGTCCCATCTGTAAAGGTGGAAGTTGAGGCTTAGTGTTGTCGGAGAATGTGCCCAGATAGAGACAGGATTTCAATCCGGATTTTTCTCTTCTGCATTTGCCTGCGTTTGTTGTGCGCGGGCACGTGCTCACGCATGGACCCTGGAGAGTTTATGTTCAGACCCTGCCGGGTAGGGGTAGGGACACACATAAGTGGTCACAGTAGCACTCCTGTCTTGCGGGTCCTGTCTCATCTACTGCCTTTCCAATCTTGCTTCTGGTCGGGTTCTGACTTCAGTCCAGAGGGACAGCAGGCGAGACTCCTCCCCTTCTCCAACCCCCCTCCCTCCACCCCCCAGGCTTTCTTCCCACTGTACTTCCAGCTTGGCCTGGGAATTGGATTTCCTGGTTGATGTCATGTTTCTAAGTGTCCTTGCTGCTCCAGGAAGGGCCAGAGCCGTGCTAAAGGCGGCCAGCACATCAGTCAGGAGAGACTCGGGTGGGTGAGGGGTTTCCCACACATCTGGGGTGGGAAGCAGCGCTCCTTTGGAGTCAGAGCCCAAGGGCAGAAAAGAGTCCAAGTGGGGCGGGTGGGGGAGCACATGCAGAGCCAAACAGAAGAGGAAATTAAAGAGAGGCTCGAGTCTCCCTCCAGCTTCCTTTGCTGCATTTTTGGCAGGGATCGGCAAAGCTGGCCTGTAACTTTCCAGTCTGTCTGCTCATTGTCTTGCCCAGAAATACCAGATAAAAGGAACCATGGAATGAGGGGTGAGGAGCCTGGGTCCCGCCCTCAGGATATTCCACCAACATTAATTCTCTTTCAGGGCAGCATTCTCCCTGCTATCTGCCAGGGTCCAGCCATTGGAACAGCTCTGGCCTCTGCAGTGTGATGCGTGGGTTGGGAGGGGGCAGCAGGGAAGGCGCTTCTCCAAAGGAGCCCTCGCCACTGGCCGGATGTCTAGCCCACTGCGTGTCTTGTGCCTGAAATCCTCCCATGAGCACCGTTCCACTGGGTCCTTAGTCATCTCATCGTCATGTTAAAGACAGATGCCTGAGGAAGGGCAATACCTTGCTGGTGAATGCCTTATCGGAGTGGGTTCAGTGGAAATGGGCCAGGAGCTCTTGAATCGAGGCTTCTGGGAAAGAGAGGGACCACGAGAGGGGCAGGCACGGTGGCAGAGATGGCTTTGCCGTGCTCGGGACTATGTAGCGTGGATGACCAAGAAGGGATTACCTTGCTCAGAGTCACTGGGCCAAGGAGGGACAGAGCCAGCCAGACCTGGCCTGTGGCTGTCTGGAATAGAGCTCTTCCTAGAACCCGTTGCCACTCTGGGTCATTTCAATTCTCCTCTTTTCATGAAGAGTTCCTGCCACTTGTTTGAATTTCTCCTTCAAGAAGAGGTGACTTTCTTCAGAAAGAGCTTAATGTGGGCTCTATTTGAGCAGCCATTAAACACCTTCTGAAGGTCTTCTGGGAGTCGGGTGCTGAGATGGGTTTCAGGGGAAGATAAATGTGAGGAACACCTTTTCCTCACTCCTGTGGAGTTCACGGAACAGTGGGCAACACAAAAGAGTAACACAAAAAAGCTAAGGTACAGCTGCACGCAAGGGCTCTCTGGGAGCTATAGATGGGGTGCCTGTGGTCAGGAAGCGGTTGCTCCCAGCTCATCTTGGGGTAGGTCGGAGCTGGGGATGCTTCAGCTGGAAATTGAAGACCGAGTGTGAGTTTGCAAAGCAGATAGAGGAGTTGGGAGTGAGGAGACATAAGGGCATTCTAGGTAGAGGGGACATCTCCGGTGGGAGGGGCACAGCCCTTCCAGAACCTGCAAATATGGCTGAATCATGGTTCCTGATAGGATGTGTTGAGGGGAGGGCCAAGAGACAGGCCAGAGGCGGGGGCTGGGCCAGGCCATAAAAGCACTGAACATGGCGACCCTGAAGGGTTTCGACTTTATATCCTGAGGGGAGCCACTGAAAAGTTTTACTAGTCAATCACTGCTAACCGTCCCCAAACCAACCCCTGACATCTTTTTTTTAATGCTTATTTATTTTTGAGAGAAAGAGACAGAGTGTGAGCAGGGGAGGGGCAGAGAGAGAGGGAGACACAGAATCCGAAGCAGGCTCCGGGCTCCGAGCGGTCAGCACAGAGCCCGACGTGGGGCCTGAACTCACGAACCATGAGATGGTGACCCGAGCAGAAGTCAGACACTTAAGTGACGGAGCCACCCAGGCGCCCCAACCCCTAACATCTTAATGGCTTAACCCCAGTCAAGTTTTAACTCTACTCCTGTAGGAGGGAAGAGAGAGATGGAGAAAGCGCACCAGCCCTCCGTGCCCTCATCCCGGAAGTGACACCTGCAGTTCCACTCACAGCCTGGTGGCCCTGGCCCAACCGCAGAGGAGGCCGGGAACCTTCAGGAGGTGCACATGCACTTGGGAGCACCGAGGGCTGCTGCCACAGATGTTAGGAAGATGATGTGGACTGATCTGTGGTTTGGGGTGGTCACTCTGACGGCGGAGTAGAGAACAGATGAAAGGGCGAGAGGGAGGTGCTTCCAGTGATCCAGTGAGAGGGCCCTCCCAGCTCCCAGACTGTCTCCAGATGCAGCCAGGTGAGCCTTCGGGCTCTGAAAGAAGAGGGGGGGAGAGAGCAGTGGGGGGAGAGAGCAGTGGGGGGCCGCCGATGGAGCAATAGGCGGTCCCACGGGGGGCTGCGGGTCCCCGCGTGGGCTGAGCGGGTAGACGTTATTGGTGTTTAGCCCCTAGGCCCTCACGAGGGGTGAACTCTGACAAGGCGGGGCTCACGTCTCCTCTCCGTGCTGTTGGCCCTTCAGAAGTCCTCCGAACATCTGTGGAGTGAGCGAGCAGTTGGTAAACGAGCCGTGGGTGCGAAGGAAGGGGCCTGGAGGGGGAAGGGGGGCAGGATTGGGGACATCCCTGGGAAACATTTACCGGCCTGTCTTCCGAGGTAATAAAATCTCTCTAGTGTTCCTAACCTTCGCTGCCACCTATTTGTATCTCTTAGGAGTAATGAAAGCTGCCGCATCAGAAGTACGGTCAGGTATTTTCAGAGGAAGCTTTTGCTCATTAACATCAGCATATCTGTGCTCATTTTCACCCAGCGCCTGGCTGTGTTCCCACTGCCGTCTTCCACTGGTGACGGTGTGGTCCTCCTGCCTAGCCATTGCTCTCCTGTTTGCCCTGCCTGATGTCAGGCCCTGAGGCCAACCCAAGGGGCACGTGTCCCAACGCTGACGGCAGGGAGGAGACCCAGGTTCTGGCTTAAACTTGGCTCCTGTCCGGATGGTCTTGGGAAGTCATCCTGTATCCCTGGGCCTCAGTTGCCTCTTCTGTTGGTTGGGTGTGGGTTTTCAAATGATCTTCAAGCCCTGACATTTCCAGCCAGCTCCACAGGACGGGAATGGATTATCCTAAGGGTACAGCAATTTTCAGAGCCATGCTTTTTCACCTAAGGGCAAGAATACCAGGAGGCTTATCTGGAGTTTCCAGAAGATAGACTGGGGCTCAGCAGTGCTCACCTGGGGCTGCAGAAACTGAGGGTTGTATGCATCAGGCATGGTCCTCCTTCTCTCACCGTTTTGGGAAGTGACCCCTTTGAGAAATGGGGGAAGGCCACAGCCTGTATCTCCAGTTAAACGTGTGACATGCACGGAACCGGGTACCAGAACTGTACCCCCTTTTACATTTAATTTCGCGGGCTCATGGCCTCTCCAAAATGCAGCTCGGATCACCTCACGCCACCTGCTTGCTTTACTTTCTGAGCGGGTTCGGACGTTTTAATTCTTTTTAAACAAATTCTGTGTTTTCTTCTGAGCCAAGCTATGGAAGAGTCTCAGGAGGCCAGAGGAAAGTTCTCAGAGGTTTTTTTCTCTGACCTCACAAGAGACTGGATGAGTCCTCTCCGAAGAGAGGCAGAAAATCACATCGGAGTGAAAAATCGTGCAAATTTATATGGCAACAACTGAAGGCTGTTGATAGATGAGGGGGTCTGTGTGTGTGTGTGTGTGTGTGTGTGTGTGTGTGTGTGTGTGAGAGAGAGAGAGAGAGAGAGAGAGAGAGAGAGATGGGAGGTGTATATGTATTGGCATTTCTTTTGGGATTCTCTACTTTTTTTAAATTAAGCTTTTTATTTTGAGATAATTGGAAACTCCCATGCAGTTGTAAAAAATAACACCGAGGAATCTCATGTATCCCTAACCTAGTTTTCCTCGATGGCAATAACTTGCAAGACACGGATATAGTCAAGACGTAGAACATTTCCATCACCACACAGAGCACTCCTGTTTCCCCTTTACACCAGCTTCCCTCCCCTGTCCTCCTCCCCTGCTTAACCTCTGAAGATGACTCATCTGGTCTTCACTTCTAGAATTCTATCATTTCAAGAATGTTATACAAATGGAATAATGCAGTACGTATGTAACCTTTTGGGATGGGATTTTTCCACCCAGCACAATTCATCCATGTTGATACACATAGCGATGCTTCTTCCTTTTTATTGCTCAGTAGTATTTCATGGTGTGGGCGTGTCACAGTCTGCTCAACCAGTCACCTGCTGAAAGACACCTGGATTCCTCTTTGACTTGTGAATTATTTAGAAGTAGGTTCATCTGTTTCTAGGTGTGTAGAGGTTTGCCTGTTATCTTGCTGTTACTGATTTCTGGTTTGATTTTACTGAGGTCAGAGGACACATTCTAAATTTTTCTAAATTCATTGATATTTGTTTTATCGCCCAGCATCTAGTCTGTCTTGGTGTATTTTCTACGGGCACTTGAGAAGAACGTGCATATTTCTCCTGTTGACTGGAGTATTCTAAAATGTTGATTAGATTTTGTTCATTGATAGTTGTTGTTATTCTATATGCTTGCTGATTATCTAGTTGTTTTCTAAATTTTTGAGAGTGGAGTGTTGAAGTCTGCAAACATAATCGTAGCTTTATCAACAGTTAACCCTTTAACAACATGGATCTCAACTGTGTACATCCACCTATGTGCTTTTTTTTTTTTTTTTTGATAAGCACTGTAAGTATATTTTCTCTTCCTTATGATTTCCTTAATAACATTTTCTTTTCTCTAGCTTACTTTTGAAAATGTTTATTTTGAGAGACAGAGAGAGAGTGGGAGAGACAGAGAACGAGTGGGGGAGGGCAGAGAGTGAGGGAGACACAGAATCTGAAGCAGGCTCCAGGCTCTGAGCTGTCAGCACAGAACCAGATACGGGGCTCAAACCCATGAACTGTGAGATAATGACCTGAGCCAAAGTCGGATGCTTAAGCGATTGAGCCACCCAGGCGCCCCTCTCTAACTTACTTTAAGAATACAGTGTATAATGCATGCCTGGGTGGCTCAGTAGGTTAAGCGTCTGACTCTTGATTTCCACTCAGGTCATGATCTCAAGGTCTGTGAGATCGAGCCCTGAGTCAGGCTCTGTGCTGACAGCACGGAGCCTGCTTGGGATTCTCTCCCCCACCTCTCTGCCCCTCCCCTACACACACACTCTCTTTCTCAAAATAAATAAACATTAAAAATAAAAGGATACAGTGTGTGATACATATACCATACAAAATATGTGTTAATGAACTGTTGATGTTATCGGTAAGGCTATTAGTTGTTTAGTTTTTGGGGAGTCGAAAGTTATACATGGATTTAGACTGTGTGAGGGTTGGTGCCCCTAACCCCTACATTCTTCGAGGGTCAACTGTATTTTTCTTTTCAGTTCTATTAGGTTTTGATTCACATATTTTGTGTCTTTATTGTTTGGTTCATGAACATTTAGGATTGTGATGTCTTTTTGGTGGATTGACCCTTTATCATTATATAATATCCCTCTTTGTCTCTCATAATTTTTTTGCTCCAAAGTCTATCTCCCCTCGTATTGATATAACCACTCCTGCTTTCTTTTGATTGACGTTTGCATGATATATATATATTTTTTATCCTTTTACTAACCTGCTTATATAATTACAGTTGAAGTGAATTTCTTTTAAGCAGCATAGTGAGTCATGTTTTTTAATTGGTGTCTTTAGATTATTTACATTTAATGTAATTATTGATATGTCAGGTCTTCAGTATACAATTTCATTTTTTTTCAAGTTTGTTTTGAGAGAGAGAGAGAGAGAGAGAGAGAGAGAGAGAGAGAGAGAGAGAGTGCACGTGGATATGTGCATGGGGTGGGGGGACAGGGAGAGAGGGAGGGAGAATCCCAAGCAGGCTCTGTGCTGACAGCATGTGGGGCCCGAACCCATGAACCATGTGTGAGATCATGACCTTGGCCAAAGCCAAGAGTTGGACACTTGACCAACTGAACCACCCAGGCGCCCCTACAATTTCATTCTTATGTTTTCTCTTTTTTCTAGCTTTCGTTTTCGTTTTCCTTTCCCTGCATTCTTGTGAGTGACTTAAGTAGTTTTTAGAACTCTACCTTGACTTACCTATAGCATTTTTCAGTTTTTATTTTTTGTGTAGTGTTTTTAGTGGTTGTTCTCCATAATGCATGGTGTGTGCGTAACTCATCCCTGTCTGCTGGTGTCATCATTTTCCAGAGTCCAATGAGATGTCGAAACCTTACTTCCCTTGAAATCTCCTTACTTTCCTCCTGCTTGTGATGTAATTGCATTTCCTCTACATACATTTAGAACCACGTCAGGGCGAGAAGTTTTGCTTGAACCGTCAAACTGAATTCAGAAAGTCAAGAGGGAAGTAAGGGTTGTTTTATTAACCTATACTTTTGCTTAGCAGGTTTCTTTCTTGCATTGTGTATTTTCAGGTTGCTGTTCTTTTGGAGGTAGGCCTGTTAGCAACGCATTCTCTTCATTTTCTTTCATCTTGGGATGGCTTGATTTTCTCCTCCTTCCTGAAGTGTATTTTCAATGGTTAGAGGATTCTGGGTTGATGGTTCTTTCCACACTTGAAATATAGTGTACTACTGATTTTTGGCTTCCATTTTTTCTGATGAGAAATCTGACGTCCTTCTTATTCTTTTCCCCCTCTAGGTAGGTGTTTCTTTCTGACTGCTTCCAAGATTTCTTCTGTGTCTTGAATTCCAGACGTTTGATTATAATATGTATTGATGTGGATTTCTTTGAAATTCACTTAGCTTCTTGAGTCTGTAGGTTTATGTCTTTTCCCAAACTGGGGAGGTTTTCAACTCTTGAGCACTGTTTTCAGCCTGCCTTCTTTCCCCTTTCCTTCTGGGACTCCAGTGACAGGAATGTTCGATCTTTTGTTATAATACCACAAGTCCCGGAGGCTTTGTTTGTTTGTTTTTCGGTCAATTTTCTATTTTTTTCAGACTGGGTTTTAAAAACATATGTATTATTAATTTTTAAACATTTTTATTATTTATTTGTTGTGATTATATTTTATTTATTGAATATTAACTAGGTTTTTGTTGTTCCATCTTACAGATTACTGATTCTTTCCTCTGTCCTCTCGATTGTGCCATTGAATCAACCCGTTGGATTTTGTATTTCAGTTATTGTACTTTTCAGTTCTAACGTTTCCACTGGTTCTTCCTTATATCTTATACTTCTTTGCTAGACTTTGTTTTTTCTCACTGGCTTCAAACATATTTGTGGTGGTTTGTTGAAGCATTTTTATGGTGGTTGCTTTAATATCTTTGTCAGATAATTCTAACATCTCTGTCTTCTTGGAGTTGGTCTCTATTGATTGTATTTTTTCTTCAGTGTGAGATCTTCCTGATTCTTGTTATGATGAGTGATTTGTGATAAAGCACTGGACATTTGGGGTAATATTTTTTGAGACCTCTGGATCTTCCTTCAGTCTTCCACTTTAGATGGCTTCCCCCTCCCCCATCCCCGGGAAGGTTGGGGCACTGCCTCATTCTTGCCAGGTGAGGGTTGAAGTCTGGGTATCCCACTTGGCCTCCACAAATCCCAGCTGGGGGGCATAGAATGCCAGTTACTGTTCCCCACGTGACCTCGTCACGTGGCCTCATCACTGCTGAGCAATAGTGAAAATCCTGAGTCTCCATCAGGCCTCCTCTGGCACCACTTCAGCAGGGATGGGTAAGGGTGCCTCTTCACTGCTGGTGGGAGTAAAAGTCAAGGCTCTGCACTTGGCCTTTGCTCACATAGATGGGACTGGGTCCCCAGTTCTTCTGCAATGTTTGGCTGGATTAGAGCAGTTACTGTCTAGAAATGTCTTTCTAGGCTGCCCCTTTCCTAGCATTTTGACTAGAAAGAACAGGCTTTTGTTGGGGCTTTTATTGTCTGTGCCCATTGATATTTCCAGCTTCTTTAGCTCCAAATCCGGGATCTATGAGACTAAGAGAAAACCCAGGAACCTCACCATCCTCTCGAGACTCAGATCCCCAAATCTCTAGCCGGTCACTTCTCTTGACCTTGCAGGTTCATCTTGTGTTTGCTTCACGTACAATGCCCTGGGTTTCCAGGTGCGCTTACAGAGTGGCGTGGGGAAAAATACATTTATTCCGTTTTCCCAGATGCGGAAGTTCTCTGTACTTCTTTTTCTTTGTTACCGTTTAGAATTGTTGAGAATGTAGTACAGGTACTTGGGGAAGTTTTAAACAGTACAAAAGGGATACAGTGAAAAGTTTCCTTTCACTCCCATACCCTGGCAGCCAAGCTCTTTCATCAGAGGCGGGCAGTGCTAACCATGCCCTGTGTCCTTCTCAAGAGAATCTGTGTGTGTGTGTGCGTGTGTGTGTGTATTCTCTACCCATACATGGTATTGTCACCAATTTAAACTTCCACCAAGCATGGATGGGTGTGGTTATACACACTCTGGCTCAGTGGCTCTGTGTATATTTAAACAAATTTGCTAACCTGATATATGAGAAACCATACCTCGTAGTTTTAATTTGCATCTCCTGCAAATTAATGAGCGAGGATGAGCATCATTTCAGATAGGTGAAATGCGTTTGTATTTCCTGCTTTGTGGACTGACAATTTAATTTCCTCTTTATTGTACATTTCTCTATTGGGCACATGCACATTATTTACGTAGCAAGGAAATTAGCCCCATGTCTGCCATATATGTTGCAAATATCTTCCCCCCCTATTTTTTCATTTATCTTCTGAATGTACTTTATTTTCTGGTGTTAGGTACTTAAAAATTTTGAACCCAGATGTAGCCTTTAAAAAAAAACCAAAACGTGACATTTGGATTTGGGTCATGCTTTGAAAGTCCTTCTTATTTCAAGATTAATGCAAACATTCTCCTGCATTTTTCTTCTAGCTCTTTCCACAGTTTCTTCTTTATTAATTTCTTGTTCAGATCCTTGCTACACACGGTTCACATTTTTTTCCGAGGATTCCTGAGTTGTCGCAACACAATTAGTTGAAAAGTCTATTTTGTCCCCAGTGGGTTGAAATGCCACCTTGATTTATTGTGGGTCTTCTCCGCGTAGGTGTTTATCTGCCTTGTCAGCAAATTGCAGATGGCGGCGGATGGCTTGAGGAGGCTGTGCTGAGGTAATCTTGGAGCCATCTGCAAGGGAAGGAACACTTTTAGAAAGGGATCAGGAGCAAGCCTGTCTGCTCCACCTCACCTTGGACTGCTCTGTGGCTCGATCTCATGAAAGCGGGCTGAGTCTGTTTCAGGGATATTGTGCAACTGTCTTGCCCCCTGATGGTAGGAGGTCCCTCTGCTCCTCTCATGAGCCCGCAGGTCATACTCCTTTCTGAAATCTCTCCTACATCCAACCTTCATTCCTGCTCCCCTCTTTTGCCCCTGACACCTGTTCACTTCGGGACCTCACTGTTATAGACTATCTTTGGAGCATCCTTCTATGTGTTTGTTTTAGTTATCTCTGCTGCCAAACAAATCACCCCAACCCTAGTTACTTAGAACGACACACATGGGTTAGTCCACAGATTGTTATATCTGGGGACCAGGAATCCCAGCACAGAGTAGCTAGGTCCTGGCCTTAATAGTCTCCCATGGGGCTGCAATCAAGGTGTCATTTGCCTTGATTGGGTTGGGTTCTCATCTGGAGGCTCAACCGGGGAAGGATCCATTTCCCTTCTCGGGTGATTATTGGCAACATTCAGCTCCTTGTGACTGGAGGATTCATGGCACCTCACTTCCTCAAGACAAAAGGGAGAAGGAGAGCCTCAGGGGCTTGTCTAGAAGCAAGATGGGTGGAGTTTTCTATAAAGTAATGTGATCACAGGAGTGACCCATATACCTCTGCCATATTGTATTGGTTAGAAGTCAATTACAGTTCCCATCCACACTCAAGGAAGGGTCTTACTTTTATGTATGACCTCTAGAGGCAGGGCTTGCAGGCACCTGTAGAGTCTGTCTGTCCCAGTGGCTGTCCTTCCTTAAGTTCTCTCCTCTCCAGTCCACATTTCATAACGGAGTCAGACTAATTTTCCCAAAGTACAGCTCTGAGCTCACCAGCCTTCTGTTCAAAAGCTTTCGTTAAAATTTAGAATTTCTTATATTAGCATTCTGGACTCCCTCTAAGAGCTGTCTGGCAGTTATCTGTCAAGATGGCCAGAGTTCAAAGCCTTTGACCCAGACTTCATCCCAGAACTATACTCCCCCACGTGTGATACAATGAATGCCCAAGTGTAATCACTGCAGAACTATTTGGATGAACAAAAGACTGGAGACAACCTAAATGGAAGGCCTGGCTAAGTATGTGACAGAACAGCCTAGCAGTGGAATACTACATAGCCACAAAGCTGAATGAAGCAGCTCTTTATAAACTCATGTAGTGTGAGCCTCACCAGTGGTTCTCCAGGTGTGGTTCCTAGACCAGCAACAGCAGCAGCACCTGGGAACTTGTTAGAAACGTACCTTCGCGGGCCTCACCCCCGACTTACTGAATCACACCGTGGAGTGGGGCCCAGCAATCTGGGTGGTTAGCAAGCCAGCCAGGTAATTCTGAGGCACACTCCATTTTGAGAACTACTGGTTTCCAATATTTGTAATTAAGCAGGAAAGGGTAAAAGGCATATATGATATGCTACTGTTTGGGTGCAAGAGAGGTATATATTTATTTGAATATGCATAAAATGTCTCTGTAAGGATACAGGAGAAGTGCATAACATTGGTTGCCTTTGAGATGGGGAATAGGATAGCTGGGCACAAGGATGGAAAGGTGACTTTTCACTGTATATCCTTTTGTACCTTTTGCACGCAAATCATTTAACGTATTACTTCTTTAAAATACGAAAATGCAAAAGCTCCCGTCAATCAGACCTCAGCCTTCCTCGTTAGCTTTCTACCTCACCTCTTATGTGGCTTCTTCACGCAGGTCAAACTTGTCTCTTCACTGTCTCTTGTGCTTGGGTCACACTTCGTGGCCACAGGCCTTTGCTTCATTCTGTGCCCACATCCGGAATCTCCTTTACCCTTCTCTGCATAATCAAAGCCAACTCAAAGGTCGGACCCAGATGCTGCCTCCCTTGGGATATTTGCCTGACCCCTCCCTGCAGTCAGCATTAATCAGCCCTTGGCTCCCCAGCCTGTGCCTCTGTATTGCTCACCACACGTCTGTCTTCTTTAGTAGACTGTCAGCTCTCTGTAGGCAGAGACTTGGCCTTGCCCATCATTGTGTGCCCAGCACCTGCACAGCTTGATAGTTGATATCTTCAGCAAACAATTGAGTGATCAAGTGAATGAATGATGGACGTAGAGATGGGGACACGGGGACTTAGGGTGGCATGGGCACGAACAGATGTGAGGAGGGGAGGTCTGCTTAGACACTCCGGGGAGGGGAAGAACGGATCTGGGAAGGAAGGTTGGGGAGAGGCTGCAGTGGTGGCTGGGTTTCCACCAGGCTTGGTTTGGGGCTGGGCTGAGCCATAATCAGTGCCCCGTGGGGTAAGCTTAGGGGAGCACCCTTCACCTGGGAGCACATGGGATTTATTGAAAATATTGGTCGTCGGGGGCGGTGGGGGGGAGAGTTCTTTTCAAAAGGCAGATGTGCTGTTGCGGGAGAGGGGTGGTGGGTCTTAAAGAGACCTCATGCCGGCTGACAGAAGGGCGGACTGCCCTACCAAGGGAGGGCTTTCTGATTAAGACTAAGTTGGGGTGAAGCTATTTTTTAATGTTAAAGAGAATATGCGCCCCCATGGCCATGCCGTCCCAGCCTCCCTCCATCTCCAGAAAGCATCTGACATTTCCTGCACATTTTAACTTTCTAACCAAATAATGAAATAATCATATTGGCTCCTCAGTCACAGGATTCATTTTCTCTCATTCCTGGGCTTCAAAATTCATCTCATATTTTAATCTGTTTTGAGCTCTTTTCAATTGCCTTGGAGATAGAGCCAAAGGTTCCCTGAACTCCTGTTGCCTGGAGTTGTTTGGTTTCGGTTCCTGTGGGGTATTTGCTTTAATAACGTGGTCCATCCTGCAGCAGCGGCAGGAATTCTAGGGGGGTGGGGGGTGGTGGGGGGGGTGGCGGCTGGGCCTCGCTCTCCTTGGTTCCTTGACAGTAAATTAACATCCAAATTTGGGCTCTGGGGATCCTCACTTTCTGTCTTCTTCTTGAATATACCCTCGTTTCTCAATTGTATTGATGCCTAAAATCCCAATTTACTGCAGAAATTCCCTCTCAGCTACTCTAGGCCGCGTGGTCCTGCCTTCCTCCGGGCATCGAGGAAACACAAACTCCCAGTAGTGTTAACAACCAGCGGGTTTCAGAGCCTAAGTATCTTTCAGACACATGCTGAGCACTTTACATGGATTCACTCATTCCGTCTCACACTCCCCATGAGGTCGTATCAGTGTTAGCGTCCCCATTTTTCTGATGAGTAGATTGAGGCACAGAGATTAAATAACGTGTCCAAGGTCTGGGATACATGTAAGGTGAGTTTCAAACAGTTTAACTCTTGATCTTCCTGTTTTGTGTATGTAGGTCATAACTTCCCAACCTGCCGGCGGGCCCTCAGGGTGGGCGTGGCACATTTCTAGGTGCCGCACAAGGTGCCACGCTAGGGTCATCGTAAGTGCTTGCGGGTTGTCGGAGGTCCTTGTCTCATGAGACCAGAGACAGGCGCTGGCATAGAGCAGGGGCAGGGAGGCTTCTGTACCTTCCTTAGAGCCAGAAAGACTGATTTGGGTGTGGTGGGTGGAGTTGCCCGAAATTTACCCATGGTCCTCGTTTTAGTTTTGAATTTTTTTTTAATCTTTATTTATTTTGGAGAGAGACGGAGAGAGAGCACGAACAGGGGAGGAACAGAGAGAGAGGGAGACACAGAATCTGAAGCAGGCTGGTAGGCTCTGAGCTGTCAGCACAGAGCCGGACTCTGGACTTGGACTCACAGACCGCGAGATCATGACCTGAGCCGAAGTCGGACGCTTAACAGACTGAGCCACCCAGCCGTACCTCCCCACCCACCATGGTCCTTGTTTTATTTATTTATTTATTTATTTATTTATTTAAAAAAAATTTTTTTTTTCAACGTTTATTTATTTATAGGACAGAGAGAGACAGAGCATGAACGGGGGAGGGGCAGAGAGAGAGGGAGACACAGAATCGGAAACAGGCTCCAGGCTCGGAGCCATCAGCCCAGAGCCTGACGCGGGGCTCAAACTCCCAGACCGCGAGATCGTGACCTGGCTGAAGTCGGACGCTTAACCGACTGCGCCACCCAGGCGCCCCCCATGGTCCTTGTTTTAGATGGAAAGTGGCAAGGTGACTCGGTAATGACAAAGCTCCCCTGTGGGGCTTGAATCCTGTGCGTGTTGTAAGACTGCAGGAGAGAGCCATCAAGAAGCACCGTGTGACTGGAAGGGGAAGAGAGCTCACTGGAAAGGGTCCCCTTTTGCAAATGAGGGAGACCCATATGTGGGAAGAAGGCCTTGGCAATAGGTAGGGACCAGAGTCGGCCCTCTGTCCTGGGGCGCCCTTCTGGCAGTGGGGCTCTGATGCTTCGCTCTCCAGCTGGGCTGTCTTTGTTCTGTAAAGATGCCGGCCTTGGGGCAGGCGGCGCCATCTTTGAGCCTGCATTACCTAATCTGTAAAAGGGGGAGAAATACCCAAATCTGCCTTCCCTTTCCCTGTGGCAGAGCTTTGGGAAGGTGAAATGGGAGTGAGCCCTGCCGGGGCAAATGCTTCATGACTGGCAGTCCTGGAAATAAGTGATGGGAGGAATTTCTCCTGGTTTTCTCCTCCCGAAGTCCTGGCTGATGGGCTTGTGTGTTTGACCAGACTCACTGACTCTGTGCCGCTCCCCTCCCCCCCATGCCTTCCTCCCCTGGCTTCTCCCTTCCTGGGGTGTCTTTTCCTCCATATCAGAGTTCTGAACCCTCCCTGGGCAGCCCCCCTCGATGCCTCCAGGGCCCGGCTGTCACCCAAGAGTTTCTGACCCCCCCCCCCCGCCCCCCGGTTCTGGGTACAGCCTGGGCTTGGTAGGTCTTTAAAGGCTTCCCAGGGGGTTCCAGTGTGCCCTGGGTTGAGGCCCACTCTCTTTGGCATAACAAAGGGCATGCATGCATGGGGAAGAGACCCACCAGACCCACAAGGGCAGCACATATACCTAGAAAAATATTTTTTTTAAATTTTTTTTAACGTTTTTTATTTATTTTTGGGACAGAGAGAGACAGAGCATGAACGGGGTAGGGGCAGAGAGAGAGGGAGACACAGAATCGCAAACAGGCTCCAGGCTCCGAGCCATCAGCCCAGAGCCTGACGCAGGGCTCGAACTCACGGACCGCGAGATCGTGACCTGGCTGAAGTCGGAGGCTCAACCGACTGCGCCACCCAGGCGCCCCTAGAAAAATATTTAAAAGCATGTTTATGAGACGCTCTGGTACGTTTTAGGCTTGACACCGGATGTATTTTGCGAGGTCACAGAAAACTGAAGGACCACGTTAAGATTTTCATGTTGAGCAAAATACTGTATGTGTGACTTTGCATGAATCTCCACTGGGATCTGAGCGCTGAGAGCGTGGGGAAGCTGGGAGACAGAGAACTAGAACCTGGAAGGCTGGTTGCCAAGGCTGGCTGCATCAACCTACTCGCTCTGTGAGTTTGGGGAGGCCACCTACCCTCTCTGAACTCAGCTTCCTCATCCGCCACACGGGAATATTAGTGCCTGTCTCACAGAATCATTGTCAGGAACAAGTGAGATCATTCATGAAAACATTTTAAGAAACCAAGACTTCTATATACATGTGAAAATACTGCATAAAAACAGCCGTGCTCTGCATTCTGTCAACTCTGACTCTCTGGACACTATCCCTGAGGGGTTTGGCCTGACACGAGGAGACCAGATGTCCCGAATTCCTGGTCTCGTGCCCGCCATGTGCATTCCAGACCTCGTCCGCTCTTGGCGCCCCTGACCAGCTCCCTTCCCCCCCCAGCTCCCATCTTCAAATTTCATTGCCCGCCACTGGCCTCTTCCCCACAGGATAGAAACATATTTCTCTCCCCTACAGTAAAAATAAAACACGCCTGTGACCTCCCCCTCTAGCTTCCACCCTTCTACTCCTGCCTCCCAACCAGGTTTCTGGAACATGCAGCTCTTGTGGAGACCTCCCTCTTCCTCACCTGCTTTCCCCTCCGCCCTCGTAGACGCCACCAGTGACCCGTGACCAGCTGCTGTATCTGTGTCTACCCGCGGTCTCTGCAGCATGTGTCCTGTGGACCACACCCTTCATGACACTCTCCTTCCTCAGGCTCCTTCTCTGTCTCCCTTGCCCTCTCACCCTGACCTGTGGCTGCCCACGTGGTCCCGGGGCTTCTGCTTCTGCAGTGTTTGTCGAAGCCGCGGCTTCACTCAGCGCCCACAACCGCAGCCTGGCTTCAGTCCTTCCTCTCTCAGCTGGGCTAGTGGTCCAGCCTCTTAAGGTATCCTGACCTCCCTCCCCTCACTCCCTCTGCCCCCCAGGGTCACGTCCAACAGGAAGCCCTTTCTTTTTTTTTTTTTTTTAATTTTTTTTTCAACGTTTATTTATTTATTTGGGACAGAGAGAGACAGAGTATGAACGGGGGAGGGGCAGAGAGAGAGGGAGACACAGAATCGGAAACAGGCTCCAGGCTCTGAACCATCAGCCCAGAGCCTGACGCGGAGCTCGAACTCACGGACCGCGAGATCGTGACCTGGCTGAAGTCGGACGCTTAACCGACTGTGCCACCCAGGCGCCCCAGGAAGCCCTTTCTGACCTGGCCCCTGACTGTATCTTTGGGCTCATCTCTCCCAACACTCCCTTTTACATTTGCATTCATTCCACAGATGTGTCATGGTGAGTTGTGACTGTGATTTTCCACATTCTGTAAGGTACCCCCCCCAAACCCTCCCTGCCCCACCACTAACCCACCCACATGCTAGAGGAGGGTTCATTTAGTAAATCCCAGCTCAAGAGCAAATCCATCAAGGAGCCTCCCCTGGTTTCTTCGCTCCATTCCCGACTGGGTTAGTCTTGCCTTGCCTTGCTCTGGGCCACCAAGGCTCAGAGACGCTGCTTGTAGAGCTCACCTCACGCTGTGTGATGCGTGCAAGCTTTTGCCTCCGAAGGACCTAGGAGTTCACTGAGAGAAGAGTTCATGGCTGGCGCTGCCTCTTTCAAGCTCTCACCGTCACATTGGTGGAGCTAGGTGCAGAGTTGACATTCAACAAATGTTTGTAGAATTGAATTGATTGATTTGCAAGGGGCAGCCCAAAGCCTCTTGACAGGCCACGGTGACTTCTGGATGCTCAAGGAAAGGTCTGTTTAGCTTCATATTGTTCCTGTGTTCCCATGCTTGGAAAAGTAGTTAACCTCACATAGGATCTATAACTAATTCACAGTTAGCTAGAGGCTTGGGATTTCCAGACTCCGCCGTGTTCTGATTCCAGCAGACAGCAGGAGCTTCCTCCATGAAGGCTCCATTCATGAACAGCGCACATCCTGGGATGTTGTGGTTGGCCTCTGGAAGGAGCCAGAACACTCCAGCTCTGAGCCAGGGAGAAGCTCCAGTGTCCTGTGTGCTTTTCTGGGTTCTTTTTCCTGGGTGTAAATCCCTCTCCCGATAAGCACCCCAGAAGGGCAGCGGTCTCTGGTCTCTGGCCTCTCTCTACACCTGCCCTCCTACCCTGCCCCACCTCAGCACATACGATGTCTTGTTCTTGTTTAGCACCACCTATGGTTTCCTTTCCAGTTCTCTCCCACCTTGATCTCTTTGGGCAAAAAGTAAAGGATGGTTTGTTAAAGTCACAAAGCATCCTTGTAGAACCGATTTGGTCAGCTTTTGATGGACTTTCAAGGGGCCAACCTCACAGGACAGGCCTTCTCTGGCCTCCTTTTATGCCCTTCATCTGTTGGAAGGTCCAATGGTTGTTAAATTCATTCTTGAAATTTCCCTTTGTGCATCCTGCCTTCTCACTCCCACAGGGGCATCTGGTGACCGTCATATTGCCATCAGTCTAAAACCTTTACTTTGAACTTGCCACGATATCTAAAAATGTATAATGTTATACGTTAGAATGTTGTTACACATTGTAAGACTGTAATGTTCTATATGGTAATAACGTCCCCGGTCATTTTCTTTGAAAATCATGTTTTGATCGTCTTTATAGTTCCCTTTTTCTACCTGTGATCTGAAAGCTTTCCTTCATCCTGGGGTGAAATGACAAATAAGGGGAGGAAGTTGGGCCCCCACAGGGGAGGGAAAGGGATGAAGGTTTGCTGGAGGAATGTCGGCCACCATCACTGGGTGGCTGTGGGTGTGCATTTGCAGGGACAGTGTCTTCTGGCCCTTGGGAGGATTGTCCTCCCTGTGCTCTTTGCTGTGGGGTGGGGCCATTAGGTGCTGAGGGGTGGGCCGGGTTTCACTTCCAGGTTGCAGCATGAGCCCTCCTGTGCTGGCAGCACGGTGGCACCATTCGAGGTGGTGGCCCCTGCATCAGCTTGAGCCCTGAGTGACTGCCACAAGCACCGCACATGGCTGGTCATGGCTACTGCGACACAACCTAGCCCCTCCTGGCCGGCACAGAAATGGATTCCATGTAAAATATGCAAATGAAAAGGTTGGCGTGTTAGCGGACATGTACCGTGGACATGAAATACACTTGTGTGTCTTCGGGCCCCGAGATTTCGGAGCTGTTTGTTTTAACAGCCTACCTGATGAACAGCGGGGAGGTGGGGAGGGCCTGATCGGGGGTCGGGTGGAGCAAAGTCTGAGTATCGATGAGAATTTCCTGTGGCCCCCCAAAAGCTCCTCGTGTTGGCAGTCACCTTCCGTGCCACTGGGAAAGGCCAGGCCCGTTTACTGCACTGCCTGGGGCACCTGGTGAGGATTCCCCGGACCCTGTGACCCACAGACTGAACAGGCTTGTTTTCCTCGGAGCTTTTCTTTGTCTCTGTTTCACTGTCACCTCTTCTATGTGTCAGCATCAGGGCTCTTGAGAGGCAGAGGTGAGAAAGCGTGAGCTCCGTGTCCCGTTTCCCAGCTGTGTTTCTCCGGGGTGGGGGTGGGGGTTGGCTCTGAGCGGAATCAACAAGAAGGTGAAGTTTGTCCTTGTGACACTACCCTGGTCCCCACCCAGCCTCTGCCCCCCCGTTGCTCTGGCCCCTTCTCCACCTGTTTTGCAGGTGGCTGTTTGCCTCATATCAGGATGTATCCATTCTCTCTCCCCTGTGGGACAGACCTTTGAGTGTGTTTCAAGGTGACAATCTGGTAATTTGGTAGATTAATCTCTGTGCATGTGCTAATGGAAGAGTAGGGGGACTGTTCCTTCCTCAGACGGTTATTGAGGCTGCTATGTGCCCAGCACTGAGCCCTAAGCACTAAGCGGGGTGGGTTGTGACTAATGGCCTGGCTCTGCCTCCAGGCCCTTGCGGTTCAGTGGGGGAGGGGCGGGGCTGAGCGGGCAGTGTTTAGAAATGTGGTGCAGGGTGATGTGTGTTAGGACTCTGGGTGGGATCCAGGCTGTGAGTGCTGTGGAGGCCGAGACAGGGAGACTGGTGCCCTCTGGTCGGGAATAGTCGGGGAACGCCAAGTCGCAGCCCTGGGCCTCAGTTTCCCCATCTGACAAATAAGGAATGTGGACCCACTGACTGCTTTGCAGATTACCGATGATAAGAGTTAACAGAGGGGCGCCTGGGTGGCTTAGTGGGTTAGGCATCCGACTTCGGCTCAGGTCACGATCTCGCGGCTCGTGAGTTCAAGCCCCACGTTGGGCTGGCCGCTGTCAGCCCAGAGCCCACTTCAGCTCCTTTGCCCCTCTTTCTCTGCCCCTCCCCTGCTTGTACTCTCTCAAAAATAAATTTTAAAAATTAAGAAAAAAAAAAAAAAAGAGTTACCAGAGGAGACTAGTTCAACACCAGGATTCCCAGGCCCCTCCTACAGATCCAGATCCTGTGAGTCCGGAGTGGGGGCTGGGAACTGCCCCCACTCCCAGTTCTGCCTCAGGAGACGGGACACTGTGGGCTTAGCCTGGGCTTGGAACGGTGTGGGGACTTGGAGCGGGGGGGGGGGGGGTCTTTGAGATGGCCAAGCACTTGGTAGGGACACTGGGAGACAGGGACATTGTTATACTCCAGCTGCTTGCTGAGCAAGAGCATGGTGAGGATGGGACCCCCAGAGAGCCCTTGGGAGGAGAGCTGGCGGCCGCCTGGCTGCTGGAGGACACATTTTGTGTTCAGCCTTAGCACGGTGTAGATAAGGCTTCGGGCTGCCGGGAAGGCCTTCTGAGCAGATTCACTTCGTGATTCTTCAGAGCAACCACAAGAGCCGGGTCTCCACGAGAGACCAGTGCAATGGGCGGCCTCCACCGGACCTGCTCCCTTCCTCTCTGGAAAAGCCTGCTGATCAATTCAGCAGGCCCAGCAGGGAGGCTGAGGATCCTGTACCTCGGTGGTTCTCACACTTCCTGTGTGTCAGAATTGCCTCCAGCTTCTAAAAAGGGTGCCGGGGCCCACCTCCAGAGTGTCTGATTCCAGAGTTTGGGAGGGCGGCGGTGGGCAGGGCATTTGCATTCCTAAGAGGTTGCCAGGGGCTGCGCTGCCCTGGTCCCCAGGCCACGCTTGGAAAGCCAGTGCCAGCTTCTCAGCCCGCTAGCCCGGGTGTGGGGGTGGTTTCTACAGACTCAGGACCCAGTCAGGAAGGAGCGAAGGCTTTACAGGAGCAGGCCCCGTGGAAGGCCTGAGATGCTTCAGTGAGGAGCTCAGACTTCCTTCCACGATGAACTGGGAGCAAATCAACAGCAGCTTGGCTCCCCAAAGCAGACATCTGGAAATGGACTGTTCTACATTTTGAAAAACAGATTTGCAGCAGTAGCTCATGGCCCGTCCGTGTGGCACGATCTCAAGGCTGCATCTCAGGGATGTGTCTGTTGTTACCTCTCCCCCACCACCCTATTTCTCCCCCACAGTTCTTGAAATTTCACCGTTAAAGATTATATCCTTGTGTTCAAAAATACCACCCCTGTCCAAAGGCTCATGTCAGGAACCAGAAATGCCCAAGACGGAGAGAAACTCACCTGCGTGTCCCCTGCTTGGCCCCCTTAGAGCGGATTTAAAGTCAGTCTTCTCTCCAGGCACCAGTGGGCAGGAGACCCAGGACAGATAGACTTGGATATACCTGGAGGCAGGGGGGCCGTGTGAAGGCTAGGTGTCCTCTGTTGCATCAGAGAGGAAGCAGGAGGCACAATGGACATAGGGCAAGCCCTCTGAGACTGGTCAACAAGAACGTTCCGGCTGGTGTGAGGCCAGAGGGGCCTGGATGCCCATGACATAGGGGGGCATCAGCGTGCATGGGGGCTCACCATAGCTCGGCCCATCTCCATTCATTTCTGTGGAACACAGAGGGGAGCGTACTGCTCTGTTTCTGACCAACCCCCCCCATACCAGCCTTCTCCTTTTCCGGCTTAACTGGCTAACAGGTTGGAATTGGTGCTAGATTTGCAGTCAGGAGGCAGGAAATAGCTGTGCCTCTCAAGCCATGTTCCCAAGTCCATTAGATACGTGCGCTCCGCAAACCGTGTGGGAAGAGGAACGCCATCGCAATTGTATTTGGGGGTGATGAGTGACAGCTCGCTCTCGGGTGAGTCCTTCAGCCCGGTGATTAATCACCTTCTTGTTTGCCCATTGCAAAGTCAAGTTTTCCCGTATCCGGTGGTCTCTGAAAGGGAGAACAGGGTCTACAGGGCACACAACGTTCCAACAGAAAACTGCGGTGAGCCAAGTCGTTAATTGTGTTCGTGTTGAGATGGGTTAGGTCAGCCTAAAACACCTGCTTGTGTAAATGGGCCTTGTAGAGAGACGGCGTTTTGCCCGCAGGTGTGAATCGCACAGGTGTATTTCTAGGCAACCCTGCCCCAGACACTGCTGTCGTAGGATGATGGTGTCTGAGAAGCGGGAGTCTGATTTCTGCTATCAACCGAATGTGTTTTGTTCCACAGAATTCACGGGGGGGGGGGGGGAGGAAAAGTTGGGAGGCCCAGGAGGTGGCTTGGAGTGCCGATAAAGCCTTTTGGGGGTGGGGGCCTCTGTCTCCACCTCTCCTACCCGTGCTGTGAAGGAAAAGGCAAGGGTGGTCCTTGGGCCTGACCCCTTCCAGGCCGTGTGATGGCTGTGGGCAGGCCATGTAACATGCTGTTCCTCTGTGCTGACACTGAGCTGCAGTTATCAGGGGTCACTGAGAAGATATGCAAAGAGCTAGGAGCCAGTGGATCCCTCTCTGTATAGGCCAGCCCCGCCCAGCAATCCCTGTTGTCACAAAGGGCCGCTGCCCTTCTAGAAGAACCTGAGTGCATTTTCCTGGAAATGCCTAGATTAGGGTCACTGCATGGCTTTAACATCAAAGATATGAGGAATTAGAGGAAATTGAGAGATGGGAGCTCTCCTACAGCCCCAGAGTGGGTCAGAGGCCGGGCCCAGGATGCAGCCCAGATAAAGACTCTGCCCACCTACCCCCCACCCCCCTAACACTGCTGGTTACAAAAAGCCTAGGGAAGCTCCTTTGTCAATCAACAAATCTGGGGAAAGGGAAGGATTGAAAAGGAGTAAGGTTTTCTGCACAGCTAAAAGCTGTGGTTTTAGGCAATGCTGGTGCATCTTGATGTGGTAAACAGAACATTCTATTTGGAGTTAGAAGACCTGGAGACGGCTGTCAGCTCAGCCCCTTTGTTACCTGGGTGATTTGGGACTTGAGCTGTCCGCACCTCAATTTTCGCATCTGTAAATCGGGTGTGACTGCCCTTACTTGTCCCAGGGATGCTTCGAGGATCAGGAGATACCGCATGGGAAGCTCTACGCAGACTGTAAGACGCAGCAAAAGCAAAGGATTATCATTGTAACCGTTTCTATTTGCATATTGCTTGTAGAATTCCAGAGAACTTCCTCATCTTGTCTCTTACTGTGCAGCAGGGCCCTAGATCTAGCCTTCCCACTCGCGTGCCCCTCCCCTAGCTGGCTGAGGAGCCAAAGAGTGAACCTCCTCTTGGGGGTGGGGATTTCCTCAAGGTGATGCTTCCACTGAAAAGAGTGCCTCAAACAGTGGGCCTTTGGGGCCGGGCTGGCATTTCAGTCCAGGAAGCCCTGTCGGAACCCGTCACCTAACACGGGGATCGGATGCCCCAGAGCCTACATCAATGGCTGGCACTCACTAGGGCTGTGAACGTTTGTGTAGGTTGGTGGGTGACATCGTTAGGGGAGGTAGCTATGCTGACTTCTCCTGGGGCTCAGTTTCATTCACTCATCAAGCAAGTGTTGAGAACTTAGTGGGGATCAAACACTGTGGGGGTTCTGCCTCAGAGTGCTCACAGTCCGTAGATGCCGAGACAGTTGGACAGACAAGGTTCCACTTCAGGGTCAGAAGCACTCTAGGAGCGTGCTTTGGGGCGCCTGCTGAATCCTGGCCGGTGGCCTCCGGGAAGAGAGGGACCCTTGAGCTGAACCTAGAAGCCCAAGTAGAGGTTGGATAGAGGTGAGGAGGCAGGCTGGGCAGAGCGCATAACACGTCTACTTCTTGCCCCTCTGGCCAGGCAGGGCCCCTGAGGCTCACTGTAGAGACTTAGATCTCTGCTCTCTCCCCTCCAGTCTCCCCTGTGCTCTGCCAGAGAACAGTCTCCCAGCGTGTAGAATTCTGGGTCCTGGGCCAGAGCCTGAGCTTGCTCTGTTGGGTGGAGGGGTGGGGGGCGGGGGGCAAGGCCATGCTGGTGGGAGGAATGGGTACTTCGGGGACCCCCCTGATTCAGCAACTGCTGCTGTGAAATCTTAATCACTCTGATCAAAGGTTTCATGTTTTCCGGAATAAGTGATTTCACTTATCTTTTAGATCGCATTTGACTTCAGCGCATAAAAGGCTCATTCAATTTGAAGCAACATCTCCACCAGGAATGGATTAACAGCAAGAAAACGGTTCTTTCTTACCACGGGTACAGCTGGGACTTTGGAAACCCAAATCGCTTGTAATCTCCTCTTGGAGCACATGTGGAGAGTCCCTCCTATAGACGGTGTTAATATGCTGTCCCCCCTGGGGAAACCTGTTGTCTCTCAACCTGCGGGATGTCCATGCAGGAGGAGCAGTTTGGCTCTTCAGGAGGCACAAAGCCACTGCTCTTTTGAATCCTTTGAACTTGAGCCCTCCCTTCGCTGGCTGCTGGCTTCGCCCTCCTCTCTGGTCCAGCCCCCGTTACTAAGAGTCCAGGTGCTTGGGAGCAATGGTGACCCCCAAAGGCTTCCTGAGTCTCTCCCTGGAGTGAGCACTGTGGGAACACGGAGGGAACGTAAGCCTTGAGATCCCTGCTGCAGTGAGCTCACTCCTACAGAGGACGGGGGGGGGGGGGGGGGCGGAGGGGAGGGGGGGGAGCCTATGTGTAAATTGGTTCAGCTCTACGGAGGGCAAGTCAACAGTAGCCGTGAAATTTCAATGCACACGTCCTTTGCCCAAGAATTCCACTTCCATCCCGCAGGTCTAGGTACAGATAGGAAAGGGCATATGTGCAAGGCTGTTCATTGCAGGGCTGTTTGTAAGAGCCGGGGATTAGCAAAAATATAAACGTCAGCGGGAGATGGGGTTCATCAGTTGTAGCGCAGCCATGTGGTGGACTAGTATGCGGTCGTAAAAAAGAACAAGGGTGCTTTTGTATACCGACCCGGGATGATCTCACAGGTATTATGACAAGAACAAGATGCAGAACAGTACGGGGGTGTGGTACTGCTTGTGTAAACAACAGGGTAAAAATTACAACATGTATAGTCTCATGGGCATAAAGTCTCATGGGATAGAAACACAAGGAAATATTAACAGGGGCCTCACACGGAAAAAGACGTGGTCCCTGCCCCAGAGGCCTCCTGGAAACTTTTGCAGTATCTCCACTTCCCTTTAAAACTGGCTTCCAGGATATGTGCACTGTGTCCCCCGCCCCCAACAGTGGCCTGTCGGGCATGGCATTTCTAGGACCTTTGCCACCTGGGGCCCCAGTGGGCACGACTTGCCCTCATTCTCCTGCTTGTGGCCAGCAGCCTGCCTTGAACACCTCTTGAGAATGTGGGTTCTGCTCCGAACATCCCTCCTAAAAGCACTTAGGGTGGGCACCGTTCATTTGGGCAGCGCTCAAGGACCCGGTGACCCTGGCCCTCTGCTCTGGGAGGTGTGTGTCCCACCTCCCCTCATGAGACCCCTACACCCCCTCAGGCAGGGGTCCGCTGTGGTTTACTGTCCACTCGTCATCTCAGTAGGGCCAAACGTATAGCAGGGACTCACTAAAAGCCTGATGGATGGAAGCATATATGCGGCCCCTATAGTTTGCCCCGGGCAGTGCCGGGTAGGCATTAGGAAGGACGCGAGAAACAAACAAACATTGGAAACTCGGTTTTTGAGCCTAGTTTATAAAGAGGAAATCTATCATTGTTCTCTGCCATTTCCTTTGTCCATGGCCATTTCTATAGGAAATGAAGGCAAAAGGCTCCTCCTTTAGCCCTCCCTCCTCTGTCATGTATTGCCAGGGCGCTGCTACTCTTCCATTTGAAGGGGCCACCAAGCTGCAAATAGGTGCTTCTCAAGTCCTGCCAGCCGCCCTGCAGCCAGCACCACACCCAAAGCTGCGCCGAAAGCGCGTCAGACTCAGCTGCCCTCCCCCTGCAGCTGTCTCCCCTCTCCTCCCTCCCTCCCCAGCTTCCAGTGGCTTCATCTCTCAGCCTTCCCCTCCTGGCCAAGTGCGCTGTGTGTGTTTGACCGGAGGTGCGGGGTGCACAGCCAGGTGACACGCGTGCACGCTGTCACTCTTGGAAACCAGCCCTACCGGAGGGAGTAATCCTGCGGCCCCGTCTCAGCCGCTGCACGAGACTTTGGAGCAGTGTTTTTATGCCGGGAGACAGCAGGGCCTCCTAGAACAAAGCAGCCGGCAGCCACTGGCCTTGCCCAGGGGAGGAACGGGGGTCTAGGGTAGTGTGGCAGCCAAGGGGCTCATAGCTAAGGATGTAAATGTAGACTCCCCATTTATGAGCTGTGTGACCTTGGATGCTTTCTCTTTCTGGGCCTCAGTTTGCTGGTCTATAAAAATGGGAGTTGGTCTCGGACCTGGGATCACACTGGGATGTACAGAGTTGGGACCGAATTCTAACCAGGGCTTGCCTTCTGGTCTGGCTCATGTCGGCTCCGCGTATACACTTCCGCTGGTGAGACCAGCTGGCGAAGCAGAAGTAGGGGCCAGTTCAGGGGTGAGGTGCCCTGATAATTGACTTGACCTCTCCTTGGGAAATGCCTGGCTCCTGGCGGTTGTCATTATTTTGCAAAGTTTGTGCTATTTCACCATCTTGGCTCATCTTTTTGCTGCCAGGCTGCTTCCCGGGCCAGATCCAGTGGGGATGTGGTTTTGCAGAGGCCCCTTTCTGACAGGCGTCAGGGTGAAATCGCGGGTCAGGTCCGGACTGGTCAATCTGCCCTCACTGATGCCCCGGTTATCCATCACCCCACTTGTTCCCTAAGCAGCCTCCCCCGTGGGTCTCCCAGGCCACCTCTGCCCCCATTCCCTGCCCTTTCTCTTGCTGACCTCAGTATTTTGCAAGCCGTCTCCCTCCTTGGTCTCAAAGTGGCTTTGATGTTTCATCCCCAGAAGCTTCCCCCTCCCGGAGTGGGCAGCCTGGCTTTCCACCAAGGCTACCTTTCAGAACTATCCATCACCAGGCTTGAAACTCCGAAATTCTCTTTTCCGACCATGACCTCCAGGCTCTCTGCTGGCGTCCCCTCGAGATTAGTGCTGTGGTGGGCTCCACTGTGCACAGAACAGGACGTTCACATGTTCCGGAGGCATGTGTAGGGTGGATGATGAATACAGAGTTGACTGGTCAGATGGGAGAAGAGGCTTCTGGAGGCCGGTGTGCAAAGGGGACACAAGAGCTTGCCGGGCGTAGTAACTGGCTCCCACCTGGGATGGAGGGGCAAAGGCAGAGGGGGCGTTGAGGCTTCACCCTACCTCACCCGGGAGAGGACGAGTGGGCACATGGATTGCTCTCCTAGCTGTCGCTGGTCTAGGGATGAGCTTGCATCGGACCTGATGCCTCCAGGTGGCTTCCTGGGGGAGGCAGGGAAAAGAAAGCCTAATTGGGGGACTTGTAGCATCCTTTTGGGAAGAAGCAAGGCAAAGGCACACTGAAGCTTGAGGATCGGTTTGGAGGAGGTGACATTATGGACATACAGAGTTGGGGTTAAATTCTAAACCTGAGCTCGCCTTCTAGTTTGGCCTGTGTAGGTAATAATGTTGGCAACCCTGACGGTCTAGTCTAAACCGGCATCTGGGAAAATCATCCAGTGAAGCAGAAACAAGTACCAGTTCAGGTGTGGGGCCAAGAAACAGACACTTCACGTATCCAGAGATCAGCCCGCCGTCACCCCTCCTATCCAGAACAAAGATCTTAGAGTGAGGGAAAAGTGTCTCTGGTCACTGAAAGTGGCTGAAGCCCTGGCTTCTTGTTCCTAAAAACCCCTCCACCCGACCCTTTACTCAGAGCCCCATGGTTGCCCAGCCCGAGAGGATTCTAAGCTGCACCTTAGAAGCAGAGAAGCTTCTATAGGCAGCCATACCCAAACAGATAGCATGAGCTCTGGGAGCCTCCCTGTGGGAAGGGGCAGATAGACAAAGAGAGAAAAACCCACGGTGGGGACAGATCCCCCAGCACAGCAGAGAGCCTCCTGGAGATAACAGCTAACCATGAAGACAAGCTTACCTTACGTTACCTTACATACCTTACCTTGCAGCTCAGCCACCGCAAGTGCTTTCTGGAACAACGCTGGGGAGGGATGTACCCAACAAGTGTTAGATTTTATATCCTTTGCCACAAACGGAAGAGAAGTATATAAACGTTTAGAAAACTAATTTGTGCAGTAGCGTTAAAACGAAACACACTTTGTTGCTTGAAGGGGCAATGTTTTTAGTTGTCTAGAAAACCTTCGTATGTGAAATACCTCATCTGTGTTGCCAGATAAATGGTGATTTCTGTTTGCATCGTGGAGCGTTAGGAGCAAAAAAGACTACGAGATTCCACAGACCCACTGAAAAACGTGTATAGATGACGTAATTGAGGCTCAGAGATGGGAAGTGATTTGCCCAAGTTTCCAAAGCCAGTTGTTGTCAGAACTGGGCCTCCAACTTGGTCCGCTAGGGAGCCAAATGAATTCAGGGGCTGGGGAGCGGGCCTGGATTCAGACCCTGTGCCTCAGCCAGGAGCAGCCAGACCAGGGCTGGGACCTCCTCCCACCTCCCAGAGGTAAGAGCCAAGGTCTAGATGGGAGACTTGGGGAGGAGGGGGGGGCTGCTCGAACATCTGCCCAAGGACAAGTTGAAGAGACCCTACCCAGAATGGGATGTGCGTCCGGGTGGATGGAGGGGTGTTCCTGCCAGGATGCGTGGGGCAGCCTGGGGGCGAGGAGCTGGAAGTGGTGTGGATGTGCCCAGTACATACGTGAGTCGCAAGCATCCCTGGCTGGAGCGTTTGACTCCTGTTCTAGAACAGCCCACCTCCAGGTGGTCAGGAATTGGTTTGAAAGGCAGCTGATGGCCCTGACCTGGGAAACACAGAAGAAAATGCCCAGCCCACCTTGTCGCCTTGCAGGAGTCAGCTGCTAGAGTCTGGGTTTTGCTTTCTCTTTCCTGCAAGAGAGGCAGAGAGGGCTCCGAGCCTGGTCTGTCCAGTGCAGCCTCTTACTGAACATCTATCTACAGCCTTCCTATTTTTACTCTTAATAACCATAAGCCCGGGGTTACCAGGGTCCTCTTGTTGCTATAGTGAGAGGTGATAGCGCCAGCCTTCCAAAGCGCTGGACCCTTGGCTTAGAGGAATAACAGAATCTGGGTTGCTTTATTTTTGGGTTTGACTGAGAAGGTTTAACGCACCATTTTCCAGCCCTTGCAAGCAAATGGCTGTTTGTGCTCAAAATACACCAAACCTCAAGAACACAGAGTAACTGACGGTTTGGGGACGTGGGCAAATAAGAATAGGTAGAAGGTACTTTTTGAATTACAAAAATGGTAATAAAACTTCATTAAGAACACCTAGAAAACGACAAAGAAATACATGTGGTTGCATTACTGTGTCACGGCCCTCGTGATCCTGAGTTGTAGCCTTACCAGCAGTTTTCTTAAATGTGCCTTTGGCAGAGTTAAAGACGTAGAGTGTATGTAGTTGGCAGTCGGCTCTTTCAATTAACATGGAGTAAGCATCTTTCTGTGTTCCTTCGTTATCTCAATCAGCATTATTTTGAACGTTTATTTATTTTTAAGACATGGAGAGACAGAGTGTGAGTGGAGAAGGGGCAGAAAGAGAGAGGGAGCCACAGAATCCGAAGCAGGCTCCAGGCTCCGAGCTGTCAGCACAGGGCCTGGCGAGGGGCTCGAACCCACCAGTCGTGAGATCATGACCTGAGCTGATGTCGGACGCTTAACCGACGGAGCCACCCAGGCGCCCCTCAATCAGCATTATTTTTGTTTGGATAAGGTCATGTAATTTTGTAAAACGTTCTCCTACTTTTCCCCTTCAGTGGGTCTCTGGAATCCACACTTGGTCTCCATCGTGCCACCTCTGTCAAAATTTTATTCCTTTTTTTGAGTTGGATAATTTGTCTGCCTTGTCTCTGTCCCCACACACACACACACACACACACACACGGATTTCCTCCACTCGACGGCCCTGCTAATCAAAGAGTGATCCCAGACCAGTGGCATGGGCCTCCCATGGGAGCTTGCTAGAAATGCAGAATCTTAGACCACCCCCCCACCCCCCCACCCCGCCGGGACCTCCTGAATCAGAGTCTGCATCTGTATTTTGACAAGATCCCCAGGTGATTCATAAGCACATTAAAGCTTGAGAAGCACTGATCTGAAACCCATTTCCCCATGCCTCCAGGATAGAATCCATGCTCCTGGCCAGGTGCACAACCTGCTGTGTGGAGACCACATGGGGAGGAGCTAGGGGGTGAATAAGGAAGGGCCAGATCAGCAGGATAACTACAGGTGGTGGGCCACCGTGGGCCAGGAACCCTAGAGAGGTTGGATCGGCGAGATGGCGGGTGGCGGGAGGGGGGGGCGGGCTGTGAAGGAAGTTCTAAATGGCAAACCCATGGAAGATGCAATGTGGAAAACAGAGGGCCCCACTGGCTAGTAGAGGCAGGACTGCGGGCTGGGGCCACAGCAGTAGCTCACTCCAGCTTTACAGATGCAGCAGCCGAGGCACGGAGAAATTGAGTTGCTTGCCCAACGCCACAAGCTATTAGGTGGTGGAAGTGGGGGTACAAACCTGATCCAGGGCCCAACCCTTAACTGCCCTGCAAGGCAGGGCAGGGTGGACGATAGGAGAAAGAAGAGGATAAAGGGATGTTAAGCTTCTACAGTGAGCTGGGTACTTTTTCACTTTGTTATATTTAACATGTACATCCTCTTTGGAAGTGGGTATTCTTACCCCATGTGACAGATGAGGAGGTCACTTTGCATCAGCGATAAGCAATTACCTGAGTTCACATAGTTGCTGACAGCTGAATGCAGGGTTTGAACCCAGGACATTTTGGAGACCGAAGTGATGCTCTTTCTACCCCGCACTTCATCATCAAGGTGTGGAGTCAGTCTCTTCTCTCAGAGTAGTTTCTCTCCTTGCCGCCCACTTCCCGCTTTTAAGACCCCATTTCTGCCCAGGGACACACTCCCCTTGCCCATTCTTGGTGGGGAGAAATCCACGGCAAGTCCTAGATGTTTTCCTTCAATACCTAAGGTTGGGAGATGCCAGGACTCGGAGGTACCTGGTTTAGCATTTGATCCAGCTGGAAACTAAAGCCCAGAGAGCCCAAGTGACTTGCCTAAGGTCACACAGCCAGCTTGTTAGAGATCTGAGACCCTGACTCTGGATTCAGTGCTCCTTTCATGACTCAGAGTTGTATTTGTGCCTGTCGTCCTGGGTGCCGAGGGTCAGTGCACAGCCAAGCCGGTCAGCACCAGGCTGCTGGATTGCTAGAACAGTGCAAGTTCAGCTTTAAACTTAGCCTAGAGGGTGGAATGGATAAACTTTCATTAGAAGAAAAAACTAATAAAAATAATATCTGCTTATCGTTAAAAATGCAAGCAGTGTGTCTAGAAGCACCTGAGAGCACCCCTTCCTGTCCCTCCCCAGCCTACTCCCCAGGGGTAACCACTTAGCGCTGTCTCCAACGGCTCCTTAATTTTCCTGCCAGCGGTTGGGTTTTGTAGGATCCACGCCACAGCAAGGCTATTTTTAACAAGCATCCCAGGCTTCAGGGGGTTGAGGAGAGGGGAAGAAAAAATATTCCATTTGTATATTTTTAATCCGTGCGCATTTGAGCAGGCAGTGGCTTTCCTGTGCCCACTGCCAAGGGTTGCGGGCAATTGATTAGACTTTCTGGATGCAGGGCAATCCTTTCTCTTCCCTTAACGAGGCTGGAAGGCCTGGGAGGGGTTCAGGCGATATTTCTAGGGCTGATGGCTGTCTCAGCTGGCTGCCTCCTGATCCTGCCTGCCTGCCCCCAGCCCTCTCCCTCCCAGCAGCCTCGAAAATCCTGGCTGGGTCTCCCAGGGCAGAAGAGGCCTGGGAACCTGACTCTCTGTGCCAGGCTCATATTTAGAAATGTCTCCAGCCAGAGGTTGGCGTGTGTCCCGCTTGGACTCTGGGCAGGGGGTGCGGTCACATGTGCTGCCTTCGAGTGGGCAGATTCTGAGTGGGCAACAGCCCGCTTTGAATATAAACACACTCCTTTTATGCCGAGGAGCTGGCATCTGAGCCTGTGCGCTTGGGCCCTGGACGGGGGCAAGGACTGGTAGCCGGATGGGCAATGGGGGAAGGGAGAAAGATGTCATGGGCTTGACCTGGGCAAAATGGTGGTGGAGGAGGGGGGTCCCAGCTCTCTACCCCACGCACCGTACCCGCAATCCCACCCTCTGTTTTCTGTGCTCCTTCTCCAGGTGGCTGGAGCGCCGCCCCTGCCCCTTAGGGGGCCCACAGCCCCATGGGAGCCAGCCAGTGTCCTGACCTGGGCTCCCCTTTTTGCCTCTAGAGTTCCCCGCTCTGTTCAGGGGCAATCCTGGGGGGCAGCGTGAGCGGGGTGAGGGTCAGGCTGGATACGGGGCCGCCACCTGCCGCAGGGTCTTGCTCCAGCTCTCTGTCTGAGAGCAGCCCGCCCGTCAGCCTCTCCAGATGGAACGTGGAAAATGTGGCCCTGACAGCCTCATGCCTGAAGGCTCGCTCAGCACTGACCACAAAAGGTTCTGGGATTTCTAGCCCACCCTGCTTTCTCTTCCATGTCAGCGCGTGAGAATGGGAATTAGATCGAGCGATCTTGACCTTAAATGGTAGCCTCCTGGGGGGGAATAGACATCATGCCCCAGCCCTGTAAAAACTCCCTTTGCTTTTAAAACAGGTCCTCTAAGGAGGGGCAACCTGGTTCATTCATCTCGCCTCACATATTTAACGAGCACCCTCGGAAGTGCAGACCCCGTACAGGTACCGGCCCCACAGTGCTGGTGGGGGCTTCAGGTCTCCTTCCATCACACCTCTCCGCCCTTTGCAGGCCTGCCCTGGAGACCAAAGTGGCTTGCTCCACATCAGCCCTTCTGAGAGGAGGCTGCCTTCCTGCAGCCTAATCTTCAGAGAGAATCCACATGCAGAAGCAGGACTTTCCTCCTGCGGCCTGAAGCCAAGCCCCTGCCAAGCGCTCAAGCTCCTGGCTGGGGGCCCCCACCTCTCCCTGTGCCATCCTCCCTCCCTCTCCCCACATCTCAGGGAAGAGGGCTCCAAGCAGTGGTCAAGAAGGCTGAGTAGATATTTTCTTTGTTCCTCCCGGGAGCAACACGGTAAATATGCAATAACGGGGTGAACGGACAAGCAGATGAATAAGCACGTGAGCGAATGAACGAAGGAACACATGGAGAAGCGGGCTCAGCTCCACAGGAACTTGGAATTCGGAGGAAAAGACCCGGGCATGTAGCATGGTAGCGCTGTGGGACTGAAGGGGACCCTAGGGATTGGGCTCCCCGCCTTTGGATGGGAAAGGAAGTGCAGGCTCAGAGGCAGGAGGGGCTGCTGCGAGGCCTCAGAGACCGCGGAGGTCAGAGGATGGTGAAATTGCCCAGGGCGAGTGAGATCCGGAACCGCGTGCAAGGCTGCCCTACTTTCCGTCTGCCGCTGCCCTAAGTGTCCCTCGTCCTTGGGAAAAATTGCCTTTTCATATGGTTGGGAGTGGACGGCACAATTTTTCTTCGAGGGTTAATTGTTTTGCTGACAGCACAGATAATTAGGAATGAGAATCCCGGAGTGAGGGCGACAGCACCATCTGCTGTGAATGTGGTTCAGCCCCACCTTGCAGGAGGGCCCGAGAGGCCTCCTCTCCTCACCCTCCCTACCCCCAACAAGAATTGATGAGCTTTAGCTGTTTGCCTCTGGAGCTACAGCTGCCAGGTGACCATGCAGCCAGCAGGATAGGCCGGTGACTGGCTTCTAAGGGGTTCAGCGTGTTCTCCTTCCCCCATGGCGTTCCCTGCATGTCGTAGGGCTCCCTTAAGAGCTCCAAGGTTGACTGAGGACCCACTGGGCTGCCTGGGACTCAGGGCTAATGCCAAGGGGATGCTTTTCTGTTCTTCCCATAGCCTGATGTTTGGAGGTCTGGTCTGCTGTTGACTGGAGGTGGGCGTGTGGGTCCGCACTGAGCTATGTGGCTGTCGTTGGTGTTGGGGTGATCTTCCTGCCTACCCTCTGTGGATCTGCCACCTATCCTGGGTTTCTAGGCCCCGTGGCCTGTGCTGCTTGCTCTGGAAGGAGTTGGCCCCGTCTTCTATTGCCAGGTAGGAATTTCCAAGTCGTGACGTTCTCCCTGTCCATAGAAGCAGAGAGCAGCTTTGGAATCAGGCAAGGAATTCCATTGTCTAGGGGCAGATCTTTCTTCATCTGGGTGGAGCATTATGGTTTTTCTTCCCATTTCTGTTATTTAGGAATATGTCACATATACAAAAGAACATACGAATGCCTACATGCTTTTTGAAGGTAATAATAGTAATTGCCTAGTTTGTTCAAAGGTGCTTTTAACCCCCAGTGATGCCTTGCCCAGAAATGTCTCGCAGGTGGGAGCTATAGAGAGCCAGGTCCCCCAGGAAGCTCAAGGTTGGCTGAAACCCTACCCCACCCCCAGAAAGCTGTGGCTATTTATCACAGCCAATTTCCTCTTTGCCTGAGCTGCTCCCGTTAGCAAGGAGCCTGCACATTCCTGTCTTCCTGTTTATCACTGTTCCCTCTGTGTTTGCTCCTCCTAAACCCTCCTATCAGGGAAGAAACCAAAGGCATGACTGTTCTCTTCTGCCCATGCTACAGTAGCAGGCCAAGCATGCCTCCGTTCTCCTCCCCTTCCTACTCCTCTTGACCCACCATCCCCCTGAGGTGACAGGAAATTAACCTAGGACCAGGGAGCTTGCTGGAAAGAATGATAGTTGGGAGTCAGGAGTTGCTGTCTTGGCTCGCTTACTAACTTACTGTGTGATCTTTAGCAAGATTCTCAATGTCTCTGTGCTCTGTTTCCCCATCATCAAAATACCCCTTTATGTTGCTGTTGTGAAACAAATAGGTCCAATGGATGTAAAAGCAGCTTGAAGGGTATTAGTCATTATACGTGTTGTAAGACATTGTCATCATCGTGCTTACAGAATTCATGGGACCTCATGTCCCTGCCTTCCTTTGCCACACTCATCCCTGTCCATGGTGCTACCCCTCACTGGTAGTGCTGGCTGCCCTGGTGGACGCTCTCCACCTGCCACAGCCTCTTCTTAGAAATGGGTTCACTGAGGCTCAGAGGAACCCAAGGTCAGGGTGGAACTCAGGGTCACAGCCATCCTGGGTAGCAGGAACGCTCTGCACCATTAGAAGCGGAGGCCATGACTGGTCAGAGGTACGGGGCTGTGGCTGGCATGGACCCAGTCTCCAGAGGTGAGCAGGCCTCCATGCTGAGTGGGGTAACTTCCAGCTGGGGCTTTCCCACCCCTTAGAGTGTGAGCTGTGGTCTTGGCTCTGAGATGGGAACCCAGTGGAGCCAATCTGGGTCCCTCACTCAGTGAGGTTTGCATCCCCACCCTTGCCTCTTGCTCTGAGCCCAAGGGCTAGGGAAGGAGGTTCATAATAAGCCACAGGTGGGTGGCCTTCCTGGATCCCCAAACCACAGCGCAGTGGAAGCCTCACCCCAGGGGTGGTGGAATGTCCCTGGTAGACATGTCTATATTCTTTGTGCATCTCAACATTGGAAGGAGAGCACCAAGTTCTCTCCTCTTTCCTGGGGCAATGAGGTGTTATGAGCTGAACCCTGAATAGTAGGTAGGATGAAGGGTGGGTCTTTCAGGCAGATAAAACAAAATATACAGAGGTAAGAAAATAGGAATGAAGGGAGTGTGTGTGTGTGTGTGTGTGTGTGTGTGTGTGTGTATGCACACTGAGGCCTGGGAGCAGGGCTGGCGGGCGGAACGTGGGCAGTGAAGACCTGGCTGGGGTAAAATCTATATAATCACCAGGATCTGCAGGACCTAGGAATAAAGAGCAATAAGAGGATGGTTGGAAAGTTCTAGAACAGTTAAAACTTGGACATGTGTTTCTGGTCATGGGAGGTGACAGACGCCACTGTTCTTATTGCAGATCCCCTCTGAAACAGCTGGGAGCTCAGAACGTGTTGCCACCTGTGAAGAGCGGGCCAGCCAGGAAAGCAAGAAGGGATGGAGTGGAGCCCCGCCAGGGCCTGAGGAGTGACCATAATCCACAACCGCCGGACCTGGAGCCTCCAAGTCAGGAAGGCAACACAACCAGGGAGACTCAAGAAGAATCAATGCTTCGGCCCCCAGCGACATGTACACGGTGTAATGACAGGTAATGAACCTGGGGCTCATCTATCCTTTCTGAATGATGTGGCAGGTAGGAGAATACATCAGCCTGCAGTAGACATAAAATGTCAACCCTCGGAAAGATAACTATGCAAACAAAGTGCTGTAAGGCCTGATAAGATGATAGATGGGTGCTTTATAGTTATTAGTTTCTGCCCCGTGCACTTGCTAGAGCCAGGCACTGGAAGATTTAGCATCAGGTAGGTTCACTTCCTAGGCCTTATGGGAAGGCCTGATGCCTTTATAGATGGAGCACTGCTTGTTTGAAGAGCTCAAAGTAACAAATCAAGAAGTCATTATTCCCCACTGGCCCCTTGGGAAGCCAGGAGTTGATGCCGGTGGGGAAACAGAGGCAGTGAGGGGTGCAAGAGCACTTTCTTGTATTCAGGAAGCAGAGATACATGAGCGATAGATCTGGAGACCTCACTGGTTGGGGAGCCTTCCTGATGGATTGAGATTTCTTCAATGATAGGGTGAGGCGATGGGTTGGTATTTTTTGTAGAAGAAAGGACAAGGGGATTTTTATGGCTCCTTCCATCCCTCCAAGGGTGCTAGATCAAGTAGCAGATGTCAAGGGTCCCTGGGGAAGGTCATGAGCAGGCATCTGAGGAGCACAGGAGGGGGCTGGCAGATACCCTGGGAATCTCAACCAAGCAGTTGAGCCTGGGAAGTCAACCAAGCAGGAAGTATCAAACAGGTCTCCGGAGCCTAGAAGGTGGGGTTCTGAGGCTAGAAGGACAGGGAGCCAGTGGGATTGGAGACCCCAAAGCTGGTCTTTGCTCTATATGTCATACAGGGTAACACTCTGGCAACTTTCACCTTGGGGAAAACGGCAGTCTAGGGCAGAAGCAAAAATAGCTTAGGGCCTTGGGAAACTGACCAGAGCAGGGGGGGAGAAGGACCAATGGCCTGGGGCAGGAGGCCCAAGGAGGTGTGGCAAATTCCATTCCAGTGTGGGCCAGTGTCAGAATCCATAGGGTCAGGCCAAGGGGTGGGGAGGGGCAGAGTATTAGGACTTCTGGGTGGCCTTGTTCTAAATCAGGCAGAAAGAATAAGATGAGGAAGGAATTCAGAAAGCTGAGCCCAGCTCTAGGAAATGGGTCAGCCACAGGCACCAGGCAGGCCCAGGACTTAGCTCCTGTGTATATAAGGAAATAAAAGGGGGGTAAGCTCCAGGGAGCCCAGCAAGTATAGCCCAGCACAGCGGCCTGGGGCTGTGTCTCTGGGTACTGGCGCTGCACTATTCACGTACCCTACCTCTCAGCGGGGAAGGTGGTCAGTGTATCTCAGACTTGCCTGTGGACCTGGGCAGGGCTGACCCTGGAGGGCAGGTGATAGGGGCAGAAAAGGTTCAGCTTGCATGGTAGTATGTGAAGACTTTCATCATGTGTGTGGCCTCAGGAAAGGAGCGACAATATGCTTCCTGATCAAGTCAAGAAAGGGCAAAGGACCAGGTCTATGAGAAGGTTCTCAACCTATTTTAGCAATATTGCCGAGTACCTGTTGTGTCCTGGGTTAGGTGCCAGCAATGCAAAACTGTATGAGGCATCTCTGCCCCCAAGGGGGGGGGGGTATGGGACATAGGAAAAAGAATGGCAGCGGGGACAGAGCCAAGACTCCAGGAGCCTCGGGCTCCCATCTTCAAGACAGGGACCATGCTTTCTCACTCACAGGCTGGTTGGGAGCATTAAATAAAACAAAACATGCAAAAACACTTAGCACAGCAGCTGGCACCATAATAAGTGATCAATACATTGAGTTCACTTCCATTATGCTGCTCTTGGAGGAGCTCACAGTCTGGCAGGGGTGGGAGCAGAGAAGCCCGGGAGAAACGCATCCTGATTCCCAGGGCTTCACATTGCTCCAACGGGGTCTGAGGCATGGGCTCCGAAAACCTGGTTGTGAGAATTTGTCTGGCTGTGGAAGATACAGTTCCAGGTGGATCCAAACACTCAGAAATGGTGACCGTGTTCAAGTGCTTTGGCAGTTGCTGGGCCCAGGGGTTCTGTACAGGTACCGAGTAGGATAGACGGCAGGAAGGGAGGTGCCAGGGATTTACGGAAGTGTTGAGAAGAGAAGAGCCTGGAGACATCTTGCCTCCTCGGCTTCCAGGGCGGTTCCTGGGAGTGGGGCAGGGTGAGCTGGGTATAGAAACCAAGACTTGGGTCCTGCCGCAGGGCTGCCTAGGACAGCCTGAGCCCCAGATGTAAGCCGCACACACGATTTTAAATTTTCTAGTAGCCACCGCAAGAAGGTAAACACAAGCAAGTGAAATTAATTATAATAATGCATCTCATTTGACTCAAAAGGCCCAAGTATTATCATTTCAACATGTAATCAATATGTAAATTACTAATGAGATACTTCACATTCTTCTTTTCATACCAAGTCTTTGAAGTCCAGAGTGTACTTGAGACTTACAAATACCCCTCAGTTTGGACTAGCTGCATTTCAGGTGCTCAGCAGCCACATATGGCTTGTGGCTACTGTACTGGACAGCTCAGGTCTAGAATCTGGAATTTCTTGCCAAGGGGCACCCAGGGGCCCGGTGTATCTTGAGCTAAACGACAAGACTTACTGTTATGTCCTCTTCTTATGGTAATGTATCCCTGGGGAAATTAGCTTGAATAATCAGAGATGTCTTGAATCACTTTTTCTAGATGGTGATTTATGTTTTCTGGAACCAGCCCTGGTTATGGGTCCCCCCCCCCCCAGCTGGTCTTAGGACCCCAGCATCCGCTGGTTCAAGGCTGACCTCAGGCAGTTCCTAAAACTCTCTGAGCTTCAGAGCCTTTGTTGAAACTGGCACTGATCATTTCTATCTTGCTGGGTAACTAGGAGGACTGGATACAATAATGAGTGATTATTCTGTGGCATTTGATGTCAAGAAGGGATCCTTGTTATTTTCCTAAATCAAATGACAACCAATTTGCGTTCCCCTGTTGGCTAAGTCTGGCAAGTTTCCTAGCAGGCATTTCTGTTGTTCTGTCTGTTGTATGAGAACGATGAGGATTTGGAGGTCAGGAAAAATGGGGAGGGAGGCGAGGCCTGGACCCCTGCCCACAGCGGCAGTGTCTATCTGTGGTCTCACCTTATCCGGATCTGTGTGGTCCTCTGGAGGAGGCAGGCTCTGCCGACAGCTTGTGCCCCAAGTCAGCTCTGCCATAGGGAATGTTGGGGCCCCTAGGCCTTCACCTCTAGGGTTTGGACACCACCAAGGTGCTGTGTTCCAGCGGAGGGAGGGTTTCTGGCCTCTGCAGGACCCCTTCCCTGAGCCATCCCAGGCATCTTGGGACCCACCCCAGGGATCCTACCTCAAAAGCTGTATTTCCTTCAACGTCTCTGTCTCCATCCTTCCAGCTGTGGCCTTTGAGACAAAGACCCACCTCTACCTTATCACCCCCTGTTTTCCCCAGCCATAAAAATACGGATAACTCCCTCCGAGGGCAAGGGAACCCATTGCTACAGAGTATGGCTGCTCTTTCCAGGGGTGGGGAGTATTTTATGAACGACATCTGCTCTAGCCACTGGCCCCCAACCACCGTAGAACAGTGAGGTTTGGTGAGAGTCCTGCCACAGGGAAGGAGGTTTAAAGAGCGCGTCTGCAGGAAGACCCCATGTCCCCCTGGCCTTGTGCGGAAGGAGCAGGACGAGGAGGTGGAGGTCAGTGTCAGTGTCAGCTGCGCTGGGATCGTGCAAAGTCTACAGAACGAACGAGGGTCTCCAGGCCCGGGGACTGAAGCGGTGTCTTCAAGGCTGGGTCAACACTTGATTGTGGGTGGCGGGGTCAGCGGTGCTTTGAAGCTCACCGCGGCGGCCTGTGGGGCCCTGTGTTGCTGCCTCTCTAGACAGGGGGTCCTGTCCCCTGGAGCAGCTGGCTCCTGCTTCCTGCTGCTTCTGCTGGGGCCCGTGTTCTCAAAGCTGTCACGAATCAAAAAGGATCCTCCAAACCAGTGTCACTGTGACTTAGCATCTATTTTAAGAGGTGACCCGTGGCACATTTGGAGGACAGCGGGGAGGAGGTTTCACAAAATCAAGCACATTTAGACAGAGAGGCAGCCATGGCCCTAAGTTCATTGGGTGACTCTGTTTATTGGGCCTCACCTTCCCCAGGCCTTAATGTTCCCATCTGTTAAATGGGCATGAGGAAGCCTACTATGGTGAGGCCAGGTACACGTGCATTTGAAAAGTAAGAGGCACTCTGAATCATAACCACCAAGGATCTGAAAGTATTACGGCAGCACCCTTTTCCTCACTAACTCTTTTCCTTAAAATTAGTCTCTCTCTTGCTTCCTGGGGACACACAGGGAATAGTTTCTGATATATCTTCCGTGCAGTTTTGCAGCAGGGAGAGGCAGGCAGCCACATTGCCCTTGACTGACAACCTTCATATGGGTATTTAACAATTTTAATTTTTCATGATTCCTCTGATAAAAATAGTGCCGACTAAAAACAAATACATTTGTATTTTCCATCTCCTTAATTAGTTTCTAATTTGGGGGTTCTTATTAGCCTAAAATCATCCCACTGAAATGGTCCTTGGATGGTAAAAAATGTGCAAACCACAATCAATTCTAGAGAGATCTTGGTATTTAATTATGCTGATTGGAGCACTAGAGACCCCTGGTAACATGAACCTCTCAGAATAAGCTTGATTTGTGTAATTTGGTTTTTAAAAATTTTGGATGCATATTTATCATATTCAACTATGTGTTCTTGTTCTCCTTGAGATTCGACTCATCTTGTAGGAGATGGGTGGAGGAATCCACGGGCTATTGAGACCCTGGGATTCCAGCTGAGCCCACGGAGTTGCTGGTGGGGTCCGGCCTGAAGGGAGCACGGGGTCCCCAGCTTGGCTGGCCATTTAAAAATGTCTTTTCTTAAAAAAAAAAAAAAAGGAAAGGTTAAGGGTCACACAGAGACAGCCTAAGAAACGGTATGCTGATAGAATTTGGGAGGCTGAGGGGTGCCTGGGTGGCTCAGTTGGTTAAGCATCAGACTTCAACTCAGGTCATGATCTCGTGGTTTGCGAGTTTGAGCCCCGCGTTGGACTCCGTGCTCACAGCTCAGAGCCTGGAGCTACTTCTGTGTCTCCCTCTCTCTCTCTCTGCCCCTCCCCTGCTTGCTCTCTGTCTCTTTCTCTCTCTCTCTCAAAAATAAGTAAACATTAAAAAAATTAGAAAAAAAAAAGAATTTTGGAGGTTGACGGTAGGAGAGACTCTCCCATGAAATCCTAGAAAGTGGGCAAGTCTCAATGTGTTAGAGATGTATCTAGAACCAAATTTTAGAATGTGCTATAACTTTGGAGGCACCGGGAAGACCCAGTTGCTCAAAAAGTTGTCCAAACCCATGGGTTAATATCGGCTTTGCTAAAAGTTGGACAACCAGATGTAATGTCACGGGAAGGACACGCACCGCCCGTGATGTTTGCTTGCTGTAAAGCTGAACCTAAATCTGCTCAAGCCTGTAAATCTAACTACCGTTTTATACACGAACTAGAGGAACACGCAAAGACACCATGGAAGGTGGCTTTGCCATCACCAAAGCCAGACCAAGACCTCAGGACAAATGCCCCCGTTTTGCCAATAGGATGAGGAGGGGGAGTTAAGGGGAGGTACAGGGGAAATTATTGCAGATTACTAGAGTAATTACTAGAGTCTCAAGAGTCTTAAGAGAGACACCAACCAAATGCACTCTGTGGGTCTGGTTTGAGTCCTGATTTGGGGCCTATCTGCCACAGATGGACCAATCTGAGAGAATCAGTGACGTTAAGTCCAGGATGGATGTTGGATATCCAGGAGTTATTATTAATTTTTTTTTAAGGCGTGTGATATCGTGGCTGCATTTCATACTGAAGTATTTACAGATGACATAATAGGATATCTGGGATTTTCTCTAATATGATCCAGATAAAAAAAAGATGGAGCAAAAATAGCAGATTGTTGCATATCGTTGAAGCTGGTTTGGTGATTGGTGATGGGCAAGTAGGCATTTATTATGCTCTTCCATTTGTGCATATTTGGAAAGTTTAACAATGAAAAGTATAATAATAATAATAATGAGGAGAAGAAGGAGGAGAGGAGGAAGAGGATGAGGAAGAAGAAGTGTCTTGACTAGTTGACTGAGCCCTGAAATTTCACCATTAGAGCTTCATTCGTCCAGCTTAAACCTTCCTTCGTCCATAACATACAGCTTCTCCTGGGAGGGCGAGTCCCCCTTTAGGAAAGTAGCAGTGGGTCCGTAGAACGTTTTCCAGTGCAGGATACCACAGGGGTCTCATGCAAAAGAGTTCCAGCTAAGGTCAGTTTGGAGAAGGCTGTACTGAACTCAGTCCAAGCAGATTTCTTCAGAGCCTTGATTATGCTGATAGACACTGTGCATCTTGGGTGAGGGTGGGCTATAGCAATGCAGTGTGCCCTCAATTATGTGCTTCAAAGGAGAGAGAAACCTCAGCCCCTTCAGGGAAAGTCAGACGAAGATCAGGAACCTGGGTTCCAGAGCTGTTTCTGTTTACTAACTAGTCATCGGTTAATCACCTAAACTTGGTCTTCTTTTCTGTAACCTAAGCTTAGTATCACCTATCAGATATTTACAAGAACAGGAAAGAGCTTCATACGCGCTGTAAAGCCCAAGACCAAAGGTTAAATCGTGTGATTTTCATTTGGTGCCACTTTCTGAAACTCGGTCCATGAATGGTTGCTTGGAGGCTCGTGGCTCTGTATACAGGGTGTGGCACACATCACCTCAAGAAGGGACTGTGGTGGGTGTCACGTGCTCCAAAGATACAAAGGTAGTAAAAACAAGCTCTCTGCCCTTGGGGAGGTCACCATAAAACTGGGGAGGCAGTGAGAATAACCAGTGATGGAGACTAGCGAAGCCATCTAGCCCTCAGGGCAAATGAAAGGTTACAATTAAGAGGAAGATGGGAGCACTCTTGGCTGGTTCGTGGCACTTGACCTGGGCCTCGAAGCTGCTGGAGATTTGCACGGGCCACCCCCTTGTTGGTTATGGATCACTCAGCTGGAATACTTCCCTGCCTCCAGCCTCCACACGCCCACATTCTGCAGCTGAGCACATAAGCCTTGTTTGGATTATGGCGCTATCTCACGTGGGGGCCTAAGTCCTCCCCATCCGGAACAGGGGTCAGTGCTCCCCCTGCCTGGCCCTCCCAGCCACTCCCATCCTCTCTTCCACTCTGTCTCCACCTCTTGTTTCTGTCTTCCCACCGGAGCCCAGAAGAGCTGGGATTACTCATCCCATCCACACTCATCACTCCTGCCCTCTCTTTTAAGTTAAAAAAAAAAAAAAGTATAAACCACAGAAACAAAGCAATAAATTATGAGTCAGAAACACCCAAGCCTTCATGTGGAAATGTTTATCACCTTCAGATCATTCCTTCGGGCAGTGAGAGAAGACAACCTGAGTGGGAATCGTGCGAAAGGTGGGCAGCGGTGGTTTAAGGAGAAGTGCTGGCCTGGTTTCTGAGATGCAGAGAGCTGGCTGGGGGGCTTTGACTCCCCTCGTGGGGTGTGCATGCAGCTATTTGGGATGTGAATAGCAGTCAAGGGCACTTGTTAACAGAGAGCCCACGCTGCCCTTTAATCTGCACGGCAGAAATGAAAGAAAAGGAACCCAGAGAAGAACAGGGCTGGGGTGGGCACTTCAAATCAACAAGGAAGCCAGCTCTGTGCCACGCAAGGATTCAGAGACGTGTAGGACACATGCTGTGTCCTTAAGAGTCTGCGTGGGCAGAGCTCAGCCCATTCCTGGCACGTTTTAAGGCTCAGAAACCTGTTAGTACTGATATTCGGGGGAAGGACTTAGCCAGTGCCTGGCACATAGTTGCCCCTCCCCCCATGCCATGGCTTTCATAGCAACCACAGACCTCAGCTTTGGGATCAGAGAGCCCTGCTCTTGAGTCCTGACCTCAGCACTTGGGCAGGTGACTTAGTCTTCCTGAGGCTCAGTGTCCTCTGGTATAAGATGGGGTAGCCATGCCTTCTTCCCAGGATGGCTGGGAGGAGGAAATGAAATGATCCAGAAAGAATGATCCAGAGTGGGCCCTCAACAACTTTTAGTTTTCATCTCTACCTCTTCGGCCACTGACAAGTAACAAGACATCTGACAAGTGACCCTGAGCCTCGGTCTCCTTATCTACTAAATGGAAATAATTAGATTACCCGCCCTGTGAACCTCACTTAACAATGAAGAGTGAGTTTAGTGGGCAATGTATGTAAAAACATTCCAGGAGTAGAAGGAGTTAAACATTTAAAAAATGTATTCGTGTGTGTATTCGTGTCACGTATTCACCTCTACAAACGCACACATGCAAACCATACTCCGAAGAACTCCCAGAGTGGCAAAAATGTGTCCACAGCGTGGTACAGGTGGTGTGGGAGGGAGGCAGGTAGCACCTGACTCGAAACTGGTTTGCCTCGTGCGTTTTGGCTGGTTCACTTTCCCAGAGGCTGTTCGACCCACTTTTCTGGCCCGCCGCCCCACTCTGCTGGGATATAGGAGAAGCACGTGGGGCCAGACCCAGCAGATCTGGCATCCAGCTCGGCCCCTGAAACTGCCCTATGTGACCCTGCGCGAGTTGGGTAACTGCTTCCTCAGACACAAAAATGAAGGCTAAAAACTGCCGGCCACAGGACATCAAGGGGATTCAACAGGACGATGAGTTAAAGCCTTTCTACGTTGTCAAGTGGTGACCGAATGGAAGAGGCCATCATCCTCATAACAGTCAGCCAGGCCTTCTGAGCCCAGTGGAACAAAAGATTTAATAGCACTTGTTAATTGACTAATGTGCAGCCTGCCATTTCCCCCGCTTCTGGGGAGACAGTGGTGACTATTTTTCTATTAGAGACACTCCTTAAAGAAGCCTTCCCTGACCCTGATCCTCTGTTGTCTTTCTGAGTCAGAGGGTGTATCTTCCCCAGCCCTGACCGTTGGGGCTGAGATCAGCCATCCATTTACCCACTTATTCTAATTCACTTTATAACTCAGCACTCACTGGGGGCTTTGATTTACAGTTAATGGTTCATCTTTAAATGAACACTTGTCTGGAATCTTGCATCAGTCAAAGGTGGTGGTGTGGACCTGGCAGCCAGGTAATGAGGCCTGGAGTGCTAAGTCTATTTTTTTTTTGGCCAGTATTTCCCCTGTTTCCCACTCTCGGCCATGTAACGAACCCTCCACAAATATGCACTCGTTTGATTTTAAGGCCACATTGTGTCGTGGAAAGAGCACAGGGATTGGTCGGGAGGTGGGAGCTCTGAGCCCAGCTTTGCTGTTAACTCACTTGCTGCATGATGCTAAGTAAGAAAATAGTGACCTCTCTGGGCCTCCGTTTGCCGTCTTCCAGGAAGTGCAGGGTTGGGAGGGGAGGTCTTGCCCTGAGCCTCTGACTTAGCAGACCAGCCCAATGAAGTGTGTAATGAATGAGAGAGATCTATGTTCAGATTACAAAAATAATAACTGCTTCATCTAAGAAAAAAATTAGAAGTGTTTCACTGAGAAAGTGAAGGAAATTGTAATAGCCCCCTCCCCACTCAGAGACAACCACTGTCAACAGTTCAGGGCATCGTTACATCTGTATTGTCACCGTGGGTCTGGAAAATAGATCCAGATTGCCCCCAAATGGGGTCAAGCTATATATTGTGTTCTGCAGCTTGTGTTTTTACTTAATATATCTTGAAAAAAAAACTACTCATACACATCACTCTTGTTTTTTTATAATATGGCTTTCTATAGTATGGATATAATTTATTAATAGACTAGAATTAATTTTGCTAATGGACATCTGGGTGGTGGCAGTGAATTGTAATTGATTTGATGGTCAGCCACCCCTCCTATTCCGGGAGCGGGTCAGAGAGGAGCCTGGGAAGGGAGAGCTCGTGTCTAGGACCGGAGCCACCGTCTTTAGCCGAAGGCACTGCTGCCCAGAACTGGGGACATTGACGGTCAGGCTGGGAACACAGTGAGGAGGGCCTGGGGTGCGGTGGGCTGGAGCTATGGGCAGGCAGGAGCCTAATTGTGTGCACATAGTTCTTAGTGCGGTTCGGTTGCTCCTGGGACCACGGAATGTCAGCAGCCGGGACGAATGTGAGTCAGGCCTGAGTCGGGGAGCAGATGTGGGCACAGCCCTCCAGATGTGGGCAGCCTTGAGTGGCATAGGCCTGGTGTGGGCCCCACCTTTCACCGCTCTCTCCAGTGCCGAGGCAGGGAGGCCGGGCCACGGCGGCCTCCAGCCCCAGCAGGCTGCTTATCTGTCCTCCGGTCCTAGCCTCCTCGAGGCTGGAGGCCGGTGAGACCTGCCATCCCCCTCCCAACTTCTGGGTCCACGGGACTGTGGGAGCCCAGGCAAGGCAGGAGTAGCATCCATTTCTGGGAGAAGGCAGAAGGGACATTGTTGGCTCTTGCACCTGGAATTATTTCCCATTTCCTCTTTCCTCTTGTGTTTAACTGAATTAGAATTCTTGAATAGGTAAAGCATTTACACAGTTCAAAAATCAGAAAGGCATACAAAGACACACATACCCAGAGTTCTCCCTCTAGCCCTTTTGGCCCCATAGATAACCATTTATATAACTTTCTGGTTTATGCTTCCATTGTTACTTTATGCTAAAATGGAGAAATTTGAATATATATTTTTAGTTTTCCACCTTACTGTACAAAATATAGCCTATTAGATATTCTATACCTTGCTTTTTAAATTTCCTTACACGTGTATCCTTGAAATGTCTCCATATTAGTACAGAGAGCACTTTCTCATTTATTTATATATTTGATTATTTATTTATTTATTTATTTATTTATTTATTTTTAATAGCTGTGTAGTATTCACTGGATGTATGGATAGGAATTTTTATTTTTATTTATTAAAAAAATTTTTTTTTTGATATTTACTTCTTTTTGAGAGACAGACAAAGAGCATGAGCAGGGAAGGGGCAAGACAGAGAGGGAGACAGAATCCAAAGCAGGCTCCAGGCTCTGAGTTGTCAGCACAGAGCCCGATGCTGGGCTCGAACTCACAAACCATGAGATCGTGACCTGAGCCGAAGTCAGGCGCTTAACCGACTGAGCCACCTCAGGTGGTCCTGGATAGGAATTTTTAAAACAAGCCCCCTATTGAGGGACACTTGGATCATTTCCAGTTTTTTTGTTTTTTTTTTTTGCTATTAAAAACAATTCTGCAATCTGATGTCAGTCTGCACTATTTAGTTACATGTGTGTATACGTTCCATTATAAACCACCCCAAATCCTCTTCTAGAAGTAGGCAGAGTATGCATTTATATGTGAGCAGATAAGGGAACCAGACTTTGCTCCCAGATTTCTACGCTTTGTTATCCAGGTGACTCAGTCTCCAGCTCCCTAGCATCCCATAGTCACCAGAACATCTGCCAAGGACAGCGTCCTTTGCCTGCCAACCTGGGACATTGGAAATAGTCTTTACTTTCATTGGCTCTGGTGGTTTCAGTAAAGACTCCATCCTGAGCCCTAGACCTGTGAAAGCTCCAGAAAGGTTGGCAGGGAGTCCTGAACCCAGGGGTAGAAGCATCATGGTCTAGACCGGTGAGAGGGTATGGGTTCTAGTCCCAGATCTGCCACTGATGAACTGGGGGATGCTACGAGAGTGTCTGTCCTCATCGCACAGGTGAGCTGAGTGGCCTGAGGTCCTTTCCCATCCCGACATGCTGTGGTCGTAGGAGCAACCGAAAATGGTGTTAAGGACAGTTTTAAAATCCTCGGGCCCTGGCTAGCAATTACGTGTCACTTTCTCAACTAGGGGCCTTGTGCTGGTGTTTCCTCGCCTCCCTGGTGGCCGGAGTGCTTTCTTTCACGTGAAATCGAAGCTTCGATGAAGCTGGCTTGTACGTGGTAATAAAATGGTGCCCGTGTGCAGATTCCCATTACTCATAAGTACATTCATTTGGCTACAGATTTGTGAAGCCCTTTCATTGCCAGTGCATGAAAAAGGGATATTTCACACATGTTTCACGTGAGCACCGTGATTTGGCTTCTGAGTGAATAAGAATCAAGGCAACAGCCAACCGCCACCCGAGAGCCCACTTATATTGTATTACACGGCAGCGGCCCCACCTTTGACGATGATCTTGTCAGATCTGATAAGGTAATAGTAGTAATAACTTATAGCTTCATTATGTGGGCTCTTTCCCCAGGGCTTCGCTGCCTGCCTGGGTGCCTTCTTTGGGGTACGTCCGTTCCTGCCCAGGGTGTATCCTGAGTCGGCAGGTGCCTCCCAGTGAGCCTCACCCTAGGAAAGCGGTCTCGGCACCATTTACCCATTAATCAGTTGGTAGATCTGTCGTTCAGTCGGTCGTTCAGTCCAATGTTGTCGCGCACAGAAACCCTCACACGCAATGTGTTCACACCCTGTGCACCCTCCTCCTGTTAGCACCACCATCGGCTCTGTCCACCGGGCCTCCAGCTTCAGCCCCACCTGCTCCCCTCTGTCCCTGGAGTCTGACATGCCTCTCCATTCCTGTCGCCACACAGCCCAGAGCACCTTCCCTGGACCAGCCCCACGGCCCACTGGCCTCCCTGCGTTTCCTCGTGCCACCCTCACCCCGATCTTTCCGGGGCACACCGTAGTTGCTCTGGTAAGCATGTTCACCTGATTAAGTCACCCCCTTATTTCCACCCTCTGCCGGCCTCTTGTTGCTTCTGTGATAAAGGTAGAAATTCTTGCCAGGACTTGGAGGGCCTGCCCCCCTTACCAGCCTTCTTCTGCACCCTCTTCCCTTTGGTTTCTAGAGCAAGCAGGGTTCCTTTCCTCCTGGGGCAGAATGCCCACGGCTCTTTCTGGGAGCTGGCTTCCCTCAGCCTCATGGGCTTCACCCCTGCACACCCATCGGAGAGCAGCTAGGGTGTCCCTCCCCTGACCCGCTGGGCTGGGTCGGGTCCCCTGTTAGCCCCGATCACAGTTGAAATAAAAGTCTAACGAGCTGTTTCGTATCTCTGTCCTCACCAGAGGGTAAATTCCACCTCCCGCTGACAGCTGGATCCTGGCACAGCGTATAGAACACAGTAGGAGCATACTGAATGAGGGGAAGTGTGTGTGCACTGTCTCCTGGAGGGCAGGGCAGGGGGCGCAAAGAATACAGGACCCCCAGTGAACATTCTTTTTGTAGCAGCAACATCAGAAGGGCATGGTCGTGGAACTACAAAGGACTCCTGAGGTAGTCTTAGGCCCAAGCCCCTCGTTTAGGGAGGGAGCATAGAGCTGTGGGTAAGTCTAGGCCTCTGGCGTCGACCGCCTGCCTTCTTGCTGTGTGTCCTTGAGCAAGTTGCCTAACGTCTCTGAGTCTCAGTATCCTCATCTGTAGCATGGGGACGATGCCTTTTCCAGAAAAACATTGAGGGTTAAATGAGAAGAATGTTACGTTAAGTGAGAAAACCCCATGCCAGGTGCTTAGCACAGGGCCAGCCCTGAGCACACGTTGGTCGTTATTATTGTATTACAGAGCAGGACACGGAAGCCCAGAGAGGTTCGGCTTCCTGAGAAAGATCACACAGTAACTAACACAGCCGGGTTTTCCGTACCGGTCACTGGGGTGAGCAGTCTGTCGGAAGTCACCGGCATAGCCCTTGTCCTACAGAAGTTCTGGTCATATTGCCGTCACATAGTGGTTCTCAACTGGGGAGACTTTGCCTGTTCCCTCCCCCCACCTCTCCTGGGGGCATATGGTGGCGTCTGTCGACGTTTTTACGGTCAGAGATGTGGGGAGGGGTGCTACTGACAGTGGGGAGATGCCTGGGACACTGCCTCACACCCTACAATGAGCAGGAACCCCATCCCCAGCAAAGAAGTCCAAAATGTCAATAGCACCAACACTGAGAAATCCTGCTAGAGCGTTTATAGGAGGGCCCTGGGCAAACCAAGTCCATCAGAAACTGACCTGACGAAGGGCACCCTCTCTAGAAAGGCCAGCAGGTGCCTAGGAAGTCTGTATCCAGGGAAAATGGCCTCTCTTGCTGGAGGCGGAGCCAGGATCGAAGCCTGAGCTAGAACTCAGAGGCAGACGAGAGTCAAACAGCTGTGTGGAACAGCGAGAAAATGTAGTAGGAGCAGCCTGACCGGATGTGTATGGGGCTTGGGGCATGTGAGTAGTTTCTCTGAGTGGCATCTTTGCCAGCACCTGCCTTCCCCTACCCATTTTCCAAAGGGTCTGTGGCCATTTGAGATTTCGGGGCGCTTCTGCAGGGGTGTGGCTCCGGGCCAGGGCAGACCAGAGAGCAGCCCGTGCAGTGCTCCCCATCTGCCGGAGGCTCTGTGAGCAGCTGCCCTTGGGAGGTGTGAGGACTCAGGGTAAGTGTAAATCACACTCCATCCAGCTTCCCCACCCCCAGCCCGGCACCATTTTCACCTAGGAAAAGTCTAATAAAAATGCATTCCAAGTTCTAGTCCTAAAGGGGGAAGGATGGGGAGGAGCCGGGGAGGGGAGCCAGCCCAGCACAGCCTTGATTAAGTGTATCTGAGCCGCAGGGCTTTTCTGGCCTTAGATGCAGCCCCAGGGCTCCTGGAAGTGGGTGGTTCTGAGTGCCCGCTCAGGACCATGGGGCGGCCCTGGGTCCCAGCCCACTGTGTGGGTTAGATGGGCGCTCTCAGCTCACCTCGGGGTCGAGCGGGCCTTCAGAGGTTACCTCACTTCAGGGGAGGAGGCACCCGCCAGGGGGGGAGGGAGGCTAGCGGTCACGAAACACCAGTAAGGAACCGGGGGCAGGGAAGCCAGAGCAGGCCGCTTGAGCAGTGGCTGTCAGCCCTGACTGCCTAGTAGAATCCCTTGGAAGCTTTGAGAAAATGCCAGTGCCCAAGCTTTACCCCAGACCTATTACAGCAGTCTCTGGGGGTGGAACTCAGGCACCAGCAAATGTTTCAATTTTTCTAGGTGATTTCCACGGGCAGCCAAGGCAGAGAACCACTGATTTAAAGCTTCGCTGGGCTCTGCTAGTCCAGCCACCCTGAAGCCTGTAATGAGGGCACTGGGGGAACCCTGGCTGGGGTACAGGGGAAAGCCTAGTCATGAGGAGGAACTCATGCAGCTGACAGACCCCAGCCAGGGGCGGAACATCACCTCGGTGGCCATACAGGTGACCAGGATTTCCGTTCAGGCGGACCACAAGAGGATTTGGGGGAAGAACACGAGGACCTCCTTCCCAGGGGGAGAGGTTGCCCAGAGCTGGGGTCTGAGGAGCAGGGACGAGCTGCTGGCACACTCCCTGCTCCTGACAGAGTGCTCTTCAGGACTCCACATAAACTGCTGTAGAGTTTACGGTAGATGACGTTTTGTGGTTCTTGGGACGTGTGTCTGGTCTTTGCTGCCAGCCTGGGAGCCTCGGAGGAGAGCGGTAGCCGGGTCATAATTCCACCCAGGATTTGACCACTTCTCACCTTCTCCGCTGTTTTCTCAGATTCTAGTAGCTTCATCTCCCACCTGGGTTTCCACAATAGCCTCCTGATTATCCCAGCCTCCAGGCCCACCCCCCCTCCCCCAGCCCCCATAGGCCGTTCGCAACGCAGCAGCCAAGAGAGATTCTTTAAAAGGTATCAGATGGTTTCCTCCTTTGCTCAGAACCTTCCAGTGGCTCTCCATGTTGCTCAGAGTAGAAGCCAAAGTCTTCAGGGTAGCCTGAAAGGCCCCCACTGTCTCTCCTGACCCATCTGCCCACCTTCCCTGGGATCACTCCGCTTTGGCCCAGCTGGCCAGTTCTCAGGGACTCCTGGCTCAGGACCTTTGCCCAGACTGTTCCCTTTGCCTAGAAGCTCAGTCCCCTAGAAGCTCAGAAATGTACAAGCCTCTTCCTTCCCCTTCCTCAGGACTTTGCTTGAATGTCACTTTCTCCATGACACCTTCCCGGACCACCTGCTTCCTGTCTCCTGGATCTTTGTTTCTCTCCATGACACTCATATACTGACCCTGTGTATTGTGTTTACTGTCTCTCTCCCTGTGCTAGAATGTGAGCTCCGAGAAGGTGGGGATTTTTTTTCTATTACATTCGCTGGTGTAAACCCATAGCCTAGGACAGTATCCAGTCTGCAGTGGGGTCCCAATATGTTTGTCCCTGTTTTCCCTCTTTCATACTGTTGATGCTTACAACTGACTTAATCATAGTCTTTGTCTCATGACATTCTACTGGCCCATTCATGGTCTGCTGTTATTAGTTATGTAGTTATGTCAGTTATTTTTATTAATGTAATAAGAGCCCAAGAGCTCATCATCCAAAACAAAGCACGGATTTGACCACACCTACGTCCAAACTCATGATCCTGCCTCCCACCACCCCCGGTCTCCCCACTGAGGTAATCATCTTCCTTAATTCTGACTTTATCATTCTCCTATTTTCCCTTTTATCTAGTTTCACTGCGTTTATATGTATTCCTAAAAAGTGTGTCTTACTGTATTTATTTTTAGCTTTATACAAAGCCTGTTATACTGTGTATAATCTTTGAAGTCCTTTTCACTCAATATTGTTAGAAGACCCACCTACTTGGTTGCATGCGCTGTGGCTCATTCCTTTTGATGACAAAAAAAAAAAAAAAAAAAAAGATTGGTGGACTGAATATTTCACTTTATGTCCCTTCAGAGTGCCAAGTTCGTAACAATAGCTAACGTCTATTAAGTACTTCCTCTGTGCAAGGCCCTCGGCTGTTTGATTAGCCTCACTTACCAGGTGGGAAAACTGAGACACGAGAGGTAAACACTGGCCTAAGGCCACACCAGAATGGTTCAAGGGCCAGAGGCAGGATGTGAACTCGTACAGTGTGGCTCCAGAGGCCTTGCTGGCCCCTGCACCATCCCACGTCTCCAAACAAATGTGTGAGCATGCTTGCTTGCACACACCCACCATCACGGCCAGGACTTTAGGAACCCCACTGAATGCCTCTCGGTTACAGAGGTTCAACACACACGCGCGCACACACACACACACACACACAAACACACTGGTGTTCTGGAATTGCTCACAAGTACTTGTTAATTGATAGAAAAATTATATTAGGAAAAATATACCTTAGCTTCTGATGCTTGCCAAGAGCTGCCTGACTTTCCCTGTCTATTTCTGTCTATCTCCTCTCTGAAAAGAAAAAGGCATCTAGGCTTTGTGCTTACTGCGGCTGGTGGCTCAACAGGCTGTGCCCTTGGGCTTGGCTCCCGGGAAGGGAGCAGGCTGGGACAGTGCCCTTGGCCTGTGGGAGGAAGAGGCCTGTTCAGGGCAGAACCCTCCACCCCAGAGCCCCAGGTGACTGCAGGGGCCTCACTCAGCAAACTAGGCATGTGTGACCAGTGTGGGTAAGAACTGACCCTTCCAGGGACCCCTAGCCCTCAGCTACCCCTCATGATATTAGGAGCACCTTCTCAAGGGCAAGACTCTTTCGTATTAGAAACTAACGGAAATGATGGGGAACTGGAGGGCTGGGCACAGGACTGAGCAAACAATAGATCCTGTCTCAAGAACAATTGCCCCTGCCCCAGGGGTCACATATGGCAGGGCCAAGGTCAGGCAAATAAGTGAACACTTGGTGGCTTTGGTCCTGAGCTCAGTGTTGGGCTTGTGTGAGTTGGGTTTGACCACAGGGAGGACACAGCCATGGATTTTACCCTTCTGGGGTGAGGAATGGCCTGTCCACTATGCCAGCATTTGCCCAGGCCTGGAGCAGAGACGGTCTGGAAGGGCTGCCTGGGACTTGACTCACTGAGCTGCAGGGGGAAGGCAGAGGAATCTTTCCAGGAAGCCAGACGCCTGATAACCAAGCAGGGTGGAGGAGGCCAGCACCTTCACCTGGAGGGGGGGGGGGGGGATGGGCTTACAGGCAGGTGTATGAAGCAGGAAGTTCCAGACATGTCAGGTCAGAGGAGGGAAGTTACATAGGTGAACACTACGACACATTCTGCTTTTTGCTATCGATAGGGGGCGGCAGAGAGCAGAAGACAAATAGTGGGGCCTCCACTGCCAGTAAGTTCACCCCAGCCTCAGTTTCCCCTGAGCACCTGTGGGCCTAGAAGCCTTCAAGCTGAGTGCAGGTCTGTGGCACTGTGGAAGGGCATGGGGCCCATCAGTAGTGTGTATGCACTTAAGTGAGGTGGGCTGGGGTGGGGAGGCACGGAATCCTCCAGAAGGGGAAAGGACTGCTTGAGCTCAGGATGAGCTGTCTCCACCCAGGCTGCACACTGGAATGGCCCCAGGAACTTCTAAAATACCGATGCCCTGGCCTACCCAGACCTACAGAATCAGAAGGTCCGGGAAGGGACCCAGGGATCCGTCTGTTTTAAAGCCTCTCCAGATGATTCTTCTCTCCAGCAGGGGCTGAGATCCACTGAGTCAGACACTCTGCAGTTTGAGTACTGACCCCTCTGTTCCCCCTCCCCCCTCCTTAGCTGCAGGACTGAGTACTGACTTAACACCACGTATACAATGGCGATGGTGATGGATGTGATGACATGGGGTGGGGGGCTGCTGTGACAATTAAAGGAAACATTGTGTGTAAAGCTTGCCCATGGCAGCCACCTGCAAGGAACCTATACAGTCAGTTCACGGTGTCTTTCACGAACAGGTTCTGGACCTGGCATCCTCAGGAGCAGTGGCTTCATTTGGGCTCCTTGGGGACACGCAACATTTGGGGACATGTTTTGTGTCTGGAATCTGAGCCCTGGGTGAAGCCGGCCTGGAAGTCTGGGTCAAAAATGGTAGATCCTGTCTTGTGCCAAAGCCTCAGGTCAGAGATGATGATGGCACCTGCTTCCCTGAAGGCCTAACCTCGGTCATGACGTCTCGCTAGGGCGTGGTGTTAGCCAAACCTGGTGGGAAGGCAACATTTGTGGAGGGTCCCCTATGTGCTAGACGTATTCACATTTATGATTTCATACAATTCCCAGAGCAACCATGTGTGAAGGATACACATATCCCCCTTTTACAGAGGGAGAAACTGAGGTCCAGAGAGGCCTGACAGCTTGCTCAAGGTCACACAGGAGAACCAGGTCTCTCGACTCTTCGCCATACCATAACCGCCTCCCCGGAGTTCTAACCCGTGGCTTCCTCCCCAGGCTGAGGGGTTGTGGTGATAGACGCTGGGAAGATGGGGTCTGGGCTCCTCACATACCCATGCCCTGCATTCAGTTACTTCTTATTCCCAAACCCATATATGGATGGGTCATTCTTGTCAAAGTCTCCACACCCCAACCTTTTTAAAAACTTCCTCCGTTTATTTTCCATGATGCTTTTTAGAACATTCTTTTGATAATTCCAATTCTACTACATCTGTAGGGAAAGGGAAAAATGAATAAAGGAGTGTTCTTTTGAGGCTCAGGGCAGTGGTTGGTGGTGCAGCTGGCGTCTGGATGGGAAGCCTGGGGGCTGGAAAGTTGATGATGTGAATCTCCAGGGGCAAGAGGAGTGGGGGCAGTGAGGGCTACTGGTCCTCCCTGAGCAGGGCTGGGCTGGGGGCTTCTGGGTGCTTATGTGGTCATGAAAGTCTATCTGGATCCATAGGGTCTGTCTCCAAGGCATGTTTATAGACCTCTTTCCATTTTGTGTTACACTTTTACAGGGGAGGGCCGTGAGGCTGATAGAGCCCCCCTCTCAGAGCTGGACTTGAGTTCACCCAGCCTGGAGAGGCAGGGGCAGGCCAGGGCAGTTGGATGGAGTGGGGCGGGGGTCCAACTCTGCAGCCCCCCCCCCCCAGAAAGGCTGGTTCATCCACGCCCATTAGGAGCTGCCATTCTTATAGAGTGTGGGGCTGATCATAGATCCCGGTCTGCCTCCTTACTTCCCACTTTGCCTAAAATGAGGAAACTGAGTCCCAAAGAAGCAGGTGATTTCTTAAGGGTCATAAGGCTAGAAAGTGGCCAAGTGGGAGTCTCCTGAATACCAGACCATTGCTCTTTGTGTTCAAACAGGGTGGAGTGGGGAGATGGGAGGAAGAGAAAATGGGATGACCTTGGACATCAAGAGCCCTTGTGAGGATAACCTTCACTTTATTGTGAATCCAAGCACATGATCCCCCAAGGTTGCCTTCCTCACCAGATTACAGAAAAAGTTCAGTCATTTTCCTGTGTTTTGTTAGGGTTTTGAATTTTCAAACATCCCTGGGTCCTGTGAGCCTAATTCAGTATTGGTGTGCCAGTTTCCCCCCAGCAGATTTCCAATAGTTGATGACTGGTCGGTGCTTTTCTCAAGGTCAGCTTTCCAGGTACTTGGCTTTATGCAGAAGTCGCTGTGTTCCAAGTGTCTCAACTCAACTGGCTTCTGCAATCATACACATTTGTCCCAACGTTAATTGGCACTCTTGAAGGCATTGCCCAGGCAGATGATACTCTAGGCTCTGACAGCCTGAAAAGAGGACGGGAGAGTGCGGCCATGCCCACGGTCACTATGTCCTCCATAGAGGGCTCCTTTCACCCCGAGTGTCTGTGCGGACTGCAGGAGAGGAGGGGCAGCGGAGGGAAACCATACCCATTAACAGGTCGCTCAGGACTCTTGTGCTGGCTGCAAAAAATGCCTGCCTGCATGCTTGTAAAGTCCCGGGAGAATGTTAAAAATGAAAGCCAGTGTCAGGGCTAGGACTTCCAGTGGCTTGCAGCTTTGAACCCTTCTCCCAGCTGTCAGTGATCTCTGGAGCGGTGGGCTGGCCTGGAAGGGAGGGGACAACTGTCGGTTCTTTTTCCTCCGGTCTCCAAGAAAGCTCAGCTGGAGACACCTTCCTAAAGGAGCTTTCTGAAAGGGCTGGGTCTTGCTCCTGGGGACCCAGTGTTGCCCTTACCTTTCACTGTTCATCATTCCCTAAACTAGTTCCAGCAGCTCTTGGCCATTATGTGCAGTAACCCCACACACTTGTCTCCTCTCTCCTCCTTCACTGGGCTCTACAGGTAGGCTTGCCAGATAAAACAGAAGATGCCCAGTTACATTTGAATTTCAGATAAGCAAACGGGGTGCCTGGATGGCTCCGTCGGTTCAGCGTCTGACTCTTGATTTCGGCTCAAGTCATGATCTCATGGGTTCGTGGGTTCGAGCCCCACATCGGGCTCTGTGCTGACTGTGCGGAGGCTGCTTGGGATTCTCCCTCTCTGCCCCTCGTCTGCTCATGTGTGCATGTGCATGCACTCTGTCTCTCTGTCTCTCAAAATGAATAAATAAAAATAAATCAATTTCAGATAAGCAATGAAAAAAAAAGTTTAGCCTATATATCCCAAATATTGCACAGGACATACTTATGCTAAAAAATCATTTATCATTTATCTTAAATTCAAATCTAGTCTTGTATTTTTGTTGGTTAAATCTGGCAACTTCACCCACAGAGAGATCTCCCCACTTGAGGCTGGGCCTGGGAGGGGGGTGCCGTCTGTGTTCTGTGTCTCCTGTCCCCTGCATCACCAGGTTCCACTCCCCAATGCCCCGGGGGTTTTAATAAGATGCAAGTTATGGTTCAGTAGGTCTGGGGCAGGGCTGAGACTCTGCATCTCTAACGAGCTACCAGGGCAGTGCTGTTGGTCCTAGGACCAGACTTTGAGTAGCAAGGAAATAGAGCAGTGATGACCAGCTAACGTCAGATTCACAGGGAAGTGGGCTAGGGTGGGGCGCTGGGGGAAGGAGGTTTGAAAACACTGGTGCCCCGGGGCTCACTCCACAATTTGGGGTTAATTTGTCTGGGGCAGGGCCCAAGCAAGGGACCTTTATTTAATTAAAAAGATTGTGTTTATTGTGGCAAAAAGCAAATAACACAATTTACCGTCTTAACCATTTCTAAGCGTATGGTTCGTAGTGTTAAGTGCATTCGCATTATTGTGAAACACATCTGCAGAAGGTTTTCGTCTTGCGAATCTGAAACTCTGCACCCGTTAAACATCAACTCCCCCTTCTCCCTTCCCTCCAGCCTCTGCTAACTAACATTTTGCTTTCTGTTTCTGTGCATTTGACTACCTTAGATGCCTCCTATGTAATTGTGCTGGTAATTGCCTTTTTGTTACTTACTTAGCATAATCTCCTCAAGGCTCATCCAGGTTGTAGCATGTGATAGGATTTCTTTCCTTCTTAAAGCTGAATAATATTTCATTTTATGTATGCGCCACAGTTTGCTTATCCATTCATCTGTTCATGGACGTTTGGGCTGCTTCTGTCTCTTGGCTATTGTGAATACCGCTGCTCTGAACACGGGTGTGCAAGGATCTCTTTGAGACCTTGCTTTCAATTCTTCTGGGTATATACTCAGAAATGAGATTGCCGGATCGTGTGGTAGTTCTATTTTTAATTTTTTTGTAATTAAAAAATTTGAGGAATCTCCATACTAGTTTTCATAATGGTTGCACTAATTTTCTTTTTTTTTTATATGAAATTTATTGTCAAATTGGTTTCCAGACAACACCCAGTGCTCATCCCAACAGGTGCCCTCCTCCATGCCCGTCACCCACTTTCCCCTCCCTCCCACCCCCCATCAACCCTCAGTTTATTCTCAGTTTTTAAGAGTCTCTTATGGTTTGCCTCCTTCCCTCTCTGTAACTTTTTTTTCCCCTTCCCCTCCCCCATGGTCTTCTGTTAAGTTTCTCAGGATCCACATAAGAGTGAAAACATATGGTATCTGTCTTTCTCTGTATGACTTATTTCACTTAGCACAACACTCTCCAGTTCCATCCACGTTGCTACAGAAGGCCAGATTTCATTCTTTCTCATTGCCAAGTAGTATTCCATTGTGTATATAAACCACAATTTCTTTATCCATTCATCAGTTGATGGACATTTAGGCTCTTTCCATAATTTGGCTATTGTTGAAAGTGCCGCTATAAACATTGGGGTACAAGTGCCCCTGTGCGTCAGCACTCCCGTATCCCTTGGATAAATTCCTAGCAGTGCTATTGCTGGATCATAGGGTGGATGTATTTTTAATTTTTTGAGGAACCTCCACACTTTTCCAGAGCGGCCGCACCAATTTGCATTCCCACCAACAGTGCAGGAGGGTTCCCGTTTTTCCACATCCTCGCCAGCACTGATTTTCAAGTTCACATGAGCTCCAGTTTTTCCACATCCTCTCCCCAGGTGATTCTAATTCCCAGGCAGACTGAGAACGACTGCCCCAGGCTCTTTGTTGGTAGTCCCTCTTCTCAAGCTGGCCTGAGGCCTCTGGGCCTCGCTGGGTGCAGGGTGGATCCATTCCATGACTCTAGGTGGGCTTGTGGATGGTGTCCCCCTGAAGGGGGGCATGCCAGCCACAACTGGCCTGGGAAGCAGAAAGCCTAGCTTTGAATTCACAGATTGAGTACTGTGTGACCTTTGGCAAGCCACTTAACCTCTCTGAGCCCGAGGCCCACATTTATAAAGGGTTGGAGGTAGTATTAACTGTAACAAAAAAGAGGGTGAGTGAAGCGTGTATGCAAGAGCTTCTTGGATCCAAGGATAGCCGTGAGAATGTCAGATGAGACGACAGTAGGAACTGAGCAAGGAAACTACATAGAATATCAGCGTCTGTGTTCAAGAAGGCCGCTTACTAAGGCACCCCTGCCCCAGGGCATCATGGGAGAGCTTGCCTGCTCACCGCTGCCCCAGCATCTATACCAACACTGGCATCATGACTGGCTCACGGCTGGACCAGCAACTGGTTGAGATCCTGTCCCCGAAGCCTAGGGGCGACTGAGCTCCCGGGGACGCGGCTCGTGACACGACCAGAGCTGATTCCTCTGGAGCACCTCTTACGGGCCAGGTGCTTGGCTAAGCTCTTGACTTATTTAATCCTCCCAACATTGCTGTGAGCTAGGTGCTGGTATTTCTCTGCTCTTCAGGGGAGGCACAGAGAATTTAAGTAGCCTGCCCAAGATTTCATGGGGAGAAAGCAGCAGAGCCAGGATCTGAACCCAGACACTCTGCCTCCAGAAGCCAGGCAGGCACACATGGCCCTGTATATATAAAGAACCAAGTGGGTGTTAAACTGCGGTATAAAAGTCATCGCTTGGATACTTGCTGGAGGAGTAGGATAGAGTCGTGACACAGTGGGTGACATGGCTAATCGTGGCAGTGTGGCGCGACCGGGCGAGGCCAGGAGGGGCGCTGGACAAACTTCCTGGTGTAGGGCCAGTGCTGGGTGGGGCGGGATGAACAAGTGAGGCCTGGACAGCCTCAAGGAGATCCCGTGGACTGGACAGAGGGCACCTGAGGGCCGGGCAGGGAAGCCTCCAGCTGGGAGCAGGACTCAGGAGAGGACTGGCGTTCCGGGATGCGGCCGGGGCACGGGCGTGTGAGCTGGGCGCTGCGTGGGAGCTCCTTCGGTGCCCTCTGATGGAGGTCAGGTGGTGGCTCCCTCCCAAGGGGGTCAGACTTGGTGCCACAGAGGAGGAAACTTTCATGCTGTCCTTGAGAGATGGGTCGGAACTGGCCAGATGGCAGATGGCCGTCAAGGATGTTCTGGAGGAACATCAGCACAAGTACAGATTCTCGTCCTAACCTGAGAGAGTAACTCACTGGGGAAATCCGGGAATCCAAACAGGCTTCTTGGGAAGAACTATTTGGTCCCAGGTGGCCGCTTTGTCTCCTTGTCTTTATCTCATCAGTGAAGAAAAATCAGAATAAAGGCAAAACTTAATGGCACAACTGTTACATTTCTACCATCAGCCCTGTATGCCTTTGGGATCCTTCTTGCTCTCTGGCTTCCCCTGTAGGGCATAGATTTGGTGTCAGACATATTTTAGTTTGAGTTTCATCCCAGCTACTGAATAGCTCCGTGTTCTTGGATGACTTCCTTTACCTCTCTGAACCTCCGTTGTCTCATCTGTTGTGTGGGGATTGTCTTAAGCATTGTAGCATGTTTAACGCCATCCCTGGCTTCCGTCCTGTGGATCCCAGTAGCACCCTCCCAACTCCTGAGCTGGTGGCAACTAAAAGTGTCTCCAGAAATTGCCAGATGTCCCCTGGGAGGCAAAACTGCCCACAATTGACAACGGCTGTAGTCCTTGGGCGTCTTTCAGGCTCAAACTGGCTAAATTTCATTCATTCATTTTTGGATTCATTAGCTCGAGAGAGATTTACCATGCACCTGCTACGTGCTGAGCACTGAGAGATTCGATGGTGAGCAAGACAGGTCACGTGCCCACAGCTCCCATCTTGGCGAGGCCATGGGGCGAGAAAGAGCAGGCACCCACACCACCTTGGGATACGCTACGCTGGGGAAACTCGTGGTGCTGTGGGAACACACAAAAGAGATGCTTAATCCTGGATTTTTCGTCGAAGGGGCAGGGGAGTATGGAGGGTGGTCACAGGTGCCGCAGGAATTCCCACGTTCGTACTGTTGACGGAATTAATCTAGGAACGGGTGACGAAGCCTGCACATGACAGAATTTACTGCCCAGATCGACGGAGAAGATGTGCACTAATTCATCACACGGAGGGGCAGTTACTTCATGCCGACATTTGGAGCCAGGCAGCCAGGAGCCTGCTGATGTGTCCTCCAACGAGACCAGTAACACAGAGGACAGGTGGGTTGCTTGGGTCACCCCACAAAAGAGTGGCGTTGCTACCAGCCTGAGTTGCCAATCGGGATGTGCCTCTGCCTCAGACTCGCCGTAGCCCGGAGACCTGGGCTGCGAGGACAGCAAGGGAGGAGAAACCCACGCACTTCGAGGCAGGTGTGCCAAAAATCGTGTCCTGAAGAAAAACTCAGGAAAGCAGTGTGCCTCCCCAGGCCTGCGGGCTTGGGTGACAGCGCCTTTCCTGGGCGTTCTGACATAAGGCCCATCCTTAGAGGAAATAGAAAAAAAGCCTTTCTCACCCTCACTTTTGTAAGCACTGGGAGGGAAAGGAAGCCTGTGCGTTCCAACAGGAGCCTTTCTTTGCGAGTCTTGGACATAGCTCCTTTTTCAACTTGAATCCACTTCTTCCGTTTCTGGTTTTAAAGTCCAGACCGTCATGAGTAGTCTGGGAAACGGGAAGTGGGAGGAATGGTTTTCAGGAGTGGCAAGAAACAAAAGCTAAAAAAAAAAAAACAAAAAAAACCAAAAAAAAAAAAAAAAAACGGGAAGGGGGGTAATAGTAATAAAAGCAGCAACAACCGTGATTAAAAAAACAAAAACAAGGGTTAATGAAAAACTCAACCAAGTTTTGAGCGTCTGCCGTGTGCCAGGCACTTCACGTGTGCGGCTGTTCCCAGCTTCCTGCAAGATCACTCCCACTGTCGCGTCTCAGAGGTGGGACACCAAAGTCTGAACTTGCCCCACTAGCCTGTGGCGATGAAGCCAGAATTCAGATCTCGGTCTTGGAAGAAGAAAAATAAACATCATAGGGTGAGTTTTTCATAAGGTGAAATTTGGGGCGCCTGGGTGGCCGTCGGTTAAGCATCCAACTCTTAATTTCGGCTTAGGTCACGATCTCACGGGTTCGTGAGCTCCAGCAACGCATGGGGTTCTGCGCCCACAGTGTGGAGCCTGCTTGGGATGCTCTGTCTCCCTCTCTCTCTGCCCCTTCCCCAGGTTGAGCTTGCGCGTGCGCTTTCCATCTCTCTCAAAATAAATCAATAAGCTTAGGGAAAAAAAGTGAAATTTATCTCCTTCGAAAGGATTGTCCTTTATTTTGTATGTTTATGTTCTTCTAATATTTTTAGAATAATAAGATGCACTGTCTTTCACAGAAGATGTTGGCACCATGAAAATTTGCTACTCTGCCCTTTAAAAATTTTTGTTTTACAGGACTGTGAAATTCCCAGGTCTGGTAATTCCTTTGTGAATGAGATGCTCAGGTCACATAACCCCACCAGGAATAACAGCTCCTGCCATGTTCTATGAGAAGAAGCCACTGTCCCCACTTCTGTACTTCTCTGCCTGTTTTACACTTTTGCTTAGGGTTGTGGATTTGTCAGAGGGGGAGAGTGAGGAGGAGGAGAAACCAGGAAAAATGATAAGTGACAACCCTTAGGGCAGCAGTGGTTTTCTAAGAAAAGATCGTAATTCTGTTGAAAATTGCTGGAGAAGAGAGTGCAGTCCAAGTAGGCATATGCAAATTATATGCAAATCACGCACAGCCCTCCTATTTCATAACCTGGATGTAGCCCTTGGGAAAATGCTAATGGAGACTAGTGGTCTCGGCAAGCCTCCCTTGGTTATCTCCAGGAGTCTGGCCCTAATTAAAGAGTATTTTCCTGGCAGTGTGGGGCTCCAATGATCTTAATTTTCACCGTCTTTCCCCCCTCCCTCACCTGTAAAGGCCTCCAAGCCTCAGAGGGCTTTTCTAATTCCATGACGGGGGGGGGGGGGGGGGGGGTAAAAAACATGACCAGAGACCTGGCCTGGAAACTTCTAGAATCCTTAGGCAGACCTGACCTTCGGTAGGGCTCCTGGGGTCCCAGGCCAGCTGAGGAAAGGGGCTACTTAGAGTATTGGTTCTCAAACTTGAGCATCCGTCAGAGGACTTGTTCAAAACACAGATTGCTGGGCCCTACCCTAGAGATAGATTCACCGGGTCTGGGATGGGCTCAAGATCCGTTAAGTTCCCAAGGGATGCTGCTGCTGGTATAGAGACCACAATTTGAGGACCACTGACCTGGAGTGAACAGTAATACTCCAAGTGTGGCCCACTGGTAACTACTTGTTGCTAGCCTGTGATACAAATTAGGTACAGAAATTAAGAATAAGCATTTAGACACTTTTATTGAAGTTTGACATTGCCATAACCGCCAAGCACATGATTATTCTTCTATGAATTCAGTTTTATTTTATTTCACAGAAGTATTGGTCCGTGATGGTTCAGTAGTTAAGAAAAACATTACATTCTTTGCCACAGATGGCAGTTTGGTATCTCTGGCTGAGAGGGCCAGCCTCATGGCCAGCGTCCAGGGCACCCCCCCCCGCCCGCCCCCCGGCTGGCAGGACAATTGGAGTGCCCATCAGGAAACGCAGGCAGAAGGGCTCTGGGCAGTCTGGGCAGTGGACTGGCCCCAGAAGGTGTTCAGAAACATGTGAGGGTCTAGGGGGATGGGGAAAGGGCAGGGTATTGGTTGTCAGAATGGCTGGTGGGGTAGAGGAGAAAATGGCGTTTGATGACTGAGGGCTGGGTGTAGGCACCACAGAGATTTATCCCGCCCTAAATGCCAGTAGAACCCCTCTTTAGGAACAATAGCTGGGGAAGGGTAGGTCTAAGAAGCCGGCCTGACTCCAGGCCTCGCTGCCTTCTCTTGGGGTGGGAGTCCTGGGGGGGCAGGGAATGGGGAGGGAGGAGAGCTGGTCAGAACCCGCTCAACCAGAGTGCCCTTTTTGTACATAGTAACTGTGTGTGCGTGTGTGCACACACGTGCATGTGGTTTGTGTGTGTGTGTGCGTGTGTGTGTGGCCTTCCATGGTGACAGGGCTATGTTGTCGATACTTTATGGGTACCTCCTGCTTTATCCAAAACCAATATGCAAAAGCTCCAATGTAGAAAGGGGGTAGATTGGCATGGGACGGTGAGGATAATTCCTTTTAAGAAAGATGAGTTGGAGGAATTGCTGCTACATAAAAAATGTTACCAAAATATTGTCTGTACATGGCTTCTAGCACAGCCATTGGCATAATGTCTAGCCATAGCCATTAGCATAACATAAGGGATACCTGTTCTTACAGAGGAAGGTAACAGAATTTAAAGGTGGTACCCAATTTTAGATGGCATTTAGATTGCTCAGAAGGCTTGAATTGGCAATAAATACCACAATAATAAGCGGTTCTGCTTGCAAGGGATCCGGCTTGAGTTTGGTCATTGGCCCTCGCCAATGCCTGGCCCAGACAAGTCCTTTTCAGCTTGGAAAAAAAGCTCTGTGAATCCAACCCACCATCTTTGTAGATAATGTTTTAACATTTTATAGTGACAGTGTGAGCATTAATTAGTTGTCTTGTGCCTTTGGGCATATGACGAGGCTACTGGCTCTTCAGGCTCAGGGTTGTAGAAAGCAGAGCCTGGAGGGGGCTTAGCATTCATCAACCCCTCATTCAGCAGGGTGGAAACTGAGGCCGGGGAGGCCCCAACTCTGCCCAAGTTGAGCTTGTACTGAGGCAGGCAGCGGGCCCATTGTTGGAGGCTTACCATGTAATTAATGGGATTTGGAGCAATTACAGGGACAGTAAAGCCCCTCGTTTGTTTCTTGTGCCAGGCATGAGATTCCTTAGGAGGGTGGAGTGGGTGGGTGGAGGGAAGGTGGTCAGAAGGTGGCAGATAGTTGGCAAATCATCTCTTCCCAGGCCTGCTCCGTGGAACGCTGGCTTACATTTTTATACCGGGTGCCTCCAAGGATCCGGTGCAACGTGCATATCTGTCCAACGGACCCCACCTATTTTTCCTCTGGGGCTAATTCTTGTTGGGTTTTCATGCTGGGCTGCAAGGAACCTGCTTTTCTGTTTTCATTTGCAGTGAACACCAGCTCGGAAGTCAGCACGGCATAAAAGTTGGCATTATTCTAGGGAGGGGGTGCCTGCTCCTTCTGCGGCCTGGGGATGGTTGTTGAGCCAGAGCTGAACAGCCACTGATTCGGGGAGGGGAGAGGAGATTTGATGTGTGATAAGGCCAGCACATCTGACTTTTTGTAGCTCTCTGGAATTCCATGCCAGAGCCAGGTAATGGCCAGCCGCCTGCGTGCTGCACCACTCATTCATTCATTCATTCATTCACTCATTCATTCAGCAAGTATTTATTGAGCACTATTATTTCCCAGCTGCTGTGCTAACTACAGATAGAAAAAGTGCTGATGAGGGGGGTTCGGGGTGGAGGGGAGACCGCGGGAGTCTGGGAGTACCCAGGACGGGCCGAGGAGGGGGACCTCCGGCAGGGGTCGCCCCCTCTGCATGCCCATGCAACAGAGGGTGCTGATTGTCTTTTAAAAATTCCTCGCCAAAAATATTTCAGATTTCTTGATTTTGAGCTGTTGCCAGCATAAGGACAGTGCTGGAGTTTGAATTTCTATTTGGAACTAATGTTTGTTCACAGAAATTTTAAGGGATAAAAACCTTAGGGTTGTAACCATGGTGATACCCAGAGTTCAGGATCTAGTTTTCTTCTTTCCAGAATGTGTTTCTGAGAGTTTCTTTTTCAAAAACAGGTGAGCTGAGGCTACATAGCATAATGGCTTTCTCAGTGTTTCCTGTGGATTCATCATTCACGTTCACGCCACCGGTAGGGCTGAGGGGAATCTGGGCCAGTGACTTCAGCTCTCCGAGCCTTAGTGTCTCTGTCTGTACCAAACCCTTAGGAGGTCCTGAGCACACACGATGGAGGGCACGGAAAGCATTTAGCTTCAGCTGGTATGCGGGATTCTTTGCGACTGTCAGCTTTGAGCGTTACCACTCAATTTCGGCTTCAACATAACGGTGTTTCACAACCAACAGTGCGTTCTTATTTAACATTTTCCCCACGTTGGTATTCTTTCCTCTAGGTTCACATGGCACCCAGGAGGGGTCCCACCTTTTCATATGCCCACCATGTCTCTCACGGTGCTGGGCACATGGCAGGTGCTCCACCGGCACTCAGTTGATTCAGCAGTCTGTTCGTAAAGCCGCGCGGTCTGGGCTATATTTCCAAGGGCAGCCTTTTAATTTGCCCGTAGAGCGGCCACACTCCAGGCCTCCGAGCTGGGGACGTTCGGGGCAGGTCAGTCCTGCCTGAGTCACAGATCCCCAGCAGCTCTTTAACTGTTTCGTTGTGGAACTGTAACTCTGGCCCCTTCAGATGGTCTCGGGCAGCGATGGCCAGGTCACCCAGCAACAGCCCCTCAGATAATTACACGGGTTTCAAATTGTTCGCCGCTTTACGTCCTCAAAGCAATTTCAGAATCAATTTGAGGTTTGACAGGGAGCTGGTGGAGGTCTGGCAGACCTGGGATGGCGTGCTGGGCCTTCTTACTGCTTGTTATAATTCCAACGGCAGGCCCTGCGCACCTGGGGAGAAGGCGCCCTGTCCTCTCTTGCAACCCAGGGAGGAAAATCAATCAATCAATCAATGAGAGCACACCTAATTAAAGGTAACAAAGGCTCTGGGCGCCTCATCCCTCCCCGCGGTGTCAGGACTGTAGAGCGTTGGGAGGAAAACTAGCTTTGTCTTAAACAGGATTAAAATGAAGTCCCGGTGCCACAAATCAAATCCAGCAAGACCATCGTTTTAACAACAGGTGCCTACCTGACGTCAGAGCAGAGAACCGTGTTCCGGGGGCAGTCGTGAAGTGGACTTAGACAGTCATCCTGTTCTCAACAGGATAAGGATGCAAGACGGACCCTGTGTTGTGACCGGGGATACACCGTACCCCTCACACACTGGACTAGAACATTTGGAGCAAGCAGCCTGGTTTATGCACGGGGCTCGCAGGCCCCGCACACAGAGAACGTGATGATCGAGGTGTGGGCTCCGGGTCCAGACCGCCTAGGTTCATTCCCGGCAGGCCGCTCACCGGCCAGCTGGGGGATTCTAGGCTGCTTGCCCCAAGATCTTCATCAGCAAAATGGGGGATGGTCGTAGTTCCTGCCTCTGGACCCTTGGAAGGATTATGTGCGTGAAAGGCTGGGAACAGTACCTGGCATGGTGTAACAGCTCACTACTCTGTCCCAGAATAGTTTCCCAAACAAGGTGACCGGTAAAGCCACCCTCTGTGTTGCAGGGAGCAAGTTAAGTTTATTTTTGGTTTCGCTTTGCAAAAGGGATTCGGAGTTAGCCCAAGTTCGCAGAACAAAGCGGAAGTGGGGCCAAACCTGGAATAGAGGCCTGGTCACTGCCTGGGGCTGTAGCCTCCCCTTTCCCAGCTCCCAGGCACCCTGGGCTCTTGTTCCCAACCTTCTTCCTGGCTTTGCTGCGATATTTCACCTCTATCTCTGTTCTCATAGCCAAGAGAAACTCAAAACCTCATCCCTGGCGGGGTCCTTTGTATTTTAGCAAGGTCAACCCCTTATGCGACAGGAATGAACTTGTAGAGCGTTGGGAACCTGCTCGTAGGTTGGCAAGGTATTTGGGGAGGCAGAGAGTGTCCTTGGGCCCCTGCTGTTGCACCACGTGGCATTTTATCTATTCGCCCTGTACTTCCCACAGTCCCGGCCTTGTAGGTCCTTGGGATTAAAGGAAGCGTCGGAACATCTGAGATCTCGTCAAAGACGGGGCGGGGAGTCTTTGGTGACTCTGAACTCACTACCTGCTTTGGCTCTTTGGAGAGCTTAGAGGCAGACTAGGAGGACTGGCGTATCTTCTTCCCCTCCTCCCGTCTAAAGAGAGAGCAGGTCAAGAGGCAAGACAGAAACAACTGCATCCCGGGGGTATTCAAGTACACAGAAGTCAAGAAATTCAAAGATACGTTCTCCACAGTGGTTGCAAGTGAATCCCGTCCCCACAGGTGCACGTTAAAGCATTCCCGGTGATAGGCGGGCAAGGGAGAGGGAAGCCTGACACTTTGGTGACCTGTCCTGAGTACCCCGAACCACCATCACGACCCTGTGTCCACTCTCCCCCTTTGGTATCGCTCCTAGCCCAGCGAATACTAGTGGCACTACAAGCTTTCAAAACCACAGAGTATATATACTTGGATTGTGGGCTCCGTGGCTGCAAAGGGGGGACAGATCCTGTCGGCCCCGGGGCCAGGGGACACAGCAGCATGCCAGATCGGAAGAATGGGACTTCACACACATGACTCACAGTCCCCTGCCAGGTCCAGAGCATTCCTGGGACTTGTCTTAACCGCCAGCAAGCCTAGAAGTCAGTTATGGAGCGTGGTTTCTGGGGGAAAGGCCTCTGTAGAGGGATGCTGTGAGATCGCACCTGACACGTTCCAGTTCTATGTCCAGCCAGTCCAGCTAGCTCACCAGACACAGAGTGGACATTGATCTGGCTAGACTTGGCCAGCTCTCTGTTATCGAACATGCAGCAAGGAGAAAAATTATTATTTTACCTGCTGGCATTCGGACTCTCCCAGGGAAGGAGCTGCTTTCATTAAGAACTATCTTGATAGGTCATTTGGGTGAGAGATGAGTCCTTGAGGGCATGAAGAGAAAAAGAAAGACTATATATATATATATATATATATATATATATATATATATATATATAAAAGAACCCCTCTGTATAAGAAAAACAGGAATTGTAGTGCAAAGAAAGAAGGGAGAAAAGGAAGGACCTGATTGGAGCCTGGGATTGCATGACTGGAGACGGCCAAGGGAGCAACAAAGAACAGCAGATGTCTGCTCAGTAGTTTAAAATTCCTGATGGCCCCGCGCTCTCCCCAGTCCTGAATCTCCAGTGGCATGTGCTTCTCCTCGCCCGCCTGTGTGTGCCATGATGGGGGCATGGGAGGAAGTCCAAGGACAGGGGCAGAGGGATCGTCGGACGGAGCTAGAGAAGGGGCCTCAACTCACGTTGGAGGGAGGGAGGGGAACTCTACAAAAGCCAGACATCAGAGGTGGAGGTGACGAACAATGTATTCCCCCTGAGAACTCTCAGAAACCTTGGGGCTGGGCGTTGGCTTCCCCTCCCATCTTCCTGCCTGGGAGATGGCAGATGGACGCTGTCTTCTCTAGATGGGACGAGAGCTGGTTTCCTGAAGAATCCAGTCTGTATTCCCTCGAGGTCAAATATCAGGGTGCTTCCTCTGGCTGGTCTGGAAGAAAACAACCGAGGCTTCTCACCCCACCTCCCACTGCTCAGCCCGTTTTCCCATAGTCTCCGGGATGCCGGGCTATCTAGTCTCTGCCCAGATGGCTCCAGCACAGGGCTCACACGCTGCAAGGCAGATTCCACCCTCAGATAACAGTCACTGCTAGAGAGTTCTTTGTGAGCTTGAGCCACACTTTGCACCCACTCCCTACCCACTTAGCATGACTCTCCATTCTGGCCCCGTCTGCGCAGACAGCCCTCTCAGAGCCCATGGCCAACTGTTGTGTCCTCTGTGTTCTTTTCTGACTCAGCATCTCCTGCCCCTCTGCCTTCTCCATCTGCCTTTGGTGCCTGGGTGTCCCCAAAAGAATGATCATGGCATTCCTCACGTGTGACAGGTAAATAATGGGCTTGAGTCCTCCGAGGGCACGCGCAGCGGGTGGTTAACTATGGGATGCTTTTGCTTCTCTGGAAACTTCCTAAAAGCCTGCCCTAGGCTATGCCCTGCCCACGCCCTCTCTGAAGTAAGTCCTCAACCAGGTAGGTCCCAGCTTTGCGGCAATGCTGCCCTCTGGGCTCCTGACCCGTCCCTGCCCTGAGAGCGTCTCCTGGCTGTATCTGCCCTACCTGCTGCTTCACAGGAGCCTTCCAGGCCTTTCTGTTGAGCGGGCAGAGCAGCCGCCACCTGAATCCTGTGGTTTGAAAGGAACTAGGGGTAGCCTCCCCTTCCTGCACCCCCCAAAGCCTTTTTCCACCGTCTCCATTCTGGATGTCCCCCCACCACTTGCAGCTCCTCCCAACCCACCCGCCCCATCCAGCCCTGCGTCCTTCCAGAGAGACTTCCTGCTTAACATCCACGGGTGGGGGTGGGGGGGGTGGGAAGAGCCCCGGATGGTCCTGGCCCTGCCACTCACCGTCTGGGTGGGCTCCAGACCTCCGTAGCCTCAGCTGGAAAATGAGGTGGAATTAGATGCCCGGCTCTGACAGCGTATGGTTCCTACTTGGGGCAGAAACATCTGTTTTCCTATTCCAGAGGCTGCACGTTCCCTGCCGGTAAAATTCTGTTTCACGAGGGAGACTGCGTTCACAACTCATTTGCCGGGCCGAGATGATTGATAACGCCCAACGCTGGGAAGGGGCCAGCCTGGTGTTCTCAACTCCGACTGCACATTAGGATCACCGGGGGAGCTTTTAAGACATCCCGAGGCTTAGACCCCCGCCCCCAGAGAGTCTGATCAATGGGACTGGGTGGGGCTCTGGCGTCTTTATGTTGTAAAAGCTCCCCAGGTGACCCTCGTGTGCAGCGAGGTTAGCAGGGCTGCTCTGGCACCTTGTTGCCAGCTTTGCTCCTCGAAGTGGGGTTCTTAGCGTCACCTGGAGCTTGTTAGAAATGCAGACTCTCAGGCGCTGCCCCAGACTTCAGAACGTGGGTAGTAACAGGGCCCCCGGGGTTCCTGTGCAAGGCATTTGCTCTGTGAGTGGTCTTTTAGGATTCCCTTTAGTCGGTAATATCTGTTACTTTGATGTAAGTGGCCACAAATCCATTTTGGGTGTAGGCGTGGCGTAAAAAATTCATAATCAACGTCAGTTCATATTAGTGGGCAGGAAGACAGACATAACATCGACACCCTCACCATTTTCACTCCTCAAAGGAGCCCAGTTCTCTCTCTCCCCCACAGGGCCTTTGCACACGCTGTGTTCTGCCTGGTGTGTTTCTCATCCTCCTTCTAGCCTCTGCCATCTTCCCGCCTCCCTGGCTGACTCCTTCTCACCCACAGCTGGACTTGGGAGGGGGCATTTTGTCCCATCCACATCATTTGCCACCCTCCCCTCTCATTTCCGCCATCTTTCGTCCCACCTCTCCGCTTGGTTGGCATCTCAGCCTTCCGGTAGCAGCTCCCGGGATGTCCAGGGTAGAGAGAACCACGTCTGGTAGTGGGGAGATCCGGCTTCCAAATCCAGTTCACCTCTTTACCTTCCTTGTCACTTTTCTTTTTTTTTTTTTTAATTTTTTTTTTCCCAACGTTTATTTATTTTTGGGACAGAGAGAGACAGAGCATGAACGGGCGAGGGGCAGAGAGAGAGGGAGACACAGAATCGGAAACAGGCTCCAGGCTCTGAGCCATCAGCCCAGAGCCCGACGTGGGGCTCGAACTCACAGACCGCGAGATCGTGACCCGGGCTGAAGTCAGACGCTTAACGGACTGCGCCACCCAGGCGCCCCTTCTTGTCACTTTTCTTATGTTTGTGCCAGAAGAGGCCAAGAACATACCTCTTCTGTCCTTTGTGAGGGTCAAGTCAAGTAACGAATGCTAGGATGCTTTCCAAAGTGAGAAGAACCCCCGGCAGAAATCATAACCTTCCTTCTGAGTATTGGTGGCAGGGAATGGGTGCGGAGGGAACTTTGAGAATGTAGTGAGCATGAGGGAAACGCAAGTCTTTCCCCATGATACTGGAAGCGCATTTCTTTACCTGCACGAGTGCAGAGCGTTGAACGTTGAGAAAGGTCATGCTGCACAGACCCAGGAGAGCCTTACCCTCTCATTGAGCCAAGCCCCCTTCATTTCTGTTGCTGAGCAGCACCCTCCCAGGTCATCATGTCAGCCTTCCCTCCACCCTGCGTCCTGTCTCCTGTCCTGTCTCCCAGTCCGTCATCTCTGGGGTCAGGGCCTCGGGGGGGATGCATTTCTGAGGCAGGGACAGGACCGGACCACTCACATCTGTGTCTTTAGAGGTGAATGGGCGTGAGACTGAGTGGGGGAGCCTGGAAGGCCTCTCTGCCCCTCAGAAACCATGCAGCCAACCAGCTCCCAATTCTGAATGATTTGGCCACAGTCGCCTTGCAAAAATGCACACGCACACAGAATCACTTGTTGTGTTCTTCTGTTCCGCTGTCTTGAGGGCAGGTTTTGATGAGAGCCCAGTGCTCGAGAAAAGATCGCCAGAGCTAGGAAAGCACCCGGGGACCAGAGCGCGAGCAGGGGAAAGGGCCCGGGACAGCGCCAGGGACTGAGAAGAACTTCTCACTCCCACCCTGGCCCCAGTTGCTGGGGCCTGGCCCTGCTAAGGGACACTGGCCCTCTGAGGGCTCCCCTGGGGCCAGTCTGCTGGGCACCCTGGACCACCGGGCATCTTTGTCTCTGGACCTCAGTCGTCTCACTTGAAAATGACTGAAGGACAAGGATTGTCTCTAGAGCGTCCCCAGCTCTGAGTGGAACTGATGGCATTGGTCAGGGCCAGCAGCAGTGGGGGAGACTGTGGGGCAGAGTGCCCCAGCACAGCCGGGAAGGTCCGTGCGGCTCAGCTTCCCAGGCTGGAGGTGGCTGTGGAGACAGGAAGGCCTTAAACAGTTAGGTGTAGAGCAGCGGGCTGCCTTCTGAGCCGCAGCCCCCCACGTGAGCATCCAAAGCCATCCCGCCAACAAGGAAAGGCCTGTGTCCTCAGTGGGATGAACGACAGCAGGTCTGTCCCCAGCTCCAGTTTACAGAAAGACCAACAAGGCAGTCTCAGCTCACAGCTCTTACTTTGATATTCGAGTACTTACTGCCCGTAAAGAAAAGAGCCAGAACTTGCACTTTGTAGCTGCCATAGGCATTGAACGTGCGACACGGGCCGTACCAAGACGAAGGTGTGCGTTTCCATGCAGGACCACCTCTGAGGCGGCAAAGAGCCTGACCCAACCCAGCTAACATTTTCTCCTCCTAATGAGTGTGTAAACAGAAGGAGAATTCATGAGGTTAATGTTTCTGCCTTCCTGCAGGGACATTAGCAGGCATTGATTTTTAGCCGTGATGTATGCCACTTGCAATGACTTCTGACTGAAGGGGACAATGCTATTTGAGAGTCTGCGAGGTTCGAAATAGCCCGCAACAGCCCGGCGCTGTAGCAATGCCCAGTTGCGTTCTGAGAGCACCTCATTTGTTAGGGTAACCCGGATATAACTAGGAGAGCCCGCCGTGTTCTAGATGGACTGTGGCAGCACTGAGCACATCTCAGCCCAGAAGGGATTTCCTCAGGTAGGAGGGGGTGCACAGAGACAGGGGGACAAGCAGAGACGTTAGAGACTGTAAATAGCCTCTGCGCGGTCGAGCTTTGCTCTGAGGAGGGCGGAGATGTGGACCCGTCCCCAGGGCCCCAACAGCACTTGGAAGGTTTTATTTCTAAAAACAAAATCCAGGGGCACCTGGGCGGCTCAGGTGGTTAAGTGTCTGACTCTCGATCTCGGCTCAGGTCAGGATCTCACGATTTGTGGGATCAAAGCCCGTGTCAGGCTCTGTGCTGACAGTGCGGGGTCTGCTTGGGATTCTGTCTCTCTCTCTCTCTCTCTGTTCCCCGCTCACGCTGGAGTGTGCTTGTGTGTGCGTGCTCTCTCTCAAAATAAATAAGCACACGTTAAAAAGAAAGTAAAAAATAAAAACAAAATCCAAACGCAAACACAGCACGGTTGTGACATGTGACCATGGTGGAGGCGCAGGTGAGTTTCTTAGAGCACTCACTGTTTGTCGGTATATCTAGAATATTTTGTGATTAAACAAACACGTAAAGGACAAAAAGCAAGGTATGCCTTAGTGTGTGCAGTAAGCCACTGTCTGTGTAGAAGAGACCGTGTACGAATATTCTGGCAAGCGGGTAACGTATCTCTAGAAGGACTCACAGGATGCAGACAGCACAGTCCCCTCGGTGAGGAGACCCAGGGCGTTCAGCACACGTCGCTAGAGAGAAGCTTCTTTCTACCGTATGATCTTTCATGCTGTTTGGATGTTGTACTGTGTGCTTATATTATCTAACTTTTAAAAAATGACATAATTATTGGGGCACCTGGGTGGCTCAGTCAGTTAAGCGTCCAGCTCTTGATTTCAGGCCAGGTCGTGATCTCATGGTTTGTGAGATCGAGCCCCGTGTTGGGCTCTGCACTCACAGTGTGGAACCTGCTTGGGATTTTCTCTCTCCCTCTTCCCCTGCCCCTCCCCTGCTTGTGCGCACTCTCTCTCTCTCTCTCTCTCTCTCAAAATAAATGAACATTAAAAAAAAAATAACATAATTATTTCCAAAAGTTAGGAAAAGGCAGATAGAGAGAGGAGAAGAACACAAAAAGAAAAACTTTAAAGAGAAAAATATAAGAGGGGAAGAGATTCATGAAATGCTGGAATTCGGGCTGGGCACTCAGTGGTAGCGCTTCAGCAGAGACCCTTGAGGCTCCCCCAGCAAGGCCTTTGGTTTGAGGAAACCCACTGGTCTGCACTTGACTTCCTCTCTGGGCGCTGTCTCTTAGGTGCCAGTGGAGAAGGATTTATGCCGTGCAGCTATCTCGCTCATCGGCCCAATGCAATGCTCCTTCCTAGGATTTTTCATTTCTCCGAAATGGACCCCTTTCCCACCCCTCTCACCTCACCACCCACTCAGCCTGTGGCTTCCTCCTGCCGCGGACAGACTCAGTCAGGGAAGGAAGGAGGAGTCAGATGATACGGGGTTTTTTCCTTTGGAGCACTATGAGGCCTGCCATCCAGAGCTTAAGCTCCTGGTGGATTTGAGGCTGCTTCGTGCCTCTTGAACCATTTTAGCCCCAAACTAGGCCAGGCACATAGAAGGAGCTCCAGGAAGTTCTGTTGAATTTGACCACTGGGAGTAGGTAACTCCCTCAGGCTAAAAACATTATAACCTGAATCTTCCTGGGCTTGGGTCCCAGAAGGCGAGCTACTCCGTGGGCGGCCAGGGAAGGGAGAAGCTTCCAGCTCCTGCCACCGCTGGATCCCACTCCCCTCACTTACAGGGAGGAAGCATCCTGGAAGGAAGGAACACCGGACTGGAGGTCACCCGGGACCGGGAGTTTGGTCCTACCTCTGCCCCCACAAAATAGCCCTCAGCAAGTCTAAAAAACTTGTAAGCCCTGGGGAATGGTGATCAGCCAGAGCAGCGGCTGCCCAAGTGTGGTTTCTGAACCTGTAGCATCAGTGTCATGTGGGGGCTTCTTAGGATGCAAATCCTCAGGCCCCACGCTGGGCTTGCTGAAGCAGAGACTCTGGGTGGGGGGGGGGAGCACCCCGTTTCGCCAGCCTGCAGGTGGTCCTGATGCATGATGGAGTTCGAGACCCGGGCTTCTCCGCGGTGCGGGAGGAAGGGAGGCCCGAGCACAGTCTAGAGAGCCTCCTGAGTGATGCCAACTTTTGTGCTCAGCCCTGGGCCTGCCTTCTCATATCCCATTTCACCACGGGGAACAGGATGCCAGAGCAGGACACTGTCCACTGTCTGCTTTCCTACATCAGTAGGGGGAGACCAGGCCCCAGGTCTCCCAATTCCTATTCAGTTGCTCAGCTTATGTAAATGAAAAGGACAGCAGTAAGTGGCAGGGTGGGGAAGTTACACATGTGCAGGGAAGAGATCAGAGTGGAGATTTGGAAACCAACAGCTCGCTCCACTGACATGTGGGGCAATGATGACCTTCCCTGCTATGCCCCTGGGGCTGCTCCGAGGCCAGCTGTAGTAACTGCCTTGCAGGTGCTGGAGGGGGTGAAGCCGTCTTCATGGGGACAGTGACGGGGAAGAGCCGGTCTTGGCCGTGTGGAAACTGGATCCTGGGCCGGTCAGCAGAATGCTTGCCCCGATGTGAGGGCCCTGCCTGATTTAGGGAGTGGGGGGGGGGGGGCGGGCAAGTGTCAGGTCGATCTCAGCAGGTGGAGCAGGTCTGCCTGGCACAGCCTCCCCAATGGCCTTGCTCTGGGCCGCCCCCCACACTTCAGGAGCAGCAAGGACAGCCGGGAACTTGCGCATCCTTCCCGGCACCGGCACCAGAGGAGCTGGCCTGGGGCACCTGTCAAGGGGATCAACGTTTGGAGGCCCATGTTATAATGTGAGCCAAGCTAGACACAGAAAAAACCCACCTGGGAACCAGGCCTGGGGGGTGGAGGGGTGTGTGTGCAGGATTAATTTAATTAAGTCCTGCTTTGGGGACCAGGCTAAATTTAGCAGCTGCCTAGGCTGCCTGTTTGCCTCCTTCCCTGCAACTCCCTCCCATCTGCCCATTGTGCCTCCTGCAGGTGATTAATGCAGAATTCTGGGCTGGAATGTGCGGAAAGCACCTGCTGATTGCTTGCCGAGCCCCCCTCGTTGGCCTCTGCAGCCACGGTCTCCCTGGGTCCCAGGGGACGGGGCATCCTGAAACACCAGAGCAACCTGCTCACCCTTCTCCAGGGAGGTACATACCTCGTCCCTCCTAATGACTCCTGAGCTGGCCGCAGCACCCTGCCACGGAAGCACCGCCACCGTGGGCCAGCATCTCTGTCTCATTTCATTTCATTGTTCTCCGGGGAGTTTAAAAAATGCTGCTAAATCGTAGCAATGTTCTGGACCAAATGGCGGATGCTGCTAAACCTTTTTGCCTTTGCATCATAAGGAAGAGGGGAGAGGTTCTCTTGCTACGGGGTTTCTTCCAGTGCCACACTCTTCCCCTTTGATGACTCATACTTGGGTTTTTTTGTTTTTTGTTTTTTGTTTTTTTTTCCCAGTCTTCAGACCGTTTTTGCTCCTGATTCCCTTCCTCCTTCTTTGGGGGCTACTGGGAAGTTTGTTAGTATCTCCACCAGGTTGAACCGGTGTCAAAAAGAGAAGGAGAGGAGACGGGAGGTGATGTGAGTGATAAATGCCAATTGGTGATTGACAGTCTTGGGTGTTTGGTTATTTGTTCATCAAATGTTTATTGAGCGTCCACAGACACGGTGCTAACGAAAGCTGCAATACTGAGCAAGACACAGCTCCTACCCTCAGCGAGGTGGCCATCTAGGGAGGCTGGACGTCAGTCAGGTCAGTCACTGCTGGGCGACGTGTCAGCGTGGAGGGATCGACGATGAGCGGCAGAGGGGTAGCAGATTCCCGGACTTTTGTGCCGTGAGCCAGGCTCTGTGGGTGAAAGCATGAAAGAGCTTCTTTTTTTCTCACTTTACTGGTTTTTGGACCACATCTCGAGCTCCTCTCTCCAGACCCTGGATCCAGTCCTGTGCGGATCCCCCAGCTCTTCTGCTCACACCCAGGTATTAATGAATGGCTTCATTTTTAGGTATTGAGAATCCCACCCAGTTTAAAAACCCAAGCCTCACTATCTCACCCAGTTTCCAGTTCCAGGCTTTTCCCCCCACCTGCCTCACTCCCAGGTCCCTGCCAGGGTTTGGGATCTGCAGAAGAGATGGGGTATGGCTGGCATATTTTCTGTCTGCTTGTCCCTCTCCTTCCCTCCTGCTGGCTACTGTTTCCAGCCTCTCCAAGGTCAGGTGCAGGAAAGCAGGGTGTTAGAAGATGCTTGTCCCTCTCCTTCCCTCGTGCTGGCTACTGTTTCCAGCCTCTCCAAGGTCAGGTGCAGGAGAGCAGGGTGTTAGAAGAATAAAGCAGACTGGGGCGCCTGGGTGGCTCAGTCGGTTGAGCGTCTGACTTCGGCTCAGGTCATGATCTCGTGGTTTTTGAGTTCAAGCCCCGCGTCGGGCTCTGTGCTGACAGCTTGGAGCCTGGAGCCTGTTTCGGATTCTGTGCCTCCTTCTCTCTCTGCCCCTCCCCCACCTGTGCTCTGTCTGTATAAAAAATAAATAAATGTAAAAAAAAAATTTTTTTTTTAAATAAAAGAAGAAGAAACAGAGTCCTATGTAGCTGGTTCTGGTGTGAAACTAGGCCCCCTGGGAGGCAGATGCCTCAATACATACAGCTGGTTTCTATCTTGGGTACGTCAGTGGGTCTGGGCCGCTTGGAATGAGAGAGGCAGTGGCTTATAGTGAAAAGCTGTGCAGTCAGACAGGCCTAATCCCAAACCCCATTCTGTCCTCACTAGCGGTATGGCCTTGGCTAAGTAACTTAACCTCTCTGTGCCTCAGTTTCCGCCTCCACGGAACGGGCTGATAGAACTGCCGCGTAGAGGAATCATGAACGTGCGTGGGAACGTGTATACAGTGACTGAGACTTTGTGAGCGCTTAACAGATGTAGTAATTTTCAAGAGGCCGAGTCCCCGTTAGAGGTTTTCAATAGCTGGTGTCTGTGTCCTATAGGGTGTGAGTTCGATCCACCTCCAGACTTGACCAATGCCCCTGACTGCCTTTTCCTTCCCAGCCCCTTCCTCACGCCCACAGTGGTACCACTCCTTAGTCAAGAGCACTGGAAACAACTCAGACTACAGGGATCACGACAGCTGTGGTTATGGAACGGTGCAATATTGTGATTAGTTATAGGTCTATGAACATAAATGATTTTAAAGCACTTTCCAAATTTGCACTGCCACCTAAACATGAAGACGATTTTCGTAACAACCAGGCCAAGACGCCATCCATCCCAGTGAGTGAGTGAGGAGGCCATGGCTTTCAGAAGTTGGGTTTCATCCAGCTTTCTCCTTCGGCTTTCTCTTTGGGGCTATTGCCAACTTACTTCCGAGTTTCCCTTGGATTTTAATCCCCTAGCTATGGGAATAGCTTTTCTGGTTCATTGAATCCAGGCCAACTGGATAGAAGAAGATCCAACTGTCTTTCCTTTTCTAAAATCCCTGGAGGTTTGGGTCCTCAGCTCCCCCTGAGTCTGTGGGACCACCTAGAAGTCAAGAGGATGGGAGATGGGGTGAGAAGTGCCCGTTTCGGTAAAAGTTTAGCTACTTCGTGTTCTAAGGCTGCTATAATGCCCTGTTTACAAGCCAGAGACTTTTTAGCCAAAGCCTCTAAATCTAGTGGAGGTGTGTTCTTACTGAAGATGCCCAGTGCACCAAACCGAGGGCTCCTTTATATTTTGTCCCGAGAGCAGAAACCTCCGGAGTGACTACCTAGGGTTCAGGCTGGGGAAATGCTAACAGGCAGTCAATGCTTTTGACTTTCCAAATGAATAACTATTACTTGAGGAGCCTCTCATTTTAGACTCTGGAGAATGTCGTTTTCACAATTTCAAAGAAGCGAGAAACACTTGATAGGGCATCCTGGGCCAGGACTTTTGACCTTCAGTCACTGTCTGCCCAGGCATTGGAGGAGGAGGAGGGCAAGGCAGGTGGCAGGGGAGGGGTTTTGGACCCAGTGACACCCACGCATGATTTTGCCCAGGCCAGCCTGGCTGCAGCCCCCTGGAGCCGGGGAGAGGGGGTGTCTGATCAGCCAAACACGCTCTGAGGTAAAGTGATGGAACCTTGCTTTCCTAGAGTAGGGAAGAACGTGCAGGGCCAGGAGACGCAGGCCTGGACACAGAGATGATTAATAGTCCAGCCCAGGGCACGTTCTTTTTGTTTTTCCAACAATAAGGCCCCGTTGTCTGCCTAGGGAAGAAAGAACAGGCTTTCCCCGGTGTTCCCCTCCATGTTCCTAATGACCCTCAAAAACACCCTAAGGGAGCAGTTCTGATCAGCAACTCAAGGTAATTAGGATCTTCCAGCGAATCAAAGGACATTCTGTACTGGCTTACCACTACCTGGCTTGAAGGTTGCAAACCCTCCCACCTACAGAAGCCATCACCCGCCTTCCCCCCATGCACAGAGACCCATTGTCCTCAGGAGCTTGGGCAGCCCAAAGGGAACACCCCTAGTGTGGCTGGGACTGTCGCGGGAAGCAAGGTTGGACAGGGCCCTGTCCATTTCCCAAGGGCCCTGCCACTGCGGCCTTTGGACCTCGGAACACGCGGCCCCAGCCGGAACCCACAATCACGGGAACTGCTTGACATGGTCCTGTGGACAGTTTAGGCCTCTTTCCTCCCTTTTGTAAAAATAGTATTAGCTATCGTTTATTGAGCACCCATTCCATGCCAAATTCCCTAAATGAATTGTCTCTTTGAAATCATGCAACAACCCCATAAGAAGGTATTAGAACCCTATTTTAAGGGTATTAGTATTAGAACCCTATTTTAACACATGTGGAAACTGACCCTTAACAAGATTAGGGGACCAAAGCACATAAAACACCTATCCATATGGCTACATAGACATCAATCAAGTTCATTCATTTTAACTGCTATGTGGTATTTCATTGCGTGAATGTCCACATTGTTTCTATCTTCAGTGGTAACTACTATTAAGACTTCCTCTATGCCCAGACGTGCACCTAGGTCCACATAAAGCCCAAAGATCCATATCTAGGTATGTGCCCTTGAACGTAAGCGCCACGTGGGTAGGCTTCGGTGTTGTTTGTTTTACCACCGTGGTAGCCTTAGGCCTTAAAAGCATGCCTGGCATATGGTAGTTGAATGAATGCATATGTAAATACATAATTATGTTTTGTGGTGTTTAAAAAATTGTATTCCATTTTCTGCAGTTGCCTGGTTTTCTTTGCTTTACTTAATACATGTCTGTGACAGTACGTTTGGATCTGCCTCCTTTTCCATCGCTGCATAATATTCCACAGGTCACCAAACCAGTCTCTCGCTGAGGGACTTTTGTGTTGCATCTAATTCTTTTGCTGTTACAGTGCCATGGTTAATATCCCTGAACTTGTCTCCTGGTGCACAAGTGTGAGAGACTGAAAGTGAAGAATGTCCCTAGAAGTGAATTTTCTGGGTCTTAGGAGACACGTGTCTCTAGTTTGCTCTCCAATGTTTTTGAAAACCTAATTACACTCCCAGTAACATTGTGTGAACACTCTCACTCTTCCTGATCAATGCCTCTTACTATATAATGGATAGAAGTGCTGCTATATGGACCCGATCGGTCAGTGAAGTTCAATCAACCGTTTGCAGTTTTCGGTTGCACTAGATATGAATTCTTTCTAATACCAAATGACACATATTTATAAAGATAGATATAATTTTTTTTCAGGTGCGTATGTGTTGTTGTGTATAGTGATCTTATAACTAGCAGTCTTTCTATTCATAATTCTAATGCATTGATATAAATTCTTCTAGATCTCTATAAAAGACTATATCATATTCAGGTAATGATCGTTTCATTTCTTCCTTTCCAGTTTGTCCACCCGTGGCTTCTTTTTCTTGCCTTAATGTCCTACCTAGGCGTAGCCAATACAGAATCGAATACAGTCAGGGATGACAGGGGGCCTGGTATGGCTGCTGAGGAAAGAGAATGCTTCCAGTATGTTACCATTAAGTATGATGGTTGTAGCATGTTAGCTAACCGTTACCAAGTTAGGGAAGCTCCATGTAATTCTTAGCTCGCTAAGAGTTTAATCAGGAATAGCCCCATTACATTTTATCTCATGCTTTCCTCCCCCTTTTGTCGGATGATTGTATGATTAGTTTCCTTTAATCCATTACTCTGGTGAATTACACCAGAGATTTTCTGTTGTTAAGTTACTTTTCCCAGTTCCTTGGAAAAATTCAACTCGGTAGTGATACATAACATTTTTAAAATATATGTCTGTATTTGGTTTATCTATTATTTTTCAGCTTTTCTGGATCTTTATCCATGAGCAAGATTGGCCTGTAATTTTCCTTTGCTCAGACTCTCCTGGTCTGAGGTTTTCGTTAGCCTTACAAAATGGGTTACAAAATAGGCTTTCTTCTCTTATGCTTAAGAAGATTACATAGACGATGAAATGGTTTACTTAAGGCATGTCTGACAGAACTTGCCCATAAAACCATTTGGGCCTCTTGTTTTCTTTGTCGGGAGATTTTAAGTTGCTTATTCAGTGTATTTGCCGATTATAAAACTCATCAAGTTTTCTATTTGTTTTAGAATCCATTTTTGTAAATTATATTCTTCTAGGCATTTGTCCATTTCAGTGAAGTTTTCAAATATATTGGCCTAAAGTTCTTCACACTATTTTCTTACCATCTTTTTTTTTTTTTAATTTTTTTTTCAATGTTTATTTATTTTTGGGACAGAGAGAGACAGAGCATGAACGGGGGAGGGGCAGAGAGAGAGGGAGACACAGAATCGGAAACAGGCTCCAGGCTCTGAGGCATCAGCCCAGAGCCTGACGCGGGGCTCGAACTCACGGACCGCGAGATCGTGACCTGGCTGAAGTCGGACGCTTAACCGACTGCGCCACCCAGGCGCCCCTCTTACCATCTTTAAAAGTCATTATAGTACCTAAGGTTAGCTCCCCTCCTTTCCTAACATTGACTGTCTTCCTTTTCTCCTCGTCCTTCCCCCTTTAATCAGTTTCTCCATAGGCTAGTCTTTTAAAGAGACATCTATTTGCTTTGTTAACTTTCTGTATTGTATCTCTATTTTCCATTCTGTTAATTTCTTCTTCTTCTATTCTCCTCTCTATATTTTTTGCTTTTATTCTGTTGACTTTTTTTCTAACTTAGGTCATTATTAATTAACCTTTTTTTATATATAATATAAGAATTCAAGGCTATAAATCTCCCTCTACATGTGGTTTTATCTGCACCCTACAAGTGTGATAGATTTTTTTTATTATCATTCAGTTTAAGTATTTAAAATTTCTGCTATGATTTTTGCCTTAAATCAGTATTTTTAAATTTACAAATATGATTTTCATTTGTTTGTTTTTTTAAATTATTTTTTGTTACTGATTTCTAACTTATTGGCATTAAATTCAAGGATCATTGACTGTGCTATTCTTTGGAATTATTTGACATTGCTTTATATCTGGTCAGGTTTTAAAATTGTTCTAGGTGGGGTGCCTGGGTAGCTCAGTCAGTTAAGTGTCCAACTCTTGATTTCAGCTCGGGTCATGATCTTACAGTTGTGATATGGAGCCTGCACTGGGCTCTGCACTGAGTGTGGAGTCTGCTTAAGATTCTCTCTCTCCCTCTCTCTCTCTCTCTCTCTGTCTCTCTCTGTCTCCCTCTGCCCCTCCCCCACTCACAAGTGCACTTCTGCACTCTCTCACTCTTTCTCAAAAAAATATTGTGTGTGAACCCAAGATTATATGTTCTCTACTTTGGGGTGCACAGCTTTGCATTAAATCCAACTCAATTATTCACAGTTAGGAGTCAATTATTCACAGTTAGAAGTCCAAAACTCCTATATTTTTGTGTGTGGTATCTGTTTTAATCCACCAATTACTGTGAGAAGAGTTTTATAATTTCCAACTCTAATGCTGTGTCTGGCTCATTTCTCCTTGTTCTTTTACCGAAATTTTCTTCACATATTTTGAGGATATTTTATTACTACATACACATTTAGAATTATTATTAAACATTTTATCATTAAGTAGTCACTGTTTATCTTTTAGAAATGCCTTCATTACATAATTGTTGGTGGTGATCTCTCTTTTACTTTCAGGGCTTTTTTTTTTTTTTTTTTTTTTTTTGGAGAAAAGTCTTCATTTCATTCTCATTCCTAAAAGCTCATTTTTCGGGGTACACAATTCCAGGGTGTCAATCACCTCAACACTTTGAGGATATTTTCTACTGTCTTTTCTCCATTGTCTTACATCTGGTTACCATGGTGGATCTAGCTGACAAAGAAGTAATCTACAATCCTCCCATCCCCCTGACATACCTATGCAGACACCTGCTTGATTTAGATGTCTTATGCCAAGATGGCCGGGACGACAACAACCTCAGCCCAACAAAATGGTATTTGGAGGCCAGGCTTCAAACCAAGAAAGGGATATTGTTAGGAGAGAGACTAACCTGCCTGAGCATAGTAGGAGACAAAGGCCTCACAGGTATGAGACATAATATAGGGTAAAATGAATACAAACTGATTACTCCCCAGTCCCTCAAGGCATGGGGAACTCAGGTCTGGGTCCTCGTGTTTGGGAAACTAATGGCAGGAACCACGAAGGGCAGTTTCTTCTGTGAATTGGTAACTGTGAACACTTGCTCATCATCCCAGGGAATCCACTAAGCAATGTGCCATCTTCCAAGGGCCAGGAGTGAAGAACAAAAACAAGCAAACAAAATGTACCCATGAGAAAATGGAACCCCAAGCTGATATCATACTCCAAACAGATAAAATTCTCCCATTAAAGACAGAAAGTTTTATATTGAAAAATAAGAGAATTTTTTAAAAGGGGACAAAATTAGGTTTATACTCTTTATAAGGCACACACATACTATTTTCTGACACAAAGGCATTGAAAGCCAAGTGCTGAAAGAGAATATGCTGTGCAGACATTAAAAACAAAACAAAACAAAACAAAACAAAAACCCCTGGTGTTGCAATGTTATTAACAACGTAGAAAACAAAGAATAAAGTATAAGTAGAGAAAAAGGATCACTGCTTAGTGATAAAAGGGACAATCCACTAGGACATATAATAATCATGAATTTTTATGTGCCTAACAACATAGCTTCAAAATAAGGCAAGCAGAAATTGAAAGGAAGAAAGGACAAACCCACAATTCCTATAGATTTATTTTTAGCATGATCAAAGAGATACAAACTTGTAAGTCTATAAAAGGGTCAAACAAGACATCAGCCAGTGGACTTATATATAACACGACACCCTACAAATGGAAACTACACCTTCTTTTCAAGCACACATTTATAGAAACTGAGCATGGACAAGACCACTAAGGAAGACTCAGCAGATGCCAAAGAACCAACATCCCACAGACCATGTTCTCTGCCACCGTGCAATGCAACTGGAAGTCACTGATGAAAAAGAACTTCCCTCTGCCTTTAACCAGTAGTCACTCTATCATGGATGCTGGCACCAAGAGCAAGGCTCAGGGCGGGATAGGGTAACATTGAGGCTGAGGGCCATGATGTTTCTTCATAGAACTGGAGAGCATACGTGTACTCCTTTTGCTCGTGACGTAAAGAATAACCTGATGGTGATATTTACAGCCTACATCTTCAGAGCATGCTCAGTGGAGTCTCCTTTGCAGCTGAATACATCAAGGTGAGGTAACTAGGAGAGCTCTTTTTTAACAGATGAAAGAGCTGATGAATAGAGAGGACCTCACCTCCCAAGGTGCTGGAAAAAAAAGGTTATATAAAGGGTGGAGCTGAGCCTGAATTCATGTATATTGACTTCACATTGGTTGCTCTTCCAATTGCATCAGATGTTAATAATTGATATTCACCTTCAAGTCTGACTAGACTAAGATTCTTGAGAGCAGTCCCTAAGCCATATTCATTACTATCCTCAGTGCCTGGCAATGGAAGATTTCAGTAAGCGCTTGTTGAGTGAATGTTGAATTAAGTTGTTAATTTCTGCGTGGACATTTGCGTTTATAGATTTATAAATAGCTCTTTTCTCATGTGATACATTGTAGGAAAATTGGGGGAAAAATAGAAAGTAGAAGAAATGAAAGTCTCCTGAATTCCTTTCATTAAATATTTTAATATAAAACATATTTTAGTGGCTGCAACAAGTATACATGTGTTCACCATTTATTTCCAAATTTTCTCTTTTACAAATAATTTCATGACAGTTACCATTGTACACTCTCATTGTTTCCTGAAGGTAAATTTCTAGGGCTGGAATTGCTAGGTAAAAGGATATGCAGTTTTTAAAGGTTTTAATAAACCTTGCCAGGTTCTTTCTCTTAAAGCTATACTAATTTGCATTCTCCAGTGTAAGAAAGTGTCAACTCCTGTGCACTCTCATCAGTGTTGTTTTTTTCTTTTGTTCGAAGTACTCCATATGTAGAAAACAATGAGACATTATACGTGCATGCTTCAGTCACTTTTCACATGAAATACCCATGAACCCAGCGTCTAGATCATGACATAGAATATGATCAGCATTCCAGAAGCCACCTTCCATTCATTACCACAATCCCAAGAGTAACCGCTGTCCTTTTAACATCATAGCTGAGTCTTGACCATGTTTGAATTTTATATAAATGGGATCATGTAGCATTATTCTTTTGCGTCTGCCTTATTTCACTCAACATTACGCTTGGGAATTCATCCATATTCCTGTGAGTAGTTGGAGTTTGTGCATTCTTGTTTCTGTATTGTACTTCATTGTGTGAAAGGAACGTAACACCATCTTACTGTGAATAGGCATTTGGATAATTTCTAGGTTGGGACTGTTGGAACCAAAGCTGCCGCTGCTGTTCTTGTACATATCTTCTGGTGAATGATCATTTGCATTTCTGTCAGCCCTATATGTATGACTGGAATTGCTGGGTCACAGCCCTAAGAATTTTTATTTGAAAAATTGCCACCTGACTGGCTCAGCTGGTGGAACATGCGGCTCTGGATCTCGGGGTTGGGAGTTCGATCCTCACATTGGGTGCAGACATTACCTAAAAATTAAAATATTAAGGGGCGCCTCAGTGGCGCAGTCAGTTAAGCGTCTGACTGTTGATTTTGGCTCCGGCCATGTTCTCATAGTTCATGAGATCCAGCCCCACGCTGGGCTCTGCACTGACGGTGCGAGGCCTGTTTGGGAGTCTCTCTCTCCTTCTCCCCATCTCTCAAAATAAATAAATAAACATTAAAAAATGATAAAAAAAAATAATGTAAAAAAAAATTGCCTCGTAACCTAACGCTTAAATCAATGAATAATAAGCTAATAGTGAATTTCAGACCATCCAGGGGTTGGGTGTTATTGGGACCTAGTATCTTTTCCTGGATTTCTCATGTCTCGCTTCATTGGGACTGCTGGCCCAAGTATGCATAATCCTGTGAATACGTAGACTCCTACTTGCCCCGTGCCAGCTCTGCCTGCTCCCAGTGTCCTGAAAGAGGACGTGCTACCTGGCAGAAAGGGGCTTCATTTAAAAAGAAAACCAAAACCAAACGAAACTCGTGTGCTATTTGTGTGGCTACGAATTACGAGTTCTAGAACTCATGTTCACTATAAACCTAAGATGTCTGTCTACAAATTTAGCGCTAGAGGGAATGATTTCTGTTGAAGGAAACTCGCAAGTTGCCATGAAGCAGGGCCGACCCCCAGCACCCCTTGCCCACGTTCAGGCGTGTCCTCACCAGCCTGTGTTGTACTTCCTCCTGTAGCCATAAAACTTGCACCTCACCCAATGTTATTAGGGCTGGCCTGGTGTGTATTAATTCATCAATTAATTTCCCATTGCTGGAGATTGAAACTTTCTTTTAATGAAGTCCCGTTTTGCTCACTTGTGATTCTTTCCCAGTAGTAAGTCCTTCTTATCATTAGGAAGAATAGCTCTGGCTTCAGGTTGGAAATGACAAGGCCCCAAGGGGTAAGGCTCTGTGAAAGGAAAGGTTAGTGAAAAGGACAGTATATGACAAGAGCCAGGCATGTGTGCCAGAATGGTCATCGGTAAGGACACTTTTGCAAGTAGCTCTTTAGCCAGGGCAAGAGCAGATGCCCATTGACCTAAGAGTCACCCCAAACAGGAGAGTCAGGGTCCCTGGATGGCAGACAAGACTGGTGTTTGCCTTCTTGCTAAGGGTCCAAAGAATGACTGCGTTTGGGGGAGGGGATGGTGGCCTGGAGCACATTAGGGGCAGGAGAATGAAGACAAGTAGATGGACCTGAGATATATTTTAGAGGCACACTCAACAGAATTTGATGAAGGCTTAGACTCCAACAGTGGCAAGCAAGGGTGGGTAAGTGGTGTTTGAAGAGGAAGAAGGATGACTCCCAGAGAACTCCCAAGTTTCTGGAAGGGCTACTGTGTGGACCAAGGTGCACTTATGAAAATAAGGAAGACTGGGAAACGTCAGGTGAAATATAAATGGCCTCGTTTTAGAAATGCAGAGTTTATGGGCGCCTGGGTGGCTCAGTCGGTTAAGCGTCCGACTTCAGCTCAGGTCACGATCTCACGGTCTGTGAGTTCGAGCCCCGCCTCGGGCTCTGGGCTGATGGCTCAGAGCCTGGAGCCTGCTTCCGATTCTGTGTCTCCCTCTCTCTCTGCCCCTCCCCCGTTCATGCTCTGTCTCTCTCTGTCTCAAAAATAAATAAAACGTTAAAAAAAATTTAAAAAAAAAGAAATGCAGAGTTTAGGATGCCTGGAGAATCACCCCAGTGGAGATGACTGAAAGCAGTAGCTGGTTACAACTCTTAACAAGAGACGTCGGCTGGAGACCGTGCCTTCTGTGAACCTGACTTGGCTGCCATAATGCTGTTTTTATGAGAAAATGGGATTCAAGTTCAAAATACCTGATTTAACAAGTACACCTGGAGCATATCTATTTGGAAGCTGGGCGTAGCTATATACATTTATCCCAAGGGACGATTTTGGTTGTTAAGAAATAGTAGCTGGTGTAGCCCAGAAAAGCATGCGATTAAGAGTCATAAAATACCAGTTCTTGACTGAGCTCCATCACTAATAACCAGGTTTGACTAGAACAAGCAACTGATTGTGAGTCTTTGCTTATCTGCTTCACACACTTATCATGACACAGATGGGTGGAAGTGGCATGAAACGTATAACATGCCATGAAATTTACAGAAATTATGATTTTATTCAAGTTGCAGTGAGAGTTTCTTAGCAGGAGAGCGGTGACAAAGCGGATTGTTGCCCTTCTTAGAATAATACTACCTGCTTATTGTTAAAAAAAAAAAAGAGAGGAAGAAAGAAAAGAAAGAGGGAAGGAAAGAAGGGAAGGAAGGAAGGAAGGAAGGAAGGAAGGAAGGAAGGAAGGAAGGAAGGAAAGAAGGAAAGCAAAACTAAGAAAGAAAAATATAGAAAAATCAGAAACAAGGAGAAAATCACCCACATTTTCACTACTCTGAGAAAAAATACTTTACATGGTTTGGCATATTTCCTGCAGGCAATATTTGCACGGAAGTTAAAAAATTAGAGATTATTTGAAATGTGTAGAAACGTACAGAGAGATTATATAACCATTATCGTGTACGATGAGCCATCATTCATCCATCTTAGTATTTCATATTTGATTTGGATTCTTTACATTTTTAGAAATAAAATGTAGATACCATTTAACCCTCCCATCCTTTTCTATTCTTTGCCCTTTCTCCTAACATGTAACAGCTATTATAGAATGCTTACCAATCTGAGTGTGAAATGGAATTTCATTGTTGTTTTAAACCTCATTGGGTACAATCTGACTTTTTTACATTTATGGGTAAACTGATTGAAGGGTCTACCCTTTCCCTACTGATTCGTAATGTCAAATTTGCCATTTACCAACTTTGCATCTACCTATGAGTTGCTTTCTGGGATCGCTATTTCTTTTTGGCTTAACTGTCTATCCTTATAACAATAGCATGTAACTCTTATTACTAAGTTTTTAAATAGGTCTTGGTATGTAATAGAGAAAGTCTCTCCCATATTTTTTTTTTCAAAATGGTCACAGCGGTTTTTTGCTTTTTATATTTCCGTATGAATTTTATGATTTCTGTCCCATACCACAACAGCCTTGATAGTAATTTTAGAAAATTGAGATACAACTTACGTGCCATAAATTTCACTCTTTTAAAATGTACAGTTCAATGGTTTTTAGTATATGCACAAGGTTTTACAAACATCGCTACTATCTAGCTCTGGAATATTTTCATTACCCCAGAAAGAAACCCCACGTGCATTAGCGATCACTCCCCCTCCCCCCTCGCCCTTGCTCCTAAAAACCTCTAATCTACTTTTGTCTCCGTGGATTTGCTTGTTCTCCACATTTCATATAAATGGAATCATGCATGGAGCTTTTTGTGTCTTGCTTATTCCACTTAGCATAAAGGTTTCAAGGTTGATCCACATTGTAGCATCGACTCCGGACTTCATTTCTTTTGTAGGGATGAATAGCATTCCACTGTATGGACATGCCACATTTTGTTTATCCATTGATCTGTTGATAAACATTTGGGGGTTTTCCACCCTTTGGTTATTATGAATAACACTGCTGTGAACGTTTGCATGCAAGTTTTTGTGTTGATACATGTTCTCATATCTTCTGGGTATATACCTAGGAGTGAAATTACTGGGTTAGATGGTCACCTTTTAAACACAGGGAAAAGCTTTATGTTTAGCCCTTTGAGAAGCTACCACACTATTTCCCAAAGTGACTGTACCTTTTTATATTCTAGTAGGTGTGAAATAGTAACCTTCGTGGCATTTCGATTGAAAGTGCATTGGTTTTCAGATTGATTTGGGGAGAATTAGCATCCCCACGTTGACTCTTCTCATCCACGAATGCAGTATGTATCCTTTCATTTGGACAGATCCTTTTTTATGCCCTTCTAGTCATTTTGCCGAACTATTTTATCATCTTGTCTTTAGGTACGTCGTCTTAAATAATGGGAGTTTCATCTCTTTCCAGCTATTATACTGTTGCTTTGCTTGTCTATAGCACTGCATAGGACTTTGAATTCAGTGATGAATAACGTAGGTGATTGTGGCATTCTTGTTAGGCTCCTGACTTTAATGAAAACATGTCTACAGTTTCACAGTTACATGTAATGTTTGCCATTAGTTTTTAATAAATACCTTCATCAAGTTAAAGAAGTACTTTTCTATTCCTAATCTGCTGTGATTGTGAATAGTTATCGTGAAGAGGTATGGAGTGTTGTCAAATGCCTTTTTCTTCAGTGTTTACTCGGTGGATCATACATTTTCTCCTCTTTAATCTCGTAAGTTGGCATTTTCTAATGATGAACAATCTTACGTTTCTAAGATAAACTGTAGTTGTTCCAGATATAGTTTTTATACCCTGCGACGTATAATTTTTATACACTGCTACACTGATTTGAGACCATTTTAATAGGATTTTTGTATCAAGTGTCATAAGTGAGACTGGTCTATAATGTTCTTGTATTTTTCGGCTCTTCAGTTTATTAAGCTTATGCTAGCCTCATAAGGTCACTTTGCTAGTTTTCCTTCTTACTCTATTCTCTGAAACAGTTTGCTTCATTTTTTTCTTTAATTTTTTTTTTTAACGTTTACCTATATTTGAAAGAGACAGAGCGGAAGCAGGAGAGGGGCAGAGAGAGAGGGAAACAGGCTCCAGGCTCCGAGCTGTCAGCACAGAGCCCGACGTGGGGCTCGAACCCATGAGCAGTGAGATCATGACCTGAGCTGAAGTCGGACGCCCCACCGACTGAGCCACGCAGGCGCCCCTGAAACAGTTTGCTTTGCATGGGGATCGGCTATTCCATAAAGATTTGGCATAACTTGTCTACAAAACCTTCTTACCCTGTGCCTTTTGGGAGGGAGGCACAGATTTCTAACCATCAGTATACATTTCCGTTGTGGTTATTAAGTGTGTGTAGGCTTTCTGCTGCTTATCGAAGTTGTGATCATTTACGTAGCTTTGAAGAAAATCACTTGTGTTTTTCTAACTCAGTTAATACTTTCTCTTTTGATTTAAGGAACAGCTACTGTTGTTGTTAAGACCTCTCCATTTAAATCCTATTACTAATTTTTTTGTCTTACCACGTTTCCTTTTCTTGCTGAACATTGGTCTTCCAAAGAACTAACTTTGTCTTTTGATAATTACTTTTCTGTGTCATTAATGTGTGCTCTTAGGTTTATTATTTCAGCTTCTTTACTTTCTTTGTGTTTAATATGTTAAACACACTTCTTGAGGTGAGCTTTTACTGATGTTTACTCCTCTGGTCCCTCTCTCTTTGGTCTAGCATTGAGAGTGTGGGATCAATTGTGACTCACCTGGCCTGTCTTTTTCTATCACTTTATTTTCAATCTCTTTTTGTTACGTTTTGGGTGTCGTTATGACAGTATTCAGCAGGATATTTTTCTTTTTTTTACTGAATGTAAGGATATGCCTTTCAATGCCTTTCAATTGAATGTGATTTCAATCCAGTTTTATATTTTGTGATTACTGGTACAGGCTTATTTCTGCCACCTGGTTTTTCATATTTTTTGTTTATACCTTTTCATTTTTATTTATTATTTTTTTTCAATCTTTGTTTTTGAGAGAGACAGACAAAACACAAGCAGGGGAGGGGCAGAGAGAGAGGGAAACACAGAATCCAAAGCAGGTTCCAGGCTCTGAGCTGTCAGCACAGAGCATGATATGGGGCTCGAACTTACAAACTGTGAGATCATGACCTGGGCTGAAGTCCGATGTTTAACTGACTGAGCCACCCAGGAGCCCCTGTTTATAACTTTTTAAATTTGTTTTCTCTTTTTCTCTTTCCTGTCTCCAGTTGGACTCATCGCATTTTTGCTTTTTACTTTTTCTCCTTTACTGGTTCAAAAGCTGTAGATTGGGTGGGCTTTTAATTGTATTTATTTTTTTCCCCAATGTCTTATTTAAATTCTAGTTAGTTAACTATTGATTTCAGGAGTAGAATTCAGTGATTCATCACAGACAACACCCAGTGCTCATCATAACCAGTGCCCTCCTTAATAGCTATTTCCCATTTAAGTGGGCTTTTAAGAGGCTACCCTTTCCTTATTTAAAAAAAGAATACAGTCTTGATTGTACTTTTTTTTTCTAATAAAACCTAAAGTTATTTAATTTCTTTCTATTCCTCTCAAGCAAGAAAAGTTCCTTAGTCCAGTTTCACTGTACGTAGAACTCTCTCTCTCTCTCTCTCTCTCTCTCCTTTGCTATTATAAACAGACTTTAACTCCATTTACTTTAACTATACACAGATCAGTAATTCAAAACAATTAACAATTAATAAATCAAACCGCCTATTTTATCAATTGCTGCATTTACCCTTTCTGTGTGTTTTGTTTTACGTTCCAGCATTCTCTCTCTCTCTGCTCCCTTCTTGCTGAAATAGAGCTTCATGTAGTTTCGTCAGTGAGGGTCTCCAGATGCTGCATGAACTCTCAGTCTTTTGTGCATGAAAATATATTTCCTCGTGTATTTTTGTATTTCTTTATTGATTCCTGCCGAAGTTTTGTTTAGCTGGGTATAGAATTTGAGAATAACAGATCTCGTTTCCTCAGCGCTTTGAAGACCCTACTTTATTGGCTCCTGGAGTCTGTGAGTACTAGTAAGTCTGCTTTCTTTCACATTTATGTCTCTTTCATGAGGTTAACTCTGTAGTAGCTTTTAAGATTTTCTCTTTATTTTTCATGCCCTTCACTGTTTCCTCTTTGTGTCTAAGGCGTGCATTTATTTTTGTGTCTCTTGCTCACGACTTTTTATTGGCCTAAAAAATACTTTTTCAATCTGGTGGCCACAGTTTTGATTCACATGTAGGAAACTCTTCGCCATTATCTTTGTGAGCATTGCCTTCACGATCCCTTGCATTTGCCCCTGCAGGGATGTCAGTAAGACACAATGCACCCTATCCATCTACGCTCTGTATCTCTTAATTAACTTCTACAGTTTTTAAACTCTCAATCTCACCATGATTCATTCTGGACCAATTCCCTGGTGTTGTCTTATGATTTATTAATTTATATTATAATGATGTCCAGTATAGATTTTATAATTTATTACATTTTACTTTTCTGACTCTACTTTTAATTTTCAGGATTTAATGGCGCTTTTTCATTCAGAGCCATTTTTATTTTGTTTCTATGTTATTGTTTGGTAATTCTTTTTCTTTTTACAGTGGTCATTCTGTATTTGTGGATACTAAAGCATGCTGCTTTAAAAAAAATCTTTTTTTTTTTTTTCCAGATTTTTCTATCATTTTTGTTTTACCTTCGGTCCATTCCCTTCCCAACTGTGGATTCTGTTGGTTGTCTTTCTTCATTTTCTCTCCTTTGTTGTGGTTTGCCATCTCTTCTGAGTACAGGGCTACTTTTCATCCTCTGCCAGTGCTCACTCTTCTCTGTATGGTGACTTTGTATTTGCCTCTACCCAGTTATTTAGGGCCTTCAGGGCAGTATCAGGTCCTGTATTGACATCTCATGGCTTCCGCTTGCTTTTGTGTCGGGAGTATTGCAGATCCAGTCACCGAGCCAGTGGCTGGCCTGGCTCGGATCCTAGTGTGAGGCCGTCTGAGTCCTCCAGTTTCCCAGGATACTTGGCTTCAAAGAGCATAGCCCCAGAGAGTGGTCAGAAGCAGCTCAGATGAGCTGCCTCCCCTGAGCCATGGCTCTGGCCCCTTGCCTGGTGTAAGGGCTTTCTGCCACAGGGGCTGGACTTCTGGTAGCTTCTTCCTGCTGCAGGACCCCATGTTCAACAGGCGCACAGCATCAGGCCCTTCTCACTGGATGCTTTCTACATCCTGCTGCTGCATATGGCTGAGTTCTCTTAACTTTTGCTATAAACTGTATTTGGGGGTGTCGGCGGGGTGGCTGACACAAAGTGTGAGGTTACAACATCCTCCTGAGTGAAATCATTGCCGGACATTTTCTGATGTCTCTTATATACATATGAGGTAATGCTGTAGATGCTGTTATGTATCTGGTTTTGTGTGGTTGGTTGTTTTTACTTAATACTATCTCATGGGCAGTTATTTGTAAATATGCTTCCCTGTTCCTTGCTTGTATAAAATAGATTTTCTTCACAGATAGTTTTAAAGCGTCTAGGTAGGTTTCTTTAAATACATGCACGTGTAAGATGTTGCTAAGGAGTTTGGTCCAGCTTGGCCCCTTCCCCATGAGAACCAGAGAGATTCTTCTGGCCATTGTGGACAAAGGGGCCAGGGCTGTGAGGATAGCTAAGAGCTCTCTCGAAGAATCTCCTCCCAGCTGCCTAACTAATAAGGGGAGGAGGTAGCTCTGGGCCCTTGCGGTCATTGACTTTGGAGACCGTTGTGAGATCTTTGGGACAACAGATGGTCTTTCCTCACCAACTTCAGAACAGTCTGACGAGCCTCCAGTGTGGACCAGAGGCTTCCGGGACAGAGGCCCAGAAGGAAGTGACCCTAGGAATAAAACATTGCCAGAACCATCTACCCATCAAAGTGACTTCTACCTTCAATCTGTGGGCTGCCTTCTGTCAGCTCCCAGGAGTCTCCCGAAAGCCTTTAGATGTGGTCCCAGCTGTCCCCATAATTTCAGCTGCCCTGTAATTTGAGATTTCAACATCTTTGTTGTGGGTTCCATGCTTTGATCATGGTGCTCTTGGTCTACTCACACTGTATTAGTACACAATATGGAGAAGCTCCTTACGTTGCACTCTGTCTACACAGGGCCTTTTTCTTCCCTACCTTCATCCATCCTCAGATTCCAATATGGTGCCTCATTATATGTGCATGTATGTTTATATGTATGTCAGTATCCACATGTACATCCATATTCCCATCTAAAGCTATACCCACATCTACATCTATAGCTGTGTCTTCACAAGGACTCCTTTCTTGACCAAGCTTCAGTCAGCCTCCTCTGAGCCTCCTCTTACGTAGGCTTCAACCTTGGCCTTCCCAGCCCAGTTTTAGCGAAGAATCCTTCAGAGCATTCGTATCTGGTCACCCCTGATATCTAATCAAATTCCTCATCCCCCACCCTTGGTGTCTAAGTCCTTGGTCTGCCTTTGGCAAGAATCCCCCTACCCTCCTACCCTTGATATGTAAGTAAGTTCTGTTAGTAATTTCCACCTACTGTCCCCCCTCACTCTGCTCCTTGGCTACAAATCCCCCGCTATCTTTGCTGAATTTGGAATTGTGCTTGGTTTTATACCGAAGCATCCCCCCATACCACAGTGGCTTGAATCAAACCTGTCTTGCCATTTTTAACAAGTGTCCAGTGCAAAATTTTCTTTTGGGCTTCTAGATGTGGATCTAGATACATTGCGAATAAATTAATAAATGAACAAAGCGGGGCTGAAAAAAATTAATACATAAACAAAGTGCTTAGTTTTGAAAAACATCCTGTTGGATTTAGCCACTCAATGCTCGAAACAAGTGTATAGCTTGTTATTTCCAAATATTCCACCTCAAACTTGTCCTCATCCACCTATGGAAAATACCTGCCAAATGCTGTACCCAGTTGCTAAAGTGGCTATCTCTTTTTTTTTTTTTTTATGTTTTTATTTATTTTTGAGAGAGAGAGAGACAGGGTATGAGCAAGGGAGGGGCAGAGAGAGAGGGAGACACAGAATTGGAAGCAGGCTCCAGGCTCTGAGCTGTCAGCACAGAGCCTGACACGGGGCTCAAACTCACCAACCGTGAGATCGTGACCTGAGCTGAAGTCGGCTCTCCACAGGATGAGCCACCCAGGCACCCTTGAAGTGGCTATGTCTTGAATGCAGGGCCTGTGGAAAGTGCTCGCATTCACATATGTAAGTGAGAGACATTTAGGAGCTGGAAATCTGAAAGACCTTCCGACCTGGGAACCACAGAAGGATGTGCTCAGTGGAGCCCTTGGAGAGAAGCTACCAATAGTGGGAGTGTGAAGGGGAATTTGGTTTTCCTTTGTTCCCCTGGGTTTGGTTACCGTATCGATAAACATGAAGACCCACTTGCAAAAAGACTTTGCTATCGGAACAAAATGCATTTCAAATCGTGTAAATTCCCACTGAGCGTGTTGTGCCAGGCCATGCGTGGTTCCTGCTGATCAGTTTTAGTGGAGGAGCGCTGTTGAGAGGGTCCCGTTGTCAAGCGGTGAGCACGTGCCTCCTCTAACACTGGGTGAACTGTTGCCAGGGATCAGTGAGTTGTTGACAGTGAAAAGGAAGAAAAGGAAAAGTGTTCCTGTCATGTAGTGTCTATGGTGCGGAGAGGAGTAGCTGATGAGCAGTGGAGGGGGCTTGGCCAGAAGGAAATGACCTTGTACATTGATCTAATTTGACCTACTTTAGAAACTAATCATGTACCAAAGAGCCAGGTGCCAAGATGTTCACTGCAGGCTTCTTTGCAGCAATGAGAAATGGATCATCGCAAATAATTTAAATGTCTATCAGTACAAGCCCTTTAAAAGAATGAGGTGGAGCCCACTAAACAGGACAGTAGGTCTCAACCATCGTTGATCTAGTGCCGTTTTTTGTAACAAATACTGCGTGGCCTGAATGAAACTCATGAATCCATAGAAGCTTACCTATTCATGGGATTTAAAAAAATCCATTCTATAAAGCTAACAATAACATGAGAGAGAAATGAAAGTAACTTGTAATAAACCTATGTGTATTTCACTAAGTCAGTGCTCAGGCAGGACCAGACATAATGACGATACATGAAGAGGTCAGAAGTTTGTCCCTGTGGCACACAGGTGGCTCTTGTGGCAGCTTACTTCCCCAGAGCAGCATTGCTATTGTGATGAGGTTTCTTTTAAAATGGTGAATAACCCTGGGCGCCTTGGTAGCTCAGTCAGTTAAGTGTTCAGCTCTTAGTTTTGACTCAGATCATGACCTCACGGTTCATGAGTTCAAGCCCCGTATCAGGCTCTGTGCTGGCAGTGTGGAGCTTGCTTGGCATTCTCTCTCTCTCTCTCCCCCTCTCTCTGCCCCTCCCCTGCTCTCTCTCTCTCTCTCTCTCTCTACCTCTCAAAATAAATGAACTTTAAAAAAAAGGTGAGGGGTGCGTGGGTGGCTCAGTCAGGTCTGACTTCGGCTTAGGTCATGATCTCACGGTCCGTGAGTTCAAGCCCCCCTTCGGGCTCTGTGCTGACAGCTCAGAGCCTGGAGCCTACTTGAGATTGTGTGTCTTCCTCTCTCTCTCTGCCCCTCCCCCATTTGCCCTCTGTCTGTCTGCCTCTCTCTCTCAAAAATAAACAAACATTAAAAAAATTCTTTGTAAAGATGAATAATTCCTGCTAAAATGATGAACAAAACGAGGAATAGTGTCTCCGCCGTGCTAGGACGCAGGGCGAGTCTTGGCTGTGTGGGATCATGGGTAACATTGCATTTCTATTTCCAAATATCTGAGGTGTGGGGGTGCCCTTATTAAGGACCTCAGACTCCTGCAACCCACTTATTCTACAAATGAGGAGACCAGTGTGCCAAGAGAGAAAGGGGCTAGCCGGTGGTTAAAGGCAGGATGGGGACTAGAGCCCCAGATGCCTCATGTAGTATTAATTAAGCACCTTCTGGATGCCCTCTGCCCTGCTGAGAGGCTCAGCGGGAAGAGCACTCGTCCTGGGATGGGAAGACCTACACGTTGGTGAGTCCTAGGCCCACAAGACCCCTGAGCATAAGCACATAAGCCTCTCCTTACTTCATCTTTATTTATTTTTGAGTAATTTTCTGGGTTTGAAACAATCTGAAATTTACAGAAAAGCCACAAATACAGCACAACCTCCTTCTTCCCTAAACCCATTTGAGAGGAAGTTGCCAACCTGCTGCCCCATCACCCTAGAATATTTCAGTGTGTGTTTCCCGAAAACAAGGACGTTCTCCTGCGGAAGCACAGCACAGCTGGAAAATCAGGAAACTAACACTGACACGCGACTACTGTGTCATCCTCAGACCCTTACGAGTTTCGCAAAATGTCTCAATAATGTGCTTTCGGCAGGAGGTTCAGTTCAGAATCACATGCCGTACCTCCTTCCGTTCCGGGACAGCTGCTCAGTCTTTCTCTCATTCCCAGGATCCGGATACTTTTGAGGGATACAGGATCTCAGAAATGCCTCTCATGGGGCGGTCTGCCTGACGCTGGCACGATTAGATTCACAAGGTGTATCTGTGACAGGACAACTGTGGAAGTCAGGCCGTGTCTCTCCATTTTTCAGTTTTCATTTAAATGAGATCAAAGTGAAAGCCATGGTCATTTGTGTGGCCGCCACAGGCCGGCACTGGGCCACGCGCTTCACCTGCTGATCTCGTTTCATCCTCACATGGGGGTACAGTCCATTCTACTCACTATTCTAGAGACGAGCAAACAGTGCCTCCGAGAGGGTAAGTGACTTGCCCACGTCACGTGATAATCACAGAAGAGGAGAGATTTGAATTCAAATCTGGGAACATACCAGCGGTTGTCAGAGAGAATCCGAGCCAGACATCAGTTAAAGTAGTAAAGGCAGGGGCGCCCGGGTGGCTCAGTCGGTTGAGCGTCCGACTTCAGCCCAGGTCACGATCTCGCGGTCCGTGAGTTCGAGCCCCGCGTCGGGCTCTGGGCTGATGGCTCAGAGCCTGGAGCCTGTTTCCAATTCTGTGTCTCCCTCTCTCTCTGCCCCTTTCCTGCTCACGCTCTGTCTCTCTCTCTCTCTGTCTCTCAATAATAAATAAACATTAAAAAAAAAAGTAGCAAAGGCAGATTTTATTCAGAAACTTGCAATAGGAGGAAAGAGACTTCGGTTTGGACCTGAGCTCAATGCCAAATACCACAAGGAAACGTGAGAATTTATAGCCAAGGAGCCGGGAGAGGAGTCAGTGGATGGAAAATTACTAAGAGGAGACATCAGGGTAGGGGGATTCTAGCTAAACTGACTTAGCAGGGGTGTTGCTAAAACCGGACTGTGCAGGCCCAGCACAGACAGGGCCGAGGTCAAGGCACAGTCAAGAAGGGTCAAGCCTGCCTAGAAGCTGGGAAGGAGAGTGTCGCTCTTCACTGGCCTTAGTGAATGCCTTGTGTTGTGTTGTATATTTACATTTTTAACACACATACATATCCATTTTCTCACTTGTCCAACTCAGGTAATAATCAAAATGCCCCTTTGACGGATGGAGACTCTGAGGCTCAGAGAAGTCATAAGGGACTTGGCTGGGCCACATACTGTGTCAGCGGCGGGACTTGAACTGGGCCCACGGACCTCATCATTCCTGGCGCAGGGGCCATAACTGAGCTGGACTTGGCATTGGGGCTGGGCAAGAATAAACTGTGCAAGTTCCATCCAGACGGGATTGGGATTCTGAGCACAGCAGAGCACAGCAGAGCAGCAAAAGACAGGGATGAACTGAGAATGAAAATGTGGGCTCCCCAGCCCCCTGGCCTGGCCTGAGGGGTTGTGGATGGGCTGTATAGCTGGGTGAGAGAGGAGGTATCCACCCCCCAACACACACCCCCCACCAGTGTGCCTCTAGCCAGCCCTTCGAGGCTGTGGGAGGCAGGCTCACACCAGGATGCCTCTCGGTGTTTATGGTGTTTAGGGACACAGTTGTAAATTAGACTTCCCCTTTGTGAATGGGGATTAGAGGCACCCAACAGAGAAATTCCGTAGCCTCGGGAACTGCAGGGCTTACACCAGAGGAGCACATTTGCCCTGGCATTCCCTCACCCTGGCTTCGCCCTCTTCTCCTGGTCCCAGCCCCACTGCCCCCTTCTTGATCCACCTCTGCAATGTCACGGGTTGAAGGTGCTCCTAGGAAGGACGAGCTAAAAGCTGTGGTTCTCAAAATGAGGTTTCAGACCAGCAGCATCACCGTCAACATTTTGGGAGCTGGTTGGGAATCCAGATTCTCGGGCCCTACCCCAGAAACACTGAATCAGAAATTCTGGAGTAGGTTCTAGGAATCGGTTTGAATAGGCAGGTGCCCGCACTAGTTTGAGCCCCAGTGCACTAAACAGAAGGGGACAGGGGTCACCCGCATCTAGCAGGAACCCAGAGATGGGCTTCCATTCTCTCACTTACCCCATCCGGAGGGGCCGCCTGGGCTCTACCACGAACCAGAGTCCAGATCGCCCCGCCCTTCACAAAGTGCACAGGGTCAAGTCAGGACCTCTGGGCCGTGCAGCGGTGGGGTGCAGGGTGGGGCTGCACCTTGGGCCAAGAGCCTTTTAGAACATTGATTCTGACCAGTGGGAATTCCTCCCCTGGGAGAAGAGGTTCATCTGGAGAAACTGCTGAGGATAAAGGGGAAATTGAGGGTTTTGTCTACTTAGGGAAAAAGTTGCTCCTGCTTTGGAAAAAAGTAAAAGGAAACACAGAGTGGAGACTGTTTTCCATGGCTGGGTCCAGCAGAGGGGTTAGAGCACCAAGAAGATGGCGATCTTGGTGCCAGTGGGCAGCTCACCCTGAATTCAGATCTGTTTCTGGGACACTGACGTCTGCTGTGCCACTTTCTCCGGGGTCAGTGACCCTACACACCCGCCCTCAGGTTCCTACGAGCCAGTCTTCAGCAGTCTGAAGGCAAGTCAGAAAAAGAAAGACAATTTTTATAAAGCTGAATTTATCCACTTAAAGGATTATTCTTTATTTTGAGGTCATGCCTGTTTACAGCGTGCAGAGAGTAGATAGCAGGTGGTTTCCGATGTTGTAAGCACAGCAAGCCTGGGAGCCCTCCGTCAGAGCCCCCCTTTTTCTTTTTACACTTGCCAGCTTATCCCGAAAACCTACAAACTCCGGCCCTTGTCTAGTCCTCCCCTTTTCCCCTTCAACCAGAGAGGTTAGGTGAGAGGCCCAGGTCACACAGCTGTGTGGCTAGAAGGCACATTCCTCCCTCAACACCGTCCGCCTTCCACTGTCCCTCCCCCAGAGAGGTGGGTCTGGCTCCTCTGTGAGCTCCCCGCCAGGGCTTATCAAATTCTCTCTCTCCCTGTCTCATCTGCACCCCTGGCCTTCCTCCTCCTTCCGCTTGTGGGCTGAACTGAGAGAACAGGTGGAAAGTGGTTTTTGAAGCCCTCTGTGAAGGTAGAGGGTCGTGGGCCGCCCTCGCGGCTCGCTCACGGGCAGAAGCCTGTGGGGAGTGTCTGCCACACGGAGAAACAGTCAGTCATGGTCCCTGCGTGAGCAGACCAGTTGGTGGGGGCTGGCCGGGTTAGGGGAGGGTGATGCCAGGGAGACTGTTGCCATGGTGACTTGGCGGTAGCCCTCCCCGGCTTCCCTAATCCCAACCCCAGCAGCCAGCTTCTCGAAGCACTGCTTGCCAGCCCTACGTCCAGGGCCGGAGAGGCAAGCCTGGCTGGGACTTGGGAGGATGCGCTGTGACACAGAGCCAGCTGTGTGGAGTGACAGGCGGCGAGGGCTCCTTCCTTTGTTTCTCTCTGATTTATCCCAGTTCTGTTCATACAGGTGATTTGATTCTGTGGTCATTTTATTTTATTCTTTCATTTTATCTTTGAGAGACAGAGACAGAGTGTGAGCAGGGGAGGGGCAGAGAGAGAGGGAGACACAGAATCCGATGCAGGCTCCAGGCTCCGAGCTGCGAGCACAGAGCCCGACGCGGGGCTCGAACTCACAGACCGTGAGATCATGACCTGAAACAAAGTCGGCCACTTAACCCACTGAGCCACCCAGGCGCCCCGATTCTGTGGTCATTTTAAACAGCGAGGAGCTCAGTCTGATTCGTCCCATGATTACGGCTCAGCCTTTGACTGTAATTGATGTTAGCCAGGCTGGCTAATGTTCTATCTTACGAAGACCGGCTCATTAATTGACTGTAGAGATGTCACCCACACACTGGCCTAAAGCCGTGCTGACTCAGCAACCGCAGGGTTGCAGATTTCTGTGCCTTCCTTGAGGATGAAATCCCAGCAGTGGGATTGCTCGGCTGCAGGGCACAAAGATCCATCTGTATGGGTCTTAAGACGCTTTGTGAGATATCTTCCTCAAAATGTTGTACCAGATCTGAACGCCATGAGCCATTTCCAGACATTCTCATTTCTCCACAGTCCTACCAGCATGTGATTGATTGATTCCACGTTTTGTGCTAATTTATAGGTATAAAATGGCACATTATTGCCCTTACTTCGCATCTGGGGGGGGCTTGAGTCGTTTACTTTGCATATCTTTGATGACTAATTTACATGTTGGTTTATTTGTATTGCCTCATGGGTATTGTCTACGTTCTTTGCTCCTTTTGGCTGCGTTTTTTGGGTAGCTTTATCGTCACCCGGGAGCCCGAACCTGAACAGGGACGGTTCCTCGGTGCCTAGAGCACAGGTGGCCCACCAGTACTGCCGCACTGCTCACCTGCTCAGGGCTCTGCTCTGGACGGTGGAGCGGGTAGTGCACAAAGGTCGTTTTAAGGCTGCCATGGAGCTCAGCTGCATGCATTCATTAAGTCCTTTTTTGTCCTTTTTTTTTAAAAAATGTGCATTTATTTTTGAGAGACACAGAGAGAAAGAGCGCACAAGCGGGGGGGTTGGGCAGGGAGAGAGGGGGACACGGAATCGGAAGCGGGCTCCAGGCTTCGAGCTGTCGGCTCGGAGACTGATGCAGGGCTCAAACCCACGGAGTGTGAGATGGTGACCTGAGCCGACGTCGGACACGCCACCGACGAAGCCATCCAGCACCCCCTCATTAAATCCATTGTCGAAGGTCCTTTATTCCTTCATCTGAAACAAAGGAAGGAGCAACTAGGTTACCTTCGTGTCTGTTCCAGTCCCCTAGTCCTGAACCCTGGTGACTCAGTGGGTGGGTGCGGAGCTGAACACGGCGTGATGTTGCACGGTGGGAGTGGCACCGCTTGTAAAGGTATGCAGAGGGCAGAGGGCCACGGGAGCTACTGCAGGCTGGGCACGGGGGACAGTCCCAAAGAATGGGTAAGACTTAGCCAGTTGGAGAGACAGCAAGGACTTTGCGAGATGGGAGAATGCATCTTCCAGGCACTGGTGTCAGTGGGATGGTGAGGGACCGATCAGGCCAGAGCACAGGGTGTCTGGGAGAGGTGGGGGCAGTTCTAGGCCAGGGAGGGAGAAACAGCATAACAGGCCAGGTGGAGGTGACCCACGAGTGGGACACAGAAGGCTTTCCAGTGGGGGGGCACGGGGTGACAGTGGTGCTGCAGGAGGATTGGGAAGACACCACCGGGGTGGACGGAGCTCCAAGGGTACGAGTGGAGGCTCTGGGCTAGTAGGTTCTGTGCCAGCAGATGCTTTGTGAGTCAGGCTTTGTGAGTGGTCCGGGATGTGCGCTGGGGGCTTGGCCTCGGTGGAGCCTGAAACGCCCCCAGTCTGGCCCTGTACCCCCGGAAACAAAAGAGAGTGGCATACAGCGAGAAGGCCTTGCGTCTTCTCGTGGGTGCTTATACCGGGTTGGTGGTCGTGTGTCCAGGAGTCCCTGTCTGTCGAGTACATCTGAGGGGAAAGAAAGGCTGAGGCTGGCAGTTTCCGAACATCTATTTATGAAGTGGACCTGTGGGACTCATTCTACCTAAGACGCGAATGGCGCCATTTTCGTAGTGTTTTCTCGCGATCAGCGTGAGTTTTGATTTTATGTACCGCCTGATGTTTCTCTTGGAGGGTTTCCAGTGAGTAGGCCCCGCCTCCTCGGGGAGAGAGCAGACTCTCTGAGGGGAGGTCACTAAGCCTTCTCCGGAGGTCCCAGGGGGCCTGTTCACAGAGTAGAGACTCGGCGAAGGGTGAAGGCACACCTGTTACATGTTGCCTCTCAGGTGCGTCTCAGCTTCAACTTCACTAACCTACCAAGGGGCTGGAAGCCTAATGTTATAGAAGGGACCATGAGCCAGGGAGCCAGGGCCCACATCCAGCTCTGCCCTCCTCGAGCTGGGCAGCCCTGAGCTGGTCATTTTGTCCTTCTGAGCTTCCATTTTTCTCAACTGTAAACTGAGACCATCACGTAAAATGGTTGTAAGGATATCTTAGATCCTTTTCCGTGGTCGTGTTCTTTCAGCTGCCCGTGTGACTTTCCCGAGATGGGAATAATCCCGGCCCTGTGACCAGGCACACCCAGAACGTGCCACAGGATAGAGAAAACCACCTCTGTCCCCTCCGTACCTTCCTTCCACCATTCTGCCTTACCCCAGCTCATCAGACCTAAGATGGCAGTGATCCAAAGCATCCTCTCCCATTCGGCACGGGAAATAGACCCTTATTTATGACAATTTGGTAGATTCAGAGCAGCCACACCCCCCAGATGCCTTTTCATGATCAACACGTCCTGCTTAGCGGCGAGTGTTTGGAGAGACCCTCAAGCCCAAACCGAAGCCGCCTGACATTCAGTTTCCAAAGAGAAGTGCCAGTGAGAGGCCAGCTTCTGTTTGCAGGCCAAGCAGGACTGTCGGGTGGGAGTCTAGGAGAAGGATACGAGGCATCCTTCAAATGAATTCTTATTTTGCAAAACATTGTCCTGTGAGAAAACAGCTCTCTGCAGCCCGTGACTTAGTGCTATCTTTCCCACATAGCTCTGGCAGCTCTGGGCTGTTATTATACACCACGGCAATAATCATCACCATGATAATAACAACACTACATTTGTTCAGTCTCTTAACTTGGAAATAAATAAGACAGCCGATCTCGTGTGAGCTCCAGCTCCAGTCCCCGTACCCCATCATCACTTAATAATGATTACGGAGCCCACCCCGGGCAAACGGCACCCTGCCCAGCACTCGAGATATTAAATCCACCTAGAAGCAGGGTATAATAATGCTGACCCCGCAGGGATGTTCCAAGAATTAATTCCTGCGGGCTCTCCATTCTGCTCTTCTCCGACACATTCAATCTCAGGAACCCAAGAGTTGGTGACGTTTATACCATGAATTAAGACATTCTGCTGTTGCCCCTGGAACTCTTCATTACAATCCCGAGTCGATCAATGGCAAAGAGGAATACTATTTATTAGTTAAGTGGATGCTATTGAATTCTTAATTTAAGTGGCTTTTAATTCAGTGTTTCACTTGCTGTCCTTCATTTTGCCCTTGTTCATACAAATTTGCCCGTTAAAGTCCTGTGTGAGACCACGCTGCTGCCTTTTATCGTGATTTTGTTTTTTCTGGAGAACAGTTTTCAGTTTTCAGGAAGAAGAAAGCAAGATGCTCAGAGTGGGCAGAGAGGCTGGACCTCTAGGCCTAGAACAGTCTTCTGTGCTATCTGCTGGGAGGAAGTAGGCGGTCAGGGAGGGGGTGGAGCAAGTCAACTGGCCTTCCAGATAAGGTGTGACAGCTAATTTGGCCATCCCCGGCTTCTTGCTTTGGTTTTACCGGCTTAGAAACTTGGCCGCAGTTCTCCCACCCAGATATGAGTCACAGAGATCATGAGTGGGAGGCATGGAATGTCTTCCTGACCGGAAGGAGGCTCAGACTGGCTCCCGCGTGGTGGCTACCGCTGTCTAGCTTGGCTCTGTTCTGCTGAATACCCAGTAGTGACTGATAACCGCCGCTCCTCATTGTGGTGCACGCAGTTTTAAACAGCTTTTTTGAGGTATAATTGAACTGCAATAAACTACGGGTGTTCAAGTGTGCAGTTTCGTTGAGTTTTGGCTTACGTACAACTCTGACATCGGTACCATAATGAAAATAATGAATAAGTCCTTGGCCCCCAGAGCTTCCTCATACCCCTTTGTAATCATACCCTCCCTCTCCTTCCAGTCCCCAGGGAGCTCTGTGATAGGTTTGCTCTCTGTCACTATGTATTATTTGTATTTTCTAAAATTTTATAGAAATCGAATCACAGACGGCATACACTCTTTTTTATTTTTTATTATTTTTTTTTAATCCGGTTTCCTTCACCTAACACAATCGTATGAGATTAACCCATGTTGTAGCAGGGAACATATATCAATAGCTCATTCATTTCTATTGTGGAGTAGCGTTCCATTGTACGTCGATATGTTACAGACTATCACAAGTAAAGTTGCTCTGAGCATTTGTGTATGAGTCTTCATGTAGGCATATATGTTTACATTTCTCTTGGAGAGAGACAGAGAGAGAGAGAGAGAGAGAGAGAGGAGTGACTGGATTACGTGGTGGCTATATCTTTAACATTTTTTTTTTAATTTTTTTTTCAACGTTTATTTATTTTTTTGGGACACAGAGACAGAGCATGAACGGGGGAGGGACAGAGAGAGAGGGAGACACAGAATCGGAAACACGCTCCAGGCTCCGAGCCATCAGCCCAGAGCCTGACGCGGGGCTCGAACTCACGGACCGCGAGATCGTGACCTGGCTGAAGTCGGACGCTTAACCGACTGCGCCACCCAGGCACCCCTATATCTTTAACATTTAAAGAAACTGCCAAGCTCTTTTCCAATGTGGTGGTACCACTTTCCGCTCCCTCCAGCAGTGTCTCGGGGTTCCTGCCATCCTGTCCTCCTCAACACTTGGCGTGCTTTGTGTTCCTGGTTTTAACCATTCTAATTGTTGCGGAGTGGCATCTCATTGTGGTTTTCATTTGTGTTAACCTTTTTTTTCCCTGATGATGTTGATCGTCTTTCCTTGTGCTTATCTGACATTCATGTATCTTGATGCAGTGTCTGTTCAAGTTTTTTGCCTATTTTTGGGGAGGCTGCTTATTTTCTTATTATTGGGTTTTGGGGTTCTTTATGACATTTGCGAGTTCTTCATCAAGTATGTGATTTGCAGATGTTGCTCTGAGACTGTAGCTTATCTTCATTCTTTTTTTTTTTTTTAATTTTAGAGTGAGGGGAGGGGCAGAGGGAGAGAGAGAAACAGAGAGAGATTGAGAGAGAGAGAGAGAGAGAGACTCAAGCAATCCGCACGCTCCGCGCAAAGCCCAACGCGGGGCTTGATCCCATGACCCTGGGGTAACGACCTGAATCGAAGTCAAGAGGAGGACACTCTACCCTCTGAGTCGAGCCACCCAGGCACGCCAGTGTCTTCCTTCTCTTAGCAACATCTACAAAGATCAGAAGTTTCAAATGTTGGTAAAGTCCAAGTTTTCAATTTTTTCTTTTTTGGATAGTGCTTTTGGTGTCCTATCTAAGGCATTTTTGCCTAACTCAGGTTGCAAAGGTTTTCTCCTATATTTTTGCCTAGAAATTTTATAGTTTTAGGTTTTACACTTGGGACGGTGAAACATTTTGAGTTAATTTTTGTAAGGGCGCAAGTGTATATCGAAATTTTGTTTTTGTTTTTGTTTTGCATGTGAATATCTACTTGTTCCAGCCCAATTTGTTGACAAGACTGTTCTCTCCCTACTGAATTACCTTTGCGCTCCTGTCAAAAACCAGTTGTTCGTATATGTAGGGGTCTGTTTTTAGACTGTCTTTATGGGAAGGTTTTTAACTTGAAATTTAATTATGTTAATAGATATATTGGCTCTTAAGGTTTCTCTTTGTACTTTAGATTTTGCTTCAAGTTTTTTAAAGCTCTGTTATTCGGTGTATAATCATTTGGAATTTTTGTGACCTCTTCCCTTACGAACGGACCTCTTTATCCTGATGCGCTAATCTTAATTCCTCTAGTCATAGTTCAGTTTAAAATCCATTTTCGTCTGACAGTAATATAACTACTCTACCTTTCTTTTGATTAGTGTCAGCAAGGTATATCTTTTTTGATCTTTTTATTTTTATTTTTATTATTTCCTTTTTTTATATTTAGAGTGGGTTTGTGTAGGCAGTATATAGCCTGTTTTGTCCAATGTCACAACCTCTGCCTTTGAATTGTAGCGTTTAGACCCCGTTGTTTAATGTGATTATTGAGCTGGGCTTAAATCTGTCATGTTTCTGTTTGTTTTCTATTCATTCTTCCCCTCTTCCATTTTTTCCTGCTTTCCTTTGGATTACTTTTTATTATTCTCTTTTATCTTTTGTGTTCACTTTTTACCTATAACTCTTTGCTTTGTTATTTTAATAGTTGCTTTCAGGTTATTAATATAGATCAGCCCCATACTACATTGCTATTCGCTTTTGTATAAATACTCAATTAGCTTTTAAAACACAGCTATAAATTCAGTTACCATTTCTGATACCATCATCGCTTTTGTGTGGGCCTCTGTTTCCACCTGGTCTCATTTTTGTTGTGCTCGAAGAATGTCCCTCAGCATTTCTCGTCGTGTGGGCCTGCTGATTGCGATTTTTTTCAGCTTCTGTGTGTCTGAAATGTTACTTGCTTCACCTTTGCTTTTGAACGATACTTTCACTGTGTAGAAAATTCTAGGTTGACATTTTTTTTTTTTTTTTCTTTCAGTGCTTTAAAGATACTGCTTCACTGTTTTGGGGGCTTTTTTTGTTTTTGTTTTTGTTTTTTTTTTTGCCTGCATTATTTTCTTTTTTTAGCTTATTTATTTGTTTGTTTGTTTTTAAGTAATCTCTCCACCCAACGTGGGGCTCAGACTCAAACCCGGAAATCAAGATTCACACGCTCTTCTGACTGAGCCAGCCAGGCGCCCCTGCCTGCTTTATTTTTTGTGAGCAACTTGCTGTAATCCTTCTGTTTGTTGCTCTGAGTACAGTTATGTCTTTCTTCTCTGGCTGCTTTTAAGATTTTCAATTCATTCTTGGGGCGCCTGGGTGGCGCAGTCGGTTAAGCGTCCGACTTCAGCCAGGTCACGATCTCGCGGTCCGGGAGTTCGAGCCCCGCGTCGGGCTCTGGGCTGATGGCTCGGAGCCTGGAGCCTGTTTCCGATGCTGTGTCTCCCTCTCTCTCTCTGCCCCTCCCCCGTTCATGCTCTGTCTCTCTCTGTCCCCAAAATAAATAAACGTTGAAAAAAAAAATTAAAAAGATTTTCAATTCATTCTCGATCCTGAACAATTTGAAAATGATGTGTCTTGGCATACTTTTCTTCATTTTCTTGGGTTTCAGGAGTGTTGAGCTTTTTGGATCTGTGAGTTTATGGTTTTGTTCTGTTATCTTTTTTAATCAAGTTTAGTGATTTTTTCTGGTGGTTACTTTTTCAAATACTTTTCCCTCTCGCTTTTCTTTTCAGGACTCCAATTGCACATATATTAGGCTGCTTGAGGTGATCCCCACAATGTACTGATGCCCTGTTCACTTTTTTTATTCTTTTTTCCCTCTGGTTCATTTTAGGTAGCTTTTATTGTTATGTATTCAAGTTCTCTATTTTTCCCCCTCTTTTTCTTTTCTTTCTTTCTTTCTTTTTTTTTTTTTAAGCAAAGTCTAATATGCTGCCTATCTTATCCAGTATATTTTTCACCTTAGACATTATAGCTGTCATCTATAAAAATTTGATTTTAGTCTTTTTTGTATCTTAACTTTTTGAACATGTGAAATACAGTTATAATAATGTTTCATTGTCCTTTGCTAATTCTAAATTCTAGTTTTTCTCAGTTTTGATTAGTTTTCCCCTTCTCATTATGGCTCATAATCCTGCTTTTTTTTTTCCAGACCTGGTAAGTTTTTATTGGCTATCAGGCATTATGAGTTTTATCCTGTTGTGTGCTGTGTATTCTTGTATTCCTTTCAGTATTTTTGGACTTTGTTTGGGGACTCAGTTAAGTTACTGGGAATAGGATCAAACTATTTGACCCTGTTGGACCTTACTTTTAAGATTTGTTAGGTAGGACCGGATCCGTAGATAGTCTAGGACTAATTGTTTCCCATTTCAGTGTTAAGACCTCTCTGAGTAATCGGTGCCCTATGAATTACGGGGTTTTCCAGGCTGGCCAGTGGGAATAGCACTATTCCTGCTGTGTGAGCGTCAGAAACTGTTCCCCCCGGCCCTTTTGGGTGTCTCTTTCCCCGGCTTCAGGAGTTTTCCTCATCTGTGTGCATGATCAGCACTGTGGTGAGTACGTGAGGGGACCCTCTGCAGATCTCTGGGTTTTTCTTTCTGCGCAACTCTGTTCTTTCTGGTGCTCTGTCTGCGAACTTGAACTGCCTAGAGGACTCTCAGCTCTGTCTTCTGGGCTAAGGGGGAACACTAAACTCTGTCTCCGTTCATCTTTCTGCTCTGTGGCCTGGGTACTCTCTCAAGGCTGTAACTGGGGCGGTTGTTAGGGCTTCCATAAATTTATCCTCATCTCTCAGGTATGACTGTCTTTTGTTGCTTGATGCCCTATGTCCTGAAACTACGGGCTTCCTGTATTTTGTGCAGGGCTCTGGTTGTTGCAAGCAGAAAGGTTAATCTGGTCCCCGTTTCTCCATCTTGGCTAAAAGCAGAAGCCTTCCCTGAGGTTTAATTACATTTGAAAACATCTTTCATTCATCATCTTATTCTGTCCTGATGATACTCCTGGCATGTGAGGGTTTTTTGTTTTTTGTTTTTTTTTTCTAATTCTCATTTTGTGGATGAGGAAACTGAGCCTGGAGACAAGTGTTTTCGTTGTCACAGAGAGTTAGTGACAAGAGAGGGAAGTAAAATGTTTTGAGGTCCTAATGTACCTGACATCGTATTATGCTTGGTATATACGTTCTCCCACACATGACATGTCCACAGCGCCATTATTAGCCCGTGGTATGACGAGGACATGGAAACTCAGGAAGGTGAAGCAACTTTCCCCAAGCCACACAGCTAAAAGCCAGTTTTGAACCTACAATTGAATCTAAGCTCGGTGGTGCTTTATAATAGAGCATCTCCATTCTTCTGGATAATAAGTGCTCTCTTCATATGTTAAAAAAAAATGTTTTTAACATTTATTTATTATTGAGAGACAGAGAGAGACAGAACGTGAGCAAGGGAAGGGCAGAGAGAGAGGGAGACACAGAATCCGAAGCAGGCTCCAGGCTCCGAGCTGTCAGCACAGAGCCCGGCGCGGGGCTCGAACTCATAAACTACGAGATCATAACCTGAGCTGAAGTCTGTCGCCCAACCGACCCAACCACTCAGGCGCCCCTCTCTTCATTTGTTTTTAAAGGTTTATTTGTAATTTCATTAATTTATTATCTTAACAAATATTTATTGACTCTCTTTTATGTATTGGTCACAATGTTAAGTTCTGGATAAAAATATGGGTAAAAACAGGTATGGTCTCAGCCTCCCAGGGTCCTTACTTAGGAGGAAAAATTAGAAAAGAATACAAATAAATGCTATAAACTATTTTATGTATTATAATAGGTTTGCTAATTTTTTCCAGGCATTTAATTTTAAACATGTACCAGAGTTTTAGTTTAAACAGGTCCCAAGGAAAGAGGTGTAAGCAGGCCTATTCAGAGGTTGTCTCACAGAAGAATTTTGTAGGAAAACAGAACGATTAGGTTATCACTGTTAGACTGGATACAAGAAAGAAGGATTGTTTCCAGATCATTTCATTCTGACTGACAGTCAGCTGAGTGGGTGGGTAACTGGCTTCCCAGAAGAGGTCTTAATCTCATTAAAGTTTATCAGAAAATTGCTTAAGCATTTTATCAACGCTAATTTCTTCCCAGAAGGAGGTAAGGAATTACATCATGCAAAAAGGTTCTATCCCATACCAGGTTTGGGACCAGGTTTCTTTATTAGGAATGTGTACAGAATGGAGTAGGGAGGGGTGAATTCCACTCGGGGGCAACAGCACGATGATCACTGCGTGAGTGTTTATTATACGCGAGGTCCTATTCCCTTTGCTTGGCAGGTATGAACTCATTTAATTCTTGCACGGTGCTATGAGGTGGGGGCTTCCATTATCCCCATTTTCACAAAGGAAGAAAGTGAGGCGTAGAGCTTAAGGACCTTGCTCAAGGTCTCATGACTAGGATGTGGTGGGAAAGGCAGGAAGGTATGATAAGGAAGGCTGGGGAATCCGTTCTCCAGGTAGATGATGGGGGACGAAAGCATTCTGGGCAGACTGGACCTCTGTCCCATTCTGTGCCATCTGCCAGGGATGCAGAGGGTCTAGGTTAGCGGGTCTACTTGCCCCCCGTGCATGATGATGGGGACATTTCGGGGGGCGTGTGTCCTTGGCTTAAGAGGGTGGCGGAAACAAGTGCCCGCTGTGTTTTCAGACCATGTGCTCTCGTTTGGGCAGAATGGGGATCTCTCTCCATCTGGAAACTTTTGAAGGTGGAACCAAACTAGCTGGTCAAGGCAAGACCCCATGAGCCCGGCCAGCTACCAACAGGTGGCATGAGTGGTGACGAGAGTCATTTTTGCTGTAGCCCGAGTGTTGTTCTGTCTATTTATTTGACATATTTCCCGCATCTTTGCCACTAAGTGCACAGCAGAAGGGGTGTTGAAAGGGGCGGTGACAGGGGCTCTACTATTGTAATGTAACTATAAGTAAAGATAAGAAGGGTTTGCACGGTCAAATACAACTTGTTAGTTCATGCAGTGTTGCTTCAGGCACAGGAAGAGTTTCATCTAATTTGTTAGAAATGGTAGGAGCTCTTTTAAATGTTTAAAGAGAACATTTAAAAAAATACTATATCTTATAACTCACTATAAAATTCCACTGACCTCAATCCAACTACTCCGTTATCTTTCCATATTATCTTCTAAATGTACATATATATATGCTGGGAGTCTTGCGCATGGTACGTACCTACTCTTTTATATTCTGTATGTTTTCACTGGCCAGAGGATCATAAACATTTTTCATGTTTCTGCATAATTATCATTTTAATGGCCACATAATATTCCATTGTGCTGAGGTATTGTAATTTATTAAACCATTCCCCTTAATGTTGGCCATTTACGTTTTCAGTTTGGGGGCTTTTATAGATAACACTGCAGTGAGCATCTTCCTGCAAATAGCTTTTTGCTGCTGTTGAATTTCAATAGGAATAATTCCTAATAGAGGAATTACTGGCAAAGGACACAGACATGTATATGGCTCTTCCTGTACATTGCTGAATTGCTTTCCAAACATGTGAGTTAATATAGTGTCCTCACTCTGGAATGCATCTACTAATTTCATCTCAACTTCAACAGCAGTTAGCAAAAAGATTTTTTGTTGTTGTTGCTATTGATAGATGAAATGGTATCTCAATTTGCTTTGATTTACAGGCCTTTGTTTACTAGTGAATATTACCATTTCTCCTTGTGTTTGTTTATACTGTAGCAAATTATCTGTGAATTATCTGCTCGCTTATCTACTACCGTCTTGGAGGGTTTTTTTTTTTTATAAATTTAAATGGGCTCTTGATAGACTATAAGATTTAATCATTTTTGTCTTGTTGATTCAAATATTTACCCTAGTCTGTTATCCTCTTTTTAATTTTCATTTTCATTATCGAGAAGGTTGATACTGTTATTTATGTATGGGGGTTGTCAATTTCTTCATCTATGAGTACTTTTTACTTTTCCAAAGAAGAGAAAGTAATTCCTCTATAGATCTTTTGAGTATTTTGTCTTTCATTGTTTTTTAAAGTTTATTTATTTAGTTTGAGAGAGAGATAGAGCACGTGAGCAGGGGAGGGGCAGAGGGAAGGGGAGAGAGAAAGAGAGAATCCCAAGCAGGCTCCCTACTGCCAGTGCAGAGCCTGATGGGGACTCAAACCCACGAACTGTGAGATCATGACCTGAGCTGAAGTTAAGAGCTAGACCCTTAACTGACTGAGCCACCCAGGCGCCCCTTGTCTGCCTTTCATTTAATCATTTACTGAACACAGAGTTAACTAATGCCTTTCATGGACCAGATACCCCTCTCAGCTCCAAAGATACAAAATTCCTGTTGTCTTAGGGTTCACACTCTAGTGAGAAGAAAGCCAATAAGCAATTATGTAGCCAGTATGTTAAGTAGTAATAAATCTTATAAAGAAAAAAATAAAGACAAAGGAAAGATTAAGTGCTCAGGAAAGGCTGACTCACAGAGTGACATTTGGGATAGAGAGGACCAATAAGAGTTGTTATCATTTGAGGAGAGACCTGAATGTGGTGGCAGAGGGGATAGCAAGTGCAAAGGCCCTGAGGTCGGAGGCATCCATAACATACTAAGGAAATAAGGAAGCCGTGTGTGTGAAATGGAGCAGATGAGGAAAAATGGGGTTGTCACCAGATGATATGAGGCCCTTGTGAGGATACCAGATTTAAACTCAGTGACACGGAAGGCCACTGGAGTTGAGAGAGCATGAGAGAAACAACTTGTTACACCTTAATAGGATCACTAGACATATATTTTTAAGCCGGGGAGGAGGGGCAGAGAGATCAGGAGAGAGAGAATCCCAAGCAGGCTCCATACTGTCAGAGCAGAGCCTGATGCAGGGCTCCATCTCATGAACTGTGAGATCATGACCTGAACCAAAGTCAGGAGTCAGATGCTTAACCAACTGAGCCCCCCAGGCACCTCAGGATCACTAGATATTTTTACATTTAAATAATTTTGGCATATTTTCCTAGGTATATAATCACATCATATACAAGTGATGTATATAATTTTTTATTAAAATTTTTTTTATGTTTATTTTTTGAGACAGAGACAGAGTGTGAGCAGGGGAGGGGGCAGAGAGAGAAGGAACATGGAATCAGAACCAGGCTTCAGGCTCTGAGCTGTCAGCAAAGAACCTGATGTGGGCCTTGAACCCACAGACCATGAGATCATGACCTGAGCCAAAGTCGGATGTTTCACTGACTGAGCCACCCAGGCACCCCAAAAAAATTTTTTTTAATTAAAACAAAATTACAAAATGCTTTTCCTATTTGGCATCTTGATATAATACGTCATATTAATAGAACACTTGTTTAAAGCAATTCTTCCTTGCAGCCCTAGGATAACGCTACCTGTCATGGTATAATTTTAATGTATCGAATATATTGAGATTCTTTTAAGACTGTTCCATCTGTGCTCATAGTCAGTTCAGCCTGGTGCCCTTTGTCACTGCCTCGATCCTGGCTCTGACTGTAGTTGAGGGAGCCCTGGGGGAGAGATGGCCAGACAGACTGGGAGGGTGAAGGTACCTGATGATGTTGCCCTTAGTGTATACCCTCAACAAGACATTGTCTCGTATCCCCTTTTAATTTTAATTTTATTTTTAGCTTTTATCAAAATATATGTGTCCATAGTTTATTTCACTAAATTTTTTTTCATAATGTTTGTTTATTTTTGAGAGAGAGAGAGAAAGAGAGAGAGAAAATGGTATATATATACCACGGAGTATTACTTGGCCATCAAAAAGAATGAAATCCTGCCATTTGCAACTATGTGGATGGAACCGGAGGGTATTATGCTAAGTGAAATTAGTCCGTCAGAGAAAGACAAATCATATGACTTCACCCATATGAGGACTTTAAGAGACAAAACAGGTGAACATAAGGGAAGGGAAACAAAAATAATATAAAAACAGGGAGGGGGACAAAACAGAAGAGACTCATAAATATGGAGAACAAACTGAGGGTTACTGGAGGGGTTGTGGGAGGGGGGATGGGCTAAATGGGTAAGGGGCACTAAGGAATCTACTCCTGACATCATTGTTGCACTGTATGTTAACTAATTTGGATATACATTTTAAAAAGTAAAAAATAAAATTAACAACAAAAAAAAGAATGTGTGAGCAAGGTTAGGGACAGAGAGAGGGAGACAGAGGCTCCAAAGCAGGTTCCACGTTGACAGCAGAGGGGCCGGTGTGGGTCTTGAACTCATGAACATGAACTGCAAGATCATGCCCTTAGCCAAAGTCAGACACTTAACAGATTGAGCCACCCAGGTGTCCTTATGTGTGTCCATAGTTTAAAGAATAAATGATTTCACTATGACTTATTGCGAAAATAGCAGTCCCCTCTCAATGCTACCTCATTTCCCATTTGACAGAGATAGGCACCTTTTTCTTTTATGCTGCTTTTCTTTTTAAATTTTAATTTCTCTAAGTAATGTACTTTTACAGTTACATTTTCATTTTCCTATTTTAAACATTATGATTTATTGAGTTTCTTCTATGGAGAATGATGATTTAGCTCCCCTGACCCTAGATCTACACCAGAAACTCAGAATTTCCATATCCCTATCCTTATATCATAATTGTGGTTCAATCAATATGTACCATTTACATTACTGTAATCATGTATGCGAGTCACACCTGAGCTATGTAGTACAGTATATGATTCCTTTCTGATACAACTTTTTGTTTCCCTGGAGTTAATAATTACCTTTGGTTTTGTTTATGTGTTTCTTGGTTTAGTTTTCTGTGTATTTATCATTAATTTAGCCCCAAATGTTCCCATAATTGGGTAAATACCTTCCCAATCTTTGTAACTATATCAAGCAATCTGTCGATTTCATCTCCTATTGAAATCTCTCTGAAGGCTTCTGATCCAGTCCATTCTTATTTGGTTGCTCTCTGGTGCACAGCTGTCAGCATGAGGGCATCATTCACCACCTTTCTAAGGATTCCTTTTTTTCTGTCTTCTGTTTGGAACTCCTGTTTCCTGGATCCATTATCTTCTTTCTTGGTTTGCTCTCTCATTTTAATGGAACACATCCTTCGGTAGCTTCATGAGAAAAGGCACTTGAGACACTTCCTCTCCTCTTCCATATTTTTTTTTTTATTTTTAGTTTTTACTTTAAAAAATAATATACCACATAGAACACTGCATACAATTTGTAATACAGTTTAACACATAGTTATAATGCAACACCCAACTAACCACCATCCATGTCAAGAATTCCTAGAAACTCTTTCCCTCCCCTGAGGGGTAAGTATTAGCCTTATTTTTATGGTAATTATTTCCTTACTTTTACTTTACCAACCACATTTTTCATATTTGTCATTTAGATTTGCCTGATTTTGAACCTAAAAAAGGTGGACTCCTTATATATGTATTCTTTCAAGTCTGTTTTTCACTCAGCATTACGTTGTATGAATCATCATTTGGTTGTCTATAGTTGTAGCTCATTTTCATTACCGCATTCCATTGTATGAATATACAAGTATATAGACTAATTTTTTTTATTACTTCTACTTTTTTTTAAAAGTTTAGGGGCGCCTGGGTGGTTCAGTCGGTTAAGCGTCCGACTTCGGCTCAGGTCGTGATCTCGCGGTCCGTGAGTTTGAGCCCCACGTCGGGCTCTGTGCTGACAGCTTGGAGCCTGGAGCCTGCTTCTGATTCTGTGTCTCCCTGTCTCTCTGACCCTCCCCCCATTCATGCTCTCTCTCTGTCTCAAAAATAAATAAACGTTAAAAAAAAATTAAAGTTGGTTTATTTGAGGAGAGAGAGAGAGAGGGAGAAGGAGAGGGAGACTCTTAAGCAGGCTCCACACTCAGCACAGAGCCCAACATAGGGCTCAATCCCATGACCCTGAGATCATGATCTGAGCAGAAATCAAGACTCAGATGCTCAATCAGTTGAGCCACCCACGTGCTCCATTACTTCTACTTTCGATTGGCTATTTGGTTATTTCCGGTTTGGGGCAAATACAAACTGATGTAAATCTTCTTGACATGTAACCATGTGGTACACATCTCTATAGAGTATAGAGCTAGGAGTGATTGTCTATCGTAGAGTATGCCCATCCTCCTTTTTGCTAGATAACACCAAACGTTTTTTTCCAAAGTGGTTATATCAAAGTATGTTTCCACAAGCAGGCAAAGACTGCACACTAAATTATATGCCCCATTGCTCAACCCTTTCAGATGGTGTTTTTCAGATCTTTGAATTTTGGCCATTCTGATGTGTGTATGGCAATGTTTCTGTTTCCATTTCCTTGAAGACTGAGGTTCGGCATCTCTTCTTACTTGTATCGGCTGTTTGGGACTCTAGGACCCTCCTCACTTGCCACTCCTGTGGTTTGGAGTCCTACGTCCCCAGGCATGCACTATTCTGTGAGTTCCCAGGCTGATCTCCCTGCTCTCAGCATCCATTCTGCTCCCCCTCATAGTTCATCCTTGATGGGCTGCCCTTGTCATTTGCTTATTTGTTCTTCGTACCATTTCCTGCTGATTTCTCCTCTGTGTTATATTGCAGAGGGATGACCCCTTCAAACTAAATTCCCCAGGTTCCCTTGGCAACTAGATTTTTGCTAAGTTTGGTCAGTGGAATACACTAAAAGGAGACTGAAGGAATTTTCAGAGGGGAGAAGCCAGCATATTCTTTGCCCACACTCAGCTTTGGGCAGCATCTCTAGCAATAGCTGTGGTTTCCCTAAGTCCTCTCAGTTCCAATTCCAGCCCACAGTCCCAGCTGCTGGGCTCCAGCAACATGACCTTCCCCTTCCCCCTCTGTCCCTCCGAGTGGTCGAAGCTTCCGGCTGTTGCTAATCTCTGAATTGCCTCATCATCTTCTGTTTGGCCTTTCGGCCCTTCTAACACTTTTCTAACGAACTCCCCATACTGAATTCCCTCTGTGGGGCTGCCTCGCCTGGGCTTTGATTTTCTGCTGGACTTTCACTGATATAGGCTCTCTGGGCCCAACTTCCCAATCAAGGAACTGTAAGATTCTTTGTTATCAATAGGATAGAGTTGAAACCCTCTTATTTAATCCTTTCCTAATCTAACCCCACCTTGAAATTCCACAACTGACTCTCGCCATGCACAGATCTCACCTACTACCCTGATTAGACTAGCCTCCTCCCTTCCACCACCATTTTTTGCTATAGGTAGGCCGGCCTAAAAAGTTGAAACTCTTTCTCCTCCCTCTTCCCATGGAGTAACCTTCTCTTCGTATTCCAAGGTCCAGTTCAAATGCTTTTCTTCTATGAAGTCTTCCTCCAGCTGAAACAAGAGCCCAAACCCCTCTGTTCCCTGAGGCTGGAGAGGTGTGGCGCCATTGTTGGCTTCCTGAGCTATAAGTTTATCGCTTTCCTTCATGTTCATACATTTGTGCAACAGGAATTTATCAAGCCCCATCAGGGCCAAGGTCCTGTTTGAAGTTTGTCAGAGTAGGTATCCAGATATGAGCTTAGATGACTTCTGGGAGAGTTGACATTGGTCTTTACACGAAGGTGTGTATTAACTTAATTGGATTGATTTCCTTCTAGGATCTAGATGGTAGCTTCTTCTGGGGAAGAGGACTGGGGGTGAGGGTTGGACAGAGACCTACTTTTCATTTTATATGTGTTTATCTCCCAGTTTTTTTCTGACATACTAAAGTATGTCTAACTTTTTACTAAAATCATAAATTAAAAATATATTTAAGCAGCTATAGAAGATTGTTTAAGACAATAGAGATATTACAAAACAATTTGCTGCCATATGATATATAGTAAGCTGCTGTAAGCTCAGAAACCAGGCTGCTTGTGGACCAGTGGAGTTGCAGAAGAACTTCAGGAAGAAGCTAATAAGAATATCAACTGGTGTTTGGTTGGGAGAAAGCATGGTAGAATGGAAAATCCCACTGAATTAAGTAGTGGGCAGGGGACCCGAATTTTAGTTTCAGTTTAGCCATTGACTGTGTTTCTTTGGATGGCTGCAAAACTAATTACCCCAAAACTTCATGGCTTGAAACAACAATCTATTTTATTATATCTCATGATTTTGTGGGTCAGATTTTGTGGGTTAGGAATTTGGACAGATCTCAGCTGGATGATGTTTCTGCTTCCTGTGACATTGACTGAGGTCATTTTGTGGTGCTCAGCTGGCAGATGACCTGGTCCAGAGGTAGGGCTTACATGGTTTCACTCTTCGGTCTGGCATCTGGGCTGGTGTATTAGTTTCCTGGGGTTGCTGTAACAAAATAGCGCAACAAGGCCTAAACCAACCGAAATTTATTTCCTTACAAGTTTGGGGGCTAGAAGTTTGAAATTGAGGTGTCGGTTGGTCCATGCTCTTTCTAATGGCCCTAGGGTAGGATCCTTCCTTGCCTCTTCTAGCTTCTGGTGGTTGCCAGCAGTCTATGGCATAACTTGTGGGCACATCACTCCCATCTCTGCCTCCATTTTTGCATGGCCTTCTTCTGTCTGTGCCCATAGGCCTGTGTCGAGACTATCTTCTTATAAATTCACTGTCAGTCATTTGGATTTCGGGCCCACCCTAACCCAGTATGACCTCAGCTTAATTTGATGACATCTGCAAACACCCTATTTGCAAATGAGGTCACACGTACAGGTTTCAGATAGACACGAATTTGGGTGGGACACTATTCACCCCAGTGCGCAAAGTCGGCTGGAAGGTTGGGCTCAGTGCCTGCCATGGCCTCTCCAGAGTGGTATCTCAGGGTAGCTGTGCTTCCCAGGTAGTGCCTCTGGACTCTCATGGAGGGTACCTCAAGAAACCCACGGGGAAGCTGCAAGGCTTCCTATGATCTCTTTTTGGTAGTCATTGAATGTCGTTTCCTCTGCGTACCATTGGTTGAGTGGGTCACAAGGCCAGCTCATCTTCAAAGGGGAGGGGATTAGACACCACCTCCTGACCGAGGGAATGTCAGTCAATTTGTGGCCATCTTTAACTGGCCACACTGAGTGATTTTTGTGGAGGCCACTACTGCATGTAGCATGGTGGACAATTTCACCCTTTACCTCAATGACCCCTCTTAACCATACTGAGTCAGGCTCTGCTTCAAAGCTACACGGTTGGTAAACTCTGGAGCTAGGATTCCAGCCCATGGCTGTCCCATTCTAAAGTATGCTCCCTCCGGGACACCAGCCTGGAAAGAAAAGAGAGGCAGCTCCTTGTTGGTACTAGAGATCTAGAGCTGTTCCAGAAGCCTGGGAAGGGCATAAAGGTGAGCCTTCTGAGCATCATAGATGATCTGGGACTGAGGTAACCACAATAGTGGCAAGGATTCCCTGGGCCCAGATTCCCCACCAGGAACACCCCATAACTGCTAAGCCCTCTTTTCCCTTCCAGTGGCCCTGGGCTCTCATTGATGCGGCCAGTGGCCTCACCAGCTTTGCCCGCCTGTGCAGGAGACCTGGCTGCTGTCCCTGGAGGAGGAGTCTGGATCATGGGTCTCCTGCATGTCAGGTGTCCCTGCTTTCCCTTCCTGTAGCAGCCTAGTTAACGCTGCCTCTGTGCCCTGAGTCCAGATGAGGTCACTACATGGGCAGGACCCGTAGAGGTGGGGACACCCTAGTGGGGCTCCATGCTGCTGACCTTGGGCCACCCTTTCCCTTTAGAGCATCAGCAGCTGCTCAGCCCCACCCACTGTCCGCTCACATCCCTGCACAGGAAGTGGTGGTGTTCCCACCCCCCATGCCCACCCCCTCACTGTCTGGCATAGTCCCTTCAATGCCCTTCAACAGACATGCCCAGAATACCTATCATGGCAAAAGTCTGTCCTCCCCACAGTGCACAGTGCCTGCCATGGCTTTGGGGAACTGGAAAGAGACTGGAGACATCTTTTAAAGGGGAAACTGAGGAACAGAGAAGGGAAGAAAAATAAGGTTTCGGTTAGAGAGCAGTGGTTTGAGCCCATCCTTCAGTTCCATCCAGGGTTTCTTCCCCAAACGCCTGGTCCCTGCTCCTATGCGGCATCCAGTTGGGTTGGGGCAGACCTTCCTCAAGCAGTTCTAAACAAGTCAGCTGAGGGTCCCTGACTAGTCCAGTGTGGTGAGCGGGTGGGCAGGATGAAGTTCCCAAGCCTTCTTCAGGGGAGAGTCCTTTGAGGAGCCTGTAAGAAGGAATGTCGATTCCTGTACCTACTTTCTCTTTATTGCTAATCTGCACAAAGAAACGTTAATGATTTTAATTATGGGTTTGGGTTAATGCATCATGTAAATGATTTTATTTAGAAAATGCAGACTAATCCCCTTTGCAGGAAGTCTCTGCCTGTGGGTCCTCCCACCTGCTTGTGGGGGTAGGGGGTGGCGGAGGGAGGAAGGGACATGGGGGTGATCGTGTCCCGGGCAGCTCCCTGCTTCCCAGGAGGCACATCCCGCCAGGGCAACATGCTGGATACACTCCCCACCACGTGGAGGCCCAAAGGTAAGGCTGGCTCACCCTGGACCCAGCTCAGCGCTCAACAGCCAAGCTGCTCCTCTGCCTGAAGGCCTGTGAAGGAGGCTGCCGGCATGCCCCCCGCCCCGCCTCCAGTTCGTCCCTCTCCTTCCCGGGGATCCTCGACAATTCCCGCCAACAAGGCTGATTATTCCTCAATTTGTTCCAACCTGAAAATAAAGACAGATAAAGTGAAAATATTCCGGGAACAATGCCAAGCCAAAGGCATTAAATTATTAAGCGATCTCTATCTGAGTAATGGATTTATGCCCTTTAACAACTTTAAAAGAAATATAATGTTTTTCAATACCCTCTTTTAGGGAACTTCTTACAAATGAACTGTCCATTTTATTAGTATTAAAGGAAATGAGGATTGAATCAGAGCTTCCAGGCAGGTGATTATCTGCAGATTTCTCCTTAGGATTGGCAAAATTAACAACATGGACTAATCCACACATTTTTTTTTTAAAGGGGCACTTTACAAGATACTGTGCTGTAAATTGGGAAATGTATAACTATCCATCAAGGTAAATCTTGGGAATAAAATAATTAGAAACCACACAACCATAGCCAGGGAAGATTGGAGCTAAAATTAGACTTTGTGGCTGTCTTTAGACGTCACCAGTGTGGTGCTAGTGTGGCAAGGGGCAGGGGTGGGGGCGGGTGGAACAGACCACAGGAGGAACACTGGGCTGGGGCCGGCTGCCCAGGTGGACACAGGGGTGGCGAGGGCCCTTCTGGGGGCTGCGCAGACGTGAGGGGGAGCGAGCATGTCGTTTTGGCTGGAGTCTGGCAGCCGCCCCGTTCTGTCTCCTCCCTTCCCCTGACCCTGGCTGTCTTCACCTCCAGCCTGGCACGGCTCTCATGTGCTTGTATTTCCAGATGGTTTGAAGCTCTGTGGCTGCCACTGGAAAGCCAGATGGATTCCTTTTGTGGAGGCGGGGCATAAAGGAAGAGGGAAGATATGTCCTTGTTTGTCCAGAGTGTCTGCGTGTGTGTATGTGTGAGGAAGTGTGTGCGAGTGTGTCTGAGCATGGGGGGGGTGGGGGGTATGTGTGTAAGAACGTGCGTGTGTGAGCACATATGGGTGGGGGTGTAAGCGTGTGAGTGTGTGCATATGTATGTGTGTGTGTGTGTGTGTGTGTGTGTGTGTGTGAGCCTGTGTGTTGAATGTCCTCTAAGCTGGAAGACCACTCCCTCTTTGGTTTTACTTCCGCTCAGAGCCTCCTGACTCCTGGCCTCCGAGGAAGGGCTGTGGGCCCACAGGGAGGCCACCACCTTGCGCCCGGGCTGCTTCTGCTCTCCCTGCTGCAGCCTCCGCCCTTGGCAGGGGTGCGGCGGTGAGGAGGGGTCCTGCCAGTGGGGAGGAGGCAACGACTTCAGAGGCCCGGCCCCGCCCCCTCCCGGCCCGCAGAAGGCCAGCAGTCCTATAACCCTCTCCCAGGGCAGGGATCCGGGGCTGCCTGTGCTCACAGATGGCAAGCCAAACCGTCCCCTCCAGAGGCAGGCTTGAGACTGCCTCTCGGGGCCCACCCTTGACAAAGCCGCCTGTGGCCCAAAGCAGCAAGTGGTCTTGGACATCTAGCCCCCTCCTCCTGTGGTACAGATGAGGACACAGGGCCATCCTGAAATGCAAGGATGGGAGTGAAGTGCCTGTTGCCTAATATGATTGTTACTGCTGTTTATTACCCCAAGTCCTACCGTCCTGCTGGGCCTTCTCCCCCGCTGAGGGGCCACACCACTGAGGACACCCCCATCCATCGACCTTTGTTCAGCCTCTCCATTCACGGAGTGCCTGGAGCATCTTGCGGCTCCCCGGATACCCTCTCCGGCACCTTCTCAGCCATCCCGCTCTCCCGTGGTGTCCATTCCCTTTCCCACTGCTACATTTAGAGCCTCATGGGGCTCGCCCTCCCTCGTGCAGCAACTGTCCAAGTTGGGCTTCATGTAGGGAATAAAAGTTGCGCCCAAAAGGTCCCCTTCATCAAGATCCATCTCAGCTCCTGCTCTCTTGCTTTGAGAGGGAAGGGCAGAAGGAGAGGGAAGGGGGACCCTTCTGCAAATATTATACCTTCCAGGCAGCTTCTTTTTGCTGTTGTTAATGCTTTTTTTCTTTTCCCAATTTCCCCCTTTAGTTACAAGAGGGCAAAGACTAGTCCAGTGAAAATCCTTACGACAAGACAAAACTGGCCGTTTTTTTTTTTAAATTTAAAAAAAAATTTTTTTTTCAACGTTTATTTATTTTTGGGACAGAGAGAGACAGAGCATGAACAGGGGAGAGGGCAGAGAGAGAGAGGGAGACACAGAATCGGAAACAGGCTCCAGGCTCCGAGCCATCAGCCCAGAGCCCGACGCGGGGCTCGAACCCACGGACCGCAAGATCGTGACCTGGCTGAAGTCGGACGCTCAACCGACTGCGCCACCCAGGCGCCCCTAAAAAATTTTTTTTTAACGTTTATTTATTTTTGAGACAGAGAGAGACAGAACATGAACGGGGGAGGGGCAGAGAGAGAGGGAGACACAGAATCGGAAGCAGACTCCAGGCTCTGAGCCATCAGCCCAGAGCCCGACGCGGGGCTCGGACTCACGGACCGTGAGATCGTGACCTGAGCTGAAGTCGGACGCTTAACCGACTGAGCCACCCAGGCGCCCCAAAACTGGCTGTTTTTAACTAGGGTTTGAAAGGATTAGCAAAACTCTGAAAGGTGACTCGCTCATTCCCTATGCCCTGCACGTTTCTGGCAATAATAATAATAACAAACAACAACACTATGAACAGCCATGGACACTCTTGGGATCATTCGCAATGGAAGGGAGAAACTAGGAGCCAACAGGTGGGTGAAATCTGAAGACAGTTCCCAGTGTTTGGGGTAGGACGTCACAATTAAGGCCGTGATAGATCCCTTTCCTCCTTAGTGACTACAGAACTGGCCCGAAGGAAGAGGATGGGCCAGGCTGGCTCCCCGACAGAGTCTCAGTTGTAAAGGTACCTGCCTGCCAGGGCGGAGCGAGAATTGATGGGAGGAAGTTTGCGAAGGTGCCCTCTGAACCGCCGACTCTGTAAATGTCAGGCAGCGGCAGCTGCAGCCTTCCTGCTGGACGCAGCGGCACCTCGCCCTTCTGTGACTGTACGCGGGAGACCGTGGTCTTGCGATTCCCAAATGCCTGTCAGACCCCTCCTGGCCGGCACGGCCTTGTCAGGGCTGTCCTGGGGGTGGCTCTTCTTGTGGCCGAAGACAGAGGAAGGGCTGTCACTGTGCATTAGGGGTGCAGAGTGGAATGCTAACTAGCTGGACGAGGACAGTCACTCTCTTAGGGAACATACACCAGCCACCCTCTGTGGGCGAGGCCCCAGGTGGCGCCCAGCAGCCGCGAAGGTGTGCGACAGTGTAACATGCATAGCTTACCCACCACCGGTGCTTCCGGTCCAGGCGGAGAGAGAAGAATCATGCACGAACAACTGCAAATCCCTGACCCTCAGTTTTCTCGATTTATAAAAGCCAGAGTTGGCCTTAGATATGTATATGGTCTACCCCTTCCAGCCCTACCAGTGTTTAGAAGCCATCGACTGAGAGGCGAGCCCCCAGCCCCTTAACAACATAAGCATCCTGATTGCTGTGTGTCCGTGTTGAAAAGTAAGACATTGGGAGAAAGTGAGATGCAAGATGGGAGAGGGGAGGGCCGCCATCTGGGGTTGTCACTGCATCATGGCCTGGGTGGAGAAGCTCAGAGGCCACCTTGGAGATGTTTCCTGGACTGACGTCTGTCTGTTACCTACTGCTGCGTAACAAACAGTCCCCAGACTTCATGGCTTAAAACAATAATAGTTTCTGTGTTCATGAGTCTGCGGCCAGCATTCGGGGCTGGGCTCTGTGTGGCTGGTTGGGCTCACTCACATGCCTGGGCTCAGTTGCGACAGTGTGAGATGACGGAGCTTCTCTCTTCATGTGTCTCCCATCCTTAAGGAGGCTGGCTGGTGTATCTTTATGTGACAGTGACGACATTCGAACAGGGAGAGAACAGAAGCTGGAAGACGGTTAAAGCAAGTCCCAATGCCGCCCTATATTCTGTTGGGAAGGTTTCGCACATGTATGTAATGAAAGTTGCCTCCTGGGGTGCTGGGCAGCTCAGTCAGTCATGTAAGCGTCAGACTCTCGATCTCAGCTCAGCTCTTGATCTCAGGATCTCACGGTCATGAGTTCAAGCCCCACATTGGACTGTGCACTGGGGGTGAAGCCTACTTAAAAAAAAAAGTAGTCTTCCTGTGCAAAATACGTTTCTTTAATATACATTATCTGCAACCCACAGGACCTCTGAACAATTGCTGCGATTACGCCCAATTCATGGATAAAGAAAAGAGCCTAGCAAGGTTAGTTGACTTGTCTGCAGCTGCTAAGCATTGGTACCCAACTCTGTCCAGCTGGCCTTGAGTTAGGAATTGACTTGCTTGCCAGAGCTCCTCATATTATCACACCACCCGAATGCTCTGGAAAACTCTGTTTTTACCACTGTTTGCCTCAGTGAAGTCCAGTGGTGCCCTGGGAATCTGAGACCATGGGTGGAACCGTCCAGCCCGAAGCTGAGGCCCCTGGGGTGTTTCCTGTCCTCGTTTGCTTTCTTTGCCTCCTTGCGAGGCCCTCCCTGTCCTCTACGGCCCCCGCGTCCATGTGTTACTTCCTTCTGCCACGTGGCTTTTCACCTCTCCTCGGGCCGGCGACAGCTCTTTTCTCCCATGCGTTAGTTCTCCTTGATGTTATTAATCAGATCTTTGTGTTTGAGGCTCCTTCCTTGGCTCTAGATTTGTGACTTTCGTGGACTTTTGTGGAGTTGACGGTAACGTGCTGGACCCGTGAGCACCGGATGAATAGGTCGCTGGTGTAAATGGTGCAGGCCCTGTGCCACTTAGAGAACTGAGTCAGCAACAGAGATCATAAGCCACAGTGGTTAAACAATTTCAAAGTTTTTGTTTGTCTTTCATGTAAAGGAATCCTGGAGGTAGACAGTTCAGAGCCAGTATGAAATATCCACAGTTATCTGGGATTTTTTTTTAAGTTCATTTATTTATTTTGAGAGAGAGAGAGAGAGAGAGAGAGAGAGAGAGAGAGAGAGGCTGAGAGAGAGAATCCCAAGCAGGCTCCGCACTGTTGGCACAGAGCCCTACGTGGGGCTCAGACTCACCAACCACGAGATCATGATCAGAGCCGAGATCAAGAGTTGGACACTTAACTGACTGAGCCACCCAGGTGCCCCCAGATATCTGGGACATCTGTCACACTGTTCCAGCATCCTTGCTTTATCATCCTCGTGGTCCAAAATGGCTGCTGGAGCTCCAGCTATCATGACTTTTAAAGAGCTTTCTTGTGGTCCCACCTAGAAACTGCTATATGTGTCTTATTAGCCACCTCCATCTGCACAATTGTCTTGGAAATGTAAGTTTCCAGGCAGCGAAGTCACCCAGGTTCCTGCTGGCACAGGGCCTGCGCCTGGGGCTTGCTGGCTCAGGGCTGCCCAGCTCCAGGGGCAGGGACCCTCTGTCCCTAGAGGTTCTAGCTCCACCTCGGCCTCCTCCCCCACACTTCTCAGATTTCTAGCTGCTTCTCCCGGAGTTCTTCCTTTGGGGGAAGAGCAAGGCGCAAGGTTTCCAGAGCTGGGTGGTCCCGTGGGGAGATGAGAAGCTGAAGAAAACACTTTCTCATCCCTTTCTGGAGTAAGGGGCTGCTCGTAAACTGGTAGTGGCCCCGTGTCAGTCTCACGTACATATTAAAACTGGAATAGTTCCTGGTGCCCTGTGTCTGTGTGGGAGGCTCTCACCTTCCTTCTGGAAACGAGGTATGCTAGGGAGACACCCAGGACCAGCTTTGGGAGGCTTTGGGTAAAGTCTCAGCTTCCCCGACCCTGGATTTTCTCATCTGAGAAATGGGGATGATACCACAACCAGCTGCCTGATTTATTCCACAGGGTTACTAAGAAAGAATAGGCATGGAAATGTCTTTTAAGTGTGGGGGACTCTCGGGCAGAGATGGTCCAGTCCTTCTCTCCAAACGAGGCAGTTGTTCCTTCCATTCCTTCTTCCTGCCCGGGGCCATGATCCCTTACTGGGCAAGTGTCCAGTGCACAGACAGCTAGTCCCCAGGCCATCCAGAGCAGAAGCTGGCCGAGAGCTGGGCGCAGCCCTGGACCGTACCTGTTTCATATAAGCTTTGACCGCACCCTGGGCTCGCAGACTGCTGGCTAGAGGCAGGAGGCAAGGAAAGAGACAGGAAATACAGTCAAGACACTCGGAGCTGTGGTAGGAGGCAGGAGACACAGATGGGTTCTGCCACCTGCTCCATGTGCTTGGCGAATCGCTTTACCTTTTCTGTGTCTCCATCTCCTCAGCGGGAAGATGGACTTAATAGTAATATTGGGGGGCGCCTGGGGGGCTCTGTCGGTTGAGCGTCCGACCTAGGCTCAGGTCATGATCTCACAGTTCGTGAGTTCGAGCCCCGCGTCGGGCTCTGTGCTGACGGCTCAGAGCCTGGAGCCTGCTTCGGATTCTGTGTCTCCCTCTCTCTCTGCCCCTCCCCCACTCGTGCTCTGTCTCTCAAAAATAGATAAACATTATAAAAAAGAAAAAGAAAATAGTAATATCGGCCTCACTGGGTTATTCCGAGGATTAAATGACTTAGCGCCTCTAAGGCACTTAGGAAACTACCTGGCACCGAGTAGCTTTAAATTATCATTATTGCTAGCTCTTGGTTGGTCGGTTGATTTTCCTGCACAGTTGGGCAGAGACCCTCTGAGCTTGGACGTAAGACTGCACTGTATGTAAAAGTCTGAAGGTTGGGATCCTGGGTGCCTGGGACGTCAGGACAGCGTGCAGGTGAAATTGTGACTTTGTTGGGTCGGCCAACCCGCAGCTCGGGTTCCAGTTACACCCCTGTCACGCAGGGTGGTTCCCTAGAACAGCGTTGCTCTCCCCAAATCCGTAGGGAGGAAGGGAAGCATCGCCACGGTCTGAGCCCCAGCCCAGCATCACTGAGCAAATTCGAGGCTCTCACCCAAGATGCCGGCGCTAGGATCCCGGCCTCAGCAAAGTGGCTGATGCGCGTTAATGCATCCCCTCTCCGCCCAGGGTCTGTGCCCGACCACGAGTGAGCCTAGCAGTGCTGGACTGAGAGGGAGCCGGGGCTGATGGCCGACTGAGGGCTCTGGTCTGGCATCTTCTCAAGCAGGCCTCCCATGTGGGAACTGGGTGAGGGAGGGCCTTGGCTTTCTGGTCCAGCAGCCCATACGATGTCAGGTCCACCAGGCCCCCCCCACTCCCACCCCCAGCAGCGGAGGATGGGCCCGGCGAGTGGGCCCGAAGGGTCTGCCCCACATCCGTAGACCACAGAAACTCACGGGACAAATGGCGGCCAGCACCCCGAGCTGCCGGGCCATCTTCTGAGGCCATGTCGGGAAACTTGGGGGCCTCCTCTTACCCCCGTGCCTCGGCTTCAGTCCGGATCTACCCGCCTGCATCTCTCTCTCCATTCATCCTGTCCTCCGCTCCGACACCGGTTGGATCTAGCCACCCTGCTGCTTTAATGCCCGGACCCACCGTGGCTGAGGAAGGGGGACGTGGTGCGCAAGACCCCTTACCTCGGTTTCCCCACTCTGCTAGCGTGCCCACCTTTCTGCCATTTGAGGTGCCCCTTCTACAGATGAAGGCATCGCCGCAGGTTAAAATAGAGACTCGGAGCAGGCCCTCAGCGGTTATAGGTTCCTTAGTGTGGATGGCTGCACTGGGCTGAGTCTGCTGCCTGGGCCTGAGTCCTCTCCACACCGCTGGCAGGCAGGGTGACCCGGGAGGGGTACTGAGACCGTGGGCCACGGTGTCCTGGCCCGGAATGGGAAGGTAATGGTAGAGCCCGCCCCCCAGGGAGGCGGGGAGGACTCAATGACTGATTGCGTGCAAATGCTCAGACCGGGGCTCTGCATGTCCCGGGCTGTTGTCACATGTTAGAGTTGCTGTCATTATTACCTTCTCCAGCTTGCGAGGCCAGATTTTGCTGGGAGGCTGAGACAGGCGGGGCAGCGTCCAGGGAGGGCAGGAGCCGGCAGTGTGCGCAGCGCGGGAGGAGAGAAGCCGTCTCTGGATGGGGAGAGCTGTTCTGGCTGCCGCAGGCAGACGGCTCACCCTCGAGCTCTTGGCTGCTGCATCTAGAAAATACGAGAGAATCAGAATTCTTTTAAAGTTGGGAGTGTAATCGGGGCACCTGGGTGGCTCCGTCGGTTGAGCGTCCGACTTCAGCTCGGGTCATGATCTCACGGCTGGTGGGTTCGAGCCCCGCGTCGGGCTCTGTGCTGACAGCTCGGAGCCTGGAGCCCGCTTCGGATTCCGTGTCTCCCTCCCTCTCTGCCCCTCCCCTCACTCATGCTGTCTCTCTCTGCCTCTTAAAGACGAATAAACGTTAAAAATTGTTTTTTCAAGAATTAAAAGTTAAAAATCGGAGTGTAATTAACAGAGCGTTGTATTAGTTTCAGGCGTACAATACAGTGATTCGACAGTTCTACGCATTTCTCAGCGCTCATCAAGAGACAATCGGCGTCTTAACCCAGTGCCCCAGTCCCGTCCCAAGCTTGAGGGTCACAGGAGATGATGGATCGAAAGGGCTTTGTGGCAGGGCTGTTAGTGTGGTGGGGGGGGGGCGGTGGGCGGCCAGCAGACAAGGTGTGGGGAGCACATAGGGGTGGGGTGAGGGTGCTGCTCTGTGTGTGCTGAGGGCCTGAAGGGGGGGATAGGGCGAGCCCTCAGGACAGCGTTTGCTATGTGACTTTTGCGGAGAGCAGCCTATGACGGAGGGAGCCTTCCCTCTTGGCACCCAGGACACAGCCTGGGCAGCATAAGCCAGGTGAGTTTCTGGCCAGACAGCCCCTGCCACCCGGGGCAGGGACAGAGGATGCCTGGGCCCGGGGGGAATGGCAGCTGCCGGGGCAGGAATTCACACGGGAGGCCGTGAGGTGGGGAGCCTGGCGGCGGGGTCGGGGGGGAGTTGGGAGAAAAGCAAAGGCTTGAGCTGAACAAGTTCTCAGAGGGGCAGATTCAGGTCACAGGGGACATGAACTGTTTTAAGGTGAGAACAGGAAAAGTCGCTTTTGGCTTAACCCACAACGCAGACTCACTGCTAACAGACATCTTGGTGACACCAGTTCCTCCGGGCGTCTCATCAGGCACCTCCTCCTTGTCCTGTGTGGAGAGGGGCTGGGCCGGATGACCCCCAAACTTCTACTCAACCTCCACACATGTACCCCTCTGGCAAGCGCGGACTAAAGGTCTTGCTCAGGCCTCCCCTTCCCCTTGCCGGGTCCTCTGCCCGAAGCAGCTTTCAGCCTTGGCGGGGGGGGGGGGGGGGGGGGGGGGTGCTGGAGAAATGCAGTGCAGGTGCGTGTCCTTGCCCCCGTGGTGTTAATAGGACGGAGACAGCGCTCCGGAGGAGAGAGCCTGGCGACGGGCCGGGGCCCCTTGGGTATACTGGGCCACAGTCTTGCTTTTCTTTTTGGTTCCGGCCCTTTGGAAGCACCGATTCTCTACAGAACAGCAGGGATGCTGTGGGGACTGGCCCGTGACTGCAGGCCTGGGGTGAGGGTTGGCAGCTCTCCGTCAAGGGGCAGCTACCCTGGGAGGAAGGCGAATGTGGAAGCTGCCAGAGCCAGCCCACCGCCCTGGAATCCCAGGGTTCAGATGCTGCTTGGAAGCCAGGCCCGTGGAGGGGCGGGGCCAGGGTGGAACAGAGGTTCAGGTGCAGCCCCCGGATCCTGTCCTCTACTGGACGCCTGCCTAACTGGGGCGTCACCTGTCCTTTACAGAGCCTCTGCCTGCCTCAGTGCACCAGGTTGGCAGGGCTGTGGCTCCTCTCAGGGCCACTTCGGGGTCAGCGATGCTGAGAGCACGTGCCGTCTGTCCTGGAAGGGTTCTGCCACAGACAGAGGAGGCACACAGCTAAGCCGGTGAGCCCTGGCCTTCTGAGGCCACCGCTCTGCAGCTGGACCAGACGGCACTGGCCAGGAGGCAGAAGCCCCAGATGACAGAGCCCTGCGGGGACAGGGCAGTGGGGTCAGCGCAGTGATGGACAGTCACAGCCGAGGGAGCGTGCCCCTCTCGGGGGTGTTTGGGGAAGTCTCCCAGGGTGAACTGGGACTTTGCAGGTGGAAAGGAGGGCCAGACGGAGGACGAGAGGTGTGTGAGGGATGGCGTGGCCCCCAACAGAGGACTTCGAGGGCTCGCGTGTGGTTGCGACGGGCTGTGCGCAGAGCGGAGGAGGGAGAGGAGGCCACGACGGGCCACAGTTGGGCCAGCTTTGAAATGGTCTGTGCTTCTGTGGAAGGAGCCACCACCGTGAGCTTTGAGCACCAGCTCTGTGCCCTAGGAACATTTCTAATGATGGTGCAATGGCCCTATCTCCAGATGAGCCTTCACAGGCACTGGGGTTTAGGACTTCGACATGTGAATCTGGGGTGGGGCGGGGGTGGGGGGGACTCGGCAACCCATAGAGATGGTGAGGGTCTCACGGCAGAGGGGGTAGTGGGATAGAGAGGATGCGTGGACCCCAAAGGTGTGAGCATCTGGGCTTTGCAGACTCAGGGTGGATGGAGGTAGGACTGAGGAAGGGCCATGTTAGAATGACCAGCTTCTGACTGAGAAGTCAGCTCGGGGAGTCAGCAGGAGAGGGTTTCTGCTCACTCTGCAAAACGGGCCCAAGACCCGGAGACCAGTCTGGCCCGGAGACCTGGGTTTAGGGGTTGCCAGTGGGCGGGGTCTCCTTTCTTCCTCACATCCTCGGTCCCCCAGGGTGTGAGCGCCACCAGGCACCTGTGTCTCTCTCCCTTCAATTCCCACCACCGGTGGCGTGGCTCTGGATCCTCAAACCTCCACGTCTCAGGGTGATTACATAACTCCACTTACATCAGCCGTCACTCTCTCCACAACAAGGCAGTGAGAGGAGCCCAGGGCAGCATTTTCTACCCACTCCGGCTTCACTCGTGCCAAGCAAATCCACAAAATAGCTCTTCCCCCTTCCTAGCTGACTGGCAAGACAGATTTCTTTTCAGCACAGGAAAGAAAAACCATCAAAACTGCCCACAGTGCTGTCTGTTGCCTGCTGAGGTGGTGAGACCCCCGCCCTGTCCCCTGCAGACCTCCTAGCTCCCATGTGGATGACCATGAATTGAGGGAGGGGGCACGGAGAGGTCTTCAGGTCTGTGAACGTTGATTGAATAACGGTGATGAACAGGATTCCTTGCCGTCTAGATCTCTTAGGCGAGATCCTAGGAGATCCACCTAGATTTCCACCTAGATCTTGGAGGAGATTTATTTATTTATCATTTTTTTCCGGTACCCACTTCCAAAAACAAAAACAGCCGTTCTGAGTTTTTGAAAACACAGATATACACTAAGATAGGTAAAAATAAACGTGGAGACCGTGAGATCCCACTTCTGGGTGGATTCCCCAAAGAAGCGAAGAAAGCAGGCACTTTGAACAGGTGCTTGTACAGCCACGCTCAGCTGCGTTCAGCCACGCTCAGCCACGCTCAGCGGCGTTATTCACAATGGGCAGAATAGGTGGCTGCAATCCAAGTGTCTATCAGTGGATGAATGGATAAACAAAAAGTGGTCTACACATACAGTGGAATAGTATTCAGCCTTGAAAAGGAAGGGAGTTCTGACCCGGGCTACCACACGGATGAACTTTGAAGACATTATGCTGACTGAAAGAAGCCAGTCACAAAAGGACAAGTAGCCTACGGTTTCGCTTATATAGAGGAGTCTAGAGTAGTCAAATTCACAGAGACAGAAAGTAGAACAGTCTTTTCCAGGGACTGGAGAGGGGGGTCCGGGGGGGGGGAGGGGCGGGGTCAGTGTTCAATGAGTGCAGAGTTTCTGTTTGGGAAGATGCAAAAGTTCTGGAGATGGATGGCGGTGATAGCTGCACAACAATGAGAATGTAATTAATGCCACCAAACGGTGCGCTTAAAAATGGTGAACAAGGGGTGGGAGGGAGGGGAGGGTGGGGGATGGGCGCGGAGGAGGGCACCTGTTGGGATGAGCACTGGGTGTCGTATGGAAAGCAATTTGGCAATAAATTTCATATTAAAAAAATAAAATAAAATAAAATAATTATTGATAGTGACGTATAAAAAAAAAACGGTGAACATGGTAAACCTCATATTGCCTGTATCTTACCGCGCTAAAAAACAATAGATGTGGCGGAAAAGAAGCCACTAGTCTTTCCAAAGCAGACGCTGCAAAGCACGGGCACTCACACCCAGCCCGTGCGCGCACACGACGTCCACTGTCGCCGACGGACGGGCTGATGCGTGCCTGAAAGGAAAGCAGTACTTTTGGACCCACCTAGTCCTTCGTTTGCCACACGCATCGTCACCGCTGTGCATTTGGGAGGCCATTTTTCATCCTAGCCCTACTTTTTTCAGCTCCGTGGAGCCGCCCACACTGGAAAGCCCAGCCCCGGGAGGGACTCTTATGCCCTGACGTGGCCCATGAGCCAGTTCTCCCTTGACTTTTGTGCCAGTTCCCATCCTGGTCCGAATTCTCCGTCATGTTCTTGAACTACGTGGGATTGGCTGCTTTTAGTGCAGAATGTCGGGACCTGCACCCACAAGAGAGGTGGATCTATTTGGGTAAGGCCCATGCCTTCTGTTCCCCCGTTCTTACCGTCGCCTAAGGTTTAGCTGCTCTCTTTTCAGATTTGATGTAGTTAAGGCGTTTGCTTCATTTATGTCAAGAGTGACGAGGCGCTAACGAACATGGAAACATTATCAGGAGGCTGTCCAGTCGGAGCCATTTGTGTCCCTGTGCCTACGGGAGAGGCCACCAGAGACAGCAAAGCCCAGGTCCTGCTTCGTGCAAGCCAGGAGGCTCTGGTTAAATTGTGAACACATCACCTCAGGAGTGATTAGGGCCGTCATGGAGGGTTCTTCTGCAGCAAGCTGTCCGGGCTGAGTTAATTTCCTGACATTGGGTGGTTTGGAGGTAGAGAAACCAAAGTGAAGGCACCCGCGTCGTCAAAAGCAAAGGCCCTGGAGATTGGGAAAGTGAGATGACAGTGGATTTAGGATTGCGTCCAGGGCATGAACCCACCCGGGTCCGCATTCTGTTCCTCTGACACACCAGCCTCATTTATTCCTTCCAGAGATCTTCGTGCCAGCTGCTCCTGCCGGTGCAGCCCTGTTCTGTTCTCACAGGCTGCTCGTTCTTAGGATTCAGGGCTCCACTCACATAGCACCTGGGCCTTCCGGGACCACCAGTCCAGCTCAGCACCACTCTGCTTTGGTCCTCTGCGGAGCCCTTCACACAGAGCACTTCACACTTCCGCTGTGTCCTTTATTGTCAGTTTCCCCCTCCTTGCCAGTTTCGAGGCCGCTTGTCTGTCTTATTCGTGCCGTGTCTGTGCCACTTTGAAGAGCGCCTGACAATCAGAGAGTCAAAGGCAGTCTAGCTTCTCGTCACTGGGACCAGGTTATTTCATCTGAGAGGGGGACGTTCCCTCTGGGTGAAGGAAGCACTGGATCTTCCTGGGACAAGAAACCAGCCGGGCGGGCAAGCCAGGAGGACTGCAGAGCAACGCTTCTGTCATTGGCTGGAGGAGAGGCTCTCCTTTCTATGTCCGGGCCAGACCACGTGCCTGGCTGGAGCTGGGTCTTGGAGACGTTATAAGCTTTGGTGGTGGTCCAACCTGGGGGCGGGCAGAGAGGAGGACTTCTGATACCCCTGAACTTGTCCCCCACCTGTCCCACATCTGGATTAACTCTCCTTTCCAAATTCCACCCCTTCTTCTCCCTTGCCTTGGTAGGATGCTCTTTCTGCTCTAACCTCCTGCCTTACCCCCGTTCAGCAATGAATCATGACCCATCAGCAATGAATCATGACCCATCTCGTCCCATCTCTTCTCTTGGCTTGAATTTTTTTTTGTTGTTAATTAATAAGCTTGATTTTTTTTACTTTCTATAATTTATTTATTTTTTATAATTTTCATCCAAGTTAATTAGCACATGGTGCAACAGTGATTGCAGAAGTAGATTGCTTAAGCTCCTTACCCATTTAGCCCATCCTCCCCCCCCCCACAAACCCTCCAGCAACCCTCTGTTTGTTCTCCATATTTAAGAGTCTCTTATGTTTTGTCCCCTCCCTGTTTTTATATTATTTTTGCTTCCCTTCCCTTATGTTCATCTGTTTTGTGTCTTAAAGTCCTCATATGAGTGAAGTCATATGGTATTTGTCTTTCTCTGACTGACTAATTTCGCTTAGCATAATACCCTCTAGTTCCTTCCATGTAGTTGCAAATGACAAGATTTCATTGTTTTTGATTGCCGAGTAATACTCCATTGTATACATGTACCACATCTTCTTTATCCATTCATGCCTCGATGGACATTTGGGCTCTTTCCATACTTTGACTATTGTTGATAGCGCTGCTATAAACATGGGGGTGCATATGTCCCTTCGAAACAGCACACCTGTCTCCCTTGGATAAATGCCTAGTAGTGCAATTGCTGGGTCATAGGGTAGTTCTATTTTTAATTTTTTGAGGAACCTCCATACTGTTTTCCAGAGTGGCTGCACCAGCTTGCATCCCCACCAACAATGCCAAAGAGATCCTCTTTCTCCGCATCCTCGCCAACATCTGTTGTTGCCTGAGTTGTTCATGTTAGCCATTCTGACAGGTGTAAGGTGGTATCTCATTGTGGTTTTGATTTGTATTTCCCTGATGATGAGTGATGTTGAGCATTTATTCATATGTCAGTCAGCCATCTGGATGTCTTCTTTGGAGAAGTGTCTATTTACGTCTTTTGCCCATTTCTTCACTGGATTATTTGTTTTTTGGCTGTTGAGTTTGATAAGTTCTCTATAGATTGTGGATACTAACCCTTTATCTGACATGTCGTTTGCAAATATCTTCTCCCGTTCAGTCGGTTGCCTTTTAGTTTTGCTGATTGTTTCCTTCATTGTGCAGAAGTTTTTTTTTATCCTGATGAGGTCCCAATAGTTCATTTTTGCTTTGGTTTCCCTTGCCTCCAGAGATGTGTTGAATAAGAAGTTGCTGCAGTGGAGGTCAAAGAGGTTTTTTTCCTGTTTTCTCCTCGAGGATTTTGATGGCTTCCTGTCTTACGTTTAGATCTTCATCCATTTTGAGTTTATTTTTGTGTATGGTGTAAGAAAGTGGTCCAGGTTCATTCTTCTGCATGTCGCTGTCCAGTTTTCCCAGCACCACTTGCTGAAGAGACTGTCTTTATTCCATTGGATATTCTTTCCTGCTTTGTCAAAGATTGGTTGGTCTTATGTTTGTGGGTCCATTTCTGGGTTCTCTATTCTGTTCCATTGACCTGAGTGTCTGTTTTTGTGCCGTAATAAGCTTGCTTTTTAAGAGAAGTTTGGGTTCACCACAAAACTGAACAGAAAGCATTGAGTTCCCTTATGCCAGATATCTCTCCACACACACACACACACACACACACACACACACACACACACAGAGCCTGCCTCATTACCAGCATTTCCCACCCGAGTGCTACATGTGTCACAACTGGTGAACCTGCATTGACACATCATTAACACCAAAGTCCATAGTTTACATTAGGGCTTGCTTTTGATGTCCTGCATTCTATAGGTTTGAACAAATGTGTCCATTAGCACAGTATCCTACAGAGTAATATTTGACTGCCCTAAAAAATCCTCTGTGCTCTCTCTGCTCAACCATCCTGCCACCTCACCCTGGCAACTACTGATTGGTTGACTGATTGATTGATTGACTGATTTAAGAGTTTATTTATTTATTTTGAGGGAGAGAGGGGCAAAGAGAGAGGGAGAGAGAGAATACCAAGCAGGCTCTGCACTGTCAGCACAGAGCCCAATGCGGGGCTCAAACTCACGAACTGTGAGAGCATGACCTGAGCCGAAATTAAGGGTCACCTAACCTGCTGAGCCACCCAGGTGCCCCCTATTGATTTTTTTGCAGTCTCCTTAGTTTTGCCTTTTCTAGGATGTCATATGGTTGGAATCATAGTTTATAGTCTTTTCAGATTGAGTTCTTTCACTTGTAATGTGCATTTATGTCGTTTCATGACTTGGTAGCTCATTTCTTTTTAGCACTGAATAATATTCCGTTGCCTGGATGCACCAGGTTATTTATGCATTCACCTACTGAAGGATATCTAGGTTTCTTCCAAGTTTTGGCGATTTTGAATAAAGCTGCCGTGAACATTCACTTGCAGGTTTTTGTGTGGACGTAAGTTTTCACTCACTTGGATAAATGTCCAAGAACACAATTGCTGGATCACATGGGAGGAGTATTTTCAGTTTGGTAGGAAACTGCCGAACCATGTCCCAGGGTGGCCATACCACGTTGCATTCCCACCAGCGATGAATGAGAGTTGCCATTGCCCCATATCCTTGCCGGTATTTGGGGTTGTCGGTGTTTTTGATTTTGGCCATTCTAATAAGTGTATTGTGGCATCTTGTTTCAATTTGCAACTCTCTAATGACATATGATATCAAATATCTTTTCATATGCTTACTTGCCATCTGTATATCTTCTTTGGTGAGGTGTCTGTTCAGGTCTGTTGCCAATTTTTTTTTTTACTCAGGCAGTTTCTTTTCTTATTATTGAGTTTTAGAGTTCTTCTTTGTACTTTGAATACTTGTCCTTCATCCTATGTGGCTTTTGCAAATACTTTCTCCCAGCCTGTGGCTGGTCGTCTTCTCGCGACATCTTATTTCACAGAGCCGAAGGCTTTTAATTTTAACGAAATACAACTTATCAGTTGTTTCTTTCGTGGATCAGGGCTTCGGCATTGTATCTAAAAAGTCATCACCATACCCAAGGTCATCACCGTACCCATAGATTTTGTCCTGTGCTTTCTTCTAGTGGTTTTATAGTTTTGCATTTCACATTTGGGTCTATGATCCATTTTGAGTTAATTTTTGTGAAGAGTGTATGGTCTGTGTCTAGATTCATTTTCTTTTTTCCTTTTTTTTTTTTTTGCATGTGCATGTACATTTGTTCCAGCACCATTAATGGAAGAGACTCTGTGTGTGTGTATGTGTGTGTGTGTGTGTGTGTGTGTGTGTGTATTTTAAGTTTATTTATTTTTGAGAGAGGCAGTGACAGTGCAAACAGGGGAAGGGCAGGGAGAGACGGATAGAGAGAGAATCCCAAGCAGGCTCCACAATGTCAGCATGGAGCCCAACATGGGGCTCGAACCCATGAAACTGTGAGATCGTGACCTGAGCTGAAACCATGAGTCAGATGCTTAATCAACTGAGCCACCCAGGTGCCCCTGGAAGAGACTATATTTTTTCCCCGTATTACCTTTGCTTCTTTGTCAGGTATCAATTGACTATATTTATGTGGGTCCATTTCTGAGCTCTGTGTTCTCTTCCATTGATCTATTTCTCTGTTCTTTCACCAATACCACACTGTCTTGACTACCATAGCTTTGTAGTGAGTTTTGAAGTCAGGAAGCACCAGTCCTCCAACTTTGTTCTCCTTCAGTAGTGAGTTGGCTCTTCTGGGTCTTTTGCTTCTCCATATAAACTTTATGGATTTTTGAAAAACTATGTATCATATATCATGCAATTCACCCATTTAAAACATAACTCAATGGTTTTTAGTATATTCATGAAGCTTGCAATCATTGCCACGAATTCCGAAACATTGCATCACCCCGAAAAGATACCCTGTGCCCATGAACGGTCACTTCTTTTCTCCAGCCCTTGGCAACTGTTCAACCTATTTTCTGTCTCTATCTGGACATTTCGCATAAACGAGTCATGTAATATGTGGCCTTTTGTGACTGGCTTTTTTTACTTTACATAAGGTTTTCAAGGTTCATTCATGTTGTAGCATATATTAAAACTTCATTCCTTTTGGGGCGCCTGGGTGGCTCAGGTGGTTAAGTGTCCGACTTCGGCTCAGGTCATGATCTCGCGGTCCGCGAGTTCAGGTCAGGCCCCGCGTCAGGCTCTGTGCTGACGGCTCAGAGCCTGGAGCCTGTTTGAGATTCTGTGCCTCCCTCTCTCTCTGACCCTCCCCCATCCATGCTCTGTCTCTCTCTGTCTCAAAAATAAATAAATGTTAAAAAAAAATTTTAAACTTCATTCCTTTTTATGGCTGGGTAATATTCTATTGTATAGACATACTACATCCAATTTATCCATTCATCAATTGATGGACGTTCATTTCCACATTTGACTATTTTGAAAGTGCTGCTACAAATATTTATGTATAAGCTTATGTGTGAACATGTATTTGAATTTCTTTTGGGTATATATGTCAGGGTAGAATTGCTGAATCGTATGGTATCTCTGTGTCTGACCTTTTGAGGAAATGACAGACCATTTTCCGAAACGGCTGCACCATTTTACATCCCCACCAGCAGTGCACGGGGGCTCCAGTTTCTCCACATCCTTGCCAACATTTGTTACTGGTTGACTTCTTGATTCTAGTCATCCTGATAGATGTGAGCGGTGTCTCACTGTGGTTTTGATTTGCATTTCTCTGGTGGGTAATGATATTGAGCATCTTTTTGTGTTTTCATGTGCTTATTGGCCACTTGTATCTCGTTGAAGGATTATCCATTCAGACATTTTGACCATATTTAATTTTCTTTTAATTTTTGAGATCTAAGTTGTCCGTATATTCTAGACATAAGTTTCTTATCAGGTATGTGATTTGCCAATGTGCAGTATAGGGTTTCCCATTCTGTGGTTTGTCTTTTCGCTCTCTTGATGGTGTCTATCAAAGCCCAGAACTTTAAACTTTGAAGAAGCCCATTTTTTTTGTGGCCGCTTGTGCTTTTGATGGCATACGACTTGGATTTTTAAAAGGAAACTTCTGGTATGTTTGTGTCATGCTAACCCAACCAAATGTTACATTTGTCAAGGGCAGGATTCATGTGAAATTATTTGCTGTATCTGTTCCAACGTCTGGACTTGTTGATTTGATTTGGATCTGATTTGTACCTGGTGTCAGAGTACAAATGCTCATCTCATGAAGGTTCCCAGACACCAGCTGCTTCTTTGGACGTTTTAGACTCCATACATTCCCATTTTGTGCCAGAGAACCGTGCTAGCGTGAAATAGCCATCGCCTCCTCAGCATCAGAGAGGGTTAAACAATATTGTATTGAATGAGACCACTTTCTTCTCTCTCTCACTCTGTAATATCCATCTCCATATAAATATATCCAGGGGAATATTTTCTATTTTGCCTTATGGGCAACAGCTGCTGTTTTTGCCAGGCTGTCATCTATTTAGTTGTTACTTTTTCGACTTTATTTTTAAACAGTTTAACATGGAGAACAGCAACACTGAGCGCAGGACAGATGGAGAGCAAATCCAAATAACAGACTTCCAGAGCCACCCTAATAGAAGTTTCTGGGCTGGGGTGGGGGATAGAGCCAGATTGCCGGGTTGCTACGAGCAAACAAATATCAATAAATCACAAACTCTGTGGGCCAGGAGAAGCACCGAAGGAAGTGGCACACCTAAGCCACTCATCTGCCACCAAAGGTCCGACATGGCAGGAAGGGGGTGGGGGAGCCCAAGTTGCCAGGGGCTTGCAGATCAGGCAGAGATGAAAAGTAGTGCTGACCAAGCCCTCCTGGGGCACGTGACAGATTCCACAGTCGGTGGGTGGAGACATTAAGGAGCCCACAGGAATTAAATGCAACGTAAAGCTACATCTCTCTTATCTGGGTAAGGCTCCAGGCTTGGTGCCAACTAAGATATTTTCTCCTCTTTCTCTCCTGGGGAATAAGTAGAAGTTAGAGGGAAGTGAGTTGGCAGATTGGGGAGGGGGGGTTAAAAAAGGAAGAAAAGAAAACTCATCTTATGAATTTCCTCTGGAGCAGCCACACTTGATGCAAACCAGCGCCAGAGACACAGGCTTCCGTGGTCCCCGGGGGCACGCGCCTGTACAAACCCTGTGGTGGCCGCTGTCCCTGACGACCCCCCTCCAAAAGCCACTCTTGTTTACTTATCTTTCAAAGTGGACTAAGTGCTGGTAGAGGTGTCTTTTTATCCTTGGGACTGACGTTTGAGGCATTAACCTTTTTACTGGAATGCTGCTCTGTCCCTCAAGGCTCCTAGACACAGGGAAGGTCGCCCAAGGCCAGTGTCAGCCCCCACCCCAGTTATCCTCTGACTGCTACTGCCTTGTTCTTCTCCTCCCTTCCCATTAGAGTCCTATCCTCCCACACCGGCTCCCTCTCCAGCCCCCCCCCCCCCACCTTCTTGGTAAAGGGCCCAAACACCCTTGTAATCAAACCACAATCTTGTTACAGAGCATCCCAGCCCTCCTGACGGCTGCGTCTTGTCTGCTTCCAGTCCGCACCCTCCCTCAAGGGGAACTACTACCCCGATTTCTGTTACCGTACAATAATTTTGCTGGTTTGAATCGTGCTCTATTCACACCTTTCGTCTTTCACGTGGCATGAGATTTCTCCGTTTTGTAGGCAGTGCCAGACGTTCATTCTCTTTTGTTGTAGTATACCATAGTTTATTTACCCATTCTATATTCTATATTACCTTGCACCCATATTGCCGTGTCTTATTACTGAAACGTTACGGTAGTGGTCCCGCTATGCAGTAGTGAAGTTTTTCCAGCTTTGCTCTTCCTTACTGTCTCAGCCATTCTAGGGCCTTTGAATTTCCATATCATTTTTAAGTCACTCCGTTTTGCATACACATACACAAGCCTGTGGCTAAATCTGTTGCACGGCACTGAATCTATAAATCACGCTGGAGAAAATAGACAACTTAACACTATTGGTTCTTTAAATCCATGAACATAGTACCTCCAGGTATTTACGTCCTTGATTTCTTTCCGGATTGTTTTATACTTCTCAGTAGAGAGGTTGTGCTCTATTTGCTTGGATTTCTTTCTTAGATTTTTTTTTTTTTTGGATGCCCTTTACGTACTTAAAGATGATCTTCAAGTATTTAAAAAATTTTGTCTTCCATTTGTTTGTTACAGTCTAAAGAAAGTACAATTGATTTTTTATTATTGACTGTATGTCCAACAATCTAAACTTCATCTGCCATTTCATGTCTCGTCTTAACCAAATGGCAAACTAACTGGAGGAGGACATCCCCAGCCCCTCTTGTAGAATTCTGCACCTCTATAAATACTCACTGACTCTCTTGAGAATCTTCCCACTGCAGGACAAGGGAAAAAAGGCATGCCCTGGGGACCTTGGGGACCCTGATCACTGGTCCCTAGGTAGGCCTAAACCCCTTCAAGCTTGCTTCCCGCCTCACTCTCAAGCTGGTCTGAAGTTTTATTATTTACAGCCCCTTGCCAGCATTAAAATGGGTATTTGCCTCTTTGCTTACTGGCTAAGAGAATTAAGGCGGCAGACCAAATGAAAATCACCAGTGGGCCAGGGGGAGAGGAAAGGTACACCACCCCTTCTCCTCTCTCTGAGGGATTTCAGCTGGGTTTCTGCGAGAGGCTAGGGCTTGGACTGGGCTGTGTTGGCAGAAAGGGTGGCACTGACCCTGAGGAGTGGGTCGTGGAGGTCATTGTAGGCCTTAGAACACATAACAGAACCCATCACCAAATATTCACCAAGGTTCTAATCTGGGCAACCCTTTGCTTGATCCTCAGTTTGGGATAATGCAAGGCATACAACACAGCCTTTGTTTTCCAGGATTGTGAGGTAGTGAAGAAGTCAAAGCCCAAGCCACCCAAAGTGGAGGGGTCCCTAAACTGAAGTCCAGAGACCTAAGTTCAAATTCTGGTTCTATCACCAATGAGCTTAAAGTCTTCCGACATGTGCCTTCCCACTCTTCATGGGCCTTGCTCCCAATGAAATTCAAAGGGGGACTCTGTTATTCGTTACAGTGCCATCTACCTTAGACACAGTCTAGAAGGGAACATTCATGACCAGTGTCCAAATGAGCAGTAGGGACAGTAAGAACAGCGTGTATTTAACCAGAAGGATCAGTGTGAGTTGAGTGTTGGGAATGCTCACAGGGGAGTGAGAGCTTGGGCAGGGGAAGTGTAGGGTGAGTGGTGAGGAGGCGGCCAGCCTCCCAGTGTGTCTGCTCTTTTAGGGGGGGTCCCTCTCCAGGGCCCCCTCTGCCCAGAGATTTCTGAGTATAAATCAGAGGTGGAAAGGATACAAAAGAGAATGGGCACCTTGGAGAGAATGGGTAAGGACCATGAGGTGAGAGCCCCCACCTCTCAGGCAGACTGCAAAGGTTCAACCTTGACGGGGTCACAGCTCCACGGAGCTGCTGTCCCTGCGGTTGGCATCTCTGCAGAATGTTTCTAGAATCAGGAGAAGAAAGTCCATTCTTCCACACCTCCGAGCATTCCTGAAATGGACTCACACTGTTACTTTCTTCTTAGCAGCTTTCAGGTTTCCCTAGGGTGGGGTGGGTGAGGCCAAGAGCTCCCGGAGGAGCCCGCTGGCCTTCCGCGTCGGTGAGGCACATAGTCCCTGGCCTGTGTGGTTTCGTTGGTGCTGCCTGAGATACCACTTTGGGGTCTGGCTCTGACTCCACTGAATGGTACCTACCCTACAAGACACACTTCATAGTGTTTTCAGCCACTTATGCCTCAGCAAATGGAGTATGGAGTACGGGCTTTGCTAGAAAGGTGAGGGCAGAGGGAGGCAGTCAATGAGGGCCCTGGGCAGAGAAGAGATAGAGACTCACAAGGCAGAGGAAGATGGCACCACAGTCAGAAGCCTGTGCCCTAACGCTCTTGCTGGGCACAGGGCCCGACCACTGTGCGGGAGCCATGGACACGCGAGAGTGAGGGGTAGGGGTAGGTGCCTGGGGGTGGGTGGCAGGGCAGAAGTGGAGGACGAGGCCAGCAGCGCAAGTGGGAAGGCGGTGGTGAACTCCAGTCTGGAGATTCCTGAAGTAGGGTGGGCACCCTCTAACTCGAACCGTACCCTCTGCCCGGGGCCATGGGTGCTAGGTGCCAGAGGAGACTGCTGGCTGTGTGGGTGCCCCTTTGCCTCCTGGGCCGGGCTGTAGGTGAGAGGGTGGCCAGCGAGTCGACTTCTACCTCTGCCCAGGCCATGCCAATGTCAACAGCGTGCTCAGCGGTTGGCACTGCCTGTCCGTGTCCTTCCATGGGGCTGTGGGTGGAGGCAGGGCTGGGAAGCAGTGACGGAGGGCTCCCGAATACACATATCCTCCTCTGAACCGGAGCTGAGAACAAAGGCAGGCCTGGCAGGGGTGGGGTGCCCTAGCTTTCTTAGTATAAACACCCACCCCCCCCAGCCCACTGCCACCCAAGACTCTGCCCGGCTGGCTCGTCTTGCCTGCCTTTCCAGCCTGGCTGGGCTCTCTTTCTCTGCCCCACTCTTGCCCCCACCATCAACTGTCTCTGCTCATTCTCCTTCCCTTACCTGGAAAGTTCAACTTGTCCCTTTGTGTCTCTCTGAATCCCCCCTCCCCCACCCAGAGTTCAGGCTCTAATCTTTCTCAGCAGCCCCCATTCTTGCTACACAGGCAGCCCCCCACCCCTGACACCTCTCAGATTCCAGCCTGCCTACCTGGCTTTGGGCTGCCTCTGTGCACATCCTACTGTCGCCAAGAGACTGCAAGACCACAGAAGGCAGAGTGTGCCCCTAACCGCCCCCCTCTTCCTCTTCCCCAGCTTCTGCACCCCGTGCCTGTTGTGCAAATGGGTGTGGGAAGGAAGCATGTGGTCCTGCCCAGGGGTACCACCCAGGTTAAAGTCCCTGTTCCAACTGTTGGCTCTCTGTTGACCTGTTCGTGTGACTTCTAACTAGGCGGGGACCCTGGGCAACGGGGGAATGGCGGGGCCGGGGGGAGGGCTGCACCCACGAAGAGTAGAGAAGGAATTAATACGGAGAGTCTCGATGACAGCTGGAACTGTGGTCTCAGAGAGGGCCCTGGGCCCAGGGCGAGGAAGAGCTGCCTTTTATTCGTGAGCCCAGGTGGTGGGTACACAGGTGTTTGTTACATGATTTTTATGCCTTTTTGTATGGCTAGAATGCTTCAGAATGAATTTTTAAAAGAAAGAGGTGCCTGGGGCCGAGACCAAGGAGGAGACTCTGGCAAAGCTGGAAGGAAGGGGCAGAGCACCTGCGGTAGATAGAGGTGGAGGGGCAGGGTTCCAGAAAGGGGACGGAAGAAGAAGACGCACTGAGAACCCAAAGTCGTGAGCCCCCCGGGGCTCCATCAAGAACTTGCCAGAGCATGGACAGGGACGGAGTCGGGGATGATATCACCATGGGAATGGCCAACGCAGGAGATTAGATCAAGTTTCGGAGGATACAAAATGATCCCCTCTGTGGCCTGCCGCCCCCCCCTCCCCTGGATTTTTATTTTGTGACTGTGCTTCCAGGCCCTCAGGCATGGCTGGCAGGGGAGGGCAGGGATTTCCCTTGTTGCTGTTGTTCTGAAGAGCCTTTCAAAAAATAGGTGAATGTCCTTTGCAGCATGCGTGGTGTTCCAGATCAGAATCTCCTAAGAACAGATCAGTTACGCGTCCTGGGGGAAAAGGGGGCCTCGTGGAGGGGGAACGATTCACGGCACAAAAATGATGCACTTAAACAACGAAGCCTTTGGTGGGCTTCAATGAGAGTCGAGGTATTAGGCTGTTGGATCCCATGTGTGGGGAAGGCTTTCACCTGCCCAGGTGCATGACCCTGTCCCGCTTCTGTCATGCCCACATCTGCGTGAGGCTCCCGGAGGCAGCAGGCTCACCCTGGCCTCTCCCCCAGGGCCAGGGACACAGTTGTTGCTTTTTAAGAGGACAGGAGGGTGCCTGTGCCAGATGTCGACCGCGCCACAGGGAGCCCACCCACTTTTTGCGTGCCTCCGAGGCCACTTGGACCACAGGGCTGTTATTTAGATTGTAACTGTATAGAGGCTGGGACCGGGATAGGGATGGGGGGAGGTGAGCGAGGCTGATGGCCCCTCCGGGCCATGCTTCTGTGGAGGCAGAGTGTTTCTGATAACGAACCCATTTCCTGCTAATGGGCCTCTTTCTGCTGGAAGACCCCATCCTAATGACTCAGTGGATTTTAGTACTGTTTTTGAGGAAACTGCGATCATAGGCTAGCAACGGGCCCTCAGGTCTGGATTTTAACGCCTGGTGCCCGTGGTATGAGATCTCTCCCTGCTGTCCGGCTTGTGGTTGGTGTGTTGGTGCAGGGGTGAGCCTGGTGTCGAGTGAGAGTCTGTCTCTTCAGGCAGGGGTTAAAGCTGCCCTCCTCGTCTCGCCCAGGTGTAGCCTCACTACGAGCCCTGGCCACACCGGGCCGTTCACCGGGACTGAATGTGAGGTGCGGTCACAGAATATGTCTGGGTGGGGCTTTCTGCCGTGTGAACCTGAAAGGGGGATGTGGATGATTTTGTGTCACCGGTACGCGTGAAAGAGCCCTTTGTTGGCTCTTCCTGACCGATCCACTCAATAGAGACTTCTGGAAGATCCCTGCACCTGCAATGTGGAGACACGCTTGCCGTGGACAGGGGCAGCCAATAGTGGCACTCGAGGTACTTGACTGGAGCGGGGTGGGGAAGCACCTTGGATAGGAGTGGGAGCTGAGAGCTGTTAACAAGAGCAACAGAACTTACTGGAAGCTCTTGGCACTGCAGTCAGGGGCCGTGTGAGCGCTGGGGGGAGGGGCCTGTGGACCCCCAAGTGGGCAGTGCTAGGAACTGGCTGCCCAGGCAGGTTTGGGCAGGGTTTGTCCTCTGTGCCCTGAGCTGTCGCAGGGAGCCCACGATGCAGCGGCGTGTGAAGCAGGATTCGGTCTGGTTCACGTACCGCAAACCCCACCTAGAGCATCCGCAAGGTCAAGGAGAGACTTCCTGTTAAACAAGGTGACTTGGCCACAGCCTTTTATCTCTGCCCCCTTTCCTAACCATCCCCCCACCCATGGCCTTAGGGAAAATGACAAAGCCAAAGTCCACAAGGACAGGGAAGCCCAGGGGAGAGATGACCTCAGGTGAGGGATGTCAGTAAGACCGTGGAGGTTGGGAAGTCAACAGATGGTTGTTTACTCATGTAGCAGAGAGGACAGCCGGAACCCAAGTGTGGGCAGTGAGAAGAAGCCTCTAGAAGCATTCGCTCTGGGTCCCACCCCAAACCGTCAAACGGATCAGAAGCTGGAATTTTAGATACTTCTGAAGGTGAGGTGAAGAATGGGCTTGGAAACATGGGAACTGGTTGAAAGTCTGCATAAAGCACGAGCAGACCCCACATCCCCACCCACAACTCTGTCTCTCCTCCTTGGTCAAAGACTAGTGGTTGCTTTTCAGGAGGATATGATCCAGAGAAGTTCTGGGCTCTGAGACACAGCCTACAAGTGAGCGTGAGTTTGAGCACTTTACTCAAAATGGGAGAATTTATTTAAAGACTATACCTGAAGTTGTGGGACATCCACCTGTGAGTGCAGGCTCCCCTTGCAAGAAAACTGATTGGCCCAAGAGGGAAAAAAACCCTTACTCATACATTGGATAAATGTGTGTATGTGTATCTGCATGTGTATGTATGTATACATGTATATATGAATATGTATGTGTGTATATGTATGTGCGTTTAGGTTTGTATGTGTGTATATCCGTGTGTGGCCATGTACATGTATGCACACAGTCCCCCAAAGAAATGACCGGGACTCTATCCAATCCCCCGTAGAGAAATCGCCAACTTATTAGCGCCTCACTCTTAAATACTAATGGTGGTCAAGGATCACCTGGCATTTGTTAAAACTTGTAACATAAGAGATGAAGACAGAAAAAGAGAGAGGGGGGAAAAACCAAGTTAACAGAAAAAAAAAAAAAACAACCCAAGAGCTAGAATTAGTAGAGTCAAATCCAGGAGCAGAAGAAAACTTCAATAAAAGAATAATTAATGTCCTCAGAGAGATAAGAGGAGATAATGCACCCATAAAATGAGAACAGGGTTATAAAAAAAAGGAATATAAAAGAATAAGGAACAATTCTGAGAAGCTAAACATCTAAGAGCAGAAATTAAAAGTTCAGTAGAAGATTTGAAAAGTAGGGTCAAGGGACTTCCACGGACAGTAGGAACAGAGGACAGCACTGTAGAAACTAAGAGAGAAAAAAATTAGGACGTTAGAAGCTCCATCCAGGAGAGCTGCCAGGAGGGGGTTCCAGAAACAGAGAGCAAGGACACCTTAGGAGAGGGAGTTAGTAGGAAGCTATACGTGAAAATCCCCTGGGTTAAGGATGTGCGCGTGCCCCCAGACTGCACGAAGGACCGCCGTGGCTGGAACAAACCCACCCCAAGGTCCATGATTGTGGAGCTTCAGAATGCTAGGGATAAAAACGACACAACTTTCTTTAAATTTTTTTTTTTTAACGTTTATTTATTTTTGGGACAGAGAGAGACAGAGCATGAACGGGGGAGGGGCAGAGAGAGAGGGAGACACAGAATCGGAAACAGGCTCCAGGCTCCGAGCCATCAGCCCAGAGCCTGACGCGGGGCTCGAACTCCCGGACCGCGAGATCGTGACCTGGCTGAAGTCGGACGCTTAACCGACTGCGCCACCCAAGCGCCCCAAAACGACACAACTTTCAAGAGAGGAGAAAAGTGAGTGGTGTAGAATAGTTGGAGCTCAGAACAGAATTGGGTTTTCCAGCAGCATCCCTGGAAGTTAGAAGACACTGAGACAGCACCTTCAGCCTTCTGAGGAAATGTGGTTTCAACTTGGCCTTCTGTTCGCAGGAAGCAGGCCCTCAGGAGGGAGAGGGCATAAAGTAGAGTCAGACAAGCATGGTCCCAGACAAGCACACACCTCCTACGCCCCCTTTCTCCGAGAACTACTCGAGGAAGATTGGCACCAATGAAACAAGAGAGTTAGCCACAAGCGAGAATGGTATATGTGGGAGACAAAAGAACGGCCCCCCCCCAAAATGTCCACTTCGGAATCCCCGGGGCCTGTGAAAGTCTGAACTTACAGGCAGGAGGGTATTCGGGGTGTAGACGGAATGATCATTGCTGATCAGCTGACCTTGACGTGGGAGGTGATCCTGGATTGTCCCGGGGAGCCCAGTGTAATCCCAAGGGGACCTTGGAAGGGAAAGAAGGAAGCAGGAGAGCAGGTCAGAGTAATGCGGGACGGAAAGTCTCCCCCAGGGTTGCTGGCTTTGAAGGTGGAGGCAGGGAGCCATGGGCCAAGGAATGTGGGCATCCTCCGGAAGCTAGAAAAAGGAAGGAAATGGGTCCTCTTTTTCCTAGAGTCGTCAGAAGGGGCGCACCTCTGCCCACACCTGGATTTAACCCAGTGAGGCCCATTTCAGAACCTGACCTCCAGAGCTAGTAGATAGTAAGTTATGTTGTTTTAAGCCACTTAGTTGGTGGTAATTTGTTACAGTACCATTAGAAATGAATGCATTATGGGATCCACGAAACAAGGGATTTACTTAAGAATTCCCAGGTGACAGCTGTGCCGAAGTCTCAGCTCCAGACTGGGGCTGGAAGGTGGGGAACTCTGGATGGGATGACTCCCCCCCACCCACAAAAAACAAGGGAACTGACATTCCTAAGGCGCTGAGCTAATTGAGGAGGGATTTTAACAGCTCTGGCAGTCCGTTTGTGTATAAATAAATGGGAGGTGCATATAAAGCCATTTTTTCCCTTAAAATGTTTATTTATTTTGAGAGAGAGAGAGAGAGAGTACATGAGCAGGGGAGGGGCAGAGAGAGAGGGCAAGAGAGTGAATCCCAAACAGGCTCGGCACTGTCCGAACAGAGCCCAACGCTCTGTGAGCTCGAGCTCACGAACTGTGAGATCATGAACCTGAGCTGAAATCAAGAGGCAGACCCTTAACTGACTGAGCCACCCACGTGCCCCAAGCCATTTTTGACACGAGAGAAAATAAGTAATGCAAGAAAGGAAAGATTATCATGTGGCTCCTCCCTGAGCAACCTCACCACAGTCACAATACTGGGAACGCGGGCAAATGATTTAACCAAAAGTGGTTGTATCACTCTACTGTACCTGTTGAAGGTACAGAGAACAGAAACGTGTGTTTAGAGGAGGCGGCATCAGGGAGATAAAACCTTAGCTTCTATTACACAGCATTCGCAGGTAACAGCCCAAAGTGAGAAATCCAGAAATAGTGGCTTATAGCCTGTGCCATGAAATAAATTGTGCCCCCCCCGCCCCCTCAATCCGTATGTTGAAGTCCTAACCGCCCCCCCCCCCAACCAGCATGGCCATATTTGGAGTAAAGAAGTAAGGTTAAACCAAGTCATTGGGATGGACCCCTGATCCGACAGGATTAGTGTCGTTATACGAAGAGATACCAGAGAGCTCACTCTCTTCCCTGAGTCAGGACACAGCAAGAAGGAAGGAGGCCTGCAAGTTAGGAAGGAGGGCCCTCACCAGAAACCAAATCGGCTGGCACCTTGATCTTGGACTTCCCAGCCTCCAGGAGTGTGAGAAATAAATCTGTGTTGTTTAAGAACCACCCCCCCCCCCACCACAACGGCTGCCCCCGCCGCTCAGTCTGTGGCATTTTGGCATGGCGGCCCCAGCTGATGAACACAGCATGCTATTTAGAAATAGGAATTGGGGCTCAGTATCGGGCGGGCTGGAGCTTGGCCTGCTACTTTTCACTGTTGGGCTTTTATTACTTCTGATTTTTCAAGCCTTGTGTAGGTACCAGTTTGGTTTTTAAAAGATAACCAATTAGGAGACACCGAAGGGAACGTATTGGCTTAGGTAAGTGAAAAGGCCAGAAGCAAGGTGACCTTCAGAGCAGTTTCTTCAGGCCTCCCGTTCTGGTTTTCTATAGCTGGGCACCGCCGTCTGAACTCTTGTTCACAAAAGGGCTGCAGCAGCTTCAAGCCTTGCGTACAGCCTCCGCGTCTCTGAAAATGGAGCTTCTCCCCAAGAGGTCCCCAGCAAACATCTTGCATCTTCTATCACAGAATTTGTCCGATCACCACAACCAAGGAGCTGAGCTAAGCTGGTTGGCTTAAGCCAGCCATGACCACCCTGGAAGCGCATTGTCTATGGGGAAAGCAAGGGGTAATCTGGGAGGAAGTGGGGGTTCTCTTACCAAGAGGAAGGGGCGGAGAATGGCAAATGGCTCGAAAGAGCCATGTCCACTGCACATGTGTTCCTCTGGAGAGTATTTCTCCTCCTTGTGAGTTGCAGGTGCCTGTGAATACTTGAGATTGATTGGTTGGTTGGTTGGTTTGATGTCATTTAAGCTAAATCTGAACTTTTGCTCCGTGTGATCCATGAGATGGGGAAGATTGACTTTGGTAGAGAAAATGACTTTGATAAAGGTTAAAAGGGGGATGGCATCCCTTGCCACGTAAGGGATTTGGGAACACGAAGAATAAAAGGCAGAGGTGAGTCCACAGCCCCACCTTCTGAGGGAAGGTGTGCATTGTTGTGACTCAGTTGGACAGGGTCAAAAAGCTCAGCCTTAGGAAGACCGTGGGATTGAGGGAGGACCCCTAGACATTCCCCGGACACTGAACCTCTCTCCCCAGCCAACCTGCTGCAGATGCCTGAGATTACATCATCAGAAACTCATCTCAGTGTAAGAAATTCCCATGACCTCTGGGAGGGTGGTGCATTTGGCTGTTACCTGTCACTAAAGCTGTAAAGTTAGTTTGCCAAATCCTTCTTAGACAGCTGCGACCAGAGGGCGCCCTGCCTGTGGGAGGGGAAGAGGGGGGGAAAGCATCCAGAGGGGTGGGGCCAACTCAGCAAGGGGGGAAGCGGGGGAGGGGGGAGGAAACACCATCAGGTGAGGACCAAGGTGGGAGCAGGACCGGTGTCTGGTCCTTTGTGCCTGAAGGATTAACCTTTACCCAGGTCCTGATAAGGGGAGCGCTAGATGCCGTCTACACTGCAGTCACCCATCTTGCCAAAGTCACGGGCTCTCTCTCCATCCTCTCTGACTGATGCCCACAGCTGGGGGACACTTGGGTGAGGCAGGAAGCCGGCTGTCCCAAATGTCCACCGCATCTGCACCCACCGGCTGAGCCCAATGCTTCCCTAGAGGCAGCTGGCTTAGTGCCCAAACCTGTTTATGCCAGTGGAACTTGCTGTTGTAATTATGCAATTTAATTAAGTATTATACAAACCAATTAAGTACCATAGCAAAAAAAAAAGAAGAAGAAGAAGAAAAAAGGTTGTTCCCAATGAAAACTAAGTTAAAGCTTTGGAAAGGCGTAACAAGAATGGCTGTTTTTCCAAAATGTGGGTGAGTTCGGTGTGGGTGAATAGCCATGAAAGTTTAGGGAAATATCCATCAAATCGAGGGAGACTTGTGCACTCAGATTATTTTGCAAGTATATTTAATTTCTCATTCCGCTGAAGAAAACCTGTAATTGGAAAGTGGGGACAATGCTGCGGGAGGGTGACCTCTACAAAAAAGACAATAGGATCTGTTCCGTCCAGGAGATGCGAGATTAAGGAAAAGGCCCTGGCTTTACATCCCAAGTTTGGTGAATGAATATCCAAGCATACATTCGTTAAAATGTTTCGATTAGTCAACCAACCAGCTCAGCTCAGAGCATGTTTTCGCTGGGCTTCAGCCCCTGGAAACTAGCTCCCTCCCCTCTGAATGAGAGGTATGCAGAGCAAGCTTACATTTGGGGCCACAGATGCTGAGCTGGCTGGGTTTCCCAGAGCTGGCAGAATTAGGAGTAGCCAGGGAAGAAGTTGGGGATGGCTTCAGCCCAGGCCAGTCCCTCGGCTGCCTCCCAGATGTTTCCCTGGGGGCCTACGCAAGAAGCTTCAGTCCAGCCTGTGCTCTCTGTGTTCTCCCCTGCTCCCACAGCTATCACAGTGGGACAGAGTGATTCCATAGCCATTTTTAGACAGTCTTCTGTCCCTACTGTTGATATCCCCCCCATCCTTCAAGCCTCTGGTTACTATCTGTTGCCTCCGGGAAGCCTTCCCCGATTACCCCCCTAAACTTACTGAGTGCACCATCGTCTTGCATTTAGTCTTGACTGCCTTACTATCTTTCAACAATCACCACCCTGCAGGATTGCAAAAATGCCACCGCGAACAGTACTATCATGGTCACGGAGATTCAGGAGTATTTGCCTTGAAGATGACTTATCAGCTGATGTGAGACAATCAATGAACCCCTGGGGGACTACAGGACCCCTCCTAGAGCCCTGGGTCTATAGCACTGAGGGGCAAATTGCAGGAGTTCAGCTCAGCTCGGTACTTTCCAGCAAATTTAAATCAGAGACTCTCTGTAATCAGGGCCCTGGGTAGGGAGGAGAGGGGAGGGCCAGGAGGGTCCAGAGATGAATGATTCACAGTTGTGCTTGTCCCCAAGAGCCAATGAGCTGGTGGGGAGACGGCCACCTGCCTGAGGAGCTTGGACAGTCTTATATCCTAGACTCGTCTGTTGTGAGAATTGTATGCCATTTCCTTTGTCATTTGTACGTTTTCTCTCTCTCTCTCACTCTCCCTCCCCCCCCCCCCCACACTCACACAGTGCTGAGGGAAATGGAGCTTCTGGGCAGACTTCTTGTAGGAGGTGGGGTCTGCAAAGATCTGAGTGGGGAGCCTTGAGGATCAGTAGGGCCAGACAGGAGTGCTTATGTTTCACATGGATACATGTGGTGCTTCTGCTGGACGCTGATAATGCCTGGTGGCCTCTCTCAGGATCATTTCTGATGCCTCCTCCGAAGAGGGGAAGCTGGATGGTGAAGGCAGACCTCTCTTTCCTAAGTGATGCCAAGCAAGTTCCAGAGAAGAGCCCTGACTAGGTTTTTCCAAGCCCCAAAGGCTGGGTGACACAGCTGGGTGACTTGGGACAGCCGCTTTATGCCTGCTGTCCCTAGATCACTAGTGGTATCCCCCTTCACTCTCCAAAGGGTCCCTGTTGGGACAATAAAACGTATGGGTTCCCTACCCATGCTCCATGGTGGGGGTGTCCAGGGAGGTAAGGGGCAGGAGCTAGAGGGGACAGTTTTAGAGTCAGCCTTCTAGGGGCGCCCCTCCTGCTGTAAGGGCCTCTGGTCCTCTTTCCACACGCCCAGCACACCATCCACGTGTGCATTCTTGGTTATTGTGTGTCACTTACGTACTGGTTGTCCGTGTTATTCAGAGTCAATGGTGGAGTTCAAAAACTAAAAGTGAAATAAATCCCTTTCCCAGGGGATATAACTTTCCCACCTGAGAGGAGGCTGGAAATGCCTTTTCTCTGAGAGAAAGAAACGCTGGCACTAAGTATTCCATCACAATGGATACCAGGTGGAGATGGAACTTTCTGGAAAGCAGATTTAGCTAGAAGGAGGAGAGAGAGCAACAGGATTCAGGGAACCAGGTCAGGGCCGGGGGCAAGACCCACAGAAGCAGGAGAAGCTGTCCAGGGGAAGCCTGTGATCACTGAAGACAGAACAGGCCCACCTCCCCATGCCGCTGTCTGGAGCCCTGAACGCCGCCATCACCTGTCTGATATCACTCCCCGCTCGGGCTGACCAGGCCTGCTCCCACTGCGCCCTCTGATTCCCGCTCCCCTCACTTGCCCTCTGCCCGCCTCAAAATCCCAGTCCACTTGGCCGTAGAACCAGGCAGCGGGGCTGGAGTCCCATCACCCAGCCACGCAAGTTCCACAGCATGTGTCCCCCTGAACGCCATCAGCCAGTGAGATCAGGCGCGGAGAACCCTCTTGAGCCGCCCCTACCTCATCTCGCCCCTGCAGGGGAGGAGGTTCTGCCGCCCCGCGTCCCGCAGACGAAGACTTAACATGCTTGCTTTCTTTTCCTTGTGGTAGAGACAGCTTTTCCTTTTGCCGAATGTGAGCTGTTATTTGCGATGAGAAAACTGCATATTCTTTTCCTATGTTGTGACTGAGAACTAACCTGTCCTGCTTCACCAGCCAGGGAGCAGTGGGAAGGCCCCCCTCAGTGGACACCCTCCCCCTTCCTACCCTAGCCCTCGGGCAGGGGGCTGCTGGGGTCCAGGGGGCGGATGTGGGCAGCCACTGCCCTCTCTCTCAGCTGCTCCAGGCCATTCCCTGCTGGCAGATTCTTACTCAGATTTGCCCAGCCCCAGGAACACTTCCCTGAGGCCAGAAAAAATAAAATATGCGTGACTGAACAGCCAGGCCTGGGCCGGGCAGCCTGACCAGGGAGATTGGGCCTTTGATCCTTAGACAGGCTCTCCTCCCCTCCCTTGCTTCCCCAGGCCAGGCCCCACTGTTGGCTTTGCTCCGGGCTTAGCCCTCCCTCCTTCTCAGGGTTATTTTAAGATTCTAGGCCAAGGTCACAGAAATTTGGACTTCGAAGGGGCCATCACCCCCAAAGCAATGACTAAAGGAGGATTCAGTTGCCTTAGAAGATGCTGTTGCCAGCAACACGCAAGCACTCCTTTCTCAGAATCAGACCAGACCCAACTGCTTGGTGCCCTGCTGTGCTAGGTAAGATGAGCTGGACCTCAGTTCCTGCTCTAAAAACACTTCCGGGGCCACCCCCGCATCCGGGCCCTGGGCTGAGGGCCTTCATTCCGCTTCAGCCTCCCCGCTGCCCCTGCAGGCTGCTTTGAGGTGACTCCCCATACTTGCCCCCTCATTTCAGGGCACACTGGCCTCTTGGCCCTTCCCAGGTGGAGCAGGGGCTCAGCTGCCAGCATCCTGCTAGATGGGGGCTCAGGGCTGAGCGGGCCAGCTTGTGCCAGGTGCGCTGGGGGAGGCCCCTTGGAGATACGCTGTCAAGACTGTGGACGGTGGCCCCATGACCGAACACAGCGTCTCCCCCGTCGGAGTGTTACTTTTGCCTGGATTCCGCTCTTCACGCCCTGTTCAGCTAATACTTTGCTGGGGGGGGGGGGGGTCAGGGAGGCTTACAGTCAGATTCTTTCCTTTGGTGGGGAGAGCAAGAGGCATACAGATAATCACTGTTTAATCCAGTCAATGTTTATCAAGCACCTACTATATTGGTGTTAGGGGTGGAGGGGCAGGAAAAGGCTGGGAGGAGTCTGGCTTGCGGGTGAGAGGCCGAGTCTCTTTTTGATCCCCCTCTGGAAGGCAGAGAGGGTGAGGCGAGTGCAGGGTGTGTGCTCTGGAAGGGTAAATTAAGGCCGAGTCACTGCCCAGTAGCCAGAGATGTCCTGATTGCTGCGGTGCTCTATCCTGCTGGCTCCCCCACTTGGCTCTCCATTTTCACCGCACACGGGACACAGTGGTACCTCACATTGGGAGGGCCGTGCTAGTCTCCTGCTCCGGCTCCCAGTCCCCCTCATGGGGCCCAGATGCCCAGTGGTGGCTCAGTGATGGCCTGTGTGCTGATTGGCCCTGAGCACTATGTTTTGGCGTGGTTGATCTTTTAAAAAAAAAAAACATTAATAGACTTGACTTTTTAAAGCAGTTTGCGGTTTATAGAAAGATTGAGCTGAAAACACAGAGACTTCCCATCTACCCCTTTTCCTCTCCCTTCCCCCACCCCAGCGTCCACTATTGCTAACATCTTGCACGAGCGTGTATTTTTGTTGCAGCTGATGAGCTGGTACTCATACGTCATTGTGAACTAAAGTCCATAGTTTACATTAGAGTTAGAGTTCACTCTGTGTTGTACAGTTTTATGGATGTTGCACGTATAGAGACACGTATCTGCCATCGCAGGATCGTAGCTTCACGGCCCTAAACCTCCTCTGGGATTCACCTGTTCATCTGTCTTCTCTTCCCCCGGTAACCGCCCATCGTTTTACTGTCTCTGAGTTTTGCCGTTTCCAGAATGCCATACGGCTGGCATCGTCTGGTATGTAGCCTTGTCAGATTGTCTCCCTCTTCACGGAACTGTCCTTCCAGTGAAAAGCTGATCTCACTCACCTCACCTGAGACTACGCAAATGCCAGTCCCCGTGCCACGTTTTCCCTCCGTTTTCTCATTTAATTCTTCCTTAACCCCTGTGAGGGAGGAAATAGGCGCCATGATCCTGCCCATTCTGCTGGGGAAAATCTGAGGCAGAGAGAGGTTAAGTCATTTGCCCAAAGTGACACAGCAGGGTCGGTCTGGCTCCAAACCACAGCACATCGTGGCCTCCTGAGAGCCGCAGGCCCTGCGGCAGAGACTGTGACCTTGCCGTCCCCAAGGGCACCTCTCATGGCCTCTGCCCCTCCCTGTGAGGCTCGCCACTCAAGGCGAGGAGGCGGAGTTGATCACTTTAGTGTCATTGACGGGGGCGGGGAGGGGAATCTGCCTGTGCTGGCCTCTATCCGGAGTCAGAGAGCCCTCATCCCAGCCACGCATGCTTGCTGAGGGGCTGTGGTGGGGGCTAAGCCGGACACAGCCTGAGCCTACCTTCCCACCATTTCGGGTGGGTGTATGCGGGCTCCAGGCTGGTGCCCTGGGGACCTGGGTTCTGGTTCTTGTCTTATCTCTGACATGATTTAAGATGAGTTATTTGCCCTCTCTGGGCTTGGGTTCCCTGGCTGTAAATACAGGGATTTATAGGGCTCCTCCAAGCACAAGACATCATTTACAAAAAGCCAATAGAGAACTTCAGAAGAACAATAACCAATGTATGTCACATGCTGATTGTAAGGGCATTGGCAGCCCAGAAGACAAGGATTAGTGCAGACTAAAAAAAAAAAAAAAAAAAAAATTCTTGAATTTGCATCAGCTCTCAAGGCAGCGTCTCTGCAGCCCTTCTGACGAAAGGACGGGTCTTTATCAACGAGCAGAAAGGCCGTGAGAGGTCAAGGCCATGTCTGCAGTAGGCTCTGACCTGGACCCAGCCAAGGTTTGCCCCCCTGGGGTGTCCAGGGCCAACATGGCCTGACATCCACAGGCATCGGTTCACTCTGGGCATAAACTCCCACTGTCCCTAAACCATGCCGTCCTCTGGTCGGTCCCTTCTGGATGGTGTCATGCAGGCTAAACATATACGACACTCGCAGGCAATGCAGGAACCGTTGGGAAAGGCCTCTGGGTCCAAGGACTTGGTTTGAACACTGCTAGAACTTGCTAGATGAATGCTCTGAGAAAGTTACTCAGCTGTGTCCCCATCTTCCTGACTTTCAACCATCCTGCAAAGAGTTTGCATGCAAGAAACGTACCTTTTCATGTCTACCTCCCCAACAGGTAGCCAAGACCCTGGGACACAGCAGGCGCCCAATACATGAATTAAGTCTCTCCTACCTGCCTGCCAAGCGAGTGGGAAAATACCCTTTTAATCAGGACCGCATCGCACCAATATTAGTTAATATTAACTAGTACCGGTGCTAATGTTACTATTACTATTAGGTTGTGGATCACACAGTTGTGATTCAGACCTGGTCTTATTGCTACTAAAAGTCGTGAGTGATCTGGAGGCAGGAGCATGGGCAGCCGTGGGCCTCCCACCGTCCGGTGTCTGTCAGAACTTGGGGCAGAGAGAAGAGGGGACTCGGAGAAAGGGAGGGATGTGGGACTGCGTGGTCTGGTCAAGGGCCAACCGTCTCTCTCCATGACAGCAGGCTGGAACCTGACCCCTCTGCTCCTTGAATGCTCCTTCCTTCCCGCCTCTGGGAGAACCAATAGCAGCTGCCCGCAGAGGCCTGGCCCTTGACAGACAGTGCCAGCCGGTCATGGAGCCAAGGGCCGGCCGGGGAGATGGAACCTGGATGCTACACTTTGGCCCATCTCCAGCCCTTCCTGGAGATTTGAGAAAACAAGTCATGAGTCCAGAATGTTCCTTGATGATCTAACGAGAGCGAGACAGCCAGGTTGTGGGTTTGAGAGCCTCCAGGCCAGGGTCCGGGAAGGCCTCCGAAATCACTGGGCACAGACTCGCACCTTTGCTACCCAGAGGTGCAATAGTGTCCAACGGCTGGTAGGATGGGTGGGGTTGGGGGTGGGGCGTAACGGTCAGCTTGGAGAGTTGCTAACTTCGCACGTTTCCTCGTATCGTAATGTCACTTTATTTTCAGTTGGAGGGAGCTTAGTGACCACTCCTTCCTTCTGCAGATGAGAAGGTGCAGGTTCAGAGAAAGGCAGAGGCTCATCCAGAGCTCCGTGGGCCTCCTCTTGTCTCACAAGCCTGCATTCGCCCCACCCCTTTTTAACCTGTAACAATACAACGCTGTTTTTTGAGGTTTTAAAAGCACCTTCCAAGAAAAAGCTCAGGACGCTGAAGAAAAAAAAAAAAATGATGCACGCTATTTATTCACTTCCGCTTGGAGAAGCTGTTAGTTCTAATGACCTTTCCAAATTAATAAAATCTGTAAATGCTCAATTGTTCATTGCACACACCGAGTCGCACCTCTAAATGACTGAAGGCATCTGCGTGCCTGCCTGGAATACGCAGCTCCAGGGCTCGGCAGCCCACAGACGTGCTTTCCACCCCGGGCAGGGGGGCTGTGGTCAGATTCCCTGGGAGGGGAAGCAGGGTGGCTGTCCCTTTGAGAGCCTTGAGGGAGGAATGGTCTGTGGTGTGCTCAGCCCTGAGCCACGGTCCATGGCAGGCGAAAAAGATGAGCGACAGTCCCTGTCCGGGGGTCCTGCCGGGGATGCACCGGGAGAAGCAAGACTTCCAGACGTGAGAGTAAGGTAGTACCCAACTAAGCAAATGCTTGACTGCAGGCTGCGGCACTCAGAGAAAGCACAATGGGGAGCATCTGGAGGGCTCCATGAAGGAGGCAGAGCTTGCTGTGAGCCCCCCAGAAAGAGTCGGAGCAGGTCAGGTGGACAGCATGGGAGGGGCTTTCTAGGCAGGGAGCTGAGACGCGGCAAAGGGTAACAGTGACAGTGTCATCAGAGCTGGATGGAGGAGGAAGCAGGCAGGGGACACGATGGGTGGGACCGGTTGGGAGGAAGGAGGCCACGTTCTGGAGGGTGATGGTGTTTGGACCTCACGAGGTGGACGCAAGATAATCCTGTTACGCGATGCTCAGCCGCCTCCATCTGACACGGTGCTGCGCCAACGCCACGCTTAACAAGCCGGGGGGTTCCCTGGCCCAGAGCCACACTGTCCAGTTGGTCCCTGAGTCCCGGTGGCAGTCTCTCCCTGTCTGAGCTTATGGATGACACAGGCCACTCTTGACTTCCAAGGGGAAGATGGACGGAAGTCTTGTAGACCGTGTATGTTGTACTACTATTTCAGGGGAATTTCTAAAAATCGCGATAAAATAATACACTACCAAATTTACCTTGTTAACCATTTTTAAGTGTACAGTTTAGGGGCATTAAGTATATCGGTGTTGCCGTGCGGCCATCACCAGCATCCGTCTCCAGAACGGTTTCATCTTCCCAAACTGAGACTCTGTCCCCACTAAACACTGACTCCCCATCGCCACCTCCCCACAGCCCTTAGTGATCTCGATTCTCCTCCTGTCTCTGTGATATCAGTACAAGTGGAATCCTACAGTATTTGTCTTTTTTTTTTTTTACGTATATTTCTTTCTTCTGAGGGGGCGGAGGGGCAGAGAGAGAGAGTCCCAAGCAGGCTCCACACCACCAGTGCAGAGCCCTAGGCGGGTCCCGAACTCACAAGCCTGGAGATCGTGATCTGAGCCAAAGTCGGAAGCTTAACCGACTGAGCCCCCCGGGCGCCCCCAGTATTTGTCGTTTTGGCTTCAAGGTTCATCCATGTTGTAGCACCTGCCAGAATTGCCCTCCTTTTTAGGGCTGAATAATGTTCCGCTGTGTGCACAGACCGCGTTTTGCTTATCCGTTCATCTGTCCACTGACTCTTGGGTTGTTTTCATCTCTTGCCCGTTGTGAATCACGCTACTACACCCGTGGGTGTGCAAATATCTGTTTAAGTCCCTCGCAGGAGGATTTTGAGCTTTTTTTTTTTTTTTTTTTTTTAAAGTGGCTTTCAAACAGTTGGGGCTGATCCGCAGGCCCTCGCTGCTATGGCTGCCTTCTCCTGCCGTGCTAAGGCTCTTGTGCCTTGAGCAGAGCTCTTTGTCACACTGTGCCAGGGACCCAGGCTCAAGGCTGGACTCTGGCACGCACGGCCGTCCCCACACCACGCTAAGCCGCTTCAGTGTGCCTGTTAGCCAGCTTCAAGCCTCTTGGCCTTCACTTCTTACCCCGAAACACATCAGCCGTGCTGAGGTTGCAAGGGCTTTGTGCTCTCGCTTGGTAAGTTCTCTGTCCCGCCTTCTGAAATGTATTTAGCCACGATCGTAAAAGCCAAGGGACATCACTCATGCACGGTTCTCCCTTCTTGTCCTATGTCGTCCTCTCACCTTCTCCCTCCAAAAACTCGCGTGTGCTGCTGATGCACTAAAGGGCATCCTGTCTTGAAGCATCACTATCTCTGGGCATTAATTGCCTCTACAGATCCCAAACTCACTTAAAGCACATTAAAGCGGTGACACACTCAGGCAGAAAGGCAGGAGAATTCACAGTTCAGGTTGGCATTGTCATTAACTCAAGTCTTTGGTGTCAACTCCCTCCCGCACCGAACGTCCCGCCTGGCCTTACGGTCAACCTCCGCAATGCATTTTCTGGCCTTTGTTGGTTTGTGTCAGCTCTTGAACATTATTTAAATGTAGTTTGGGGCCCATGCATGCAATTACCATTGTGTTATTATTCAGAGCCAGATTGTTAAGATTCAGGCAGCTGTACAAGGAGATGCCCTGTGCTGTGAGGTCCAATTTAGGAGGGCCTTCCGAGCCGGCGCACGGGGTTGCTAGGCAACCCCATGCTACAGAAGAGGAGGCCTCACTCTGGAGTGGGAAGAAGCCCGGCGCCTTCAGGGAATTGGAGGCAGTGGTCAATCTGAGACTGGCATGGCGCCGTGGAGGGGGAGGGAGGCGTGTGGGGAGCCAGGGGCGCGCACCCAGCTAGCACGCGGTGCTCCTGGGAGGGGAGCGTGCTGTTGGGAGTAAGAAGGAGAGAAGGTGCAGCAGCCCGAGGTCGGCCAGGAAACCGCCAAAGGCTACCAGAGCAGATGCTAATATGCTTCTCCATCCCTTTCTTCTCTTTGCAGGAAATGAGCAGGTTTGCAGAGAAACTGCTGGCCTGAAATTTAAGACGAAGGCATCATTGCCTGTGAGTATGAATTTTGCTTTCTTAGGTCTGTGGTTTGACAGTGTTCCTGGGAGTAGGCGGGTTTCCCTGTTTGGGGAAGGGGTCATGACCTTGATGGAGTCGGCTTTTGGTTCTTCTGGAAGGTGTGTCCGGCTGGGCGGGGCTGGACTCAGGAATGCAAGGCTGCCAGCGGAAGGTGGATGGTTGGAACCCAGGCTCTGCCCTCCCACTGGCTCAGGAAAGAGTGACTCCCTTGCGGTTGATTAGTATTTGGGGAGAGAGCGGGACTCCGGGAGGGTAAGGAAGGCGTGCATTTTTTTCGCCCTGGAGCCACAAACAGTTTGTACAATTCTGAATTTGTTGCCAGGTTGACCCTATTTAGAACTGTACGTTCTCGTATAGGCCGTTGAACAGTGTGTTGAACTAAGAGCAATCATACAGCCCAATGTTTTACTCAAGCTGAGAATATTATTAATCGCCAGGTGCCTGGCAAGAAATAGCCAGAGAGATAGAAAGAGAAGCAGTGGCCTAGGCTCTGTTTTGGAGGTGCCTTCAGTCCAGGGTGGGAGGAGAGGAAACCGGGCATGTGAGGGTATTAAAGACCTTTACGGTCAAGCACACAGTCCAGTGTGGCACATACACCACGGCCAGAAGTGCTGGTGACAGGAATGGTTAGGGCACACTTCCTGGGGACAGAGGGACTTGAACTGGGCTGATGGAGGAGGGAAGCCGGTCGGGGTGTGGGGGCAGGAACAGGTGCCAGGATGGGAACACCCAAAGGCCTATGGGGAGGATGTCATAGACATCCTGAAGGGGTCCTAGATAGTCAGAAGGGGGATGGGGGTGGGGAGAAAATGCCGGTGACATTGGGTAGGACCAAGTGGTAAAGGGCCAGAAGTGGCTTCGTGAACGGTCCATGTGCAAAAAAAAAAAATCAGGGTGGAGTAAGGTATCCTTCATTTATGTAAATAAAATCGAGTTTCTGCCAGTTTGTCTGTGACCCATATGAAAGTGGCCACATGGAGTTTTCACCGAACTTGAAGTTGTATCTGAGATCAATACAGACCCTGGATCAATGATAGGAAATTCACATTGGGGATCCTCCCTAGATGTCAGAGAGAGAGAGAGAGGATAGAGAGAGGGGGCCCTCTCCAGACAGCTGCAGCTGACCACCACCTGAGACCCGTGTGATCCATGAGGAGGTGCCCTGAGCTCCAGGTGGACAGTCACCAGGACAGGGCTCCCAATGTCCACTTGATTTTCTCTGGAGCTGCTTCTCACATAGGGAGCTCTAGGTACGATGCCCAAGATGAGAGGAAGCTCAGATTTACTTATTTGGCAGATTTACTTATTTACTTATTTGGCTCAGATTTTACTTATTTGATTACTTGTTCCAAGCAAGCAGGGGAAGCTAGCATGTTCTCAGTCTCACGAATAAGAACCAACACGTATATAATTTTCCCAGTTTGCGGCACACTTGACAATATAGCCTCAGATGAGCTTCGCAGAGGCTCTGTAGATAGTGCCATTTTGCAGATAAGGAAACTGAGGCTGGGAATAAATATTTTGCTTGAGTTCTTTAGCCAAGAAGTGATCGAGCTGACGATTATGCTGACTTTCTGGGGCACATAACTGCGGATCTGATTGGGGGATAGGCTCCTGAGTCGGCCCCTGCCTCCTGCTCAGCCATCCTGGAGAAGAGTATTTGTGTGGTCCCGCAGGATTCTGGTGGTGGGAACTCTCTGCTCTGGCTGGTCAGCATTTTGCTGTGCTGGCTTTCATGGGCTGTGCAGTGTCGACTGGTGATCTTTCGGCCGGGCAGGAAGGCAGCCTGCCTCAAAGAGGCAGGCTCCTGTGTGTTTCTACCACCAGGGACAACCCACTGGAAAGATACTAGAGGGTTCCATTTTGAGCTGCGGTTTGGCTGATTTAGGCTGGGTTGCCTAGAAGCAGAGCTTGAGGCAGGGATTCAGGTGCATGCGATGTACCAAGGGAGAGCTTTTAGGGACTACTTGTCGGTGGGGGGGGGCGGGATGTGCCAGGGCTAGTCTTTCCTTGGCTTGACCCATGTGGATTTCCGCGGTGTCTGGCCTGGCAGCAAGGGGCAGGCCTCAAGTAACCCCTCATTCACCACTGGCCACTCCTGGGAAACGGTGCTGCTGGTGTGACCTCCAAGGCATGCCCTTGACCAAGAGCCAGGGTCGGGAGAACACCACAGTTGAAAGCAGCTGGGAAGTGGGCGTCCCAGCGAGAAAAGGGAGTCCGAGGGGGGCCATTGGTTGCACCTAACTCTCGTGTCTGTGAGCATCACTACCGTGAAGACAGCCAAATGTGGCTTTTACCTGATTCGGCCGCAATTTCCACTGTCGTAAATTTGCATTTTAAGAGTGTCGGTATTAAAATAGCAATCGTAAGTATCAAAGCCTGTGTTCAATGAAACATGGATGCGCTTTTCGAAACTGTCCTTTTACTCTTAATAGGTCATACGGTCCCATGACTGAATTCAAAAATACCAAAAGGTGTCCTGTGACAAGTCTCCTCCCCGCTTCTGTCCCCAAGCTGCCTGGATCCTCTCCTGGCGACAAAACCAACATTACCAGGGTTTTTGTGTTACTTGCCAAGGACAGTCTAGGCACCGCAGCAATGGTGTGGCTTAGATTTCAAAGTTTTGGTGGGCCTGGTGCAGTCCAGTAAGAGACCACTCAAGAGCCAGCAGCTGGGGCTCTTCCTTCTGAAGGAATTGAGCTAAAATGTGCCTCGTATTTGGAGAGAGAGAGTAATCCACCAAGTCAGCCCCCCAGGGGAACGTTCAAAACGCATGTAAACTTTCCAAACGTTTCCAAAGTTTTTACAGTTACTATAGAAACAATTGATGTCTGAGTTACAAATTATTATTACTTCCTCCTTAAGGCAAATCACCTCTAAAGAATTTGAGATGCTGTGTTACAGCCCTCGAAATGCGCAAATATTTAGAATAATTAAAAATTGCACCAAATTCACTAGTTCAAATTATTCCCGACTCATTGCACTGATTGCCTACCATCGTTTGCATATCGTTTGCTGACTTCCTGAAACGTGTATTGTCGCCATAATGGGTTTAGATGCATCGTAGCATCAGCACCTTGTGAATTTTCACTGTGGTTTCCTTTCATAAAGTGACTGCTGCGGTTTGGAGGTACTTTCTCAACATAGCGATGGAGTAGGACCGAGGCCGGTGAGCTCCCTGTCATGGAAGGTGTGGGAAGAGTCGCTGGGCCATCTGTCTACAAAGTTGCACAGGAAATCTTCCCTACGTGATGGGCAGGTTTAGGCTACTCACGTCCTGTCATTGCTAAGTGCATGGTCTCTGGAACTTCGTTATCATTATTGCCTTGAAATCCAGGCCATCCTACTCACACTACCTGCTCATCTTCCAAATTTTGGTTTCACAGGTGCTGTCTCATGCCTATAAATGGCCAAGCAGAACTGACTCTGTAATCTCAGAGGTCTGGCGTGTGTGTGTGTGTGTGTGTGTGTGCGCGCGCGCGCACGTGTTTCTTGCCAACGGGCTCACTCCCTTGAGTTCTCCGTCATGTTCACGCTCTCGGAGGTTGCCCGAAAATCCTCTAACTTGTGCATGACCAGTTTGAGCCCCGAGACAGATTTTGGTGGCATCCCCACGAGGCAACGGAAAAAAAAAAAAAATCTCATTTCCGTCCGAGAAATAGAATCATTATCTTGATTGAAATAATCTCTTTCCCCAACCTGCAGCCAGATAAAGCATCAAATTGGTGGAGTTTCCTTATCACTGCACAGAATTTGCAGGACGCAGAATAATGGCCTGTCAGCTGCCGCTGGTGGGGTGGGTTCCGCGAGGCAGAGCCCCCCCGCTCTTGGCCTGATTTGGATCATACGGTGTCTGGTGGAGTGTAATATCATTCCATTAACGACAAATTTTTATTATATTAGGGTGAGAAGCAGTGTAGAGTCTGGGACACCATGAGGAAGAAGTGCATTAGTGCTATTCCTATGGTGATTGTCGTTCATCAGACAACATCTAACCTCTGTGGGCACTTGGAAACGGGACTAAAAGCTGTAGATGTTTGTATACTTTTAGGACGTGAGTGTTCTGGAACCTTGTGCCCGCGAGGCCCGATCTTCCCAGGACTGCAGTCAGGGTATGGGCTTGAGAAGGAGGGCCGTTTTGGGTGCAGAGCCAGAGGTCAGTAAACCAGCGTCTTTGGGGAAGGAAACAGAAAAGGCGGCGGGTAGAGAGGCGGTGGGAGGTGGGGGGAGGTTCAGGGCGGCAGTCTGCTCGGTGTTCAGAGTTCCATGGGGGCGTCAGGAGAAGGAGGTGAGACGATGTTTGTACCAAGTCCGGGATAGTGGCTGTACCCTCAATCCTGCGGGTCCCCCATCCACCGTGGGGGGAGGCGCTGCTGTGTCCCCAGCGTGTGTGAGTGCTTACTCTGTGGTGGGCGTGTTCTAATCGTTTTACAGGCATCAATTCACTTAATCCTCACAATAATCAAATGCATTAAAAATTTGCATTATCTGTTTTTTGTTTGTTTTTATTTTTGTTTTTGTTTTTGCAAGTGAGAAGGAAAAGAGAGGTTAAGTAACTTGCCCCAGGTTACACGGCCAGTAAAGGGGGTGGAGCTGGGATTTGAAATCCAGCAGTCTAGTGGGAGCTCTTGCGAACTTAAACTAAACTATATCGGGACTAGATAATGCCGTTCAAACGCCTGGGGCTTTCCCCACACCTTGAACTGTAATCCCATGATAGAAACATCTTTGTAATGTTCTTTTTTTTTTTAACATTTACTTGTTTTTGAAAGACAGACAGATCACAGCGGGAGAGGGGCAGAGAGAGAGAGAGGGGGACAGAGAATCCGAAGCAGGCTCCAGGCTCTGAGCTGGCAGCACAGAGCCCGATGCGGGGCTCGAACCCGCAAACCGTGAGATCATGACCTGAGCCGAAGTCGGATGCCTAACCGACTGAGCCACCCAGGCGCCCCATCTTTGTAATGTTCTAAAAGGCACAGTGGTGGTTCCTGCGGTGGAGGTAGGAGGTTGAATGATTTCCTAGCCCAGGTTCTTGATCTTGGGCTCCTGGTAGCTCTGATTTTCTCTTCACATGGGATCCCTCACAGCTGTGCCCCTCTGAATGCAGGCCGCAGAGGACCCCCATTTACCCGCCTCCGTCTAGCCTTTCCGCCATCTTCCTACAGAACCCTCCTCCAGTGAAGGGCTGTGCTGTCCACCAAGACTTCCCCAGAGAAGGAACCCGGCCCCCCCACACCTGCTTCCCAGCCCTCTCTCTCCCGGGCACAACCTAAGTGACATAAAAGCCCCTATCTTCCGAATCTTGTTTTCAATAGGAGTGCTGGCCTGTCAGCAAGCATGCCTGATTACCATGGTAATCACCACCCGAATGGAGTGATTTTATAATACGTTTCCATCAGAAATATGAACAGGTGCACAGGAGAAATCAACATTTACCAACAAGATAGGTCTTGGGAGATTAATCGTGAATTTAGGATTGCTCAAGGAAACAAAAGAAAGAAGAAATACCTTCACTTGCGGTCAAGGTCCTTCCAGCCTTACCTCTGACCATTTTTTGCCCTGCCTCCCTCCCACCTGCCCTGCTCACATTCCTCCTTGCCTTCCCTCTACTCTCTCCTTTCCAGTGCTTAGCCATCTGTCAAATACCACCTCCTCCAGGAAGCCCTCCTTGCTCCACTTAGCCTCCAGGAAGTTCTGCCAAGGCTACTAGACACAGAAGCTGCTTAGCCAACCTCTATCAGCTGGGAGCACTTGTCCCACCCACAGTCCTCAAGGCCAGTGAACACCACCCCCCCACCCCACCCCAGCGAGCTAAGAACCTCACTGTCTTCCTAGGGGCCTGATTAAAAATGTCATCATGACACTTCTGGGTAACTCTAGAGCTCAGAGTACCAAAAGCCAAATTTGTTTGTTCCTGCTGAAGAAATAGAATTCGTTTGCATTGTGGTATTCCTTCCAGAAATGAAGGCAGCAGCGGGGATCCAAGAAAACATACACAGCAGTTTTGATTTCTAAGCCTTAGGGTCCCTGAGTCATCACCCCTTCACCCCCTTCCGAACCAGTTCTGGCTCTGGATATGGGAAACTGGGCTCCTGGGACCAAGAGGGGCCTCCCCCCTCCGCTCCAGGCCACCCTGGGCTCCTTGGCGGTGGGGGGCGTTCCAGCGCAGGGAGGGGGTGCGTGGAAGAGGCAGCCTGGCCGCGACACAAAGGGCTGCAAGGGTCTCAGGCACAGACAGGCATGTCTGGGTGTCTCCGTCCCTGTGTGCGCGGGAGTCCGAGGGGCTTGACGGAGGCTTCCGCAGGAAAGGCCTTCTTCTTCACTTTCAAGTAGGACAATACATCAGAGAAGCTGCCAGACCCGCTCTGAGGACGCAAGAGGCATTAGCTAATATTTTGATTTTAGAAGGATGAATAATAAAGAGCCCCTCGCGTGTCTCTCGGAACTAATTCTGAATAACGTGTTCTGCCACGTGTTCCTCTGGTTGAATCAGATTCCTGAAGAGTCGATAACAAAAGGTTTAAACCAGGGGAAAAAAGGCATCTCTCCACCAACTTTTCTCTCTTTTAATTCTCTTCTTGTAATGCTTCTCAGTTAACAGTAACTTACGAAAAGATGAAATGAAGTCGTAACAGGCAGCGATGAGCCCCGGGAGGAGGCCTGAAGTGGCAGGCACTCGCTTTTGTTCTGCTGTGTGAATGGCTTCGAGGTGGGTCCCCTCACTAAGCTTGGTAATAGGGGGCCTCCCAGGCAGACAAATACCAAACACACGGATGGGAGAGGGCACCGCCCCCTCCCCACCCCCACCCAGGTGTCTCCCTGCAGCGGGGCCCAGCAGGGAGCAGGGAGCGCCCTCAATGCTGGCGATTTGGAGACAGTTGAGTCCCCAGGCCAGTGCAGGGTAGCGAATCCACAGGACCCGGTGCAGGATCCCCAACACCGGGGCGCATTCACCCCCTAGGGCTGAAGGGGAAAGGAGAGGAAGGATGCTGAGGGCAGAGACAGCGAGGGTGCTCTGCAGGGGGCCACCCTACCTGGGCTGTGCCCTGAGGTGCCCCCGAAGACAGGGAGACAAGGCATTCAACACCTGACCTCCCTCCCTCCGTCCTCCTCCCAGGGCCCCACTGGCCTCCAACAGAAAAGAGAGCAGAGAGAAAGGAGCCCATTGCTGTGGTCTGTAGCGGTCAGTGGAGAGGGTAGAGAGTGGGCCAGGAGGGGCACATGGGGACAGGGGCACAGTGAGCCCTCTCTAAATGACAGATCAGGGGTAGAGAGGGAGGCCCAGCATCCTTGTGAGGACAGGCCTGCTCTGAAGGCCAATTTCAGGTCCTTCAAGAAAGCCCCCAGTGCAAAGAAACATGCCCCCTCCCCGGCCTATTCTCCAGGGATCACGATTCTTTTTACCAGAACAATACTGTCACAAAGAGTTCCCAAGGCCAAGGCAGGACAGGGGGCCGCCTGCCCAGAGAGGAGTTCTGCCAGGTGGCGGCCGCCCGAGGCTAGCCCTAGACCGTTTGCTCGTCCTGGGTCCACAGTCCTCCTGGAGGGCACCCGTGGCTCTCGGCACTGGAGGCGGCTCTCAGCTCTGCACCCTGCCAGGATTTCTGCTGATGAGAAATGAGACCAGTGAAGCCGCAGCTCACACTGATGGGCCATAGAGCTAAGCGCTCGCCAGCGTAATCTGTTTCAGTTGTCCACTAGCCCTCGAGGTGGGTATCTCCCTGCAGAGGAGGATCAGACACAGGGAGGAAAGTCACTTGCTCAAGGCCACATTTCCCAGATGGCTGGATTTCAGATCTGCCTCCTGGCCTGGCTGCCTGCCAGGGGTCCCCTGGCCAAGGAGAGTCTGCACCTGCAGAGAAGGGAATGTCGTTCAAAAGTTGGAACATTTTTTTTTAAAATTGTTTTATTTGGAAGTAATTTCAAATTACCGAAAACTGCCCCAAATAAAAATAATACAAAGACGGCTTTTAGATCCTTCTATTCTAGACACATCTGTTAAAATTTTACCCCACTTCCTTTATCATGTGTGCTCTATCATACATGCACACACACACACACACACACACACACACACGTACTTACACATTTTGTCTGAACCATTGGAGAACATTTTTACAGCCTTTCTTTGTCTTTTATGACATTGACATTTTTGAAGGACACAATGCCCCCTTCTTATTTTCAATAAAATGGTCCCCATTTGGGGTGTGTGCAATGTTTTGTTGTGGTGAGATCCAGATTATGCAGCCTTGGCCAGAATCCTTCCGAGGCAACCGTGGGCTCTTCTTACGCAGTCACATCCACGGGCGCTCCTGGCCCTCACTGGTGACGTTAATTTTATTTTATTTTATTTTTCAACGTTTATTTATTTTTGGGACAGAGAGAGACAGAGCATGAACGGGGGAGGGGCAGAGAGAGAGGGAGACACAGAATCGGAAACAGGCCCCAGGCTCCAAGCCATCAGCCCAGAGCCCGACGTGGGGCTCGAACTCACGGACCGCGAGATCGTGACCTGGCTGAAGTCGACGCTTGACCGACTGCGCCACCCAGGCGCCCCAAGGTGACGTTAATTTTAATCTCCAGGTCAAAGTATTACCTGTTTTCCCCCTACATGATCATTATCTTCGTTCTCCCTTGGAACTAGTAAGCAGTCGGTGGGGAGACGTTTTAGAGAAGCAAATACCCTGCTTCTCATCAGTTTCTCCCAGGGGGGGCCTCCATTGATGCCTCTTGCCTGATCCAATCCTTAACACGATGGTTGCAAAATGGTGGTTTTCCAAAAAAAAAAAAAAAAAAATGGTGGTTTTCCAGCTCCAGCACAACCTCCATAGTGTGTAGTGTAGAAAGCCCTTGGCATTCTACAGTAGCACGATGTATTTGGTCAGTATATATTTACCATCATAAGCAGTAAAACGTATCTATCTGTGTGGACCGACGAGTTCCTTTTTTTCCCAGTGGTTTATTGTTTCTCACTGCGCTCAATTCTTTTGGTGCATAAATTGCCCCAGACTTCACTAGTGGGAGCCTCTACAAACTGACTCCCATGATATTTGGATATGCCACCATCCCGATTCTGGAGCACTTTCTTACTTTCTGGGATAACAAGAGGTTCCAGGCTCCCCAGGTACCTATCCCCGAACAAGCCTTGCAACCAGTCATTTCTCCGAGGTGCCTGTTCCCTTTTAGTGGGAGTGGTATTAGAGACCAAAGTCTGGGCCCTGGGTGTGCCCACTGCCTCTGGGTATCTTTGCTCCTTAGCCCTTTCAGGGGACAGAAGTAGGAAATAGGAGAATGTTTATACACATATACATACACATATTTTCCACATGTTCCACACATACGTATACATGTATGGACGTATGCACAGAAACATGCATATACATTTACATATTCGTATGCTACTCATCCGTGTCCACACCAGTACCTCCAATCCCAATCCACCTCTTCAGGGCTGCTTCTTGCCTCTCCCCATTCCATACTTATGTATCCTTCGCCCACAGTGAAAACCCCAAAGCCATCAACACATTCAGTCATCTACTTAATCCTATATCGCATCCAAAGTAATGTCAGGATTGCTTCACCACTGCAATCAACAAACCTTCCCTTCCTTCTCCCTGCTTTGTTCATAAATAGTTTGGAGTAGTCCTTTCTTTCTTTCCTTGCCCTTCAGTGTGGTAAGAGTATTTATTTGAAATACAGTTAGGTTTATTTTTTTTTTCCAGTGTGTTTTCAGCTTTAGGCATTTTTTCCCCTTCCTATTCTTATTTATTTAAATTAAGAAAAAAATTTTCAATGTTTATTTACGTTTGAGAGACAGAGACAGAGTGTGAGCGGAGGAGGGGCAGAGAGAGAGGAAGACAGATTCCGAAGCAGGCTCCAGGTGCTGAGCTGTCAGCACAGAGCCCGAAGCAGGGCTCGAACTCACTAACTGCGAGATTATGACCTGAGCCAAAGTCGGACAGATGCTCAACCGACTGAGCCACCCAGGCGCCCCTTACTGGTTTAAATTTTTAACAATAGGTAGAACGTTAACATACTTGCAAAAGTCAGAACGACACAACCTATACTAAGAGATGTGTCACTCTCCTGTATTCCTTCAGCCCCATTCCCCGCCCTCTGCATTAACCAACTTAATTCTTTTGTGCTTACAGTTCTATGGCTTTTTGTAAAGATAAGCACATTTTTATATATGTTTTTTAATTTTCCCTTCTTTATTTACCCAGAAGACACCGTATCAGACCGTATCATTTACGCTTTTTTTATACTTTGCTTTACGTGTTCAATATTGTCTCCTGGAAGATACTCCATGCCAGTTCATTGAGGTCCTTCCACATTTTTTTTTATAGCTGGCACAGTACTCCGTGTGTGTGTGTGTGTGTGTGTGTGTGTGCGCGCACGCGTGCGCCATGGTTTATGCACCTGCTCTCCTCTGGATGGCTGTTTAGGTGGTTTCCTGTGGTTTACAATTCCAAATAATGTGTGTGTGTTTCAATGCTCGGGAGTGTATCCTCCAGGCAAATTTCTAGGAGTGAGATTACTGGGAAGAGTAAATATGCATGTAGTTTTGTTAAGTGTTTCCAGGTACCCCTCCATGCAGTTGTACTGTTTTGATTTCTGACCTGTTTCCTCCCAATCTTGCCAATAGAAGGTCGTGTCAATTTTGGACATTTTGCCGGTCTCATGAGTATGAGATGGCACCTTGGTGTAGGTAGTTTGAATTTGCAATTCTTTTATCATGAGTGAAGTTGAACATTCTTTCATAGGTTTAAGGATAATTTTTATATTCCTTCTGTGAATTATCCATTCTTTTGTTCTTTTTTCTATTGTCTACTTTTCTATTGGGTTTTGCTTCTTTGTTTCTTAATTTTTAAGAGTTTACACACACGCGCGCGTGCGCACACATGCCTAAGCCCCTGATGCGGGGCTCGAACTCATGAACTCAGGAGATTATGACTTGGGCCGAAATCAAGATGCTTAACCCACTGAGCCACCCAGGCACCCCTAAATTGTTTTTATTTTTATATAGTCAGATGCATCAGTCTTTTCTGTAATTGCCTCTGGATATTCAGTCATACTTAGAAAGCCCTTTTTACATCGAGGTTATAGAAGAATTCACCCATGGGCAAGCACAGTTTTTAGTGGCTACATAATATTTCATTGAGAAGAAAAATCATTATTTTTATGTCGATGCTAAGAGGAGAATCGGGGCCCTAGGCACATGCAGCAGAGAGCAGATAAGTGCAGAGGGGAGCACGTTGGAGGGTTGGAGGTGTGAAAGCCCTGTGCCCCGTTGGTTTCAGGATGGGGACAGAGGAAAAGTGGTCTCTGCCCTGGAGTGAGAGAGGCTCAGGCAAGGAATCAAATCTGAACCCCCCCCCCCAAAGGCTAAGGGAACTCCAAAGAAGAAACAGGTCCTTTGGGAGGGAAGACACAGCGAGTGTGGGGCAAGTGCAGCTTGTAGGGCAAAATTTAAGGAGGCCTCATGCTCAGGGCTGGGCCAGTGGAGCCCTGGCACTTGGGAATGAGGACCTCCTTAAATTTTGCTCCTTGGGCACCTCACTGGCCTCCCCCAGGTCTTGGCCCTTCTTTGGGGAGAAGCAGGACCTGAAGGGACTTCAGGAACCAGAATGAATGGGGTAGGAGCTGCCCCAAGTGAGCTAACAGGGAGTGGCGAGGTGTGGGATTTCATCCTGGAGTGGGTAGGAAACCACTTCAGGACTTTAAGAAATTGAAGAAACTCTGTCAGATTGGGGGAAAATGGGGATGATAACCATCTCTTCCCAGAGTCGATGTCAAGACTGAATAAGATAATAAACATAAATATTTTCCTTGGGCAGAGGGCCTGGCATGGAGTGGAAGTTCAGCGAACAATAGTTTCCTGTACTGCAGGGTGGGGGTGGGGTCCTGCTGATTCTCCCCATCAGGTCTCAAGTCCAGTGCCCTCGACACAGTGGGACTGTTCAAATCACAAGGTAGGCGTAGAAATTCTAACAAAACTTGAAGCAAACTATCTGTCCGCTCACCTGGTTTTAGAGGAAGATGCCATTTTTCAAGGACTAAGACAGGGGCAGCTCCAAGGCGCCCATTTTACAGAAATGGAAACTGAGGCCCAGGGAAGGTGTCGCAGAGTGTTAATGGCTTACAGTGAGTTACTGTTTGTGCTCGCGGGCGTCCTCCCAAGAGAGATGTGGGCTCTCGCTCCCACCCAGCGCTCTGTCCGCACTCCCAGAAAACCATGTGCCTGTGGGCCTCTGATAGAACCTTTCCAACGGCCTCCTGAGCCAAGTGCTCCCTCCTGAACCGTGCTGACCCGGAAGGGAAAAAGCCCAAAACCAGGAGGAGGCAGCAGACAGGAGGCAGGGAGAGCAGCAAGCCCCACTGCCCTCTGGATCCAGCCCCAGGCCAGGCGCTTGGGGGACGGGCCGCCAAACCTGTCCCTTCCCTCCTCTTCCAGGATCAGCTGCGGGCCCAGCGAGGCCATTCCTGAGGCCCAGTGTGGCAGGCCAATCAAGTGTGTGGGAAAAATAATAAGTCTGTGGCCCTGTGGCTGGAACTCGTCCTTCAGAGCTCGCTTATCTGCCTCCCCGCTCTGGGGTCCTGATGATTGAGGCCAGGAGGTTGGCTGAATCTCCCAGACCACACTTAGGAGGGAGGGCACGCCAAGGCCGGCTCTCTGCTCCCTTCTCTCACCAGCAGGGCCCCCCCTCCAGCCTCCTCTGCGCTGAAGTTCTGGCGGAGAGATCCGAAAGGTCCCCCGAGCAGAGTCCCAGAGAGCTACCAGCCCTTCCCCCTCCCCCAAGGCCTGCCCTGCCAGGCTCCAGATGACTTAGGTCATGACATTTAAATGCTGGGAAGCCCCCATCTCACACCCATCCTCCCCCCAGGGGCCTCCTGAAAATCCATCTTTTTTTTTTTTTTTTAATTTATTTGTAATTTTTTTTTTTAACGTTTACTTACTGTGGAGAGAGAGGGAGAGAGAGTGAGAGCGTGAAGAAGGGAGGGGCAGAGAGAGACTCAGAATCCGAATCAGGCTCCAGGCTCCGAGCTGTCGGCACAGGGCCACACGCGGGGCTCGAACTCACGAGCCGTGAGATCATGACCTGAGCCGAAGTCGGAAGCTTAACCGACGGAGCCACCCAGGTGCCCCTGAAAAATCCATCTTTAGTTTTTAATTTTTTTAAGTTTATTTATTTATTATTTTGAGAGAGAGAGAGAGAGAGAGAGAGAGAGAGAGAGAGAGAGAGAGAGCACGCAGGAAAGGCAGAGGGAGGGAGAGAGAATCACAAGCAGGCTCCGCACTGCCAGTTCAGAGCCCAACATGGGGCTTGAACCGTGAGATCATGACTTGAGCTGAAACCAAGAGTCCAATGCTTAACAGACTGAGCTACCCAGGTGCCCTGAAAATCTATCTTTAAAGCTTCTTCAGCCTCTGTCCATCACTCCAAGCCCATGTGGCCTTTATGGCCCAACTCAGAGCCGCCTCTTCCCAGATTCCTTTCTCAAACATCAGAATGAACTCTCTACCCGCCCCCTTCACCCCCCACCCCCCACCCCGCGCCTGTGGCCCGCACAGGTGGGGCTTCAGCTGCTTGGGCAGGCCTTGCCTTGTTGGTCTTCAAAGGTAGCTGTGAACGGGACTGTCTGCCCCTTTCAGTATGGACGACCTGAGAGCTGGAACTGCTTCTCCTTCAGCTCTGAATGCTCCCCGAATGCGGAGCCGTAGTGTCACAGACAGGGGATGGGCAATCAGTGCCCGGCTGCCGAAATGCAAAGGGAAAAACCACAGTGGTTAGTTAGGGACAGGAGGTAAGCTTGAACTCTGGCCAGACACTTGCTGAGTGTCCCGGGGGAAGCCCCTTGACCTCTCTGGGCCTCAGTTTTCTCATCTGTTAAACGGAATGATCATATCTGCCTTGCAAGGCCCTTGCACCAATAAAGTAGGCCACAGGCACAGCCCGGACCCTGATGCCCAGAAGGCACATGTCCGTTCATTTACAGACACTTAGTATGTGCCTTTGTGCCAGGCTGTAGGGCATCCAGAGGACAGCAAGCTAAGGCCCGAGTGCAACACTGCCCGATGATGCTGAGAGGCCAGCCCGTCCGGGTCGTGCAGGCGCTGGTGCCATAGTGACGGATGAGGCGTCCCTGCCTGCCACGTGCTAGCGGTCTTTCCCATCGCGGGGGGGCTGTGGGTTTTCCAGATCCTTTCCAACTGTACAGCTACGGAGATCCACTCCCAGAGTTTAGTGATGGATGATTTCTGGAATATTCCTCGCTGAGTAGAAGGCCTGGCTTAGGTGGACAAAGTAAGGGCTGAGGGGGAGGGGGAATTCAAAAGGAGCTGCGCTGGCTTCCCCATCTCAAAGAGCTCTTGCTGTGTCACATCCACTGCTGTCCAGGAGGCGTCGAGATGGCCTCAGTCCCTCCTGTGGGGGAGCTGGGTTTCGGCCAGCCTAGGGAAGAAGCCACGAGACTGCTTAGTCCTGCTTTAAGAGCCAGGCCTGGGAGCTCTATCGGCCAGGAGTCCACAGGCACCAGCAAGGCTGGGGGAGAGCAAGTGAGACTCTAAGCTGTCTTCAGTGGCTGCCAAGGGACCTTCTGGGCCCAGGGACCTGCCAACCCCGGTGTGTAATGCCCACTTCCAGTTGGGTGGTTGACAAGTGCCAGTTGAGTGTGGGCTGTGTGCAGAGCCCAGGGTCCACTCCCTGTGGGGTCAGGAAGTGAAGAGTTCCTGCCTGATGGGGCAGTGAGCTGTCCTCCAGCGGGAGAGCACCATGCCCCCCGTGACCTGCTGGGGCGAGGGGCAACCACAGCAAGCCCCAGAGGCCGCGCAAAAGTGTGACTTCCATCATCTGTCACGTCCGTGCGGAGAGGACGGGCATAAAGGATGGGGTGAACCCAGGGAGGGTGGGTTCACTTAGGGCAGGCACCTGCGTACCCCGGCTCGAAGTTTTCCACAGATGTGTAGGAGGCTCTCGCAGGCACTTGCTTCCTTTGTTGAGGTGTTAATGGGTCTTCTACTCCTCCTGGCCATCTCTGAATGTCTGAGGACCAGGAGGAGCGCCAGCCCCATCCCCCTAATCCCGGAGCCCAGCCACACAAACCAGACCATATCTGAAAATGCGCGTCTCTGGAGCTGTCCCTAGTGTGGGGGAGCGCTTCTCTTTATTCTAGATGTGTCTCCTCCTCCCCTCAACCCCACATTTCTCCAGGTGGATGGACCTCAGGACCCCAGCTCTCATCTCAGCCTGCCTATTCTTCTCTGGAGAGGCCACCAGGCCCACCGGGAGCTGTGGTGAATGAGTCCCCATCCATCTGACACGGGCTCAGGGGTCCCCTGATCAATAGGAAAGTGAGGTGCTAGTTAGCCGGGCGGGGAGGATCGGTACCACTTCAGCACCTGAAGGCGCACGGTGCCTCTGGACCACTCCTCACTGGTGGTGCAGTGGAAGACAGCTAAGCACTGAGGAACCCCATCGCTCAAGGGGCAGGCCGTGAGAACACCCTTGGTGGCTGACCTGAACATTCACGGGTGTTGCTGGGGGAAGGTTGTCTTTGAGATGAGCACAGTTCAAATGGGGCTTTCAACGAATAGCTAACGGAATGACATTTCATTGCCGCCTTCATTCCCTGCACCTCACCTTCCTCTTGTCTGACCTGTGCTTGTTCTTCCACTCCACCCCCATGCACCCATCCGACCAGCAGCCCTTGTGGCACAGACAGACCCCCAAGGAGACGGCGCAGGAGCCCAGGAACAGCTGTCACACTCACCGGGGGCTTCTGAGGGTCTTTGCTCAGCCACTTCTTTTTTTTTTTAACGTTTTTATTTATTTTGGGGACAGAGAGAGACAGAGCATGAGCGGGGGAGGGGCAGAGAGAGAGGGAGACACAGAATCGGAAACAGGCTCCAGGCTCCGAGCCATCAGCCCAGAGCCTGACGCGGGGCTCGAACTCCCGGACCGCGAGATCGTGACCTGGCCGAAGTCGGACACTTAACCGACTGCGCCACCCAGGCGCCCCGCTGCTCAGCCACTTCTTTTCCAGGCTTTCCGATTCCACAGCTGGGAAGCAGACCCACTAAAACTTCTCTGTTTCCAGTCTTCCAGAGTGAAGAAGGTGGGTAGAGAACAGTGCAAGAAACATTCTGGAGCCGCTCAGGGAAGGGGGAAGGTGTCCAAAGCCATTTCTAATGCTTGACGCAAAAGACACAGAACCAATCAATACCATTCTTTAGTGCAACTTCCACTAAAACATTAACTAGAAAACTGTCCCAGACAGGGATGATGATTTGCCCGAGGTCTCATTGGACAGATGACTAGATCTCATGTTTTAGCTCTTTAGTCTAAGGTCCTACCTGGAAGTTCAAAAGCCACCATGACAGAACCCTGGCATTGGTCCAGCACTCTCTGGCCTCCGGAGCCCCTGCCTCCTCCAGAGACAGGGTGTCTGCCCCCTCATCTCATCATATGCACTTAACAGTTGGGCTGTTGTTGTTGTTGTTGTTTGTAGGGTTTTTTGTTTTTGTTTTGTGTGGTTTTTTGTTCTGTTTTGTTTTTTGTTTGTGTTTGTTTTGAGGTAGAGAGAGAGCACTAATGGGGAAGAAGGTCACAGGGAGAGAGAAAGAGAGAAAATCTTGAGCTGGAGCCTGATGCCGGGCTTGATCCCATGACCCTGGGATCATGACCTGAGCCGAAATCAAGAGTTGACCACTCAACCGACTGAGCTACCCAGGCACCCCTAACGGTTGGTTTTCATGTTTTAAAAAAATTATTAGTGAGATTGAGCAGTGAGCAGTGTAATTTTAACGAGCATTTATACTTCATGGTATTTTCTTTTTTTTTTTTTATAAATTTATAGGAACTGTTTATACTGTAGACGTAAATATATGTCTGTTACATACAACACAGTTACTTTCTCCCAGTCTCTTGACTTCCAACTTGGATTGTGGCATCTCTATGACATAAAAGTTTTTAACTTTTATTTAATCATATTCATCTCCCCCCCCCCTTTTTTTTCCCCCCTTATGGCTTTGGGTTTTGTGTCCCGCTTAGGAATACCTGCCTGTTGACCATGTATTTGTCAAAAACACAAATTTGCCACAGCTTCACGATCTGAAAGCTTCGGTACAGAGATACAGGAAAGTTGTCTTGGAAGGGAGCAAACATTTTGCAAGGGCCTCTTTGCAAGGAGCCTCTGACCTGGGAAAGCTGTTGGCCCGCCCAGCACTCGTCCTGAACGCCTCACACAGCATCCCAGGTTTTGTGCTAGGCTCTGCCCTTTGCTCCCCGCAGGTCGAGGTTTGGCTGCTAAGCTCAGTGAATCAAATATTGACTGTGCCCTCAGAGTATGTTTTCTTGGTCACCAAGGCCAATTCAAGGCACAGGGACCTGTTGTTTTTTTTTTCCTTTTTGTAACCCTGTCCTCCTCCCCTTCCCCTTCCTCACTGTCTGAAAGGAATCCGAAGATCCTACTAACACTGATTGATGGGGGGGGCGGGCACCTTTGTCTGTTGCTGCTTTTATGGGAAACTTTTCACAGAGCCGAGTTCAGAAAATTGTCTTTTCAAACATACCATTCGGTGTAATTTTGTAAGATCTGCAGTAGTTGCCCTAGAATCTTCTCCAAGAAACCTTGAAATCCAGTGGCTGTGTGTTACGAAAGAAGCAAGAAGGCTGGGGTAACCAGAAAAGCACTATTAATCCTGTTGGGGCTCATCTTGACTAATTCATTGTTTCTGGCAAGAGCGGAGAAAGATTGCTTTGAAAAGCTTCTTGGAAGGACCCCGGATCTATTGGCATGCACGCGCTACACACACACACACACACACACACACACACACACACACAGCCTAGCAATGCAGAGGTCTGTATTTAACATTTCCAAGTAGGTAACTCAAGAATTAGGTCTGTGCTGAGTCTTGCTGCCTTTGGGGTCCCCATATCATAGTGCCAAATGCTTTCAGGATTTTTTTGTGTGTGTGTGTGGCAGGGCTGAGTCACAGTCACCTCCAAAGAGAGAGGCAAACATGGAAGCCTCAGTCAGGGAGCAGCTGGTAGGGAGAAGGAGCTGGGCCAAAGGCTCAGAATAGCCAGTTATGCTGCCAAAGGGTGAAAAGGGCAGAGGAAATGGGTAGGCTGGGGCCCCGTGGGAGGGGCAGCCCGGACAGGGAGGGGAAGCGAGGGTGGGTAGGTGGCTGTGGCCTGGAGATCTCTTGTCCATGAGAAGTTTTCAAAGTGGAGATTCAGGAGTGGGCGGGAAGCCTCTGAGGGTGGGGGAAGGGTCAGGACTTTGCCTCTGGCCAAGGAGGGACCGGACACAGAGCTACCTCCAGATGGCCATTGTGCAGAGAGAGCAGACACAGATCATTCTGCTGGAAGGGTGGAATGGGGTTTAGCAGGCCAGGGAGAGGCAGGGCCTGCTGAGGCATCTCCTTGCTCAGCATACAGGAGGTGCCCCATGAGTGTCAGTGTCCTCGCTGGCTGAGCCCCAAAGGCTTTGCTCCAGGTGGACAACAGCTTCCAGGGCCACTTTAGCAAAACCATCACCAAGTATTTATTGAGCACTTACTGGGTGCTGAGTACTGGACCGGGCTCTGCAGAAAAGACAAGTGACGTGTAACAAGCAAACATGGCGAGTACCACCAAATCGGAGCCCTTGGCAGCCTCTCCCAATCCGATAGCCAGCTAGAATCCCAGAAGCTCAGGAACTGAAAGACATCTTTCAGAGATCAGTAGGTTGGATCGTCTCCAGGGCTTGGATTTCACTCTGTCATGCCTGCCAACCTCTGAGTGAACATTGAAGGTACCGGGAGCTCATTGCCTACCGAGGCCCCCCCCCACCCCCGTTTCATCGTTGGGCCGCACTGCGCAGTAGGAGGGTGGTGAGCCGGGAGAGCACCAACTGAGAGTCAGGGGCTCCGGGCCCAGCTCCCCCACTGGATCTTGGAAAGCCACTTAGTGCCTTGGCCTCCTGGTCTCCCTCTCCGGAGTCGACAGCACAGCCCCCGCCCCGTCTGCCTTGCAGGGCTGTGGCAACAGAACCTTACACTCCAGGCTGTGGTCAACCGTTCACAGAGAGCTTTACCTGCCCAACTGGCCTCGCTGGGCCGCAGTGGGGAGCACTGGAGTTAAACGAGCATGTGGGTGCTTCTTTAGCCTCTGCTCTCTTTGTACCAACTTGCTCTTAATGTCATCTGCACAGAGCCCTGCAAAGAAGCCTTTGTTAGGCCATTTGTCTGCATTTTGTAGGTGAGTTAACCCAGGCTCAGAGAAGTTAAGTGACGTGTCCAAGGACACACATCCAGCCTGTGATGGTGGAGCCGAGACAAAAGTCTCCGGGGAATCCAGCCCTAGGCTTCCCACCCCAATACGTACCTGTCTCAAGGGAGATCAAGACTCAAATACCAACCGTAAGACCTGTCCACTGTACTGGCTCACTCAGCAGGTGCCACTGCTTTAAACCCTTCCCCCACAACAATGGGGGGAATACCCCAGCTACCCTTTATCGAGTGCCTGCCACGTGCCTGGCCCATGACCTCCCGTGTCCTCAGCAGCCCGTCCCAGAAGCACCCACTAAACAAAGTGGGCGATGCCTATTGTGAGTCCAAGAGAATTCCTAACGTGGCTCCCAGAAAGCGAGAGATGCCCTGGAGGTTGCTTGTTTCATCTTTTAAAAGCAATGCGAGTGTTTCGTTCTTCTCCGTAGTCACCTCTAGTTTTTAACCTAAAAGGAATGCATTTTGCACAAACAGTTCAGTAAAACTGAGCACCAGAAAGATCTGCCGCCTCGCATGTTGTGCCTTTGCGTCCCTTCTGCCGCACACCCCGGGTTGTAAGCCACAGACACGCATTCCGTCTCATCTTCGTGACCATCCCACGCGGTGGGTGTTTTCAGGTCCGCTTGACGGATAAAGATCTGAGGAGCAGAGTGGTTGAGCAGGGCGCCCTAGGTCAGCTAGAAGGAAAAGGGCAGCCCCGGGACTCAGGTGCAGAACCCTCTCCGTTGTGTGACAGGCAGTGCCCGCCACCCCCGCAGCGTGGTAGATCCCATGATGTAGACTCAAAAGACCCTAGTGGAGGTGGGGAGGAAGGCTTCCTGAAAGAGCTGGGGACCTGAGTTAGGGGCCGGAGCCGGGGCACTGGCGGAGGGAATACACAAGGCTGTACGAGCAACACCTCGGGATAGGAAGGAAGTTGCCTGGCTGGAATCACAGGGAAGGGCAGACGGCGGGAGGAGAGGAGGAGGTGGATGAAGAGTCCGTGGGCCCAGAATGGGGGTGAGGGGCTCTGAACATTGGTCGGGCCACCCTGTTTCTCCTCGGGGATGCAATGCCCAACGTGTTCCTCCAAGCCCTGTCGCTGGCCACCTGTGACAACACAGCCCCCATGTGCCGGAGGCACTGGGGTCCCCTCTTTTCCTCCTCTTCCTGCGAGGACTCCTCTCTCTTTTCCCCTAATATGCTGCTTCAGCGGCCCTCTGCAGGAGGCCCCTTGCCTTCAGGAACCAGGGACACTGAACCCCCCACAGGACTGGCTTTCCCCATGATGGCATCCAAGCCCCCATGCTGGAATTCACACTCCACGATATCCCCCTGAAGGAGGCAGGCCTTTCGGCAGGTGCCAACCTGAGAGCCTGAAAAGTGGAGGAGCTGGGCTTCCTGGCTTTGCAAAGGACAAATGTGGCAGGATTCCACTGGTATGAAATCCCTAGAGCAGGCAAACTCATAGAGACAGAAAGTAGATGAGAGGCTACCAGGGCTGGAGAGAGGAAGGAATAATTGAGAAGTTATTGCTCAATGGTTACAGTTTTTGTCTTGAGTTGGTGACAAAGATTTTGAAATAGCGGTGACGATCGCGCAGTGCTGTGGCTAGAATAATGCCGCCGAACTGTGCCCCCAGATGGTGAAAATGGCAACTTTAGTGTTATGTATATTTTATCACAGTTTTTAAAAACTACTCTCAGATAAGGAGGTAATCAAAGAATCTCGGTCACAAGAATACGGGGGACATGCATTATGCAGGTATGTCGGACAGGTAAGCCATAAACACACCTTTGAATCCAGGCCCCAGCAGGTGTTAGCTTTGTGGCCTTGAGCAAGCTCCTCACCTCCCTTTACCTGAGTTTCCTCACCTGTCACATGAGGTTATTGGGAGGCTTAGACGCACTGGGCATGCATGCGGCTGGAACAGAGCAATGTAGAACAGTGATGAGTGGCCGTCATGGCTGTGATGATCGTGTTGGTCATTATCGTGAAGCAGCTTGGGTTCACAGAGTTAGGGACGGGAGTCAGGCTGGCCAGCGTCCTGGGCTCTGTTCGCAGGTTGATCTTGAGGGTAGTGAGAAGGGTGTGGGAGGGGAGGGGGGAGGGCTGGGGAGCAGCGCTTGGAAGTTCATGTGCAATAGATAGAGTGGCAGGCTTTGTCCCCTGAGGGGTCCCCCGGCAGTAGGGCAAGGAAGAGAGCAGGTCCCCATGAGGTGTGGGGGGTTTGACCCCTGAAGGGCCAGGCTCCCTCACTGTGCTGTGGTGTGCTCCCTGGAGGTGCACAAGGCCACAGAAAGTGGGGGACTCTACAGGGTTACTCATGCCCCTTCTTGAACACTCACCGTCCTCTCAAGAATAGCCTAAGGTGCAGTACGGGTAGAGCGGTTCAGAGCTGGGGGCCAACAGGAGACAGGATGCTATCTCTGATTTGCTGTGTGAACTTCCCCTTGCTGGTCTGCACATGTCCACCTCTGTGAAATGAAGGGCTGGTGTGTCCCTTCCACCAGGAATACTGGTGGATTTTGTGACCTTACTTGTTTGTAAGAATGTCTTCAGATAGAAAGGGTGATGCCATGGCTTGGTCGGCAACAAGGTTTACAGAAGTGTTTCGGTTTAAGGTTTTACTGACAAGAGATACAGCTTTGCTCCCCTTACCAGCTGGATGGCTTTGGGCAGGTCACCTGAACTTCCTGTGCCTCAGTTTCTTCTAGTGCAATATAAGGACAAGAACAATCCCAGTTCGGGGGCGGGGGGACAGGGGGCAGCTGGAGAGAACTAAGTGAGTTAATATGTGTGAAATCATTGGAATGGTGCCTAGCACACAGGAGGGGTTTAACAAATGTGTGGAGCTCTTTGCATAGGAAGAGCTCTGTGCGAGCTTCCTACAACATCCAGAGAAGGCAGAGGGCCATTCTCTGCATGTCAGGGGCTTCTTAACCTTTGCTTAGTGGTGCAAGACAATCTCCCATGAAACAATAGCCAACAAGAGAGTGCATCATCCAAGGGCATGAGTGTAAGTGCTGGAGGGGTTCTGGGGGGGGGGGGTCGGGAAAGCAGGGGGACAAGGAGAGCACTTGGCCGGGGCCGTGGGTAGGCAGAGAATGGGAGAGGGGAGGGGACCTCTCCCTAGCGTGAGTGTATGTGTGTTTGCACTCATGTGTGTGTTTGCTGAAAGAGCATGGACGATGGTTTACCCCCGAATGGGAAGCCTGGGCCTTGAGACCCCTAGGCAGTTCCACAATTTGGGTCACGGCCACATGCACTTCTCCTGCCTGTGGCTGTGAGCGCGAACTTGCCTGCGTGGAGCACGGGAGCAAGCCCTGGTGCATAACCCGGGGTGTGATTAATTTAATTATTTCCAAAGCCCCTTTGGTATTTCACGAGGGTCATGCCCCTAGCTGTGGGCTTGAATACCACTGCAGCAGGTTTCAATAAAATCAATTAATTTAATTTGATTTGGTTTTATGTACTTGGAGCTGGTGCCTCTTGAACTCAGTGTGAAAATTATTGCAGAATAAAAATGCATATTAGTACTCAAGCCCAGTGTCCTTGGGCTCTGTTCAGGGAGCCTGCAGCGCTGATCACAAAAGCAAACCCCCCCCACCCCCCGCCCCGCTCTGGCAGGGACTTCTGCCCACGGCTCCACCATTCACCCCTCCAGCTTCGGACAGTGTTGGTGGAGGTTGTGTGGGCTGTTTATATGGCTCCTTCACTTCCAGAAGCGCTTTCTTACCTGGCGGTGAAGCGAATGCATTTCCATTTTGCTTTCATGAAAGGAGCTCAGAGAGGTTTGGATTGGCCTCGGTCACCAGCTTCCTGGTCTGTTGTTAGCTAAATTAAATGGAGGCTGTATGCTGCTGCGGACTGAACCTTGGCTGTGCCCCCGAAGAGACCCGTGAACTTGGGCAAGTCTCCTCACTTCTCTGTGTTTTTGTCTCTTGTCCTCAAGTGAGAGGGTTGGATGCCTGCTTCAAGGCTCCTTCCAGCGCAGGGTCATATTCCACGGGACAGCTGCTTGTCCAGGGTGGAGCCCTGCCTCCTTCCTGCTCCCCTCCAGAGGGCTCTGAGCCAGCTCACAGAATGGTCCATGGGCCAGAGCCCTGCCTGCACCTCCCAGCAGGAGCGGCTTCTCCCCCACATTCCTACAGGTCAGAGCAAGTACTGTTTTCAAGAAGGGTGGAGGGTGGCAGCCCAGGGGGCCAACCCTGTCATTTCACAGACGAGGGAACTGGGTTCCAGAGTCGCACGGCCATAGCCGCGGGCATGGACCGTGTTCAGCCACATTCACCGTCATTATAAAGGGTGGAGATTTCACTCAGCCTGCGTTTTCCAACTGTCCTTTTCATTCCTCTTTTCCTGTCAGGATGGGAGATGGCCAAGCCATCTTTGGGGCCTTCCCGGTAAAGCAGATGCTGACACCAGCTGTTCAGGAGCCACTTTGTCCCTCCCAAACCCAGTGGCTGCCCCCCTACCCCCGTGATCCTGGTGGGAGAGGGCTGGAGGTGCATTCCAAAACATCCCCCACCCCACCCCACCGCTGCCCGACATTCCACCCTGCCCCTCCCAGTGCCCCTTCTCCTGACCTGGAACTTGGCACTGAGCTCGGATCCCCTTGACTTAGTGACATGTTTCGCACACAAGTCCTAGCTCCTCAATACTCCTCCACGACAGAGACTGAATCTGTCCTTCGCATCCCCATCCTCTTTACTCCTCTGTACCTCTCACTTACTGGCAGGAACCTCTGATGTGCTGAGAACTGCCCCACACATCGTCCTCACGTCTCATTTAATCCCCGCTCTGGCTCTGCAGAGTGAGAAGTACCGTCCCCTGTCTGGCCACGGCTCAGAGAGAAGGTCACACAGCTCCTAAGTGACAGGGCTGGGACTCAAAGCCACCATCTCCCTCCCAAGACTCTTGCACAACGCCAAGTGTCCTCCCTTGCACAGAATAGGTGTTTAACAGATCTTTAATGACAGATTACACTATATTTCCCTTTGCCAACAGCAAATGCCCCCGGAGAGATGATGGTGATGATTACTAATGCTGCTACTAATAGTAATAATAATAATTGTTATTATCTATGAAGCAACTATTAATGTGTCATGCACCAAAACTCGCAACGCCCGGAGAGGTGGGGACTGTGATCACCTCCACTTTACAAATGCAACAGCTGAGGCATAGAGAAGTGACTTGTCTAAGGTCACCCAGAAAATAAGTGGGCTGGGCTTCAGTCCCGGGGCCCCTAGTCTCCCGGTTCTAGTGAGATCTCCAGGTGACCTGGAGTCCTCTGCCTTTGGCTCTGCGTGGCTCTAGATGTGAGGTGGAAGGTGCCGCTGTCAGGCCTGTTGGTGGGGTGGTGTTTGCCCTCAGGGGCGCCTGCAGCTGGCACTGCCCTCCGCCCAGCTGATAGCTGCAGCCTGGCAGGCTGCCTGCCTGGCCCACACCGCTCTGGCACTAAGCCTGGCCCGATGGGGGGGGGGGGGGGCTGGGGGGAGGCGGGCAGGGAGATGGGGCGGAGGGGGCGGGGGTCTGGCTCGGCGTTGCCGCCCGCGGCCCTCGGGCCCCCGCCGCACCCCCGCCGCCCCTCTCCGGGGTCGGCACAGTCCCCGCCGGGGCCGGCGCCGGCTCTCCGGAGTTAACCGCGGGCGGGGGAGGCGGGAGGGTGAGGAGGTCGGGCCGGGGCAGTGGGAGAATGCGGAGGGGAGGGCCGGAGACACAGGCTGGGGCCGCGGACAGGGGCTCGGGGAGCACAGCGGGGAGGGGCCGAGGGCGCTGGGTGCCGGGCAGGAGAGGGTGCGAGGACGCCGCGGGGAGGGAGGGGGCGGGGGGGCGAGCGGGGAGGGCGGGGGGGGGGGCGGCGCGGGGAAGGGGGCTGCGGGCGGGCTGGGAGTCCGGAGTGCCTGTGGCCGGGGCGGAGCGGCTGTGGTTACATCACGTTCCCGAATCTGCTTTCTCAGGGATCAGGCCAGGGGGGCTGGCGGGGAGGGAGAGGTGGGCGAACCAGTCTGAACTGGCCGGGCAACTCGAGGGGGCGTGGGCCCGGCGAAATGGGGTGCTGCCCGGCACCCTCTATTCTCATGACGCCCGGGAATTTTTTTGTGAAGCCGCCCCGTTTGTTTTGCAGCTCCCCCAAACCCAGCCCCACCCTCTCCCTCCCTCCCTCGTCTCCCGTCGCCCTCCCTCCCCTTCCCTCTTCTCCCCTCCCCTCTCCTCTCCGGGTTGGCTCTTCCCGAGGAATCGGTTAGCCAAAGGGAGGCACCAAGCTCTTGCCCTCAGCTGGCCCCACTCCCACCCTCTCCTGGAGGACTCCTGTGCGTGCCCTCCTTTTCTCTTTCCCCGCACCCCTGCCCCTCCCCAGGCTGTCTGGGGTATCTTGAAGGAGCTTAGTGAATCGTCGCCAGAGGCCCTCCCTCCCATGCCAGTCCTTTACTGTCCCTTCAGGGTCCCCCCTTCTCCTCTGGCCTCAGGGGCCTAGTGCCTAGAGGCTGCCAGGCTTCTGCTGGCAAAGAGGCAAGACCCAGGCAACCTTAGCAGGGTAAGAAGCTCACCCTTCTCTAGGGTGTCTGCATTTTGCAGGGAGCTTCCCGAAATGGTACATACACACACACACACACACACACACACACACACACACACAGAGCCCAGGCCCCAGTTCCTCTCAAATGATGGAATTACAAAGACTGGGAGCTGGATTTGGGGGAGGGGATATTTGAGGCAGGGGAGGCTTTTCAAGGGCCCTGGGATCACATCAAGAAGGCCACCACAGCCCCTCTTACACCCGCCACTGCCCTGCCCCTGTGTCTCTCCCAGTGGCCAGTTCAATTTCTAATTCATCCCCTGAGGCTGTGAGTTCTTCCATTTCCAAGTGACAAACTGGACACCCTGGGGTTTGTGACTGTGGGAAGTTTCGTGGGTTGCTGAGTTTGTGTTTGTCACAAGCTTGGAACTCTTTGACCAAGATTACCACTATCAAGACTGTTATCAAATCGATTCAATCCCTGGGATCTTTAACAGAACTGGACCACAGGCACCAGCATCCCAGTCCCGGATTTTGTAGACTGAAGCCGTTGAGACCCAGAGAGGTAAGTGACCTGCCCAAGGTCACACAGCTTGTTAGTAGCGCAGCTGGAACTCTAATTCACCCCCTAGCTCCCTGGCCAGCATGCTTTAATTTTAGGGTTAGCTCTGTGCTGGGGACCTAGCTTAGCACCAGGGAGGCACAGAGATGAATGGATGAGGCCTCAGTGAGGAAGCTAGAGAAATACATCACTTGGGAGTAGTGAGAAGACCCCTGCACCCCCACGAGCTTGGGACTCTAGCGTCTCCCCACTGAGTGTGCTGGTGAAATGTCTCTCCAGGGTAGTCGGAGATCCATTAGGATTCTAGCGTCAGCTTTGGTCACCTCGAGCCCGGTCATTATGCCCAAGGAAACTGTGGGTCCGGAGGTAGGTATCAGCATGAGCCAAATTGGCAAGTACAGATCAGAGCAATCAATGCTGTGACTCTTTTCCATTCAGTGCCCTCAGCCAATATCAGAAAAGGTTGCAAAAGACCAAGGCATGTCTGTTCCTGCGGGGACTCTTGTCATGCTGGGGCCCTGCCAGGCATTGTGTTAGGAGACCATGGCCCCACACATCCAGAAACTCCGGACCGGAGGCCCCTGTTGTTGACTCGGAGCTGCCCCAGCCCTTGGGGTCCTGCCTGCGGGGTGTTGGCTATTTTTGAGCACGGGGTCAGGAAGAGCAAAAGGAGGAGAAATTCAAGACAGTTGGGCTACGATGATCAGTTTTAGCAAAGGATTTGCAGAGGAAATGGACCGAAATGAGTGGTTAAAATAAATAATACTTTTGGTTACAGTAGAAGCTCGTGAACTTGGACCTCAGTGATTTGGAATTTCGGATAGTTGAGCTTGGCTGTGGTGAGGTTCACCTTTGCACTGCCTGCGAACACGGCCCATCATAGATAAACAGCGCACACATGACTCAGAGTGAGGAGGAAGGTGCGTGCGTTATTGTGATAACGAATTTTGACTGGAAGCAGGTCAGCTCCGTTCACCTTGCTAAACATTTTATTTACCAACATTTATTGGGCACCTTCTACATGCTAGGCCCTGTGCTAAGTGCTAAATTAATAAACATTAAGTTTCTTAATCCTTCTCAAGAGGAGTCCTTATAAGGTAAGAATGATCATTCTTCCCATTTTACAGACAGGGAAACTGAGGTTGGTATTAGAAAACTACCAGGATTCACACCAGGGCAGTCTGGTTCCAGGGTTCATGCTTTTAATTGCCAGATTTTATGTGTTAGGACAAAGGGGATAGGATAGGGGAAAAAGAAAAAAGAAAAAATAGGATAGGCCATGACCTCTACTGCCCCCAGATGCTTCGGAGCTAGTGGTAGAGGTAAACACAGGGCCTGGCGTAGAGTAGGTACTCAGTAAGTTAATTTGTCAGTTAAGTGATGGTGAGGACATGGGTTGAACTGTTTGAAGGCGGGAATCTCCCTGCGTCCCCTGCCCCATTCCAGTAATGCCTGTACATAACAGACATCGAATAACCAAGAGAACCGCAGAGACTGAGGGTGGAAGAGGTCACTAGTCTAGTCCTGGCATTTTTCAGTTGAAGGGACTGGCCCGGGAGAGGGGAAGGGATGTGCCCGGGGCGGCAGGGGTCTCTGGTCCGAGGCTCCCTCTGCTCTGCATTCTGATTGGCTGCTTGGAAGCAGATGCGCTGAGAAAGATGCAGGTAAGAGCAGTTGACCCGGCCTCATTTTCGCCAGGCCCCTGGTTCTCACCCCCACCTCTGGGGACTTGCCTTCACCTTCGTGTTCCCCCTGAGACCGCCCCTTTCCCCCTCCCCCAGCACGAAAACAGGGCCTTCAAGGCCTTGAGATGGGTGAACCAAGCAGTGAGGCGAAGACCGTGCTTGGCCCTCTTCCTCTGGGCCTCTCCTTGCCATCCTCTACCTTTGGAGTCTGCCTTCTTCTGTTCCCACCACGGCAGGGCAAGAGGGACAGGGGACACTCATTCCATGTGTTTGTTGAATGAACAAACGCCCCGGCACACCGCCCACGCCCACCAGCAACCGTTCAGAGCTGTGCGGCTCTAGCCCCAGCACACTTGCTCCAGATTCATAGATGGGAGAGTCCAAAGGGCCTTCAAGTTCATTGCCTCCCCCAACCCCCCGCCCCCACCCCACCCAAGGCCTTCATTTTACTGATGAGAATAGTGAACACCTGGAAGGAAGAAGTCTTTGGTCAAGGACACGCAGGCCCATAGAGGCAGAGCTGGGCCAAGAAACAGGAGTCCTGCGTCCCAGTTCAGAGCCTGCGCTGAAGCGCATGGGCCTGTGGCTTTTGGAAAACCGTGTTCAGCCTGTAGCCTGTTAGGGCCAGCGTCATGAGAAAGCCAGCCACGGCTTGTTTGCCTGACACTTTTGCAGCCCTCCCCAAAGGCAAACCACCTGTCATTCCTGATGGGTGCCCTTGGCAGCAGCTACAACAAATCCACCAAAGCAAAGAGGAGAAGGAGAAGGAGGGCCAAGCTCAAGCCGGCGGGGGAGGGGGAGCGGGTGTCTGCCCCTGCTGGGAACCTGGGCACATTGAGCTTGTCCGCTTGTCCGGCTCAGATACCATCTCGTTCCTGCTTGGCACACGTTTATCGAGCCCATGTGTTCCTCCTTGGCAAGACCTCGGAGGGAAAGGAAGTGGGACCGTCCCCAGGCCCTGGGGAAGGTGCCCGCTCCCCACCCTGATCTGGCTCCAGCCCCTCCCTCCACCCCCAGCGGTGCCGCTGGGCTGACACTGAGTAGGATTAGAATTTTCTTCTGTGGGACGGTGGAGCACACACACTTGGGATCTTGCAATTGTTCTGTCTTGGTTTGGGGGCTGCAGAGTCAGGCTTTGAACTGGGAGTTTGGGTTGAACACGCTCATAGGGCACCTGATAGGTGTCAGGACTGTTCTAAGCACTCTACCGATATCGGCTCGGGTAACGCACCCGACGCCTTTTACAGATGAGGAACCTGAGGCAGAGAGAGAACTTACCTAAGGTCACACAGTGAGTGATGGCAGAGCCAACATTCAGGGTCTAGCTCCAGCGTCCACACTCGCATCTGGGATCACAGGCTGCCTTTCCCCTGGGACAACCGGATCTTTGATGGTTTGACAAATAATTCCACCAGCCCAGATCTGTCTCCCCATCTGTCGACTGGAGATCCCACCCGTAACCCCGTGGTCCCCCCTCAGATGGCAGCCTTGGGACGTGCGAAGGTCTCTACAGACAGGAGGGCTGGTTCTTATCTGACCACGTTCCCCGAAGAGGGTGATTTATCCACCTGCTGTTTATTCTTTCACAGTGCCGCAGGCGCTGGAAGCAATAGCAGGAGGGGCCAGTGACTTCCCAGGGAGGATGCTGGACCCCCTTTGCCCACCGTGACCTTCTCATGTTCAACCCCAAACCAAACAGACCAGGTGTGTGTTATTTGTATGACATTTCTCTTATCGTGGTAGTTGTATGGTTGTTCTTGCTGTTAGCGCCCTTGTATACTGAGCGGCTCGCCTTGGTGAGTATAACACATGCCGCATAGAGGAGGCCAGCTGAGGCCCCTGAAGCTCTGTCCCCCGAGATTCGGTGGCCCCTCTGCCCTCACTCTCCATTTAGAATCACAACATGCCCGATCTTAAGCACTAGTCAGCTTTCAGCTAAAATGCTGGCCTGTGTTCAGAAGATGCCTGATCCCACCCCCAAAGCTTAAATCTGGGGAAACCGTCTGAGTGACGACAGGTAGGTGCCATGCCCGCCAAAGGAAACCCGGACAGGCCCCTGAAGGGGCTCCCTCTGCTCTTCTCAACCCTCCTCTCTCCTCTTTATTGCCCAACATCATCCCTGAGCCAGAAAACAGGCATTTTCTAGGGCACTTAAACTTTACTTTAGAATTTCACATTCCCTGCGGCTCCCAAGTACCTTGATTTCCACCCCCGCACCCCCCTCCAACTGAAGCAAGGAAAGGGGGAAAGGTGTGATGGTAAAAACTGGCATAATTGGAACTCAGAAAGATGTTACAAGGCTTCTCATCCAGTGTTTGGACGGTGCTTATGTTCTTTTTCTTCTTTCTTTTTTTTTTAATGTTTATTTTTGAGAGAGAGAGAGAGAGAGAGAGAGAGATGGAGCGTCAGCAGGGGAGGGGCAGAGAGAGAGGGAGACACAGAATGGGAAGCAGGATCCAGGCTCTGAGCTGTCAGCACAGAGCCTGACGCGGGGCTCGAACTCACGAGCCGTGAGTTCATGACCTGAGCCGAAGTGGGTCGCTCAACCGACCGAGCCACCCAGGCGCCCCTTGCGTTCTTAAAATGGATATAGAGTTCATTTTGACCAACCACAGCAGCTAAAATCTGGTGGCCACCTCATGTGGCCAAGGAAAATGAGTAATGTTCAATTCATTACCAGGAGGCAGCAAGAAAAGAAAATGGCAGTCCCTTCTGGGCGCCATATTCCTCGAGTGCTTTCTTTTACATACGAGACTTAACTGGAGCCTCAGAATGCTTCTACAAGGCAGGACTTGCCCATTTGACAGACCGGAAAACTGATGCCTGAAGAGGGAAGTAGGAAGTGGTAGAGAACAGGAAAAGTGGAGCCCCATGGGGCTGGTGTACCTCCCCTAGTCTTGATGGTTGGGCGTCTTGGTATGGAATCTATGGCCGTCCCGGACTGGGCACACCCGTCTCGGTGGTGTTCGTTCTGGGTGCGGATCTTAAACCCAGATCTATCTTCTTCCTTATTTTCTGCTTGCTTTATTGTCTCTTCCTAATTTTTTTTTTTTTTACATACGTTTGCCTACAAATGTACTTGTAGGCACGTTTGTAAGCTGGTTCAAATCCTTTCCGGAGAAGATGGGCTAGAAATGCACACAGTCCTCCCCAGGATGTCATTGTTAATCGTTTCATAAGGTCTCCTGTGGGGGAGATGGTTGCAGATTAGGCAATAGTTTCCTTAGTAACCTTAGACACACCCTATTTCCTTAGGGATAAGGCGAGGGTGCCGGTCTTTAGGGGCTCTGAGGAGCCTTGCAACTCTGACGGGCTGAGGGAGATCTGAAAGTCTGGTGTTTCTAGAATAGCCCTGGCTGCCCTAAACCAGTGGTTCTCAGCCTGGGCGGACGAGTAAAACACGGAACCTCGAAGCATCTGTCTTTCCCCACAGAGATAACCACGCCATAGTAATGTTACGGCAGCAAGAAGGAAATAATTGGCAACTTCAAAAGCAGTGAAGTCCATATAATGTAACAGAGAATATTACGAGGACAGGGAAGCATCACTTAATTGGCTTCCTCCTCTATCTGGGACGGAGCCAAGAACCTGAGTGGAACATAAAACCATACTGAACCCCAAGAAGTCACAGAACAGGTGGTCATGCTCATTCCCTGGGGCCCGTGTGACTGGGGGGCCCATCGGCTCCTGTTTCGTACACAATTCTAACTTACACAGTTTTTTGGTTTCCAACCTACATCACGGAACCAGCTGGAGCAGATGAGAACCCAGGATGGAGGGTGGCTAACGCACACTCGGCTTTGCATCAGCTCTTTCCGTGTTTGGTGGCTCACGGAAGCAGCACTGCCTGATGCCTGGCACTGTCGGGCGGCCGAGCGGCTCTCGAACTTTCTGTTATGCAAATGTCTTCAGATCGTTTAAGCAATTCCCACGAAGGGACTAGGGCTCGAACATCTTTGCAGTGACGATGTGGTTTGGAGGGTGTCTTGCTTAATCTGAATACCCAGATGCCAGCCAGAGGCACCTGCAGGTAAGAGGTGACACGAGATAGCAAGAAGCAGGGAAGGGGCATGGGGGACGTGCGTCACGGAAGGGTGCTCACCATCAAATGGCTAGTGAGGAAAACGGGGTGAAAACAAGTGCCTTGAAGAACAATAGAATCCTAAACACATAAGGTTATTCTCAATGTATGTGGATGACTTTGAAGATTAAGAGACACAAAGTTTTATTTTCTGAAATGAAAGGAAATGCCAGAGCCGAGAGGGCTGTAGAGTCGGGAGAGCGACCCTCTGAGAACTGACCAGGGTGGATTTCTTCCACCCCCATGGAAGAAAGGCAGTTGTGGGGTTGGCCTGGTTTCTGGAGTGCGGTCACTAGCCACAGTCTCCTGGGATCCCCATTCTCCCTGGCCAAGCTCAGCCCTCACGCGGCCCCAGAGGGCAGACCCTGTCTTCCATGCCTGGGTTTCCTTAAGGCTCACTGAGTCCTTTGCGAGAGGTTCCTCTCATTCCCTCCAGGGCCTGGGATCCAACCCAGACTGTTTCCTCCTGCCTTAACTGACCTCCTAGCTGTTCAGATAGACTCCTGACCCCTATTTGTGCCTGCTTGGTAGGATCCCAGGCGACAGGGCCACGCGTCTGGCATCGTGCCTAGCCGTGACCTTGCTTGCTTACTTGGAACTCAGGCAGCGTGCTGTGCCCAAAGACTTCTCAGATTCTGTGTCCGCTCGGCCTCTGGACTTGACAAGACTGGCGTAGTCCTCCCCTTCAGGTTTTCCCGGCCACAACCCTGAGCCGCAGCTGCGACCTCATCTACCCCCACCTCCCCGGCCCTGTCCTCGGGGTTGGCCATCACTACTGCCTGCTGCGTTTCTTGCTTTCCAGGCCCTGGGGTTTTCAGATCAAGATCAAAACCCCAGAGGAGGGATGCACTGAAACAACCACTGATTTCAGTTAAGGGCCATGATCCCACCTGCACATGAACTTCACAAGAACATTTCATGAGGCACTGAACCTTGGCCTCAAAGACTATACAGCCAAATTCCAAAGACACTTGGGTCATGCCTCTGAATGTACGCTCGAGTGAGTGGCTCAGGGTGGATTGATTCACAGCGCCAGTGGCTACTGCCCCTTTTTGTATGACTTTTGGAATTGCAGCTCTAGATTTGGGTAATTTATCATCTTGGTGCTGCCTGAGGCATAGGCTATGTTTTATCCATTCCTTCCTTCCTCCCTCCATCCTTCCTTCCTTCCTTCCTTCCTTCCTTCCTTCCTTCCTTCCTTCCCCCTTCCTTCCTTTCCCCCTTCCTTCCTTCCTTCCTTCCTTCCTTCCTTCCTTCCTTCCCTCCCTCCCTCCCTCCCTCCCTCCTTCCTTCGTTCCTTCCTTCTCCTTTGACCATGGCAGTGAGCCCCCTGGGCCTTTTCTGTGCCCCAGTCATCAGGCAGGCCCCAACAAGGAAGCCAGCTCCTGTACCTCTGTGCTCTGCCTTACCCAGCAAGAGACAGAGACGCAGAAAAAGAGTGTGAGTGCAGTCCAGCCCCCTCCACTTCCTAGCTGACCTTCAGCAGGCTATTTAAACCCCCTTGGACCTCAATACCTTTATCTGTAAAATGAACATGCTGATACTCACTTTGGAAACTTGTTGTAAGGATACGATTAAGAAAATGAACATAAAGCCTTTATATATATATATATATATATATATATATATATATATATATTCTGACTCGTATTAGATGGTCAGTAAATGGGAGGGATTACTATTACTACGTCTACTATTACCATTTTTTTTTTTTTTTTTTAGCAAGTATAGACAATCAGCCTGGATAATTTCAAGTATATTCACTGCGCTATCCCTTTAAAGGCATAGAGAACAGTAGGGTTCAAGTGGTCATGGTCCAGGTTTTTTGGTGGAAGATGAATATGGGGCTGATTGCTGAGGACAGGACGTGACTGCTCTCGAAGGCTGTATCTAGCCCCAGCTCCGGACCTGCCCACCTAGCTTCCAGTACCCACTGTTTCAGCTACAGCTGTTTGCTTGGGGGCTAGTGACATTACATCCCTGGGCCTCCGTTTCCTCCCTCGTAAAATGGGAGGTATGATACTGTCCAAACCACCAGGGCTGCTGAGCAGTAAACAAGATAATACTCCTAAAGTACTCAGCACTGTGCCGAACACCCACTAAGTGCTTGGGAAGGGCTTGCTGTGATTGTTTTCAAGCGCATCCTGTCTTACGCAAGAGATAGTTCTGGAAAAGTTGTGAGGCCAAATCCCCTTTTCCCACTAAATGGCTTCTCCACTTTGAGAAGGCTTTATCTTTGCCTAGGAGCATCTTTGGAGGGCAGTGACTGGAAAGTAAGAAACCTAGATGGTACGAATATTGATTCTTTACAGTCTCTGCAAAAAGTTCTCCCTTCCTCCCTCCCTCCCTTCCTCCCTCCCTCCTTCCCTTTCTCCCTTCCTCCATCCCTCCCTCCCTCCCTTCCTTCCTTCCTCCCTCCGTCCCTCCCTCCCTCCCTTTCTCCCTCCTTTCCTCCCTTCCACCCGTCGTTCCTTCCTTCCTCCCTCCCTTCCTTCTTTCCTCCCTCCCTCTCTCCCTCCCTCCCTCACCCCTTCCTTCCTTCCTTCCTTCCTTCCTTCCTTCCTTCCTCCCTTCCATTCATTCATTTATCAAATGTATCCACCCATCCATCCATCCATCTATCATCAACCTATCTGAGAAGGACCACCTGTAATTATCTCCTCTCTCCTTACCCTGGGTAAAAACATATATATAATTCCTACAACAAACAGTTCTGACTTCTCAATGACTTCCACTTTTCATCTAACTTTTATTTTTTGAACTTTTAGAGGGGGTCATAAACTTTTTTGAAAATCTGTTAAGCTCTATGGGCTGTCTTCCCAGAAAAAGGAACACGCTCACATACTCATGCAATTTCCATATGATTAGCTGGGGGGTTGGGAATCCTCTGCACCCCCAGACACCTTGGTAAGGACTGCCCCCGCCCCCGCTAAAGCCAGAACCCAGTTTTCTCATGGGAACAACCCACATCCCAGTAGCAGATGGAGGCCTAGGCATGTGCTCAAGGCCTCCCATTTGGACTCCTTTGTCTGCCACCCTGGGCCCCAACTCCTTTGCGTCTTAACTTTCCCCCTGGGGCCCCCACTGCTCTGGCTGATCTGGCCTGGCCTTTGTCCTTCCCCGGGACTGTCACCTCGCCTTTGTCCCACTCCTTCCCCATCCACTTATCTGCATCTAACCCACGGTTCAAGTATGTGATGGCCTCCTCGGAGGAATCAGAGAGTTCACTCAGGATGTGGAGCTTGAGCAGACAAGGGAGAGGCCCAGTTTTACAGGCAGAAAAACAATGAAATGCACTGAAACGTGAGCTCCTAGCTGAGGTCAGAGCTGGCAGGGAGGGGCGGGGGACAGAGAGTGACCTGCCAGACTTGATTTCTCCCTCCTGCCTGGTTGGAGACTGAGGAAGTCGGCCGTGGCGAAACATCCTGGCCCCTGAATGAGAAATCCCTGGGTTTTTGTCCCAGTTCTGGCACGGACTGAATGTGTCACTTGACATAGGTCACAGGTCACTTCAGCAATGCAGCCTCAGTTTCCTTATCTGTAACTGAGGGGTGGAAATGCTGGCAGCACTGTGATGAAATTGACACTCTTGCACGTTGCAGGTGTCGGCCCAAATGTGCAGCCTTTCTGGAAAATGCAATTTAGTGCTATTATGGTAGGAGCCATAAAAATGTTCATACCCTTTTCGTCCTTTGTTCTGAGAATGGACTTTAAGGCACGAGTCCGCATAAGGGCAAGTGTGCATAAGGATGTTCACGCCCACATTATCCATAACGTGGAAGAGTCCCAAGTGCCTGAGAGTAGGGACGGCTACCTGCACAGCGGTGTCTCTAGTCCTTGGCATGCTCTGCTGCTGTTGAAACTGGCTGATGCGGAGAACGTGTAAGGAACAGTCCAGCAGTTGGAAAACCTCCTCCTTGGCCCCGCCTCCCAGCACACACCTGCAGGACTTATGTCAATGACAACGTCTCTCAGATTCTGATTCAGTGGGCCGGGCGTGGGGGTGGGGGGTGCCAGGAATCTGCGTTGTAACCATCTGCCCAGAGACTCGAGCAGAGGATCAGAGGTCCGCGTTCAGAAAGGCATCACCATGCCTGGGTTTGATCTCCATAGTGGCCATTCAGTTCTGGCCTGTCCTCCCGCCCATCCTGCAGCCATAACCTTGACCTATGGAAGGTGCCAGCTTCAGTGAGAAGGTCCCTGCCACCCTCACAGGATGGGGAGGGTCCCTGTGCTGACCCTCCAGCCTGCCTAGTTTGTCTGGCCCTGGGGAAGGGCTGTGGGCTGTCCTGGCCGTACCCAGCAGTCCCTGACGATGGCATGCTGACCAGCTCTAGGGGTGAGGCCTACCTCTGCCTGAGCACGCTCTAACGCCAGTTAGAGCATCCGGAGGGTGTCAGAGCCTGTCCACTGCTTCATCCAACAGAGAAACTGCTGGTGCACACCCCTCCCCCATCAACAATCAGCCGCCCAGCCCAGCAGCCCATCCTTCCACTCGCCGGCCCCCTTGGTATACACCCTCCCACATCCCCCAACACACCCCTGCACACACACACTTGCATGCACACACGTGGTGCTGCCCACATCTTCCTCATCCCTGACACTGCCTTTTCTCTTCCTGGTCAGACCGCTGTGAAGGGACACATGGGCCCCCAGGGTGTATTTGTGATGCCCAAAGGGTACCAACAGCGCGGTTGGGTGATGGGGCCCTCACACATCTGCGGGGACCCAGGAGCGACAGGCCAGCTTTCGCCAGGGTCACTAAAGAGAGCTCGGGTCAAGGCCAGAGTTTGCGGCCCATGTCACCTGGCCCTCAGATCCCCAGGCTGTCTAGACCTGCAGGCTCCTGTCTCAGGAGTGTCATTTCACACCACAGAGTTAGCTCTTTGCCTAGCCTGAGCTTCTTAGTTTAGTTGATTTTTGTTTTTTAGTTTTCTGGGTATAAACACCTCCTTTAAAAAAATGGTATCCCTAGGGGCACAGAGTTTTGCTTTGCAGATAGGTCTGTTCGGTGGCCGTGCTAGGGAAGAGGGAGAGTGCTGGGAGCCCTGAGTACTGAGCACTGAGTACTGAGCACTGAGTGCATAGCAGCCCCACCACTTCTCCTGGGTTGGTCTTGGGTAAGTCACCCCTGCCTTCACTCCGTGTCCTCACTCTGCATGGGGTGCAGTCCCGGCTCTCCCCGCTTCTCTGGGGGGCGGGGTTGGCAGTGTGGGGGGGGGGTGGCAGTGACGGCGGCCTCACCCACCTGACTTCCTGGCAGATGGTTGTCTAGTCATTGTCTTTCCTACTAGAAGGTCAGCTCCATGAGAATGGGGAGATCTTGACGTGTTCACCACTTTATAGCCAAAGCCTGGAGTAGTGGGGGTGGGGCACAAACAGGCAATTACTACAGACCTGGGAGAGGAAGGGAGGAGGGAGGGAGGGAGGGTGGGAGGGAGGAGGGAGAAGGGAGGAGGAACCTGTCTCCCCTGTCAGGTAATGCTGCCCCCTTTCCCTCCACTGCCCCCTTGGCCAGGTCCTGGCTGAGCCCTCCTCCTCCCCAAGGCTTCCAGCTCTGAGGTGACAGGCCCAGTCACCCAGAGCCCTGGAGGCTCTTGGCACTTTCTCCTCCCCCCACCGTGGGTGCCTAACTGCGTCACCCAATACAATCCACAATCCGAGAGGAGGGCGAGGCCTTGGCAACCCTGGGGCCCTGGGGCTGTGAGCGGCACCTGGCTGGGACCCGGCCACTCACTCTGTCTATTGTACAGGCGGCCAGACTCTGAGCCCTGCCCAGAGTCCCAGCCAGGTGGGGTACTTTCCCCTAGCTTCCCCAGAGGGAGCACTTCCGGGACCCCGTGCTCAGCCAGCACCTCCCCTCCAAGGGCCCGGGGTCAGGGCAAGCTCTGGCTGGTCTTTCAGCACACCTGAGAAGCAGGAGGCAGCTCCAAGTATCCGAGCCTCCCTTCTGGGCCCCACTCTCACCTTCCAGCTCCCAAAGGACAGGGCAGCCAAAGGCCAGGCGGCCACAGCTCTGCTTCCCCAGATCTCCTCTGCGTGCTCCAAGAGGGGGAGAGTTTGGTCAAGGAGCCTGGCCCACTGCCAGGAGGTTCCGGATGACTGGGTCTGCCCCCCTCCCAAAACATGGTGGCAGAAATACGCGTCGCATTGGCAACCGGCAGATTTGGATAACCTTTGTGACCACAGAAAGGGCTGTCAGCGCAGAGCCTAGATCCAAAGTGCGAGGCTCCTTCTCTGTTCCTGATGCTAAACAGCTACGGATTGTTATTTAAATCGGCATGTAACCGCCTTTCAGTGAAATCTGATCTGTGGACGAAAGTGATAGAGCCTCTCATCGCGGTAAAGTCCCTTTCGATAATAGATAATGGCACAAGCGGGGAGCTCGAATAGTGAGGACTTGGCCTGTCCTCGGAACTGGGAAGCCACAGGGCCACCTAGACAGAGGCTGGCACCCCTGAAGTGCAACCTCTTGCTCTTGCCCCAGCCGGCTAGGCTGAGTTTTCTCTCAGTTTGCCTCAACATTTAAGTAAACATTTGTGGAGCACCTGAGAAGTGCAAAGTGGGAGGTCAGATGGAGCCAATGTTCACTCTGGTGAGTGAACCAGAAGGGGAGAGAGGGAGAGAGGCAGGGGGAGCGAAGGAGGGGGAGAGAGGGAGGGGGAGTGAGGGCGAGGGACACTAAGACCCAGACTAACTGCCCTAACCTGCTCTAATGCTACAAGTATCCACCCTGTCTTGTGGTATGATTATGAGGGACCCTCTCTCCTCTGTTTCACGAATTTTCTCTAATATGGGAGAACTTCATGTATTTTTTTCAAATATATTTCATATATATTAATATTCTCTTAAAGTCACATATTCATATATATGAATTACAAATTATATTTATATAATATAAAGAATATTAATGTCACTAGAGTTCTTCTTCCTTGATTTCAAAGGCCTCCTTTCTGCCACTCACTCACTTTTTTGGTCTGCGTCTCAGTTTCCTCGGTCTGCCCTCCCGGGTTGTTGCGAAGAAGGCCAAGTAGGAAGGCCCAGTAGAAAGCCACTGGGAGTTAAAGCATTGCACCCACACAAGGTGACATCCTCGGAGGTCAGGCCTCAGACCGGGGGCGCTGGGGGGAACATGACTGCTGGGACGGAAAGCCCTAGATAAAATCTTTCCCGACTTGATGCTGGTTCTCTCCGAAGTAACTGCTTTCTCTGGACGAGCCCCAGTTTCCATGCTTGCGCAGCAGGGTGTGCTGTGGGGATGGTGGCCAGTCACGGCCCTGAGCAGGCTAAGTCCCCACAAACTGACTTGTCTAAAGTGTCAGCAGGACGGACAACAGAAGCAGAGCCTTCTCAAAGCCATCCAAGGTACAGCATGGCCAAGTTTCTCTTCTTGTCTATTTAACGGTGCTTGCAGTTTCTTGGAGAGTGAAGGCCCACCCAGCTGCTGAGCACCAGGCCTCGAAAGGCTCGGGGTCATCATCTCATCCATGGCCCCCATTGACAGAGGAGGAGGCAGAGGATCTGGGAGGCCGTGTGACATCCTCGAGGGCACAGATCCAGAACTAGATCCGTTCTGCCTGTCTCCCAGATCTGAGGCTCTCTCAACAAATCTTTGCCTCGCGCGTGTTTGCCAGGGGCCTATCGTGTCTCAGGTACACGCAGTGGAAAAGACACACGAGGTCGCTGCCCACAAGCAGCCTCTATTCTAGTGGGAGGGACAGTCAGAAAATAATTCCGTGTAAGCAAGCAGTTAAATAAAAATATGCACGTGGCATGAGTGCTTTGATCAAAGGTCTGAAATAGATGATGGTGAGGGACGTTTCTACTTTATCTGTGGTGGTCAAGGAAGGCTTGCCTGAGGAGGTGATGTTTCTTTTTTTCCTTTGTTTTTTTAATGTTTATTTATTTAGTTTTGAGAGAGACAGAGAGAAAGAGAGACCCGACCGCGAGGAAGGGAGGGGCAGAGAGAGCGGGGAACAGAGAATCCCAAGCAGGCTCCACGCTGTCCGCGCAGAGCCTGATGGCAGGGCTCAAACCCACAAACCGTGAGATCATGACCTGAGCCGAAATCAAGAGTCAGACACTCAACTGATTGAGCCCCCCGGGCGCCCTGGAGGTAATGTTTCTGTTAAGACCTGGCATAGGGGGCGAGCATGTCAGGCCAAGGAATCTGCACATGGAAAGTCCCACAACAGGAAGGACAAAGAACTCAACCAGAGGATGGGGGCAGAAGGCACGGGTGAGCTTGGAGTGAGAAGCAGGAATTTTGCTGAGCCTCAGGGGCTGTGGCGAGCAGTTTGGACTGCACTTGAAGTGTCCTGTGATGTGACCAGATGCACGTTTTAAGAAGATTACACAGGCAGCCTTGTGGCCCTGGGCTGAAGGAGCAGGACAGGAATGGGAGCAGGAGGGCCGCTTAGGCGGTCTCTGCAGAGGTCAAGGCCAGAAGGGATAGTAGCCCAGCAGAGGGCAGTGGTGGAGGAGGTGGCAGGAAGAGAGTGGATTCAAGATGTATTTTGGAGACAAACTTGCGGATGGAGGATGGATGGATCGGCAGGGGTGGGGTGCGGGCTGGGAGGGACGGGGAGGCAGCGAGGGTGGCTCTGAGTTTCCCGTCTGAGTAACACTCAAAACCATTGCTGTGCAAATTCTCTAGGGAAGACTTGCTCTGGTGCTTTTTACTAGTCCACCCTCCATCTCAGCCTCCTCCTGGCTAATAATAGCCTCCTGGTTTGGTGAGAGTCATCAGCAGCTGGAGAAACTGAGGTACACATCAGCAAAGCAAACCACTCCTAAGAGAACCGGCTGTAGGAACTAGACAAAGAGCCAGAGCTGAGCCTTTGGGTGCCTTTGGGTGCCAGAATTCTTTTTTTGTTTTTAAGTTTATTTTGAGAGAGAGAGAGAGAGAGAGAGAGAGAGAGTGAGTGCATGAGCAGGGGAGGGGCAGAGAGAGAGAGGGAGAGAGAAAATCCCAAGCAGCCTCTGCACTGTCAGCTGGGAGTCCATCCGACTCAGGGCTCGAACTCACAAACCCCTGAGATCATGACCTGAGCCAAAATCAAGAGTCAGACACTTAACCCACTGAGCCACCCCAGCGCCCCTTGGCACCAGAGCTCCAAGACTCCGATATCACACCCGATGTTACAATTTATCAAGTCCTGTGACCTTGACCAAGCGGCAAGACCTCTCTGAGCCTATTTCCTCATCAGTAGCATGGGGGGGGGGGGGAACGGGGTATGAGAGGATCTGTCTCTTGGTGCGGTTGCAGGGTTGTAGTCAGGGGTAGACCCTCAATAGATATGTGTTATCTCTAGTTCTAGGTAGTACGGCTCATCTCTGTACCCACCTCTCTGTACATGTGTGCAAACATAGCCTGTATGTGTGCACGCTCCTTCAGAAGCCATCTGTGTGCTTACGTCACCGCTGATGACCAGGCATCACTGAAGTTTCAAGTTAAGACAGTAGCGCGTTCGCTCACTGGGCTTCTGTTTAGCCCTCTGAGCCGTGCTGGGTGGTTGAAGAAGGAGCTTTCACCCTCCCTGGAACAAGAGTGAGTTGTGGGTTTGGAGGCAGATGTGAAAAGCAAGGCGTCTGTAAGCCAGCCTGTTTCCAAGAGTTCTGACCGACCTGACCCAGGAAGAGGGGTGGGGGTGGGAAAGACTGGAGAGAGGAGTGGGGGGCGGGGAGCGAGAGGGAGGGGTCCACAGAGGGCCCAGGAAGAAGCCACATCCCAAAAGGAAATGCACAATAACAGATGTAGAGTCCGGCCAGCCCAGAGCCCCTTCTGTGGGTGGCTTTGGTCGCCTCCTCGGTCCCTTCCCCCACCCCACCCCACCCCACCCCTCCGAGAGAGACGCCTTTATGTTTCTGTTCCCAAGAGGCACCTGGCACGGAGACTGAGAACAAGGAGGCAAGGCTGGAGGGGCCAAGGGGTAGGGCTCTCCACTTTTTGCCCAGAGCCCTTCCGAAGGGCGTGTCCCAACTGGGCACACACAGACAGTGATTAAGGAGGGGGGGGAGGGATGACATTCACTGTCCACTGCGGGGGCCCAGCCGGTGGGCTGGAGAGTGGCCAGCCCTTCCCCCCCAGGCTCTTGGCCGCAGTATCCTCGGCCCTGGCACCACCCACTGGCCTACTCAGACACTCCTTCGGGTTGGGGCTGGAGCCCTGCTAAGGAGGGGCCGCCTGGGGGCAGGCTGGGCTAGGCACCGCAGCTCTCCCCCACCCCTCCTGGCAGCCTCCCTCCACCACCCCTCTGCCTACATCCAGCTCCAGCTGGGTTTGAAAGACGTGCTCCAGCCCTCCCTCCCTCCCTCCCCTGGAAGCAGTCCCTGCCCTGCGCTCTCTTTCAGCCAGAAGCTGCACCTATAAACTGGGTCCATCACACAGACCCCGACCTGCTGCTGTGCCCACCTCGACAGCCTTCTCAACCAGGCCGGCTGCCCCCTCCCCAAGCCTTCATTCCCGCACCTGACATGCCTTCCTGCTCACGGTAGCACAAACTTCCAGAGCCGCCTAGCCTACCTCCTGGAGCCCTCTCCAGATGATCCCTGTCTTCCTGACTGTTCTCAGCTCCTTGTCTGCTGTGCAAAATTAGCACCCTGTCTTGATGGACCCTGCACCATGCGCTATGGGCCCTGCCCCACACTGGCCAACCCTCGGTGCTTTATCTCCCCACCAGACGTGAGGCCCACCCCACGGCACCCACCCCACCCCCCCCTCTGCCCAGGGCATTGAGGCAAACCCCTGTGGGTGCACGACAAACACTTCTGGACTGATACTGATTCCGTCCAGGTCATGCGGTGGCACTTTTGCCTACCGGGTCTGGGAGTGGAGTATGGAGTTACACATGATTGGATATTTAATTAGTGACTTTGTGGACAAAGGGATTTGACTTTTCGTTCTTTGGCTTGGGTGTTCCGGGAGTACGTGGTTTTTGATAAAAAGCTATGGAGTCATCCAGTCTTGGAAACTGTCCACCTGCCCTGGTTAAGTGCTTCCCCTTCTGAACTTCAGTGACTGATTCCCTGATTTAGCACCCCCTCCCCACCCTACTCCACACCTCCCTGGCTCTGAGACCCTCTGTTGCCTCGCACACCATCCATGGCCCTCCCACCACAGCAAGCAGGGACTGACAGACTCATCCTTGCCCTTGCCCATGGGTATTTACAGTTTTAGACCCACAGGGAGAGACCCTTCCTGCCTTCCCGAAGCAGTTTTGCCTGCCTGGTACAGGCTTTGTGCAGGGCGTGGCTCACAAAAGAATGAATCACTAACACTGGAATTTCAGGCAGGGGGCACCTGTTGGAGGAGATATTTTAGTGGGAACCATCTTCCTAGTGTTCTTGACCTTCATGGACTGACGGACCTTTGGGATTTACCTTTGACTCTGGGGTACTTTAAGGCTAGTGGCCTGGCCTTGGAAGAGGGGCAGAGGCCACAGAGGGCCAGGACCCCCATTGGTCTCCTTTGGTTTGTGGGGCTTCTCCATGGCACGCGGAGATGCTGATCACCAGGGAAGGAGAGCTCCCCTTGGCTCCTCCCATGTTTCTGAGAACTGCCAGCCTAGGTACCAAGGGATTAACGACGATTTCCCCCAGGTGAAGGACAGTTCCAGGGGAAAGAGGGATGACAGAGCCAGGAGCCTCCCCACTGGCAGTTTTCAAAAAGGGTGTAGCATATGGCTTTAAGGAGCAGCTTGGGAGAGGGTGCTTTGGCCACACCTCCCTGTGATTGGTGGTTGGCCCACCCCACATGCGGACTGTTGGATCTCCGGTTGGCATTTCTGAGTCAGGCTTCGAATGGAGACAAAGCAATGGAAAGCCTGTCAGATATGTTTGCTGTGGGTGAGCCCTGTCCGCGGGTGCCCCCGCGCAGGCCCCTTGACTCCACCTGGGCCAAACCCAGGTGGACACCCTGGTGGAGGGAGCTGCCGTTCTGTGCTTCCTTCCTGCGCTTCCCTGTGTTTTATATGCCCCTTGAATGCTTGCAGTACAGTGTTTGATTTGGTGAAGTTACATTCAAGACCCTTTGAGCAGAAGACGTAATTCTGGTAATTTTATTGGGCTCAGGTTTCAGGCAAATGGAAGTAGAATTGCCTTTAAAAACAAGAGACACACAGAACTGAGTCAAACAATAATAATAAAAGGCTGCCCTGGTTTGAGAAAAGTGGTAAGGCATTTTGTGAAACATTCAGAGGGAAGAAGAAATAACTGAGGAGACCAGGAGAGAGGCGCGGGGGGGGGGGAATCCTTTACCACCCCTACTTTCATTTCTGCTTTACCTTTAGGAAAGAGCTTCGTTTGCGTGCTCTAAAGTGAAGCCTAAAGCGCCACTAGTGAAGTTGGTCCTTGTCCCGCGCTTAGCAGTACAGGTGGACGACAGGGGCTGCCTGCCAAATACTTTGGTTGGAGGGAGGGGTGGGAGTGCTCTCTTCAAAACCACTCCTGGAATGGCTTAACTCGCCCAGCGCGAATCAATGACAACCTCCCGCCGGCCGCGGCAGGCTCCCCTGAGCAGCGCTGCCGCGTGGATCCCCAGCCTGGGACCCTGGTGGCGCTCAGGACACGGCCCGGGTACGAGCGCGGCGCCCCCGGGGCGGCCAGGTGGGTGTGCGGCGACCCGGCCCGGGCGGCGGGGCGGCGGAGGGAGGTAAGCGGGGAGCCCTTCGGGGCGCCGCGGGGACCCCCTGGCCCCGGGCGTGGGCTCCGACCGGCCGGATGGGAGTGGCGGCAACGGCAGCAATTTCAAACCCGCTTCGGGCCGGCCGAGCGCGCCGGGGACACGGGGGCCGGGGTTACTGGGCTACCGGCGGGGCGCGCGGCCGCGTCCCTCCCGGCCGGACGCAGAAAAGAGTCTGGAACTCTGTAGAGCAACTCTCCTGGCTTGCTCCGAGCCCGCGGCCCTTGCGGGCAGCCTTTGGTAGCGGGGAGAGGGGACAGCGAGGCGCGAGGGCCGCTCCGGAAGGGAGTGGCGGACAGACGCGGATCGTTTAAATTCCCTCCCTCCAAAAAACCTCGGGCTTCCCCGGGGTCAGATGCAAAACTTGGGTTTGGGGGACGAGGAGCAAAAGCAGAGGCAACTCGGGGCAGAAGTCGAGGGCCGGACGGGGGGGGGGCAGAAATTAAAGGGGAGGACTGGCAGGAGTCGCCGTTGCAAGCTGGAGAGGGTCGCGTCGCGATCCTTGGGCGGGAGCCGCTGGCAGAGGTGGGTGGGCGGGGGATCCTTCCCTGCGCTCCGACCTGGGCACGGTGGGCGGGACAACTCCCTCCGGGCCCGTGGAGTCCAGCCGGGGTCTCGAAGCTTCCGGAGCCTCAGGTGGGCCTGGAGACCGGAAGGGAGCGGCCCAGCGCGCCCCCACCCCTGCCGGCGCCCGCGCGCTCGGCGCCCTCCGGAGCGCCCGGTTCCCTGCAGCGGGCGCGGCGGGGCCGGGGAAGCACTCCGCAAAGAGCCCAGCGCGGAGCATCCCGAGTGGGGGCGGTTTTCTCGTGCCTGTGGTGAGCACTCCGGGGGGGGGGTGGCGGGGGGCGCCCGGTGCGGTTGCCCCAGTTTCTGGCTTGTGTTTTTCTGGCTGCGGGCAGGTGGGGCAGGGGACGACTGCGCTCTTTCTTTTAACCCTTGTTATTAATGAATTCCGAGGACTCATTGGCAGGCTGTGGGCATAACCCTTCCAATCCCTCTAAATGCAGAATTTTGAAAATGGGAAGGAAGTGGTTGAGACAATCGGGCAGTTTTCTCCAGATTCGATTGAAGATTTTGTGAGAGGGGAGGGGATGGCCCTGCTGGATTCAAGTTTAAGCTCCACTCCACCCAGTGATGTCCTGGGGGATGACAAGGGTCAGGAACCCCCTCTGGATAGATCTCCAGGAAAGGACAGTAAGTAACCTGGCTGCCCTGGTTGACCCTCTTGCCCTTAAGGCCCAACCTGGACTGAAAGGGAGAGGAAAGCCACCCTCCCCAAAACGGCTGGGGTCTCTGTCTCTTAGGGCTAGTGCTTTGGGGGGGGGGGGTGTAAGACTACCACTAGGGGCAGTATCTTTAGCACTCCCAGTTTACAGTGAGGAGGGACTGAGTCCCAGGGGACCAGCAGAGTGCGTTGCTCCTTGCCCAGAACCATAGGACCCCAGTGCCGCTTGGGCCCTGAGGCCACCAGCCTAGTTTCCAGAACTTCATGAGATTGGGAGATTTGGATCACACCAAGCCCCCCCGAGACCCTGGGGAGACACAGACAAGACTCAGGCCTGAGCCACCACTGAGGGGTGGCCAGCACAGAGAGATGAGGGTTGCAAAGAATAGCGAACCTGGGTAGCAAGTAGACTGTCCTCAACAGACCTCTAGGAGAGCCACTCTGGGATCTGAGCACAGGCATTTTGGCAGCCAGTGATGTCAAGAAAGGCTGCAGATCGGAAGTGGTATTGGGGCAGGACCTGGTAAGGAGGAAGACCAGAAGAGCAAAGGCGTGGAGGTCACGGAGCTTTAGGCCTATCTTGTCATGTCTGTGCTGGGAGATAAACCAGAGAGGGTGCAGGCAGGAAGGAAAGGGACGGGGCGTTGAGAGAGCAGGTGCCAGACTGTGCTTGGCACACATTATCTACTGTGAACCACGAAAGCTGTCGGGTATGAATGACCAGCCCCACTCTGCAGATGAGGAAACTGAGGCTTAAAGGGGTTAAGTGAGCTGTCCAGCTTATAAGTGACAGAGCCGGGAATCAAAACTGCCTGTTACACCGCACATCCTTTAGAATCTTATACTCTAGTTGGGGAGACGGGAATCACCTTGACATAAGTTTTATTTTATTTTTTTATATTTGAGAGAGAAACAGAGAGACAGAGAGCGAGAAGGGGAGGGGCAGAGGGACAGAGACAGAATCCAAAGCAGGCTCCAGGCTCCGAGCTGTCAGCACAGAGCCCGACGTGGGGTTCAAACTCACGAACCGTGAGATCATGCCCTGAGCCGGAGTCGGACGCTTAACCGACTGAGCCACCCAGGCGCCCCAGGAATCCCCCTGATATAATTACAGCACAACACGAAATAGTATGTAAGTGTTACACACAATATTAACTGTTTTGAACCTCGGTTTCTTTCCACTCCGTCGGTCAATCATTTATTCAACAATGACTGTCTTGTCTAATGTGTGATTCCAGGCACCCTGCTAAGTGCTGGGCATACATTCGTAGCAGAAGTCCCCACCCGGTCCCTGGGCTCTATTCAGTGGGAATATAGCAACAGTACATCCTTCAGCGGGTATTGAGTGGATGAAATGCGACAGTGTGTGGCAAGGTGTTCCAGAAGCACTGCCCTGAAGGAGAAGCGGCAGGAAGCCTGGGTGAAGAGGACGGGTGGGAAGTTGGAATGATGAGCTGTCCCCAGGCTGCAGTCACAGGGACTCATCCCTGGCTCAAGAGGACGCTGTGGGGTGCACACAGTATCCAGGAAGCTATTGGAACCCCCCGTGGCTCAGATTATCAGCTTCCGGTTGTGGGTTCCAGTTCTGAGATGAGCTTTTAGATTTAGCACATCCCAGCTGGAGATGACGAGAACCCTGTGCAGCCTCCAGGAGGGCTGGCCCCTCTCTGGAGCAGGGCCAGCCAGGCTGGGAATGCCCCAGAACATCGCCCTCCTGATGCATCAGCTGTTGCTCTGCGGCCGGGGTGGCGCTTTCCACACCCACAGGTCTAGAGCTCCAGCTCTCTGACCTTCATCCAACCACCGGGGAGGCTTGTCCAAGTTCGCGGGACTTGGTAGCAAAGCCAGCACTGGACCCCGCGTCTCTCGGCCATCCGTAATCCTCATGGCGGCTTGCACTAGCCTTCCAGGGCATTTCAGGGCTCAGCTGTAAAGACCACCTGCTCGTGTCTCCACTTCAGTGCCATTTCCTGCTGTTCCTGTCCATCTCCATTGAGCCGACCTGACATACCCGTCCTCATAAAATGGTGTCAGATGAATCTTTGAGACAGAGCAGCCATAAATATTCCTAGGACATTTGGCCTCTTAACTCTCCTTCCATCTTCAGCGATATAACAGGCGTAAGATAACTACCTCTAAAATTATCACTTTTGTGAGGAAGGTGAACTGATAAATCTTGCCTGGAAGCTAAGCCCACCTGAGTGGTGTTCCGGGGCCTTCCTTCTCTAGAACTGACTTCCGGGAGGGACAGTTTCGATGGCGTTTTCCTTCTTCCTCCCCAGCACCCCGCCCCCACCACACGCCCCCCCCCCCCCACCCCCGCACCTGCTTTTTCTTAATCTCTTGCGTTCGGGGTCACGAAACCATATTGCATTCCCTTTTGATGTCACGGTGCCTGAATATAGGCATTTTCTCCCGATGTTGAGATTATCAGCCTGGAAAGTGCGGCGAGCGCCCAACTGGCTGTCCTATTTGCAGCAATTACACAGGTGTATAATTGCATGGGGATGTTTGTTTGCTTAGCTCTTTCTCAGCCGTGCAGCCCTACAGGTTGGGCCAGGGACAGAGCTGTTCAGTTTATTTTCCTTTGGCTGGGAACTTCAGAGATGAATAGAGGGAGGGGAATCTGGGGTTGAGAGATGGTTGCCAAGGGCAATTTGGAGTCTCCTTCATATTAGTCAGAGATTGTGTTTTTCCTTTCTGAAGCTGCCTGCCTCACAGCGACTTCCACGAAGGATTTTTTCCCCCCATCTGTGTGTGTGTGTGTGTGTGTGTGTGTGTGTGTGCGTGCACGCGTGTGCTTGTTCGTTTTTGTTTTGATTTTTCACTTGCTGGACTTCTCATGACTTAGCACAAAAAAAAAATAGCTTGGGGAATGGGGGTGATGAAACGGGGCCTTTAAACAATGCGTTCTCCATGTCATTGCTTAATAAATTTGAATACTGATAGACCCTGAGGTATCATGATGGAGTGAGATGAGTAATTCCTTTGAAGGGAGAGTTTATCTTCAGTGGATGACTTTGAAAATTGCCACATAATTTAACTTTCCCTCTGCACATCTTGAGCCTGTGTTTGGAAAAAGAGGAATGTGGGCCGTCTTTCCTTCGAACTCCCTTTTGTTCCTTTGGCAGACCCCCCCCCCCATCGGGGCCTTGCCTGGGAGAGCAAGTCAACTCGGCCCCCCACCCGCTCGTAGTCACCCCTGCGCCCCCTCCGCCATGCCATGCAGGAGGCCGGCTAGGGAGAAGGAAGCTTCCCCTGCGGGTTAAGAGCTCTCCCCCAGTGGTGGCCTGGCTCCTGTCCACGTGGAGCGCAGAATAGAGAAGCTGGCAGGACCGAAGCCTGCCCGTCCTAGGGCAGCACCCTGGGGCGGGATGTTCCTCATCGGTGGAGAAGTGAGTTCATCCTCTGAACAAACTGAGTGAAACAACACTGAGACTCCAACCTGGAAAAGTTGCCTAATAATAGAGTACACAGTCTATGTCGGCGTTTTCAAATTAGATACAAACCAGAAGCAAATGTGCACGTGACCCACCCACATGATGTCATAGAGCCGAACTTGGCACACTCATACGCCCAGGGCTCTTGCTTTCTTGGCTATGGATTCTGGCTGACGATTCTGTTACTGTTCAGTGGTTTCTGGAGTTAACAGGTCGGCCCGTTGGTCTTTGTGAAGTTACAGGTAAAGACCACGGGAGAGGTGACCGTGACACCAGTTTGTGTTGACGCTGGCCTTCCTTAAGGCTTAGGGAAGTCAGGCCTTAGGGAAGTCTAGCGGAGGATGCATCCGTTAAGCAGAGCTTGAATGATGGGAAATTTTCTAAGTTCTTAACAATAACACCTTTATTAAGATATAATTAATGTACCACACAATTCACTCGTTTAAAGGTACAGAATTCACTGGCTTTTAGTATATTCACGAATGTGCAACCATCACCGCAGTCAATTCTGGAACATTTTCATCATGCACAAAAGAACTCTGTACCCATTAGCGGTCACTCCTCATTTGACCTCAACTCCCCAGTTCTAGGTCACCAACAATCTACTTCTTGTCTCTAAACAGATTTGCCTTCTCTGGACATTTCCTATCAACGGGATCGTGTAGTATGTGACCTTTCGTGACTGGCTTCTTTCACTTTGCGTAATGTTTTCAAGGTCCATCCATTTGTAGCACGTATCCGTGCTTTATTCCTTTGTGTTTGTGAATGATATTCCTTATGGGGGGGTATACCACGTTTTATTTCTGTATTCATCAGGGGTGGTTGCTCGTTTCCGTGTTCAGCTCTTGTAAATAATGGCGACGCGAACATCTGCGCACGAGGTTTTGTGTGGACCTAGGTTAGCATTTCTCTCGGGTGTTTACCTGGCGGTGGAAGTGCTGGGTCATACGGTATCTCCACGGTTTACCTTCTGGGAAACTGCCAGACCGATTTTCCCAGCGGCCGCCCCACTTTACATTCCCACCAGCAGTACGTGACGATCCCAGACTCTTCTCCACATCTTTGCCAACGCTTGTTGGTAGTATCTGCCTTTTTTTTATTGTAGCCGTCGTACCTTCTAAGGGTTTATGTGCTCAAAGAAGCACCACCCAGGAAGTATTCTGGATTCAGCTCAGTCACATTTGTTTGCCATTCTTACAGTGAGAGCCATTTCGACTTCCGGATCGTCCTGCATGGCTGGGGTTTCCTCTGCGTGTCTGGATTCCCTTCCGGTTTTCCCTGTATGTTTCGGTAGAACAGTTCGGGGTCCCACAGTATGACACGGGGCTTGGTGCTCTCATTCTCTTTCCCAAAGAGAATGCTCGAATGCTCCAGAGAGCTGGCGGTGGGGTCGGCTACCTCAGCCCCACTCTCTCCAGCTACAGCTGCTGATGGGAAAGCCAGGCCTTGGGAAGGGAAGAAATTGACCTAATGGAAGCGAATGTGGACAAGCTATTCAATGTTTGGGGCTTTGAATGGAGACTTCACCAAGATCCTGACCTTTTTACTCCATTGGATGACCCCTTTGGGACCACAAAGAAAGTTGGAGAGCTCTGACATCTTAACCGGGCGATGCAAGGCTGCCTTCTTGCCTGCTTGCTGGGGCCCTGAGCCACCAGCAAGGCCCACAGATTCATCCACAGTTGCTTGGTGTGGCTTAGCGCTCCATTTCACACTGGGGCTTCAGCTCCGTGATGAAATCATTTTATCCCATTTTCATACCTGTGGGACTGGCTGGGGTAACACTCTGAACAAAGATACATTTGAGCTGAGAGAGACGGAGAAACTCACCTAGCTTGAAAGACTGCAAAAGATTACAAAAAATTACCTGTTCCCCAGAACATAACTGCCGTGCTGGTCAGTGGCCATCCTGGGGCACCGTGTTCAATACAAGCAAGCCTCAGTACCAGAAATTCATTCCTGTAACTTCTGGGAAGTCACTGTCATGGACTTTGGCCGGTATGACCCCAGGAGCAGCTTGGGTCAGGCTCTGCTCCGAATTTGCCCCTCACCTTCAAACCAGTGCGTAATGCAGCGGCCCCGAAACCTGATTAGAGGTGATCGCCTATGAAACCTTTGAACAGATTACAGGTGCCCCGGGCCCCACCCAGGAAGTACTGAAGAGGAAACCAGTTGTAGGAAAGATGTTTATGATGGAGGCTGAGAACACAGGTTGGCCTTTCTGGGCCTGGGTTTCCGTTTTCAAAATGAGAAACGGGACTAGATTGGTGTTCTTCAAAGGGATTCACTGCGCTGATCCAAAAACAGTTGTGCGTGTGTCTCGTCTTGCACAAAATTTTATTTGTACCAGGCGGCTTCTGCGGCTGAAGAAAAACTCAGAGGGCCCTCGAGTAGATGATTCCTGACGTTCATCTATGACAATCCTAAGCATCACCTTCTCAGAGGACCATTGTCTCAACTTCTCAGAGGGGGGTATAGGAGGAGGAGTTGATAGCTGCTTGCTAATGGAGTCATGCTCCATAGGGGCCCAGGCTGCCCTGGCTGGCGGAGTGCACAGCTGTGACAAGGAAGAATTCTACCCAGCACCCCTTTCTTCTCCCAACCCCCGTGATGGCATCCTACCCGCTTGCCTTGAAGCACCCAGGATTTTCCTCCCCTATTTCTACTACTATGTCTAATGGCCCAGCGTGTCCTTCACTCACTTATCCGTTCACTTAACCAACATTTCCCAAATACCCCCTACAGGTACCAGATGGACTGCCACTCCATCTTGGCCCTCAGTAGGCCAGCACATCTTAACCAGACAGGCAGCCTGAGGCTGATCGCCGGAGGGGCAATTTCAGGGCTCCTTGATTTGGATGCAGCAGCGTTTTGGAGAGGCCCAAATTCCTGGCACGGAGGTAGGGCGACCCCACCTCCAGCCCTGTGTACGAGCTCTGCCTCCCAGCCCTCCCCGCGCTGAGGCTCTGCCCTCATCTGGCTGCTGGGAAAATGCTTCTGTCATGGGGGGGGGGGGAGGGGCTCAGCCAGAGACGTGCCCTCCTCCTCAACTCCCACCTGCACAGAGCCTGGCAGGCGGAGGAGGGGAGGGGAGGGCTGCTTTCCTCCGAGATCTGAGCTCCGTGCTCCAGCCCTTGGCTCCCACCCCGTAACCCTGACTGGACAATTCACAGGACAGCTGTGCTCCAAGACTGAAATAATCACTGTTTATGAAAGCTGTTGCAGGGAGGGGGAGCAGGCGGAGGAGGGAAGGAAGGGTCGCATTTCTGCCTTCCAACAAGAGAGGCCAGGTGAGGCCCAGAGCCCTCTCCCTCCCTTGCGGGTGAATGCACACACCGATGACGATGCTAGGACATGAGAGCCCTGCTTTAGGGTGCTTTGAGAGATTTTTGTTTTGTTTTGTTTTCTAATGAAGAACCTTGAAGGCTCATTTGAATAGGGATTAATGTCTCTGTGGTCTGGACCTGCAGAGAAGGAGAAATTCTAGAAGGGTAGAAGTTGCAATAAAAGGAAGCAGGCTTGGTCTGCCACCTCCCACTGATCGGCGAGGCCTCCTTGGTTGGGGACACGTGTTTGAGGCAGATTTCTGGGCATTGCTGTATTTTCCTTTGGACTGTGTGTGTGCATGCCTCTCTGTGTGTGTGTGTGTGTGTGTGTGTGCGTGTGTGTGTCCCCTCGGTGAACTCCACACTAAGAATACCGACTGCCTAAACTGTGAGTTTTCAACCAGGTGACAAAGACCAGTTATGAAGCCTCCCTGAGTGTCTTCAACCCCTAACTTGTCATCACTCCATTTTGGCAATTTTTGTGGAGGGCAGCGAAACAGGCATTTACTGTAGACTTTTTTTTCCCTGGTACTTCCATGCTCTTCTTTCAAAGTTCAAATTCCTCTACCTCCTGGGGTCTGCCCAGCTGGAATTATTCTGTGTGCCCAAGTCACCCCACAGCCCCCCTCTCTTAGCACCCCTGCAAAAACTCTCACTCAGTCCTCTCTTTCTGATGATCTGACCCAGTTATTAAGCGATAGCCAGTTTTTTGTGCTAATTCACGTCAAGGTGTAGAAAACACTGGCTGCCAAGTGACCCCCTCTGCGGGGCTTCCGTCTTTGAAAGAGGGGGCTCACCAGCCCACATTTCTAATGGTGGCATGGTGATAAGGCAGAATAAATAACGCTGGGCAGAGCACGGGGCGGTTCATGTGGGAATGGGGACATCCGTGCTGGAACTACTTCAATCAAGCGACTTTGGTCCCTGCCTGTGATGCCTGGGCACAGAGGTGGCCTGGGGAGGGGGGCGGGGCATGAGTTGAGAGGAGGGTGAGTGACCAGAAGGAGGGTACCCTAGGGTGCACTGCAGGGAGAGCTGGGCAGGTGACAATGGTTTCCCTGTCTGTAGGCCGGGAGGTTGCTTCAAGGTAACGCTGGGGGTGACCCATCTGGCCCAGGAAAGCTGGGAAAAAATGAGTGAGTGCAAAGATGGAATTAAGGGGTGCTTGGGCCTTGGGGCAACGGGCCCCGTAGCTGGCCCCGTGCGCATCCAGCTCTGGGGTGTTCAACTCGGAGGCTCCTCCTCCCCACCCTCTTCTGTCGGGGTTCTCTGCTGAGGGGTGCATCCCTACACCATCTCTGCCCTCCCTCCACCCCACTCCCGTGGTGCACCCTCTGAGTGAACCTGGCCTCCAGCTCTTAGAAGTTTTTCCAATAACATGGCGGTGAACTCTTTGCAGACCCAGGCAGAGGAGAGAGCCTGGGCGTCAGCCAACCCAGAGCCTGAGTCCATGCTGGGTTGAAAGGCCCAGGCCAAGTGAGCCTCATGTGGAGGGAGCCAGGAGAGGATGGGTGGGGCCCTGGGAGGAGAAACTTCCCTGCAATCGGAGGGGCCATGATAGGTGATACCTAACCAGCAAGGACAGAAGTGGCCAGACCCTGAGTGGCCCTAGAAAGGACAGGGAGGCAGCTCTCTGGCCCTCACCTTTCAAAGGTGATCATCCATACACCCAGTTAAGACCAGAACTTGAAAATGAAGCAAGATGCTATAGAATCAAGTGTCACGCTCAGCTGAGTGGTCCGGAAAGATAGCGCCATTCAGGGTCAGAGCAGCGGGTGAGGGGCAGGGCGCTCAGGAGAGGCTTCACCAAGGTGCTCTGAACCGGGACTGAGGGTGAAACAGCGTGGCACAGCCTTGTAGCACATAGGCTCTGGAGCCAGGGCCGGGTTTAAGCCCCAGCTCTGTCATTTACAGGCTCTGTGGCCTTGGGCTTGTAACTTAACCTCCCTGTGCTGCACTTTCCCCATGTGTAAGATGGGAAGGAAACCTCACCGGGTTGCCGTGAGGACTGGACAAGGGAACTCCTCCGTGCCCAGCCTCTACGTGTTGGCCGTCACCATTTGGGCAGGATGAATGGCGATGCATCACAACGGCCCATTCCAGGCAGGTGGGCGCAGGTGACACGAGTATTTGGCCAGGATCTCCCCTGGAGGCGGGAACTGTCTGAGATTTTGGAAATAAGCTGGGCAGCACCCTGTGGGAGATGTGAGTCCAGAATCGGTTTCGGGTGCCGGGATTAAAGCCACTGGTGGTCATGTTGGGCAGAGCTGGGCTCTGAGTCCTGCTCTGATGGGGACGGAGGGGACAGCACACCAGGATGTGTTCAAGTTCCACGGTGTCCCGGGGTAGATTACAGATACGGTTCTTCTAGTGTATTTAATAAGAAACCCCTTAGGCTTATGACAAAATCCTGGCCTGCTCTCAGATTCCGTCGATTGACCAACGGCGGTGAAGGGTTATCATGTATTTTCAAAGTAATTATTACCAGCTATCAAATCAGAGCAGGTAATGAAAGCACGGGGTGGGGGGGGGGGGTGATCAGCATGAGAGATAATAAAGGAAATAGAAAATATTAGTACGTAAACTGCTAAAATGATACCCACTGAAGACATGAAATGTTCTAAAAATGGTGTTATCACCAAATGGCCCTGGCCGAGTTCACAAAGCTTCCCACAGCATGCGTTGCAATGCTCGGTGCTATTGCAGTGGCCTTGTGCCTGCCGCCCTGGCTGCCCTGTTCTTGGCAGGGCCCTTCCAGGATCACTTGCCTGAAGCGCACGGGGGAGAGGGTTCTCTCTGGTCACGCGTTCTTAGAATGCACCACTGGCTATCAGAGTGGAGTCACGCCACACCGCACGAGAGACATCTGCTGGACGGTGTCTCCCAGGGCTGTCTGGGCAGGGTCAATGCCCTGGATGTCCTAGTCCACTGGGGCCACCCGACGAGGAGAGGCAGACAACGTCGGAGTGTCCCAAGGACCGCTTGCTCCAAAAATGGAGCAGAGATGGCAGAGCCAGCATATGGGTCTACAGATGGCAGAGCCAGCATATGGGTCTACCTACCCCAAAGACCACACTCTCGCCGTGTTGCTTGACTGCCTCTTGCAGCCATTGAGTTGTTACGGCCAGCACCCCTCTGCCCTGCCTCCCGGCCTGCTGGGACCTGAGCGCCAGGATAGAGAAACCCTGAAACAAGGTGCTTTGACGGGTGGTTTCCCAGGCACAGAGAGCTCCCTGTACTCTCTGTGACCGGGGGGGGGGGGGTCCCCAGCAAGGTGGCCGGCAGCCAGCGGCTCAGCGGGGCAACAGCGGATGTCTGGGAGGCAGCCAAGAGGAGACACACTTTTGGGGCTGGGGAACCTTGTTCCTCGGGACGTTATTGAGTCCAGAGTCTCATTCAGGAGTACGAACCCTTCTGTGGCTTCAACAGCAAGAGGCTCTTGCTGGGGGACAATCCCTTAGCCTGCGTTCTAGTCTTAGGTCATCCACCTGTGGCCTGGTCACTGTGGACTTCTTGGAAGTTCTGAGCTTTGGATTACTTCATCGGTCCATGGCAAAAATTACAGCTGCCTTCTGAGCTGACGGAAGAATTCAAAAGATAAATCATGTACCACATCTCGAGACCATGGCATTTCTCCTGTCGCTGCAGAAGAGCGAGTGATTAGATCAGCCGCCGTTGCCCCTGCCTTGACCTGGCCTTCGATTCCCTCCTGACCATCCCTATATTGGCAGAGGGGCTTGGAGAGAGGGTGACAGCGAAGGGTGACAGCGAAGGGCTTTCTCCCTAACTATCTCTAAAACCCTTCCTTTCCGTTTCCCAAACAGGCATCTCTGCTTTTGCATTTTCTCACTCACCTCTGCTCCTTGAGGAACCAGAGCCCCTCCAGGGTCAGTTTAGACAAATGGACAGACACCAACTAGTATCCCATGACTATTCCCAGTGCCCCAGCCAGTGAGGGCAAGCACCCCTGCCTCACTCCCAAGGCCCTGGGACCAGCCAGCCACCCCCCCCCCCAAATCCTCTGCATCACTATGCCCCAAAGGGCCCGTGGTCCTCGCACAGTTAGGACTCTTACCACCGGTTCTGTTGGCAGGCCGGCAGGGATGGGCACACACACTCCTGTCCCCTGCACCCAGCCAGCTATCTGTAACAATGATAAATGTCATCGATAATAGCATAAGCAATAAGTTAGTAGTGAAAACATCTGAAAAAGGCAATTAGCAACAAAACACCACGATTCTCCAAGGTAGTTGGTTGCATTTTGTTTGGCCCTGGGGACGATGCGGATTCTGTACGAGCATGTGCTGTTGGCTCCTGGTGAAGGTATATTCTAGGCATCTCCTAACCCATTCACATGGGGGCACCCATTCCCACCTTCTCCCATCTCCGGCTCGCTTAGGGGTCTCAGACAGGCAGACAGACTGCAGGCTTCGTTTGGCCTTTTCGTCAACCCTGCAAAGTTCAACATTACTAGGTGAGGGTCACCATGACCCAAAGGAACGGATGCCAATTAAAGGGGCCCGGTTTACCTGGAGAGTGGGGGAGATAGTACCCAGCTTGTGATCCCCAGGTCGTGGGGTTAACGTGACAACTGAAATGATTCCTCGCAGACAGCTTTGCCTTAATTGGCATTTTTCCTGGCTGGCTGAGCCCTACAGGAAAGAAACCATCTCACTGTCCCCAGGCTACCTCACCTCCTGTCCATCAGGGAACCCCAGAGCTGAGCATCATACATAAAATACGAGAGAACCATCTCTTCCTGTTAATAAACAGGACTGCAACATGTATGTATTTGTATTTTACAAATCCATTACTAAAAAAACTTACTTGACAATTGCTAAGGAGAACCGTATTTTCAGAGTATATCTTACAACATTTATTTCTACATCCGCTGTTCCTCTAAGCGCTTACAGTCTGAATGACAAAATTAACCCTGAGTGCTACTGTGTGCGTTATATTCAGTGTTGCAGTCCCTGTTTCTCCAAGGCTGGGGGCTCTGGGCAGATGGCTAGAAGGCAGAGTTCAGTATGAGGATGTCAGAGTTCCCAGGGAATCCACTCCTGCAGGAGGTGGAGGGAGGGAACTTGAGGGGCAGAGGAGACACTGATAATGAGCCCCAACAGCTTCAGCCCAAACCACAGGAACTTTGGAGCTGAAATGACCCCTTCTGGTTTGTCCCAGGTTGGGTCAAAACGCCCTGCCTTAATAGAGCCCTTGATGCCTTAGGCAGGCATTGAATGTGGGTGTCCCTGGACAGGTATGTCTTTGGGTCAGGTGGCTCTGCAGCCCAGGAAGTCCTCCAACGGCTGTTCTGAGCTGAGGGCTGACCACTGACTGCTTCCCAGCAGCGAATGTGGAGCGGGACCTGAGTGGCTCACCTCTGTGCCCTCTGCACTCTGTACATGGCTCGTCTTTCTCGTTAGTTCGTAAACTTACTGTAGACAGGAAGTGTATCCCATAAGGCCCTCTCCTCCTCCCACAGCCCTTGGCTTTGCATGGAGCCAAGCACATGATAGGTGGCCATAAGGCAGTCAGTGATCCATGCTTAGGTACCGTTATAGGCAGCAGGCTGGAGGTCTCTGTGCCTGGGGACCCATCACCCAGGCCACAGCTGCCAGGAGGGAGATGCTACAGTTTAGGGTGTCAGCCAATTTGGACAGAGCCCCAGGGACAGGCTCCTCCCAGCCTCACCCCTCCCTTCTACAGGGGGTCAGGGTCTGGTGGGGGTGGGGGTTGAGGATTACATTGTGTGAGTTACATAAGCTGCTGCCATTGTGTCTGTTCACGCACTCCTTCGTTCATTCATTCGTTTGTTCATTCGTTCATTCATTCATTCATTCATTCATTCACGGAGCACCCCCCAGTGAATCTGGCACAGGGTCACAGAGGCACAGGGTGTGGGCAGTTTTCCTTTGTGGGGCAGACTGTATATACAGCTGGACGGGGACTCCCCACTCCCCATTCTGGAACACTCCCTCCCGTTCCAGGGAATTCTTGCTCATGTTCATTTGGCCTCTGGTTCTCGCCTCTCCCTTGGAATGCCCCCGCCCTGCTTCCACCCCGTGCACTTTGCTGCCCATTCCAGATGCTTCACCGGAGCGTGTTGTAACAGATTAAGTCAGCCTGATGCGTGCGCTCCCAGCCTTCACCAGCCTCGCTCTTCTGAGCCCTCTCAGCGAAACCAGCTAGAACTGCACGGCAAGTGGGGGTAAATGGCACCACTTGCTTAGAGGCCCCTTTCACGGGGAACTTGCACACGGGCAGGGCAGCACGTGTGCTCTCTACCCTCACCCCCTACACAGCCTGCTCCAGCAGTCCGTGCGCCTCTAAAGTAAAGATAAAATAACGACTTCATCTTCATAAGAGAGAGAAAGAGGAGTAACAATCGAGGTAGTCCAAAATCAGAGAATGGTGATACCCATTTTCTGCCATCCACTCGGTTGAATATCGTATACCGTGAACAGGACAAACGCAGACCTCGCCCGGCAACGTGGAAGTGGATGTATGAAGCACCATTAAAAGAAGTAACAGAACTAAGCTTGTGCTGCCCACGCCGTTGTGTCTCCACCAGGCTGTGCTGGCATCCGTATCGTCCATGCAGATCCCCCTTCCCGTCCAGCTCAGCTCAGCCAGCCGCGAGCACCTCCCCCAGCACAGGCAGGAAACCTCCCCAGACTGTAAGTCAGCAGGGACCGTGGGGTCTCACGGGGCCCCAGGCACAGGTCGCTTCACACTTTAATTCTCCAGCTTCGCCGCTGCTACACCATGAGAAGCCGGCCTCCCCGGGGCCCCCCTGGAGCCCTCAGGACAGCAAAGCCACCGTGTGCCCGGCACAGCCCTCTCCCTCTCTCCGCGCCCTCTTTGGCATCAGGGTCCCGCAGTCCTCTGCCTGTCCTCTAAGCTCTAATTTCAAGGACTCCTCCAACATGCCTGCCTGGCCAGGTGCGGACTCACGGCATTGTTCTTGCTGTCTCTCCTGCCATCCCCCTCCCTGCCGGACTGCCTCTTTTCATCCAATCCAAAGCTTCCTTGAGGATGACTGCCCATCAGTTCCGCACAGAGCTAAGTCCAGAATCGCGTTTGCATAAACGGGAACGCATGGGGTGCCGGCTCCAAGGGAACTAAAAGAGGGGAACAGGTGTGGTGTAAGTGTAAGCATGGGGCAGGGATTCTAGCGCGTGCATTTCAACAATTGCCCTTGGATATTGTGATACAATCAACAAAATAGTTTTAAGTGAGCGTGAAGCCAACATTGGAAAGGAATGAAAGGAAGGCTGGAGCAACCGTGGAAGGCTGTAGAAGGTTGACGATGCACAGCAAGAACAGCTTGGCATGTGCCAGGAAGGGGAAGGCTCTGGTGGGGGCAGAGCACAGGCCGACCGTGAAGATACAAACACATGGGAGCCTGAGAGTCGCTTATGTAAGATTTTTGTCCCTGCACGGGTGGTCCACCTTCTCTTTCTTCTCCGCCCGTTCTTCTTGGATCGTGGCCAGGCTCCATGGCCTGGAGCTCTGTCCCTGAGAGATGGCTCTCTTTCAGCTGGGGTGGAAGACAGAGAACAGCGCTCCCAGGCCCGGCTCTGTGGGAAGCATAGGAGCAGGCATGATGGAAAGCGGCTGCCTCCCCGGGAGAAGCCCTGGGACCGCCCTGGGAGGGCCGTGTCAGCCTGAAGGTCAAGACAGAGACCCCCGAGGTGCCCACTTACTCTCCTGGAGCCTCCCAGGGCCCAGCTGCCACCTGCAGCCGTGTGCCTTCCCTTCCGAGCTGATGCTCCAGGAGGACTCAAGCGTGCAAACTTACCATGTGCCTTCCCAGCCTCACCTGCAGGCACGTCAGGGGGATCCCGGAGCCCAGATTGTGTGTGCACGGTGCCAAAAAAGCCACCCAGTTCAGTCCCCGAGTAAATCGTTGATGGGTTGACGGGAGGATGAGGTTCAGTATGGTCCTGCCCTTTGAGGTGTGCTGAGCTGTCAGCACAGAGCCCGACACGGGGCTCAAACCCATGAACCATGAGATCACGACCTGAGCCAAAGCCACCTGTTGGGCGGCAGGTTCAATCTCCTTTGCTCCCCCCACCACTCCCCTCCCCCAGAGCCCAGTCACACAGCCTGTCCTGCTAGCCCGCGTTCGAACACACATCCTGGACCCGACCCCTCCTCCGGACCTCCGCTGCCACCTCCAGCTGCCTAGCGAGCTCCTGCTTCCCGGGCTGTGATCTGGAGCCTCCCAGATGTCCTCTCCCCCAGAATCATCTCGTTAAAACATAAATAGGATCCGTCGTTCCCCACCTTCAAACTCTCAGTGGACCCCACTGTGATTAGATTCTAAACTTAACTCTGGCCTAAGCCTTTGCTAATCAGAGGTCCGTCCTTGGACCAGCGGCTTGGACCCTACCTGGGAGCTCGATGGAAATGCAGGATCTCAGGCTCCACCCCAGACCTACTGAGTAGAAATCTCAGGGCACGGTGCAGGTTACTTTTGAGGAACCCCGGCCTGGCAGACCCAGCGAGATCCGCTCTGTCCCTTTGACCTCACTGAGGGCCAACACCCTGCAGATTCGGGCGGCCCCTTCTGAGCCCCCAAATAAAGGAGACCCCCCCACTCCCGTTACTTACAATTCTATTCCTTCTGTTTTACTTTCTTCAGAGTGCTCTTCCCCATCGATGAGATTATTTATGTTTTTGTGATATCGTATGCCTTCCTACTAGCACGTAAGCTTCCTGAGGGTAAGGCCCGGCCAATTCTGCCCTCCCCTGGGTCCTCCCAGCCTGTAACAGTCCCTGGAGCACCCAAACAAACCATCACGTATTTACCAAGCACCTGTGCCAGGCCCGTGCAGGGTTCCCCGAGCCCCCTGGGAGTTTGGGGTCCCACTGGGAGGACCTGCCCGTCACATGTGAAAGTTCATTCAAAGTATGGGAGCTGACTACGAATGAGAAGTGCGCCCAGACCCCCCAAAGTTCATCTGCTTGTAAAATGAGAAGGCAAGGGAGGTGCCTGGTAGTTTTAGGGAAGGAATGTGTGGAACATAGGTCTTCCAAGAATGTGGGGCTGGCAGCGGGAAAGACGACGCTTGCCTGTTGGTTGGGCTTGCGGTGATGTTCTGGCTCCTTCTTGCTGGGTGGAAACAATCAATCTTCAAAGATTAGGAAAAGCGGGCACCAGTGTTCATCACCTCAATCTGGATGCAAACAAGGCAACGGAGAAAAAAGATACCCTCTAGTATAGAGGCTTGGTTCTTAAAGTGTGTGGTCTGGACCAGCGGCATGGCCGAGGATCTTGTTAGAAACGCAGAATCTCGGGCCAGGAAGTCCAGGGGAGGGACCCAGCGATCTGTGTTTTAAGAAGCCTCCAAGGGAGGCATCTGATGGGCGCTGGGTTTTGAGAGACTGGTGGGATAAAAATAAATCTCCTTTAAGAACAGATACGTGAGGGGCACCTGGGTGGCTCAGTCGGTTAAGCGTCTGACTTCGGCTCAGGTCATGATCTCGTGGTTCGTGGGTTCGAGCCCCACGTCGAGCTCTGTGCTGACAGCTCGGAGCCTGGAGCCTGCTTCGGATTCTGTGTCTCCAGCCCTCTCTGCCCTTTCCCCGCTCGTGCTCTGTCTCTCTCTGTGTCTCTCTCAAAAATAAATATTAAAAAAAATTTTTTGTAAAGAAAAAAATATGTGAAAAAATACATTTGTTATAGAAAATTTGGAAAGCCAGAAAGGTACAAAGTTGAAGAGATCAGTAATTCTACCACTCAGAAATAGCTCTGGTTAATACTATTAATATTTTGGTATAACTTCTTGCAGACTTTTGTAAAGCACTTGTGTAATTTTTTTTTTATTTTGTCCGTATTGGGATTACGCTGGATATTGTGCTGCTTTATTTCATTTAACATTTTAGCTATGAGCATTTTCTACTCATTCATAGGAAACTCACTGTAATGGCTTCACATTATTCACACACATTAATATGCCGCAATAGCTAAACATTTGGTTTCCAGTTTTCCCTAATATAAATAGCACGAGAATGAACACTTTGACTCCAAAATCTGAATATTTTCTTCTTTTTTAAAATATTTAGTCTTGGGGTGCCTGGGTGGCACAGTCGGTTAAGCGTCCGACTTCAGCCAGGTCACGATCTCGCGGTCCGTGGGTTCGAGCCCCGCGTCGGGCTCTGGGCTGATGGCTCAGAGCCTGGAGCCTGTTTCCGATTCTGTGTCTCCCTCTCTCTCTGCCCCTCCCCCGTTCATGCTCTGTCTCTCTCTGTCCCAAAAATAAATAAAAAAGTTGAAAAAAAAATTTTTTTTAAAAATAAAATATTTAGTCTTTAGAGTTTTTTTTTTAATTTTTTTTCAACATTTATTTATTTTTGGGACAGAGAGAGACAGAGCATGAACGGGAGAGGGGCAGAGAGAGAGGGAGACACAGAATCGGAAACAGGCTCCAGGCTCTGAGCCATCAGCCCAGAGCCCAACGCGGGGCTCGAACCCACGGACCGCGAGATCGTGACCTGGCTGAAGTCGGACGCTTAACCGACTGCGCCACCCAGGCGCCCCAGAGTTTTTTAAAAGTTTTTTTTTTTTTTTTTTTTTTTTTTATTTAAGTCATCTCTATACCCGGCACGGGGCTCAAACTCACAACCCCGAGATCAAGAGTCACATGCTCCTCTGACTGAGTCAGCCGTATTTTCTTAGGCTAAAATGCTACAAGAGGAATACTCCGGCAAACACTGAATACTTTAGGTCTCCCTATGAACGTTTGCCTATTTAAAATGTTTTAAAGCAGGTGTATGTAACACATCTGGCCAAACAAAGTTAAGGTATCAACCCTATGAAGAGCTCCTGAAACCTTAAGAGAAAGGCACGGGTCTCAGTGGCATAAAAGGGGGGGAAAGGAGCTGACAGTTGACGGATGTGGGATTGCATGTGGCTAATGACCAGTTCACATATGAAGCAGTTGTTGCCCCGCCTCGTTACTGGTGAAAATCCCCAAGTTAAAGCTCCCTGATGCTACATTTTTTTTTTTTTTTTTATTTTAACTCGTCCATTTCACAACGCTGTGTCAACGTAATAAAAGCAAAGGTGAAGTGAAACAGATATTCCCCACTCAGGTCTTCTGGAAGGAATAGAAATCAGTACCGCTGCTCTGGAGACTAGTTTGGTATGTTTTGACTAAAGCTTAGCTCCGCGCGGATGGCTCATTAGACGTCACAAAGGCTCCGCCCACAGAGCGTGTGATGCCCAGGCTCTGTTTTAAGTGTTTCACTTGTGTTGACTTGCTGAACCTTCACAACCATCCAGGGAGGGGCTAGTGATTATTTCCATTCTATAGATGAGAAAATGAGGCCGAAGCGGTCACGTAACTTGTATACGGTCACGGTAGGAGATTGACTGAGCTAAGATTTGAACCCGTGGAGTCTCCCTGTAACACCCATGAGCTTACGCTCCGCGGAAGGCTGTCTTCGCGTTAGGTCGGAAGCTGAGGGACAGAAAGGCTAAGTGACCCTCCCAGAGCCACCCAAGAACTCACTTACTTGGCATTCATTCATCTCTCTCGGTTACCTTTCATCTGCTGATGCTGGCCGTGGGTTCTGGTCTGCCCTGCCCGCTAGACACCCTTCATGCCTTTGAGGCACCTGCATTGCAGATAACGGTAAGGCAAGATTCATGGTTTATAAAGCAAGCTGACAACTTGCTTTGCTCATGGAGGGACTGGTATGCCGTGGGATAGCCTGTTTCTGCTTGAAAATAGACCCGTCGTTTCCATGGCTGCTGGGTCCTCGGAGTGACGGAGGCAGCTGGCTAGACTCCCAGCTCTAACCCATCCCCAGGAAAACTGCATCACTGGAAAGGAAAAAATGAAATCCTTTCTCAGGTCACAGCTTTTTTCTCAGGTGCGCAGAGGTGTGCTAAGTACCATGGGAGACGCGAAAGAATCAGAGAGCAGAGCCTTTGCCCTTGAGGAATGTAGCACCCTTTTTCTCACAACGTGACCGGAGAACTAGATGGACTGGGCGATGCAGGTCCTGTGCCTTCTCTCTTCCGACACCAGCTTCTGGTGGGGTTGACCAGGAAGGCTTACTGGAGGAGGTGTCCCCTGAACGGGTCCTGGAAGGATTTCAACAGCAATATACGAGGAATGATAGACGCAGACCCATAGTGGTGGCAGGCTCAGGTGTCCTCGGAAAGTGAGCATTCCGGATTGGCTGGATTAGGAGGTAGAGGTAGGGGAGAGGTAGGATCCGGCCGGAAATGTAGGTGGGGTCCCCACAGAGGAGGGCTTTGAGGGACAGTCTGAGGAGTGTGGCCCTTGTTCTTATCTTTGTGTCCCCCAGTCCCCAGCACAGTCCGCAAGAGTGCCTAGGACTTGCCAAGGGCTCATCGGATGTTATAGCAAGTGAGCCAGTGATAAATTGAGTGAGTGACGTGGACCCTGAAGGCGGAGCCAGGAGGGTCGTGATTAGAGCAAGGTCTTGTTAAGACAGGTGTTGCTTAGCTCTGCTGATATGAACAGAAGTCCCAGGCAGGGAGGTGAAGGACAGGTAAGGTGATGCCCAGTAGAAGGAGATTTTGAGGCACCAAGACTGGGAGGAGAACCTGCGAGCACTGGCAGAGGCCACGCCCCCCAGGAAATCACTGACAGGTGTGTGCTTATCCTTTCGCACCTGCCAGGATCTCTGGGAGAGCGGCCACACCCCTCTGGGACCCTGCCAACCCAGCACTCGTCTCCAGACTCTGATGGGCCCTAGATTGGGCCCCGGCTCCTGTCTGGGTCTCGGAGCGTTTGCTGGGCCACCTCTGCAAGGCAGCCTGTAAACACGAGGTGCCTGGGACTTGTCCACCCTGGACAGGAATGCGCAGGAGATGTGGGCTGGGGGAGAAAGGGCCTCGGGCCTCGGCCAAGGGCAGCTTGATTGTGTTACAAGAATAGGTTCCACGTGACAGGCAGGACGGGTGCCCTGCCTGATGTGGACCTCCGCCGAGGGAGGCGTAGGGTAAAAGCAGAAGCCAGCTGCCTCTTTGTCCTCTGTGCGCTGGCTCTGTCAGCTTCTCGCTGTGGAACAGCAATGCAGGAGCCATGCTTGTTCAGCATCTCCCCGCGGGGGGCAACGAGAGGATGATGGGCACGTAGCGGGCCGGCTCTAAGTCTGCACTGGGACTAAAGATGATATGCACAGAGGGTCGAGGTCCGGGCAGGCAGTGGCCAGGGCAGCCTGTGGAGGTGAGGGGTCAGAGCAAGGACCCTCTAAGGCTCTGGGAAGTGGCAAGATCCGGAGAGCCACCGGCATGGAGGGAGCAGGCCACGGCAGCCACAGAAAGATGAGCACCTGGCCGGCCCCAGTGTGACCGGCAGAGAGATAGGCGGGGGCAGTCGTGGAAGACAGCAAACCCAGCAGAGACCGGGGGTGGGAGCTGACTTTGGACCCGACGGGCCCTGTGTTCATCCGTCCTGAGGACTGAAGAGGAGGTAGCCTCAGATTGAGCTGGAAGCATCTAGGTAGGAAGGAGCAGAGGTCCGGGAGTTTCTCCGTGCTCTGCATGAAGGAGTGGGATTGCTGGGTGAGAGGGTACGTGTGCGTCCCTTCGTAAAATAATGCCGAATCGTGTCCCAAGGTGGTCGTACCCATTTTCGCTCCCCCAGCTGTCCGTCAGCTCCTAGTTGGATATTATCTTGAGCTCCTTCCTGCCCAGTACTCCGGCCTCCTGTATATTTACATCCATCCCAGTATTGTGACCGCCGTCAAGAACCGAACTACGGCGTCTGGGTTACCGAGTGATCCCAGGAGCTCAAAAGTGGAACAGACCTTTCACGGGGCAACATAACCCTCATTTTACGGATGAGTCAACAAAGACCCCGAGTGAAGGGGGACTTGCCCAAGGTCTCCGGCGCCGCCCGGCCCGCAGTGCCTCCTCCGCAGCCACCCCGTGTGCCGCTTCCTGGTGCGGCTCCACTGATGGTTGGCCAGGAGCACGCCTCGCACAGGAAGGAGGCCGAGCTGGTTACTGATATAGCCGGGGCCGTGTTTATACCACCGGCAGCCAAAATGCAACTCGAGACCGAATCTGCGTCGGGGCCGGGTTTGCGGATGAGTTCATCATTTGCACGTTCTCCGTGTCTGGGATTCTGGAAGAAATTTAGACCTGCAGGTTTGCGTGGCTTTCCTCTTGACTTGGAGCCTCCTGACCCCCTCCTCGGTCAGGAGGCAGTCCCCGATGAGGTGAGAGGTATGGACCCCACGGAGCACCTCCTGACTCTTGTCTCCTGCCAGCCCTGGGGGCCAGAGTGAGTTCCGAACCAGTTTAGCTCCAAATGGCCCTATTGAACTTACCTTCTTGTCTCTTCTGTGTCTTTCCTGTGATTTTTCTTCCTGCGCCTGCGGATTTTTGCTTTTCCGTGAACACCCACAAGCCAAGAAAGGAGGCAGGTCACAGTAGTATCCCCATCTGAGCAGATGAGGAAAACCGAGGTGTGGAAGCAAGACTGCAGGGAGTTGGCGTCGCGGGTGGTCTACCGGCCAGCAGGCTCAGGGACTTGTCCCTCGTGTCATTCTCCTGTCTGCCACACAATGCCCGTTCACAGGACTGACTGCAGGAAGGGCACCTTCAAGGATTGCTCAGGAAATATCACCCTGTCAGCTTACTGGCTTCGTGCGGGCGGATTCTCCTCTGATGGGCCCTCAAAGTCAGGTGTGATCTGCATGGATGACTGTTACCCTTTCTCTAAAGCGCTGAACCCAGTAAGCAATTAAGAGGCCACGCGGTCTTTAAGTTCAAAGCTTTTTATGTTAAAATAGTTATTTTACATAGAAAGGTTTAAACAACCGAAATACTCATCTTCCCCCTATTTAGAAAGGGTACCCTTCATCCCCTGTTCACAGTCCTCTTAGAATTTTCCTCTCGTTTTTCTCTGAATGTACGCAAACACACACACATAATGGGTTTCTACACATACACTTTGCAAAGTTTTTTTTTCTCAACCGTCTGCAATGATCTGCCTTTCCTGGAGAAAGCATACATAGTACTAAACTTCTTTTTTAAATTATAGAAGTAACACACATCCATTGTTGAAAGACAGGATTAGGAGAATACAGACAATAAGAGAAAGGGAATGACACCACTATAATCCTCTTGCTGAGCGTGATTATTATAAATATATATTACGCCAGGGGCGCCTGGGTGGCTCAGTGGGTTAAGCTTCCGACTCTTTATTTCGGCTCAGATCATGATCTCACGGTTCGTAGGATCGAGCCCTGCCTCGGGCTCCACGCTGACAATGCAGAACCTGCTTGGGATTCTCTCTCTCTCTCTCTCTCTCTCTCTCTCTTTTTCTCTCGCTGTCTCGCTCTCTGCCCCTCCCCCACACGCACACGTGCATGCTCTGTCTCCCTCTCAAAATAAACTCTTTAAAAAAAATCTTGGGGCGCCTGGGTGGCGCAGTCGGTTAAGCGTCCGACTTCAGCCAGGTCACGATCTCGCGGTCCGTGAGTTCGAGCCCCGCGTCAGGCTCTGGGCTGATGGCTCAGAGCCTGGAGCCTGTTTCCGATTCTGTGTCTCCCTCTCTCTCTGCCCTGCCCCGTTCATGCTCTGTCTCTCTCTGTCCCCAAAAAATAAACGTTGAAAAAAAAATTATAAAAAAAAAATCTTAAAAATATATACCTATATTACTCCAGACATTTTTCTGCGAACATGTCTTAGTATGCAAATTGGGATCATTCTGTACAGCAGTGTTTGTACATGTCACAACAGAACATATCCCCATGCTAGTAAATTATTTATCTGCATTACTTTCATGGCTACAAGTCATTTCATTGTATAAACGTACCATCTCATACTTTAACCTTTTTTTTTTTTTTTTTGGACATTTAAAATTTTTTCCCATGGCATAGCAATACTGAGATTAATGCCGGGTAATAAAACCATTGCACGTACTTAATTATTAGGATAAGCAGTGGGAAGTAGAATTGCCACCTCAAAGAAAATGTACATAATAATTTTAGGTCCTAAATTGCTAACTTGCCTATCAAAACATTGTGCATTTGTGGGGTTTTTTTTTTCTTTTCTTCTTCTTTTTTTCTTTTTTTTCTTTTTTCTTCCTTGACGGGCTATGCCTGAGTTTCTCCTGTTTTACATGCACAGATGTTTTGTTTTGACAACCTTGTTTTGACAAGGTTGGTCTCTAAAAATGAATGAACACGGGGGGCGCCTGGGTGGCGCAGTCGGTTAAGCGTCCGACTTCAGCCAGGTCACGATCTCGCGGTCCGTGAGTTCGAGCCCCGCGTCAGGCTCTGGGCTGATGGCTCGGAGCCTGGAGCCTGTTTGCGATTCTGTGTCTCCCTCTCTCTCTGCCCCTGCCCCGTTCATGCTCTGTCTCTCTCTGTCCCAAAAATAAAAAAAATAAAAAAAATAAAAAAAAAAAATGAATGAACACGGGAAGTCCGTCTACAAGAAGGCCCCAGAGTGAGGGTCACCGTTGTGGCTGAGCTGACTCCGCAGCCACCTCATCCTCTGTCACACCCGAGGTTAAGGAGAACTTGCCTCCTGTACCCTGGTCCTCCTACCACCGCCCCCCCCCCCGCCAGGTCTCTCCCCACCACCCCCTCCCCTGACAGCTGTGACCGTCTCAGAACAGTCCTGGGTCGTAGCTCACCTTGGGCTACCAAATATTTAGAAGGAGAAAATGCCATCTCAGGACTCCAGTAAAGTTTCATATTGACTTTCGGATCTCGAAGTTTCATTGTTGGTGTCACAAATATTACAGAAATTTCGCCCCTTGGAGAAAAGTCGAGCACGAAAACTAAGCCCCCGCTGACCTTTCCCCCCCCAATCCCAATATTCCATTTTCTCTTCTTGTTTTTTGATGCGTTGAAATCTGGGCTTGTTTTTTATTCCAACTCAAATTCACAGACGTTGGAGGAGCCCTTGTCCCCGGGGGCTGTGAGAGGGACACAGGTGTGAGTCAGGCACGGTCTTGGCCTCGGGGCGGGGGTGGGGGGCAGTTTTGGGTAGAAAGAGGCACAGAGGAGGGAGGAATCCTCCAGCCGCCAGAAAGCGTCCGGGCACTGGAGGCTGGTTTGGCCCCCCCGACAGACCCCACCGTCCTTGACACAGCTCTAACTGGCAGAGTTACCCCGTGATACCGGAATGGAAGCTCCACGTAGCATTCTCACCGGTTCTGTTTCTGTCCTGCAACAGGACAGAAGTATTAGGAGTAAACCTAATCTCTCTTGTGCCTGACACCCCTGTCACGTGGCTAACAACAGCTGCTCTGGGCTCCCCTGCCCTGTCCGGCATCCTGGACCCCCTCCTTGGCCCTACCCGCCCAAGCACACCCTCCCCAGGACAGCACCCACGGGCAGGGGGAGACCCCAGCTCAGCGGTCAGGCCGGTGGCTCTCGGGTCCGGGCAGAAAGCATGACCGACCGCCTTAGTCTAGATGTAGCCGTCCGCCCCTCCCACCGCCCTGAAGAAGAAAGACATTCGGGACCGCGTATTCTAGGAAGGCCAGGCGATGAAGGGAATGAAATCTCCGGGGTTCTGACGGGAAAAGGAGTGATTAAGAATCGTAATTAATAATTTGACGCAGACAACGAGGCTGGCAGCAAGGAGCCGCCTAGCACAATTGTTCCGTGGGTTTTGCCTTATTATCAGCCTCATGACTTAAGCCTTCCTCTAGATGCACTAATTAGGTAATTAGCTCCCTAAAGAGCATGCCTCTTAAAAAGGCTCTGCCGGCTGGAGAAGAGGTGCCAGCAATGGAGAGGCTTTTAGAGGTCTGTTCTTCCAACCAGGTGAGGGGACAGAGCGGCCAGCAGATGCAGGGCAGCGAATGTACGTGTGGTCACCGAAGCCAGAGGGCGTCTACCCTCTGATCGGCGTGGCGCGGGGCCCGGAGGGGCCCCGAGGACTGCGTGCGAAAGACACACAGAAAATGATCTCTTTTTGTCCTTGTGAGACAAGACTGCTGCGCCCAGTGATGATGATGATGGCTGTGATACATTCCATAAAGCAGTACGTAGAACAGAAATGGTCACCACGCCGCATTTAAGGATCCGTGGTCTCTCCCACTAACGACCTTCCCGTGGGCCTGTGGTTAAGTCACTTTATCTCTCTGGGCCTCAGTCTCCTAGTCTGGGATAGACAGCCGTCTGTCCAGCCTGCGGTGCCACTTGAGCTGAGTGGTCCTTCCCCGTTGAGCCCGCACACGTCTCCCGACCATCCTGCTGCTCGCGAAGCCCGTGGACCACGGGGGACGGGCAGAAACCAGGTTCCCCGAGCCTGGGCCAAGGCAAGGAAGTATTTGTGGGGTGAAGAGCTGCTTGTGTTTGGGTCTCTTCCTGCGCAAGAAGGCTCTTTTTCTTTTTTGAAAATGTAGTATTTTTTTCTCCTTTCGATAAAGGAACGCCTGCTCCGTGTAGCAGGCCTAGAAAATGTAACCTACATCCACAGTCCCTGTCCTGCTCCCCTCTCTCCCGCTTTGCCGTCCTCTTCATCCAGGCCCTGCCTCGGACAACCTCGCTCGGCACTTGGCCCCACTCTACTTGCCAGGCAGGCACCATTTGTGTGGGTGTCTGTTGCAATGCGGTGACACGCACACTGTTTACAATCTCGTATCCTGCTTTTCCACTCAAATTCATAAGCCTTGCAAGTTACCAAGTGGTCATAAGCATCTGGTTTTTTTGAGAGAGAGAGAGAGAGAGGGCACGAGTGAGCAAGCATGAGCAGGGAAGGGACAGAGGGAGAGAGAGGATCTAAAACTCCTTGCGGAGCCCGACGAAGGGCTTCATCTCAGGATCGTGCCGATCAAGAGTCAGAGGCTCAGCCAACTGAGCCAGTCAGGTGCCCCCACACGCATAATTTTTTTTAATGTTTTTATTTATATTTGAGAGCGAGCGAGAGAGAGAGAAAGTGCAAGCAGGGGAGGGGGCAGAGAGAGGGGGAGACACAGATTCTGAAGCAGGCTCCAGGCTCTGAACTGTCCACGCAGACCCTGACGCGGGGCTTCAACTCATGAGCTGTGAGATCACGACCTGAGCCCAAGTCGGACGCTTAACCGACCGAGCCACCCAGGTGCCCCCATAAGCATCATTTGTAATGGCAGAAGTCACTTCTGCATCTCTCCAGTTCTGGAAAGTGAAGGGGCCCTACAGGAAGGGGCAGGGAAACCAACAAGGGAAACCAAAACAGTGTCTTTCCCTGTTTCCGCTCCAAGCTCTTCTCCTCCAGGAAGTGTCCCTACTCCAGAACCTCCTGAGCTATGTCCCCCGCCAGGACTTTGTCTCCCAAAACTCAGTGCCTTCCACCCAAGCGCTCCCTCTCCCCACTTTATTACGGTTGCAGGGACGGTTCACCACTCTGGTAATCCAGTGACCCCATGGCAAGGAGCAAGTTCCGCCTCACTGAGAACAGAACAGGCAGAGCAGGGCACAAGGCACTTACCCCAGGTTCCTGTAACTTGCCAGTGCTTTTGAGTGGTCAGTCCTGGAACGGAGTAAGGGGAGAACCTGTGGTCTGGCCCATCATCCTGGGCTCGCTGAGGGTCCTCCCCTCTCGGAGGCTCAGTTGCCTCAGCTACAAAATGGGGTCATCAGAGTAGATGGACCTTGAGGTCTGCACGGCTCTGTCTTTCCCCAAATTTCCGCACTCCCGGGGTTCCCGGGCTGGGGAAAGCCTACCACGTTAGGTGTCCTGCTCTCTTTGGCCTATCATTCCTGCTTGGCCAGGCTAGCCTCCTTGCCCTTAAATCTGTTAAATCTCTGCACTGCAAGGTTCCTCTTGACGGCTTCTCATCTTCATGAAAAAACTCCAGGCCCTGGAGTCTGGCAATCCCTCCACATCACCCTGCTGCTACTTACTGTTCCTGGATGCTTCACCCCTGAGGGCGCCCCACTGTTTCCCCTCAGGTGAAAAAAAGGTTCCCCTGGGCTCTGGAGTCAGACACCTGTGACCGGGAAAGAGTGACGTCACTCTTCCAGCCTCAGACACCCTGAAAGGAATGACTTTCTAATGGTGGAGTTTCACTCTGACGGATATTTGGGGGGAGAGGTTTTATCTTCATGAGGGAGGAGGAAGAGGTGACATTTTCCTGGGCAGAAAATCAAACCCCAGGAACCCCTGAATTCCTTTTGAGAGCAAAAGAGGAGGGGGGCTAAGGAAATCATCTCTACCAGCTGGTTCCACAGCTGCTCTCTGGTAGCTGTGGTCCTAGGTAACTTGACTTTTGCCACACTGGGCAGCCGTGGAGTGTTCCACGTCCACACCTGAGCTCCGGCTCCAGGGATGACCCTAGATTCTGTCCTTCCTCGGAAACGAGCCCCTAGGGCATAAGGGGACCCTGTCCAGGCAAGATCCCATGTCAGTGCCGTGTGTAACCTACAGTCCGGGAGCACCCACATGTCCTGAAGCACCCAAAGCTGTGCCAAGCTCCCGGGGTCTCCCAGGCCCAGCCTCTGGGCCCGCCTCTGACCTCCTCCCCAGCCTCTCGTATCTCCGGAAACATCTCCAGGCTCCCCGTTCCCTGTTGACTGCCTGAATGGGGCTGGCAACCTCCAGGAATCTTCTCAGAAAGCCCACTGTGTGACCTGCCCCTGGCCTTGCTGAATCAGCGCCTTTCCTCACTGATTCTCAACCCTCCGCCTCCCTCTTCTTTCTTCCTCTTCTTTCCCTCTTCTGGGCCCTTCTACTGCCTTTCCTCTTCTCCCCTCTTCCTCAGCCTCCCCCCCCCCACCTTTCTCAGCCTTCCCTCTTCTCCTCCTCAGCCTTCCCCCACTTCTCCCCCCTCCTCCTCAGCCTCCCCCTGCTTCCTCCTCAGTTTCCCCCCTTCCTCTTCCCTCCTCAGTCTCCCCCCACCACTTCCTCAGCCTTCCCCCTCCCTCCTCCCCTCCTCCTTAGCACCCCTCTACCCTCCTCCATCATTCCCTTCCTTCTTCCTATCCCTCCTTCCTTCCTCACCCTTCCTGTCTCCCAACGTCCCCCCCCCCCCCCCGCCTTCTCTCTCCTGACCCCTTCTTTCCTCCAGAGCTCCCTCCCACATCTCCACCCCTCCGCCCTTCTCCCTCCCTCTCTCCTCCTATCCCCTTGGTAAACTTTGCCTCCTGGTATTTAAATCTCCTCTCATTTCCTGGTTCAGCTGAGGCTCTGATTCCAATTATATCACCTTCATCTTCACAAACAGACAATTCAGGGCAGTCCGAGAAGCCTGCTGAGCCAGCTTATATAACCGTTTCCTCCCCTCCTCCCTTCGCCCCTCCCTGGGCCCCTGCAATCCCTGCTGTTTGGAGGTGGGAAGCCACGGAGGTCCTATCCCCTGCCCCCCAACCCTACTCCAGGTCCCCTTTCCCTAATTCTTAGTGCCACTCCGGTCTGGTCCAAGCTGGTGAGCCAAGTAGCCCTGTCTACAGTTTGCCGGGGGGCTACCGGCACACAAAGTGTTCCCTTTGATAGCTCTGCCTATGAAAACATCACCACAATCAGGAGAGTGGACGAATCCATCACCCCTACATGCCTCCTTCCCAACTACCCCTCTAAACCCTCCCTCCTGCCTCTCCTAGGACTCCCCGCCCCCAACCTGGGGGCTAGTTCTAAGTATATTTCTCCTTTAAGGGATTTTAGTTTCTTGCACACACCATCTTCTCAGCCCCCTTCCCTAACCCTCCCCGGTTGGAACAGGGTTTACCCTCCATGTGTCTTATTACAGTTGCCACCTCTCTGTGAGCTGGCCACCCAGGGCTGCATCTCCAGCCTGTGCCCAGGTCTGGAACCCTCTGGTTTAAAGCACTGCCTCTGCCTTTTGTTGCCACTTTTGGAAACACGAGGTCCCCTAGGAGGAGGCTCACGTCAAGTCTGTACCACCTGGGGATGAAGGAGTTTGTCAGGTGCTTTCCAAGGGGAGGCCTGGGAAGAGGAGAGGGTTCCTGCTGCAGGTTGGAAAGGGAGGCAAGGCGAGGAGGAAGGAGCCAGAGCCATAATCACCCTGCCCCTCAGGGTGCGGGCCGGCAGTGGTGCCTTTCCGGAAACATTTCTCCATTTTCCACAGCCTGGTTCAGGTCCCAGGATGCTATCAGGATTTTTATCAGGAGTAGTATTAGGTGGTTCTTAAATATCACCATAGAATATTCCAATTGATTTCCTGATTCAGTGTACATTTTTAATTAGCATTCAGAGCAGTACATAAGACACTCGACACCAGGCCCTGGGATGCTGGGGCCGGCTGGTACCAGCTTGGGAATGCTCTAGCTGATTGTTAAATTTTACGAATTTGGTGAATCAATTGTTCAATAAAACCATCCTTGAAATCTGTCATGGTGGGAGTACATACTCCATGGAAATCGATGCAGTCTACACAGGGGCACCTTCCCCCCTCCTTTTCCTGGAGAGCTGGTTGTTAAACTTAACCAGGCTGCCATTGATCAGGGCTGGAAGGGACCTGGGAGATCACCAGGGACAGTACCCCACCGCCACGGCCTGGGGCGGCACTTCCTCCAGGGGCATCTGGAGAGCCTGTGCAGGGACTCCTTTGGGGCTCCCCAGTGGGGGGCCACCGCTGGTGTTAAGTGGGTAGGGCCATGGGTGCAAGGTGTTCTGCGAAGCCCAGCACAGCCCCCAGATTGTTCCACCTGAGATGCAGTAGTGCCTCCGTGAGGAGCACAGAGATTCTTTGCTGAGCTCCTGGCTTGGTAAAGGAGGTCCGAGAGTCCAATTCCGTTCCACCAAAGGGTATCAGACACCTTGGGTGGAGCAATGAAGGTGAACAGCCCTCGACTCCGCCTTCCCGCGGGCCCGCGATGACTTTGCCACGTACAGGTCTGCAGTGGGCACGGGAAGCAAGGCTGCCCATATCCTGAATGGACACGTCAGCAGAACTGGGGGCGAGCAGGGAGGGCTTGTCTTCTGAAGAAAGAAAGGACAGAAATGAAGAGGATGAGGCCATACAGCCTCTGCAAACACTGTGGCCACAGTTTAGTGTTGCCCTGTTGGAACGCATCTCGTGCAGAGCCACGGAGGCACTGATCAATGTGTTGCCAGCCTTGGCAAAGCACTATGGGAATGCAGCTTTAGCAGAGGTCAAGGCCGAATTATCCCAAGAGAGCTGGGCGTGGGCTCTTCTTATAGAAGCCCCACACCCAGCAGCCCAGTGCTGCAGGGCTGGCCTGCCCAGGGCCTGGGAGGCACTGCAGGTGTGCCCTCACGTTGCCCAACACACCCACACCCTGCTGGGTCCACTCCCTGTTCTTTGTACCCCTCCTGTCCCACCTGGAGACTGGACCACCCAGGGAAACCTGAAGCCGGCTGCCTATTGCAAGACTGACTTAGGAGGGCATTAGGTCCCCGTGGCGTTTGCCCCTCTTGCATCCTGACACCAAATAAATGAGGAGGAGAAATGATCTGATACAACCAACAATTACCAGGTAGCTTCTCTGATTTAAGTCCTCCCTTATCCGCGGGGAACACATTCCAGGTCTCCCAGTGGATGCCTGGAACCACACGTAGTACCAAACCCTGTATTTACTGTGGGGTTTTTTTCCTGTACCTACCAATGACAAAGCCTAATTTGTAAATTAGGCACAGTAAGAGATTAGCCACGATAACCAATAATAAAATAGAACAATGATAATAATATGCTGTAATCGAAGTTATGTGACTTGTGGTCTTTCTCTCAGAATATCTGGTTGTATGCTGTTCACCCATTTTTCTTCTTGTGATGATGTGAGGTGATAAAGCACCGCGCGATGACACGAAATGAGGTGGAGAACGCAGGCACTGTGACGTAGTTTTAGGCTATGCGGACCTTCTGACCCTATGTCAGAAGGACGATCATCTGATTTCAGGTTGCAGTTGACCTTGGGTAATGAAACTACAGGAAGCCAGACTGCAGATAACAGGGACTACTGGGTATGCTTTTTATATGCCAGGCACTGACTGGAATATGTATATATATACACACACGCACCCACACACACACACGCACACACACACACACACACATATACACGTACATATATGTATGTCATTACTGAACTATGATTTTTTTTTCTTTTTCTTTAAGTTTATTTTTGAGAGAACTAGCATGAGCAGGAGAGGGACAGAGAGAGAGAGAGGGAGAGAGAGAATCCCAAACAGGTCTGTGCTGTCAATGCGAGCCCAACAGGGGGCTCAATCTCATGAACCACGAGATCCTGACCTGAGCCAAAATCAAACAGTCGGCCACTCAACCGACTGAGCCACCCAGGTGCCCCTAAACTATAATTCACACCATGCAGCTCACCCGTTAAAAACGTACAGTTCAAAGTTTTTAGTAGAGTCAAAGAGTTTTGCAACATCACCATAATCGCTTTTAGAACACACCCATCACCTTGAAAATAAACTTGAGACCTATTATCAGTTACTCCCCATTTCCCCCTACAGCCCCTGACAACCACTAATCTATCTTTCCTCTCTATAGATTTGCCAGTTCTGGATAGCTCCCAAAAACGGAGAGCCCTTTGTGACTGGGCTTCTTTCACTTGGCATGACGTTTTCAGGCGTCATCATGTTGTAGCGGGTATCGGTGATTCATTCCTTTTTATTGGCAACTCATATTCCATTGCATGGATCTACCCACATTTGGCTATTCAGTCATCAGGTGACAGGCATCTGGGTTGTTTCCCCTTTGGAAATAACGCTGCTGGGAACATTCACCTACAGGTGGTTTTCGAGGACGGATGTTTTCATTTCTCTTATGTATATAGTGAGGAGCAACAGAATTGGTCATATGGTAACTCTACGCATATATATATATGTATATATATATATATATATATATATTTTTTTTACCGATGTGTCCAATTTGCCAAGGCAGCTGTCATTACCCCTGCTTCACAGATAAAGGCAGCAAAGCTTTGAGAGGTAAAGAAATCACCCCAGACCACAGAGCCGAAGAGTTGCTCAGGCAACCCCAAGTTGTGTGACTCTTCTGTGCTGCTATCCGTGCTGCTCTAGGTCAGAAGCTCCTGCACCCCAGCAGGCCAATATTAACCTGTCCCTCAGCTCAGATGTGTGATCTTTTTATCTTTGCCAGCAGCTCTGGTTGCCAACGATGCCTTTGTTGTTTTCTTTGAATCTTTGCCTTCCTGGTGGGACCAGACCTGACTTCTCATTTCTCTTTCTGGGAATATGCTTTTCTGAGTTTTGGGAGTCTTTGGCTGGTCTATGACCCACTAGGACCCCAGCATTTTCTTCTGTGTGTGTGTGTGTGTGTGTGTGTGTGTGTGTGTATCTTTCCCGTCTTATATTTGCCTTTCCTGCCTCTCTTCTTTTTAAGCGTAATCAGTTGAATTGGATTCGGATACAATTTAAAAGCAAACAATGATGCTGTGAATTGTGACTGCCTTTATATGTTTTGCGCACACCTAGTGAGGGCTGACTGGGTGAGATGTAAATGCAGCGTGGCCACGGGCCTCAAGATTTTTCCCCTCCTGCCTTCATCGTCCGCCAGAGAGATATTGCTCGCGTTTGGTGCAAACCTCTATCTGCTTCAGTCGCGCTATGCTGTTTTCCTGGTTTTGATAACCATTCTCGGTTGTGTCTAGGTGAAAGTAGTTCCAGATTGCTCTTTCTGGAACTGTGTACTTTCAAGCCTTGTGTTCTTTCTCCGAGAAGACCTGGTTAGCTCATTCTTCCAGCCAGTATTCATTCAGTACCTTCTAGGCTGCAGTGTGTGGGGCGGGCCCTTTACCATTAACGAATATCATTTTGATAAGGAGGTGACCATAACCACGAGAGCAACTTCCTGTTGTTACCTTTTGCCCTCCTACTGTGCGAGCGTGGATTTGAGGGTGTTCTTCTGAAGTTGTCAGTGTCAGAAGCTTTTTAAGAAGTTGGGGTTTTTTTAATGCCGTCTTTTTAAGGATACCCTCTGGATTTTTTTTTTCTTCACAATAATGGCTACATGTTGGCAATTTTTCTAGGAGGAGGATGTCCTCGTGTTAGACATATGGCCCCAGACAGGCAGTTGGTGGTTACCTGCGGCTCCCGAGCCCAGGGATGTCAGCCACACTGAGGGAGGGAACCTCCTGCTCCCAGATGGCTCGGTTTGGTGGGGAATTTGTCACTACGTTTGCCAGTCCTCTAGGGCTCAGCTGAATTTAGAAGGGGCATGGGGCTAATGGTGGAATATCAAAGACAGGCTGAGCCCACACCTACCATGTGCCCCATTTGAGTGGTAGCACTCACAAGCTCTGTGTGTTTGTGTGGAACAGATTACCCAAACTCTCTGTGTCTCAGTGTGCTCATCTGTGAAATGGGCATAATAGCATCTACTCAATGGGGTCGTGGTGACTGTTAAGTGAATTAATGCACATAAACTGCTTAGAACAGTGCCTGCCACGGAGTAAGTGTTCAGTAACGGTTAGTTACTTGGAAAATCTATTTAAACCTGTTCTGTCCAAAACAGTAGCCTCTACCCCATATGTAGTTATTGAGCACTTGAACTGTGGCTACTCCAAACTGAGATGCGCTGTAAGACCTAGTGTAAAAAAAAAAAAAAATGTAAAACAGCTCATTAGCCATTTTAAAAATATCGATTACATGTTGAAGTGATAATATTGTGGATGTGTTGGTTTAAAGAAAATATGCTGTTAAAAGTAAAATTACCTGCTTATTTTAACTTTCTAAATATGGCTACTGGAAATTTTGAAATTACCCGCGTGGCTTGGATTTGTAGCTCACATCATATTTCCATTGGGCGGTAACTGGTCCAGATCAGTAAAATGTAGCCAACAGTGACTGTCAGAATCTGGAGCCTTCAGTGCGAGAATGTCCGGTGTGGACCGGAGTGCTGCACAGGGAGCACTGAGCACACCTTTTGTGGGGGTCCAGAGGAAGGAGAAATAGGGAGCTGGTGGAGAAGGGGGCCTCGCAGAGCCCGGCACTGGGCTGGGCCTGCAGGCTGCCCACATCCCCCCGGGCCACGAGGAGGTGTCCAAGAGGGGCATCCCCCCGGGCCACGAGGAGGTGTCCAAGAGGGGAGGCCCTTCCAGGCCAAGGACACTGTGCACAGAGCTGTAGCAACGGCTCAGAAAGCAGACACGAAGCATACTGAGGCCCAGAACATCCCGCTACCTGCCTTCCCCCTGTCCTGGGCGAGGGTGCGGTTCCAGTCTCCGTGGCCAGACCGGCAGGCCCTCCTCCCACTTGGGTTCCCAGATTTGCTCATCTGCATCCCCCTTCCAGAGCTCAGTCTTGATTTGCGACCTTGTTTTCCAAAGGCAAGTCTGCCTCTCCCTCCCCCAGTCCCCGGGGGGTTGCTTCAGCCTCCATTACCAAACCCTGTGACAAGAAATGCGGCCCCCTTATTAAAATAATGTAATGTCTAACTAAAATAGAAACCCCAGATAACAGTTTTTGATGTTTTAATGACTGGGCTCATTAGACAGACTTCCCACTTAAAGTGTCTGTCTAGCAATTAAGGCTAAAAAAATCATAAATGATGACCACACCTTCTGTGGCTTAATGGTTACTCTGAAGGCTGGTCTTATTATCTCGGTGATACAGTCTGTGATAAAAAAGAATTTAAGATACTCTCCCAAGATTTATTTCCCCATTAGCAAGCTGGAGGAGGAAGGTTAAGAGTACTCTTAAGGTCAGAACTGGAAAGGGAGCGGGTGAATAATAAGATGCCTAGAATTTCCCTCCCGCAGAACCAGCCTCCTCCTGCCCCGTGGGGAGGTCCTGCACGCCGAGGGGTTTAACTTTTGCCTGTCACGGGGAAGTCTGTGAATTGTTAATCCAAGTGACCCCAAGCAGTTTATTTAGTTAATTGTCAAGCGTGCAAGCTGAACTGTAGAATCACCTACTTGCACGTAAATTATTTCCAATCCTAATCTGCTGACGAAGGAGGAAAAGTTAAAAAGGGAGCACTTGATGAGAAAAACCTGGGAGAACGTGTCCACCTCCCCCAAACCAAATGTCCAGGGTGAGGGGGCGGGTGATGGGAGAGGAGCGAAGGGAAACCAACTGGAGAGTTTGCCGCTGCCAAAGACGTGGGGGTGTGGGCGCCCCATTCCCGGGAGCGGCTCTGGGCTCAGGCTTCCCCCGGAGGAGCCTGGAAAGGCTTACAGCCCTGCAGGGTAAAGGAGGCACAAATAATTTAAAAGTGAATTGCGTTCAGGAGTAAGTGTCAGAGGGAGCACCCTTCGCCTTTTATTTGGCTTGTCGTGAGTGATGAATGATATTTGGACAACCAAGGCCATTAATGGAGCCATTGTACCTGTCCCGGTGGGTGGGGAAAAGCTCCAGCTACTTGAGATCGGCTGGTGATAACCAGGCTCCTTATCAGAACCAGCTGGGGCTGTCTGACCTTCCCCCTGCACCCCAACTGGCAAGGGAGGCTGGTTGTTGGGGGCTACATCCTACCGGTTCATTAAGGGATCACACTCAATCATCAGACTTGCCCAGTCCCTCCCCTGCAACCTCTCCCAACCCTCTGGTAAAACGGGAAGAGCTGGGTGTTTTCAAAACAGGCAGGCCTGGGTGTATATGGGGGGGGGGGGAGTGCTGGGTGGTCGGAAAATGTCGTCTAAAGCCAGAGTGACAGTGGAAGTCCACTTCAATGCTATCTACAGCACGGGACCTCTTCGGGCTCCTGTCGCCCTGTGTGGAGAGATTGGGGAGAGCGCCCAGGGTCAATGGTGAAGCGTGGGAGGTGTGTTCTTTCAACGACTTTTAGCCCTTGACTATTATTATTAAGCGCCTGTCCTTGGAGGGCATGTGCTGGGCTAAATTTTGTAAAAGATGAGACAACACATTTCACATTCATTTTTCTCTGCAGAACACTGGGTGCCCCTTCCTGAAACCACTTATTGGACTGGGTGTTATCATTTACAGCTAGAGCCTATTTGCTAATTGATACAGCATTTTATAGGCACTCAGTCATTCCTGGGAGCAGTCCCATGCAAAAGGATAGCGTTGCTAACCCCATGTTATTGATGAGGTAACCAACCCAGAGCGTAATCAGACTTTTTTGGATGCAAATGAGAGAAAACTGGCTTCAACGAAACAGTATGTATTGGCTACATAATGCAGTGATTCGTGGGTAGGGTCAGATTCAGATATCCCTGCATCCAGGCTCCGTAAGCTCAGGATGCAGGTTTCTTGTCTCCTGTCTTTGCTTCATTCTCAGGTCTGCAAAGAGGCAAGAGGGTAGCGGCAGGGACAGCCTCACACCCTCTCCAGCTCAAGCCCAGCAGGAAAAAAAAGAGAACACCTCTTGCTGTTTGTTAAAGACAAAGCCTTAGGGTTTGTTTTGGTGGGGCTGATTGGCTGTCTTGAGTCACATGTCTGTCCCTGAACCAATCCCTGCAGCCAGAGCATGGAACTCTGATTGGCTTATGCCCAGTCACACACTTCACCTTGAAACCAGTTATGGAGTCCTCTCACACCGCATGGTCCAAAGTGGGAGCCAAAACTCGCACAATTGGAAATCAGAAGCTGTGGCTAGGGGCTCCTGGGTGGCTCAGTTGGTTGAGCGTCTGACTCTTTTATTTTGGCTTAGGTCATGATCTGATGGTTCATGGGTTCCAGCCCCACATCTGGCTCTAGGCTGACAGTGTGGAGCCTGCTTGAGATTCTCTCTCTCCCTCTCTCTCCCTTTCTCTCTGCCCCTCCCCTGCTCTCTCTCTCTCTCTCTCTCTCTCTCAAAATAAATAAACTAAAAAGAAAAAAGAAAAAAAAGAAACTGTGGCTAAAACAGGTAGAATGAATTCTGGGAAGCCAAAGCACAAGATTCAGGACAGAGAGTGCAGTGGTGATAAAGCCAGACCTGGAAACCAACACGTACCAAGTCATGTGGTCCTTCCTCCAAATCCCACAGGGAACTGGGAAACAGTGGGAGAACAAGCATCCCTACGGTAGCTCAGGCCAACTTTTGGCTTTGCTTAGTGCTCCTTTTCCAAGCAGATCTTTCTAGAGCATCCTAACAACATCCTAAGCAACAAAAAACTAACAAAAAAGGTATTCCCAGAACCAGAGACAGCCTGGTAATCTGTGATTAGGAAGACACAAAGGGGAATATTGGGTCCTTCCACCATACTGTGACTTGATCCACAAACGCTGCCCATGTCCTCTCTCGCCCAAAGCGTATCCTGTCCACCTCTGCCTCGATAAATCCCACGCAATGGTCAAGTCCATGCTCAGAATGAATCGTTCCCTCCCATGTTCTTCTCTTGTACTCTTTTTGGTCCTCAGCCCGTCACAGACTGAGTTAGCCAGCAGTTTGTGGGGTTTGTTTATGCCAGCAGATTTTTATCTTTATCTACTAACTTGGCTCAGTTGGTAGTGGTTTGCAGACAAAGGATTCCGAGGCTTGCTGGAAGACTGCTGTGATTGAGTGGTGATGCCTGCTGAGACAACTACGGTGGTCGTAGTCACGTGGTGTTAGTTAAGACACTGGGTTGCGAGTAAAACGGGGCGCCTGGCTGGCTAAGTTGGTTGAGTGACTGACTTTGGCTCAGGTCGTGATTTCATGGTTTGTGAGTTTGATCCCCGCATTGGGCTCCGTGCTGACAGCTCAGAGCCTGCAGCCTGCTTGAGATCCTGTGTCTCCTTTTCTCTCCGCCCCTCCCCTGCTCGCATTCTATCTACCTCTCAAAAATAAATAACTTAAAAAAAAATTTTAAAGACACTTTGGCTTGCAAGTGAAGAAAACCAACTCAAGGTAGCTTAAGGTGAAAATACCATGTGTTACAAGGGTACAGGGATAGGTTATAGGTCTTAAACTCTGGGAAAACACTACAGTCACCGGACTTCATGGAACCAGGAAAGCCATTGGCAACCAATTATTTTCTCAATATTTGTCTTTCTGGGCCATATGCTGTCTCGTCTTGGCTCCTCTCTATACAATTGATTAATCTTTTCATCTCTACAGATTATCTGTCTTTGGTTTTCCTTGCGCATGAGAGAAGAGGGTTATAGGAGATCCTCGTTTATTTATTTATTTTTTTATATATGAAATTTATTGTCAAATTGGTTTCCATACAACACCCAGTGCTCATCCCAAAAGGTGCCCTCCTCAATACCCATCACCCACCCTCCCCTCCCTCCCACCCCCCCATCAACCCTCAGTTTGTTCTCAGTTTTTAAGAGTCTCTTATGCTTTGGCTCTCTCCCACTCTAACCTCTTTTTTTTTTCCTTCCCCTCCCCCATGGGTTTCTGTTAAGTTTCTCAGGATCCACATAAGAGTGAACACATATGGTATCTGTCTTTCTCTGTATGGCTTATTTCACTTAGCATCACACTCTCCAGTTCCATCCACGTTGCTACAAAGGGCCATATTTCTCATTGCCATGTAGTACTCCATTGTGTATATAAACCACAGTTTCTTTATCCATTCATCAGTTGATGGACATTTAGGCTCTTTCCATTTGGCTATTGTTGAGAGTGTTGCTATAAACATTGCCCCTATGCATCAGTACTTCTGTATCCCTTGGGTAAATTCCTAGCAGTGCTATTGCTGGGTCATAGGGTAGGTCTATTTTTAATTTTCTGAGGAACCTCCACACTGCTTTCCAGAGTGGCTGCACCAATTTGCATTCTAGGAGATCCTCATTTAAATGGCTGTCAGGTCTAACCACATGTGGAGAAAGTCTGGGCTAGCCTAGCCTAAGTCAGGTATCTACCTTTGATCTAGTCAACAATGGTCAAAGAACAGGGTTCCTTAGTATGAGGAACCTTAGGAGGTGAGAGAGGAGCCAGATTTCAGGAAAAGAGGGTCATTGAGGGCTGGCCAGACACTCCCAAAGGTGGCTCCTTTCTATTTATTCTGTGTATTTGCTGACCACACGTTGAGAGTCGTGATGGACGCCACAGTGGTAATGGTTGTAGCAATAATGGCAATGACAGTAGCCGGGGCAAAGATACAGACATCAGTAAAACTCAGCCTTCCCTTGAGGGACTGGCAAATCTAGTAAGGAAAAGTGACTTCGACCCCACGCTGACTCTGATACCTGCCAAAAAGCAGATCCCGGGGGCAGGATCACTGTATTGACTTGGCTCACCACACCCCCTTGCCCTCTCTCCACCCATTTCTCTCAAACTCCCCACAAGATGAGACAACATTTATTCATAGGTTTCAAGGTCATGTCAAGATTCAGACTTCTGACCTCAGAGGGAAGCATCCCGTCAACTGTCCCTTCCCTACTGACCCCCGTCCCTGGCCGAGCAGTGCCCTCAGCCCCCCAAACAACCTGTTATCATCCAGCCAGACCCTGTCCTCCCCTTTCACCCTCTCCCATCAAATATTGTCACATCCTGACAATTATTTTAAAAGAAAAGAAAAAAATACGGATAAAGTCATGCCAGAGCCCAGGAAGCAATTTGCAACCATGCTGATGTCATTAGGAGTCCCAATTCCTTTCTCCGTAAGGATCCTGCACTGACTGCAAGTGCATTTGCAGTCAGAGAACTTAGCATTTCAGAACTTTCATAAGAAGCGACAGCTCGGCTTGTGACCTGTGTGTAAGGGATCAGGCCTGTGATTCAGTTTCCTCTGTTCCGCTCTGGCTTGCTCTCACACACTCTCTGAAGGAACCCAAATGCCGTCTACTTTTTTAGTTTTCTAATCAGATTCTCACACGTGGCACATTCTCCTTTTCCTCTGTCCTGCTAATGGAAGGCAACCGTGTTTACCTGCCTGAATTAAAAGGCACTTCTAGAAGAGGGGCGGGAGAGCTTTCAGGGGACCAAGGATCCGAGCCCCCAATAAAGCCAGAGCGCTGGGTGTCAAGGGACAGTAACTGAAGTTTCCAGGAGAAAGGGCAGCTATGAGGAGAGGCTGGGTGATTGCCTTGGCCGTAGTCCACCCGCCTGATTGAAATACGGCTTTCTGTGCATCTCCGGGTTCTGCATAGGAGTTACCTGCTGTTTGTCAGCTTGTAGGCCATAGGCTTTTCTCCATCTGGATACTCAAGGGGAAGCAAGGGTAGGAGACAGCCATCTGCCGGCTGCAGGAGGACAACTCAGCAAAGCCCACTGGTTCATTCATTCACCTAATAATCAGATGTAGAGATCCCGCCTGGCGGACCCTGCCCCAGAACTCTCCTCGAAGCTTACACCCAGGTCTTTTGCTTTGACCACGAGATGTCTGGCTTGAAGAAGTGTGCAGGTCTGTAAATGGCTTTGCTTTTGCAGACCTCTGATCCATCTCTGTGTAAAATGGCAACACCACTGCCTGCTACAGAGCCCCTTATGTTTCTCCAGACTCCCGAATGCTCGAGTTCTGATGCACAGCATTTTGACCGTATTGAGATAATCTGTTCACATTGCTTAGCCAGCCCAAGTTAAGTTATGGTTTTGGAGTACCAGGAAGGGGCTGGGGGAGATTTTTGTACCAAATTTACCTGCCCCAGAGTGAGAAGAATAACCTAGGAAAGGCCTGGCCAGGTTGAAAAGTGCTGTAAAGTGTGGTCGAAAATACAATTACTGCCTTTCAGGCAGGGTGGCTAATGTATGGGCATGGTTGGACGCCGCTTTTCATCACCTTGACTGCTGTTTCCCCAGAGCTGTGTCCAGGTGGAACCATTCTGCTCCATGCTCCCTTTTTCGTTTCAAAGTGTTCAATTTTAATGAAACAGATATGAGGTCAGGGAACAGAAGTCACTTAAGAAGTTACCGCATATGCAAACCACTGTGTAACTCACTGCAATTGGAAATGCAGTAAAACCCTGATTAATTGCACCCCAAGTAACCAGAACCCTCAATTCACTAGGATTTATTTCGTAGAATTCCGCTTTTAGGGGGAAAAGCATGTGATAACGGGGGTGGGGGGGAAATCTCATCCGAGGAATTTTTTATTAGACGTCCTCCAAAGTCTGCCTGGACTCCATCTACCTTCTCCCTAACGTCCCTTTTCTCCCTCGTCTCCATTTAGAGGCCCGTATGACAAAAACTAACGTCGGAGGGATGACCCTAAAATGTAGAAGGTCAGTCCAGCCCCCTCTTTCACGAACGGGGACCCTGGACCCAGGAGGCGGAGTGACCCGGCCCTAAGACACCCGGCCGATGGTTGCCAGAAGCAAAGTCTCTTCAATGCCAGTCAAGTGCCACAGTTAGGACGTGCCACCCCCCCCCGCAACATTAGCTGCCTAATCCTGGTGGTCCCCAGAAGGTCTGCACGTGCAGTAAAAACATGAGGGGAAAACGAGAGGGGCCCAGGCAGGTGAGAGCATCATTATCCAGGCAGCCAGGACTCCAGGACAGCAGTTGGACAACAGCCACGACGGAGTGCCGTGGCCGATTAAATTAGCCCCACTTCGGATTTTGCTTAGCGTCAACAGGAAGCCTGTGAAACCTAAAGAGCTTTGAGGAAAGAACTTTCAAAAGCCAGGTGCAACGTGGCGTTGCCTCACAGTGAATTCTCCTGATTTCCCCGGGCACTTTGTTGCTTCCTCTTCTGTGAACTCCTATGTTTACATCCGAAGGAATCCCTGCCACTGTTTTTCCTGCTGTCCGGCCAGCCTCAGGACAGGCAGTCACTTGTTATAGAGCCATTGTAAGGCACCAGGAGGACAGCCCTGGCCCCAACTCTTCCCTTTTCCACGATCAGCCTTAGATTCCACGCCGATTTCTTCAAGGGGGACTTTTGGGATTTCGGGAGACCTGGGCCAATCCCGGGCCCGTTTGTCCTCAGATGCGTTTCTTCCTTGCTCTGCACGCCGGGAGCCTGAGCAGTGCTCCCTTGCCAGCCAGTGGGCTTCTGGCTGGATTTGGCCCATGGGAGACCCCAGCTTGGGCCAGGAGGGCAGTGAATCTGGTGGCATCTCCACCATGCCTGTGTCCTGTTTGTGGCTCCAGCTCCTCCCAGGTGACCCACCATGGCTCTGGCCTTGGAGTCTGCTACACTCTGCTGACACCATCTGCTCTCTGGGTATTCTAGCAGCTTCCCACCATTGTTTGTCATGAGTTCCCTCACACTGAATGCTCTCTGTTGAATTACCTGGTCCAGACTGGTCCTTGATCAATAGGAGCCCCCTGTATTAAAATGCAAACCCCTGGGGCACCTGGGTGGCTCGGTTGAGCGGTTGAGCGTCTAACTTCGGCTCAGGTCACGATCTCAAAGTTCGGTTCATGAGTTCAAGCCTCGCCTTGGGCTCGCTGCTGTCAGCGAGGAGCCCACTTAGAATCCTCTGCCCCCCACCCTCTCTCTGGCCCCCAACTGTGCTCACACTCTTTCTCTCAAAAATAAATAAAACATTTCCAAAAATTGCAAACCCTGTATACCTCCAACCTCAATGTTCAGTGGAGACCAGCTGTGTTTCATGGGCTTCTCCCCTTGAGCAAACATTTGGCCCCATCAACTTTTATCTACTTGATCAGAACCTGTAGTCAATCGGTCAGCTGCCCCCACTCCACCACCCCCCACCATCAAAAAATAAAAAACAAAAAAACAGTTAAGGCAGGCGTCGGAAACTAAAGGTACATGAATACCTTGAATGTCTTATTTTAACTTAGACCATTTGAAGGTGCATTTCCTCACCAATCTTTTGAGGCCAAGTCAAGTCCTTTTATTTGATTATGAGTCTACTAGTTCGGGTTCCCCACTGTTCCTGCATAAACATCCCCATAAATAAGGCATCTTCTGAGGTTTCTCAAATGGATGTATCAAAGCGAAGAACGTAAAGACACATGCAAAGCCTACGTGTGCGCGAAATCCTTCTAGGTTCCTGGTTTGCTTTCCAATATTTTCTTATCGCATCCACACCTCATCCAACAGCATTTTTGCAATGACTCACCTTTGAGACTACCAATTTTGTTTGCGTGAAAACTTCAACGTGCTTTCTTTTTGGACTTCCATTTCATCTGTTTACATTCCATTAAATTGTGAAATAATAACTAGCTCGACTGGCATAAACAGGCTTGGGCACAGCTGCTCCCTGCAAGGTGCGCACTCAGCTGAGGGCTCCGGAGGTGCCCGGGCTCACCCGGGGGGTGCCCAGTGAGCCTCCGGTGTTCAGAGTGTGGAGGATGCTCAGGTTTGCAGCGGGCATGGGGAGCACTGATTGACACAACAAGTCTAGGGCGCCTGGGTGGCTCAGTCGGTTCGGTGTTCGACACCTGATTTCAGCTCAGGTCATGATCTCACGATCTGCAAGATCGAGCCCCGTGTCGGGCTCTGCTCTGACAATGCGGAGCCTGCTTGGGATTCTCTCTCTCCTGCTCTCTCTGCCCCCCCCCCCCCGCTCTCTCTCTGTCTCTCAAAATAAATAAATAAACTTAATGAAAAACAAAACAAAACGGTGAGTCTAGTAAGTGGAGGCGGCCTCTGTCCTTTCAGCCAAGGCTCAGTGTCTGAAAGTATGGACCCGCTCTGGAGAAACAGGCACTCAGGCTGATTCGATGGATGGTCCCCTAATTATTACAATAGCGGCACCTTAATGATTCCCAGGATGCCTTCTGTTGCCAAGAATTGTGTGATTGGCATCCACACTCCGCTTGCTTGCCAGAGGCTCTTCCTCCTGAGTACTTATCTCTTCACGGCTGAACCCAGGGTTGGAGTTGGGGGTGAAGGGAGGCACTGGCTTGAGTGGGAACCCTCAGAGCGCTGGACTCTGCCACGTGGCTAAACGGAGGCCCCCTGAGTGGCCCCTAAGGTATCAGTGGGCACCGATCAATGGACACCTTTCTCGGGAACCCACCGTGGGCGAGGGGGTGGAGTCTCCCGGCACCGGGGAGGCCACACAGCCTGAGACGGCACAGCACCCAAACGATCGTTAAGGTTCTGTTTGCAAGATTGGAGCTCTGGACTGGCCGCAGCCTCTCGCCACGCTGGGAGGCAGAGCCAGCCACTTCCTTCGTGGGCTGAGGCTGTTCCCATACGTGCAGAGTGCAGGAGTTGGACCAGGTAGTCCTAAGATTTCCTTCAGCGTTCACTTCCAATGTGTCTGTGAGCTCTCGTAAAATGATTCCTGCCTTCAGAGTGCATACAGGCTAGAGATGTCCGGCACAATAGCCATGAGCTGCGTGTAGCTACTGAGCACTTGAAATGTGGCTACCCCAAATGTATATATTCCCCACGAATATATAAAATACTGGATTTCAGGGCTTCTGGGTGGCTTGGTCAGTTAAGCATCCGACTCTTGATTTCAACTCAGGTCTTGATCTTGGGGCCGTGGGTTCAGCCCATGCGGGGCTCCGGGCTGGGCGTGCAGCCTACTTAAAAAAAAAATACTAGTGGGGCGCCTGGGTGGCGCAGTCGGTTAAGCGTCCGACTTCAGCCAGGTCACGATCTTGCGGTCCGTGAGTTCGAGCCCCGCGTCAGGCTCTGGGCTGATGGCTCGGAGCCTGGACCCTGTTTCCGATTCTGTGTCTCCCTCTCTCTCTGCCCCTCCCCCGTTCATGCTCTGTCTCTCTCTGTCCCAAAAATAAAATAAACGTTGAAAAAAAAAATTAAAAAAAAAAAATACTAGATTTCGATGGCAGCCCCCTTCTTCCCTCCCCACCCCCTCGCCTCAAAAAAAGAAAAAAAAAAGGGACTTACATCATGATCGATACATCTTGAACCAATCATATCTTGGACATAGTCGGTTAAAATATATGGCTACAATTTGTTTACTTCTTTTTTTTTTTAATTTTTTTTCAACGTTTATTTATTTTGGGGACAGAGAGAGACAGAGCATGAACGGGGGAGGGGCAGAGAGAGAGGGAGACACAGAATCGGAAACAGGCTCCAGGCTCTGAGCCATCAGCCCAGAGCCCGACGCGGGGCTCGAGCTCCCGGACCGCGAGATCGTGACCTGGCTGAAGTCGGATGCTCAACCGACTGCGCCACCCAGGCGCCCCTGTTTACTCCTTTTTATGCAGCTGCCAGACTATTTGAAATTGCATGTGTGGCTTATACTATATTTCTGTGGGCTAGCACAGCTGCAGGGAGAAGTTGCATAAAGAGATAAGGGTACCCAGGGCACATCTGTGGCAAGAGCTCAGAGAGGAAAGAGCATGATGGGCTGGAGTCCCCCGACAAGACATGGCAGGAAGGGGGGTGGGTCCGCTTCAGATAGCAGAGCAGGAAATGCTCATCCTGCAGCCGAGGTGCCTAGTTGGCCAACCTTTCTGGAAGTGAAGGCTTTGGGAGGGGATTGGGGGCGTGAAGGCTCAAAAGACCGGCCAGGACCATGCTGAGCATTCCTAGGGCTGACCTATCTCCACTCCCCCGACGCCCCCCCCCCTTTGCTCATCAACCATCCTCTACTCCTTTTTCTTTCTCAGTGCCCCCCACTGAGCATGCTCAGCTCAGCCAGGCCCTTTAAATGAGCAGGAACAAAGAGAGGGTCCTTCTTGCTTCCTGACTCATCTGTAAGGCCAGCTCAGCATTGTGCCCAGAGACTGTGATGGCTCAGGAAAGGGCAGAATGGTGTCCAGAACTCTCTAGGTGTCATGGCAAGCGGCTTTGAACTCCTCGGGCAAGAACTCCCCTTGCTAGAGATTCGCACCCCAGGATCGGGAACGGGTAACCAAACCCCAAGAGCCAGCCGCCCCTGGCTGCCAGCCAGCCAGCTGGAGGAGCTCCCCAGAGCACACATTTCCTCTCCGCAGGCCGAGCACCCCTGCTTCGAAGTTGGCACACAGAGACGGGCCATGTGACTGCCTCGTGCGAGCCCCCGCCTCGCCTTCCCCTTTTATGACCTGGCAAAATCCAGGGGCTTATAGGAAAAAGCACATGCTGTCTCTGGATGTGGGTGTTTTCCCGTCACTTTCCATGCCTGCGTCCCACCCCATGTGAACCTTCCTGAGTGCCGGCTGTCAGCCAAGGGCAAGAAGGGCTCAGGGCTGTCCACCTCACTGCTCTGCTTGCTGGCCATACTCCTGCCGCCAGCACTCAGCTCTGAATCGGGGGACTACCCTTGACGAGGCTTACCTTCCAGAGTTAGGGATGGAGAATCTCAGCCCTGCCTGCTCTGGATGCACGCGGGGACCTTTTAAACTATACCCAGGTCTGGCTGCAACCTCAGCGTCTAATTAATTAGGCTGAAGTACCCAGGTAAAAGGTTTTGGGGTTTTATTTATTTATTTATTTATTTATTTTAAGCTTTGAAGGGTGGAAAACAACTATTTAGGGTTAGGGCAAAACTTTGTCTCCTTGCTGCTCAAAGTGTGGCCCTTGAACTGGGAGCATCAGCACCCGATGGAAGCTCATTAGATATGCAAACTCTTGGGGCATCTGGGTGGCTCAGTCGGTTAAGCATCCGACTCCGGTTCAGGTCATGATCTCACAGTTCATGAGTTCAAGCTCCGCATCAGGCTTCCAGAGGCTGGTTTGGGTTCTCTCTCTCCCTCTCTCTCTCTGCCCCTCCCCCGCTTGCACACTCTCTCAAAGACAAGTAAGTACACGTTAAAAAAAAAAAAAAGAATCTCTCTAAAAATAAAAAATTAAGGGGCGCCTGGGTGGCTCAGTCGGTTAAGCATCCGACCTCGGCTCAGGTCACGATCGCACGGTCTGTGAGTTGGAGCCCCGCGTCGGGCTCTGTGCTGACAGCTCAGAGCCTGGAGCCTGTTTCAGATTCTGTGTCTCCCTCTCTCTCTCTGACCCTCCCCCGTTCATGCTCTGTCTCTCTGTATCTCAAAAATAAATAAACGTTAAAAAAATTTTGATAAAAAATTAAGAACTACGTTTAAAATATATAAAAAAGAAATGCAAACTCTTAGGCGCCTCCCTAGGCGTCTTGAATCAGAATCTGTATTTTAATGATTCTGGGGTGGTCGGCGTGCACAGTGCAGAGTGAGGGTACTGCTTTCATGTACATCAGAACCACCTAGCAGAGTTAGAGGAATGACAAATGCAGGGTCCCTGCTTTCTGAACCTGACCCTTAAGTCTGGGCCGGGCATCACTCTTAAGCAGTGAGGAAGATTGTCCTACTTAATTGAAATAATGGGTTTAGGTTATTTCATCTTTTCAGAGCCCCTTTCCTCCCTCTGTGACGGGTAGCCCACGTCCAGGGACATTGCACACATGCTACCACCAAGCGAATTGCTTTTCAACGCATCACTCTTGCATCCAAAAACCATCTGTGGCTCCCCATTGCCTCATCCCTTAAGGAATCAAGGCCAAATTCCTTAGACCGGCATTGCAGAAGCTCCATAATTTCACAACCACCACCCGCCCCCCCCACCCCAGCCTACTCTCAGGCTCGCATCCACAGTTTCTTTCTATCAATCCATCACATGACCAAAACGGAACCACTTGATAGGCCGAACACACCTCCTGCGTTCATTTTGTTGTTGTTGTGCCTTTGTTTATACAGGTCTGATTTTTGTCTTGTGTTTGATAGACCATCTGCCCAGCCCCTTCTAGGGCTACAGCTTCTCTGTCCCTAAATGTTGTCCATCCTTCAAGGTCTAGGCTCTCTGACAGCCCGACCTCAAGGCGGTGGGTCCCTCCTGTAAGCTCCTGTGGGGCTAACTTACGACTGTATCGTTCATTTGGTGGAGCCCAAGGTACTGGGAGCCTAGGGGGCATTTGGGGGGTCAGTGTTCCTCTCCTATTAGACTGTGAGACTAAGGTGAAGGCCCAGACCAAATCTTTATGCTTTCACTGTAACCACTTCTCTCTTCCTAAGTCCATTTAGCCCTGTAGCCCGTGCATGGCCTGGTTTCATTTAACCGAAGGTGTGGATGTTCAGAGTAACATCCCGAACTGGCTGAGGAGGACAGCACGGCTGCCCTTCGTCACATGTATGCATGTATGCGTGTATGTATGTACATACGTGGGGGGGGGGGGTAGGTAAATCTGCTTTTAGTCTTTTCAGAAAGTAAATGGTAGCTTTAAAGAGTAGAAAAGAAAGAATGAAGTAGAATAAGGTGAAAAGGCAACAGCAGTTCACCGAGAAATAAGAAAAATTGGGGAAAATACCTTCCCTGGGATCGGATCGGTCACTGGTCCCAAGTCTGGGATTAGCAGGCATCAGACAGCAGCCACTGGGCAGCTCCCAGGAGCAGGGCAGGGTGGGGGTGTGGCACGCGTGAGCCCAGCTCTCAGCTCTGACCACTTCGAATCAAATCTGAGAAGTGGGAGAGCAACTAGGAATAAGAATACGGACGTAGCCTATTTTTAAAGCAAACACATCCTGAAAAGGGATCTGTAAGACCCCTAACACTCAGCCGGCAAGAATCATATTTTAAGGTTACACCGTATTCAACTCTTTGACTTGGAGACTTCACCTTCTCATAGGAACTCCGGCGTCCCCCTTGTCACCCGAATACACTGGCACTTCCTCATATCTTGCCTTTGTTCATAGAACTGAGATGTCTTCCTTTTGAGACGCCCCCTCAGTGGCTCCTCCAGACCTGGGAGGATAGTGGATCCTGGATAGCAAATAGCCAGGGCTGAGGAACCAGCACTGGAAGACGCAGGGGTGGCCCTCCAAGCACCTGCCGGGCAAGTCCCTTGGTATTCCTGACCCTTAGTGTTCTCATCTGGGAAATGGGGTAATTGAAGCTACTGCTCACAATAGTTGGAAACAGTTACTGAGAAAATACATGGTAACCCTTTAGCACGGTACCTAACAGAGTAAGCATTTAATAAATGGAACCTATTATTATTATTATTATTATTATTATTTACACAATGGGGACAAAATACCCACTCCAACACAGAACTTGATTACATGGGAAGTATTAGAGTGCTTGCCAAGTTTATTTATTTATTTGTTTATTTATTTTCAATATATGAAATTTATTGTCAAATTGGTTTCCATACAACACCCAGTGCTCATCCCAAAAGGTGCCCTCCTCAGTACCCATCACCCACCCTCCCTTCCCTCCCACCCCCCCATCAACCCTCAGTTTGTTCTCAGTTTTTAAGAGTCTCTTATGCTTTGTGCTTGCCAAGTTTAAAACCTGTTGCACATCATATATTCATTCACATCATATATTTATCATATATTCATTCATTCATTCATTCATTCATCATATATTCATTAACAAATAGTCCTAAGCCAGCTTGGGCTGCTGTAGGAAGACCAGGGATGCACAGACGAGCCCTTGGAACCCAATAAGGCAGATACAATGGCATGTGCATCTCCAAGACAGCAAGCAGGGCAGGACGTGTTCTGCCTGAGCAGTGGGGCGCTCAGCAGGACCATGCACGGGTGTTGGGGGAACAGGAAGTGATCCAGACTAACAGATCCCTGGGTGTAGCCCCGTGGGACCGCAAATAGGAACACCAGGTCTGAAGCCTGGCTTACTGGGATTCAATCCCAGCTCCGCCAGCTAGCTTGGTGACCTTGAGTATGTTTCTTAACTTCTCTGTGACTCAGTGCCCTATCTATGCAATGAGGGTGATAATAGTACCTACCTCACGAGGTTGTTCAGCAGTTCAGAGCACAGCCTCAGAGCTCAGCGAGGGCTCGCTGGGGCTATTAGGTGGGAACAGCAGTGAGAAAAAGAAACGCCCAGGAAGCAGGTGGGGGCAGAGTGAATGCCAGGTTAAGGGATTCTCCTTCATGCCATGGGTGAAGTACTAAGTACCAAGTACCCATAGTTGGTCCAAAGTACCAACAACCTATTGAAGGTGTTGGAGCTAGAGGAGGCATGATCCAAGTTGTCTGCTGAGAAGGTGAATTGGCCAGCAATGTTCAGAGTCCCTAGTGCAGGGAGAGAAGAGAGGCAGCCTAACTGCCCAGCGTGCCCCTCTTGGGACAACCACAAGTTGCCTGGGACAAGCGCTAACCCATCAGTGGCTCGGCCTCTGATCACCTCTGGCTGAGACAGCCCACTCATGGTCAGCACAACAGCCGGGGATCCTGGAGAAGGAGCCAGAGCCCCCCAGAGGCCTCCCACCTGGGCCAGAGTCACCGAACCTGCCCTGGACACTGGCCAGGGCAGGGAGGGGTCTCTGAAGATCCCAGACCTCCGTAAGAGGTCCTAGCATCTGTCCATGACCAGCATGCCTTACACTGAGCCCGAAGCCCAGCTCAGCATAGCCAACACTCGGTTTCCCCTGAAGAGATTTACCAGTAGATACTAATGCTGGCTAATGTAGACTGAGCACATCCTCCCGGCCAGGCCGGGTACTCACATTATCAACTCCTTTTTAACAGGAATTGCTTTTAGGACGTAGCAACAGAGGTGTCCATTTCTTTTTATTAACGTGATTTTTTTTTTTTTACTTTCCAAATTTTATTCACGAACGTGTATACATTTTAAAATCAAATATGTATGTGCCGATAAAAATAAAATTCTATGTTTAACAAGGTAGCATAATTCAGTGAAGGGAGCATGGGGTTTAGACTCTGGCCTGCAGTCACATCCTAACTCTCTGTGCCGAGTGTGGAGCCTGCTTGGGATTCTGTCTCTCTCCCTCTGCCCTTCTCCCCCGCTCGCATTCTCTCTCCCTCTCTCTCTCTCCCTCTCCCTCTCTCTTAATTAAAGAAAGAAAGAAGGAAACTTTAGAGTCTTTCCCAGCCTTTGCTGCCTCTCCTGCCTTGTTATAATAAACTGGGACATGCATACCAATGCCTCGATATATGACATCTCATTACCTTGTCCGTGATCTTATCTGGGAGCAAGCAGCACACACGGGCCCACTGTTGAAGCAGGAGACAATTACATCTCTTTGCAGTGATTCTGGAAGTTACTAGGGAATGATAAGTCCATCAGGCTTACCAACTCTTTCAATCCTCATAACAACCCTAGAAGGTGGGTATTGTTATTCTCCGCATTTGACAGATGAGAACGCTCGGGCATAGAGAGCTTGTTAGGTCACTTACTCCGAGCCACGGCTAATACATAGCAGAGCAGAAATGCCAACTGTGGTCGGCTCACCTTTGTTTAGGGAGCATGAATTCCCGTCTGCTATGCGCCTGTGCCAGACTTCTCTGGTGAGAAAAATTCTGTGGGGGAGGGGGGGAAGTGACAAGTCCCTTGGGCGTGCATCACAACGTGCTTGGGTACAGAAATGGGTCTCTTCTTTCCCTCTCCCTCCTCCTCCTCTGTCCGGCACATTCCTATCCCTTCCTCGAAGCCTGCTCTCAGGAAGGAGCCTATGGGCCTTGGAAGCAAGGACTATGTTTTCGCACCTTCCCATTCCCCCGGGAGGCCCAGCAGAGGCCCAGACACAAACGACGCCCTTGAGTTCAGCCGAGTTTATTTGAATGAACTTATTCATTCTAAGAGATAAGTGACTGATAAGATTTTAATGATGCCACTCCCAGGGATGGGCATTTTAATATGGGCTAAAGTCCAAGTTTGGCTTGCCCCAAAGGAATGAAGGTTTGATTGTGGAATTATGGGCATCAGACAACCAAGGTGGCTTGGGGGTACAATAGGAAAGGGATTAGGGTGAGAGAGGCTCTTCCCGGCTCCTGAAACCACACCCCATGCAAGCAGCCGTCCTTTCTGCCTGTGTCCTGCTAGATGCTGCAAACTAGGACCTCTGAGGAATCCAAGAAGCATGGGAGAGTGCTCGGCCCTGGCCCAGAGGGTCCCAAGAAGCCGATTTTGGCCATGCTGGGTCTAAATCTGTATAAGCGCAAGCCAAGACCTGATGCTGGGGCCTGAGCAGTTCACTCATCCCTGGCTCACAGCCCACTGGGGTCTCCAGGTGTATGTTGAAGGCCGCAGTGAAGTTCAGATTTGTGGCCCCCACCGGAGTCAGCCCCGAGGGACACAGGAGCGGTGAGGGAACACTGGCCAGGACCGGAAGAATCACCTGATGCCACTTCCAAGAGAGTTAACCCAGGGCCGGGATGGAATAGGTCCTAAGACAACAATTGAAATAAAAGAAATGAAACACAGGCATTTACCCAGTCGAGGCAACAGGTAGAGGGAGGGTCCCCAAAACAGCCAGCAGTCGGGAGAGAACGACGTGTGTTTGCCCCCCAGTGAGCTCCGCTCCTGGCCGCCAGTTCCCTTCCCTGCCTTTTGAGAGCTGAGCCTCTGCTGGGCTCCGTCCTTCCCTGTCCCCACCCCCCCCCACCCCCACCACCCTTCTTAGCTGCCGCTTGCCTCCCAACACCACACTTCATAGTGGGACATCCCCCCAGGGGTAATGGATGCAGAGGAGGCCTCACACCCTCAGAAGCTTCTAGAATGCTTGGGTGTAGAGGCTTTCCACAGGCACTTGGCAGCAAGGAGGTTAAGGCTGTCCCCGCAACAACCCCCAGACAGATATCTCGGCTGTGTTTAAAGGTCTGCTTCTGCCAACACAATTCGGCATCCGCTGTGTGGGATCAGGGCACATCCAGCTGCTCGTCCTGGGCCACTGAAGCGACAAGGTAGGAGGAAGAAGAAGTTCCTGGAAGGGGTTGCTAAAACAAGGCACTTTATAGCCTCATGATCGGAAGGAGTAACTGGACTGCCTTCCACAGGCACCGTTTACAATCAGGAGAACTTCTCAATGTCATCTTTTTTCTGGGCTCTGAAACATGTTTTGCTGCTGGATTGGGCGGCAAAGCCCTGTTCCAACAAAGTCCATTACAGAGAAGCATTCCGTTGTAATAGAGAGATTTCCGTGTCCTGGCAAATGGCCTCCAGAAAGGAAGACCTGGGGGTCAGAGGCACCGTTTTGTAGAGCGGCCTCCTCTTGTCCCTCCCTGGTGCCAGGGTGCCCTTGGGTGGAGAGAAACGTGGTAAATTCTCTGCTTAGCCTGTTGAGGAGGTGGGGGTGGCGGGAGCACGAGAGGAGGGGAAAGGGAGTTGGAAGGGAAGGAGGAATATTGAGAAGGAAGGAGAGACCGAGGTGCTTACAGATTTTCAGTCTGGCGTCAGTTACAAACCCTCAGGTTATTAGTTCTGGAGAGGTGCTTGGAAATCAATCATTTAGAACCATGTTTTTCAAACTGTAGGTGGCAACCTCACGGGGGTCATTTGATTCATCTAGCGGATGGCAATCCACCAGCTGAAAAAGATACAGAGAGATAGAAAAACAGAACAGAATAGAAAATATCAACCTTCCTCGTATGCACTTAACGTAAATATTCAACCAAACTTCTCGTTCAGTTTTACACACACACGGGTTTATTTCCTGGTCACGAAGAAAAAAATGCTATGGTGACTTATAGTTTTCACAAGTGAAAGAAACACTGCCCTTGTCCACCGATAGCTACATTTTCTCTTTAAGGAAACTGAGGTTTAAGAGGGGAAAGCACTTGGGGCCTGGGTGGCACAGTCGGTTAAACGTCCGACATCAGCCAGGTCACGATCTCGCGGTCCGTGGGTTCGCGCCCCGCGTCGGGCTCTGGGCTGATGGCTCAGAGCCTGGAGCCTGTTTCCGATTCTGTGTCTCCCTCTCTCTCTGCCCCTCCCCCGTTCATGCTCTGTCTCTCTCTGTCCCAAAAATAAATAAACGTTGAAAAAAAAATTTTTTTTAAAAAAGAGGGGAAAGCACTTGTCCAAGATCACCTAGTTCATGAAATTTGAATCCAGGACACGTGGCCTGATTTCTCGGCCAGGCCCCACCCTCCAACAATTTCATGTGTCAGATCCTTTCTGTGGGGAGCGTTCTGTGGGGAGTGCACCAGGCTGGGTCACTTAAGCCTCTGAGCCTTTGTTTTCTTGTCCATAATCTGAGCCCACACCCACCTAGCAGGGTTGTGGGGAGGGTAGTGGGATTACATAAAAACCATGTCCGGCCTGTGGAAGGGACTCAGAGCACGCGATTTGTCTGTACTTCCTCTTTCTTTCCAAGTATCTGATCACGTGGTACACCTCCCCCCGACCAGTACCTCGCCACAGCCAAACGCCCCAGAGGACGGCCAAGGAGCTGAGACTGCTTGCATGGCCCTTCCCTTCTCAGCCGGATTCTAGCCCTTCTCTGAGCTTGCTGCTTCTCTGCTGAGAACCTGAGGGACGGCTCCGTTCCGTCTGGGGTCCCTGCAGATAAGTGACGTGATTGGTAGTCACGGAGGTGGGTTGGCGAAATTACAGCATGACCAACAATGTGCTCGTGTCCGGAGACTGGTGTGGAAGACTTTTACCTGTTGCCTCACCTGCGGAGGAAAATGATGGATCAGACCCCACATCTGGCCCCAGATACCTTAACGCTCTGTTGCCCTGTATGAAATTTGGTGTGTTGGAATCTTCTCCAAGCAGGTGGTGCAAGGGGATGGTGCATAATTATGTGGAAAACAAATGCCTTGTGGGGCTGTTTCATTTCATTTTATTTTTAAATTTTATTTATTTATTTTGAGAGAGAGCGCACACGCACACGCACACGAAAGTCGGGGAGAGGCAGAAAGAGAGAGAGAGGAAGAGAGAGAGAGAGAGAGAGAGAGAGAATCCCAAGCAGGATCTGGGCTGTCAGCACAGAGCCCGACGTGGGGCTCAATCTCATGAACTGTGAGATCTTGACCTGAGCCAAAATCAAGAGTCAGACAGAGTCATGACTTGACTGAGCCACCCAGGCACCCTGGACACTGTTTTCATGTCAACCCATTTGGAATACTCCAGGGCCCCAAACCCTGGTGAAGCCTGAGGGTGAGGACCAACTTTCTTCTCCTGGCCTCCCTGGGTATATAGACCAGCTCTGTCTTACAGAAACATCTTGCACCTTAAAGTTTTCCTAGTGGTCATACTGAAAAAAGAAAAAGAAATAGGTGAGGTTAATCTTAGTGTTGTATATTAGTGAACCCAGTCTCCTCAATAATATCATTATTATTTCGATATAGAAGTCATATAAAGTTATGAATGCCGTATTCCACTCTTTTGGTGCCAGAGCTTCACAATCTGGCATATATTTTGTACCCACGGCCCATCTTCATTGGACTAGCCGAATTTTATGTGCCAGTAGCCACGTGTGGCTCGCGGCTCCCATGTGGGATGGCTCAGGTATCGAGTCTTTGGAACAGAGTAGGAGTTCAAAACGTTTTGCTGAACTGGACCTGACGTGGGACACCTGTTGAACTGCGGGCAGTATGCCGAGACTGGGGAGCAGGGACTGAGTGAAGAAGCTGGGAGGGGGACCCTGATGGGGGTGTTGGAAAGAAGTCCTTAGAATGAGCAGAATCACAGCCTTCAGATCAGCCACAGAACCGCCTCCCTTTCACAGCTCCATCGGATGTGTTTGCCCGCCATGACGTGGGGCGTTCCAGAGGTGTTGAGCATCAGAAAACCAGAGTCACAAGTACAGACTCCGCGCCCCTGTGCTGTGAGCTTGCAGGGCCCGTCTCTCGGGGCCGGGAGCCTTGCCAAGTCTCACCGGAAGTGAGGCTGTTGAGTTGCCCTGGGACTGAGCGCTGGCCCCTGAGCTCTCGTGTTCATCGCAGGTAGGTTTCTACTCTGCTTCTTGAATATTTGCATTAAGAAGATCCGTAATTTTAGCTGTTGTTGTGCATGCGCCTCAAGGGCCTCACCCCAAGTAAGAGGAGAAGCTCTGTGGTATCTCTGTAGGGGGTCAGTCCCCAGGGCAAGCTGGAATCCCGCTGTCCCCTGCTGCTGCTCCACGTGCTCGAGGACAGAAGGACCGCCTGCTTGGTGGAAGCACCGCAGCCTGGAGCACCATTTGCCAGCTGTCCCATGCCCAGCCCTGATTCTGGAAGGCACCAGAATACGAGAGGAGGTCCAGGGCCTCGGGGGATCTGTCGTAGAAGGGCAAACCATCAGCATCAGGAGTGGTGAAATGCTAATTGTGGATCTGTAGAGACAGGAAGGAGAGAGCCACTGTAGGCCGGGGGCTGGGGACTGGCTGGGACTGGGGTGGGAGTCGGAGGGTGCAGGGAGCATGTGGCTTCTTACCTGCACTTCAGGTGTTCCCACACGGCCAGCCTGTCCAGGGCCTCTAGGCGTTTGTCCTCTCTGCTCTCCAAGAGGCCACATCCTCTAAGGTGCCTCTGATCCTCTCTTCAGCCCCGCCCAACAGGCTTAGCCATTCCTTTCTGCTGCCCCATTATTCTGGATGAGCATCCTTGTCCTCAGATGTAACCCTCCAGAGTGTGTTTATCCGAGTGCGGGGCTGCCTGGCTGTCCCCGCCGTGGGCTCCCCAGGGAGGGCTGTAGGTCTGCCGGTGTCTGGCTCCCAAGAAGGCTGCAGTAATACTGGTGAGAGGTTACACAGAGCACGAGTGGACGAAAGGAGACACGAATCCGAGTGGGAAAGGAGGCGGGAGCGAGCCCCCGGGCTCATCCGGACTCTCTGAAGTGACAGAGGCAGGAGAGGAACGGTGGACAGGGTGACAGCCAGTCTGAGAAAAGCGTGGGCTCTGTGGCTGCTCTGGCCTTGTGGGCTCGGAGGCTAGCTGTGTGCATCATGACGGGGACCGGCCCAGCCCACGGCAGCCTGTGAGTCGGGACAGCTCACCACGCTTTACACGGTGCTGCTGTCAGCCACAGCCTGCTGTCCCACATCCAGTGTGAGGTACACACCTGCCGGGTGTGGAGGTCACTGCCAAGGGCCCTTCAGAGCTTAAAGGAATGGTACAGAGACAGTTCCTTCCCTTACGGATGCAGGATCAGGGGCCCCCAGATGTCAAATGACCAGGCCAGGGCCAGTCAGGGACCGCACGGGGAATAGAGTGGGGGGTGGTGAGCTCCGAGCCCCTCCCTGCTCCTTAGCAGGGCTGTCCTTAGGGTAGCTTTGTTGTGCAGCTGACCTAAGTTTCAACAGTCCCGCTGATGGAGGAGGTGAAAGGGCAAGGAAGGAGCTTGACCGTGCCCTGTAACCCTTGGCCACATGCTCACTGGCCAACAGACTAGGCTCTCTTGCCAGTGGTGTTGCCTTTGCCTGGTCCCCTCTGAGGTTCTACTACCACAGACCCTTTGCCCAGACCTCCTATCGCCTCCCAGGCAGGAAGTCCTGGGGACCACATCATGCCCTGCAAAATGGAATCGTTTGGTACCATGAGAGCCCAAGAGAGCCCAATGGGACAGCAGCTGGCCTATCGAGTGGGCTTAGCCCACTGGCTCTGCCCAGTGAGGGCATTCTTCCATGAGTATGGCTCCTACAAGGCTCTGGCTGAGGGGTGAGCTGGCCCCCTTCTCCTTGAGCCACGGTGACTCACTGAGGCACAGCCAACTTCACCCCCTACTGCGGGAGGTGACGAGGAGAAGCCGAGGTAGCCAGGAGGGGACAGGTTAGGGAATGGAGTGACAAGCACCCGCTGATCCCACTCTGGTTGCGTTTGTCTCTTCCAAGGGAGGTGGTTGCTGGGCTCATTTTATTCCGACCTCAAGATCCTTTGAACCTTTGAAATGGGATAAGGGGCACTTCCCTTTTCCTAGTGGGTAATACTTTTAGAAACCAGGGGTAAATGTTTTCTTTCATTCACCCACCCCACAAACATCATGTGCAGGTGGCACCTTGGAATCCATACTGTGAGCAACAGACAAGGGGAGAGCCTCCGATACCTTGGCTTCTGGCCACACCTCCTATCCTGACACGGAGGTGGCCCACAGCAGGGCAAATAACGGCCTCAGTTTCCCTGTGCGTAAAATTGGAAGAACTGACCTTAGAGTTCATTCTAGCTCAAAGAGCTATGATTTTCCTTCAGTAATCCCACTCCCAAAACAATGAAAGCAGGGATTCAGGCAAATGCTTGTACACAAGTGTTCATTGCACTCCTCACAGTGGCCCAAAGGGAGAAACTCCCCAACTATCCATCGACAGGTAAACGAATCGACAAGTTGTGGTATATCGATGGAATAGTGTTCAGCCATAGAAAGGAGTGAAGTGCTGAAACATGCCCCCAAGTGGATGAACGATGGGAACATTACACTAGGTGAGAGAAACCAGACGCAACAGGTCACATATTGTGTCTCAATTATACGAAATATTCGGAAAGCTGATGGGTGGTTTCCAGGAGCTGAGGAAGAGGGAGCGGAGAGCAAGTGGTAAATGGGTATGGGGCTTTCTTTTCGGATGTTTGAGGAACTGGGTACAGGTGGCGATGGCACAATATAGGGAATTGTTCGGCTTAAAATGATTTTGTTATGTGAATTTCACCTCGATTTGAAAACTCCTCTGTAATCCCCTTTAAAAAATGTTTTATGTGTTTATTTTACTTTTGAGAAAGAGAGAGAGAGCACAAGTGGGGGAGGGGCAGAGAGAGGGGGGCACAGAGCAGGCTCCATGCTGACATCAGAGAGCCTGATGCAGGGCTCAAACTCTAGAACTGAGCCGAAGTTGGGCACTTAACCGACTGAGCCACCCAGGCGCCCCCAACCTTCTATAATTCCTAACAACCATAATGTAAGTATAGCCTGTGTCTCCCACGCCATACTTGCTGGGTATAAATTAGGGCCACACTGGAAGCAACAAACACTATTTTTCAAGTTGTTTCTGCCACTCCAGTGTAAGAACACTGGGTTTCCAGCAGCTCAGCTTCCACGTGGTCTGGGACTGCACTCACCACCACCCTTGGTGTGCCCCGGGGTGTCCCATGACCGTTCCCTTGTGCACCTGTGAACTTGCTTCCCCGTGCTGGGGCCTGCCACTCCCTGTGGAGTGTGGGTCAAGGGTGCCCTGCCACACTGTGTGCTCCACAGAGGTGGGACAACCCCCCTCCCCATCTGTGTGTTGACGCCTGTACCACAGGCCCCAAGGGGACTTGTGTTCCCATCTCAGAGATGTTAGAGACACCGCCCCCTTTAGATTTTCCTGTGCCTCCCCCTTTAGGACTCCTTCCCTGGTGCGGAACCTGGTACATGATAGGTACTCAATACTTGCGTCTCAAATGAGTGAATGAACAGGTGAACGAAGGGATATTGGAACCATGGGAGAAGAGCCAGAGGGCTATCTTAGAGACAAAAGCCAGCTGTACCCAAATCTCCTGTCACCTCCACCCCTGAGGGAACCATTTGAGACCCTTTCAGGGCTTCAACTCCATCTGCCTTAGAAGACTCATGTTTGGTGGGCAGCTTGCTCCTTCAAACAACAGATGCTTGGCCACCTGTTCCCAGACTCTCCTGAATGCACCCTGACACATTCTAATTCTGGGTAGACACAGCTTATGCTCAGGCTGGAATCCAGCCATGTGAGCTGGGGAAGGTTAAGGGATGGAAAGAGCCTTGTGAGGAGTGCCGCCCCCCCCCCATCTTATGCTGGCAACCAGGGAGGCAGCAGTGCGGCAGACAGGACTTGAGTCCTGGGCATGGAAAGCACCTGGCGTGGTGCCTGGGCACTTACCAAGTGCTCATTAAGTGTTGTTTCTGCTACAGTTAGCTGTCACACCTTCAGAAGTTCACCTCCTGCCACTTTCACACATGCATCTGATGCTAAAGCAGCTAAACTCCCTGGTGTCCTTTATGCACGCCCTGACTGTAAATTCTCTGTGCGTATTCCTCCTTCCCTTCCTCCCTTCCTCCCTCCGTCCACCCATCCGTCCATCCATCCATCCACCCATCCGTCCAACAAGCTATCTTAAGCAGCGACTCCATGCCAGGCCCTGTACTAGGCTCGGTCTACCTGGGTGGGGCGTGATATGCTCCACACCCCCTTCCTCATTCCCTGGTTTTGTGCATTAATTGCACAAAAAGAGGCAGGAGGTTTGGGGTGTATGAGGAGGGTGCCATATCAGAATCACCGGTGCCGTGTTTTCAAGTGTCGCCCACTTTGTTCTCCTAATTGTCACCCCCATTCGCACAAGGGAATTGGGAGCAGATTTCCTGTATTGGAATGTTCATAGACACAAGACCAAGAGGCCTCTGGGACATTCCAAAATACCTTTGGAACTTTTTTGACCTTTGACTTTTGATTTGTTCACACTACGCTCAGCTGTGGGAGAATTAGCCTCCATGGTTCTATGGGGGGGGGGGGGAGGGCAGGCCTGATTGTTATCTGGTTAATTCAGCCACACTTAAGAGTTCAGGTCCAAAACATTTACTTTCAGGTGGGCATGAAATCAGACCATCTGCTTTGCTCAGTTGACTAATTACCAGTTTCTCCTTTTATTCCTTTGGGAACACAGACTTCAGCAACTGGGTCCTTGGTGACCAGGGCACAAATCTCAGGGAATCCCAGGAAGACAAGGACTCCCTTCCACTCACAGTTGCCCTCTGAACATCCAGATACCCAGAAGACCCTCCTTATTTAGAGGAGATGGGTGCTGGAAACCCAGAGGTTGGAGAATTCTTCCAATATTTGTTCTAGAACAAAATTATTCAAGATGGCTACCAGTGTGCATTCATAGACTCTTTTTCTTTCTAATTCTCTTTCAACTAGTCAAGTTAAATCAAGGAGGAGGCATCAACTAGCAAATAAGTACTAACCTTTACACCCGAGGTATCTTAATTTTTTTTAATGTGTAATTTTTAATCTTAATTTTTTTTAATTTTTTTTAACGTTTATTTTATTTATTTTTGAGACAGAGAGAGACAGAGCATGAACGGGGGAGGGGCAGAGAGAGAGGGAGACACAGAATCCGAAGCAGGCTCCAGGCTGTGAGCCATCAGCCCAGAGCCCGATGCGGGGCTCGAACTCACGGACCGTGAGATCGTGACCTGAGCCGAAATCGGACGCTTAACCGACTGAGCCACCCAGGCGCCCCTTTAATCTTAATTTTTTTATTTTGGTGGGGGTGCAGAGAGAGAGAGGGAGACACAGAATCTGAAGCAGGCTCCAGGCTCTGAGCCATCAGCACAGAGCCTGACGCAGGGCTTGAATTCACAAACCGTGAGATCATAACCTGAGCCGAAGTCAGATGCTTAACCAACTGAGCCACCGGGTGCCCCTAACACCCAAGGTATCTATAATGGCCCCTAACCAAGAGACCAGCTAAATTCCTTTCTAGCAAAGGCAGTCAGGATAGCATAGAAATTTATGAATATTGTTAAGCGGGGAAAAAAGGCACATTACGAGGCAGTTTATAATATATAATCCCATTTTTAAAATACCTATATGCACAAAAATATAGATATTGCAAAGTATGCATGGGGCTGTCCCTGAATAGCCAGGATAGATGGTGGTTTTTGTTTTCTTCCTTTTCCTTTTCTGTATTTTCTGGGTTTTTTTAGGAATGAGCCTGTATTGCCCTTACAATAAGAAGACCATAGAGGAGAAAATGTTTTCTTTTTAGTTCGTTCATTTTCCCCCCACGAAATGGATCAGTAATTTCTTTCCACTGTACCTTCATTGCCTTTGTTAGAAGCGAGCTTGGGCGTTCTCTTGGTTAGAGGCTGTCAGCACACACACGTAGGATGCTAAGGAGAGGTATTAAAGCCAGGTTAGCACTTAGTTGAAGCTTCCTCCTTGGTTTCATTAGATTACTGGAAAAGGTGAGCATGGTCAGGCCTCTGGGGGGGGGTGGGGTGGGGGGGCGTTCAGGGACCATGTGTGCCTGGGCTCCTGTGGGTTCTCAGTAAAGCAGTGCATCATGGGACCCCTGGCTCTGGCCTGCGAGTCCAGAGGGTAGAGTGTGGAAATCCTGTAGTAGTCGCTATCCTAAGGCCTCGGGTCAGTGGGGGTGCAGGTCTATCAGTAACTTGAACTAAGCTCCTGCCAAGCCTGGCCCCCCTTCCTGTGCTTCCTGCCCCTGGGGTTCTTGTGTCTGCTCTGCTTGGGAGATCAGTACTTTCTGGGCATCGACCTTGACCTCGCTCTCAGAGCAAAGTGCTTGGAAAGCAGGGAGTCTTTGGAGTTAGTATCCTGGATGTGGAAAGACTGCTGGTGAGCCTTCCCCCAAGGGAAGCCCCAGCCCCACCTGACCTCCTCTGGGCCACCCCCAGGGCACTTTCTGTTTTCCTTCCCCAGGCCCTTACTACATCGACCTTCATGGTTATTAATGAAGAGCCCGTTGCACTACTCGATTGTCAGTTGGTCACAGAACTGTTGTGAAAAGGAAATCAAGTCAGAGTATGGGGGTCTAGCACTTCGCAAAGTACTTGTGACATAGAAGCAACTCATTAAGTGGGGTCCTGTCCCCCACCCACCTCCTTGCTTTTCATCCCACCGCACCTAGCCCGGGTCTGTCACACAGAGGGGCTCTTGTTGAAGGTGCCCAAATGTGCCCTGGGGAGGAAGATCGGGGAAGGAGGGGCGAGGGAGCAAACATTCCCTCCGTATGGAGCCTGGATGCCAGGCCCTGCCTTAGGTGCCCATAGACAATGTGTTCTATTGGGAATGCTCAGGGAATGGCTGGGGTCTCTGGGGAGGCTGGAGCGTCTTCGACCCGCGTTTCTGATTTCTGCCGGTGCTGGGGATTAGCCAACAGAGAGGTGGGTCCTCCCTAGCACTTCTGTTTAACCTGAACACTCTCCCATCCAGATGCAGGAAAGAGAAAACCATCTCTGGGAAAAGATGGGAGGGATTTATGTGCCCCTCCCCGAGAAGAACCCGAAGCAGGCCCGGGGTTCTTGCTGTCCCAAAAGCTGCAGGTTACGCCCACAGATCCCATCCTGGAAGTGGGGAGCTGGAGGTGGAATAAACAACCCAGAACAGCGTGACCATCATTGATCTCAGCCAAGTCCATGGTGGAGCAAGAAGGGCCACTTCTGGGCTTCCTGGAGCCTCAGGCCCCAAACAGGTCCCTGGAGGTTTGGACAGGTGCCTCCTCTCTGGACTGGCTGTTGACACTTCAGTCTTGCTTTTGTCTCGCTTCCGGCTCAAGGCCCTGAGCTAGAAGCCCTTCCGTGTCGCCGCCCCTTCCCCGGCCACCACCCAAGCAAGTGCAGCTAAAACCCGACGGCCCCTCTTGGGCCCCTTGTCTCCTGTAGAACGAGGTGGGCATTTGGGCTGGGAGACGGTGACAGGTGGAAACCAAGTCTGCCGAGTAGTCTGCTTAGCAGTGCAATCGAGGGAAGCATGAATACTGATGAACACTCATTTATTTGTTACCGCGTTGTGGGGTAGGGAAAGCAATGCTTGAGAAAATACACAGAGGCCTGTATACAAGGAAAATGGTAGAGCCCCTCGTTTCTCCTTTCCCTCATACCTTTGGCCACCTCTGTCTTCTCCGTGCACTTCAAAAGATGACCTATTTTGTGGCACCCGGGTGGCCCATTCAGTTAAGTGTCCGCCTTTGGCTCAGGTCATGATCTCACAGTTAGTGAGGTCGAGCCCTACATCGGGCTCTGTGCTGACAGCTCAAAGCCTGGAGCCTGCTTCGGATTCTGGGTCTCCCTCTCTCTCTCTCCCCCTTCCCTGCTCGCGCTCTGTCTCTCTCAAGAACAAATAAACGTTAAAAAAAAAATTTTTTTTTTAAAGATGACCGATTTTGATCCTGGCGAATGTGAGTTTAATTAACTAGAGGAGTCCAAGGGTCAAGGACAGCTTGAGAATTAAAAACAAAAGGTGCCAGAATGTTAATAACCACGTGAGCTGTCCCCAGAACATGAGTGAATGGGAAAGGCTTTGGATGGCCAGAGACCTGGGTTTCCATTCCTCTGATGAGCCAAGTGTTCCTGATCGCGTCATTTCCCTCCCCGTTCCCCAGGCTGCAGAGCTCTGAGACCTTCCCGCGAAAAATGCTTCCATTCTATTTTCTGTGCATGTTTGAGCGCAGGCCTTGATTCCTCTCTCCTTTCTATCACTGGGAGGTTTGTGAGGGCCGGGAAAACCAAAACACTCTGTCCCAGGCTGAGTTCTATGTTTCATTGGCTCAAGGATATCATGAACACCCTCCTCTTCGGACAAGGAGCCACTAAGCCGGCCTCCGAGGGGTGCTGGAATGTTCTAGAAGCCTTGATGCCCAGTGGTACTCATCCATTCAGATGGCGGACACTTGCTGAACCCTGCTTTGTGCCAGGCCCGCTGCCGGAGGGCCACCAAGACCGGGGATGTCCCTGCTCCTGACAGCTCTCGTTCCAGGGGACAGTGTTACCAGGTCCCCCACCGTGGGCTGAGCCAGTAGCCTGAGAGGCAGGCACAGGGCTTTCACCCTGGGAGCTTGTGTCTCGGGACCACAAGAAATGCATTGCAGAGCAGAGAGAAAAGGGAACACTGAGGAGAGGGGGTAGAGCCTGATCCAGGAACAGGGTCCTGAGCAGAGCAGGAGCCCGGGCAGGGCCTGGGCCGCCCACGCCAGCCGCAGGATGGCCTGGCTCTTAGAGAAAGCGGGTGGGGAAGCAGGGGCGGAGAGCGGCCGGCCGGCCGCAGCCAGACTCAGCCCTGCCAATGGGACATTGCAAGGTCTCGTCGCGTGGGGCGGGGAGGAGAGGCCTTCTCCCCATTGGGATGGAGGGCCTGTTTGAATTCTTTGGCTCAGAAGAAGCAGCCTGCTGGGAACCTGTCTATACCTGCCTGCCACACGGCGCCAGTCCCAGCCCCGAGGATTCTTCTGTTCTATTGTTTCCTCCACCCCACACCCCAGCCCAAGAATAAAGATAACCGCCCCCTGCCCACTGCCGCCCGCCTTCCACACCCGGGTGACTCAGGCTGGTGTCAGCCGTGCTGCTCGGCCTGGCTCCGCTCAGCTGCCTACATCTGCTGCCGATTTGCCGGCCGAACCAGTAGCCCTTTCTGTCTGTCTCTGCGGCCTAAATTAGGGTGGGGTTTTTCTTGGATTAAAAAAAAAAAAAAAAGAAATGGTACCTTTCCCCCCTGTGGTGTGCAGATTATTATAGCGTCTGCTTGCTGAAGAGGCACAAGAAAGAAAGTGACCTCGGACAAGTCCAGTTTAATTGTGGCGTTCAGCTGCCCGAGGTCTCCTGTCCACTCTGGCCAGTTCTGAGCCAAACCAGTTTTCCATGGCCAGACCGGGCCCGGTTTCCACAGCATTTCCTGTCAGGAAGTTCCCCCGCCCAGTATGGGCTGTTAAATGGGTTCCTTTTCGTTCCTTTTCCTCTTATAAACTTCCCTTTCAGGTGATCCTGAAGGCAGAGTGGGGATGTGGCCGCGCAGGGGGGAGGGAGCTCTAGGCCCCGTTCCCAAAAAGGAGGCTGTTCTGGAAGGGAGGCTGGCCGGGCACTGGCCAGGGTCAGCCGCCCCCGGGGGTCCTGGCCCCAGGACCAAGCACGGGATGACTTCCTGCTCTGCCGAGGGTGGCGGCTGCCTCACCCCTCAAGCGAGGCCCCTGGGAACCCCCTCTTCTCCCTTCCCCGCAGAGGTGGCTCTTCTCCCTCTCGGTGAAGGAGGATTTGAGAAGTAGTGGGAAGAATACCCGGCCCTAAAAATACCTTCTTCCTTCTCCCATCCTGAAAATATACCCACCGCAAGCTTCCCACAGAGGGTGAAATTCTACCTTTCCCACTTCAGCCTTCCTTTCCTTGTCTCCAGCACTCTGGGGGGGAGGGGGGCCACCAGTAGGGCTCCAGGGTCCCCCCACCGCCCCGCAACCCAGGAAGCTGGCAGCCGTCCTTCAGGAGTGGGCCCGGGAAAGGTGAGCGGGATTTGGGCGCCAGAGGCAAAGCCGGCCAGCTGAAACCACTGCCCAGGGGCCGGTAGGGAAGGAGGGTGACAGGTGAGAGGTCAGGGAGGGTTAACACCTGGCCCATCTCCTTCAGTCTTTGAATCTGTTTCATAATGTGGTTAGTTTTTCCCCCTTTTGGGTGTGACAGACGAGGGACTTGAAATTCAGAGAAGCAAAGCGTCACCCGACCTCACACAACCGGAACTAGAAATCATGGCTGTCTTCCTCAGAGAGGCATCCATGCTTCCTTCCTTCCTTCCTTCCTTCCTTCCTTCCTTCCTTCCTTCCTTCTTTCCTTCCCTCCTTCCTTCCTTCCTTCCCTTCCTCCCTCCCTCCCTTCCTCCCTCCTTCCTTCCTTCCTTCCTTCCCTCCTTCCCTCCCTCCCTCCTTCCTTCCTTCCCTCCTTCCTTCCTTCCCCCCTTCCCTTCCTTCCTCCCTTCCTCCCTCCTTCCTTCCTTCCTTCCCTCCCTCCCTCCCTCCTTCCTTCCTTCCTTCCCTCCCTCCCTCCCTTCCTCCCTCCTTCCTTCCTTCCTTCCTTCCCTCCCTCCCTCCCTTCCTCCCTCCTTCCTTCCTTCCTTCCTTCCCACCCTCCCTCCTTCCTTCCTTCCCTCCTTCCTTCCTTCCCCCCTTCCCTTCCTTCCTTCCTTCCTTCCTTCCTTCCTTCCTTCCTTCCTTGTCAAATATGCATAACATAAAATTCACATTTAAGTGTATAATTCAGGGGCATTAAGTGCATCCACAGTGTTATGCAGCCATCATCACCATCCATCTCCAGAACTTTTCATCTTCTCAAACGGAACCTCTGTCCCCACTAAACATTGACGCCCCAATCCCCCCTCCCCACAACCCCTGGGAACCACTGTTCTGTTTTCTGTCACTATGAATCTGACTATCCTAAGGACCTCGTACGAGTGGAAGCATACAGTCCGTGTCTTTTCATGACTGGCTTTTTTCACTCAGCACGACGTCTGTAAAGGTCGGTCATTCATAATGTAGCAGGTGTCAGAACTTCATTCCTTTTTATGGCTGAATAATATTCCGTCCTGTGGAGGTACCGTATTTCTTTATCCAGTCATCTGTCTATGGACTTTTGAACTGTTGGCTGTGAACATGGGTGTAGAAATATCTGTTCAAGTTCATGCTTCCAGTCCTTTCGGGTATATACTCCAGGAGCGGAATTGCTGGGTCATGTGGCAGTTCTCTGTTTACTTTTTAAAGAACCCCTGGACTGTTATCCACGGGGACTACATCATTTCACACTCCAACCAGCAGTGCACAAGGGTTCCAATTTCTCCACGTCCTCGCCAGCCCTCGTTATATTCTCGGTTGTTTTGTCTGTTTTTTGATAGTAGCTACCCTTGTGGGTGTGAGATAGTATCTCATTGTGGTTTTGATTTGCATTTCTGTAGTAGTTAGTGATACGGAGCATCTTTTCTTGTGATTATTGGTCACAATAATCAGGTGTCTTTGGAGAAATGTCTATTTAAGTCCTTTGTCCATTCTTGAGTTGGGCTGTGTGTGGTTTCATTGTGGCTGTGTCATCCACGCGTCTTTACTCAAAATTACAAATTGGGGCGCCTGGGTGGCTCAGTCGGTTAAGCGTCTGACTCTTGATTTCGGCTCAGGTCATGGCCTCAGGGTCATGGGATCGAGCCCCATGTCAGACTCCATGCTGAATGTGGATCCTGCTTAAGATTCTGTCTCTCCCAGAGCGCCTGGGTGGCTCAGTTGGTTAAGCATCCGACTTGGGTCAGGTCATGAAATCACAGTTTGTGAGTTCGAGCCCCGCATCAGGTTCTGTGCTGACAGCTTGGAGCCTGGAGCCTGCTTTGGATTCTGTGTCTCCTTCTTCTCTGCCCCTCCTCCACTCGTGCTCTGTCTCTGTCTCTTAAAAATAAACATTAAAAAAAGTAGATTCTCTCTCTCCCTCTCTCTCTGCCCCACACCTATACTCACTCTCTAAATAATAATAATAATAATAATAATAATAATAATAATAATAATCAGGAGTTTTTCAGAGCATCTAAAGTCATTTATGTTCATAACCAGGACCCCTGGGCAAGTTGCAGTGTTCTCTGGTAAACAGCTCATGTAGTGCTGTTGTATGTCTTGTTGCATTTGAAATACCTGAAAATCCATAGCTCTTGTAAAATTTTCATTCATTTACCGTGCATGTGTTAAGTACCTACTAAGTACCCACCAAGCATTGTGCTGTAGGCATGACGGAATGTACCCTGGTCCCTGCCCTCAAGGACCTTAGACCCGGCTGGGGAAGGCAATGGTAACACAAAGTGACACTTCTCTGAACGAGAAGTCCTGGTATGTCATCTATGGGAAATTTGGTGTAGGAAGCTGGGCTTAGACTGGCTGGGAGAGGGAGGAACCCAGGCTCCGAATGAAACTAAAGAAGGAATCAGCACATCAGGAAAGAGGAGGGTTGCAGGGCTGGGGGGTGGGGGGAGTGGCACTGGATCTCTAGGTGCTTCGCATCCAGAGGCTACCATGATGGCACGTTTACATCCTCTCTACCCAACATGCACAGATGCCTTGTCCCCCTTGATGGCTGCTCTGGGCTTCTCGTCTGGTAATGGGGTATATGGATGCAAAGTCTGACTCAGCAGGAATCTCTGACCTCTGGGTGCTGTTTCAGGGCGGGGGATTGCCCTTCTCCAGTAGAACACCGCGTGGGAGAAGGTGTGGCCCCTGCACTGAGATGGGACAGGTTCTTTCCAGCTTTGCTGGGGCTCTTGGCTGGCATCCACTGGGTTAGGGCACAGCCTTCCTCCTTCTCTTCCTCTTGATGCCTCTGGACCTCGACCAGCAAAGTGGCACCAATGCTTTACTCCAAAGGACACCATCTATTGAGAGTGTCTTCATGGCTTTCACAGTTGGAGGCCAGGTATCAGTCTGCAGCCGGGGGCTTGGCATGGAAGGTCCTGGTGGGGATGATTCTACAGCCAGGCAGGCTGGCTTCCAGGATGCCATGGTGTAGAAGCATTCCGTCCCTCATTCACTAAACCGTAAACTCATTGCGGACTTTTGTTCACTGCTATATGCCTAGCACTGCCTGGCACATCACACATATTTAACGTGTATTTTTTTTAACGTTTATTTATTATTGAGAGACAGAGCATGAGCATGGGAGGGGCAGAGAGAGGAGACACAGAATCCAAAGCAGGCTCCAGGCTCCGAGCTGTTAGCACAGAGCCCGACGTAGAGCTCGAACTCACAAACTGCGAGATTGTGACCTGAGCCGAAGTCAGATGCTTAACCGACTGACCCACCCAGGCTTCCCCATAACATGTATTTTTGAGTGGAGGAAGGAATGAAGCCCCCATCTGCCTCCTTGATATTCACTTAGTGCCCCCTGGAAGTCACACAGACCCATCACACAGGTCCTGACCCTGCCACACAGGAGGCCTGACGCCTTGGGTAGGTGACTTCAGCTCCGTGAGCCTCTGTTGCCTTGCCTGGGAAATGAAGTAGGAGCCTCAGGTGCCTCCAGAAGCCTCATGGAGGGAATGTGCAAGGACCTAGCAGAGGGCTCCCCTCCAGACACCAGACCTAATTCACCTGAAGTGATTTCCCAACCACTAACTGCCCAAGCCTCTATCAGACCTTCTTTCTTTATTTTATTTCAATTTGTTTAACATTTTATTTATTTTTGAGAGACAGAGAGAGGCAGAGTGCAAGCGGGGGAGTGGCAGAGGGAGAGGGAGACACAGAATCCGAAGCGGGCTCCGGGCTCTGAGCTGTCAGCACAGAGCCCGACGCGGGGCTCGAACCCACGAACCGCGAGATCATGACCTGAGCCGAAGTCAGACGCTTAACTGAATGGGCCACCCAGGCGCCCCTATCAGATCTTCTTTCTAATCTACCTCCTTGGTCCACATCCTGCTCTCCATTCTTGCCTTTTTCAGGGACAATAACTACCCTTTGTCTGCTCTACCTACAGGGCAGTGGGAAGGCCTTATGGTCTAGTGGTTAAGAGCATAGCCCCAGAACTGGAAGGAACAGGGTACAAGACAGTGCACGTAGGACTCAAAGCCTTGTTCCTGATAACAGAGGCTCCTCGAAATGGCGGGTGGGGTGGTGGGAGAGGTTGGAGTGGCCAGCTGGCTTTCTTGAGCCTCTGTTGATCACAAAGCACGGATCTCTTCTGCCTGTGCCGTGCATTCTCACAACTGCATGCAGCATGCCAGCCCTGGGTAGACCCTGGAGGGTGGCCCGTCCTCTCACTGCCCCCAGTCGGAAGATGACACGCAAGAAAGGCAGGTGAGACGGCTGGAGAGCACCATGTGGCAGCTCTCAGGTCTGCCCCTAAGTCCAGTCAGATTCAGTGATGGGAAAGAGAAGAATGGCAAAGATCTTTCTAAGGGAGGGGTGTAAGCTGGACCCTGGAGAATGGCCATCTGCTGAGATGACAAGGAAGGGCAGGGCCTTCTCAGATTGTAGCAGGGGAGACTAGCAAAAGGGCAGAGGCGTGCCACCCACAGAAACACCTGGACAGGGATGAGCCCTGCGGTGATGGGACAATGCGTTCATTCAGTCGATGATGCAACAGAGACATATGAGCACCTCTTTGTGCCGTGCCGTGCCCTGCATGGGGGCTGGGGGTACAAAGATGGGTGGAACACTGTGTGCCCTCCACAAGGGTAGGTGACCTACCTGGCAGGTGCCACATGCCCATGGTGGAGGAAGGGAGGATGCAGAATTTGTCCCCTTTCCAAATGATGGTGCCCCACTGCTTCTCCAGGTGCGGTATCCTTGACCGGCACCTGAAAGGGAATCGTGGGTTCCAGCCCCAAAATCCGGACTGCAGAATGTTAGATTGTCAAAGCTAAGAGGGCCCCGAGAGGCGATCCATACCCAGAGCTCTCAAACTTTAGAGGGAAGCTGACCCATGTGCCTGGGATATTGTTAAATCTAAAGATGCCAGGAGCCCACCCCCAAAGTTCTGAATCATAGCTCCTGGGTGGAGCCCAGGGAATATACATTTTTAATAAGTTCCGGAGTGACTCAACCGTGGTTCTCAGCCTTGGCTGCACATGGGGAGGCCCTGAGGAGTTTAAAACACTAATGCCCAAGCCCCATCCCTGGAGAGTCTGATTCAACTGGTCTGGAGATAGGGTGTGGACACTGGTGTAAGTTTTAACAGCTTCTGCAGTGATTCTGACGTGCAGCCAGGGTTAAAACCCACAGGACTCGAGTTTGAGGACCACTAACTCATCCAGTTACCTTACATTAGTCAGACTTCTCCAGGATGTGTGTGTGTGTGTGTGTGTGTGTGTGTGTGTGAGAGAGAGAGAGAGAGAGAGAGAGAGAGGAAGAGAGGGAGAGGGAGAGAGATATTTATTTTAAGGAACTGGTTCATGTGATTGTGGGGGTTGGCAAGTCCCAAGTCTGGCAGGCTAGAGACCCAGGGACGAGGTGATGTTGCAGCTTGAGTCTGTGACCATGTGAACCAGCCTTGCGTCTCTCTCCGGCCGGCAGGCTCACTCTTCAAGATCCTGGGAACAGAAGAGTGGAGGGTTGACTGTCCCTCTAAGTGGAGGGGAGAACTGGGAAGCCACCCCCAATGGTTGCCAACTCCTTGCTTGTGTATCCAGGCCCCACTGCTGTCTTTAATTTCATGGCTGCTGCATTTATGCTTGGGTGTGCACACTTAATGCCATCAGCCACAGAGATGGCGTCTGCATATTTGCGTCTTGTTCAGTATTAAATATGGTGCATGACATAGAGTTTGCCTAGTAGTGACGGTTGATCTTGTAAGTGGCAGGCCACCCCCATCCTTGCCCCCCAAGGGTCTGACAGCACCCATATCAGTGGGGTGTGTGGACCCTCTGAAACCCACGTGTGATGCTGGCCAGAGATTGTGATCCAGACAGAGCCCGGATGAAGCAGGCTGTGGGCAGACAGAGGACTCAAGGGAGAGGACGAAACCCAGAGCTCAGAGAGCCACAGTGGGCACCAGGCTAGGCCCCACCAATCCCCTGTAACGATTGTGGGGCCTCCGCAGGTGAGTAGCTTTGAAGCCAAAGGTTTGGCCAGCCAGGAGATGATTCCTGGCTGGCAGGTGAAGAACAAACAGAAGAGACACGGCATGGGCATGCCGGGGCAGGAAGCCTCCAGAGGCACGGCTGCCTCCCACAGGAAGCTCCCAGAAGCTGCCTGCTGGGGCTGGATCCAGGCACTGGTTGCTGAGGGAAGGAGGGGGCTGATGGCAGAGCTGGCCAGCCCTGACCCTGAGCCAACACCAGGGGTGGAGGGTGGGTTGGAAGATGGACTGCCCTCCTCATCTGATGACAGAAAACAGATGTCCGTGGGTAAGACCACTCCTCCAAGGGCTCTGGACAGGAAGCTGTGTGGGGTGGCCCCAGCCAGGGCGTCCAGAGACCCAGGCTGGGCCACAACTGCCTATGTGACCTCAGGGAGGCTGGTTCGAGCCAGAGCCAAGGCAGAAGGTCAGATCTCCAGGCTCTTATCCCTGAGGCTCTATTCCAGGGCTTCCTAACCCGTGTAGCTTTGTGCCCACACACTAACCCCCTCGGTCCTGTCGGCTGAGCAGGCCAGCAGTCCCATAAGAGCCCCCGTACTCCTGGGCATCATGAAAACAGTATTCCTGGATGTATTCCGTGACTGGAAAAGTCTGGGAAAGCCCAGCTTCATACTAGTGTCCCTGCAGGGGTCCTTGTCGCACCAGTCCTGCAGGGTATTGAAAGCTGTTAGGCGAAGCAGAAAGAGTAAACAAGTTTGGGAAATGCAAAGTTAAACAGGTTTCTTTACTCCGGGCTCTCTCAGAAGGGTGTGTGTGTATGCGTGTGTGAGATGTCTGTGTGTTTCTCCTACGGGGCTCTGGTATGCAGGCGTCCCAAGCATACTTGTGTCGTTCAAGTTCACAGTTGCAAGTAAGAGGCAGGAGCCAATGCTGCTAGCTGTCCCTCACTTAAGACTCAAAGTCCTGGCAGGGCAGCCGCGTCCGACGAGCTGAACCTGGGTTATGGGCTCATGAGCTCACTGCTGGGGGATGGGAGAGGAGGGAGCCCCCTCTTCCCCAGCAGGGGCTTCCCAGCAAGGCTTTCACAATGGAAGAGACATGCCGGACCAAAGACACATGTCAGGTCTTGGCAGTTGAAATCTTTGACCATGGAGTCCTTCTCTCGGACTGGTACTTAACAACACCCACAGTATCAGGAGAAGCCCACTGCGGGCTTTGCCACTCAAGACTAGGCTGTCCCTTGCTAGTTTCCTCTAGCACAGAACTTCTAGGTCCCACCTTAGAGTGTCCCCTTCCCCCCTTTCCTTCCCTTCTCCTGGAGAAGCGCCCTCGTCCTCAGTCCCCGTCCTCTCCCTGCTCCTATCACCCTTCTCCCCCCAGCACACCTCACACAGCTAGCGGCATGGACAGTAGGCCTGAGGTCCATGGGGCAGGCTCCCTGGGTCTTCCAAGGAGATAAGCACTCGATCTGATGAGCTCACATCTACTACCCTTGGGCTAATCCAGAAATCCTCAAAAACCTGGGTGTGGGATAAAAACGGTTTTGGTGGTTCCCACCCACAGAATTCCTTGTCAAAATGCCCCCCTGGTGGGAATTCCAGGGGTGGGAATGGCAAGCTGGGTGGCATCGTATGGGGCTCATGGAAGAGATATACACCGGGATGGGTAGGGCTTAGCGAGGTCCTTCCAGTTACCCCATCCAGCAGCTGCCCACGTGTGAGGCCAACCCTGCTTATTTCCCAATGGATTAGAGCCACCTTCCCATCCTTCATGGCCAAATTGCTCAAATTTCCAAGATAATTATCCAGCCTTGTGTTGACATTGACTTGGAGAGACCTGATTAAGAGGTCTGGATTACCAGAGATAAATATCACTATTGTCACAGTCCTTAGTAATGAGCGCTTAAGAACCTGCCACACACGCAATACCATGAAGGTTCTGGGTTGGGTACCAAAAAAAGAGCTTGGCATGGCTTCTACTGTGGAGGCTCTTACCCTCCAGTTACAAGGCCTCAGCTTTCTCAAGATTTGCAGAATGGAGACATCAAGCCAGGCGGTCCCCGCAGCCCCACGTTGCTCTAAATACACCCCAGCCCAATGGGCATTCATGGAAACCTGGACAACAGCTGGCCACAGCAATCGGTCATTCCCTTGGTTATATGACCCATTTTGCCACCTGTCCTTCTTTCTGTCCCTTCTCCATGCCTCCCTTTGCTCCCTTTTCTCCCTATCTCAATTTCATTACCTCCCCCTCCCTCCCCTCTTCCCATCCCCATCACATCTGCCTCCCTGACATCTGCCCCTTCCTTCCCTGTGTCCCTCTGGGAGCCCAAGACAGAAGGCTGTCCTCTCACAGGTAAAGCAGAAAGGTGCCAGGGTTGAGCAACCCATGATGATGGCAGGAATTTTTCCTGTGCCATTGATTAGGGCTGGGTAGTGCCTCAAGAGCGTGGGCTAGGGCCAAAGCCCAGCACTGTTTTCTAGTGCTGTTGGGTCATGTGATCATCGGAGGTGGCAGCGGGGGTCGGGGGGTGGGGGGTGATACATACCAGAAGGTGGAGATTGTCTAGGGTGACCAGCTGTCCCACTTTGAGGGTTACTGAGGGGATTCCCAGAATGTGGGTCTTTGAATGTTTAAACCAGGCAAGTCCTGGTTGGTCTCTCCCTTCTGGGCTTTGGGCAGTGAGAAGGAGGGAGGGTACCTCTGGGGTGAGAAGCATGTGTGCTAATCTTTTCTGGAGTGCTGGATGGCAGAGTTACAGACTTGCTCCCACCCACCATTGCCTGGGCCTCTATCCCACAGTGGAGAGCTAAGTAGCTGGGAAGCAAAAGGTGGGCCCCACGTGGTCACTACAGTCCCTGTGCCAGAGCGTTAGGATGGCCATGACTAGGAGTGCACACTGAATTTGCTGCCATAACTAGGTGGCGAGTCTCTTTTCCCCCCTGGGCCTCAGCATCCTCAACTAGAAAAATCTTGTCCAGCCCTGACACCCTAGGAACCCTCTTCAGATGTTTGCACACAGTATTTCCAGCTTGCCCCACCATTATCCCAGTTTGAGGCCTTTGGATGCTCTCCGATGGATCGCCTGGAATAGAATAGTCCACTCCTGACTGGATGCCTGGGACGCGTGACTTCACCCCTGCTCGCTCGGTCTCCTCAGAGGAAAACGGGGGTAGAAACAACCAGCTCACAGGGTTGTCATAAGGATTAAGCGAGATAATATCCATAAAAGAGCCCACTCAATACCTGGCTCATAGTAGATGCTCAAGAAATGGTGCATGAAATTAAAAATGCTCTAGATCTGTTGACAGGCTCAGGGTTCAGTGGTTCTGTGGGTTGACATGATAGGATGTTTAGCACAGAAACGATATTGTGAACCATCCAACATGATGCATGCCTGCAGCCAACCCAGGTCCTTCTGGGAGAGGGAGAGAGGGAACCTCTCTTGTCTCCTCTCCCGAGGATCAGATCTCTCCAGGAGCACCAACCAGATGCTCCCCTCACCTCTGAAACTGACTACTCAAGGACAAAATGGAGTGTCTCAGTGGTGGTGTTTGTTGTGTTGGGGTTGTAGCATTTGTAAAGCTGGAGGTTTTCAGAGGAAATCCTTTTTATCCCTAGGCGGTATTGTTGAATCCGAAGAAATAAGAGTCTCACTTTTTTGTTTTTTCCTCGGGAGATGTAACTCATGTAAATATTCTGGTTTAGCATTTTGCTCTCCTTGGCTACACAAAAGCACAGACGCACAGTTCGTGGCCGAGCCCGATGTTACTAGAAGGGTGAAGCGTACAGAAGCATACGGTGCTGCTCACCGAGGGCTTTACCATTCTTTATTATTCTTTACTATTTATGTTCCCAGGCGTTTCCTCCTTAGGAGAGACAAGGTCATACTACTTCAAAGTAAACCGGCCCCCACGTGCTCAATGAGTCACTCAACAAACATAGGCCAAATGCCTGCTGGTATGAAGTTCCGTGTCCCTCCTGTGCAGGGTACAGAGAAGCAAACCTTACTGTCAAGGCCCTCATATTCCGATCCTGTGGACCCATCCTTTTAAAAAATGAGGATCCGGGGCCCCCGGGTGTCTCGGTCGGTTAAGCGTCCGACTTCGGCTCAGGTCATGATCTCACGGTCCGTGAGTTCGAGCCCCGTGTCGGGCTCTGTGCTGACCGCTCGGAGCCCGGAGCCTGTTTCAGATTCTGTGTCTCCCTCTCTCTCTGCCCGTCTCCTGTTCATGCTCTGTCTCTCTCTGTCTCAAAAATAAATAAACGTTAAAAAAAATTTAAAAAAAATAAAAATGAGGATCCTTTCAAAGCTCAAAACATTTCTTGGACCTCCACCTGGCTGTACCTGCCTCTTATAATTCAGTAATGATTTTCTGTGCATTTGTGTTGAATTCCTTACAATCCCATCTGCATGCATTGGAAAACTAACCGTACGTGTGTGCGTGCAAAATCATTTGCTCAGCATACAATGGAGTTGGGGTTTTATGGGGTCTGAAGACCACCACCCACCCTTGACTCCAGCAGCCTGGGGGGCTTACTCAGGACCCAGGACGATTGGAGGGAGGGACACGGGGTCTCAGGCTGGAGAGGGTAAGAACATGCCTGACAAAGGAGGGGGCCAAGAGCTCCAGGGCAGGAACGCACCAGTTGGCTGGCCCTCTCAGTTGCAGACCATGGTGAATGTTGGGGCGAAGGGGAAAAGGAAGGAATGACACTTTCCTGGGGGAATATGCAAGTAATCCAACTTTTGCCCGAGCCTACTGTTGTCTGTTTTAGGAAGCCCTCCTCCCTAACCCTTCTCTCTGACGAGCTTTGCATCTGGGTACCCATTGTTCCTTTCACAATTTCAATAACTGAAGCTTTATAAATCGCCTGTAGCGTCTTCCAAGATGTCCTGCCTCCCTCACTACCTGGAAAATTCCTCAGCTGGACAGGCTGGAGCAGGGTCATACGTACTCTACCTCTGGCCAGTCCCACCCCAGCCCCAGCAATCCATGGCCGCTCGGTCACCACCGTTCAAGCTCCTGGGGTTGTACTGGGACACATTTAGCTCCCTCCTAGCAGCCCCTGTCACTCAATGGGTTTTGGAGATCCCTGACACTCCTATGCTCATCCTGTAGCACCCACTGTGGTCTGTCTACCCCTGTCCTGAGCCCCCACCCCCAGCACCTCACATCAATCACGGTAACACCCATTTTCCAGTTATACCTCCATGTGCCAAGGGCTTAAGAGACAGGCAAGGAACAGAACATGGAAGGCAGGCACCTAATTCAGGAAGGCCTCCTGGAGGAGGTGACGCCTGGGCAAAGTTTTAAAGGATGAGTGAGAGTCAACCCAACAGAGGTTAAGGAGGGTGAGGAGGTTGACAGGGTGGAGACATGGTGGAAGGAGGCAAAGGGTGACCTCCTCAGTCCCTGCTCCGTCTGCTCCCTACGTTTCCTTTCCTCCAGGGAACTGTAGCGTATTTGTTCGTCCCTCCCCTCCTCTGCTTCCCCCACTGGCACTGGCTCCCCAGAAAAGCTAAAAATTCATCTCATCTGACCCAAATCAGAGGGTGGATGAGCTGGGGCTTTATTACACACTGGTTAAAATGGGTCTCGTGGGAGAGGATGGGCTCCGTTATAATTGTATCTTTGGTCACCTCCACCCACCCGGCCCCCAAAATGGGGGGGGGCCGCGTCTGTTTAGACACCATTTTACAAAAGAGCTCTCTTCCTTCCTTCAACTTTTTTTTTGATCAGCCTTGGAAAATCAGCCTGTTGGCCTGGGAAAGATGGGTGGCGGGAGGGAATTCGGGGGTGCAGGTCGTGTCCTCCCACAGGCTGCCTTTAGGGAAAAGAGCCTGGGTGGTTTTGGAGATGTGTCTCTGGGGACAGGGCAGGCAGCTCCAACTCTTTGAGGGACTGGGGGGGGGGCGCTGCTTTGAAAGTGGTAGTTCCCTTTACAGTATTTTTCTTTATGAGCCTTAAACTCCAAAACTGTTCTTTGGGCTTAAGCATACCATCTATTTAGAACTGAGTGTCAGAAATGCTGAATGGAGGCTGTTACTCTGGCTTTGAAAGAAATATTTTTGGAAAGGGTGTGGAGTAAGCAATAAATCACAAGTAGCATTCAGGGTCGTAAGTATGAGACAATAGCCCTTTCCAGGCCCTCTTCTCCCCCCACCTCCCGCTCCTGCCCTCTGGGACACCCCTGGAAGTGGATTGCAGGAGGCTCATCCACGAATGCTGCGGTGTGTGGGTGAGTTGTGGGTCTCGGGTGGCAGGTTTGCAGGTGTTCTGTGAGTTGCTTGCATACTTAGGTGGGTACCAGTCAAGCAGGAAGCATTCCACACTTGTGTGCTGTGGCCTTCCATCTACTCACTTGCCTTCTCTTCACAAAGAGTAAGCCAGAAAATCGCTGCGGCTCTCTCTGTCTCCAGTCCCCCAACTAGGCATGACGGGAGATCTAAGGGAATTTTTACCCACACACGTTTACTATTTTGTTGGGCAGCCGAGAATAACACACACGGAAAGCTAGGCAAGGGAGTAAATGCGTGAGGGCCAAGGGGTAAGGTCCCGACCCCCAAAGGCGTTGAAAGATATATGCATGAGTTAGCTGTTGCTGCGTAACAAAAATGCTGCATAACCCATTTTTAGAAGCTTAAAACAACAGCATCTATTATCCTCATGATTTTTATAGTCAGGAATTCAGAAGCTGTTTAGCTGGGGAGTTCTGGGCCAGGGTTTCCCGAGAGGTGGAAGTCAAGATGTTGACTTATTGGAGCTGTAGTCATCTTAGGGCTGGATTGGGACTGAAAGACCTGCTTTGAAGATGCCTCGCTCACAGAGCCGGCAAGTTGGTGCTGGTTGTTGGTAGGACGCCTACCTGTCTGACGGCCACTAAAGTATCTCCCAACGTGGCAGCTGGTTTCCCCCACAGCAAGAGATCCAAGAGAAAGGAAGGCAAAACTGGCAATGTCTCTTCTAACCTAGCTTTGGAAGCCGCACACCATCACATCCAGACCAACCCTGATGACAATGTGGGTGGGGGAGGGGAATTCACTTCCTGAATACCAAGAATCAAGGATCACTGGGGATCGGAGGCTGGCTGCCACACAGGGGAAAGTCACCTTGGGTTAGACATGAAAGAGTGAGATTCAAACAGGGTCTTGAAGAGACTCGGATGACAGGAGAGGTGAGACTAGAGTAGAGATGTGAGCAGGCTACAGGAACAGGTGCAGAAGCTGCAAGGAGCATGGTGTGTCTGGAGGACGATGCAGAGAATCTAGGTTAGACGACTCTGGGAAACAAGGTCAAGATTGGACTATAAAGGATCATGATGGGCAGACTGGGATGGTGAGATCCCCCAAAAGGAGTCATTGAAAGTTCTGTACGGAGGGGCGCCTGGGTGGCGCAGTCGGTTAAGCGTCCGACTTCAGCCAGGTCACGATCTCACGCTCCGTGAGTTCGAGCCCCGCGTCAGGCTCTGGGCTGATGGCTCAGAGCCTGGAACCTGTTTCCGATTCTGTGTCTCCCTCTCTCTCTGCCCCTCCCCCGTTCATGCTCTGTCTCTCTCTGTCCCAAAAATAAATAAACGTTGAAAAAAAAAATTTAAGAAAGTTCTGTACGGAACAGGGACCATGGGAGGCTCAGACTCTTACTACCTGGGTATCTTGAGTGGGTCACTTCAACCCTTTAGAGCTCAGTGGCCACATCAGTAAAATGGACATCATGAATGGGTTTGTATGTGTGAAATAGGTGGCTGACAAGAAAGCAGTAGGTTTTGATTATTGAGTGATCACCATTTGCAGCCAGCCCTTCCTAGGAGTCCTGACACTCAGGTGGTGTGAAACACATCAGGGCTCTTCCTCTTCCCTGTGTTGGAATAGCAAACAGCCTCCTGAGGCTGAAACCAGGCGCCTTCCACTACTGAAGAGTCTCCCCCATGGCCTGCCTTTGTAGCCGCAGGAATTATGGTACATGGGTGCTGGACAGAGTCTGGACCACCCCTAATACCCTACAGTCGTATCCTACAAGACTTGAAGGCAGCCAAAGCCTGTCCTCAGCCAATTCTCATCTGATCCACACACCCACCTACGAGATAGACACCCCAGGGTGGTTAACTCCATTTTACAGACAGGAAACTGAGATAGGATAGTTGAAGAGCCCTACAACGAATCAAAAGTGATCGGACATTACAAAAAAAAACCCCCACAGATTTGGGAGTTTGTGAAAGAAGGGAGAGACTCCAGATCACTCAATATTGTTAATAGGAATGGCTTTAAAAGTCAAATATCGTCTATATCAACAGTGTGTGTAGGGAAATATATCTGTCTTCCACCCCACTAGCAGATCTCCAACCCCCTCTTGGAAAGAACCAGTAGCCAGTTTTTAGAGGGTGTCTTTCCAAAGATAGCCAGGCATCTGCGAACAGATATGTGGATGTGGTCATCCTTTGCCTTCCAAACATGGTAACAAACCACGTGCTCCGTAGTATGCTTTGCAATTAAATCTGAGAGACGGTTCTCTATATTGCCGTGCACAGACATGCCTCATTCGTCTCAAGGGCTGCGTAAAACTCCACCATGCGTCTAGGCAGCCCCCCGTCGCTGAACATATCGTTCGCTTCTAGTCTTTGCTTTCAGAATCAGTGCTGCAGGGATGATCTTTGTACATAAGTTGGACACATGTGATAATAGAACTATAAGATGGGGGCACCTGGCTGGCTCAGTTGAGCATCTGACTCTTGATTTCAGCTCAGGTCATGTCCTCATGGTCATGAGATGGAGCCCTGTGTTGGGCTCTGTGCTGGGCATGGAACCTGCTTAGGATTCTCTCTCTCCTTCTCCCTTTTCCCCTCTCCCTCTCACACTTTCTCTCTCTCCACCCCCCCAAAAAAATATATATTTATATTTATATTTATATTTATATTTATATTTATATTTTTATATAGATGATAAATATCTATAAGGGAAATTTCTCGGTCATCAGAATTTTTTATTTTTGCCCATCTGACACGAAAATTAAAATCTCTTTATATTTCATCTTTATGTATTTAATGCTGAATGATATTGAGCACTTTTCACATATTTAAAAACTGTATTTCCGGGCGCCTGGGTGGAGCAGTCGGTTAAGCGTCCGACTTCAGCCAGGTCACGATCTCGCGGTCCGTGAGTTCGAGCCCCGCGTCAGGCTCTGGGCTGATGGCTCAGAGCCTGGAGCCTGTTTCCGATTCTGTGTCTCCCTCTCTCTCTGCCCCTCCCCCGTTCATGCTCTGTCTCTCTCTGTCCTAAAAAAATAAATAAACGTTGAAAAAAAAATTAAAAAAAAAAACGGTATTTCCTTTCCTGTGATCTTCCTATTCATGTTTTGTTTTGTTTTGTTTTTTTTTGCCAAATTCTCTAGCAAGCTGTAGAGAGCTTTTGCCGATTTAATATACTGTCTCTTTACAAAGGAAATTAGCCCTTCATCATGTTTTGCAAATATTTTTCCCAGTTTGTGCTTTGATTTTGTTATGGGATTCTTTTTTCTCTTGTAAGTTTTTATTTATTTATTTTGAGAGAGAGAGAGAGAGAGAAAGAGAGAACACGAGCAGGGGAGGGGCAGAGGGGCGGAGGGAGAGAGAGAGGAAGAGAATCCCAAGCAGGCTCCGTGCTGCCAGCTCAGAGTCCGATGGGGGGGCTCAAACCCACAAACCATCAGATCATGGCCTGAGCTGAGCTCAAGAGTCAGACGCTTAACTGAGCCATCAGGCACCCCTATTTTGTTACGGGATTCTTGATGTGCCCCAAATTTTAAGTCATTAATTCATCAAATTTACCAATCTGTTGTGGCTTCTGGAGTTTCTGTGTTACTTAGACAGGCATTTCCTTTTGAGATTATAAACTCATCCTCCAATATTTCCTTTTCATTATTTTTTTTTTAAACTTTTAAGTTGTTGCCGTACCTGTCATTTATCTTGGCGTTAGGAGTGAGGAAGAGATCCAAGTTTTGTTTTGTTTTGTTTCCCATATGATTTGGCCAAGTTGTCCCAATCCCTTTTATTGAAAATTTCATCTTAAAATGGACATTGAGCTGCCCCCTTTATTGTATGCTTAATTTATATAGATATGAATTTATATGAGTCTATTTATGGACTGTCTATGACTTTCTATTGATCTCACTGTTCAGGATCCAGTACCAAATATTTTATTTTTATGGCTTTATCATGTGTTTTCCTATCTGGTAAGGTTAGTCTCTCTACTCCCGCTACTCATCCTTTTCAAAACGCTCTCAGCTATTCTTAAATGCTTATTTTTCTGCATGAACGTTAGAGTCAGCTTATCTCATTTCAATCGAAATTCTTGTTGATATTTTTATTGGGATCGTATTGCATTTATTGAACAATTTAGGGGGCAGTGGCATGACTCCAACATCGTAGCTCCCTAGCCAAGAGCAGCGTATATCTTTCCACTTAAGTACTTCTAAAAAGCGCTTCGGTCATGGTTTTAAACTTTCTTTGTATGGATCTTGCACATTTCTTATGAGCTTATGCCTAGGTGTTACATCTACTTTTGTTGCCAAGTAAATGGGCTCCTCTAACATATTTTTGAACTTGTCCATTGTTTATATAGGAAAGTATCCAATCGTATCCTCTGCAAATAATGGGGTTTTTTGCCAGCTCTCTTCTAACTTTTTAACCTTATAATTCTTATTCAATATGTTTGATCTTGAGACTTCAAAGGGGGACCAGACTTCCTTAGGTGCGAGGAAATCACTGAGCCCTTTCCAGCTCATCAGTAGGTCAGCCAGGCTTCTTTGGGCTGGGGGCTGCTTGGGGGGGGAGGGGTGCGGTGAAGATTCTTGTGCCTTGAGAATATTTTCAGTGCCATTTGTGATATTCTGGAGATCAAAACTCTCAGTGCAGATGGAGAACGAGTGTTGGTGGGTGACGCAGGGCAGGGTGAGTGTTGGGCTTGGGGCAGTTACTCTGGAAGGCTCTGGCAGGGGAGGCACCTCCCCAGAGGCTGTGAAAGACCCCAGTCCTTAGTGCCGGGCTCCTGTGGCTGAGGACGAACATGGCGGAGGGGAGAAAGCCTCGTGTTCCTTCAGATTTGCACTGGGGAAACCAAACGTACGGGGAAGGCTGGACTCCCGGGGCGGTGCTCACAGCCTCACACCATTATGTAGTCTCTCCGTCACAACAGCCTGGCACTGGGCTCCTGCCCAGACAGCTGTGTGGCCTGGACAGCCACCTATCACTTATTGGCCTCACATTCCTGATCGTAGGACCCAGACCACACTGGATTCCTTCTTGGTTCCTGTTTCTGTCTGATATTTTGCAGTGGGTCAGTCTCACTGCTCGGTAAGGCCAGAAGCCCCTCAAAAGTAGGTGAGGTCTTGCTTAAAACCCCACGCTGTGTGAAGCCCAGGTCAAGCACACGATGAGTAATCGGTGACCTTTGTGGCTTGATTAACTGATGTTCCACTAGGAAACCACTCATGACAAATGATTTCCACTCACCTCCTAATTGTCCTTGCTTTGGAAAGGGCTCCTGGAACCGAACAGCCATCAGCTTCCGCAGCGGGCAAGGAAGCACATTCTAGTAGAGGAGGGACTAGGCTGGAGAATAAATAGGAAAAGGAAAGGCTTGGACTTTCCCAGTGCAATAAAAGTTCCGTATAATAACATTATATGCAACTGTGCAATTAAGCCTGAAAATTGCAAGCTTCCAGTTTGTTTTTCCCAGCCAAACACCAGGCGGTTCTGGTGGCGGATGCCGTCTGCTTAGAAGAAAGGAGCGAGACCCGAGGCAAATCTGAGGTTTCACTTCCTTTGGAAAACAGAGGCAGGGCTGGGATCCTTGAGGCCATCCAGCTGGGCGGCTGATCTGGGCCCCGTCTGCACATTGAAGCGGACGGCAGGGAGGCAGAAGGCATAACTAGGACGTCTTCCATCTGGGCCGAGGCCTGGCAGTGTGATTCTGCCCTCCTGCCTCCCGCAGCCCCCACCTCCGCTGGAGCCTCTCCCCACCCAGGCCCACCCGTGGTCTGGTGCACAGAGAAGGGCAGGCGCGTGCCTGTGAGTGACGGGAGCTGCTTCAGGGCTCAGAACATACGTTCTCCTAGCTGACTTCCGGCTGCCCTGTCCGCTCTGGGACTGCCTGTCGCTGACACCAACCTCAAATGCGGTGGCGGGCAGGTTCCTCTCCCTTCCAGAACCTTCTCTGACTTCCGCCCCATGGCCTCTTACACAGTCCCAACGTTTGTGAGGCCTCGCCTCCCTGCCCCGCCCCCGCCTCCGTCCCCCCAAGACCCCCGAAGAGTGAGCGGCCGCCACGGAACCCAGCGCCCCGCTGCCCGTCGCTCCTGTCTTGATAAGCTCCAGCTTCGGTGCCCTCGCGCGCCGCACACTCTTCTCTCTGCCAGAATGTTCTGCTTTCCCTGCCCCACACCGCGGCTGCCCAGGGCCTCGGAGCTCAGCGCCCCCACTTTGCTGCCGGAGTACCCTCCCTGACCCCAGCCCCCAGGGGACCTGTCCACACCTCTGGGCTAGCACTCGGCACTGTCCGGTGTTCGGTATTAGCGTTAAGTCTGTACTGTGAGTTCTTACTGCCAGGAAATCCAGCCTTCCCTCTCTGCCCTGGGCAGAACGGGCAAACTCCACCAGCTGCGAGGCAGCCTTGCAGCCTGCTCAAGACACGTGGGGCTCAGCGGCCTGGGTTCACATCCCAGCTCTACCTCAGTCTCCCCGTTTGAAAAATTGGGTAAACGATGATGGCACCAGCTCCCTCGTGGGGTTTTTGAGAGGATTAAATGAGAGAATCGTATAAAATATTTAGGGCAGCGACTGGCGCCGAATGGTTACTCTGTACATCTCAGTTACGGGTTTGATTCCCTTGATGTCAGTTGGAGGAAGCTCCGAATTAACCCTTTGTCTCCCGTAGACTGCTTCTCTGTCAATCTGCCTCCCTGTCTGTGCCCCGGCGTCCTCCCACAGGGCCCGAGAGGTTGTTGGTAATGAATTAGTGAACATTCTGGAGAAGCAGCTTCCATTCTCTGCCCCGGCCACTGCACAGCTCCGGAACCGTCGTTGGCCACCTGTCTGACAGTCAGGAAGATAAATACAGTCAGTCTCCTCGCCCTCCCTTAGGGGAGGGTGAGGGAACACAGCAGGCACTTTTTACCAACCTGTAGAGTCTCCCCTCACTCTGGGCAGAGGGGGCAGGTGGACAGGATCCAGAAACAGTTGGGCGCAGCAGCCCCAAGATGGCAGAAGTTGAGCTGTCCATAACCTTGGGGTCCAAAGGTCAACCCTGGAGCCGAAATATTTAAGTGGGTGAGCTGGAAGACAGCATAGAACCATCAAGTCTGAGGGCAGCAGCCTCCTGGGCTTCCGTTAAAGAAGAAGCTGACGCTCAGAGAGGGAACTTGGCTGGTCCAAGGTCACCTGTAACTCAGCGGCAGAGCAGAGACCAATGGTAAGCGCAGGCTTTAACTGGACTCCCTCCCCAAAAGGGGCCAGCCCCGCCCTGCAGACGTCACACCTCCCCACGGCTCAGCCCTAACTCCTCATGCTCTTTCGAAAGACTGACTTTGGCCTTTCTCTACCCCAGCTATGTCCCTCTCGCCTGCCTCCAGCTTTCTTTCTTTCCCACTCTAAGTCCCCTGACTCAGAGGCAACGGTGCAGCACGGGGGGCCCTTGGCACGTGGGTCAGGATGATGTACAGGCAGAGCACACTCAGAGGCCGGCCACCCCGGCAGCCACCTTGGTGCCTTCTAGAAGAGACACTGAAACATCCCCAGGAAGGGTCGAAATCGGGGCTCAACCCAAGAATCCACACACAGCCCCTTAAATAGCAACATCTAAATCATTCCCACCCCACCCCCCACCCCCTCAGGAGACAGCCTCTTTGGACAGAAATGCTAAAGACAAGAGCGCTCCCAGCGTGCTCGTGTGTCCCCCCCCCCCCCATGTGTTTGTCCCCTGCTGATGCCGGTTTCAGGGAGCCAAGCAGACCAACCAGCATACCTGAAAAGGCAGCCAGAGGCAGCTGAGACTCTGAAACTCCCTGACATGGGGCCTGGAGCTGTTTAGGGGGGGACGAGTGATTTATTTTATTATCTAGATTTTCAGTAGTTTAATAAGGTTTAATAAGCCTCCCAAGGAGTTTTCTGGCTCAGGAAATCGCCTGTAATAAACACAAGTAGTAAATCCCTTATTTTGAACATAAAGAGGTGTGCAATTTTTCTTAGAAGAAAACAAGTGTTCCCTGGCCCCCCTTCGCCTCACCCTCTAGTAAATAAAGGATGAATAAATAATTAAAGAACAGCAGCTTGAAGGGGCACCACTTTATTTGTCCAACCCAGACTCCCCCGGGCCAGCCAGCCAGTGCTCCGGCCGTCAGCAGGGGACCCTCCTGCTCTCCCGACCCTCAGCCCCTCCAGCCTGCCTCTCTCATTGTGTTCCTGAGGCCACACGGCCCCTTAGAGAACCCGCTCTTTCGATCTTGTCAGCAAGGTTACTGCAGAGCAGTAGAAGTGGCCTTGGTGGGGGGGGGGGGGGGGGGCGGAAATATGTGAGTTCTTCAACAGTCTTGTAACCACATTGCTTTATGACCTGGACCTCGGTTTACTTCTGTCTCTGTATCCGTAAAATGGGTACAGCACCAAGGAGGTGAATGTACTTTGCAAAGTAAAAGGCCCCTCGGGCGGGGGGCTGTGGGCTGTGGCCCCTGCAGACCCAGATGCTCGCAGGCTGCTGCTATGAAGAAGAGGGGGTTCCTCCAGGGAGTAACTGGACAGCTCTGACACTCATTCACCCCTGTCCCCCCTCCATCACCGAAGACCAGTGCAGAGCCGCCCCTCGTTCCTCCTTGCCCATCTCTCAAGCCACCCTCCTGGGTACCCCTCAAGTCTGTCCCTAGAGTATGCTTCACGTCTATAAGAATTTAAGGGACGAGAAGCCCACCCTGGCTTTTGTCCCTACTCCAGCTCCTACGAGGGGTCCTAGACCTCGTTCTGATCAAACCAACGCAGGGGGCAGGGGGAGACGGCGGTGGTGAGGGGGGGTCGTTGGCAAGGGATGCAGCCTGATACAGTGGATGGAGGCTGGGCTAGGAGGCAGGAGGTCTGGGGTCTCTGTCACTCACCTCGCTCTGTGACGTCGGGCAAGTGTGTTCACCAGCATGAGCTGGGGTTTCTCATTAGCAAAATGGGCCGAGTAATTCCTTCTGTACCAAGGATCCTAGGGAAACGTATGCAGAAAAGCAGATGTGGACAAGCCTCTCAGAATATAGAACTCAACAGGCCTGAAGCTTTGTTAACTCGGGGGCCTCAGCAGAGAACTGTGAAACAGGGCAGGTGGGGCCGGCTTCTCCTCCTGGGGTGCTCCGGCAGGCTGGAAGTTGAAGTAGCCCTTCCCAGCCTCCCAGCCCACATGTCTGGCCCCAGCTTCTGGGGCAGCCGAGGCCCCGGGGCATCCCGGGGCCATGGGGTGTGGCTGCGCCCGCTCAGGGGACCTGCCAAGGGCTGGGTGGGGCGCGCCCAGCAGAGGTCTGCGGGGCTGGCCAGCTGCTTGGGCCAGGCCTCCTTGTGCCTCTTTTGCCCTGGCCCACCGGCCCCTTGCAGAATTCAGTGCCTACACAGACCACAGGGAGTAAGAACCGGCTCACAGGATGCAGGTGTCCACTGCCCAGCCTCATTCCCAGGTCTGGAAGAAAAAGCCACATCCCTCCTCTGCCCCTGTACAGCCCCCTCGCCCTCACCGCAGCCACCAATTCTGCCAGGTGGCTTTGAAGCTCCATGCCCAGGCAGGGGAGGAGCTGGGACTGGAGACCAGTGGGGCCACTCCCGGGGCAGCGGCAGCCTGCCACTGCTGGGGCCAGCCTGCCCTGGGGGGTTGGCAGATGGAAGCATCATCCTGAGCCCCAGATTTGCTGAACCGAGCTTTGTGACTTAGGGCAGGTCACATAGCCTCTCTGATCCCCATCAAATGGGGATCATAATAAGGATGAAATGAATGAGTGCACGTGCCTTACGAATGACAGGGCTCTGATCAAATGTTAGATGTCCCCAAGGCAGAGGGTTCAAGCCACCCCACTGCCGTTTGTGACTTCAGGTCTGTCCCCACTCTGTATTTGAACTGATCTCATTCATTCAGCATCTACTATGTTCCCGTTTGATGGCATCCTGGGAATGATACAGACATATGAGGATCAGACCCTGCCTGGAGCAGGTGAGATCTAGGCAGTTACTTCCCTCCAAACCGAGGGCGGCAGGAGTGTGTAATCTGCCTTCCACGCACCTCACGTTCCTAGGAAAACTAGTCCGAGAACGTGGGTCCCCGACTAGCTGGGCAACTCTGCACCTCGCAGGGGGCACTGTAGCCTATCAGGGGAGTAGAGGCTGGGGCATCAGAACACCCTGATGCTAGTTCTGACCCTGGCACTAATTTGCTGTGCGACCTTGGGCAAGGCTCCTGTTTGTGCCTCATTTTTCTCATCTGTAACATGGGCATATTTATGTCAGCCTTGCCTGCCTGATGGCTTAGAAGTACGAGACAGGAGGCATGGAAGGACCTTGGAAGGTGATGATGCCCTCCGCATGCCAGGGGTGGCCCTGGGAGCACGTAAGTGTCCTTCTCAGGATATCTTTAGGAGAAGTGCTTAAATAGTGTGGACTTCTAGGAAACTATGCAGAAGGCACAGTAGTTCCCAGTACGGTCCTACTTCCCTTTGCCAAGACATCAGTGCAAGGTCCGTGTCCTTCCTGGACTTCATAATTGCTGACACGTAATTGTTGAGCCCCTACTATGTACCAGGAGGCCCTTTATGTGCCTCACCTCATTTGACCCATAGGATGAGTCTGTGAGGTAGACAGGACTATCATCCCCATTGTACAGATGAGGAAACTGAGCTCGAGAAGGGTCCTACCAGGTCCCAGAGGCCATCAGTGGGGAAGCAGGGACAGGGACCCAGGCAGTCTGAGAACAGGGCCTCACCCCCCACCACTCCGAGTAGGCCTCCTATTGTCAGGTGGCCATCAGTCAACTTCAGGCGCATGCCTGGCTGAGAATAGCTTCTTGTATGATCCCACTTGGAATCCAGGTTAAACACTTTCAGAGGGGATTCTGGACATCCAAAGCCTTCCGGATCCAAATAACATTGCCATTGCCCCTCTGCCCAGTGAAATCCTTTCTATCCTGTGCAGCACAGACAGGCCCCTCCTCCTGAAAGCCTAGCCTGATTGCCTGGTGTCTGGAGCCTTCCTGTCCATACCTTTCATTTGTATTTGATACCGAGATCCCTGATATGCATGCAGCCTTCCCACCACCCGCCCCCATGTCCACATCCCTCACCCCGGGCTCCGAGAAATCTCTAAAGTGAGAGACAACCGTTGGGGAGAAGGGTTCAAATCCCAAACTGGACTTTGTGGGAGGCAGTGTGTAAAGGGGAATGGAGAGGAGTGTTGGCACCGGAGGCAGCTGGGCTCCAATCCCACGTCACATTTGCTGGCTTGTGGCGTTGGCAGGCCACTGACCCCCTCCATGCCTGTTTCTTCCTCTCTTAATTGGAGGTGATGATATGAAATATGTACCTCTCAGAACTGTGTCAGTTGAGGAAGGATTAGAAGTGCAATGGGCGACATGTTACAAGCAGTCCATAAATGGTCGTTGGGATCGATCATTAGCGCGAATGCTAGCTGGCGTGCTTGACTGATTGGGTTATTAGAAGAGGACACAGAATAACACAAAAATTCAAGCGCCTTCCAGTCGCCCTACCCCCACCACTTCTTGGTTTCTCTTGGAGGAGCACCTCCTCCCCTCTTCAGAGGGCATGACCGCCTCTCCTGGTGGGGGTGGTGGGGGGAGCAGGTGTGTACCTGGGGTGGGTAATGTTCTCATTCTGCAGTTGAACAAACAGAAGCCCAGAGGTGAGAAACGCTGCTTTGGTCAGACAGGGCTACTCAGACATACCTGAGCTCTAGAGCCTTTTCCCAAGGCAGAGGCCCAGGGGAGGTCTTCTGGGATAATGACCACACTGGAGAAGGTTCCGCCCACCCTGCATTCTTCCTCTTTCACCTCCTCCCTCCATCTCCAAGCCCCTCTTCCCCTCTCTCCCGCCCCTTTCTTTCTGGCCTGTGTGTGTGTGTGTGTGTGTGTGTGTAATTGTCTTTCCTGAGTGTGTTATTCTTGGAGACAGGACTGCCCTGTCTCCGGAGATGGGAGGAAGAGGCTGGAGGGCCTGGGCGGGAAGGTGGGGGTGTGGCGTGGCCTTCCCTTGGGGACCGTGCTGTCTGCAGGCCCTCCAGGGCATGGGAATCTTAGGGTCACTAGGGAAGCTCCCAGGGTGCACGGAGGGGGCACTTTTTCCCAAAGAGACAATGAAACAGCAAGTGGCAGACCTGCCTCCTGCCTGGTAAAACAGCCCCCAAGACAGGATTACATCCGCCCCTCCAGGAATGCGATGGGACGAAGGCTCAGAACCCAGACGCGGCGAGAAGTCGCTGCTGGGCAGGCCGGCCTTCGTGCCCAGGGTCACCCGGGCCTGTTACCGCCTCCTCATTTCTCCATTCTGCACCTGTAGCTTCTCAAAGTCATGACAGCACTTATCAGGTTTTCCATGACTCGTCGAGGACGAGATGAAGAGGCAGAAGCCCAGAGAGGCAGAGGGGCCCCCCAAAGTCACACAGCGATGGGTTCCTGATTTCTAGTCCCAGCAGACATGCTCCCAGAGCACACGAGATGGGACATTTAGCATAGGGACGGCCACTCTGCTCTCCTCGGTGGGCTCCAATGAGACACTGACCACCGACCCACAGTTCCATGGGTCGCATCTCCTCTGTTTTAAAAGGTTGGGGGAAAGCTTAAAGAATTGTAAGAATTTTCTCTGGAAAACGTTGAAAACATTTTTCGTCTTTAGAGGAATAAGCCCTTAGCAAGCAAGAAAACTTGGCTCTCTGTAAAGAACCGACTTCCTGGGGTTTTACTGATTTGGACATTTTACTTAGCAGTCGAAGTTTCATTTACAAACCATCGTCTGAGATGAGAAGGTGTTTCTAAGCACGAGGACCCTGCTGCCCATATGGTGCTTGGTGGGAATTTGGAAAAGGTGCCATTTCCTCAATATGTCTACTTGTATCTATCGAAATCATCTCGTAATTCGCTGGTTTTGTTAGACTGGAGCATCTTAACTGCCATCTGCCGGACAATTGTCATGCTAACGATCACACGTCTACAATGCGCGTGAAGTCAGCGGGGGGGGGGGGGGGGGGGGGGGGCCTGTGTGGTGACCTGTTGCCGCGTAACAAGTCACCCTAGAATTTAGAAATTTCAAACGAGAGTAAACATTTGCTGTCTCACAGTCAGGATCTCGGGAGCACCTCTGCTAAAGGACCCTGGTTCCATATCTTTCAGGGAGTTGTATCTCCCTGGATGATAGGATGTCAGTGTGGCTGCCATCATCCGAAGGCTTGACTGGGGCTGAGTGACCCGCTCTCGCCGTGGCTCATTCACCCAGCTGGTGAGCTGGGGCTGGCTGCTGGCAGGAAGCCACAGTCTTGCCACGTGTACCTCCCCATAGGGCTGCTTGTGTGTCCCCATCACACGGCAGCTGGCTTCCCACCCCCCACCCCGACCCGCCCAGGATGTCTCTCACGACCACACCATCAGGTCCACAAATCTCATCGGTTACACAGGTCAGCCGTATTCACGTGGAAGGGGGCCACACGAGGGCATGGATCCTTGCGACCAGGAGGCAAGAATCATGGGGTGGGGGGACATCTTCGAGTCTGCCTTTAGAGGGGGTGCCACTGTGTCGTGAACCACCTGCACCGTGGTAATTTCAGCGCTCGGAGCCCCTGCCCCAGACCTTCACCAGCTGTGTGCCAAGACTGTGCCGAGCATTGTAATGACAGCCCGCCCTCCAGCAGCTCACAATCTAGCAGAAATGGCAAGACGCATAACATAAGTTATAGCACAAGCAGCGTGAAATAAACAGTAGGAGGCATCAGGGGTTCGAGAGATCTAAAGGCGGGAGAGGCCCGGCATCTGAACTGAGGGACGGGGGAAGTCTTGAAGTGTGGGTGGGATGCGGCCCCCTAGAGGTGAAGGATGTCGGAGACGCAAGATGTTGGGTGTTCTCCAACCAGGACCTCAGTGTGAGCAAAGCCATGGGGGGCTGCGAAGCAGGATTCGTGTTGGGGGATTAGAGGGAAGGGGGTACCGGGGAATGACGTGGGGCACATTGAGAACAGCGCTGTGGGCAGTCAGCATATCCAGGTAGGCGGTGCTCGGAAGACGGGATGGGAAGGCCTGATGGGGCCTCAGCTCCATCACCTCCCCTCGCCCTCTCCCCGTCCCCTGGCGGAGCTTTGCCAGAACCACCAGGGGAGGCTGCCCGGGGAGCAAGTAGGCGAGCCACTGAACCCACTCTGAGAAAAGCCACGACCTGGGGCTTGCTTGGGAAGTCTTCCTGACGCTGCAGTTCCTGAGGCTGGCCAGGCTTTCACCTGCCCGCTGCCCCTGCCTGCTCGCCCCTCATGGGGAGGCAGGGCCGCTCTCTCCTGCTGACCCAAATCCTTCCCACCCTCCTCCCCAAAGGCACCCCTGAGCATCTCTGGATGCCCGGAGTCTGGGCCACTCAGGCCACAGCAAGGACTGCTGGCCATTTTTGGTTGCCTTTGTGAAGCAGAGGCAGGAGGTAGATTGGCTGTGGCCGAGAGCATGGCCCGAGGAGCCAGACTTCAGACTCAGATCTTTCCGCCGTTACTTCGTCTCTGTGATTTATCCTTTTGTGCCTTCTTTACCTCCTCTGTGAGATAGAAATAGTGATAATAATAGGAGCTATACCCCAGTGATCGTGAAGATGAGCAGGCCTGAGGGCAGATGATGACTCTGATCCCTCATCTGGGAACCCCATTGTTTAGGGCGGGCACTTGGCCTGCAGAGAGAAGGTGTTGGCCAAGGTTGGCCCAGCCCTAAGTCCTCCCAGTCTGCCCTATGAGGCCTGAGTGTCTGAAGCGGAAGGCTGGGGCCAGGGGGATGGGGACCAGTGTCCTCAGGTCCCCTTACTCACTGCACGGGAGGTCATGTTGCACCTGGCTGCAACAAAGCATCCTTCCGGGGGCCGTAATAGAAACGGCAGCCCCGAAGAAGCACCTAGCCTCAACGCTTGCCCTGGCTTCTCAAGCTTTTCCTCTGGCTCCCACCATTACAACAGGAAAGCCTGGGGTGTAAGGGAAGGAGGGAGCCTCAGAACACTCTCTGCAGCACAGATAGCTGAGGCCTGCAGCATGGGGATGCCCTCCCTGGTCAGAGAGGAAGAGGGGAGTCCTACACAGGACCGCCGAGGGATCTGAGCCCCCCAAAGGGATGCAGCAGTGAAATGGTGTTTCAGTGGACAAGAACCACGTTAAATGGGGCCATTCAGAGCAGAACTTGGCCCCCCAGACCTAGAGCACCTTGATGGGTCTGCCCACTTTGCACTTGCTGTTCCCACTGTTCCCTACAGCATCCTATGACTGGATCCTTCTTGCCATCCAGGCCTCAGCTCAAATGACACCGCCCAAGGAGACCTTCTCTGACCACTCTGACTAAAGTAGCCTCCCTCTTCCCACCACCTCACCCACTACTATAGACAGATGATAAGAGTCATTCACTAGGGTGCAAGGAGATCTATTTATTGGTTTAAGTTATTTCCTACCATTTGACTCTTTTAATTAAACTTTCTCTTTTTGACATAACTTGTCAACTCACGCGTAGTTTTTTTAAAATAGAAATCTAGCTTATTTTAAAGTTTACTTATTTGTGAGAGAGAGAGATAAACACGAGCAGGGGAGGGGCAGAGAGAGGGAGACACAGAATCCAAAGCAGGCTCCAGGCTCCGAGCCGTCAGCACAGAGCCCGACGCAGCGCTCGAACTCACGAGCTGCGAGATCATGACCTGAGCTCAAGTCGGGTGCTTAACCAACTGAGCCACCCAGGCGCCCCAATTCACATGTAGTTTTAAGAAATAATCCAGGGGCGCCTGGGTGGCTCAGTCGGTTGGGCGGCTGACTTCGGCTCAGGTCATGATCTTGCAGTCGGTGATTCGAGCCCCGCGTCGGGCTCTGTGCTGATAGCTCGGAGCCTGGAGCCTGTTTCGGATTCTGTGTCTCCCTCTCTCTGACCCTCCCCCGTTCATGCTCTGTCTCTCTCTGTCTCAAAAATAAATAAACGTTAAAAAAAAAAAATTTTTTTTTTAAAAAGAAAAAAAAAAGAAATAATCCAGACATCCCATGTACACTTTACCCAGTTTGCCCCGACGGTAGCATCTTTCAAAATCCCCGTAAAACATCAACTGAGATATTGACCTCCATACACTCAGGATACAGAACAGTCCCGATCGCCAGGAGGGTCCCTCCTGTTGCCCTTTTATAGCCACGCCCACCTCCCTCCTGCCCCACCCCCTCCCTAGCTGCTAGCAACCACTCTCCATTTCTGTAATGATACCACCTCAAGAACACGACGTAAATGACATCATACAGTATGTAACCTGTTGGTGCTGCTTTCTTCACCCTGGCTCATCCAGGCTTTTTTTTTAGGTATCAGCAGCTCATTCCTTTTGTTTGCTGACTAGTATGCCGTGGTGTAGGTGCACTACCACTTGGTGAGCCGGTCACTCGTTGAAGGATCTCTGGACCCTTCGCAGTCATCGACCGTTACCCGTAAAGCTGCCGGGAACATTGGCGTTCGGGTCTTTGCGTGCACCTGCCTTCTTATTTCTTGGGGACAAATGCTCAACGGTGCCTGATCAAGAGCGCTGCGTCATACGGCGGTTACACATCTCGTTTTGTAAGAGACCACGAGGCTGTTTCCTGGGAAGCTCTACCATTCTGTATGTCCACCAGCAATGGATGAGCGATACAGTTTTCCCCACATGCTCACCAGCATTCGGTGTTGTCTCTTTTTATCTTAGCCATTCTGATGGGTGCGTGGGGAGCCCCCGTTTCTCTTTGGTGAATCTTGATATTCCTTTATCACAGCTATGTCTCTGTAAGCTCTGTTAGAGCAGGGGCCTTCTTGGTCTGCTTGCCGTGCACCCCCAGAGGTCAGGGCAGTGCCTGGCACAGGGAGAGACCCAGTGACTATTTAGGGGATGAATGCGTGGCCTGTGGGGGTCCCTGGCCCTTTTGAAGAGGAGGAGGCAGGGCAGCAGCAAGGCCTTCACTCTGGGAAACCTCCTGAGCACCTGCACTCCCCGCCAGGTCCCTGGGGCCTCCAGTCCCCACCCAGGGCACGTATCGTGTGAGTGGCCCTTCTCACTCCTCCACTCCTGCCTTCCCAAAGTGGAAACGTCCGGAAGATGTGTGGGCATCCCCAAAGCTCTTCCCACTGGGGCATGAGGCTTTCAGGCTTTGTTTTCATTTTTGTTTGCTTTTCACTGTCATTGCACCAGGGTAAGGACCAGGCTTTTGCTAGGATTTACGCATGGGCCACAATCGAGCTTTGCCCTAAGCAGAGGGGGTCCTCGATGCCATGGCACAAAAACTGAAGTGGCTTTTTGTCCAGGTTGAATCTGTGGACTTGGGCGATGAGTCTGGCTCCCTGAAGGGAGGTGATGTCCTCTGGTGTCCTCTGTCCTGCCCTTTTCCCTCCCGGTGGCTGTCACTGGCCACACTTCATCCTAAGGGGTCTCAGAAGAGGCTTCTCCCTGCAGGCGATGCGTTTCCCTGAGGGTAACAGAATACAGACACGATAAGTTAACTAACAGCGTACTCGAATTTAATACTGAATTTCAACGTTTACTGACATGTGAAGCAGCTCGCCGATGTACATATATAGCAGGTCAGTATTCAAAAGGAGAAAAAAAAGATCAAGATTTGCAAATGAATAGAAATGCCATCAACTAGAACGAAGCCGGAAGTAAGGTCAGAAGGCAAGACATATGCCTTTAGGCCCCCATTCCTGTGCCGAAAATGGGCCACAAAATTTGGTTGTTAAGATTCCTAGAAGCTGTTACCGGTTTGCTCGGGCCGCGGTAAGCAAGAGCCACAGACTCGGGGGCTTAAACAGCAGAAACCGACTTTCTCACAGTTCTGGAAGTTGGAAGTTCAGGGTCACGGTGTCAGGCCGGTTTGGTTTCTTCTGAGGCCTCTCCCCTTGGCTTATCTTCTCCCTGTGTCTTCACGGGCTCTGCCCTCTGAGTGTCGTGTCCTCCTCCCGTCTTATACGGACACCAGTCATGCTCGATTAGGGCTGACTCACGTGACCTCATTTGATCTTCAGTCACCTCTTTAAAAGTCTTCCCTCCGAAGGGAGTCACATTCTGAGATCCTGAGGCTTAAGGTTCCAGCATACGAGTTGGGGCAGGCAGAGGGGGAACCACAGCGCCGCTCAGAACAATAGCCGATAGTAGCAACATATTCATCCATTACCCGAGTCAGAGGCTTTGTGGAAAACGAAACAAAACAGAGCATTTACCCAGCAGGAGCCCTGAGTGGCGACAGAACATTCCCTTGCTTGGCCCTTGACTGAGGGCCACTCCTGTAGTGCCCAGAGCAGGAAGCGAATTCAGTGGAACCGTGCCCGGAGAAGCTTCCACAGCCTTGGCTAAATGGCGTATACTACCTGCCCATTGAGAAGCCTCAGGCCAAGGGCCTTGGGGGTGCCGGGAGAGGGCCCCGGGGGTACAGTGAAAAGCCGGCCTTGCGCGCTGGGCTCTGAATCGCAGGTGGGGTTTGGCCAGGCCGAGAGGGAGGAGGGTCGGCTTTCTGGTGGAGAGGGAAGCCTTAAGCAAAGGCAGGGGTGCCGTGGCCAGCGCGCCCACCGGCCCGGCGGCCCCCCCTCACCGGCCCCGGAGCTGGGTGTCCCCTCCTGGGACTGTGCCTCTAACCCCTGCCTCCTCTCTGTGCGTCCCTGCAGGGCTCTGGCTGAGAACATGGCCAATGGCATCGACGAACTCATCGGCATTCCCTTCCCCAACCACAGCAGCGAGGTCCTGTGCAGCCTGAACGAGCAGCGGCAGGACGGCCTGCTCTGCGACGTGCTCCTCGTGGTGCAGGAGCACGAGTACCGCACCCACCGCGCCGTCCTGGCGGCCTGCAGCAAGTACTTCAAGAAGCTGTTCACGGCCGGCGCCCTGGCCAGTCAGCCGTACGTCTACGAGATCGACTTTGTCCAGCCCGAGGCCCTGGCTGCCATCCTGGACTTCGCCTACACCTCCACGCTCACCATCACCGCCTCCAACGTCAAGCACATCCTCAACGCCGCCAGGATGCTGGAGATCCAGTGCATCGTGAACGTGTGCCTGGAGATCATGGAGCCCGGCGGGGACGGCGGGGAGGAGGATGACAAGGAGGACGACGACGACGACGAGGATGACGATGACGAGGAGGACGAGGAGGAAGAGGAGGAGGAAGAGGAAGAAGACGAAGATGATGACACCGAAGACTTCGCCGACCAAGAAAACTTGCCCGACCCCCAGGACATCAACTGCCACCAAAGCCCCTCCAAGACGGACCATCTCACGGAGAAGGCCTATTCCGACGCACCCAGGGACTTCCCCGATTCCTTCCAGGCCGGCAGCCCCGGCCATCTGGGCGTCATCCGGGACTTCTCCATCGAGTCCTTGCTGAGGGAGAACCTGTACCCCAAAGCCAACATCACTGATAGGAGACCCTCCTTATCTCCGTTCGCCCCTGACTTCTTCCCGCACCTCTGGCCGGGGGACTTCGGTGCCTTTGCCCAGCTGCCTGAGCAGCCCATGGACAGTGGGCCGCTAGACCTGGTCATCAAGAACCGGAAGATCAAGGAGGAGGAGAAGGAGGAGCTGCCCCCGCCCCCACCGCCCCCCTTCCCCAACGACTTCTTCAAGGACATGTTCCCCGACCTTCCCGGGGGGCCGCTGGGCCCCATCAAGGCGGAGAACGACTACGGTGCCTATCTCAACTTCCTGAGTGCCACCCACCTGGGGGGCCTCTTCCCGCCCTGGCCGCTGGTGGAGGAGCGCAAGCTGAAGCCCAAGGCCTCTCAGCAGTGCCCCATCTGCCACAAAGTCATCATGGGGGCCGGGAAGCTGCCGCGGCACATGAGGACCCACACCGGGGAGAAGCCATACATGTGCAACATCTGTGAGGTCCGCTTCACCAGGTGCGCATCACAGCCCTCAGGCGGGGGACCGGGGGGGGGGGGGGGAAGGGCGGGGGCGGGGTGGCCTGTGAGGACAGCAGAGAGGGACACGGAGGGCTGGGATGGAGGGGAGGCCCAGCCGGACCCCGGATGCATGGCAAGTTTATTCACTAGAAGGCATGCCAGGCCTTCGCTGGTGTGGCGATTTCCAAACTCTCCCTAAGGGGCTAAAATACTGTCTGAGATACACTCTTAGGCGGAAGCACAAGATATAATACAGATGAGGGCAGAGGGGTTCAAGTTCGGTCGGAAGCGAGGGGCCTCAGCTCCTCGCTCGCTTGACCTCCCTTCCCCTTCCCCACTGTGGATCCACGGAAGCCGCTCTGAGGCTCCCCTGTGGAGGGCCGCCTCTTTATCTTATTCGGGACGGGCCAGGGGCTGTCCTAAGTATATTGCATATTGTCACCACGGCCAGGTCCTGGGGAGATGGGGAGGTGCTCTGGCCTTGTGTTTACAGACGAGCCATCCACCGCTCTGGTAAGCACATGCAGAGGAAGATGCCAGAGCTGGGACTTGCAGGACAGCAAAATCTGTGACCAGGAGACTGTAGAGACCCCTGGAGCCCTTCCGATCTTCTTTCGGGATCCAAGCTAAAGGATAAGCCTCTTGTTTATGTTCTCCGCCTTGACTCTCCACGTTGGGAAGAGGGTTAACTTCCTGCGGTTGTATAATTTGAAATTTGAAAGCAATACGTGACAAGCCTTTCGCCTTTCACAGACTCCGTGCCGGTCAGCAAGCGTGTGTTCCGTACCCCCTCTGCGCGGCAACTTTCAGGTTCAAAGCTGATTAGTGGGATGATGTGGGTCAGATTGGTTCCCTGCTCGGTGTTGATGGTCCTCCTCTGGGGAAAATGGGGTCTGTCGGGGCTGTTTGTGGTCACTGGCGTGAGGCTGACCCTCCCAGCCATGTTGACGGTGGAGAAAGTTCTGGTGAGTGGCGTTGCCTCAGGGCTTGCTCGTTTCTGTGTGTCGGATGTGGACAGAGCTCTGTGACCGTGACTGACCGGACCAGGTCCTTTCCTTTGAAGATGTGCATTTCTATTCAAACCATATGCACTGGTTTGTTGGAGTCGATGATGTCCTTCTCTTCCAGGTCCTAGGCTTATTTGGAATGAAAAATCCCCTGGTTATATAAGAGGAACCCAAGTACCTATTTTCTTACCTGCACTTCTTTTTCACACGGCCCCCATCCCTGGCAAAGAACCCAGCCCGAGACCCACACTTACGCCAGTGGAGGTGCCATTACCCCACATCCTCTTGGAAATTTCTCTTTGGGAACTGCTGGGGGCGCCTTCTCCTGAGCTTCCTCAGTGGGCCCAAGCTTTGGCCTTTGAGCACAGAGTGAAATTGTTTTGCCGTCAAGTTGAACAGCATATCAGGGACGGTATTTTTCGGGCGTAAAAAGATGAGTCTTACAAAGTCATGAGACCCGCTATCTTGGGTGGCTTGAAGACTCTGTTTGGAGTCTCCAGAGAAGGGTGTCGGAAATGTGTTCAGGTGACCGTGGCATTGCTGAAACGGCTCTGCAGCAGGCTCCTCTGGTGACTGTTTCGAAGGACGATGCTGACGGTTTCAAAGGTGGCCTTGGGGTCCCCGCACAGCTGCTTCTGGGAGGGAAACCCCACACCGAATCTCTCCCAGATGCTTTGAGCTGACAGTGGAGGGAGAGTCCCCAGGTGCGGAGGGGCAGGGCCCCCCCCCATATCCCGCGTGCATCCCCTTCCGCCCTGCAACGCTGACCTCAGGGTGTTCTGCTGTTATCACCGCATAGCAGCTGGACCCAAAGTTCCTGGGGATCACCTCCCCTGGGATATCCCTCACTAATGCCCCTGCCGCTCTGATGCCCCACCCCCACCACCTTCTCCTGAATTCACCCCTGTGCGGGGCCAGAACACCTGAACAAGGTGTGTGACAAGAGTACAAGGCCACAGGGATAACACTGGGGAGATAAACTAGGGCACAATCTACACTGGAGTGCCGTTCACCCATCTCCAGCCTGTGACTCCCAGTCCAGGACCCCAGGAATGACTTCAAAGATGAGCACACTCTTCACAAAGCCAGGCCCCAAGTCCACCAGGGTGCCCCCCTCCTGCCGTCCAGGGTCTGTGTCCCTAATTTCCCATACCTGTTCCCTTCACAGATGGCTGCCTCCAGGGCACCTCTCCCTTCAGGGGAGCCCCAGGTCTGTGGGTTCAGGGTGATATACGTCTCAGCATGCCACATAATGAGCCTGCCCAGGACCCCAAGTGCCTTCCCTCCAGGCCCTTCCCACACACAGCCTTCTGTCCAGGCCACGCCGGTCTGTGGGCCCTGCCTTCCCTAGGGAGAGGGTTAAACTTGCTCAGTCACTGCAGACAGACTTCTCGCCCTCCTGACACGAGAACATTCTCTGCGTTGGCCTCCTGGTTTGGGCAGGATATTGGGTTGTATAGGAGGGCTGCATTCCAGAACCCTCCCTCCCAGCACATTCCTGATGATCACTTCGGGGGCCTCTGTGCCTGCAGCCTCACCAGCCCTCCAGGCCAGACCGGCCGCCCGCGGGGCGGCCTTGCGTCTGCCCTGCCCTCCCTCCGGTTTGCTCCTGCTCTGCTCCGCCACAGCCATCTGGGCCCCTGAAGCAGCTGCGTTCCTGCCTCCGTCAGCACCTCCCCTCACCCGGTTCCCACTGGACCCGGACCCTGCTGACAAAGATCAGACTTGCTCTCGGGCACTCCCTTCCCGGGGGCAGAGGAGCCCCAGGGTGGGGGGAGGCTGGACATTTTTCTTGGCCTCCTCCCACAAGGGACCCTGGGGACTTTATTTCGTACCCTGGGCTGTGGCCGTCCGCCTGGAACGCTCCCCGACCGCGCTCCGGGTCACATTCTTCAGAAGAACTGGCTCGGTGCTTCCCTCCCGCCCCTCCCAGAGCTGCCCTGCAAGGGTTCTTCTCTGTCTCCCACCAGCCTGTCCATGTAGGGCTTCCCGTACCTCTCCCTGCAGCCAAGTCCCCTTGCAGCCTTTCCACGGGGACCTTCTTTGTGGCTGACTTCCTGCAGCCACCACCCAGAACACCTTCCCTCCCTCCCTCCCCAGATGGAGGCCCTTCAGCGGCCACTGAAAGCAGCGGCCGCCTTGACTCAGAATTCCCAGACTCCTTTGCAAGGCCAAGCCGCTCCTTGGGACCCGGCCCCCCAGAGGCTGAGGGAGCCAGGACCGGCCGCCCTCAACTCCTCCTCCCGGACACTATCTTCCCCTTCTTTCCTTGAACACAACTGGGCTTCTACTCTCTAGTCAGGCCTCCTTTCCCTTCCCCTTGATGTGACCCCGCTTCCCGTCGCCCCGAGGGATGTTGGAGCGGCCTACCCTCTTCTTGCAGAGTGGCCCTTTGGCTCGGGCTCCGAGTTACGGCCTCAGATGCCGACTCCCAGAATCGCCACGCCCATGGGGACATCATTCCTCATGGCTTCAGCCACCGTGGTGGAAGGACCCAGGATTCCTTCCCACAGAGCCCATTCTGCCCCCAAAGCCTGCCGGTAGCTCTCATTCTGTGGTTCTCCAAGAAGAGAGATGAAGGCCTTCCCCGCCATGATGTTGTCTGTCCCTTGGCATCAGACCCTCCCCTCTGAGATGGTGCTCAATTTCCACCGGCCCTGGGGACCGTTGTCCTACACCGGTTGTTTCAGATAGGACACACCCCCGGAAACCGGGCAAGGCCTCAAAGGCTCCAACCAGACTATGTTTTCTTTGGCCCCACGCTGTCCCCTCCTAGCTCTGGTCACCCCGCAAGCACTTGGGAGTCCTTCGGCCTATGCCTCACACCCTGAGCATCACTCTCTGGCCAGCTGCGACGTCCCCAGTTTCCACCGGGGTCTCCTGCCACCGTCCCGTAAAGGCCGCAAGGTCTTGCCTCCAACAGCTGCGGCCGGCGTGAGCCCCGTGCTGGTCGCTCCGCACCCCGGCAGCAGTCTGCTCCCCAGACCAGGCCAGGAGCCTGGCTGCTGCTTTCTTCCCGTATTTTCCTTTTAGCCCTCCCACTCCTGGCAGCCCTGGGGACCTTATTAAGATAATGCAATGTCATTAGCAGTGGCAGCAGGAAGAGGGTTTGTCTCAGACCATCAGGTTACCAAGAAGTCTGGGCGGATGGTGCTGGGAAAGCATTATCGTGACCGGGAGCCCTCGTGGAGGCCGAGGCCCCCGGGCGAGACCCCGCAGCCCTCGCTTTCACTCAGGGGAATGAGCTCATGAGGACGGGCGCATCTTTCCCACGATAAGCTCTCCGGGCTGGAAGGGGGAATGCAGACCAAGGCTCGGGCACACGTGGCCAGGGCTGCTCCCAGTGCAGAGTAAAGGAAGGGGGTGGCAGACAAGGGAATCAGGGTGACCAAGAGCACGTTGGAACTGGAGTAGGGGGTCCTGAGAGCCGATCCGGCAGCTGCAGGCCAGCGGTCAGTCGACAAACGAGCCACGAGCCCCCCGCGGCGTGTTCAGTGCCATGCGCCATCCGCACAGGATACAGAAGCGTCTGGCAGATCCTCACGCAAGCAGAGCCGGTACCTTCGGTGCCGCAGACTGAGCGTGAGCGAGGGCTGAGAGAGCAGTGCCAGCCGGGCTCACGCTAAGCGCTGCTCCAGGAGGGACCGGAGGGCTCAGGGTCTCCGCGGACTGGGGCACCTTGGAAAGGGCACCAGAGTGGTCACCAGGAACCCCAGGCTCAGGGCCCTGGTTCTGCCTCTCGTTGCCTGTGTGACTTTGGCCTCCTCCCCTCTCTGAGCCTCAGCTTCCCCACGTGTAACGTGAGGGGCTTGGAGCAGGCGCTTCCTAAAGTTGCCCCCAGGCCCATGATTCCGTTCACATATGGCCCAAGATCGGGGAAGCCGTGGACGCATTACTGCAGCCTCTCTGCCCCAGTTTCCTCACGACAGTGATGGCGACACGTCCTCCATAGGCTTCCGTGAGATAAGGCGTAACTGCTGGGTGCCCAGCAAGCACCTGGTCCATGCTACTGGTTAGTACGGAGAGCCTTGGTTCCTTATCTGCAGTAGCCGGGAACAGTGCTCCTCGCCCATCCACGTGCTCCCCCTGCATCATCTTGCGGCCCGGGCTTCCAACGAGACAGGGCTGCAGGAGCCAGGAACAGGGAGGTGGCTCTACAGAGGGACAGCTCAGGAAAACGGCACACGTGCTGGCCCCTGCCCTGGAAATAACACGCATAGAAAATAAAAGCAGCAAAGGCACCTCTGAGCACTGTTTTTTCATCTGCCAAGAGTACCCGTACGGTCGAAAGGGGCCACAGTACGGAGAGAGAGGCTTGGCTCCCAGAGCTCACGCCCTGCAGGGGGGGCAGGGAAGGGGGGACAAATCTGATACCTATGGCGTCATTTGGGAACAGGAGACGGTGATGCTAACACATTGTCTTCTGTTGCTCCCTCCTTGCCCCTCAGTGACCTGGCTTGAGGTACAGTACTCAGGTCCCAGGTGCTCTGGAAGGTGAGGGCGAAGGACGGGGCCTGGGTGGACAGGGAAAGGCTTGTAGAGGATTGCCCTTGAATCTGACCTTGACAAGTTGGCGGGAGCGGGAGGAGGGGGAGTTGGGAGTGGGAGACATTTCAGGCAGGGCGGTTTGCAAAAGTAAACTGAGAGAGAGGTGCAGGGAGGAGGGGGGCCGGAGCCAAGGGCTCACGGCTGGAAAGGAAGGAGTGCACACGCTGACATCCGGGGTTGGACCTCTGGTGGGAGCCCAGAGATGGAGCGCTGGCGTGGGAACACGAGATCTGCGCAGAAAGGGAAGGACACAGGGTGGGCCAAACATCCACATCTCTCAATACGGCAGGCTCCGCGTTGGAGGGAGGGAAGCCTGGAAGCCCAGCTCGTGCCTGCGGGTGGCCAGGATACAAAGTGACCAGAGCACGGCCTGCTAGTGGAACAGCATATCCATGCGCTGTGCGGGTGCAGTACTGTGGGGGCCGGGGGCGAGCAAGTAGGTGGGTGATCTCTTTTTTTCCCAGCTTCGTTGAGATATGACTGGCATCTAACATGGAAGCTTATACAATGTTGTGAGACCACAATAACGTGGTGGTGAACACGTTAACACATCCATCACCTCAGATAGGGGTGAAACAACCATAATGCATGAAGCCAACTAGCGAGAAAGAGATTCAGCGTAAGCCCATTACCCAGAACACCCAGAACATTCGAACACTTACAGAACACCAGAGGTCACAATGGTGCAGCCCAGGTTCCCCCACCATTGTAGAGGTCAGGAAACTGGGGCCCAGGGCAGCTAAGGACCTGGTCCAGTTCTTGGAGCGTGGCTGGCCCCGGGCCTCTCAACGCGCATGTGCATTATATCCACGCGCAAAGGTCGTTACAGGAATAAGGAGGAGACGTGACCTTAGAAAGCCATTCCCTCTCTGTCCTCGCTTTCCTCATCTTGAGAGTTAAGGGACTGAATGAAATCAGTATTTTCAAGGTCCTCGCAAATATACTGCTAAAATGCAGGTTACTGGGCGCACTGACTCAGACTGTGAATCACAACACGTTAATGGGATCCTGGTAGACTGGATGATCTCTAACTTTCTTTTCCAGGACTAACATATCATAAGCTTTGCAGCTCTACCCTCCACTGCTCCCACAAAAGTCTCCATTAGGGACAGCCAGCTCCTGCCCGGGGCTGAGCCCCTCCCAAGGCACGCCCCAGTCTTCTGGCCCCAGAGTCCGAAAGCTGGCTGCAAATGCCCTGTTTTGATTGTCCTAGTCTGCACTTTCTGAGGCAGCCCTGACTCCCTCACAGGCTGGAAGTCCCCGGTTTGAAAATCTACCCTTTCTCAACCTCAGAAGAGCTTGCAAACAAACCATACCTCAGACTGCTCCCCACGCTCCTTGGCCCCTCGTGCCTGGACACCTTTGGGAAAGATGCTTGACTTCTCTGAGCCTCAACTCTTCCTCTAAGTGAGGAAATTATTCTGGGTATGTTGAATCTAACTCATACAGACTGAGCTTCTCTCATCAGTCCTGGACAATAGGAACTGATGTCTGGCCCCAGGTTCAGTTCTGCACAGAGAGGTTAAGTAACTTTCCTGAGGTCACCCAGAAGGTTAGTGGTGGGTCCGCAGCTGCAGCAGGGGCTCCCAGACCTCTAATGGGGGCCCCACTCCTACACCACAACTTGCCTCTAAATAACAACCTCCCAGGGTCATTGAAGTGGTGTAGTCGTCAGCCCATAGCAGGTGCTCAGTAAAAGGAAGTCACCTTCTCAGCACCTCCTACACATGCCAGCTAACTGCTGCTAAGATGTGACTTAATCTGGATGCTCTAATGAAAAGCTTGGGAGAAGTTGTGGATATTTACAGTGGGCCCTTAATATCTAAAGATTTACCATTTGCGCCGTCCATTATTTGAGGGTGACCCTCAGCATCAATACTAATTATGTGCAACGGTGATTTTGAAAAATATCCACTTTATAAGGTTATGGTGGGATTAAGTGAGTTGATATACTTAAAGCCCCACTGATGACTCCAACGGAGTCCTCCACCGGGCCCTGGTGAGGACACGAGTCCCGTAGCCAGTGAGCACGCCCAGCTGACCACCTGGCATCGGCATTTCCCTGAGAGCCTAGATGAATGTGTGAGTCCCAAGACACGTCCCTCATGACTAGATCGCGTTGCTGCTGGGGCACAAAGGGCACTGTGCACCCCACTTCTGCAGCAGTGAGGAAAGAGGCGTGAGTTCTAGCCTCGGCTCTGCCATTACTCTCTGGGTGGCCCTGGCAAGTTCCCCTTCCTGGGCCCCAGTTTGCCCACCAGCAAAGGTGGCTCTCAAAGTGATGCATGGACCCATGGACCCGCAGCACCAGCAGCGGCATCTGACAGCTTGTTAGGAATGCGTGTTCCCTGCCCTCTCCCCCCGGGGACCTCCCAAAGCACCATCTCCGGGAGTGGGGCCCAGCATGCTGCTTCGTCAAGCCCTCAGAGCCGTGCTTAGGCAGGCTCAAGTTTGAGACCCACTGGCCCCTATGCTCGCTTAAGCCCCTTCCTCTTCAAACCCCCCAGTCACCTGGATGAAATGTGGGTTATAGACACCATAAGGGCAGTATGCTGTGGCTGGGGAAAGGAGTGCGGGATGTCACAGCAGGGTGCCATGCAGCCTGGGCGCAGCTGGTGGCTCGTGGGAGGGGCAGGGACGGAGAATGTGGAGGAGAGGAGGGTCTGGTGTGCGGGGACACCTGCCGGCTTCGGAAGCTGCATTCACTTCCTCCTCCCTCCCCCCATCTCCATCTCCCGGGTGCCCTGGGCCTTCCTGGGAGCACAGGTAGAAGGGGTGGACCCGTCCTGGTCCAGTGTACCTAAGAATGTCCTTTTCTCTCCTGCCCCGCCCCTGGGGAAGCAGTCCAAAAATGAGAGCCAGTGAGACCTCTAGCGGCCAGGGGACACCAGGAGACCAGGACCTGTTCCTGCTGTCCTGCGGTTGGTTATATTGAGCATGGTTTAAATCTGGCCATTTCAGGGCGAATGCCTGGGCTCTGCATCTGTTCTGACCTCAAACCCGAGGCAAAAATTACAGACAGATGCCCCACCCGGGGCCACACCTGCGGGGAGGAGGTAGGAGACCGGACGCAGAGCTCGTTGGCCTGACAGGCCTGGTGGGGGAAGGCTGCGGAAGGACCCCGAGAGGGGTTCTTGCAGCCCACCTGACTCCGCTTCGGCCAGGCTGGAAGGCTCCTCTAGCTGCCCTGTGCAGCGCTCGGTCTTTAGGAAGACAGCCCCGCGATGTCAGTGTTCCTTGCGAGATCACCAGGAGGTGTGTTGAATCTAGTTTGACACAAACCCGGATTCTCTCCGTCAGCCCCGGACAATAGGAACTGTGTCTAATGCTAACTTCAGCTCTGTGCAGAGACGTTGAGTAACTTGCCTAAGGTCTTTCAGCATGTTCGCGGTGGGTCTGCAGCTGGAGCAGGGGCTCCCAAACCCCAACGGAGCCCCACCTTTACACCATACCTTCCCTCTGAATAATAGCACGTAAATCCTAAAAAGCTTTGCCCTAGATTAGGCTACATTCTTGTCGCACCTGGCTCTTTTGTAAACCCTGGAATTCTCCGCAGACAAAGAGGAAAGCCCACAGCTTGGGATGCGAAACCACAGTGCAGGAGACTTGAACGAGGTGTGCCCGGCTTCTGTAGCCTCCCAGATTAGTGCCGAGGACAGACAGATCTCCAGAGCCCAGGGGCCAGGATGGGGCAGAGGCACAGGAGGAACAGGAGGGAAGACCTGCCGGGGAGACAGTGGGCGTGAAATTAAGGCGCAAGGCGGTGTCAGAGGTCGCCACACCGCGCAAGGGCTAAGGCCAGGCTGCTGACTTGTGGGGAGAAGTGTCCCCGACAGGCCCATCTTCCAGCGTGCGAGCCGGGCCTCCGACAAAGGGTGCGGCTTCCTTGCTCGGAGCTGACGAGTAAGCGGGGTCCTGGAGGGAAGGAGGCCTTTCGGGACACCCGCTCCCTCTCCAGCCCTCTGATCCAGGTGAGTAGCCACACCCGTTTGCAGTGAGGCCGCGTTTGCAAGTAAACCCTAGCACGGGGCCCGTTTCTGGAGTTGGACGCCGCGGCCGGCCGTGGCCAGCTGGAGCGGGTTGTGTTGGAAGGGGGAAGGGGCTGGGGGGCGCGCGCGGCTCCCGGGGTTCCCGCGGGGACTGACCGCCGCCTCTGCGTTCGCAGGCAGGACAAGCTGAAGATCCACATGCGGAAGCACACGGGGGAGCGGCCCTACCTGTGCATCCACTGCAACGCCAAGTTCGTGCACAACTACGACCTCAAGAACCACATGCGCATCCACACGGGCGTGCGTCCCTACCAGTGCGAGTTCTGCTACAAGAGCTTCACGCGCTCCGACCACCTGCACCGCCACATCAAGCGCCAGAGTTGCCGCATGGCCCGGCCCCGGCGCGGCCGCAAGCCCGCCGCCTGGAGGGCCGCCAGCCTGCTCTTCGGGCCCGGAGGCCCCGCGCCGGAGAAGGCGGCCTTCGTGATGCCGCCCGCGCTGGGCGAGGTGGGCGGCCACCTGGGCGGGACGGCCGTGTGCCTCCCCGGCCCCAGCCCCGCCAAGCACTTCCTGGCGGCGCCCAAGGGCGCGCTGAGCCTGCAGGAGCTGGAGAGGCAGTTCGAGGAGACGCAGATGAAGCTGTTCGGGCGCGCGCAGCTGGAGGCCGAGAGGAACGCGGGGGGCCTCTTGGCCTTCGCGCTGGCCGAGAACGTGGCGGCCGCGCGGCCCTACTTCCCGCTGCCCGACCCGTGGGCCGCGGGCCTGGCCGGCCTCCCCGGGCTCGCCGGCCTCAACCACGTGGCCTCCATGTCTGAAGCCAACAACTAGGCTGGTCTTTGTCGATCCCAGTCCAGCGGCCCTTGCCCCCTCTCCCACCAGGCGTCCCCTGCCCTACCCAGTGGGTCTGGACTGTTTCTTTCAATTCACAAAGGAAAAGAACGAAAACGTATTAGCAGCAGCAGTGGTATTTTCCAGGCCTCCCAAGGCCTCCTGCATCCCTTTTGGTGGTGTCTGAGGTGGGCATCTCCTCCCACAGGGCCTGGCCTCTACCTGGCTGTCTCTCTAGCTGTCACACATAAACTCACAGGGACCCGTGCCCCGAGGAGGCCACACCCTGGGTGCCCAGGAGCACTCTGGAGCTGCGTGTGGGGCTCCATGGAGGAAGTTAGCTTGGCCAGAGGCAGACCAGGTGGAACAGGGACGAGGCCTACCGAGGGGCCTGGGGCGCCCATCCTAGCTGAGCCACCATTCTACGGCGGAGTCCCTGCTGACCCTGCTCTGGTGGGTCACTTTTCTCGTCTCCAGCCGTCCCGGGATCCTTGTGGGAAATGCCCTATTGGCAAGGAAGGCTCCTGGAGTCCGGGCCCATTTTTCCTCACCGTCCTGTGACCTTGGACGGGTCGGTCGTCTCTACCCTGCTCCGAAGGGGAGCTGGCAATTTAGTTTCCCCTCTTGCACCCACCCCCACACACATACACACCTGTCCCCCCCCGCCCCCCCACAAAAGAACTGAGAAGGTGGGAGCTTTGCACGCCTAAAGTCTCTGGTGAAACCGTCTATCTTGCCGGATTTAGTTTTCTCACATCCACCTCTCTATTAGCACAGGTGAGGAATGTGGCCACCCTAGACAGGAGTGACAAAGAAGGGCTGAGATGTGCCGTGTCCACAGGCAGCTGTGGGGAACTCCAAATACTCCCCACCTCTCCAGGCAGGCAGGCCACCGTGTAAGCCAGGGCCCCTGGGGATGACTAGTTAGCATTGACTCCCTCTCCAGGGCTGTGCAAAGTCTCTTGGGACTCCTGGGGCCAACACGGAAGGGCCGAGAGTCACCTCCTAACACCTGGCGGCTGCCCCCTCTGCCCTGTTTCCTAGAAACAGACAAAACACCCGGTTACCCAGGGTTTATGTTTGTTGTGGGTTTCTCAGGGCTCCGGTATTGCTGGGGATTGCCCCCTTTGCTGTGTTTGAACACCCTCAAGCCCTCCCTCGTGGCCCGGGCAGGAAGCTGGGTGGTTTGGCTTCCCTCGGCGGTGGGAGGCGGGGCCCGGCTCCAGTAGGGGTCTCGGGGGCTCTGTGAGTCACAGCTGCCCACACGCACGCATGCACGCACGCACGCACGCTCTCCCTGGTTCACAAGCTAGCAGTAGGTCTCGAGAAGGAAGACAGCTTTGCTGGCCCTGTGCCTTCCTCTTCTCTCCCCTTTCCTGCCCTCCATCCCTTCTCTTGCTGAGTTTGCCTTTGTTTCTCGGTAGTCCCAATGGTAGGAGGCTTCATCTGCATGGATTGCCCAGGGCCGGTGTCCCCAGTCCGGGAGCTGCGGGCACAAGAGACTTCGGCTCTTCCTATCGCCTTGGCTTCTTCCTGAGCAAACACACACACACAAAAGAACAAAAAGGCCAGAGAAGACCACAGACTCTGTCACTCTCCAGCTCCCCAGAAGAGGACCCTGACTCCACACCCCACCAGACGCCATTCCGACCAGAGGGAAACTGGTCCTGACACCCTTCTGTCTTCAGACACCATCCTTCTGGGCAGCCACCTCTTAGACTCCTGTCTCTGTTTCTGACACTTGCTTCTGGGACCCATCAGCCAACATCCCCGTGTTCCCTCCCCGTCAGCCAAGGGGTTGGGGCTGACCCAAACTTTCCAAGAAAACAAGGAAAAATGAACAAATTGGAATCCAGTGGTGTTGGGGCTTTGTTTTTATTTTGTAAAGGTAATGACTTCTTATAAACTCAGTTTTTCAGACAACTGGTTAGTTCTTTTTGTTTTCTCTTGGCTGCAATTTGGAGTTGTATATTGTAAAATATCCAAAGATCTTGAGTACTGTATGATCGAGGAGAACTTGACGCAAATGTTTTGTGGGGGTAGGGGTGGTTGTGTTTTGTTTTGTTTCTTTTTCTTTCCTTTTTTCTTTCTTTCTTTCCTTCCTTTCTTTTTTTTTTTTTTTTTTTTTGGTGTTTCAATTTCCCTGTCCCTCTGTGGGGAAACTTTGGAATTTTTTTTCCTATTTATAACTCTTTTTTATGTGATTGCTTTCTGTAAAATGACACAACAGAGTTTGCCTTAGTGATTCAAAGGACAATCTTCCACAACTTTGGTCGCACGCCGCAGCCCGCCGAGAAAACCTCTCAGCTAATTTTCTGGCCTATTTATTAAACAGTATTAACTGACTTGAGTAAATTACCGAGAGTTGCCCTTCTGTGAGAGGTGACCAGCCGCTAGTCGATGGGTAGGTGCTCGCTGTAAAAAAGGACAGGACGCTCGGGTGTCAGGAGCTTACAGTAAATGTCAAAGACACCTTGGCAGAAAGCACAAACCCGTATGTAGTCGCCTGAAGGCCCGTGTTTCAAGTGACAGAAAGCTGTGCCGGCCCGTTTCCTGGTTCAGGTTGACGTCCTCCTTCCCATTCTCGTTTCAGTTGTCAGTGGGCAGCTGCGAGGTAGGGAGGCCAGAACGTAATTCCTCCGGGTCTCCTGCCCTGCAGACGTGTGAGGCACTATTTGACCGTAAGCTTGCCCGTTGGGGATCCCCTTCCTTGCCATGGTAAACATGCTTAGGTACCGAATGCAGCACGTCTCCGGACAGGGCAAATCTGGGTTTCCAGACTCCTCCGAGCTGTGTGTCCTCGGGCTAACCACTTCCCTACTCTGGGCCTCCCTTTCCTCACCTCTAACGACAAAGGGGAGTAAGTACCCAGAGTTTCTCCAAGTGCTCCACCCGAACACCCTCCAGCAGCCGGGGGCAGTCCGTTGGGGAACGGGGCCTGAACGCCACAAAACTGCCTGAAGCCACCTTCCCACAGTGTAAAAGCCTGCAGCTGCAGGTTGTGGCTTCGAAAATCACGCGTCCACCTTCTATCGCGTAGTATAGATGCATTTGCCTTAATAGAAAAACATCACCTTGAACTACTTGCCAGTTACACTACTTGTCTTTTCCCCAGAATCTTCTAGTAAAGTCAGAATGCTCCTTAGCGGCCCTGCAGCTTTGAGAGGCCTAAGTTCACGGCTGAGGGCTTGGGGGCCAGCCCAGCTCAGTGCAAGAAATACGAGGCCATGTCGAGATTCCACTCAGCTCAGACATTCTGGGGCCACTGGGTCCTCATCCGGGGGGTCGGTGTCCACTGAATGCTGTAGGCAAACATGGAGAAAGGATAGGGAACTGACTCCAATAGGCCTTGGCCCTTGGGGGCTCCTAAACTCATGTGAGTAAACTCTCCTCTAGTCCCGGCCGGGTGGGCATTCCATAGAGCCCTGCCAGGTATGGCCTGCTCCCTCGGGCTCCAAGGAGGTTAGGGAGTTGGGGTTCTGTCAGCAAAGGAACTCCCAACACAGGGCGGGAGGGAAGGGTCGGAGAATGAGGCCACTGAGGACAGGCCGAAGAAACGTGTGCCTCTTAACCCACAGGGGAAGGCTTAAGGGAATACGTTCGAACAGACCTTGGAACTTCTAAAGCCCCGTCAGGTAGAGGGAGGGTTGGACCAAAAGTCTGGCCAACTCAAACGGATAGGAGGGAGATTCCAGGAGGTAGCTGGGTGTCCAAACAAAGGAAGATAACTTCCAGCATCTGGAGTTGCCCTAAAGAGGCATGAGGTCCCTTGTGAGGCAGTGGGCTCTTAGTCATTGGAAGGCTTCAACACAGCCTTTCAAGAATGCCAGAGAGGAGAGTCTCCTCCAGAAGAAGGAGGGCTGCTCCCTGGGTCCTTTCCGTCTGATTTGGGAAAAGGCGAATATATATCCTCACGTGAGCCTGGAAGGACTGTGCCAGAGAGAGTGGGTGACACGTGGAGAAGATGAGCGGGGAAAAGTTCACCAAACTCAGCTCGGTGGCCCAGGGCTGTCCACCCTCCCCCACCCGCAGCCCTCCTCCGGCCACCTCCAGCAACGCGGGGCCAGAGAAACGGAACCCTGTACAAAAGGCCCTGACTGATTTTGAAGCCCTTCTGTGACCAAACAGTAATGAACCAACAGGAATGAAGACCGTCTCTCACCCTGGGCCTTTATCTGTCCCCAAGGCCCGAACTCACGGCGGAGAACAAAGGTCTCCACTTGGCGGGCTGCAGCGGTCGGTCCGTGTCACATCCCGGCAGCCCTCTCCCCAGACCCCGTTCTTCCTCGTGTCCTGCGACCTGGCCAGCTCGTCCTCCCTGAGGGTTTTCCAAGCTTACCGCAGTGGACAGGCGGGCATTTCCAGAAACAGCCCAACTGTGTGTTGCCCTTGTGTGTGTGTACTTGCCCTTCTGAGCGCCAAATGCCGTTAGGGCTTCGTAAGGGAAAGAGAAAGAGCAGGGCCTCCTGGCCACAGGCTCCCTCATCCGACAAGTCTGTCACTCTCCAGGAGTGAAGGGTCAGGAGGTCCTGCAGGATGGAAAATGCCACCTGCAGGCAGAGGGTCAGAGGCCCCTCCAGGGACCCGAGACAAATTCCGGAATCAAAAACGTTTGTATCCGGTGGCCTACTTCCCAATCCCCCCAATCCCTCCCCACCCCCCCCCCCCGCCGTGTCACCCTGTCCCCTTCTCCGGGTGCCTCTTCCTATCCCAGCTGTCTTTCAGGACGGAGGGAAGCACTCTGTCTTCTCTTCCCTGCCCTCTGTTGACACCCTGATGGGAGCCTCCGAGGGTGAACGTGACTCACAGGCTCCCTCTCCCGGCCTTTACACACCCCTGCTCCTCGTTCAAGGTGGAAAGAAAGGCCCTGGAGCAAAGCGGTTTCAGGCCTCAAGCAGCCAACGGGGATGGCTGATTCCGACCGACAGCCTTGAAATCACCCCTGGACCTCCCCCGCCGCCCCCCACCTCTCCCCTACCCTGCTGAGGGGTGCAGGAGTGGAGGGGGTTGCAGGAAGCAAGCAGATAGCCCCTCTCCCTCCTTTCGGCTTTGAAGCACTGAGGACTGAGTCAAACACGCATTTCCAGCAATTGATGGGGAGAGGATTCCCTGGGGAGGCTTTGCTCATTCTTTCCTCCTTACCACATCCTGGGCAGGGGCTGTTGTGACCTTGAGGGACAGAGCCCACACGGCCTAAACCAAAAACTCTGGGCCCAGAAACGGACTGACAAATAAGGACAAAACAGCTCAAATCTGGACCATCCTGGAAAACCTGGAAACTGATCACTTGAGCGGCAGCCAGGCACGCACGCACGCACACCCACACATGCACGCGCACCCGCGCGCGCACGCGCACGCGCGCACACGCACGCGCACGCACACACGCTCACGCACACCGAGTCATCAGACAAATGATACGCAGGCGGATGTCATCCCTCCTTGTGACAATAGGAGGCACGGCAGTGCATGGACAAGCCCCAGCAAGGCCATTTTCCCCACAGGCCTCCCTGCTGGAATATTTATAACGCCGTACTCTCATTCTCATCCTTGGGATTCCTCTATTCAACCATGAACTTTGACCCTGGCCATAAATGCAAAAGAATAAACAAAGGGGTTTCTGAAATAAGGAAGGAAGATAGAGTGAATCAGACCCTTTCCCGTGTTCCTCTAAAAATGAATACATTACACACACAACCTCTGAGTGACATTAAGTGCTTTATGTTTCCTCAGAGGACTCTTACATCCATTGGTTGACTGGATTTCAGCCCAATGCGGCACATATCCTTATCCCTATTTGTAGCAGTTGAGATTCTTAGCCAAACAGCAGAACCCATCCAGGTAGCTTAAGTAGAAAAGGCATTTATTAAAAATGAGAAGTCTCTTACAGAATCTCCACAAGGGCCGAAGAGTCAGGCTTGCAGTCACCAAGATCAGTTGCGCAGGTTGCATACTGCACAACACCAGGACTCTTGAAGAGGCACTACTCACACCTAGACAGACCTGTATGTTTGTTGTAACAGACACTAGGTTTGTATATCACAGCCATTTTCCAGCAGATGGCAGTCAAGTGTTCAGAAGTGGTGCCCTTGTCCATATTGCACAAAGTCCAAGGCCTGGAAGCCAGGAACAACCCCCAGGGCGCGCTGTGCCACATTGTTCCAGCGGAGATCTGATTGCTGCCGCTGCTAGGCGGAGACCCCACCGCTCACCCTACTAACACCGGCCCGTGACCCCGGAGCGCCACCCCGTGGCCCACTCCCCACCACCCTGCTCCCCGAAGAAAACAGATCCCACACATCTGGACCTCCTCACTTTGCTCCCCGCCGCGTGGCACCTTGCTCCGGTGCATCTGACTACGACAGCTCACGGCCCATGCCTCGCGGCCTAACCGCAGGCCGCCTGGGAAAGTAAGCCTCCGGCTTCCGCCTTGAGAGGGAAGGACTCATGACGCATATTCTCCAAATAGGAAAAGAGTTCCAATAATGTGGCCTCAAAACACGCCACATACCAAGCGGTTTTCTGCAGATGGGGGGCGGGCCCGAAGCCCGAAGCGGCCGGACGGTGAGGACAAGGGGGCAGGGCCGGCGAGCTGTGGCAGAGACGGGGCTGGAACCCGGATGTGCTGCCTCCTGGCTACCGCACCACACGGTCCCCTCAGAAGCTGAGGCCCAGAAAGAGCCAAGGAACAGAATTCAGACAATTTAGACGAATTTAGACAGATTTAGACGACTCAAACAAAGCTCGTACCGGCCGTTTTCCGCCCCCCCGACACGCCAAGGGCTCTGCAGCCCTGGAAAACCCTCGTTCAGAGCTCCCCCACCCCTTGCCCCGGAGACATATAAGCCTGCCACCCCGGAGTGTAACCTCGGCCAGGCTGGGTCCCCCTTGTCCCCCTCTTCCTCCCTGCAGGGACCCAGAACTTTAACCCACTTTGCTCTGCCAGTGCCGAGATTCAGGCCCAGGCTCAGGCTCCCTCCTCAAAACGGGCTTTTCTAGTTTAATCCGCACAGCAGAGCCCGCGTGTGGGCTTTACTGACAATGGCTTTATTATCTTGCCATTTCGATATCATTCCTTACAGGAACGGCATTCTGAGACGCAGAGATGCATTTTCATTTCCTAAAGGCTGGGATTTCCCACGAAGGTGGGCCTTTGCGGGGTGGGGTGGGGGAGGGAGGGCAGGAGGGGGAGGAGGGTGTGGCATAGCAAGAAAGAAGGGAGCAAAATGATACGGGGCTCGCCACCTTCCTTCCTCCTCCAGATGGAGCTGCTAGTGGCTGGAGAGGATTCCAGAGTCTCCCTCCCCGTCTGCCTTCAGCCCAGCCTCTGCCCCGGGGACTGACCCAGAGCCTCTGTCTGCCCTGGAGCCCCCGTGTTCCCGGGCTGCCTTGCTCGGCCCCATAGAAAGAAGGAGGTGACATCTCAGAGAGCTGTCGTGGGGCTGGAGGAGGCCTGTGGAGCACCAGCCCCGCCTGCCACTTAGTAGGTGCTCAATCCACATTGGTTTCCTTTTTTCTTTCCTCTCTGCCCCTTCAAACGCCACGCAAAATAATTATGCTTATTTCTGTTTTTCACCTTTTTTCTTCTGTGTTGCTTTTATTCCTCCAATGGAAGAGGAAGGAGGGAAGGGGAGAGGGGCCGAGGGAGGGAGGAAAGGACCAGCGCACACGGCTTGTCCCGGTGCTTGTCTGAGTTGTTGTTTTGGATAATCCAATGCCGGGGGTTAATCGGCTGCCGGGTTCCTGTGGGAAAGGTGGGAGAAGGAAACGACGAGGACATCCTCTTTTTAAATTAGACTATGGAGCTGGTGATTTCTCAGGGTTTGCCTGGCATGGAAAGCCGTTTGAAGACACCCAGGGAGACCCATTCAACGGCAGAACTTTGATTACCTGTGGCTGTGGCCTCCTCTCCAGATGCTGCCCGATGATAGCCCAGCCCCCCTCGGTCCCCCCGGGCGCCACAAGGACCGCTCTGGGGCTGACAGCACACACCTGGAGGGGAGGGAGGCGAACAGAGGCATGTGCCTGTCCCACATGCCAGGAAAGGAGTCGTGATTTCAGAATCGGAGCCGAAAAATTTGGCTCAGAAAGATGAGAAGGGTTCTCAGCACAGCCCTTCGGCCTGGAAACCAGGCCCCCGCCCCTGGCTCCATGTTTTAAAGGGCTCCCCACGGGTCCCAGAATCTAAGGAGCCTGTGCCCTTTCTGGACGGCACATGCTCAGAGTACCTGAGACCCCCCCCCCCCACAACTCCCAGCAGACCCCTCCCCAGGCCTTTCGGAGGGCAGGCTGCTGCAGGAGTCCCTCCCACTAAGCTGAGGGACAACCAGGGGTGGCTGTGGGCTGATAGACCAGCTCTGCCCCACCAGAACCCCAAGGAACCTAAGGATCTAGTGAACCCAGCTTTCTAGATTTTTCTGAAGGTATGCTTGGCAAGATTGGAGACAACTTAATTTATTTAACAATTTGTTAGCTTGATTTATATGGTTTGACGTAAGACATGGGGACCTCTACTTGTCTCCTTGCCCAGGCCTGCAGGTGTTGGGGGAAAGACCAAGGGAAGCCATGGTGGTCCCAGAAGTTCTAGAAAGGAAGGACGTGGGTGTAGAGGTCTGGCGGGGCTGGGGTGGGTCTGTCGCTGAATTGCATGGTGACTTCCCGTGAAATTATCTGCATTTTATTGAGGGAGCAGGACCGAGTAGCCCGCCGGAAAGAAAGGGCTCCATTTTCCCCCACCACTGCCCTTCACCCCCCTCTGCTGGATCTCCCTTCCCTGACTCCATGTTTTGAGAAGGCCCTGGACATTTTCTGGTCGTGCTCGGATATAAGAAAAGTGTCATTCTCAGTTATGTGAACCGGTTTGGCCAGCCCAAACCAGCAGCAAAATGTCCATCCCTCTCCCGTCTCTGCACCCCTCCTATGCTGCCCTCCACTCCTGCCACACCTCAGGCTCCTTCCTATAGGGGGACGGGAACAGCGGCTCTCTGTAACAAAATGTCACACGCTGGATGGCTTAGATGCAACAGGAACGTGTCCCTCGTGGTCCTGGAGGCCGGAGGCGGGAGCACAGTAGGGTTCAGCTGAAAGCCCTCTTCTGGGCTGCAGACGACCATCTCCCCGCTGTGGGCTCGCAGAATGGAGAGCAGAGAGAGGAAGCCAGCTCTCTTGTGACTCCTCTAACAGCACTGATTCTATCACGGGACCCCATCCTCATGACCCCGTCTCATCCTAATCGCCTCCCAAAGGCCGCACCTCCCAAGAGCATCACGTGGGGGCAGGGGCTCAACATCTGAATTTGAGAAAGACACAAGCACTCAGTCCCTAACAGGCGCCTGCCCCTCTGTGTACCACGTCCCCACACACCCACTAGCTACTGGTCCTGGCTCCTCTGGGAGCCAGCAAAGAGGGGGCATGTGGGAGAAGGGCAGGACGGCACCGCAGGTGGACGGTGCCCTGGGAGTGGCAGATGTCCGAACGCTGACTCGTGCTCTCCCCATTCGGACCCCCACCCCTCCCCCGTTCCCTGATGGAGAAGAGCCTCCCCCCCCACACACACCCGGCTGATTTCCTACACCACCTACAGTATCCCTGCAAACCAGTCGGAGTCCTGAGGAAAATGACAGGGGGGGCGATGGCTTACGCTGCACGAAATGTTCCCCTGCCTGCAGGGGTCTCTTCCCCCGTGTCCGGGCGTCCCGGCATTGGTTCCTCCATGAATGGGGGGCAGACGACAGAAGGGGTTCCCGGCGCCTTACTTGCCAGTTTCTGCAGGCTCCACTGGGTGACCAGCTGGACACTGAGACGTTCCGACCCTCGACATTTCTCTCCTCAGGCCAAGGCTGTAGGCCCTGGTGAAATGTACGTGTAGCCTCCAACTTGATTTTATTGGGCCATCCAAGACAAGTGCCTCTCTGATCTTTATGGCCAGACATACAGAACAGAGGGTCAACAGAAGCACTAGGACAGGGACCGGTGTAGGCTTTCCGTTCTCCTTCGAATGCAGCAGGCGAGGGGCTTGTCCGCGAGCCAGGGGAGACCGACAAGGAAGCAGAAAACAGATTTGTTAAAAGGATACTGTAGCTCGGGCGACCGAAGGGAAGTGGGAGGGCCAGCCTCAGAAAACAGGGAGAAACCAAAAGCCGCAGGACATCGGCATCACCGTCAGCATCCCAAGAAGCCGCCAGGCCGTGACCGTCCCCCTCATCTGGGCGTCACTGTCTCTGGGTGTGAAGTCCCAGGCAGGACCATCCAAAGAGCCAAGGCTACGGCCCGGTCTCCCCCTCTAGCTGCCGAGAGACGGGAAAGGATACTCCTGGCCCTCCGAGCCTCTGCATCCTACTGCTTACTTATTGGGGGTGTCTCCCAAATGGGAAGAGTGACTGAGTGCAGGAGCACCGAAAAGTGACAGAGCTCAGGTGCAGTCAGCGGGCTTGGCCTGGGGACCCCAGGCCTCCGTCATTTCTCTCGTCTGTTCATACAAGGAAAGAAACGTCATTACGGCCCTGATGCTAACAGCGGAGTCCGACCGTTACTTTGGATTTTTCTGTTTTGAGGACACTTAGCCGTGATGTCGCGACTTCTGAGAGCTTCCGTTCGTCATTTGGAATTCCTTTTTACCGCTGCTCAGGGCAGCCTGACGGGCTGGCCAGAATTTAGGAGGCTGGTTTCAAAGACTTTTTTCTCTGCCACCGATTCTCTGGGCGACCTTGAGAAAGTTACCTCAACTCTCTCAATCTGTATTTTATCATCTGGAAAGTGAGGGGGCGGGTGGTGGGCCCCGGGATTTCTTTCTGCTGTCACGTCTCAAGATCCCATGCTTCTGCGTCAAGGACCGCTAGAACTAGGCCTGATTTCCCAACCAAAGGCCATCCTCAACTCTTCCCAGGGTTGAAGCTGCCCGACACACAGGATGGGGGCCTAAACCGAGGCTGCGTGATGTAAGCATTGTTGACAGTGACGCCCCAGATCCGAAATAGCCCCCTGGGGGGTGCCATGCGATCCCGAACACGCCAAGCAACACGCAGAATTGCTTCCCCTCCTGTGTCTCCGATGGGGGTGAGCCCGCTGGACGTTCTGTTCTCATACGCGCACACGCGCGAGCCCGCATGCAGACGCGGGCACGCACACACACACCTGCGTCGTCACCCCTGTGCTTAGGGTTGTGTGTGTGACTAGCTCTGCAAAACGCGTTCGTTGTCGGGAGTTGTGCCTTAACTGCAGACCCAGAATGCGTCCTTGGGCTTCCTGTTCACACTCTCTCTTTACGTCTCTTTCTCACTTTATTCTCTGTGTGGGAGAGGTTACCTGTCTGCGGCCAGCCCGGTTAGCATCGATGTACAGAATAGGCTCTGGCCGGGAATGTCCAGACACCGGACAATCGGGTCTCTCCGGGGTGACCGTGTCCTCTCTCTACCCTTCCCTGCTGTCTGTGGAGGGCTGGGAAAGAGGGGAAAGGCGGGCAGGAGTAGAAGGTGATGAAACGTACCTTTGAGGTGAACACTCGAGGGGACAGAAGTGGATAGAGGCAGCTACTTTCCACTTTTGTCTGAAGATAAATTCCGTCTCCACGACCGGAGTCAAGGTTGCACCCTGGGGGTACCCGGGCCCTACCCATGTTACCTGGTTACGTGTCTTCCCCAGCAGAACCTAGCTCCCTGAGAAGCATTCCAATTCTTTCCACCTGCTCAAGATTGTCCAGGACCCTGCCTCGAGGACACTGGCTTCTCTTTCCCCAGAAGCCCCTTTGCAAGCCACTGGGTAGATCAGAACTCCGCTTCTCATCTGGCCCCTGTCAGTCGGTCACAAAAGCTTCTCAGAAATGATTCCAGAACCTTTGCCTTGGCCTCTCCACCTTATCCAATGTCTCCTCTCTAAGCCAGTTTTTCTCAGATGACAGCTCCTTCTGCTGCCTTAAGAGACCGCACCACCGACAGACCCAGGCCCAGACCATCAAATGCCAACACCAGGCCAGCAGGGAGACCGCCCTCTGCCCTGCTCAGTAGGCTGTCCACACTTGCCTCCCTCAAGTCCTGCCCAACTCCCCTCCCGACCCGGCGCAGGATGCTCTAACTCGAGTGGCAGGGACCATGCAGCTGGGGAAGCAGGCCACACACCTGCAGTGAGATTTCACCACAGGCAGCTCCGGGGATTTGTCAGTCCCCTCCCCCAACTCCCCTTGGAACTTCTGTCCCCACTCCCCTGACCATCTCCAACCTTCTAGAAGGGATAGTGATGGTGGCCATAGCAGCAAGCTCCCTTCTCTGTCCCCCTCCCTGCTCCCATCATCTGCCCCTTCCCCACCCTCCCTCCAACGTACATGCATCCCAAAGGATTTCGTGGTAAAATTTCTGGTCAAACCACCCTGGCCTCCTCCTGGCCCAGGAGCTAGCCCTTGGCAAGGACCTTGTCCCCAGCACCCCCAGAACCCAGGACGCTACAGCTAGCTGGGAGAGCCTTAGCGTTAGTGACTGTATCTGTTGCCCGGAGCCCCGTGTTTCAGAGGTCCCCCCTGGGGCCCGTCTCCCGCTGTGTCTGTCCCCATGGGTCAGAAGTCCATTGGGTGCCGTCAGTGAATAAAATATAGGATACCCAATTAATTTTGAATTTCAGATAAACAATTTAAAATTTTTTTTTAATGTTTATTTATTTTCGATAGAGAAACAGAGCGCGAGCAGGGAGGGACAGAAAGAGAGAGAGAGGCACAGAATCCGAAGCAGGCTCCAGGCCCTGAGCTGGAAGCACAGAGCCCGACGTGGGGCCCAAACCCGTGAACCGTGAGATCATGATCTGAACCAAAGTCGGACGCTTAACTGACTGAGCCACCCAGGCACCCCAAACGGCAATAATCTAATAATCTTTTAGTTTAAGTATGCATTTGAGATATAGTAACATACATATATATATATATATATATATATATATATATATTTGTATTGTTGTTTATCTGAAATTCAAATTTAACTAGGTATCCTGTATTTCCATTTGCTAAATCTGGTAACCTCATCACATGGGGATGCGCCCACTTGGAGCATATTCTGGGCACCTGGGACCTTGCATAAAGGGCCCAGAACCCACTTCCAGGGCCCTGCAGTTTTCTTTTCCTGTGGGTGTCTGGTCCCCCCAGGGTGTGCCCTCCTAGGCCTGGAGGCATCAGTCCTAGGCTGGGTGTCCACACACGCTCTGGAAGTCCCTCGTGGGGAGGTAGGAGCCCAGGGTGGGGAAGAGAAGGGGCAGGTCACAGGCGAGGGGCCTCCACTTGTAGTCATATGGCAGCCAACTAATGTTAGCGGTGGGCCTGCCCAAAGCAGGTGCCTCCTGCCCAAAGCAGAACTGTGCAGTCTGCACCTGTTACACCTGTTACACCTCTGCCTGCGGTAACAGCCGCATAGGACAGAGGGGTCCCCTGAGTTGCTGGCCAGCATGAAGCAGTGCTGTGATGATGGGCTCCCTGGGGCTCTGCTCCTAAGCCACTACTGGCTTTATTGTTCAAGAGTGTATCTCAGGCCACAGACGCAGAGAGCCTGGGTGACGCATTGGAATTTAATGACCCTCCTGCCCGGAAGCTAGGTAGGCCCTGGTTGACAGCCGCGAGCCTCAGTTTCTTCAAAGATAAAACCGGAAGAGTTCCTATCTCTTGGATGGATGTGAAAATCAAGTGTGATTAGACAAAACTGTGGTTCCCAGGGACTCGGGGCGGGGAGATGAATAGGGCGCCTGGAGGATGTTTAGGGCCAATGAAACTACGATCCACGGTGGCGGATGCCTGTCTTGACATACTTGTCAAAGCCCACGGACTGTACGAGGGCACCAGTGACATCTAACATAAACTATGGACTTTGCGTGATAATGAGTCAGCATAGGTTCACCCATTGTAACAGATAAGCCACTCCCTTTCAGGGTGACAATGGTAGGGGGAGGCTGTGCTGGGGAAGGAGGCACTGGCCTAGGGGGGGAACTCTGTATTTCTGCTCAGTTTTGCTGTGAACTCAAAACGGCTCTAAAAAATTAGTATGATAATGAATGCACCACGGCCTAACATATGTCACCTAGCCATTCAACAGACATGTTTTGAGCGCCTACTGCAATCTTACTACTTATGGATAGCTAAATCCGAACAAGGTAGGTATTCCTTCTCGAGTTAGAGCGAGACTCGGGAGAAATCTCCCCAGAGGAAGAAAGCACCCCCGCGGGTCACAGAGACCTCAGGGCGGCCGCGCCAGGGGGTCACGGTGCAGACGCGACGGGCCCGGCGATGCGGGGGGACGGGGGCTCCCCGAGTCTGACTCGGACCTGGAGCGGGGACAGAAGTGGGGAGCGGGAACCAGCGGGCCGGGATCCCAGACGGGGCACCCCGGGAGGCTCACATGGGAAACGATTGTGGAAGCACCCCCGCCGCCCGCCTCCTCCGAGCAGCCCTGACGCGCTGAGACCTGCGCCCGGGTGGGCCCCTGCCGGGCGCGAGGCGAAGAAGCCGGGAGAAAGGGAAAGGGACCGCTTGCCGCCGCCAGTTCCGCCGCGCCCCCGTGTGGCCGCCGCGCGCAGGTACGCAGCTCGGGGAACAAAGCGCTTGGCGGGGGCGGGGCCGGAGGGGGCGGGGCCGGAGGGGGCCGCGCGTGCTGGGGGCGGGGCCTAGGGGCGGAGGCGGCGCTGGGTCCCAGGCGCTGCGGGACCCGGTGAAGAAGGGTCGGGGCACCGGGAGCACCCACAGCCCACCTGAAAGGAACTGTGATTCCAGACTAGGCTGCTGGAGATTACTCGGGGCGGGGGGGGGGGGGGCGGGAGGGGGGCGGGGTGCAAGCAGGGAGAGGAGGAGGGGCTGTGACACCCCACCCACTGGGAAAGATCGCTCCAGAAGCTCCTGTGTGAGCGCTGAGCTGCTGGAAGAAATCCGCTTTCGGGAGGTCTTGAAGCAGAGAGGGAAGAGCGCCCTGCCTTGGAACAGAAGCTTCCGTTCACTTAAGGAGCTCCAGAGAGCCATTCTTGGGCTGAGCCGAGAGCCAAGGCCCCGGATGCCCCACCCTCCGTCCGAGGCCTCGGATGTGCACCGAAGTTAGCAGAGATGCGGGGAAGCACACGGGAGAGGGTCCCCCACCCACGTGCAAACAACCCGGAGACCCCTCCGCACCATCACCATGTCCAGAGCAAGGGGACCCCTCCTGTCCAGGACCTTAAACCACCCTCAACTACTGTCACATTTCTCTGTGTCCCTTGGTCCTTGCCATGCCCTGCCCGCAGAGGCTACCCTTGCCCAGCACCATCTCGGGAGGAGGAAATGCCACCTTCCCCCCAAAAACAAAACCCAGAGCTGCCCAAGTTGGCAAGGGGAGAAGACTCTGGTGAGGATGGGGCATTGGTGCCGCCACACTTGCTTCCAGGCTTCCACCCAAAATTGGCATAGGACCCGTCCCTTAACCTTCCTGCTTGGCTGAGCGCAGCCTGGCGCATCCACTAAAGCGTGACTGGGGGCGTATTGGCGGGGGCGGGGGGGGGGGGGCGGTCAAGGATGATGGAAGAGAAACAGATGGGAATTTTTCTGAATCTAGACCCTCTGCCTTCAGAGACAGAGCTCCTTGGTCAGCTCCCTGAGCCACTTGCCTTTCCTCCATGACACACATCCTGGGCCAGCTGGCGAGGGACGGGGGGGGGGGGGGGGGGGGGCACAGCAGGTTCCCTTCTGCCTCCCAAGGCCAGTCTCAAGGGTAGGGGAGGGATCCAGAGAACCTCCGGGGAGCACTCACTTTTTCCTCAGAAACTGATATCCCTGCAGGGTGGCCTTGTAGACCCCACAGGACAGTCACTTCAGCCTAGGACACACACACACACACACACACACACACTGAGCCCGGCCCCAGCTGTCAGTTGGAAAGGATATGAACTCTTTCCTTTTCACACAGCCTTTGGCCACGGACATCCCATTTCCCCAGCCCTGCCCCCTCTGCCTGGGCCATTGAGCACAGGGCACCCAGTGGCCAGCACCTCCATCGAGGATGCTAATGGAGCTCCCACCATGTACAAGACCCTGTGTGAGCACTTTGCACTGTCCCGCCCAGCCTGGTGGCCTCCCTCCCCTGCGGGGGCGTAAGAGTCTGCCGTCACTCAAACCTGCCCCTCACCCCTACTCCCCAGCCTCTAGCCTCAAATACCGCCCTCCTTCCTCCCGCGGTTGTTTCCTCGCGATTACCACCCAAGTCGCAGTGTTGGCCTGCTGAGGCTGTAACTTGGAAGCTCTGGGTGAAACACGGGCAGGGTGTCGTTACCGGTTGGCTAAATCCCACCGCCTGCAGTCGCTTGCATCGTCTCTGTGGACCCTTAGACATGGGGCCTTTGGATAAGAAGCAACTTCCCTGATGATCTGCTTTCTTGGGGAAACTCATCTTGATTTCGGTATTCGGTAACGGGGCAAACTGATTCCGGAAAGGGCCAGATTGTAAAGATTTGGGGCTTTGCAGGCCATACAGCGTCGGCTGTAGCTACTCAACTCGGCCCTTGTAGCAAAAGCAGCACAGACGATAGGTAAATAAATAGACATGGCTGTGTTCTAATAAAACTTTATCCACAAAAACAAGCAGGGAGCTGGATTTGGCCCCCAGGCTGTAGATGGCTTATTGCTGATCTCCGCCTAGAAGACGTGTCTTGGCTTCACGGCTTAATCGAGCAGATGAAATGGGTCTGGAAGACCTCAGCGTGGCCTCAGAGCGTCTGGGTGACAAGGCCAGGTCCAACCCTAACAGCTGGGTGATCCCCAATCTCGGTTTCTTCACTTAAAAATGGGGCTAATCGGGGATGGATGTGACGAGGTACATCAGTCCAGATACCCCACTCTCAGAGGCCCCTGCTGGGGGGGGCTGAAATTAGCCATGGGCGTTAAACCCTGGTGAGCACTTTCAGAAACTCGAAAACGCATGCACATACACATTGCACACATACATGGCCCACTGTGAGCCTGAGCACCATCTGAGGACTGAATAGGGCGGGGGGAGGCAGAGGGTCCTGGCGTGACCGGTCCAGGAGCCTGAGCTTGACCTGGTAGGTGCATGCAGAAGCTGAAAATTTGCGCATATTACCACCTGCTTCTTGGCGTTCCTGGAAATAATGGCGAGCAAGCCGAGGGTTTTACGCGGCTCTTGAATCGCTCTGGGACTTCAGCTTCCGCTCTTTCAGCTCCAGCTGGGCCCATTCCAGCTGCGGGGCAGAAAGTCTTTCCGGAGCTGTAGCAGGAGTGAGCGTAGCAAGATCACCTGCTGGCGTGGACGACCTCGGGCACGCGAACGTTTTCGGTACCACTTCGGTAATCACTTCCCGAGAAGCCTGTAAGGGGAGGACGGAAATGGGCAGTCACTTGTCCCCTTCCTCCTCTTTCCCAGGACCTGGTCAGGCACTTCGAAGGCGCTCTATCCACACCGGCTCTTCCAAGAAGCATGGGGCCTTGCTCACTCTCCTGGGGGCTGGGCCCCTAGAGCCTCAGGATTTGGGCTACATGGGCACCTGGGCACCACTCCAGGGGCCTCTGTGTCATTTCCTGGCTACCTTCAAGCACACAGAGGTTGTTAGGCGGGGCAGGCCTTTAGAGGCCCAGCCTTGCTGGGAACCCACAGAGCATCGGAGGTAAGGTGACGACCTCTCACTGCCCCTCTGTTCTGGGCCAACACACTCATTTCACAGATGAAGAAACTGAGGCCCAGAGAAGGGAGTAGCAAGCCGTTCTGGTGAGCAACACCCGTTCCGGATTGTGAGGCTCTCCCCATCGATCACGGCAGCTTCTTACATCAACATTAATTAATTTGCTGCCTTTCCCCTCCCTACTCTTCCATATACCTCTGTATCAAGGGAACAGCTGCTTGGACCCTCTGAGGGGGGGGGGGGCCTGCAGGGGCTGTTTGCAGAGCCTTGGGGAACCGGAGCTGCCCCGCAAGAAGTTGGGGCTCTGTCCTCCCCTCCCAGGAGGCCAGGGCGGGTCCAACAGTGAAGCAAAGGGAAAGGTTAGGTCAAGAAGGGCAGTCCTCCCAGGCGGGGCCTGCTTGCTCTGCCTCTCCAAGGGGAGGTGGCAGCCACCAAGGGAGCCGGCGGGGTCCGGCCCCCAGGGCCTGGGTGCAGTGACCTCATCGGGCATTTCCAGCTTTTATGATCTGCCAGCAAGGCCCTCGAGTGACGCAGGCTGACCTCCCCTCGCTGCCTCTTCCCTCCGGGCTCAATGATCTCAGCCCCGTTGGAATGCCACTGCCTTTCGCACGCCCCTGCCCAGGCCACAGGCCACAAGGCACAGGCTGGGGCACTGAGCAAGGGTCAGAGGGAGTGGAATGGCCAAGGAGAGGAGAGGAAGTCAGCAGGTGAGTGGAGGATGTCACTCCAGAGGCCAAGAGACAGAGAGCCCTCAGCCCTGAGGAGATGAGAGAGAGGACTCAAGTGCTCGGTGGTCCCCCAGCCTGGGAATCTCCAAACTGGCCCCACAGGGCACCTCCCCCCCCCAGCTGCTGCTCCCTCCCTGTTCACCTTTCTCAGCCCGGGTGTCTCACACAACCACTGTCTCCCTCCACACGAGCCCACAGATGTGACTTACGCCTCCAGCTGACAAACCAGTAGCCTTGAGTTCAAATCCTGGATCGGGCACTTGATAACGGAATGACCATGGACAAGTTGCTTGCCCTCTCTGAGCCTCCATTTCTGTGGAAAGTGGGACTCACACTACGAGTGTCTTCTTAGGGCCATCGTGAGGCAATCCGTGAGGTAACGCGGAGTGCCTGGCACCCAGGACGCGGAATAATACAGAAAAGAGTAGTTAACTACTGTCATGGAACAAAGAGAGCAGGCCAGAAGATTCTCGGAGGCCCCCAGCCCTACCTTTGCCCCCCAAGTCAATAGGCGGAGATTCCTGGCAAAGACAGCAACCTGGAAATCAGGTGAGTAAGTGCTGGAACTCCACGAGAAAGGACTCCAAGCATAAGAAAGGGCAGCAGCGTGAGACCTGAGTGATCGTTGGTCTATCCCATTGGACTTTGGACACTTCAAGAAACTATTATCCCCGTTTTAACAAATGTCACCACTAAGGCTGAGCGTAAACAGCTACTCGCAGTGGCAGAGCCAGTAAAGGACAGACTCAAGGGTTAAACACAGGACTTCACTGCCCAGAGCCCCACTGACTCTACTCTTCCAGGTTCGGGGGCCCGATCGTGCGGATTCGTGTTAATTCAGCACAAAGTAACTGAACACCTGCTCCCCACACGACCCCTATCCAGGCATCGTCTACACACCAGAGAGAAGGAGATGGCTGGGAAGGGCGACTGACACGGAACTCTTGACGTAAATGTCTAAAAGAGAAAACGGATTTTCTCTGCCAGCTCCCAACGCAGTTCTGAACGCGGACTCCACAGAGAGAACCCAAGATGAACGGGCACGAAACAAAAATGCGTCTGCATTTTCACCAACCTCTAAGTGAAACTTAGCATTCCTTTCCATTAGGAATGTGGCAACAAACCACTATAATAAGGGCAGGATCAGGGACTCCGTGGCCGGCAGAAATCGCCTACGTTTCCATATCATACTGTAATAGTACAGATACCCCAAGCTCTCAGTTCACATTTATTACTCTTTCAGAATTACGATTTGCTGTCAATCCTGCTGCTAGGCTTCACCACTGAATGTTAATAAAGAAGCGCATCGCTCCTCTGTCACAAACGTCTACGTGTGTTCCGTTATTTTGACGTCCGTCTTTCAGTACAACTGCTTCCTTCTGTAATCTCGTGTGTTTTATTTTATGCATTTAAAAAACAAGATGCTGGTAACGTCCCCAGGCTTCACCAGACTGCCGAGGAAGTTCGTGGCACAGAAAGGCCGGGGACCCCTGCCCCAGAGTTGTCCTCACGGGGGGGGGGGGGGGTGTCAAGGCTGAGTCACTGACCGTTGGTGAGCTGGCACCTGGGCACACAGGAACAGGAAGGGGAAGGCAAACAGCCCCCTTCCTGGGGGGCCGCGCAGAAGATCGCATCACTCCACGCGCTCTGTGAGCCAGAGCGTCCTGACGTGGCCACTCAGGGCTAGCTGCAAGGTAAGGACAAGAATAAGGTCCCTAGTGTGGGGACCATGCAAACTCTAATGAATGGAGAGAAAAAAGGAAGGAAGAAAAGGGGGAAGGAAGGAAGGAAGGAAGGAAGGAAGGAAGGAAGGATTTTCAGTTATATAATTCAGAGTTTTCTCATCTATAAAACTAGGAGGTAGAAACAAACAGTACCTTTTTTGTTGTTGTTGTTGACCAGTTGTTGTCTTTTTTCAATGGAACTCACATAATGCAGACAACAGCAGTGTATCTTGGTTAAGTAAGGCAAGGGACCCAAGGCCCTGTTGGCCTGGCCTCCTGCTTCCTGCCCCTTTCCCTAAGGGGGGTCCCTAAGGCACTTCCCGGGAAGCTCCGGGCCCAGGGCAGTTTGCCACTTCCGGTCTGGGTGGCGTCTGAGGCCCCCGCCTTCCCCCCCCCCCACCCCGATGATGCTGTGGGCCTGAGCACGGGTCATCTTCGACATCCAGCGACAGCTGCGGGCTCTCGCCGAGTAGAGGCTCAAACGTGTGGGTGAGATGAGAAAGGCGGGGAAGGTCTGGGGGAAGAGCTACGTCGTGAGGACAAAGAATTGAGAGTAACCAACAATGAGACAGAGGGCGGCAATCCGGCAGGTGCACACCTCTGGGGTGGGAATGCGGAGGCCTCTGCCCGAGAGGCGAGGGGGCAGACGTGGGCGGCAGCAGAAGGTGTGGCTGAGGGCGAGGGGACCAGGCCTGCAGAAATCTGGAGGGACCAGCACCGCCCACACCCAGGGCCTTGCTCCCCGCAGCCACGACCCCCTGGGCTCAAGGCCTTCTGAACGGAGACACAGCGGAAACAGAACTTTGTTCTGGAAAACCTGGAATGCTCATCATGTGGGGGAGGTGGGGGGGGGACAGTCAAACCAAGGATATCACTTACGTTTTCTTCCACCCTTACTGACCAAGGTCCTCCTCTGTAGCAGCCACGAGGAGAGACTTTCATTCCAGGGAGAAGAAACATTCAAGACACAAATAAACATAGTAAATGTATACATGTATAAGCAAACAACTATAGTGACTTTGCTATTGATAAGGAAATATTTTAATCATAAAACAATAATACTAATTAGCCTTAAATAGCTGCCAAAAAAAAAAAAATCCCACTGGTGGGACTGAGGAGTACTGGTGAATGCAAGAAGAATGTAATATGTGTTGGGATTAATAGACACTCTTTTTCTTATTGAAGCGTAATTGACATACAATATTGTTAGTTCCAGGTGTGCAACAGTGATGTGATATTTATAAACATTAGAAAACGCTCACCGCGGTGACTCTAGTTACCATCTGTCACCATATGAAGTTTTTATAATATTATGGACTGGGTTCCCTATGCTGGAAATTACATCCCTGTGTCTTATTTATTTTATAACCGGAAGATTGTACCTCTTATTCCCCTTCTTAATAAACACCCTTTGAAAAGGCAGAACTTTAGAGTCAATCACACTGGTCTCCAGTCTTAAATCTGCCACTGCCAGCTGCGTAACCTTGTATTAAGTCACTTGGACTCCATTTTCTCATCTATGAAGTGCACCCCCCTGGTAAAATCCCTGTGACTCTCCAATGAGATAATGCCTATACCCATTTAACACAGAATCTAATATACTGGGGCACCTGGGCGGCTCAGTCAGTTAAGGGTCTGACTCTTGGTTTTGGCTCAGGTCATGATCTCACCGTTTTGTGAGTTCAAGCCCTGTGTTGGGCTCTTTGCTCATGGCATGGAGCCTGCTTTGGATTCTCTCTCTCTCTCTCTCTCTCTCTCTCTCTCTCTCCCCCTCCCCCCCCAATCGTGCTGTCTCTGTCTCTATAAATAAACTTTAACAAAAAAATAAAAAAAGAATCTGATATACTAAGTACCTGGCAGATGTCTTTGTTTTATTGTTTATTATTATTATTAACTAAAGTTAGGAATCTTCAGTTAAACCAAAATTCTGCAGAGAAAAAGTTTGGAGAGATTCCTGAAAAACACTCTGAGAAATGCAGATTTCATTCTTAAACCAGAGAATGACCGGGGCACAGGCTTAATTAACTTTTAGCTATGTGGCCCCATGTCCCTTTATTTATATGAAATTCCATTTATATGAAATGCCCAGGGTAGATTATTCCGTAATGATGGAAATGGATCAGTGGTCACCAGGGGTCTGGGAAGAATGGAGAGTGGGGAGAAATGGCCGAATGGGGATGGGGCGTTATCCTGGGGGGATGGAAATGTTTTGGAACTAGCTAGAGACAGAGGTTGCACAGTACTGTGAATGTGCTAAGGGCCACTGAAAGGTTCACTCTAAAATGGTTAATCTTAAGCTATGCGAATTTCAGCTCAATAAATTATCAAAAAAATCCTTCTAATGAAGTGTAATATATTTAATTCAGAACTACCAAGGCCCTCAACTGAGATTGCTCTGCGTGTGTTTGTAAATCTATGTTTCACGGATATAAATTAGTAGCCTGTGTGGCCAGCCTTGGGTACAGGAAAGGACGCTCTTACTGTATGTGTCAGAATAATTAAATGTGTAATCACTGCCCAGAGTAACAGAAAACCCAGCGCATCCCTCCAGATACCCTTCTTTCTAGCCAGAATGACCCAGGACTTCCTTATTCCAAAGGACTCGGTCCAGGCTGCAAACACCGGGCGCGGAGAAGAGCCAAATGGGCTCCACCGAATATTCTTGCTGTTCCCCTGGCTGCCGATAGGGGAGCCGCTGGTCACTGACCCTGCTCCGCCCAGTGGATGCTTGGCGGGGATTGTAAGAGAACAGCAGTAGTTTAACTAGTAGTTTAACCAACAGTAGTCAGCACTATCAGGGACCCCACACCCCAAGTCCCTCGTCGGATCCTCCTGTATATGTGCCTGTCATTTCCCTCCTGGGGAAGTCGACTAGTGCAACTACGTACCTTGCTTTTTCAATCTTGAGTTGCCCACGTGAATTCTCTCTGTTCTTCTCTGTTAAGTACGTTGAAAAAATACTGAAGATAACAGACGGCAAGGGTATTGAAGTAACAGTGGGAGACCAGAGTGCTAGTCCCGGCTCTGCCAGTACTGTGATGTATCAATTCGGGACAAATCCTAGCACCTCTCTGAGCCTCCGTTTTCTCATCTGTAAAATGGACAGGTGGACCACATATGGTCTACACCCCTTCTAACCCTAAAATTCCGTGCTTCTGTGAGCCAGCCACGCTTTCAGTCCTGAATCAACGAAGCATGACAACGTGTCTGTGCACCCAGGCATGAAACCCTGCCGGAGCAAACATTTGGCTAAGCCCTCCATTTATCCATTCCTTCCAGACGGCTTCAAGGGAACCTCTCAGAAAAGATTAGCGGCTTGAAGCAAATGACTGTGAAATTCCTGGATGAGCCAGATGCCCTTAATCCAGGGCTGGTTATTGGATCGCTTCTGATTCATCTCTCTTGCCTGGTCTTCCTTTGCCTGTTAATACTTTGTCCTCTTTCTCCCTGGCTCCCTGCTACTGTCCATTCTTGTTCCTTCCTGGAATCGTGGTCGCCAAATGTCCCCCTTCTCCTGGGAGAGATGGTTCTGCCTGAGAAGACCCTGGCCCTTCACACTCCCCTGCTTCGATCCAGACACACGGGTTTCAGAAGGCATAGCTCACTGTAACAGCTGCCACCATTATCAGCTCCCTGGGAGCCAAATAGTGAAATATTTAGTGGAACTTCAAAGCTTAGCGGGTGGTACCTTCACCGAGGGCCCGTCCTGCACAGGGATGCCGGTCAGTCTCTCGTGATGTGACTCCTATACCGTACTGGGGGAAAAAAAAAAAAGCAGACAAACACACAAAACCACATTTCAGAATTTTTAGAATGTACATAGCCCAGTGTCAATGAAAGTATGATGAAACGGTCACTTTTAAATGCCACTGACGGGAGTCTAAGTAGGGGTGACGTCTCTGGAAGGCCATTGGACACCATGAATCACAGGGGATTTTTTTTTGTTCTTTTTTTTTTTTTTTTTTTTAATGTTTTTATTTATTTTTGAAGGAGAGAGAGACAGAGCATGAGCCAGGGAGGAGCAGAGAGAGAGGGAGATAGAATCTGAAGCAGGCTCCAGGCTCCAAGCTGCCAGCACAGAGCCCGACGCCGGGCTCAAACTCACGAACCGTGAGATCATGACCTGAGCCAAAGTCGGACGCTCAACCGACTGAGCCATCCAGGCACCCCAGAATCACAGGTTTTAAGAGATGCACGCTTTTGTTCTGAGCCAGGGTTTCCTATTAGAAAACCGAGTCCCAAGAAATAATCGCAGAGTGGCAAGAAATGGATAGAAGGCTGTCCATCAAAGACGTTTGAAATCGAAAAAGGTTGTACACAAAGCAAATTTCCAAGAACAAGGGATTCAAAATATAAATTATGGTATATTCAAACAAGGGAACACTCTTCACCCATTACCAGCATGTGGTAGGAGAACATTTAATGGCATGAGAACATGCTCGCGATACTGTGAGGTGTGAAAAACTTGAGTTCCAAAACAACGTATGTAGGACAACTCCATAAAATCTGTACGTGTGTTTGTATGGGGGAGAGGGGGTTCTTTAAAATAAACAAACAAACAAACAAACCTAGAATACAAACCAAAATGTTACCAGTGTTTATTTCTGCATGGCGGAATAATACCTGGTATTTCTTTTCTATTTGGCACCTTTTTAAAATTTAACTTTAGGGGCGCCTGGGTGGCTCAGTCGGTTGAGCGTCTGACTTCAGCTCAGGTCACGATCTCGCGGTCTGTGAGTTCGAGCCCCGCGTCGGGCTCTGTGCTGACAGCTCGGAGGCTGGAGCCCGCTTCGGATTCTGTGTCTCCCTCTCTCTCTGCCCCTCCCCTGCTCATGCTCTGTCTCTCTCTGTCTCAAAAATAAATAGAAAAATTTTAAATTTAACTTTATGAAACAGGAGAAGGATATTATACACATCTATAACTTAAAAAAAAAAAAAAAAAACAAGGCACAGGTAGTAATCTTTGTCCCAGGGCAGCGGGAGAGAGAGAAGGGTAGATCAGATGTATCCGGCCCCTCTACCTTCATGCTTTCTGCTCCTCATTCTTCTGGTGGGAAACCTCGGGAACTCCGCGTGGTGGTAGGTGGCCTTGTGAGTCATTCCAGCAAACTCCCCGGGCTACGGGCCTGTTCCCTGCCAGGAAACCCACGCTCCTCGTGTTGCTGAGCTGGCTGGCTAGGCACGTCTTTTCCCAAATTCAATGGCATCAGGTGGTCACTCGGAACTGGCCATGATGGGAATATTTACACCATAGAAACTGGCAATAGCTGCAACGAGGGCTTTTTTGCTGGACCCTCCGGGGAGGGTGGGGCCCAGTGATCTGTACTTTAACGAGCCCTGCAGGCAATTCGGACACACACTCAAGTGTGCGTGGGGCAGGACCTCCCTGGGCCCCAGGAAGCAGCATTCACATCCACAGGGAGGTGGGGGAGGTTCTGGGCTATTTCTCTCTAGATCCGGCTTCGCCAAAGAACTCCCAAACTTACCCCTGCCTCCCAGAGGGTAAAATTCTTACACAAATCACTTCGGCGTCCGACTTCGGCTCAGGTCGTGATCTTGCGGTCCGTGAGTTCGAGCCCCGCGTCGGGCTCTGTGCTGGCAGCTCAGAGCCTGGAGCCTGTTTCGGATTCTGTGTCTCCCTCGCTCTCTCTGCCCCTCCCCCGTTCATGCTCTGTCTCTCTCTGTCTCAAAAATAAATAAACGTTAAAAAATAAAATTAAATAAATAAATGGAAGTGATACAAAAAGAAGTCTACCAACAGTTCTCATTTTTCCACATGGAGCAAAGCGTCAAATACCAGAAGTTTAAGAATTGCCCCCCCCCTCCTTTTTCCCAGCCTGCTTTGCTGTTTCCCTAAATAAAGGCTGTGTCAGCCTCTTGGGTGACCGACCCGGCACCGAACTGCCACCAAGAAGTGGCAGAAATTTTCATTCAAGGCCTCCCAAGCCGACCTTGGCAGCTCGAGTTCCCTAGACACATCCCTTCTACACGTTCCGAGAAGGGGAGGACAAAGGAACCGTTTTGACACCGTCCCTCGCCTTGGGGAGCCGTTGAGGAACAACAGGCACGAGACAGATAACTCCAGCCTTGATCTGCCATGGCCCGGGATGGATGGGACTTCGCGACATGCATCGGACCGATGCTCTGTGTGGGTGGGCCACCACACGGCAAAACGAACCGGGCCCCTGGCTTTTTGATCCGGATGAGGCGTTTTTTTCCCCTCTTTCTCCCCTCCAGAGCGTAGGCACAGCGGGACGTCTTGGGATCTGTTAGTCTCCCAGGGTCACCTCCCGGCTGTTTGACCATCACCCATCACCTCTCATCCCAGAAGCAGTCATCTTTCTCTCTGCGCTCGTCGAAGAGAGCAGTCACCTAAATGACGTGCGTACAAATCGAATCACTTTACAGTTTGGCTCTGTTGCCTGTGGCATGTTTCGGGAACAACAGATTTGCTCTTCTCGTTTGCTTTGGCTGCGATTAATATTAAAACGAGGTGGCAGGGAGCAGGGACAGAGCCTGGCTTTAATGATCTGTCGCAAGCAGAAAACTGGGAGCAGTCAGCAACTGGAATTGTGCCCTGTAACCGGGAACGGCTGGCTCAGCAGAGGCCACCCCCACAGCTGCCACCCGACAACCAGCCCAGAGCCACGGATTCACCCGGCCCTCCGCGTTCTCGGAGAGGTCCTGCCTTCCATTTGCCCGGTGTGGGGAGAGGCCAGAGCGCACAGAGGATCCGCAAGGCCCCCCTGCTGTGGCAGCCCTCGGTCCTCAGCCCCTGCTTGTCGACTCGGTGGCACTTAGGATTCAGGCTCCTCGCCCCTGTGCTGGAAGGTTCCAGAAAAAAAAACCCAGCACAGAAGTAGGGGAGATGGGCGTTATTTTGAGATAACGTGCTGCAATTTCTTTTTATTTTTTTTTTATTTTTTTTTTCAACGTTTATTTATTTTTGGGACAGAGAGAGACAGAGCATGAACGGGCGAGGGGCAGAGAGAGAGGGAGACACAGAATCGGAAACAGGCTCCAGGCTCCGAGCCATCAGCCCAGAGCCCGACGCGGGGCTCGAACTCACGGACCGCGAGATCGTGACCTGGCTGAAGTCGGACGCTTAACCGACTGCGCCACCCAGGCGCCCCTGCAATTTCTTTTTAAAGAGAAAATGATTTCCGGGCCGCCTGGGTGGCTCAGTCAAGCCTCCGACTCTTGGTTTCGGCCCAGGTCCGTGATCTCACGGTTCGGGAGCTGGAGCCCCACATCGGGGTCCTCGCCGGCAGTGTGGAGCCTGCTTAGGATTCTCTCTCTCCCTCTCTCTCTGCCCCTCCCCTGCTCGTTCTCTTTGTCTCTCTCCCAATAAATAAATAAACTTTAAAAAAAGAAAAAGAAAAAATTATCTCCATGTCCTCGCACTTTATTATTAATAACAAAGTGCCAGTACAGACTTCCAGCTATAAAATAAATAAGTCCTGGGAAGGTAACGTACAGCCTGGTGACCACGGTTAATAATATCGTACTGCATATTGAAAAGTTGCAGGGAATAGATTGTAAAACTATGCATCACAGGGGCACCTGGTGGCCTCAGTCAGTAGAGCCTGTGATCTCTTGATCTCAGGGTTGTAAGTTTGAGCCCAAAGTTGGGTATGGAGGTTATTTAAAAATAAAATCATTTTGTAATGTTTATTTATTTTTGAGAGAAAGAGACAGACAGACAGGGCGTGAGTGGGGGAGGGGCAGAGAGAGAGGGAGACACAGAATCCGAAGCAGGCTCCAGGCCCTGAGCTGTCAGCACTGAGCCCAATGCGGGGCTCGAACCCACAAACCACGAGACCGGGACCCAAACTGAAGTCGGATGCTTAATCGACGGAGCCACTCAGGCGCCCCAAAAATAAAATCTTAAAAAAAATTTCTTATCACAAGAAAAAAATGTGTAACCACACGGGATGATGGTTAACTAGACTTGCTGTGGTGATCATTTTGCGACAAGCGCAGATATTGAATCGTTACATCGTTCGCCGGAAACTACTATAATGTTATAGGTCAATTATGCCTCAATTAGAAAAAATATTTAAAACTTTAAAAAAGAAGTAACAAAATTCTTGCACGGTGCTTCCTACTCTGCTGGTGAGATAGCGGGTGACCCCGCCCACCGGAGGAAAATAACCCCAAGAGGACAGACCAGGTCCCGTGTCTTCACAGTCCCCCGGGCCAGGCACAAGTTAGTTGTTCAACTGGTGTTGAAGGGATGATGACCCAAAGGCCCAATGGGCTGGAGGAGTTCTAACGGAAGATAAAGATAAAGAGGTAGATAGGGCAAGGTCCAGAAGGATCTGGAGCACAAAACCCTCTATCCTGTGGAGTTGGGGTGCAACACCCTCCCAATGCATCTGTAGGTTTACCAACCAGGAAGCTCCCTGAACCTCACTGCTGAAGAATTGTTATCAAAGTTTCATTACATAGACGTGACTGATTGGCCATCCATCCATGGTTGAACTCAACCACCAGCCCCAATCCCTTCCCTGGAGATGGGGGACGGTGCTGACAGCTCTCACCCTCTAACCACATGGTGACCAGTCCCCCACCCTGAAGCTACCTGGGGGACCTCCAAGAGCCCCCTCATTTGCATAAGCTCAGGTGCAGTTGAGAGGGGCTCCTTAAGAATAACAAAACACACTCGTATCACTTAGGAGTTTTAGGAGCTCTGGGCCCCGAACTGCGGACAAATACAAAATAATATCTAGGATGCCACCACCCTTGGCTGCCCTCAACCCCCTTCCCAGTTTCCCATGGCGCCCTTCCTCAATGAGGCATGTGCACACAAACCCTCTTGCTAGGGATCTGACCGCAGAACACCCAACCCAGGAGAGACACTGAATACAATATTGCTTGACAGAAATCTCAAGACTGCACGGGGTCACTCCTCCAATCGTTTATTCACTCATTCAACAGAAATGTCTCGGTGTGCCAGGCAGCGTGCCAGGCCCTGGACACGCAGTGGTGACCAAGTCAGCCGCGGTCCCTGCCCTCGCAGGGCTTATAACTGCTGGGAAGACCGGCACAAGGCAGGCAGCTGCTGCTCTGTTTTCTTGGGTAGCATGAGCCCGGAGAGGGCTCGGGGGCCGTGCTGAGGGCAACGCAAAGCCATCGAAGGTTCTGCGGAGGGGGGCCGGGTGAGTGAGACTTGAGATCATCAGCGTTGCTTTTGGAAGGGAGCCCGCTGGCCAGGTGGATGCATCGTGCGAGGGCAGGTGCAGCTGCAGCAAACTACTTGGAAGGCTGTTGCAGGAGCCCAGATAGGAAATAATAAAAAGACCAACGGTGCTTACTCACTAACTCAGAAGACCAGAATCCCTCGTGTAAAAGAAAATCAAATAGCACGTGTATACAACCACATGCTAAACCGAGGGCCTCCAAGGAGCTAGGTTCTCCTGGCCTGCCCACTTCCAGGAAGCACGTGGCTCCCCAGCGCTGGGATCAGAGGCCGGGTACTGTTGTCTCCAGCGCCTGGTGGGTACGAATTACAGCGTCCACATCTCCTCCCTTTCATCCCCGGGGAATCTCACAAAGCGGGTTTTAATTTTCTACCAGATCTTGGCATTCCAGAGTCAGAAGAAGAGAGGGTGGGGGGGAGTATCTCTGCGACTCCACAGACCGGAGGGGTCACGCTGGCTAATTCAAGGCCTGCCTTGTCCTAGGGATGAGTCCCCTCTTCCAGCGACCACTCGGGGACCGCGTGGGCCTCTCCCAGGCAGAGGACAGGGTCTGAAGGCTGGTGCCGAGGTCCCGTGTGCTGGTGCTCGGCCGTTGGACGACCGGCCACTCACAAGTTCAGCTCTTGGCTTTACGCAACCCGAGGGGGATTTTCATTGGCAAACGCTGGAAATGCAGCTCACCTGGGGACCGGGCCTCACAGCGTTCAGTTACACAGTTACTTACTGAACATTTACTCTGGGCTTAGCTCGGGGACAATCATTGGTTTAGACCCAGCTTAGGCATCGAACGTCCATTTTTCCTAACCCTCAGACGACCTTCAGGGCAGGCGTTAGAAACCCATTATGCAGCCAAGAAAGAAACAGAGCTCCAAGAGAGGGCAATACTGTGCCCGGGGGGGTCACACGGTGATTTCACCCTCCGTCTGACCCCCCGAGCCCCTCTCTTTCTGCTCTCCCCCCGCTGTGCCCCATCCCCTACCTCCAGGTGCTTCTGTCTTACCCAAGAGAGAAAATTCCAGACGCGAAAACAGTGACTAACACTGTGAAAAGTGGCAAAGCTACAAACACTCAAGATGAGACAGGAACGAAAGAAAGGAGCCAGCTCTGTGCATGGAACTTCATACTTACTATCATATTTAATTTTCCTGCAACCTGGTGCAAAAGGATAAATAATCGTCTTTTTCACCAACGTCTCGTGACACGGCATCACACAAACGTAAATTGACATTCATGTCGATGGCCGTGCTGCAGTGACATTATTTTCTTTAAGTTTTTTACTGTTTATTTATTTTTGAGAGACAGACAGAATGTGAGTGGGGGAGGGGCAGAGAGAGAGAAGACAGAGGATCCCAAGCAGGCTCCGTGCTGTCAGCACAGAGCCCGATGTGGGGCCCGAACTCAGGAACTGTGACGTGAGGCCATGACCTGAGCTGAAACCAAGAGTCGGACACTTAACCAACTGAGCCCCCCGGGAGCCCCTAGAATCCATTCCCGAGCCCATGCTCTCTAACACACCAGGGTGGTTGCTCATTGCCCCCTTACCCCCACTCCCCACACTGCTCCAGCTCAGCTAGGCTCCCCAAACTGTCCAGCCCCGTCTCTGAGGTGCCATCTTTCTTCCTTCTGCAGGGGGAACCGTGCACACCCTTATTGTCCTGCTTCCCTCATCCTGTCCCCTGATTGTCACCACTCTTGGGCCCCATCAACCCATCACAGTCCCTTTGTCAAAAATCAGGCATCCTTAACCAGCGTGCCCTCTCTTTTCCATCTTCCTCGGAAAACGTCTCCCCCGTCTCTTTTCCTCTCTCCCTTCTTCACACTCTCCCCACACCCCCTCCCCTTCTTCCTGCCGTCTTTCTTTGTGCGTTGCATTTGCAACCTCCAAAGGGCATTCAGGTCAAGGTTGGTAAAGTTAAGTGCTGTGCTAATAACGCGCTTCCTCTAGGGAAAGGCATGCCTTGAGTTTTGAAGTGAGATTAGACGTGAGAAAGAGCCGGGGCCATGGGCCACGGAAGCCTCAGCCAGCTCCTGGAAATTTCTGCCCACATACCTGGTACTCCGCGTCTCCCCTGCTATCCGCAATGAAGCCCGCTTGTCTTCGGTCATCTTCCTGGTAGTACCAGGGTGCAGAAGGTACCACACAGCCCACTTCGTTTCCCTCACAGGGAGAAATACTAGAAAGCTGCTTCCTCTCAAGGATGCCCAGGTATGACATTTTTATGACTAAAAAGCAGAGGCCATTTTCCATCAATACGTCGGATCGTTATGGTTCAAAAGACATTTTGCCCCATGAGATTCAATCGAGTTATCTTCCTTTGGGTTGACAACACGCAGCCCGTAAGTGTTTATGTTTTTCCTGGATCGAGTCTCACACCAAAAAAAAAAAAAAAAAAAACTTGCTCACCACTCATAATTGGTGGTGTCACAGTGCAGCCCAAACAGGGTACTCAAATGCCCTGTCCAAAGTGGGCTTAGAAATAACCAGCTTGGGGCGCCTTGGGTGGCTCAGCTGGTTAAGTGTCTGACTTCAGCTCAGGGCATGATCTCGAGGTCTACGAGTTCGAGCCCCGCGTCGGGCTCTGGGCTGACAGCTCAGAGCCTGGAGCCTGTTGCCTGTTTTGGATTCTGTGTCTCCCTCTCTCTCTCCCCCTCCCCCGCTCAGGCTCTGTCTCTCTCACTCTCAAAGATAAACAAAACCTAAAAAAAAATTTTTAAAAAACAGAAATAACCAACTCATGGGGCCACGTGAGGAGTAAATCAGGTAGCATGTAACACCCACTATGATAGTTCGTGGTGTTCATCAGTTTCACTGGGCGAGGGTGCTGGTATTTGTCAGACATTATTCTGGGTGTTTCTATGAGGATTTTTTTTTTTTTTAAGATGGGATTAACATTTAAAGTGGTTTCTTTGAGTAAAGCAGATTGTCCTCCAGAATGTGAGTGGGCCTCACCGAATCAGTTGAAGGACAAGAACTGACCTCCCTTGAGCAGGAAAGAATTCTCCAGCATACTACCTTTGAACTTCATCTTCTTTTTGGTTCTACAGCAGGTGGCCTTCAGACTCAAACTCAGATGGGTCTTCAACCTCCTGCAGGTCTTGGACTTTCCAGCCTCCATAATCATGTGTGCCAACTCCTTCTGAATAAATCTTTTCCGGGTACAGACACATTCTATTGGTTCTGTTTCTCAGGGGCCTGACACATTCCCCTAGCTCGACGCCTATTGTCTAGCAAATACCTGGCAGGACTCGGCAGCTCGCAGATTTTGAAGTCCATCCTCAGATTTATCTGACGGTGGGACGGATTTCGGTTAAGCCTAATTGGCAAAGTCAGAGGTAAACATAAAATGATAAATCGGGAAGCTTATCCTTGACAAATGGAATGGAATCTGTAAAGCCTAAATTCCTACTCAACCCAGGACGTAATGATCTCCAACCCCCTCCGTTACCGAAAGCACATAGATACATGACCTAACAAAATAGTCTAAAACGAACATATGCCTAACTACCTTCAGATCAAGAAATGGAACATCGCTGGTGTCCCAGAGGCACCCAGGTCCGTCCTGGTGACTCTCATACTAACCCTTGCTCACCTCCTTTATGCCTTTCCCAGGCAAGAATGCATCGCTGAATCGTTACCGTGTGTGTTCTTCTGTATCTGACTTCCTTCCTCTGTTCAACATTGTGTTCCTGAGATCCACCTATGTTGTCAAGGGCAGCTACCGTGTGTCCATTTTATTGTTGTATACTATGCTGCAGTGTGGGTCAACCACCCTTTATTTATCCATTTTACCACTCACAAACTTCCAGCGTGAAAAAGACCTAAATTCAGAAAATGTGTGCAACTGAGTCCTGGTCACTTTTTCAGCACCCACTGCGACCGTGAGGGCGTCGAAGGGTTATTCGTGCATCGGAAAACATTAGCATCAAACCAACAAAAAAAAAGATCAACTGAGCTATGGAACAAATAGGTGAGTTGAGCGTGAAGTACTTCTGTTGACATGAACCAAGTGTAGACTAACCCAAAACGTAACAAATTAGGGACGGCTTATTAGGAAGTAAGCCAGGGATGGCTAATTATGAAGTAAGCCACGAGTGAACAAACACAAAACCATACTAAGGTCTAGTGAAGAAGCAAGTTAGCAGTCGATACAGTTCTGTTAAACTGTAGATGTAACCGTAACCATTGTTTTTATGCGCCAGGCCCAGGACGGGGGAGCACTCATGAGGAACTTACGGTGCTCTCTGAGAGGCAGGCACCCATGGGATCAGAAGCAGGTAGAATGGAACTGGCACAAGCCCTGCCTCCCACTCTGTAAGGGGCAGAAAGATGGAGGGTGGAGTTCAAGCCTGGAATTCACACCGTGACCAGTTCCCCTCCCTGCTTTTGAACAGCCAGCAACATTTGCCCCAAATCGGCAGGCAGGGTTCGAGGTTTCCTTGAACTTTAAGGTCAAGGCTAGCATGGCCCTTCCTCATTACCCTCCACCCCTGTAAACTTATGCTATTACTAAGACAAATACAAACCCCCCCCCCTTCCTAACCACTTTGCTTAACTATCCATATTGTTTTCTACTTCTACTAACACCTTTATTCCAGTATATATGTACAGAGTTTCTGGTGCGACCTGGTCTCGGCAAGTTGTCGCAGGGTAGCCTGGCGCTGTTATTTGTAAGTTACGACTTGAGGTTTCAGGATTTCGACAGTCTCTGTTGGGAGGAGACTGGGAGATTGTTTCTACATCATACCAGGGAAAAGGGAACCAGAATTTCATGAGCAATTGCTCAGTGCCCAGCCCTTAAGTGAGCCACCACATTTTAATCTTCATGAACTACCATCCCCAACCAGTGCCATATTTGTCTCTCTATCTCATAGTTGAGGAGAAAGGGGGCCGGAGAGGTTAAATACTCACTTACAGTCACACAGCTCATGTAACTAGCGAGCAATCGTTAGGAATCTGGACTCTGAACTTCAGGCTCAGGGGATGGTCCCATTTTATCACTTCCTAGGTGTGGACCTGGGAGAATCACTCTCTCCCCACATGATGGGGACCATCACGGTCCCCACTCCACGGGAGAATATGTGTAAGGTACTTAGCACAAAGCCTGGTGCCAGAGAGCACTTTCTACAAGACCACTTTCTACGCTTCTTGTGAAACGGCAGAGCCAGGATTCAGACCAAAGTGGGAGCTGACTCCAAACACCCTAACACAACAAGCCATTTGTTGGCCGATGACTCTCTCCAGGGCTCAGCAGGAAAGGCTTGTCTCTGTTCTCATGTGTCTGTGGGGGCAGCTTGACTGGGGAAAGAGCATCCAGTTGACTTTACCGCTGGACTGGCCAGGTGCCGGCCAGGCCTCTCTTGTTCAGAGGGTAGTCAGACTTCTTTACCAGGTTTCTCAGAGCTCGAAGCCTCAGTAAGACGAAGTGCCAGGTCTCCCGAGACCTACTCCCAGACTGTCACAGCACTGATTGCTTCTACTGAGTTCTACCGGTCAGAGCCAGTCACGAGACGAGCTTGGGGTCCTAGGGGTCAGCAAATAGACCACAGATTTGGATGGGAAAAGCCGCAGATGTACACAGGAATGGGAGCACCGGTTGGCAGCCATCTTTGCAGACAACGTATCACCCGGAGGCTGCAGAAATTCAGAGAGGGCAAGCCCAGTGTGGCTGGGCATTCTACGAGAAGACATTTGGGAGGCACGGAGAAGAATGAGTGGGATCAGGCAGGCCCAGAAAAAGAGCGGGGTATCCTGGGGGAAAGAAAAGTCTGAACAAAGATTCAAAGCAAGGACCCATGAGGTAGCTTGGGACATGACCTGCTTGACTGAACCCAGGGCCTTATGGGGAAAACGCTAAATAAGGGGAGGGAGGGGAGAGCAGGGGGGGTTGGAGTGTAGAGGGCCTTGGAGGCTAATCTGAGGAAGGCAGTGGGTAGACCCTCACGTCCCCTAGATGGACAGAGACAGGATGGGAGTGGTGTTTCGTGAAGAGCAGTCTGCAGCTGTGTCCGGGAGGGCGAGGGAGGCGGACGGACTGGAGTTCGCAGAAATGCAGGGCAGAGGAGATAAGAGACAAGAGGGCTACGTAAAGGGAGGAGGAAAGGGGAGAGCATCTCCTACTTATGATTCTCTGCCAGCGTTCTTCCGTCTTTTCTATGACCATCCTGGAGACGTCGGGGGGAGAGCCTTGGCCGATCTAGGCCCCCAACTCCCTGTGTGACTGAGCCGGCCTCCCGATCAGGGACCAGTGCCCCTCAGGGAGAAGGTGGTGTTCTCAACTGTCCCAGGGTTGGCCCAGTCTTCTCTCCCCGAAGTTTGCTGGGAGCCTTTCTCATTCTGCCGCCCACAGAGCAGGGCACTAACTCCTCAGCCAAGGTCCCCAGATCGTCACTCCTCTTTCCTCGTGCAGCCCTTCCTTCCAGAAAATCATCCTCTTCCAGGCTTCTAAGTACGACCTGGGCCTCCCTGCCTTACGTGGGGCTTCCAGGGACATCTCTGCTCTCTCTCCTTTTCACCTGCCCTAACTCTCCACCCCTTCAGGGCCCAGCCACAACCTCTCCTCTGGGAAACCTGTCGGGCATCCCCCACCCCACACTGGCGGTCCTTTCTCTGAACGCAAGCCCTCTCGCCATCTCAGCAAGCCTGAGCGCTTACCCCTGTGCCCTTCTCAGATGCTGCGGGTGAGATGGCCTTATCCACACAGCTACACAGGAGGGCAGGGCCTGTGTCTGGCTCATTCCTCCTTCCCTCACAGAGCTAAGAGCAGTGCTGACTGCATAGTAAGTCCTTAACATAAAGGCAGAGAAGGCTGAATTGTTCCCTGCTTCTAGCCCTCCACATTCTGTGCAACTAAGGCAGAAAGTCTTTGACAACTAGCTGGAGTTAGGAGGCATCATAGTGAAGCCAAGAAGTCCCCTGGAAATCAATAAGTAGCAGTATTATTATTTTTTATTACCGTCCTGAACATCCCTCATTGCCAAAACCATTAGAAGTACCGAAGAACCGCCCCCTGCATTTATGGTTTGTCCGTGGTGGCGCTAGGGGTGGGAGCTGGATGTCTAGGCTGGGTTCACTGGAAGCAGAGCTTGAGACAAGGATTGGGCGTGCATGATTGATTGGGGCGTGCTCTCAGGAAGGAGGGAAGCAGGACCCGTTGGGAAGTAGCTTAGCAAGGAAGGATCTAGTCTTTCCTGGAGTCTCCTGTGAGGCTGATCCCAGGAAGAGGCCTGAAGCCCACCCATAGCAAGATTAGCTCGACATCGAGGTCATGGTAGAGTGACCAACTGGGTGGCCTGTGACTGTCTCCATTGCAACAGTGAAAGTCCTTCATCCCAGGAAATCCCTCAGTTCCAGGCAAACACTTCCTATAGGAGGCCCAGCTTTTGTCCCCAAGTCGGTCAGTCACTGGCTTTGGAGCGCTCCCAAGCAGGAGAGGAGCTAAGCTCCTAGGGGAGCTGGTATTCATTCGGCCTGAAGGGTGCGTCTCTGGGGAAAGGGAGGGTGGGACAGGAGCCCAGTAGAGGGGATGGGGAGTCACTAATGGTGTCTTCCCCCCCTCCTCCGCCCCAGACAAGCCCCTAGAGAGCACCTCTCTGCCTCCCCCTGCCCGGCCAGGGAGCAGCACAAGGCACCGGCCGTTCCACCTGCCCCCTGCCCTTGTGATGCGGGCTCCCAGAGCCCCGCCTCCACGCGGGCGGCCCCGCCCTGCCGCTGATTCTGAGAACACCTAATAGGTTTCACACAAACCCTGTTGGCTTCCTGATTATTTGCAACTCAATTAAATTAACAAATTGGTCTCTCTGCCCAGAGTCTTTCCACCGCCTGTACTTTAACATATGTCAGTCAGGGCGCCCGGCGTCTCCAGATGGCTGAGAGCTTACTCTATAAATCCCATGCCAACTCATCACTAGGGAAGTATGTGTGTGTGGAGAAGCCCAGAGATAGAGACACACAGCCATAGTGGGGAGAGATGAAATATGGGAAGGGGAAGACAGGGAAACTGAGAGCAAGGGGAGAAGGCGAGGGACAGGAGTCACGAGAGCCTAGGTGCGGCCTCGCGGATGAACCAGCAGGTGCTAAGGACCCTAACTTGCCTCGCAGGGAAGAAGCTCTGTCCTCCACAGGGCGGATGGTGTGTGTGTGTGGAGGGAGGGAACGCCTGAAGAAGATTACATTTTCTCTGGAGGGCCATGAGATCGGTGGCGCTCAAAGTGTGTTCCCTAGACCAGCGGCGGCGACCTGGGCGACCGGTCAGAGGCGCGGATTCTCAGGCCCCATCCAGACCTCTGGCAGGTGGAGCCCGGGCGCCGGTGTTTCCACAAGCCTTGCAGGTGTTTCTGATGCCTGCTCAGGCTGGAGACCCACACTCCTGAGGGAGCGTGCCGTGAGGGCTCTGGCGGCCGTGAACCTGCTCTCAACCGTGGCCACGGGAGGAGTGAGGTGAGTGGTCTTGAGAAGTGGCACTGTCTTCGGAGTTACTTGGAACGATGCCTCTGTAGCCTTTGGTGAGATGCAGGCGTTGGGGGGAAAGGGGAGGACTCGGGGACCAGCCAAGAGGAACCTTTGCTTCCTTCTCAGAGGAAGCAAAAAGACAAGCCGGAGGAACGGGGGCTTAAACAGGCCGAGGCTTCCTCTGGTCCGTGACAACCCATACGTAGCAGGCCCTCGGCCTGTCGTGCGCGACCACCACGGAGAGGAGGCCCGGAGGGAAATACGGTCTGATCCCAGCTTCGGGCGCATCTGATAGGAGGGCAACGCGGGATCAGCTGCGGTATCCGCTCGGATTCTGCCGGGAGAGGGGAGGAGAGGGACCGGAAGCGGGTGAGGAGAGGGGAGACGGCAAGGGAAGGAGGGGGAGGAAGGCAGAGAGATTCTGGAGCACAGGAGGTCCAGGCAGAGGCCCCTGCTCCAGGTCTGGAGTTTCCAGAGAACCGTCGTCATCACCGGTAAGGACATTGCCCTTCCGGCTTCTGCGGCAGGAGGTGGAAGGCTTGGCATGGCCCTCGGTGAGGGGCCTGTTCTCATTTCTTCAGGGATGGCTGTTAAGTTCGGTCCATCTGCTTGGCACGGGGTAAGATGATCCGTGACCTCAAACTCAAAGGTCTTCAGGGTCTGGCCCGATAACGGAAGAGAAGAGCAGGCACGTCTGCTGGGCATCGTGGGAACTGCAGACGCAGGCCCCGTCTAGATCCTGCAGGAGCCACCAGGCCCCAGCCTGTTGTCAGCGCCCAGAAAACACCACCCTCTGCCACCAGCCTGACGGACGGATTTATCGAGGGAAGTCCCAAATCCAGATGGACTTGGGTGCAAAACAGCAGGTCCTGCCGGAGAAGCTGTAAGAAACTCACATGCTGCCCGAATGTCAAGGGTGAACGGTCCGGACTGGCAGTGGCGAATGTGGTTACGAAGGGGCCGGGACTCCGTCCTGCGGCAGTGGGGGGCAGTGAGGCGCTTTACAGCAAGGACCACTGTGCCAGATCCCAGAGAGACTGGGTCTTGAATTTCCTCTGATGCCTGTTTCCTTGTCTTCTCCCCCGCCAGGAGCTGGGGGATTGGAGGCAGGACAAGAATGTAGTGTCTGGCCCTGGGGACTCCCGTCAAAGGTTCTTGCAGGGAGCGTCCTGCAGCTGGGGCAGGTGGACGAGGGCAGGAGCTTGAATGAGCAGGATTCTCTACCGGCTGCATTTATCAACGAATGCCTTTGGCCTTGGCCTTGAGTAGTAGCTGCAGATCTCCTCACCTTTGCCGCCTCCAGACGTCCTCTAACACCACAATACTGATTTCTACTCGGAAACCGTAACAACTCAATGAAGACACGTAAGGGGCACTGCTCACCGTCCCCTCCGAGGCTCAAAACCCCATTTCTTACTTTCCAGTTTGTATGGGTGGGCATAAGGGCAAGTCGATCGTGATCTGAAAACCAGAGGTGTGGGGATACCTAAGAACCATCAAAAATGGGTTCTTTTGTTTTCAATCTTCTTCTTTTTTTTAATGTTTATTTACTTATTTAGAGGGAGGGGGGAAGGGGCAGAGAGAGAGAGAGAGAGAGAGGCGCGAGAATCCCAAGCAGGCTCCACGCGGTCAGCATGAAGCCCTACGCCGGGGGTCGAACCCACAAACCATGAGATCATGACCTGAGCTGAAATCAAGAATCGGACTCTTCAACTGATGGAGACACCCAGGCGCCCCAAGGGTTGTTTTTTTTTTTTTTTTTTTTGGTGTTTTGTTTTGTTTAAAATTTTTTTTAACGTTTATTTATTTTTGAGACAGAGAGAGACAGAGCATGAACGGGGGAGGGTCAGAGAGAGAGGGAGACACAGAATCTGAAACAGGCTCCAGGCTCTGAGCGGTCAGCACAGAGCCCGACGCGGGGCTTGAACTCACGGACCGCGAGATCGTGACCTGAGCCGAAGTGGGACGCTTAACCGACTGAGCCACCCAGGCACCCCTGTTTTGTTTTGTTTTAAATGAAGAGCAGGGGCATCATGTAATGATTTAAAAAAATAAGAAAAGATAAACGAAAGAAGTTGTAGAGAGAGGTTATTATTTGTACCAAACTGTTCACTCTTGCTGGTTTTAGGTTTGGTTTTGGTGGTGGTGAATGCTTTCAGAGCAAACGGATTCAACATCAGGGCTCCTTCGAATTCCCTTTTCTGCCAATTAACCCTCCCCGGGAAGACTGAAGTACCTCTCAGGATTGGCTTCCGGAACAGCAGCACAGATGGATTTTTCCATTTCAGTAATCAAATGGGGTGGGGGTGGGGTGGAGATTAAGGCGGATTAAAGGATTACACTTAGGAGTACTTAAGCGAACGCCCAGCGTCTGAAGAATTGAATTTAGGATTGGGGTTAATAGCATATTCCTGTGAAATCAGGTAATTATTTTAGTGAGTACCCGCTTAATTCAGTGGGAGAGCGGCTTCTGGTTTACCGAACGCTTGCGTGTGTCAATATCTTGAATGCAGAATTGACAGGGATCGCTTCAGTAATGACCCGAAGGTGGGTCCGTTTGGGTTTTTTTATTTTTTTAACCTAACCCTATTGATCAACTTGGTTTTCAACAATGTCTTCCTGTCTCTTCTAAAGTTGCAAATGGGAAATGATATGCCGAAATAAATTTCCCTGGAGCACAGCTATTCATTAAAAAAAGAAGAAGAAGAAATGAAAACCAAAACCCTTTGGACAGTCAGGTTGTAGGCAGGAATCCGGCAAGGCATTGGGTGGTCCAGAATATTCTGATAAAAGCAGAATCAATACAGTAGATGTTGCCTCATCTTGGAAGAGAAAGAAGGGAGAAATTCACCCTGTTACCTCCTTTCCTTCTTCGGCTTTACCCCTCCCCACCCACCACTGGAATGAATAGTCATTGACCCTCGACAGCTCTGCTCCTGAGTCAGGTTCTAGAAGAAGCGAGTTTTGAGGGTCCTGCACCCCTGATGGGGATTGTGTTGGTCCCATGGAGGGCCCTGGGTTCCAGAAGGCTGGCGTTTGGCCTGAGGTAAAGATACCTGGAGGCTGAAGGGAGGAGGAGAAGAAGGACGGTGTCCCTAAGGGATGGACCACCAGGGACCCAGACCCAAGGGCCTGACTGGGAATGACGGGGACAGATTGGAAATGGAGTGTAGAGACAAGGGCAGGCCCAGGCTCCGTCTGATTTCTTTCTGCGTCCTCCTGCTCTGGGCAATGGGGGAGCTGGTAATTTTGAAAGTGGCCAGATGAGAAGCCAAGCGGGGCACATGTTGGTGTGGCCTAGTGGGAGTGCACTAGGTCAGGTGTCTGGCTTCTTCCCAGGATGATGGCATTCCCCTGGCTGGCATTAGGTGCTGTGGGGTTGGGCGGGACTGGCAGCAGGGACGAGCGGGAGGCTGTGACAGACACCCAAGCCTGTTGTCTCAGGTGCCTGCCGCAGGGCGGTTCCCAGGACAAATCCACAACGGCTCTCCCACGACTTCTGTGAGGGTTCAGATAAATCTGGTTTAAGGCATAGAATCCACAGCGGTAGAGCCAGGGCTCATGTCTGAAGGGCATTCAGACATGGGGGGCGGGGGGGGGGGCGGCAGTGCCCAGGAAGCCAGCCATTGGTGATTCCTTCTGATGGTAGGTTGCCAGGTAATATAATATGCAGGGTGCGCAGTCAAAGTTTAATTACAGGGGCGCCTGGGTGGCTCAGTCGGTTAAGCGTCTGACTCTCGATTTTGGCTCAGGTCACGATCTCCCGGTCTGTGAGATCAAGCCCCAAGTCTGTCAGCCCAGAGCCTGCTTGCAATTCTCTCTCTCTCCCTTTCTCTCTCTCTCTGTCTCTCTGTCTCTCTCTCTCCCTCCTTTTTTTTTTTTTTTTCCTCCTTTGATTCTTGTCCGTATTGGCTAAATTATCTCACGAACAGGCACTACTTTGGCATCAGGGGGGAAGATCCTAATCCTGTGTTCTCTGATTTCTGAGCGAATGGTGTTTTTCTTGTTGGGTCGGGCTTCGGGGGTGGGTGATCTGGAGGCAGGGGGGACAGTGAGCAGCGCCAGGCCCCTACCAGCACCCCCAGACTTTGCAGCCGCTTCCAGGTTTATGCCCTCACTATCATGTATCAATTCCTGTCACATCCAATCTCCTGAAAACTCGCGTTCCTTCCCTCCCTTCCCCTCTAAATCCATTAGCAGCCTTTGAACCTTGAGTTCTTAGGCCTCATAGATCTCTCCTGTCCATCAGACTTTCCTGGGAGAAAGGGGGTGAGCCCCACTGTCTGTTCTCCTTACAAACCTAAGTGCCTGGGCGTCTTTCCTGTCTAGGACGCTGATCTCTTGGGACATCCTTACCAGGAGGTTATATATAAAATCATATCGATACCAAAATGTATCCTGTTGCTTCGATGTTTAGTCCTTGCTTATTTTTAGCCTATTTGAATTCTTAATGAAATTCTGTTTAAATATACATATATATGTATATTAGAAGCGCCTTAAAATATTTAAAATCCAGAGTATTGTCAGAGCACTCGGCTGAATCTCACTATTTAGCACTAATTATAAACAATCCCGTCTAGCCTTTGTCTTTAATGGTTTTATAAGTGCTAGGCTTGTCTTTCTAATTAGACTATAAACTGGTCTTTTGCTTCCCTAATATCTCTCAGAGCACCTGCCACAGAGTGGGGCACGCACAGTAGACAATAGACGTTTAATGACACGTCTCAAGCTACTTGGCTCTGTTCGCTCCTCCCTGCCTAAGTGTCCCCTCCCCCCCCACCTTCCCGGGCCAGTCCCCCCACCATTAAAACCAGTCTCAGTTTTCTTACTCATGGCTTTTAACGTCTGTATCCCCCGATGAACAAGTTACACTCCTTAAATTTAATTGGCACATCATGTAGAATCACATATTTTTAGCTATTAAGCATGCCCAGAATGATTCCCCACTTCTCTCAAAATAGAGGGCAGGGATTGTGAGTCTCCCTGAGTTCCTGGTGTCCATAAGAGTGTTATAAACATGCATTTAGTGATTCACCAATATTGTTGTCTATATGAACTTGGATAGCAAAGCCACATAATGCCATTTAAAGAAATAAAATACATTTTTCCCCCTAAATACAAAAGCAAGGCAAACTTTAGAAATACTGGGTGCTTGGATGGCTCAGTCAAGCATCCCGACTCTTGATTTCAGCTCTGGTCATGATTCCAGTATCATGGGGTCAAGCCTTGTGCCCGCCTCTGCTCTATCTCTTTAGCAAACAGCTTGTTAGACAGGAAGTAGTTGGTAACGCATATTTGTAAGGCTTTACATATTTAGCTAAACCGTCTTTCCAGGGGATGGACTGTTGACCCGCTGCGCTTGGGAATCGTGGCCAGAAGGTGGACGCCTTCCCGTTCCTCCCCCTGAGGCTCACTCAAGGCACTTACCGGGAGCAGATTTTTCCAGGGGCCCCCAAATGCTTCTGTCTTCCATCCAACAAAATTTTGGAGCACTCACTCTGCCTATGTGTCAGACAACGTGGCAGAAAGCGTGGCTCTAGGTTAGCATGGCAGTGAGCAAAACCAAGGGTCAATGTCAACTCTGGTCCTCTCCCCCAGAAAGCCCCTGTATCGTGATGTCTTCAGGAAACTTTCACTGGTCACGAACGGGAGGTCTAGCCCTGTACCAGGCTGCGGGGAGCGGGGTGCACAGGAAGTATAGGGTGGGGCTCTGCCCTGTGGAACATTCATCTGTTTGGAGGAGACAAGCCTAGGTCACACATACAGAACAAAATAAATAAGCAAACACAAAGCCAGCTAATATTTGGGGAGAGGATGCAACTCGGTGCCAAACCCCTGCGTGCAGGTGATGAATGAAATGCTGCAGGAGTTCAGACGAGAAGCTGTACTTGTAGTAACTTTCTAGATGCTTCACAGGGCCCTTGACGTGCTCCCATCCAGTCCCTTCCTTTTCTGGATACAGATGCCGAGGGCCCAAAGAGGGAAGGAAATGCACCCTCTGCATGTACTGGGGGCACACCTTTGTCCAAGGCAGGGATTTCTTTTTTATTATTATTATTGTTTACTTATTTATTTTTGACACAGAGGGAGACAGAGCATGAACGGGGGGGGGGGGGGGGGGGGGAGGGACAGAGAGAGAGGGAGACACAGAATCCCAAGCAGGCTGCAGGCTGTCAGCACAGAGTCCGATGCGGGGCTCGAACTCAGGAACCGCGAGATCATGACCTGAGCCGAAGTCAGACGCTCAACCGACTGAGCCACCCAGGCGCCCCCAAGGCGGGGATTTCTTAAGAACCAAACTCCACGGGAATATAAAGCGGAGTGTGGAAAACATCTCAGAAACTTTAGACAAAAGTAACCATTTGGAGGCTATTTGCCGCCCCGGCACCCGGCTGAGTCCTTGACTGGCACTCCGTCTGGTGGGCACACCTCATCTGCTGTGGGAGGCCAGCTTTTCCCCATGGGGTCCAGCCAGGGTGAGCCTTTGTCATTGCTTATGGACCCGCCTGAAAGGTCACAGTAGGATTTTGGATTTAGTTTATTTGTTTATTTTTAGAGTATACAACTCTTTTAATTTTGGGGGGCGGTGGGGGGGAGAGACAGAGCACAAGCAGGGGAGGGGCAGAGAGAGAGAGAGAGAGGGAGGCACAAGAATCCGAAACAGGCTCCAGGCTCTGAGCTGTCCGCGCAGAGCCCAACCCTGGGCACGAACTCCAAACGGCAAGACCATCACCTGAGCTGAGGGCAGATAACTTAACAGAGCCACCCAGGAGCCACTGGCTTTAGTTTATATACACACGCGAAAAACAACAAACAAAAATCACAGCAACACCGGCCACACCAAAGCCGATGGGGTGTTGACAAGACTGTTCGAGTCCACCTAGATGTGAAAGGAAAAGAAACAGTTATCACTCTGCAACACTTGTAAGACTTTTTTTTTTTTTAAGTTTCTATCTTTATTCAAAGCTATACGCACGCAAGATGTGTTTTGTAAGATCAAATACCTCTGGTTTTGTTCTTAAAAAAAAAAAAAAAACAGTCCGTCGCTTGCTTCCCCTAATTTGTCTCTCCCCGCAAGCAATCACTTTTATTCTCTCTGCTGATTATTTTAGATGATATCCCCATATTGTACTTTCCGCTTTGGGGGTTTTAGCCGTTCTCTAACTCCTTTCTAGAGCGGCCTGAAAACAGACGCCAGTGCCTGGGCGCATGCGCGCTCGCTGCCCAGCCCCGCCTCTAACACCAGAGTCCGATCAATATCCACTCTTCACATTATTGCGGCTCCGCCGAGCCCCCGCACTCCACTGTGATTACCTCTCTCTACTCTCTGTTTTCACCGGAATCTTCATCTCGGGTTTTCATTTGCCAAGTGGCCTGCGTTTCCCAGTTCAACCTCAAATTCTTCCGCCAGTTGTCCCATCTTCTCTCAAGAGGCTCACATGTGCCCCCTTTTCTCGTGATGGAATCTGCACGAAGCCGGTCTGCCAGAGCTTCCAGCCTGGACCGGCTGCTCTCCCGCACCGGTGCCCTTCTCTCCTCCCCCCGCCCCTCAGGCCTCCTCCTTCATACTTGGAGGTCAGCTTTCCTGCATCCTGCCTCTTCTGGGTTTAGAAGCTGCTGGAGCACACCCTCCAGCAGCTGCCAGTAGAGTGCGCATGCGTGGGACATAAATTCTTCAAGACCTGCACCCTGTGAAGATGTCTTTTTTTTTTCCTTTCATGTTTAATATGTTTTATTCTCGGGAAGCCATGATTCATATTCTTCGGATAAGCGCACGATCAAGTATTTGGAAGTAGATATATTCAACAAAATAGCTTTCATTCCGTTATCCACGTACCAACATTTCTGTTATGTCATTTCATGGTTTTTGTACGTTTCCCGCCCTCCCCCCGCCCCCCGCCCAGCTTTCTTGAATGTATTCTTCACATATTCTGTAAGTTCAAGGTGTACGATGTGGCAATTTGATGTACATATGGTGATGAGTGTTGTGAAGTGATAACCACAGTAAGGTTAGTTAATGCAGAGAACGTCTTACTTGGTTGTTTGGGTCAGCATGGAATTCTAGCTCGGAAACCATTTCCCTCCAGAATTTTGAACACTTTGCTTCATTGCTTTCTTGCTTCCAGGGTGGCTTTCGGGAAATCTCGGGCCTCTGATTCTCTGTTACTTTATACCTGACTTTCCCTCTGGTTGGGAATGGCAGGAGTTACTCTAATCTGGCATTTTGAACTTTCCAGGCATGTACCCCAGTGTGGGCCCCTCTGGCAGCTCATGGGTTTTCTGGTCCAGAAAATATGGCAGGTCTAGAAAGTTTTATTGAATGATTTCTTTGATTTTCTCTCTATTTTGTCCTTTCACTTTCTAGAGCCTCTATCCTTGGTTATGAGAACTCCTGGACTGCTTTGATGATCTTCTTTCTGTCCAATTTTTCATCTCTTTCACATTTTATAGTTGCTTTCTGGAAGACTTCTTCAATTTTAACTTCTAAGCTTCTGTTAAGTTTTTCAGATTTACTCTTATATTTTCAATTGCCAAGAACTCGTTGTGTATATGTATATGTATACATTTTTTTTTTAATTTTTTTTTCAACGTTTATTTATTTTGGGGACAGAGAGAGACAGAGCATGAACGGGGGAGGGGCAGAGAGAGAGGGAGACACAGAATCGGAAACAGGCTCCAGGCTCCGAGCCATCAGCCCAGAGCCCGACGCGGGGCTCGAACTCACGGACCGCAAGATCGTGACCTGGCTGAAGTCGGACGCTTAACCGACTGCGCCACCCAGGCGCCCCTATATGTATACATTTTAACGTATTATGTGTTTACATGTATGTCCACATAAGTATATTTTTATAGCTATATTTATGTAAATTACGGATGGGGGGGCAGCCGCCTGCCTCCCTTCGTCGGCGATGTTGACTTTTGTTCTCCGTGACAGAATCTCCAAGCAACCTTATTTTCTATTTGTTTTTATCTCTGTTGGTCATGTTAGAGACTTTCTTTAGATGTCTGATAATCCTTATTTTGTCTATCTGGATAGCTAGCTATATCAATAACTTACATAAGTCCTACTGTGCTCCAGGCACTGTTCGAACGACTTCACAAGGACCATCTCTTTTCATCTTTAGATCAATCCTATGCGGTAGGGATATTGCTACCCCCGTTTCAGTGAGGTGATCCATATTTAGGCCCAGGAAACAAAGAATCTTATTGAAAGCTCCAGGGAGGGTGGGAGGTGAGGGGCACGCCTGGAGGGCTCAGTTAAGTGTCGGACTCCATTTCAGCTCAGGTCTTGATCTCAGAGTTGTGAGTTCAGGCCCTGAAATGAACTCCACGCTGGGCATGCAGCCTACTTTTTAAAAAAAAAGAAAGAGAGCTCCGGGCTATAGGTGAACCTTTCAAATGTAAACTTCACCTGGGTGTGTTTAGGCCACTTCCTTGTGGAAGTCCAATGTCAGTCTCTGTTAGGTCTTTCCTTCAGAGCGGGTCAGATCATCAGAGCTGATTCTGTCAAGCTCTTACCTAAAGGGTGAAGGTCTGGCTGCCAGGCCAGGTGAAGGTCTGGCTCCCTGCCAGGAGCTGGGGAGGGGGGGAGTGAGGGATGGCAGGTGGGGACATCGGCACCTCCCGGTCTCAGCAGTGCCTGCCTCTCTAGAGGCAGAGACTCTTGCTACAGCCCTCTCCTGTCTTTTTCCAGAATGAGGGAGAGGCAGTCACTTGGCTACACGGATTTGGGGAAGGAATCTGGAGATGTGACTGCTTCACAAAACAGACCTTGAGCCAATTCTAATTTTAGCACCCCTCGCCTTCGCCCCCCCACTCCCAGAGGTACTCACTGCTGCCAGTTCACGATCCTTTGGGGGATTCTGGCTTACAAACGGGGGTGGTTTTCCACATTCAGCGCTATTAGCTTGGGATTCAATTCTCTCTCCATTTTCTTGGGCCGGCTGAGTAAATTACCTCTTATCTAGCTGCGTCTCAGCTTTCAAATTTTGTTGCTGTTTTCTGCTTTCCCATTCTCCCCATTCACGTGGGCTTTTACCTTAAAAAGAGTCTCTTTGGGGCGCCTGGGTGGCTCAGTCGGTTAGGCGCCCGACTTCAGCCCAGGTCACAATCTCGCGGTCCCTGAGTTCGAGCCCCGCGTCGGGCTCTGGGCTGACGGCTCAGAGCCTGGACCCTGCTTCCGAATCTGTGTCTCCCTCTCCCTCTGCCCCTCCCCCGTTCATGCTCTCTCTCTGTCTCAAAAATAAATAAACGTAAAAAAAAAAATTTTTTTTTTTTTTAAAAAGTCTCTTTACTGGCATTTTAATGGGGTTTCAGTAGGGAGTGGAATCAAGTGTTTGCATCTTTACCCCAAACCCCCTGCTGTTCAAGTTCCCCCTTCTCTTTCCCACCCCTTTATTCTTCTACCTAGAAATCAAACCGAGAGAACCCAAAATGCACACGTTTGGCCGTAAACTGTATAACACGACATTTAGCGAGAGTATCAAAGGAACGAGGAGGGAGGGGAAGGACGCGAGTTGCGCGGAGGTGGCAGAAAAGTATATTGAGCACGAACGTATCATCTTAATCGTGATCCTTTTATAACGCACATTCTGAAAAACTGGGCAGAGCAATGTCTCGGTTTATGAGATTATACTGAAATGACAAAAATTCTCCCCTGAGGATTACACACCGGTAGGACTTGATTTCAGAATCTCCAGGGAGAGGCAAGATTTTAATTTTGATCCAAAGGGGGCGTAAATGAAAAAAAAAAAAAAAGAGAGAGAGAGGAGCGCCTGGGTGGCTCAGTGGGTTAAGCGTCTGACTTGGGCGCAGGTCATGATCTCACGGTTCCTGAGTTCGAGCCCTGCATCGGGCTCTGAGCTGACAGCTCAGAGCCTGGAGCCTGCTTCGGATTCTGTGTCTCCCTCTGTCTCTGCCCCTCTCCCCTTCACGCTCTGTCTCTCTCTTCTCTCCTTCAAAAATAAATAAACATTTAAGAAAGAAAGAAAGAAAAGAAAGAAAGAAAGAAAGAAAGAAAGAAAGAAAGAAAGAAAGGAAGAAAGAAAGGAAGAAAGAAAGAAAGAGTAGGGGCGTGATTGTCCTAAACACTGTGCAAATGCCAATGCCCTCGGTTACACCCCAGACTCTGGCTCCCCAGGCTGGAAACCTCTGAGGACAGGCCACGGACAATAGATGCTGAGCTCACCCGGCTCACTGCGGGCCTTGGCCAGGTGTCTTCTAGGCATGCTCGTCTTTCTCTGCTGGCCTGTAAACCATCATGAATGTAGTCTTCCTTTTCTATCATGTCCATTCCAACTGATGTTTTAAAACAATGGTTCTTAGCTCTGTGCAGTGGAATCCCAGGTAGAACTTTTTAAAAAGGCTCTCAGACTTCAAATCAGCCCTACCTCCACCTGTCCATGGGCTTGGGAACCTCTCCTGGAGAACGCCTCCATTGGGGGGGGGGGGCGGGGGGGAGGTGCAGAGGATCCATGAGCTTCTGGAAATTACAGGCAACATTGAATCTGACTTTCCTCCCTCCCTTCCTTCCTTCCTTCCTTCCTTCCTTCCTTCCTTCCTTCCTTCTTCTCCTTCTCCTTCTCCTTCTCTTTCTTCCTCTTTTTAATAAAAGGACCTTAGCTTTTATCATATTCTTCTAAGGAAACTTCATACCACTTATCAAATACCAAAAATATCAAATACACTTAAATGACGTGGCATTATATAATTATGTGTTAGCTTTCTGTTGTACTCATTACAAAAAGGTGGAAAGTTTGCCTATGGTCAGTATCACCAGGGTAGACATAACCCTCTTTCCGGTATTAAATAAATATTGGTTAAATGGATAAAAGAATGAATGAATGAATCAATGAAATTGATAAGCTCCCCTGTGCCCCAAAGGCTAAACTTATTCTCTAGAGCAAAATGGCATGGAAGCTATAGATGGAGATGAACTGTTTATTCAGATTCTACAGGCACAGTGCTGGACTAGATATGGGGGGTACGCACAAGGGTCTATGACGCATTCCTTACCCCGAGTCATCTGTAAACCCTTGCCTACACTCTCATTCAGGATATTTCATTGGTGGGAGTATTTTTCAACGGAGACGTGCTCTGACCGCTCTTCTGGGTGTTTCTCCCCGGCTTTATTTTTCGCTCCTCTGGTCTTACCAAATGACCGAAGGGACCCTCTGTGTTTTAAAAAGCAAACCATTCTGTCAGTCCCCGAATCCATGGCTGCGGAGCAAATGTTCATCGTTGTGAGGGACAGTCTCCTCAGAGGACATAATCGGTGACTTGGTCTCGTGAATGGGTAGAACTGTTTTGCTGGCTCAGCACGGCACAGGTAGGGTTTTGATTGCCTCTAGATTTGCAAGAAGGCTGTCTAGAAAACGTGGGGAAGGCGAGGTAAGAAGCAGTGGGGAAAGGTCAAGGGAATTAGTCGGACGAGCACAACTTGATGAAGAGCTCCTGTGACGGTGAGTTGACCACTGGAGAATATCATTGTAACAGGCTGAAGCTCCCATTGGAGATCCTTGGGAATGCCTCGGAACGAAGGCGTTAAGCAGGCATACTTCCTCTTTACTGTCTTCTCAGCTCCCTCTTGGTGTATCACAGCGAATACCTTCACTGACTGCTTTTACCCAGCTTCCGATGACACCCCGATCTCTAAGGGGGCCTTTGAGATGACCAGGATAGTTCCTTCCTCACGGGGCACCTAGCCCTGGGGGGCTGGATTGGGAAGGCTCTGTGATGCGGGATGGGGCCACTCGTGGCAGAATTGAGGCAGAGCAGAAGGAGCCAGGCGCCGGGGGAGTGGTGAGGGAGGAGGAGATGGTGAAGATTTTCAAGACAAGCCGGCATGGGGCACACCTGGGCATGTCCGTGGGGACTGGCTGGTAGTCACAGGGTGGCCAGGGGGTGGAGGTAAGAAATGAACTGCCTCTATGGGCTTGTGCTTTAAAAAGAGACCTGAGGCTCATATACCTACATGTAGGGATGTTTCCTCTACCTTCTCCTCTTTCCCTCCCTCCCTCTCCCTCCCTCTTCCCTTTGGCATTTTCCTCCTCAATATTATCCTTTGTGGTAGGAAGAATTCTAAGCTGGCTTTCAGGATTCCTGCCTCCTTGTGTACATTCCCAGTATAGTCACCTCCCTTTGAGTGTGGGCGGTTAGATATGCCATTCTGAAATCTATTGATGGTCTCTAATCATTGACTTTAAGTTCTTCCAAAGGGAGATTTTCCTGGGTGGGCCTGACCTAATCAGTGAGCCCTTAAAAAGAGGGCCTGGCCGTCAGAGATGGAAGTCAGAGAGATCCAAAGCCGCAGACGTTCTCTTCTGTTGGCCTGGAGGAAGCAATGGCCATGTTATGGCGAGGGCCGCAACGCAGAGAATAGCAGGCCGCCCTTAGGGCCTCTAGGGTCTCAGTCCTACAACCCCCAGGAACTGAATCCTGCCAACAATCCGTGAGCTTGGAAGAGGACCTTAGACCTCCGATGAGATTGCAGCTGAAGGCCAACTTGATTTGTACCTGGCGCGACCTTGAGGAAGGAACCAGATTAAACCATATCCGGACTCCCGATGCACGGAAACGGGGAGATGATAGGTTTGTGTTGTGTCAAGCCCGCTAAATTTGTGGCCATTTGCTATGCACCAGTAGAAAACTAGTAACTTCCTTCAAGTTCATTTTAACTGAACTTGACTGGGATTACCATCATGAGTGTGGGCGCGCTGGGGAGGAGAGAGGCGATACGTCAGAGTTCTCTAATCTGCTGGCAGTTAACACTGAGTTAACGCGGTCAAGTGATTTAACCTCTCGATGCCTCAGTTTCCCCAGCAAGGATGATGATAATCATAGCGCCCCCGCCCCGGTCGCTATGAAGAGTGGTTGGCACATAGTATGTGCTCAGTAAACGGTAGGCTTGCAGTTATGCTCGAGTCAAAAACATGGCAGGAAACTGGGGCACCACTGGGGCTTCCAGGGGAGAAATCCCATATAAGAAATACCATTTTAATGTCCTGTTTTCTGGTCCTTTTTACTGTTCTCGTCTCTTCATCAGAGTCTTAATTATTAGGTCAAACATTGTCTTTAAAAAGTATTTCTTGCCAAGCGTTTGGCTACCGGCCCAGGCCCCAAGCATCTCTGGGTGGACACTTTTCTTTTTACACCATAATCCTATAGAATATTTGAGGGATTCAGTTGGACCCCCCCATCCTCAAAATAAATGCAAACACAGTGTATTCCCACTTGTTCAAAGGGAGAATCAGTGTTCCACCCCCCCAGCCCCGGAACGGATGAAGTTTTGACTCATTAGCACCGTCCCAACGAGGCAGGCCGGACAAGTGAAGGCCATCCCAAACGAGGGGATTTCACTGTTCAGTGACGAACTTATCAGAAAGAAAGAGCTTGTTGTCATTTTTCTGTGAAGAAAAGAGGAACTAAAGCGCTTGGCTAACAGAAGTTGTCAAAGTTGTGAAACCTGTATGCTGGCCCAGTCTCGGTCCTTCACCAGAGGACAGGTGACTCAGCCTTTCTGGACACGAGCTTCCTCATCTGGAAAATGAGAGGGTTCCCTTCCGGAGAGGTGGGCAAAACGCACGTTTGTGTCACCACTTTCTTTGAAAGCCACCAGAATGAACAAAGGCAAAAAAAAAAAAAAAAAAAAAATTCAACCATAGCAGTATTAGGGAACGATCACAATCTCGCACGACAAATTCAAAACCTACTCATTCATTCGTTCGTTCGTTCATTCATTCTTCATCCATTCAACAAATATTTACAGGGGGCCTCTGAGGTGCCAGCAATGTTCTAGACGCCAGGAGTTCTAGCTGCCAGATGTGAAGAAAACTGAGCCCAAGCGAAAGAGAGCACAGAGGTCTGGCACCTTTTCCCCTCTAATTCGAAACAGTTACAGAATTAGAAATGTAAATAAGGGCGCTGGTAGGGGCCGCGTGGTAAAGAATCTAATGTCGCCCAAAGAGAGGTTTGATCTTTGCTCTTAGCTTCTGGGAGGTAATCTCTAAAGCCCTCGGAATGCCATGCCTGCTAGGAATGTTTTTGTTTGTCCCCGGGCCTTGGGTCACCCCAGATAGACTAACAATGTGAGTTAGGGTGGGGGATTTGGGTCACAAGGTATCAGCTTGACCTCCGGAAGGGCTGGAGATGGAGATTAGTCACATGGGTGGTCAACCATGCCCACGTGACAAAGCCCTAATAAGAACCCTGGGCACTGAAGCTTGCGCGGGTATTATCACACATCATTCCTAGGGAAAGCGACACTGTCCCCAGCACCACTGGGAGGGGACAGCTGGGAGCTCTGTGCTTGGAGCTCTCCTGGACTCTGCCCTATGCACCTCTTCCCTTGGCTGAGATTAACCTGTAACCATAACTCTGACTGTCATGGCTCTCAGTTCTGCGAGGCCTTCTAATGAATTATTGAACCCAAGTTCAGTAAGTTTGGGGACCCCCAAACTTGCGATTGTTGAAGAGAGGTGTCCTGGGGACTGCTGCTCTGTACGGGTAGAGCGTCCCTTACCATGGATACAGAATAGGGGGTGATGAGAAGACCTAGAAGAAAAGGGGCATGTGTCGCTTGGGATCCATTTCCACAGTGGAGAAAGGCCAGTGAGATGGGCCTGAAGGGAAACTGCAAGACTCTTGTCCCTCCTTGTCACTGAATTTCCTAACTGAGAACACCCTTCAGGCTGACTGGCTGGCCCCAAAGTGAGGGAACAGCCCAAACCAGGAAGTGGTCCTCTTTCATAGCATGAGCCACGTGCACAAGAGGGGAGACAGGCTTCATGTTCAGGCTCCTTTCTGCTGTCACTCACTTCCCAGCCCTCCCTGTAGGCAGAGGTCACTCTCGGAGGCTGCCCACGGTGCCCTGCACTCCCACTCAAATTCCAAGTACAGGTGGGGAAAAAGAACAATGAAGCGTGATCCACAAACAGGATTCTCAGGCAGATAATAAGCTGGAATAGAATGTTCCGTCCAAAGATGAATAATAGGCTGTCCTCCACTCCGATTCCTGTGCATTGAGACCACAAAGAGAAAAGATCGGAAGGAACGTATCAAGTACAAATTAGATAAAGAGCAAAAGAAGAATTACTACACAGCACACGGTTTGGGGCACGTGGGGGACTCAGTCGGTTGAGCGACCGACTCTTGGTTTCAGCTCAGGTCATGGTCTTAGGGTTCATGGGACTGAGCCCTGTGTCAGACTCTGCACTAACTCTGTGGAACCTGCTTGGGATCCTCTCTCCCCGCCCCCACCCCCACCTCTCTATCTGCCCGCCCCCCCCCCCGCCAAATAAATAAATAAATAAACATTTTTAAAAATTTCAAGAAACCCAGGACATGGTTTTAGATTAAACTTGTCTACAATATTAGAACCACAAAGTTTTATATAAAACATTCTCAGAAAGATACTACCACAAGATGATAATAATAAAATCTAATATCTATTGAATATTTACTAAAATCTAATATCTATTGAATATATTACTGTAATATTTACTATATTATAATATTTATAACATCTATTGAATATGGAAATATCTATTGAATATTTGCTATGTGTCAGACACTGTTCTGTAATGTCTTATGTGTCTTTGTCATTTTTTTTTAAATTTTTTTCCAACGTTTTTATTTATTTTTGGGACAGAGAGAGACAGAGCATGAACGGGGGAGGGGCAGAGAGAGAGGGAGACACAGAATCGGAAACAGGCTCCAGGCTCTGAGCCATCAGCCCAGAGCCCGACGCGGGGCTCGAACTCCCGGACCGCGAGATCGTGACCTGGCTGAAGTCGGACGCTTAACCGACTGCGCCACCCAGGCGCCCCTGTCTTTGTCATTTCAAAACCATAACAATACTGGGGCGCCTGGGTGGTCCAGTATTTTCTCTCCAAAAAAAAAAAAAAAAAAGAAAGAAAAGAAAAAAAACCTGTGCAGTGAGACTATTGTTATCCCTATATTACAAATCAAAACACTAACTGTCCCAGGTTTGCTGGTTAGTGGTAAAATGGGCTTCAACACCAGATGGTTCATTCTTTTTTTTTTTAAGTTATTTATTTATTTATTTATTTATTTATTATGAGAGAGAGAGAGAGAGAGAGAGAGAGAGAGAATGAACAGATGAGGGGCAGAGAGAGAGAGAGAGAGAGAGAGAGAGAATCCAAAGCAGGCTCCACGCTGTCAGCACAGAGCCCCACGTGGGGCTTGAACTCACAAACCAGATGGTTTACTCTTGGCCTCTATGCTGTACTACCTGAGAGATTTGAAAATTTTTTTTACCAAATAGACGGCCGTGAAAACCTAAGTAAATTTTGAGAGGAAGAAGCTAATACTGGCTGTATTATCTGACGGTGATGAAATAGTGTAAGTGATTCTTCTAAGAATGGTTTTTTTACTACTCTATCCTAGTAAATTAAATAATCGGAGTGAGCTAGACAACTTTCTCAGAAATGTAAATTATTCGCTGTGAATGAATAAAATGAAGGCAAATTCAAATTAGTGACCAGAACAAAAGCAATGAGATAAATTGAGAACGAAAGTTGTCAAATTGCCAGGCTGGAGAGTTTTATGGGTGAATACTTCAAGGAACAGATTATTTAAATATTCTAGAATATTACTAAATAAGAGGAGCGTTCTGCTCTCCTGTTTTCCCCACAATCCAGCATTACAATGATGCTCCGAGCTAATGAATAGGGCAGGTACACATACTTACCTGTGAGCACACCCGGCCTGCCTATCACATGACATGTTCTGAGTTGCAAGTAATAGTGACTTGAGTAAAAGTGACTTACCCGGGGCACCTGGGTGGCTCAGTTGGCTAAGCGTCCAACTCTGGGTTTCAACTCAGGTCTCCATCTCGCAGTTTCGTGGGTTCGAGCCCCACATCGGGCTCTGTGCTGACACTGGAAAGCCTGCTTGGGATTCTCTCTCTCTCTCTCTCTCTCTCTCTCTCTCTTTTTCTGACCCCCCCCCCCCACTCACACTGTCTCTGTCTCTCTCAAAATAAGTAAATAAACTTTAAAAATTAGAAAAAAAAATAGTGACTTACATACCAAGCCATTTATTATCAAACCTTATAGAAGTCTAGGGGTAGGTGTTTTCATTATTGGATCAGACATTTCATGAGACCCTCAAGGATCTCAAGTCCCAGGAATCCTGGTCTCAGAGGTGGAAGGAGGGGAGTTGATAAGTAGAAGGGGATCAAAGAGCCAGAGCCAACCCTGGAATAGACCTGTGTGGCCCATGCTGTACCGCTTACCTATACCCACCTATAGCCACCCTGTGTTCTGACGTGCTGAGGACCTGTTCCCAGTGACTGGGGGGTGTCTGAGTTGCATCTGTTTTTAAATATTTTGAATATCATTCCTGAACATACCAAAGATTTCTGGACATTTAGTGTCTTCTAAAAATGCTATGTATTTTATTTAATTTGTTAAAAAAAATTTTTAATGTTTATTTATTTTTGAGAGAGAGAGCATGAGCAGGGGAGGGGCAGAAAAAAAGTGGGGACAGAGGATCAGAAGGGGACTCTGTGTGGACAGAAGCAAGCCTGAGGCTGGGCTCGAACCCACAAACCATGAGATCATGACCTGAGCCGAAGCTGGACACTCAACCAACTGAGCCATCCAGGAGACTCTAAAAATGGTATTTCAAATCAACAGGGAAAATATGGCTTATACAGATATCTACTTCATTCTTTAGAATAAAATAAAGCTGGTTCCCTGTCTCACCTGTCCTACTGTTCATTATCAATAATTTAAAGATTGAAATGTTAGAGAAGACATAGATTACTAGAGGAAAATGAGAACGACTTATTTTTATTCTCTTTCAGTGAGAAAGGATTTCCAAGCATGATATAAAAAGCACGAGAGATAAAAGAAATGTTTGATAGATCTGACCATTTAAAAAACTTGAACATTTTGTATGGAAAGAAAAAGAGCATTCTCATAAAGTCAAAAGCCAAAAACATCAAGACACAAAAACACAGCAAAAAAACTTACTTACAACACATTTGACAGATAAGGGGCTAATTTCCTTATACAAAAGTCAATGAAAGCTCTTACAAATCAAGGTCTAATAAAGAAAAAAAAAAGTCTACAAAAAATATAGCAGGCCAGATTTGGTCCATGGACCATATTTTTCCAACCCTTGCTATGAAACTTACACAAACACAAATAAAACAATAATGAGATTGGCTTGGTTGCCCCTAGATAACATCCAATATTGGCTAGGGTATGGGAAAACGGGCACACTTAAATACTTGTTAACATAACTTTTCAAGAGGAAAATTTGTCAAGTCAATGAAAACGTTAGATAGTTATACCTATTGGCAGGATCATTCCTAGAAACATCATTTGCAGCTTCACAAAATGGAAAACAACTCGAACATCTATTTATACGGGATCAATGACACAAATTAGAGTACATTTATTAATTCAACAACGTGTTGACTGTCTGACAGCTGGTGAAGCTTGCATTCTTGTGGGGGCAGCTGCAGATCAAACAAGTGAACAGAGAGCCATCCGAGGTTTGTGGAACATGCTTCAAAGGAAATAAACAGGCTGACGTTTGATAGAGAGGGTTGGCCAACTACGGTCCGTGGGACAAACCTGGCCTGCCGATGTTTTCGTCTTGTTGGAATACAACCACGCTTGTCTGCACGTTGTCTATGGTAGCTTCTGTGCTACAAGGGCAGAGAGGAGTCGCTTCTCTAGAGCAAAGCCTAGGATGTTTGTTATCTGGTCTTTTGCTGGAAGAATGTACTAACCTTGTTTTAGAGGGAAGGAATAGAGGACTCAAGAGAAATGAAAACATATCCACACAAAAGCTCGTACACAAATGTTCATAACAGCGTCGCTCGGAAAAGCCCCAAAGTGGAGACGACACAGATACCCATCCACTACTGCACGGATAAATAAAATGTGATAGTTGCCTACTCGGTATCCGTCCGATATTCTTTACTGACTTAAGCCTGAGCAGCACTGTGCCTGCGCCTAAAATGCATTTCCCAGCTCCCTCGCTGCAAGGGGTGATCACACAACACAGTTCCTAGCTAGGACACCTAAGTGGAAGTGTGTTGGGAACTTCTGGGAAAGTTTTTGTTTCCTCATCGAGATGACAACCCTTCTTCCTTGTGGCTTCCTTCTTCTTTGTTCTGCCTGGACAGAGGATGGGAGGCAAGAGATTGAACAGTCATTTTGCAACCATGACTAAGAAGATGAAAGCCACGTGCTAAGGATAGGAGAGCTTCGAGAAGCTGCCTGGGAGACCGGAGACATTGTAGAACCACTGCACCAGTCCTGGACTGTTTACTTCTGTACGACTCACGATATAAGAAAAAATGATCTTGGTTAAGTCCTGGTAGTGGGGTTACTGCTTTGTGAAGCTAAGCGTCGTCATTCCTAACTGATGTAGCAAGTTAGAAAACCAGAGAGAGAAAAGGAATGGTCAGGGAGCTCTTTCTAGGAGAACCAGGAAGTGTAGCATCTCAGAGATCAAGGGAATCAAAGTGCCATTGGCTGACAGCCAGAGCAGGGCAGAGGCAGAGAGGGCATTCCAAGGACAAGCTCTCCACAGAGCCGGGGGTGAGAAAGTGAGGCCACCAGGGTGGCTCGCACGGGGCTAGAGGAGCGGTCCGTGGCCTTGAGGAGGCAGAAGTCAACGCATTTGTCAGGTTGTTGACATGAATGTTGAAAGCCACTGGGATGATGGCAGCCGTGGAGAGAAAGAGTGAAAGTCTGATGCCAAAGAGTTAGCGAGGAGCTTAGGAGTGGGTCCCAAAGAGCAAGACTGAGTGTTGCATTTATGGAGAGGAAGAGCCAGCACCGAGATGGGCTTTCACCAGCCAGTCTTGGTCGGGGGTTTCACAGCAACTCAGTTTGTTTCCACTTGTCCATAGTGGTTGGAGGCTCAGGAACAGGCTCACTCTTCATAAAGCTGGACCTAGAAAGCCGTGTGCCTGTTGACTAACTCAGGGGCAAATACACCTTTTCGACTGGCACGCTCAGAGTTCTGTTGTTCTTGGCACCCTTTGCCTGTACCCAGGTAACTAGGAAACTGAACCCATAGTCACGAGATTGACGAGCCCCGAACCAGAATAAAAGCCCTCCTGCTTGAGTTCCATGCTTTTGCAGGAGTGGCAGTGCAGACACCCCCTTCTGCTGCCCTTCATCTGGGCGGCGTGCATGCCTCTCGGCTCTGGTCCCTGAGGCTCTCTTCAGTCATCCAGAACCCTCGTGGCTGCCCGGGCTATGGCTTTCCTCGTGCAGTGACCCCAGCATAAGGACATCCCCTGGTCACCTGGGCAGGTCTGATGCAGGCGTGTCCCTTGTCCTTCTGGCAACTGATTCAGAAGCCACGTGCGGCTTGGAGAGACTTCTGTGGTTGGTTGTTCTTATCCGTCACGCACTGATTAGTACCATTTTCACTGTCAAGGAGTGAGAGTTATCTAGCCTCTTCCTCAAAATCAGGAGTGCATGACTTACACCCCTGTGAATCGATGACAAACGCGGATAGTCGTCACTTTGATTCTTTCCAAGTCACTATCATAACTTCAGATCGTAGAATCAATACAATTCCTCATGGTGGTCACGCTGTCTTGGCAGAGACAACCCATGAACTTCTTGTTTTTTAAGTTTTATTTGTTTATTAATGAGAGAGAGAGAGAGAGAGAGAGAGAGAGAGAGAGAGAGAGAGAGAATGAGCAGGGGAGGGGCAGAAAGAGAGGGAGAGAGAGAATGCCAAGCAGGCTCCACACTGTCAGCACAGAGCCTGATGTCGGGCTCAGTCCTACAGACCTTCGTGGGCTCATGACCTGAGCTGAGATCAAGAGTCCGACACCTAACTGACTGAGCCACCCAAGTGCCCCAACGCATGAACTTCTAAGAGCAGGGAGCCCTCCAGTTGAGGCACTAGCCCACCTGTTCCTGGGCCTGCTCCTTTCCGCCTGGTGGCTGATGTGTGTGCTTTTTGGCTCGGAAAATATGGCCACTGACCCATGGGTTAACATTTGTCCTGGGTGTTTTCAAAGAAAGTGGAGAAATATTTGGAAAGGATGAGCAAGGTCTCAAGCAATATCCTTTTGTCCTTAGGCATGACTGCCAGTTACTCTGATTTGACCAGGCCCCCACTGTGTGGCCCACAGGGTCCGAGCATCTCTCTTTCAGACAATATGGCAGCAAGGGACCTGCCCGGGACAGTGGGGGTGTGGATACCCGGGTGCTTCCCGAGAAGGGGACTCTACAGACAAGACCCGAGGTGCCAGGGTAACAGTCATCAGATTCCTGACGGGAAGTCAAGCTTTACCTTTGATATAAGAAGACTATAACCTCCATGGGGGTAGAATGGCTTATTTTGGGAGGAAATGGGTTGCCCGTGGAGCTTCCCTCCAGCAGAGGTTATGTGACGCTGTCGGGAAGACCGTGGAAGGGATTCTTTTCTGGGGCAAAAAGTCAGACCGTATGACATTTAAAGTCTCTCCGACACCAAGGCGTGGCCTGATACAGTGACGATTTGCTGGACCCATACAAGGAGAGCATCCAAAGTGTATGTCCGTGCGTGAGTTTGTATCCTGACCGTTAACTGTTAAAATCCTCCCATCATGAATCTTGCAAGGAATGAAAGAAAACACTTATATTTGGTAGGGAAAATACACAGCTGTCTTGTTACATGTGCTAATGGAGAACAATCGACAAAATACAGCAAGTGAAAACAAAGTGAGCGCGACGGTATAAATAGCACACTTCCATCCACGTTTTAGATGACATATATTTGTATAGAAATATATATACTTGCGTATTCATGGAAAGATACCCAGAAATCTGACAATAGTAGCTGTGTCTGAGGAAGGGAACTGAGTGTGAGAAAGAATTACTTTCCACTAGATTTTTTGTTTGTTTTTATGGGTTTTTTTTTTTGTTTTTACTTCTGTGCAACGTGCTTATATTACCTTTCAAAACAATAACAATAAATTTTAGCTGACTTGCTGAGAAACCCCCCGTTAGTGGCAAGTGCAGGGAAGCTCTGGAAAGGGCAGCCTCCAGGGGATCCCAGGGAGGGGAGAATGCCTGTTTGAATACAATTCAACACGGCCCACAGTTAGCGATCATTTGTGGTGTATTCCTTGTGGGATTAGATTAGTTTGAACTTGAGCTGCCCTCAAATGGATCATAAAAATGAAAAGGTTGTGTCATGACTGTTGGTGAGTAAACAAGCGATATTACCTCGGGTTGTGAGCATTTTGGTCTGATTCTTGTACTCCTGGATGAGGAGTCCAGACACCTGGGTCGGGACTTCATTCTGCCGCCAGCCAACAATGTGACCTTGGGCAAGCCTCTCGTCGCCTCTTGGCCTCCTGGAGAAGTAACAGCGCACAAATACATTATCGAACGCATTCCGTCCGAACCAGGGTGTGTGTGGAAAAACCACTGCAGAGCAATAAAAACCGAAGGCTGGTCTTGGGAAATCAGAGAGCATATCAAGGAAACCACAGCCGAGTTGGGCTAAGCCTCGAGAGAATTACCATATCCTGTTTTCTGTCAGAGTCTCACCGACTCTTGACCAGGTTCCAGTGAATCACCAAATCTCTGTCCCAGACTGCTCCAGGCACAGCTCACCGTGTAGACGGTGCTGGGAGCCGAGCGAGCCTCGGTAGACGGTACATCTCTTCTCTAGTTTTAATCCCACCAAGCATATGCTTAATTGGGAAGAGTATGTTGGATTTCCACAGTACAGATGATTGAAAATCAGTGCAGGAGATGGCTCGTTTTCATCTTAAACACACACACACACACACACACACACACACACACACACACTGAAAGATACACATGCGGGTAAAGTGTGACTAGATCAAGAAGGACAACTTGGTTAACTTTTGAATTTTTATTGTGTGTGCTTAACTATATGGAAACTGATTTGAACCGAAACGCCACCCTAGGTTCTCTTCTGATCTTGTTTAATATGCAAACATCTTTGAAAATATTTATAGTGTTTTTTTATTTCAAAGGCAATGCGTGCTTTTATAGAAAGGTAATTGTATTTCAAAGGCAATGCGTGTTTTTTATAGAAAAAAGTCAGAAAACACATATATATGATTGAAGACAGTAAACCTTGTGATTGAAAAAAAAGAAGGAATTGCTCAAGCTACACTTAGTTGAGAAACTGGTGTTTCATTGTGCTTTGAAAATACTCTGATATCCCTCATGAGCCCTGGATGATGGGAGCCCTGAGATTTGCTGATGAACAGTACTCCCACATCCTCTGGTTTTAAACATGCACTTTATTTTTTTTTTAGATTATTTTTATTAATCATTTTTTAATTTTTATTTAAATTCTTTTAATTTACATCCAAGTGAGTCAGCATAGAGTGCAACAAGGATTTCAGGAGTAGATTCCTTAATACCCCTTCCCCATTTAGCCCATCCCCCTCCCACACCCGCTCCAGCAACCCTCTGTTTGTTCTCCATATTTAAGGGTCTCTTATGGTTTTGTCCCCCTCCCTGCTTTTAGATTATTTTTGCTTCCCTTCCCTCGTGTTCATCTGTTTTGTGTCTTAAAGTCCTCATATGAGTGAAGTCACATGGCATTTGTCTGTCTCTGACAAACACGCACTTTAAATTTATAAATTCAAACTTCTCAGAGATCAGTTTCCCGTAAGGTATTGGCTGCTTGGGGACTGGAGTGATCTGTTACCTGAACCTGGTTCTGCTGAAGGGCACCTGCCCCACCCCACCCCCACCCCCAGCCTCTTGGGATCATGTGCTAGCTGCCATTGTCCCAGCCATGAGCCAAGCAATCTAGCCCCATCTTGCTTCTGTGGTCCCCTGACCCTGTCAGTGCCATTGCATTCCCCACTAAGGCATTTGGCTTCCTACAGGTCCTTGTCTTGCCGCCAGAAGGCCATGGAGAACCAGGAGCTCCCAGTTTGTCTAACTGCCCATCTCCTGCCCATCCCACCGCAGCGTCCCTCGGTGCTTGAAACAGCCGCAGGTAAGTTTTCTCGTACATTGTTTCTGTAGAAATGAGCTCCTAGCTCTAACGGCCTTGGGATTCTCAAGACTTGTCTGGATTTTTTTAAGTTTATTTTGAGAGAGAGAGAGAGAGAGAGAGAGAGAGACTGCAAGCAGGGGAGGGATGGAGAGAGAGAGGGAGTGAGAGAACCCCAAGCAGACCCTACAATGATAGCGTGGAGCTCGACGCAGGGCTCAGACTCATGAACCATGAGATCATGACCTGAGCCGAAACCAAGAGTCGGCACTTAACCGACTGAACCACCCAGGCGCCCCTGTTGGGACGTTTAGGTGCCTGCCTGGCATGTGTGGAGAGGAAAACAGTCTTTCTCCTGTGTTCATCCCATCTGAGCAGAACAGGACTGCCTTTGGACTCTCCGCTGTCTCTGTGTCATACCTTCCCTGTCCCTAGGTCAGCAGACCTCAGAGTTTAACCATCATAGGGCAGAGGCAGACGATTCTTCTACAGTGGAAGAAAGTGCGTGCTCTGAGCCTTCTTGGATTAGTCTCTAATCTGGTTAAACAGGAGCTACGGGAATTTAAAAATCCTGTTTTTCCTGACAAAATCTGTCTTTCAAGACCTTTTCCATGGTCTCAAACTCTATTTTGGGTATCAAAAGCAAATTATTAACTCTTCCTTTTTCTTTTTTGATTTTTTAAAACTGTTTATTCATATGAGAGAGAGAGACAGTGCATGAGCTGGACAGGGACAGAGAGAGAGGGAGACACAGACTCCGAAGCAGGGTCCAGGCTCCAAGCTGTCAGCACAGAGCCCCACGTGGGGCTCAAACTCGTGAACCATGAGATCATGACCTAAGCCAAATTGAGACACTTAACTGAGCCACCCAGCCCCTTCCTTTTTCTTATAGTAAGAATTCTATGTGCCCCTTCTGCCCCCTAGACCCTCACCCCCTCTCCTGTCCCTTCACCTAACACAGTTGGATTTCATAGGCCGATTAAAATCACATGCGTAGGACCATTAAGCAAACATTCATGTTAGCATACTTAGAAATATTACTCTAGTTACAAAATTTTTAATGTGAAATTTTTTGGTGAGTAGTAAGACTGGACATATTTTAAAAACATTATTTAATGTAACATTTTCGTATAAAATGCATTTGATCTTATAAAATGTTTTATGTAAGGACGCCTGGGTGGCTCAGTCGGTTGAACGTCTGACTTCGGCTCAGGTCACGATCTCACAGTTTGTGGGTTCAAGCCCCATGTCGGGCTCTGTGCTGACAGCTCAGAGCCTGGAGCCTGCTTCGGATTCTGTGTCTCCCTCTCTCTCTGCCCCTCCCCAACTCGCTCTCTGTCTCTCAAAAATAAATAAACATTAAAAACTTAAAATAAAATAATAAAATGTTTTATGTAGACAGATGTATCATTCTTACACTTATGTTTCTTTCACAATTGTCTGCTTAGAAAATCTGGCCCAAGACCACTTACAATATTGACCTATATTTCTCTCACATTGTTCAATCACCAGCATTTTTATGATTTTATTTTTTCCCTTTAATATTTTGTGAATTTATCTTAAAATGTAGTATAAGGTGAAGATCTAACTTCACTGTTTCTAAGTTGCCAATTTTTCCAGAACCATTTGGTGAATATTCTAGAAACATATATCTCTATTGCTGTATTTGGTGCAGATGCATTAGTTTATGCTTTTCATCACTGAACTTCTTTCGAATGGTAAGCATACACAGCCTCTTATATCCAAATGAGTGGTTCCCCTTCTGAGTAGTTTCTTTAGAAGACTACATAATTATTTCAAGGATGCTTCCATTGCTGAAAAGTTCTTTGCTGATTTCCTTTGGAAATTGTTGTTGAAAATAGCTTTTGAGCCACAGAGAAAACCAGTCTTATAACTTAATAATACTTTTCTTTGGACTCAAAATTGCTTAACTGCAGCTTACCTTATTTGCCAGATAACATGGTTCCAAATTGGTCCCTACTCTATCAAAGGGAAAATAAACTTTTGAAGCACTTTGAAGATGGGGAAAGTTATGCTTTAAAATTAGTCTTATACTGGGGCGCCTGGGTGGCTTAGTCGGTTAAGCTTCTGACTTCAGATCAGGTCATGATCTCGCGGTTCCGTGAGTTCAAGTCCTGTGTCGGGCTCTGTGCTGACAGCTCACAGTCTGGAGCTTGCTTCGGATTCTGTGTCTCCCTCTCTCTCTCTCTCTCTGTCCCTCCCCCACTCGTGCTTGCTTACTCGCTCTCTCTCTCACAAAAATAAACATTAAAAAATTTTTAAAGGGGCGCCTGGGTGGCGCAGTCGGTTAAGCGTCCGACTTCAGCCGGGTCACGATCTCGCGGTCCGGGAGTTCGAGCCCCGCGTCAGGCTCTGGGCTGACGGCTCAGAGCCTGGAGCCTGTTTCCGATTCTGTGTCTCCCTCTCTCTCTGCCCCTCCCCCGTTCATGCTCTGTCTCTCTCTGTCCCAAAAATAAATTAAAAAAAACGTTGAAAAAAATTAAAAAAAAAATTTTTTTAAGTAAAATAAAATTAGTCTTATGACTTTATAGTTGCACTTGATCAGGTTTGTGTATGCAAGTACATAAATAAGGCTACATCTTCCCGCACTACATATTTGACTGTAACTGTAAATTAAAGTCCACTCTGACAAAGAGAAGCCTAAGAAAGGGTCATGTGCACTGAGGAAAGAAGATGGCCCAGTGGTCTTCCTCTCCTTCCAGGAGGAGCCTCTTTGGACCCCGAGCCCCCTAGAGTTAGATTCGCCAATGGGGATAACAAGTGATTCTTGGAACAGGATGAGCTCAGTAGCAAAGCCCATGGTTCCATTTAATTTTTTCTAGGGCCTTACACATTTCTAACAACACTGACTAAAGGGAAGAAATGCCAAAATTGATATCCTTCCGGATTTTATACATTTCCCAATTTTCTAATTGCTACAGCTACTGCCAACAAAACACACTGAAAGAATGCCCCATGAGGAAAGGTCTGAGAACACACCACAGGATAGGATTGCAAATTTCAGTGATTACAAACAATTAAAGTGGGCAGCCAACATGTAATTTTCTTTTTAGGCATGGACATAGAATGAGAAACTACTTACTGCGTTGGAATAGATAGAAACAGAGCTGTTTCCCTTTGTGTAAAAATCATACTCGATCAAGTTGAGATTAGAGCTAATGTGCTCTCCCCCAATTTGCTTTTAAAATTGAGGGATGTGGAAATTAGTGAAATTAAATTCACAGCTGCATTAGTTGCAAGTCACAAAAAATTCTATTTGATCTTGCATGAGCAAAAAAGAGGAATGTTTTGGCTTGTGGGGGGAAAAAAAAAAGAGTTTAACGACCAAACAATGAGAGAGGCAGGGACGCAGCGGAGCCTCCAGGAACAATTGGAATCATAGCCCCAAATATGACCAGAACCGTCTCCCTCTGTTCTGCATTTTGGCTTTTTTCCACACACTGACGTCATTCCGTCTCACTGCACACCAGCGTTCTCCATGTGTCAGAGTCGATGTCTGTCCTAAACCCCTGAATGTTATTATCTTTGCTACTGGAAAGACACTGCCTTGTTGTTTTTAGTCTCAAGTTCAAAACTCCTGCCATAGGGAGCCACTGCACAAACCCGGAGGCACCATTCATGCCATAAACATTGTAGATTTCAACAATTTTCTCGCAGATGGGGATAAAGTATCTTGAGGAAGGGCACCTTTTCTAATTTCCACAAAGATGCCGTATGGACTGGTGGTGGCCCTGCATAGGGTTCTGATTGGCACAACTTGGGCCAGCCAACTATGGCCATGAGACTGAGGTCATCTAAGCATATGGAAGCCCCTATGGGATCCTTATAAGTGGAAGAGGAGCAGTTTGTGGAGAAGGGAAGTACGGTTTCATGAAGAAAGGGATATGTTGGGGAGGTGATAACATTAATTTTCCAATACAGCGCTAGAGCAGTTTTGTGAGCCTATTGTATATTTCGCTCTCCCTTGAAAAAGTTCCTTGCTTCTACTTTCCTTCTTTGCTAAATTTAAACTCCGGTAGGTTAATGGCTGAGACTCCATGTGTTCCCAGAGCCAGGGCAAATACTATTTGTTAAAAGGACACATCAAGTCATTTATTACATGGTTAGTCTGAGTATGGAACATTTTCATCGAATTGATTGACCTACTTTCTTTGGCCTTTGTGCCATCCATGCAAGATTTTTTTATTGTTTCTCTTAGGAAGAGGCCTAGTTCAACGGACGTGGGCAGGCAGTTGGGTTCTAGGCCTGGCTTCGCCTTAGGATGATACCAACTTTAGGTCATTAGATAGCTACCTTAGAATGGGTCCTTCAACTCTCTTAGTCTCTACTCTTCTGAAAATGGGGAGAATTATATGTGCCCAGATATACTTCAGAAAGTTGTTGAGAAACCCAAAGAGCAAAATTAATGAGTGGGAAAGTGTTGGTAACATAAAAAATGCAATTATCTGTGTTAGAAAATTAAGATTAGTCTTCAAGCATTATTTGGTAACATGACTCCCTTCATCAATCCAAGTAAGATCCCTAATTATAGATGTTTATGCTTTCATCAGTTGACTCTTGTCAGGGAACTGTGATGTAGCCATCATTATGTGGGAATTAAAAACTAAGTGGTTGAATTTGATAATCCTATATCACATCAAAGATGTTCGGCTGGGGAAGAGAAATACTTTTCTAGTACCAAATCATATTGTTTTCTGCTGTCATCATGGACTTGGGTACATCGAGATACATTTTCCAACGAAATCCTTTGGTCTTTTCTTCATCTTCATTTATGGTTACCCTGCATCATTTTCTACTGCTTAATCTTATTAATATTATCCATGGTAATAGTTCACATTTATACGATCCTATAGGTAATATTAGTAACTGAATATTTTAGATGTGTCCAACACTCTGCTTAATGTATAATTCCAATCATTTCTCCCAGTAATCCCATTTGATGAGGACTGTTACTTTGTCAGTTTAACAAAGTAGAAAAAAAGGCACATAGAAAATGGTAGAGCTGGGTGTGTCCAATACCAAAACATGTGCTTGTTGTCCTAGTGATGAAGCGATAAAGTGAGGGAGCAATCCTTGGTAAATTGTTGCTGGACCATTGCTGCCATCTTGCCTCTTTAAAGATGGGTTCTTGGTCGTTGTCTTTGTAATTCTTACAACTACCATCACGCTTTGCACATAGCAGACGCTCAATATGGGTAAAGCACCCTGTAAAGTTCGTCACAGACATTAACCAACAACGTGATTTTCATAACAAAACCCAGATGTATATGTGTTGCTATTATCTCTATTTTGTAGAGTTTAGGAAAATCAAAATGACTTGCCCAAAGTGGCTCAGTCAAGCCAGGAGCCCCTGTCTTGAGCTTCTACCTCTCTACTAGGTCCCTGCCCTACAGTGGGCACCTCTGGGACTCTGCCCTGGAATTCGGAATCAGTGAGGCCTGGTGTGCTGCCTGAGGAGGCCCCCATGTCCCAAAGCTCAGGCCTGTGAGTGTTTGCTCTAGTATTCTCCCAACCCAGCCAGCAGGGTTCCTAAATAATCTATTGGGTCATATTTCTTAATACTATTATTTCAAGCTCCTATATTCTTTCTAACATTTTGTCTGCTCCATCTAGCAGTTTCGAAAAGAGGCAGGTTAATGTTTTACACCATGAATGCAGATTTGTCCATTTCTCCTTGTGAATGTATCAGTTTTTAAAGGCTGTGTGGTTAGGTGATCATGGTTAATATATATTCTTGTTAGGTTGTTACTTTTATCATTATGTGATGTATCCCTATATGGGCCTTATGCCTTAAAATTTATTCTGTTTGATATCATTACTGCTGTCCTCGCATTCTTTTGGATGGTATTGACATAGTATATTTTTTCTGTCCTTTTATTAACCTTTCTATATATAAAAAATATACATTTTTTTAGGTGGACCTTATAAGCAAGGTATAGATCTATATAGATGGATTTTTAAAATTCAATATGATAATCTCTGCCTTTTAATGTGTAAATTTAATCCTTTTCTATATATTAAATTGTTGATATGTTTGAACTCGTTTCTACCCTCTTCATTTGTATTTTCTATTTATGGTATTCTTCTTTGCTTTCTTTCTCCATTCCTTCTGTATGTAGATAAAATCTTCTATCTTTAAATTTTCCCCTTTTATCAAGCTCTGGGTATTATTTTTATTCTTTAAAGTGGTTATTCGAAATGTTTACTTTGTACATATTTAGCTAATTAGCCAATATTTCTATCCCTCTTTAAAGATGATACGGACATGAATACACTTTACCTATTGAACAATGTGTCCCTAAACTTCCTATTATTGTTTAGAAGATCAATTTATTGTTTCTTTTTAAACATATATCATTAGTTATTTTTATTTTTATTACAGTCAGTTTTTTATTAAATTTATAGAAACATACCTTCTCATTCTGTGCTCACAATTTTTTTCTTGTATCCCAGGCTTTGCTTCTCTTTCCTTCATTTCTTCTTCCTTTTTCCTTTCTCTTCTTTGTTTCTTACTTCCTTAAATTAAAAGGTGCAATTATTCTCTTTGAGTGAGGACTTGTGGGTGTTAAATGCTCAGATTATGCGTATGTGTATACTTTGCTATCTCCTGAATCACAGTTTAGCTGGGTATAAAATTCTAGCTTGCCAAATATATTTTCTTGCATTTTGATGATATTATTCCATTGTTTTTTGGTGTGTATTATTGTCAATAAGAAGCCTCTAAGTCATTTATTTTTAGGTGATCTATCTTTTTCTCTAATAATTCTTAAAGATGTTTCATTTATTTTTGATGTCCTGCAGTCTTACTGTTAAGTATCTACATGTGGATTTAGTTACATTTTTCTTACTTGGTACTTGCAAAAAAAGGACATGTAACAACGCTTAATTCTGATAAGTTTTCAACTACTGCCTTTTCAATTATTGCTTCATTTCCTCTATTCTTTCATCTGGAACCCTTTTTACATGTATTGTGTAGTTTCTCAATTTATTCTACATGTCTCTTAACTATTTTTTAACACTTTGTGTTCTGGGTGAATTTTGTGATAAGTCATCTAACTCACTAAGTTGCTCTTTAAAAGTGCCCAGTGACCTATTAAGTTTTTGATTACAAAATCTATTTGTCTAAGTTTGTTTATTTATTTATTTTGAGAGAGAGAGCACAAGCGCGGGGGAGGCAGAGAGAAAGGGAACGAGAGAATCCCAAGCAGGCTCTATGCTGCAGCACAGAGCCTGATGCGGGGCTCAATCCCATGAACTCATGAGGTCATGACCTGAGCCAAAATCCAGAGTTGTATGCTTAACTGACTGAGCCACCCACGCTCCCCCAAAATCTAATTTTCTTTCAAAATTCTGGATCAATTTCATTGTGTAAAGCTGTTTTTATTTCTGTCTGTCTGCTTTTTTTGTCTTTATTTTTATGAATCTAGTTTTAGCATACTAACCACACTTATGTTTAAGTCTTTTCTTAAAATAACCTCTAAAACTTATTCCTAATGGAACACTTTGTATTTTTAATTCCTGATCTTGATTGTAGTCTTTCTTTATCTTAGATATCTTCAAATGCAGTCATTTTAATTTTGCAAACTCATTTTGAGAGGGGGATTTGTTCCTATCTCTCTTCTCTGTTTAGTTCATTTGTGAGTGCTTCTTATTAGTTTCCCCCACCTTTTCCCAGGTATCTGAGTCTAGAACCAGATCTTATGTATATGGGTGGGGGCTCCTGCCCTATGATGATACTGAGGACGTTTTAGACCCTGTCACCAGGCCAGTGGGCAGCTTGTTTTGCTTTCTACTTGTGGGATTGTTTCTGTTTCCTACCTCCCTCTGATTCCTTTCTTCCTTTATAAAAGCTGAGAGCTCACGCATTAGCCAACAACAGTTGTCTTTTACAGCTTCCCATCATGGTCAGGTAGGTATTTCTGGCTTCAATACTTAATCTCATGTGGAGCACATTTGGTCCCCATTATTCTGCAGGAACTGACCTCCTAGCCATGGCTGTGCCTCTAGACCAGAAGCCTGGAAAGCCATGGCTTCAGCCCTGTTTACTTTTTGATGTTTTTATTTTTATTTTTTCTGGGTCATGGAAATTTTTATTTTCTTTTTGAACCCAGTTGTGTTATTTTAGTTTTACTTTGTTATAGTTATCTATTACTGCTGTATTTTAGAGTAAAGGGATGTATTAGATTTGCCACCTCCATTGGAAATTTTAACCCCATAGTTTGGCAATAAAGAGGCAAAGGGATATTTCCCAGGTTGAATACAAAGTATGTGTGCTTATTTATTTATTTATACTTTGCTCTATTCTCTAAATGATTTGAGGAAGTTTTATAGAACACTTACAATAGTAAAATATAAGTAAGCCTTAAGGAAAATACAAGTTAAAATAGAATATTAAGATTAGTAGAAAAACATAAAACTCACATATTCACATATAGAGATTATAAGGTCCCAAAAGTTGGGCTGTATTCTTGGCTGTGAGCTTCCAGGTGACCAAAGTGAAGAAACACAATTGATTACTTAGTTCTCTCTTTCCACCAAGAGAACCCTTGCCAGTTTTTTGAGAAAACTAAAGATTTTTGCCCACAAATTCTAAAATAAACTTCACCTGTGTGCATCATAGAGAAGACACTGAGAGGTGGGGTAGACGACGCTTTCAACAGCTTTGCTACAACGTAAATTAGCAAGACTGACTCTCAGAGAGTCTCCCAATGAGATGCCAAGGCCTGATGCCCACTCAGCAGGCAAATGGGTGAGTTGAGACAAACTCAGGTACGTGGCTTCCTCAGGTGTTTAAACCTCACAATACTTCCTTCTCTCTAGGCTTGAAAAGATTTCCATGTATGAACTTTGCATTAGAATTCTTTGGCCAGCGTGAGGCAAGAGGTGAACTCCCTTATCCGTTAACTTATTGTTTTTTGTCGTTGTAGCAAGTGATAGGAACTCAACTCAAACTAGCTTAAGTAAAGCGAAATTAAAGTTTTTACAAAAGTCTTATTGAAACCAAGTGAATGATTGTAGAGAGGGCAGGGTGGATCTGACTGCAGAGACAACCGACTCTAGGGAATCAAACACTGCCAGGATTCTCTCTCCAGCTTCTCTCTCCTTCTGCCTTTGTGTTGCCCCAACTCCTTTGTTCTCTCTGTTGGACAGACTGGATAGCCATAGGCGGCTGTAGCTTCCCAACCTTACACCCAAAGAGGAAAGAGAATGCTTCTTCAATGGATTGAGTTATAACAATCCTTGGGAGGGATTGCTGGTGTGGTTTGGATCATATGCCCACTGTGGACTTCTGCTAACACTTGTTAGGCACTTACTATGTACGGAGCTCTGAACTAGCACCTTTGTGTGGATTAGGTCATTTAACCTTCAGAATAATGTTCTAGGAGAGATAGAAGGCAAACGAGAAACAATCAGCCTTCTATGGGCCATTTTGCTCTCTCCGTTCCTTGTTCTCTCACCTGCAATGATCTTACCCTCCACTTCACCAGTCCTCACTCCCATGGTTATACGCTAAAGTTTACCTTCACCAATAACGGCATAATTCCAATTTCAAGTGTCCCACTCTTCAATCCCTACTTCAAGTACTCTTAACTTCAACATTCTTGGACCTCATTGGGTCTTCCAATCCTTTGATCTTATCACCTTTCACTGTCTTATCAACACTTGCTTTCCCTACCCCGCATCATATTCTTAATTCTCTCCCAACCTGGCTTAAAAACTATGGTTCATCATTGTCCTAGTTTGGTTCTCTCAGAAACGGACTCTGAGACAAGAATCTGAGTGTGAGTAGTTTAGTTGGGAGGTGATCCCAGGAAGTGCTGAGGGGAGTATAGGGAAGTCCTACAGGGAAGAAAATGAAGTGAATAAAGGGCATTTATTGAACAGGCATGCGGAATAATCCTCAGAGTTATTTTCCCCTCAGGGGCAAGGAAACAGGGATATCCCATCCATCATTGGCTGTAGGTCATTGCTGGGGACACTGACTTACCGGCATTTCTGGCATGCCAACAACACAGATCAACAGGAAGTCCCCAGATAGAGAGTTGCAGGTGCTTCATGTAAAGAGCCAACATATGTATTGTTATGGGGAGCACTGAGAGTGGGGAAGGCACTGATGACCATTACTGGCCATTATCCCTTTAGGATACACTCCTGCCCATAACTCCATCCATTGTACTCCCCTAGCACAATCCCAATCCTAGTGAAACCCAATCTCTTCCTGATCTGAGCAGGTGAAGTCATTGGAGAAAAGCACACAAACATGCTGATGGGTCTCACATTGAAAGGTCCACCAACACCAAGTTCATCCTTAATTAATTCCCTCGACTACCCTCCAACACATTGGTTTCAAACTTTCTCATCTCTTGCCAAACCTTGAAAGACCCCCTTCCTCATCCTCACATTTGATTCTTCTTGCTCCTTATTTCACAAAGAAAAGAGATGTTATCAGAAGATATCTTCCATGTTGCCTACCATGTATTTAGAGAAACACCTCCTCATACACTCTACCTTCTCTTCAGTTATAATAGACAAGTATTTCACAATCATTGGTTTTCATTGCCACCCCCCCCCTTAGGTAGTCTTTTTAGATAGAGTTTTTGCTAATTGCACAACCTCTCCCATGAGATTTTATTACCACAGATATACTGTATATCTGTTCATATACTGTAAGTATATGCACTTTATACCCCAAAAGAGTAGGAACCAATTTTCGCGCCCGTTGAGAATGTATGCAACACGAGAACTGTCCGTGCTGCCACCATAGGCTAAAGCTTCCACTGTGCACTGGGTTCCAGCCCCTCTCACCAACTCAAGGGTATCATTCCCACCATCGTCCCCTCTCTCCTCTGCCATTATTTCTGCCATTCTTCTAGATCATTCTCTTCAGCCTACAAAACTGTTGTATGTTCCATCTATGAAAATCCTCCCTTGAACCTGTGTCTCGCTTCGTCAGCATGTCCCATTTCCCCCATACCCCTTATAAAAAACTCCGAAGACATGCCTGTCTTTGCTGCTTTTCTTCCTCTCCCTTGTTCTCCCTTCAACCCTTTCTCATCAGACTTTCATTCCCGTGGCTTTACCAAATCTGCCATTGTCACCATGTCACTGTTCTCCACCTTGCCACGTCCAAACGTCACTTCTCAGCGTAACCTTCCTGACCTCTCATCAGCAATAGGCAGAGTGGATCATTCCCTCTTTCTTGAAACAATCGTCCTGTTCTCCTGGCTTTCCTCCTACCGTCTTGTTCTCGGCGACTGGATTCTCTTCCTATTTCCTGCTTCTAAATGATGGCGTGTTCTTCCAGGTGTGTTCCCATGGCCTTCCTTCCTCCTTGGATGAGTTCAATTAGTCTTGTACTTGAAACATCATTCTTCTTTGACCCTTCTTCCTTCAAGAGGCGGGGTCTCTCTCCTTTCTCCTTTGAATCTGGGCTCTGCAACCACTTGATCGGTAGCACATCGTGACAATGGCACTGTGCCAGCTTCCAAGCCTAGGCCTTAAGATACGGGCAGCTTCCACCTTCTCTCTCTTAGGACGCTCACCTTGGGTGCCTTGAGTGGCCACGTGGGCTGTCTAAGGGCTCTGGGCTGTGGGGAAGCTGGAGTGCAAGATGAGACCATGCGCCGGGGTATCAGCTGACAGCCAGCATCACTCGCCAGAGGGAAGGTGTCTCCAGACGATGCCAGGGTGAGCTTGAGTCAGCCCATTCTCCAACCTTGAGGTTTCCTAGCTGGGACCCCAGACATCATGGAGCAGAGACAAGCCATCCCCACTGTGTCCTGCCCCAATTCCTGACACACAGAATCCGTGACTGCTTTATGCCATTGTGTTTTGATGTGGCTGGTTACACAACAGGGATAACTGGAATAATCCATCATTGCAATCACTCCTCAATTTTTTGGCCCCTCTTCCAATTCTTTATTTTCACGTGACAAAATCCTACCCACCTTGGCGAATCCAACTCCCCTGCCTTATTCCACACCCGCAGCTTCATAGCAGAGCATGTTGGAAATGCTCACTCTACCCAGGTCAGGAGGCACAATCCTTAACACAGCCCCCCACCCCCACCCTGTCTCCACTCTCTCTCCCTTACTCTGCCCCTCCTTGCTATGCCTGAACTGGCTTGCCTGGCACACTTCTGCCACAGGACCTTTGCATTCATTCTTTCCACTTCCTGAGAGCCTCCTTCCCCGGCAAGACATGGCAGGCTCCTTCACCTCCTGCAAGTCTTAGTTCCAATGTTACGTTCTCGGTGTGGACTTTTCCAACCCATCTACTGAAAACCACAGTGGCCCCCCACCCTGTTCCTCTTCCCTGTTTTATTTCTCTCTTAACACCCCTTGATGTTTACCGCTCATCTTCTGTATTTTCTATCCACCCCCCCCACCCCCGCCTGGAATGCAAGCCCTGAGAGAATGGAGATTTTTGTCTGTTTCATTTACTGCTATTTGCTGATTTCCAGTATGTAGAATAGGGCCTGACACAACGTACACGCTTAGTAGGTATTTTGGAGTGAGTGACTCTCACTCAGGCCCTGCGGAAATTGTACAATAACAGCTCCCTGGCATCAGCAAGCCTGACTGTCTCACAGTCTTCGGTAACTGCTTGCTGGGGACACTTCCATCCCAGCCCCTCTGGAATGCAGCCCCCTGGCCACGTGGCACCTCTCTCTGGACCCTCCGAGCGACATTCATTGCTCCTCTGTCCAGGCAAAAGCACTCTGCTCCCGGCTGCAACTCTGGTCCCTCCCCCCACCCTCCCCACTCCCCTGTACCCGCACCCCCCATCTTGGGGATTCAGACAGGCTTAGTTGGGGGCCGGGGGTGGAACCCCAGCCTGCACACAACAGCGTACCTACCCCTGTGCTTCCCCCGGGCCCAGAGGTCAAACCAAGGCCTTATAGAAACACACCCTCATTTCCCTGGTGGCTGGCTATCCAAGCCCCAGGTTTTTCCATCACCTTCCCTGGAACTAAAGAGTAGATATGCAAACGAGACCCCTGAAGGTCAGTTATGAGAGAGCTCAGCCCTATTCTTGCCCCGTTGAACTAGGAGTTTGCCCACATGTCTGCACTTGGTGTGGATTTCCTGGTTTTTACCTCGGTTGGAAATGTGTCCACTGTAGCCTATTGATTTTAGGCGGGTTGTTTCACCTCTATGGAGACTTGGTTGCTGGTAAGAAAAATCCGTTCTTTCTGGGATCATTTGAAGGTGAGGTGAAATATGTTAGTTTTAGGAGCCTTGGACAGTGATAGAAGGAACAGTAAAGTTTCACTCTCTTCTTTCCCCGGACCTTCACACTGCCTCCCATATTCTTAGATGAGCTGAAGTTCATTGAGAGAAGGAGCCATACCTGCCACTTCTTTATGTTCTCCATGGCCCACGGAGTAGAACGTTTAATAAATTCTTATTTATTGTACTCCCGGTGTGGCCACCCCGAATTGAACCAGAGGATACAAAAATCTCCAAAGCAAAAATTTCTAAATAACTCTTAGTTGAAGGTCTTTTGGTATAGAATTCTTTTTTTTAAAAAATCATGTGAACGGGGCCTCTTGATTTCTGCTCAGGTCATGGTCTCACAGTTTGTGAGTTCGAGCCCCAAGTGGGGATCTGCACTGACAGTGTGGAGCCTGCTTGGGATTCTGTCTCTCTGTCTCTGTCTCTCTCTCTCTCTCCCTCTCTCTCTGTGTCTCTCTCAAAATAAATAAATAAACTTAAGAAAAAAAAAAGATTCTAGGGGCGCCTGGGTGGCTCAGTCAGTTAGGCGTCTGACTTCAGCTCAGGTCATGATCTCACGGCTTGTGAGTTTGAGCCCCGTGTTCGGCTCTGTGCTGACAGCTCAGAGCCTGGAGCCTGCCTCAGATTCTGCCTCTCTCTCTCTCTCTCTTTCTCTCTCTCTCTCTGCCCCTTCTCCACTCACACTCTGTCTCTCAAAAATAAATAAACGTTAAAAGAAATTAAAAGGTTCTATATGAACAGGGCGCCTGGGTGGCTCAGTCAGTTAAGTGTCCAACTCTTGGTTTCGGCTCAGGTCATGATCTCAGGGTTCGTGAGTTCGAACCCTGCATTGGGCTCCATGCTGACAGTTGGGATTCTCTCTCTCTCTCTCTCTCTCCCCCCCAACCCACCCAAATGCTCGTGCTCACACATACACACACCCTCTCTCTCTCAAAATAAATAAAACTTAATTGAATTATAATTGTGCTAAGGAGAGAGATTAGTGCTGGTGCCCTTTGAATTATTGTGTAATGCTTGTTCCTCTAAATAAATAGTTTCTTAAATGTATCCAATATGCAAAATCTCTTTGTGGATCTTTTTCTTTTTCATGTCTCACTTGATTGACCACTTCTTGCCTGGAAGTTAAGAAACCAGCATTATGAACCATTTTACAGCCTCAGAGACCAGAGTAATAATCTCTTGCACATAAGAGGGTCTAAACACATTTCTTAAAGAATAAGACAATAATTTTAAACATCCCTATTCTTACACATTGACATGAAACCTGAAATTTTTGATTGAAAGAAAAACCTCTTTGCTTCTAATGAGATTACAAATTTGAGCAATCCGTGAGTTCTTTTCCATATTGTACCTTTTTCAATAAACTCTTGTGTTTTTTTAATTTAATTTAATTTAATTTAATTTAATTTAATTTAATTTTTTTAGAGGGCCAACCCTCAGTGAGCGCTTAATTTTGCCGAATTTTGAACCCTTTCGCATCAGGCTATGGGTCTTTTCTATATTGGCATTCAAAGCCCTGAATGGTACGGCTTCACGCTCTTGTTCACTTTAATCTCTTTCCACCCCTCCGCACGCCCTCCCTTCTTTCTCTTTCCTCTCTCCCATCCACACATGCTCCTCTCACCTCTGGCCCTTTCCGCTCGTGTTTTCTTTTGCTTTCTGTCTTCTTCACCTGGCAAACTCCTGGCTGTATCATCTTAGTTCTAGTGGCTTCTTCTTCGGGGAAGCCTCCCCTGATCACCAGGACCAGGTGAGCTGCCTCCCCCAAGGCTCTGTCCTCTAACAGAACAGAAGATTTTGCGGGGCGAGGATCTCTCTCCCCACACACTGCACATTCCCCAGCACGCAGCAGACTCTCCAGGTACACACAACTCTGCTGAATGAGTGGAAAACCTGGCTTCCTGGCATCCTTGAAAGGAAGTCAGAAAATGTCACTGGAGAGATGATCACTTCATCATTTCATTAAAATATTTTATATGTTGCCAGCCAACTCCAACAGCGGCCAAGTTATGTGTTTGCCAGCCCTTCAATATACACTAATGATACTTTGTAAAAAGCCTGGGAGAATCTCGTAAACCGATAGGCAGTGTATTTAGAGACAAAGCATCAGAATAGGGGAGGAGGGTTTAGAGTACAGTAATTATGATCTAGAAAGTAGTAGAGACACATGAATGTTCATGGCAGCATTAGTCCTAAGAACCAAAAAGTGGGGATAACTCAAATGGCCATGACTGATGAATGTATTCACAGTGTGGAATGCGCACACACTGGAATATTAGTTGGCCATGAAAAGGGATGAAGTCCTGAGACACATTTCCACATGGATGAGCCTTGATAACAACCAAAGCAAAAGACGACAGTCACGTAAGGTCACATACTATATGAGTCCCTTCGCATGAGCCGTCCGGAATAGGCAGATTTATAAAGGCAAAAAAAAAGGACATCAGTGGTTGCCTAGAGCTGGGGTAAGAGGGAGAATGGGGAGTGAATGCTAGAGGGTTTATTTCTGGGATGCTGAGAGTGTTCTAAAGTTAGATTGTGATGATAGTTACAGAGCTCTGTGAATATACTAAAAACCATTGGATTGTGCAGCCTAAATGGGTGAATTATATGGCGTGTGAATTATAGCTCAATAAAGCTGTTTTTAAAAAGTAGTAGAGAACATTTGTGGCAAAGTTATACCTCAGCAGACCGTAAAAAAATTATTTTTCTAAATAATCTTTGTTTGGAGTGGTTCTACTCGATGCTTCGTGGTAAGCAAAAAAAACCCCAAATCTCTAAGACTTAGGCCTTGGAGACCCTGGGCCCACAGGCCAGGCCGCCCCACTCACTGTTGACCGGGCAGTTGGTTAGAAGTCACAATTACAAGGTGCTAAAGGTGCCAGCAAAGCTGATGCTGAAATCGGTGGGGAGGGCTGGACGCGAAGAAAGTGGGAAGACTCTTCAGAGGACACAGCGTAATTAGGAAGGACACCGCAAAATTACGCTTATGATGTACAGTATAAACCCATACCTAGAATCTGACAGCTTGTAGAAAATGGGACTGTTTCAGGGTGGACTACTTCCTGGCTCGCTGTTACATCTGGGGAGTCTTCCAACTGATCGCCAACTCCCGCGATTGGCCTAGTTGGAAGGAGTGCTGATCCGGGACTCAGGACACCCACATTCTCGTCCCGGCTCTGTCACTTATTCACCACTCAGTGAACAACTGTTGGAAGCCCACCGTATGCCAAGCATTGCACTTTAACCCTGGGGACCCAAAGTTCCAAGACACAGACCCCCTCGAGCATCTCACTTTTCAGAAAAAGACAATACAAAAGCGTAAGTGTAACAGGAAGGAAGGGACCTATTCCCTCTTGAGGAAGGGAGAAAGAAGAGGTAAGGGGTGAGGAAGAGGCTTGCCATGCATTGAAGTCGTATTGTTTCTCCGTTGATTGTTTGCTCTCTGAGGAGCGCGTCAGCCCCTTCAGGAAAAGGGAGACTTTTCGGTCTTACTTGTTATTCAAAGACAGATTTACTGAGACATAATTCACATACCGAGCAATGTATCTGTTTTAGTATGCAATTCAATAGTTTTTAGTATACTTACAGATTTGTACAATCGTCAGCACAATCTAATTTTAGAACGTGTTTACTACCTTGGAAAGAAACCCATTAGCAGTTACTCCCCATTCGCCACCCGCCCCCTCCCCGACCCGATCTCCAGACCTACTTTTTATACATTTCCAAACATTTTGGGATGTTTGACATAAGTGGAATCGTTTTTTTTTTTTCAAAAATTTTTTTTAACGTTTATTTATTTTTGAGACAGGGAGAGACAGCATGAATGGGAGAGGGTCAGAGAGAGAGGGAGACACAGAATCTGAAGCAGGCTCCAGGCTCTGAGCTGTCAGCACAGAGCCCGATGCAGGGCTCGAACTCGTGGACCGTGAGATCATGACCTGAGCCGAAGTCGGATGCTTAACCGACTGAGCCACCCAGGCACCCCTAACATAAATGGAATCTTACAGTATGTGGCCTTTTGTGCCTCCTTTCACTTTGCACAGTCTTTTCAAGATTCATCTAGGTGGCAACCTGTCTCACCACTTCATTCCCTTTTTTTAAATAAAGCTCTTATTTTTTGAGAACTCTCTATACCCAACATAAGGCTCAAACTCACAACCCCAAGGTCAAGAGCCAGTCAGGCACCCCAGAACTTCCTTCCTTTTCATGGCTGAATAACATCCCATTGTATGGACGTGCCACAATTTGTCCATTTATCAGCTGATGAGTGTTTGAGTTGTTTCCACTCTTTGGCTCTTATGAATAATGTCACTGTGAACACTTGTGTACAAATGTTTGAGCGGACGAATGTTGCCATTTCCCTCACATGTTGTGTATCTAGGAGTGGAATTGCTGGGTCGTGCGTTTACTCTGTTTAATCTTTGGAAGAGCTACCGGCCTGTTCTCCACAGTGACTGTGCCATTTTACGTTCCTCCCATCAATTTCTCTACATCTTTGCCAAAGCATGTTTTTTGTCTTTTGGGCCATCGATGTCCTCGTGGGCATGAAGCGGTCACCTTATCCATTTTTGCATCCTGAGTGCCTTAAAGAGAACCTGGCACGGGCAGACGCACAATTTATTTGTTGAGCAAATTTGAGAACATGGTAACATCAGCCATCTGGGGGCTCTCTAGCATCTGACCCACTTTTCTTTGTTTGGGGTCATCTCATAATTACTGGAAGGAAGCAGATCCCAATTACAATATAGAAGTAAAAAAAAAAAAAATGTCAGCTCCTTGTTGGCCCAGCTCTGCCGGCAACTAGAGCAAGAAACTTACGCTAAGCTTAGTAACCCTGATGGATCTGCCCCAGGCTTCGACGAGGGAGCTCTGGTGATGCAGAGCAGGGTGGGTGCAGAATCCATTCTGATGACAGTAACAGGCACTGCGGTGACATCTGGTTTCCAGGGGCAACAGCACTGGTAATGCCAGTGGCAGGGGGTCCAGAGTCCAGCGCCATTGACCTGGAAGTGTAAGCTGAGGTATCCTGTGTTGAATGGTGGTGGCAGTGACGGTCACCTCCCCAACACGTTGTGCTGTAATCTTGGCTGTGACCCTAGCTGCTGCCCAGACTTCCTTGTTCTCGCTTATCGTCTGGCCTGCTTCTGCAGCCTTCTTAGCTATTGTGTCAGCCACCCCATAACCTGTCACAAGCGCCCTTTCTCCTAAGTCAGTAATGGCAGTTTCTTCTATGACTTGCAACTGAAAAACCCGACTGTTAACCATGAATACCAGATGGGGGGAGGGGGGGAGGATGGGTGGGTGGAGGCATCCACGGCTGAATGGGACTTCATGGAAATCGTTTTGAAGTATGAGGAGGGGTTCATCAGGCACAAACATATTCCAGGCAGAACCAAGAGCACAGCATAGGCACTGAGGAATGAGACGGCCCAGTGTCCTGCTGGGAATTCAGTCTGGCTGAGGTCTAAGGAGCAAGGTAGGGAGTGGGGAGGTGTAAAGATAAAGAGACTAGCCTGGCACAGATCAGGAAGGATCTTACAGGCTATGCTAGAGAGTCTTGATTCTATCCTGAAAAGAAAAAAAAAAAAGGGGAGGAGAGGGGGGGAAACTATCAATATAGTCAAGATAGTGACATTATCAGCTTTGCATTTGTAAAACATGCTCTAAGGGAAGTAAATGTTGGCAGCGGGGAGGAGAATGAGTTGGAAGGGAGCAAGGGTGGAGACAGGAGGACTATAGTTAAGGAGCTAGAGCCATAATTCCCACGAAAGATGATGTAGCCTGAATCAAGGCAGGGAGCGTGGAGAGGAGGCACTGGTCCGAGATAAGTTGAGGAAGTAGAGCCAGGAGGAATTCTGCCCTCGCTTTGATATGTGGGAATTCAGCAAAAAGGACGATCGTGATGACGCCAAAGTTCCAGCTTAAATGAGTCAGTAGATGGTGATGCCATTTATATATGCATCCATTCATTCAACCAAAATTTAATTAGCAGTGAATAAAACAGACCCGACCCTACTGTTACTGTGGTACCCCCTTTGCTCTATATCAGCTCTGTTTACGTCTTAGATTGTCTGAGCCTCTTGCTGTGTCTCAGCTGCCACCACAATTGACTTAGTTAAGTCCCTTCTGGTTTGACTAAGGCCAACCAGCCACATATCCATAGTCTTCTCACACCACTCCTGGACTCCAGGGCAGGTCACCTGGCTTTCTGAGTCGCTATCAGAGAATATGGATCATACGATGGGAAGTATGGGAAAGTGAGCTCCCTTTGGGACCAGCTTTGACCAATAGGAGACAGGCGACATGTAGATAAATGTCTTCCCCTCCTCAGATTGCTCTAAGGCATGACTTTTCCTTATTGTCCATCGGAAGATGTCCTGTATGGCCCAGTGGCTGCACCTGTCAAGAGACTGGCTGTATCTTTTCAAGGCTTAGCATGAAGCAGTGTTTAGCATAGTGATGCATCTTTCTGCATTACTCCCCATTCTTCCTTGCTTTTTCTCTTGTGGTCACTGCTCTGGGATAATACCTCCTAAATAAAGCACAGGCATCCTTGCACCAGGCTCTATGTTCCAGGGAACCGGGCTAAGGCACACTCAGAGAGGAAAACAAAAGGGGTTGATCAACTTTCAGTTGATGTTGAGTTTGAGTGAAACTCATCCAACTATTCAAAAATATCTATTGAGTGCCTCCGTGTGTGGTTAAATTAGGCATAACGTGGTGAACAAGAGAGACATGCTCGAGTAGGGATACTGTGGTGAACAAAGCAGACATGCTTCCTGCTCTTACAGAGCTCACATTTAGTGGGAAGGAGTGACAAATGATAAATCAGTACAGAAATAAGTGGATGTACTTCTCAATAGAGTTTGGAAGAGACATTTAAAAAGGTGATAGGATAGTGTGGCTGCTATGCGTGTTTTGGGTGGGTGGTATATGCTAACCTAGACTAGGTGGCCAAGGGAACAGAAGGAAAAGCCTTTTCTAGGAGGAGCAGGTTTTTCACAGGACATGGCTGGAAGGATGGATCCGGAGACAGACATATAGTCTAATGCTAGGGGGTTAGGTGTGGATAGGAAATGTGTCCCTATTTTCACTGTGAAATAGTTGGTCAGGACATGTGCGTAGAAGGTAATGGGAACAGGAGAATTGAAGAGAGCAGCAAAGGCATGGGTGAGGGTAGAGACCAGGAACAGGGGTATGAATTAGTGGGCAGTGTCAGAGCAGGAAAGGTAGATACTGTGTGTAATTTCTGGAGCTAAGTGGCCATCGGACTTTGAAGAAGCTCGGGCCTGGGTTTCTTTATCTGAAAATAAGAGCATTGATCAGGCTCCATGACTGTATGCATACTTCAAGGCAAGCAGGAGCTATGTAGTGATATAATTTACTCCTTGAAATTCACCATTGAGGTCTTTAGGACCCAATAGTAGTTGGCCCTTTCCCACCATTAATGATGTTCTGGCCACTCATCAGCTAACCCAATCGTCAGACTTCTTCAGCAAAATGTCTTTTTCATAGCTGAGGACTGTTTACAGTAAGGACAAACAACTGGGGCTCATTAATTCAATCATTAGGACACTGATTATGCATCTATTGTCTACCCTAGTCAGTTATGTTAAATAAGCTCCTCATTCTTCATCAGAGCAATTATGCTAACATGCTTGAAATTTTCCAAGAGCGTTATACCTTCCTGCCTAGCAGCAGCCTGGCTCAGTCAATATTGTCACACACAGACAATTATAATCAAGGCATAAAGCCCTATTGTTGACATATGACTACCAAGTTACCCCTCTTTACAATAGAACTTTAAATAATTTGTACATTGTTCTTTTGGCATTTAGACATGGGCCTTTGTCTAGTTTTTCCCAAACGTATAGATCTTAAATAATATTTAAATGCCTTTATGGGCATGCTCATTGCATCAAAACGGTTTTATAATTTACCAAGTAATATTTGAGCAGTCGTTAGATTAGCTATCCAATAATCAATTGATCCAATGATTATTTACACTTTTAAATGTATAGATAAGAAATATATTAATTATCAGATGCCTGGAGAACGATGAGACATACGTTTTTAATTTTCACTGAGGGGCGCCTGGGTGGCGCAGTCGGTTAAGCGTCCGACTTCAGCCAGGTCACGATCTCGCGGTCCGCGAGTTCGAGCCCCGCGTCGGGCTCTGGGCTGATGGCTCAGAGCCTGGAGCCTGTTTCCGATTCTGTGTCTCCCTCTCTCTCTGCCCCTCCCCCGTTCATGCTCTGTCTCTCTCTGTCCCAAAAATAAATAAACGTTGAAAAAAAAAAATTAAAAAAAAAAAATTTTTCACTGAATGTTTTTCTCAACCAGTGCCAACTTCTCAAATACTTTCTCCCCTTAAATCTAAAAAACCCTAAACAAATGTCTTCTTTTCTTGAGAAATGTTGGCCATAAAATGAGAATGTTCCACCATGCTTTTATGATAGGCACATAACAGACACCAGATAAATGCCAAACTTAATTCTTTTTTCTTACACATACTTTATTCTCCAGCATTTCCATCAGATGTTAAATTTTTATTATTTTTGATAAAAACTAGCATGTGAATAAAGACTGTGTGTACACAGAGGCAGGTACACATCTTCAGCATGAATTCGTTTAAAAATTCATTTAAAAATTCATTTCAAAAAGTGCTATTTCGTCATATTGAGATAAAAATCCAGCTGGTGTCAGATTTCTTCATCGTCATTTGCAACAAAAGTAACACCATCCCTCTGTTCCTTACAATTTCTACTTAGGTCATCTCATTTAATCGGTGTCCTTTTAGTTGTAAATGACTGGATCTTTCTTTAAGAGGTAGTAAGCTTGCTGCAATTGCATTCCACCAGGATGAGCGAGTATACAGACTGGATGCTGATAGGATACTCAAGAGTTGTGTCAAGGGCAACTCAGTAGATTGGACAAAGCTGTGCAGAATGCCTGCAGACCTTTGACACACACAGAGCATATGCCTGCTACACAAATGCTCTATTTCACCTTTTTTCAATTACTTAGTAATTTTTTTTTTTTTTTTTAATCTCCGAGTGTGGGAAGACAACTGAGAACAAGATGCTGTCCTTGTCCTTCAGGAATTTACAATCTACACGGGGGAGACAAAACATACACATGAAAAGTTAAAAAACTGCTCAAGACTAAACTAACTGATCAAGGCATTAATCAAAGCGAAGTCATGGTATGTAAATCATTTTGACTACGAGAGAAAATTCAGAGGTGAGCGATATCCTTTGGGCTGGAGTAACCAGGAAGGGTTTTATAGATTTATCAGAGGAGATGGAATAGGAGTTATATCTTTTGAAATATCAGCGAAAGGACAGATTTTTAAAAAACTCAAACTGCCTAAGAATTAATGATGGAATTTAAGTTTTCCAACTTGTGACTCCACAGATCTCTTTCCAAAAGCAACCACCATTACTATGTCTTCTGTGTCTTTCCAACACATTTAACTACTTTTAAATTGCTTCTGAATTGATTTAAGTTTATTTATTTTGAGAGAGCGAGAGAGCAGGGGAGGGCCAGAGAGAGAGAGAGAGAGAGAGAGGGAAAGAGAACCCCACGAAGGCTCCGCGCTGTCAGCACAGAGCCCAATGTGGGGCTTGAACCCATGGACCGTGAGACCATGACGGGAGCTCAAACCAAGAGTTAGATGCTTAACCGCCTGAGCCACCTAGATGCCCCTGAATTGATTTTGCAACGTCTATTCACATAAAAATAAGACTCAATACAATTTATACAATAGGGACCTACTGTTAGGTCTGTCTTGAGGTACCCCAGTGGATTTCCAAGCTGGTTGTTGCCATGACAATCTCTGCTCCATCTGCCTTTAGTTTCTGTCTTGACCCCCTTTAGTTTAGATGCATTTCTAGCAGAGGGGACAGTAGGCATGCTCCCACTTCTAAGCCCTTTGGGGACATCATTGTAGTCGGGTTTCCCCTCCTCCCCTTTCCTCAATCCCAGCTTCCTAAAGGGAAGAGTTAGGAACCCAGATTCTGACACTTCGGAGAGATGGTCTAATGTAGACCTCAAGCATATTACCCATTTACTTAATGTACCCCAAAGCACCTAACTCCCATATTGGGAGCAGATTCTTCTGGAATCCCAGCCACCCTTGCTTTTGTTTCTACTCCCACTCTCCCACGTGGACACCCAAGTGCACATCCGGGTCACAAAGCAGAAAATATTTGTGTGACCCAGGGTAGCTTTTTATAAGTTATTTCATATTAAAACAGTTGGCTTGTGTTAGCAGGAAGAAGAACCAAAAATCAAAAACAGCCTTCCTACTTCTAAATGGAACAGCCTTTGCCCTAGACTATCCTCCCTGATGTCTCTGGGAAGTGGAAATAGAAATCTTAGGAGGTGGAACAGCTCCACCAATTGGCTTCCCGGGTCTCCTTCACAAGCTAATTTTTAAAACGGGTGAATATAGCTGTCTCTAAACTGACAATGGTAGAATCCACCCTGGAGGTAAACTTGTGAAGAATTTCTGCCGAGTACGTTCATCTTAGCACAAACGCATGAAGGCAACAGAAAGGAAGAAATGATAACGACCATTGACTTTCCTTCCACTTCAAAGCCCTATGCTCTTCATGGTCATATTTATTTTATTGAATCACCATGTAACTTTTTATTTAAAAAAAAATTTTTTTAACGTTTATTTATTTTTGAGACAGAGAGAGAGAGAGCATGAACAGGGGAGGGGCAGAGAGCGAGGGAGACACAGAATGTGAAGCAGGCTCCAGGCTCTGAGCCATCAGCCCAGAGCCCGACGCAGGGCTCGAACTCACAGACCGTGAGATCCTGACCTGAGCCGAAGTCGGACGCTTAACTGACCGAGCCACCCAAGCGCTCCATCACGTAACTATTTTTAAAGAGCCATCACTGCAGGTGAATTCCACTTGTCAAAGCTCACAGATTGGGAACACAGCAGCATTCAAAACTACAATTTGCTTAACTCCAGGGCTTCCATATCGGAGGAGGTGGTAGAAATGAACATCTTGATGGTCTGGAAAACCTGCAGGACACAGAGAATGGCCAACGATCTCTCCAAGTCCATTTGAAGGCACGCTCTTCAGGGAAGCTTTCATTTCTGAAAAGAAAGAGTATGCTTCAAAACTCTTGCGGTTGGAAATGGTCACCTGGCCTGTTAGAAAACAGATGTGCACTACCAAGTGTCTCTTTCCTCGTTTGTCTTGAGCTCCCCGTTGAAGCCACGAAGTAAGGATGGAGGGGGATGAGTGCGGGCCATGGAGCCAAGAAAACCGAGTTCCGGTCTTGCTCTGGCACCAACTACCCGTGTAAGACCTGTTCCTTTTCGTCTTTGGTGCTGTGGTGCTCCCCGCCAAACGTAGTAGGTGCTTAATAAATACTTGATGTGATCAGCTGGGTTCAATGTTTCAGCATAGGCTTGGGTGTCCGTAGGGTACAAGCGACAAGATTACTGAAGTGCGGACACCCGCCCACCAGCCTTGGACAGCCAGCAGCTTAGGGCCTTGTATAGCACATGTGCGAAGTTGGGGCCCAAGAACATCACCTCATCAGTGGAGAATGGAAGAGGAAGGGAAGATAACCCAGCAATTAGGGAGCATCGTGCTAAGCGCTTATCTTTTAGACTTCGCAAGGATCTTTCAGAGCATGCATGACTAGCACCATTTTTAACGAAGACAGAACCAAGATTCCGGTTCTACCTAAATACCTGGCATCCCTTACCCTGGCTCCTAAGCCCGGTAAAAAAAATCCCCTCCTTGGGCTTATTTACATCTCGGACCCCGCCCCGTTTACCACCACGAGGGCCCCGCCCACTCATTCGCCTCTGGGCGGGCCCAGGGTGGGTCGGGTCCTCGGGTTTCTGCGGACCCGTTTTCTGCCCCATCTCGTCCCGTCCCCGAGGCGGACCCCGGGCCCCCTCAAAAGATGAGCACGTGTCCACTCCCGGCTTGAGTACGGAAGGTGGACTAGGCGGCGGCCCCCACAGGCCCCACCCAATGGCGCTGGCAGGAGACCGGGGAGGGGCCCCGGGCCCAGGCGATGAATGAGGGGTGGTCGGCAGCTCGGCGGGTTCCGTGCCTTCCCTTCCCCTGCTCATCGCTCCCCTTCCCCTTCTCTTCCCAGAGCCTCGTGGGAGCGCGCCCCAGACGTAGTCAACCGAAACCGCGGGCGTCCCACTCCGCCTCATCCTCGGCCGCCCGGCAGCCCTCCCGCCCGGCCGCGCCTCGCCTCACGCTCTACGGGGGAGGCGGGACCAATCAGCGAGCGACGTCTCCCTTCCGATTCGAGGCCCCCGACGCGCGGCTCACACCCCGAGCACCGCGCGCGCTGATTGGCTGCGCGCGCCGCCGGTCCGGCCGGGAGGGCGGGGCGGCCAAAGGGAAAGAAGGTGGGGAGGTAGTGGCCCGCGACTCTCCGAACCCCGCTCGCGCCCCGACCCTTCCCGGGTGCTCGGCCTCCTTCCTTCCCTCCTCCGCTCACCCCGTCTTCCGTGCGCGCCGAGCGCTGCGCTCGGCCGGCGTGCCTCGCGCCCTAACGGGCGGCCGGGGGCGCCAATCAGCGGGCGGCAGGGTGCCAGCCCCGGGGCTGCGCCGGCGAATCGGCGGGGCTCGCGGCCCGGGGTGGGAGGCGGGTCTACCGCGCGGCCGCGGCGGCGGCGGAGCAGCTCCCAGCCAGCAGCCAGCGAGCGCCGAGCGAGCCGCCCGGAGGTGGGTGCGCCGCGCCGCTGCGGCCGGCGGCGGAGGGCGCAGGGCGGAAGCGGAGGTGGGCCGGCGGGAGCGGCGGGGGAGGGCCCGGCCGTCCGGGCGGCCCGAGGGGTGGGGGATGCGGGCGGGCGCGCGCCTGAGGGGAGGAGGGGCGGCGGCGGCGGCGGCGGCGGGACGCGCGTCCCCACCCCCTCCCTCCGGCGGGCGGTGGCCGAGCCCGCGCCCCCTCCCCGCGCGCCGGGCCGCGGGCCGGGCAGTGGCTGGGGGGCGGGGCGGGCCGGGCGGCCGCGAGAGTGTTTTCAGTTCCGCCTCCAATCGCCCCTTCCCCTCTCCCCGCCAGCCCCTCATCCCATTCGGAAGAGGAAGGAACAAAAGGTCCCGGACCCCCGGCTCTGACGGGGCGGGACCCGGAGCCTCGGCGCGCAGGTAAAGCGGCGGCGCCCGGCGGGCCCTCGGGGCTAGGGGTGTGTTTGTGTCGGGCTCGGGTCGGCGAGGCTCGCCGCGTCACATGGCCGCGGGGGCTGGGGGCCGGGGTGTGGCGGGGCCGGACGGGCCGGAGGGGAAGGGGTCGGCGCCCGAGCTGCTCCTCCGGGAGCTGGGGCCGGCCGGGGCCCGTCCCCTCCGCCGCGAACGCGCTTGGTAGTTTGTGGTTCTGATTTTCAAAGCCGGAGGGACGGAGCTCTCGTTTCGGGAGTTGTTGGCAAGCCGTGTTAGGAGCGTGCGATACTTCGCTTCCACTTTCCTCCCCCCCCCCCCGCCCCGTAACCTTTGTTAACCATTATAGTCCCGGGGTTCTGAATTGCTTGTGTGTACTCTCACAAGCACGCACACGGCTGATACTCTGCCGAGATCCTCCTGCATTCACTTGTGAAAGTTGCTCTGCGAGCGGAGCCCATTAGTTTTTATCACACGCCTTTAGGAAAGCACGCTAATTGATTCGCGTATTTCAAACTTGGTTTACAAATTGCAACTCTGTTTTGTTTTCTCTTGGGGGATACTGTCCTTGGGTTGGGTACTTTGGGCTTTTACTTAACCTTTTTGTGGTTATGGTTTCCTTTTGATCCCAAACAAAAGGAAAACAATACCTAGGTTGGTTTTGTTGTTCCTTCCTCTTGACCCCTTAAAAGTTAAATACTACCGGTTTCTTGTCAATTAAACCTTTAATTAGAAAAGCATCTCCAGGTAAAACGAGTTTGGAAGCATTTTTTCCATCAAAATCGTGTCTTGTTTGTTACAGCTTGGAGTGTCCTAAATTTGGTTGTTTTAAACTTCTGAAGTAACACATGTAAAGTAACTGTTAATGGATAAATAAGTGGTCACACAAACTTAACTTGGGAGTAATTACATCTTTCAAAAGTGCTCCTTGAAATTTGAATTAATTTATAGAATTCTTCATAATTCTGTAATCTTTGTTCCTTTTCATTTTTTTCCTGGTTTTATATGAATTGAACCTGTATCACTGATCGTAAGGATGTTTTTCCTTGAGCCACATAAAATAATTTGCTATTACTCTGAAAATACATTTGCTTTTCTAGTTTTGACCCCCTTTAAAACGTTTTCTTTAAATAGAAGTGTAAGTTAAGTAGTTAAATGAAGTTTGAGGAGTTTTAATGTAAATACATAAATATGCAAAGCAGATATAACAGAGATGGGAGACATCATGTAAAATAGATTTCATAAATGTATACTAGTTTGAGGATTTTTCTCATTTGCCTTAAAAAAACCATACAGGATATTGGAGGAATTTTCTCAACCAGAAGTTTATTTAGCAAACATTTATATTAAATTAGAAAAGTAACACTGATTTTTGTTTTTAAAGTTCCTTAATTTTTGCCATAAAATTAGTCGTGGTAATGAATAAGAATATGTTGAGTCTAAGTGCTCACTTAGTACTCTTAATGTTAAAATTGAGTTTAAAGTAGTTCATTGGCAAGTTTTAATCAATGTGATTGGAAATATCCATTTCTGGGCTTGTTTAGTAAGAAATTGCTCTCAGAGCTTTGATTTTATGCGTTGTAGTTGTGTCTTCTAAAGTGCTTTTACATTGTAGGTGTTCAGCAAAAGTTTGCTTTTTCATGGTTGTAACTTACCTGTGCCTAGCCGAAAGTGATCAAATCTACACAATCTGTGAGGTTCGTGTAATAATAGTCCTGTAAGAAACCATGAGGGGTAATTTCCTGTTGTTTGTGGCTTGTCAGGCCTGGTATGTGTTTTAACTAAGTAGGAATTTGGGGTTGGTTTTGTATATTTCAGCAGTCACTCTTTAATAGGAACAAAGGTTATTTCTATTTCAAGATGGCAAAAGGTCCCCTTTTCATTTTCATATTGTAAATATTAGAGTCATATTGTTATAATATTCATGTTGAGGGGAGATATGTGGCTGCATAGCCTGCTGATCAAAGAGCCATTTATTAAGTTTTTGTATTTAGGTGATATTTTCAGTTTTGGCTCTTATGAATGCCTGAATGCTCTCCTTATTCTATTGGCTTTGTACTTTAGGACTCCAAAGGCCTTGTTTTAGAGCGGCTTTTTTTATACAGGTGTTTTTGTAATGCTTATAAAAGCTGTATTTGGCGCGGTCCGGCAGATGGGGGCTCATTCATGTTCTTGGGATGAGAGTCATTTTTAGAGGGTGGAGAGGGGCATGTCTTTCAGATCCCTTGTCTTTTGATGGGAGGAGAGGAACCGTTGTTAAGCTTTTAGTTTTTGTGAGATGAAAGCTGTTTTCCACTAACTATTGCAAGGGTGTGTCAGAAGTGAGAAATCCGAAGATTTCAAAACCAATTCAGGACAGGTTATACATTTATTCAACAAATAACTTGTATTTATTGAACAAGTAGCATTTATTCAACAAATAAAACAGGCTTTGCTGTGTGTCAGGCCCTGGACTCGGCAATAAAGTATCTAACAGGGAACAAGTATACCCCTGTTCCTTAATGGAATTAGAAAAGTAGGGGCGCCTGGGTGGCGCAGTCGGTTAAGCGTCCGACTTCAGCCAGGTCACGATCTCGCGGTCCGTGGGTTCGAGCCCCGCGTCAGGCTCTGGGCTGATGGCTCAGAGCCTGGAGCCTGTTTCCGATTCTGTGTCTCCCTCTCTCTCTGCCCCTCCCCCGTTCATGCTCTGTCTCTCTCTGTCCCAAAAATAAATAAACGTTGAAAAAAAAAAAAAAAAGAAAAGTAGAAACTCCTTCTATCTCCTGCCTTGTTCTCCAGTCTTCAGAGTAAGGAAATCACTTTATTGTACAAATTGAGGGAGCTTGCGATTTGTTACTGAGCCAGTTTCTAAAGTATGCTTGCGTTGCATACTTTACTGTAGAGGACATTACCAGGGAAGACAAGTGTTAACTCATAGTGTCACTGGGAACAGTCTGTAGTTTGGGGAGGAGCTTGTCATCAGTTTTTCACTATCTATACAACTGAGGATGTGGCCAGTGTTTCAGAAACACATTTGTTGCTGAACAGGTGAACACTTGTAGAGCTAAACTTCCTTCGGCCTTAGTTTGACTCTCCATTGCCCTTTAGTTATAGAAAGTGGCTGGAGAAAGAAAGCAAACCTGCATCAGACACATTCCAGTGAACGAATTGGAAATAAAGTGCAAAGACAATGACCGACATCGAGAATAAGGATTGGGCTACAATCTCATGTAGTAGGACGGCCATGGGTTGTGGCATCAGAGAGACAGGCTAATAGTTGGTTTCTCAGTTACTATGTTGGGCAAATTGCTTAACTCCTGAGCCTTGTTTTTCTGGCTGAAAATGGTTGTAAGGATACCTGCCTCTTCAGGTTATTACGAGGATTAAATGATTGTGGTTGAAGTACCTAGAACATTGCCTCAGACATAGGGTCCTCCCAGGTGATCTGTTGCTCTCTTGTAGCTTTCTTTTTTCTTTTTTTTTTTTTTTCTTGAGTTTATTTTGAGAGAGTGAGAGCGGAAGCACGAGTTGGGTAGGGGCAGGGAGAAAGACTTCCAAGCAGGCTCCACCCTATCAGTGCAGAGCCCGACATGGGACTTGAACTCATGAACCCGGAGATCATGACCTTGGTGAGCCGAGATCAAGAGTTGGGCCCTTAACCAGCTGAGCCACCCAGGCGCCATGTCTTCTGGTTGTAGCTTTCAGCAGTTCTTTTTAAGCTAAAGTTCTAGTGATAGGAGAGCCATCGAGCCCCTTAATCGGAACCTGTTGGCATTTATTTCAGGTGTTTCTAACAAAGTTATCTAGCTTCTAAACCCACAGTAGATTAGAAACAAGTAGATTGTGAGTAATGTGGGAGGTTAAGAGGAGTGGAGGGGGGTGGGTGGGGTAGGAGGATGGGGAACTGTTTCAGCCTCTGTGTGTCTCGAAAGAAAAAAAAAAACAGATAACAGCCTGGTGAGGATAATAGAGATAATCTACAGGACACAAAACAAATATTCAGAGCCTAACTAGCATGTCTGGGACCATTCAGTGCAGGACCAGACCTGAAAGCGTAGTAATGAATGTTCATCAATTAGCTTAAGCCATGTTTGGGAAAATCTTTTTAAGAGTGCAGTAATCTACATAATATGCTTTAGAGTGTCATTTGGGATGATTAGCAAATGTTCTTAAAGGGGTAGAACATTGTGCCATATAGAATGACTTGTTTTGTGAAAGATCCACAGGACCTACTATGAGCAAGATGTTTTTCATTTGTTTTGCTATTTAGAGCGCCACTGTTCGTGACTGAGAAGCCTTTCATGCTAGGCCAGTAGTAAAGAAAGGTGATCTAAGTGCTGTAGCACCCCATGCCACCCCCTTTTTTTGGAGTAGGTCATTCCTTGTCAGTCTGCAGGGGTGTCAGCTAAAACATTTCACTCAGGCTTCAAGATAGAGTGTGCTGGAGATTTCGAGGACTGAACAAGTATGGACAGTTGGCTAGCCTGTCTGTTGAGGGCTTCTTGCCTCTTATGTGTGACTTTGACCCAGTATTTAGCCTTAATATTTTTTTTTTTTAGATTATTCTCCTTCCTATCCAGGAAGAGTTACTTTCTAAATCTACTCCGTTAAATGCTAATTGGTGACCTTGTAACACATCGCCTTAGCCATTTTTTTTTCCAGTAGTACACAAGTAATTCAATCTTACTCATTTAAAAATGAGTTTGAGGCTTATGGCTTGTCTCTGATCAATTTTGATCATTATTCCAGATTGTTATAATTGCGATGTATTCAATTAGGGCATATTTCAGTGCTGATTCTAGCTAGTCATGTCAAGGATAGCCCTCAGCTTCAGTTTCTGTAATTTCATGTGGGGAGAATATAATTTTGCCAAGCTAGATGGATTTAGACACTGCCTTTGATTTGGCCAGATAGCCAGAAATATTAAGCTAATTCTGTGACTTACATTCTAGAGTACACAGGGTGTACATTCCTTTTAGATGTAACTGAGCCACAGTAGTAGGGCTGGTGCCTGGTAATTTAGATCTCTTTAGTTTGGGCTCTTAAGAAAACAGAGATCCTAGTGAGTGACTTTAATCCCATTACAATTTGTGAGTTTATTTCATTGTAATATGAAATGGTCACTAATTCTTCTAGGTAGTCCTGTGATTTTTCTTTTTCTTTCTTTTTTTTTTTTTTTGTCTTTTTTTTTTTTTTTTAGTCCTGTAATTTTTCAAAATCTGGAATTACTTTGGCCTGAGGATGAGAGCAGCGGAAAGTAAGTGTAGACTTTAGTTGCTATCTGTTCAGTACATGTGCCCAGTTTGCGTCTGAAAACCTGCATTTCCTTAAATCTGGTGTCCTCCTCCTAACTCCCTTCCATTTTGGGGGAGGGCATAGTTTCAGGCTTAATGTGTTCAGTTGGTAAGGAAGAATAATCTTGGGGGGAGCCATTGGAAGTCCATCAAGTTCGTTACCTTGATTCAAAAAAGATGCCATCTGAGCAAGTAACATGGGAAATCTGTGATCTTGTAATTTGCCTGTGTCTAAGGTAAAGTGCATTTTTGTATGCTGCTTCAGCTCTTCCAAAAATTCTAGAAAGAGATAATGGGTAGGGGCGCCTGGGTGGCTCAGTCAGTTGAGCGTCCTCCTTCGGCTCAGGTCATAATCTCGCGGTTTGTGAGTTCGGGCCCCGCGTTGGGCTCTGTGCTGACAGCTCGGAGCCTGTAGCCTGCTTCAGATTCTGTGTCTCCCTCTCTCTCTGCCCCTCCTCTGCTCATACTCTGTCTCTCTCTGTCTCTCAAAAATAAATAAATGTTAAAAAAAAAAAAAAGATAATGGTTAAACTTCTGTGAATATTAAGGAAATGCTCTGTTTTAATCTCATGCTTCTTTACAAAATATGGGGCGGCGAATCTGATTTGCAAAATTCACAGAATAAACTCCTGATAAATGCTACAATGGAAGCAGGGCCGTGAGCTTTCTCCCTTGATTTGAATGACCTATGGAAACTTTTTTGTTGACTAGAGATGTTCTATCTGTGGCAGTGAATGCAAATTTTCCATGCTTAGACCAGCCTTTTACTTCACAGACAGGTGGTTAGGCAGTAGTTCATGTAAACTGGCCATTTAAACTTTTATTTATAAACTGTTTTAAGTATCAGAGGGTTCAGCTTTGGTCTGAGGTTTGTACATCATTTCTGCTCTAAGCCAGTAGTTTTCAGACTTAACACGTGCATGCTCGCGCGCGCACACACACCCACACCCACCCCTGTATGCACACAACAGCACCCAGAACGTACAAAACATTATGCAGAATCTCAAAATGTAAGGGGGATGGGCGGTTGCAGAAGTCCTGCCTGCTCAGTTGTCCTCTCCTGTGGGAAACCTTTGAAGCTCCCCCTGAGGACTGATCGCGGAGAAAAACCTTGGCTGTAGACCGGAACTAATATGGTAGACACTAGCCACAGGTGGCTGCTTAGCACTTGAACTGTGACTGCAGTAACTGAAGAAATAAATGTTAAATTTAATTTTAATAGAAAGTTTTGTTGAACAAGCCTACTCTAGATTTTGCTTTGATTGCACTTGCACACCCTGAGGACTGTAAGCGGCTGCTTCAGCAGGTCAAGACTCTGGGAGTTGGAAGGGCATTTGGAGTACTGAATCGTCATGCCGATTTGAGTCTGGGCCAGTGTGGTCTCCTAATAGTTGGATATATATATATATATATATATATATATATATATATATATATATATATATATTTAATCTGGGAATGATAAACCAGCATGTAATTTTATGTTTACAAGCTGCTTACTGACATAAAGATTCCATACAACTCTTTCAAGGAGAAAGGAATAGAACTCCAAGAATAGGTAGTCTCTTTACACAGCAGTCCGTATGTAATGTGGCCTTTCACTGAGCCAATGACCTGCTTTCAGGGTTAAATTCATGCTCTCACTTTAGGTTTTAACAGTCCATAAAATTGAACACACGAATGTTTTCTATTTGCTTTCATTTAAAAGACACCCATCGTTCTCTAGTGGGGCCACCTTATGTTTCCAATGGCAGGGTCTTTCCTTTCTGGCTTACAACTTTGGAAAAGAGCATAGTTACAGTGAGAATCGAGAAGTCTGTTTTTCAATGAGTTGTTGTCTATCTTTATATATATATTTTTAATACTTTTTTTATCCTCATTTCTTTGACTAAAACCATTGCCAAAATTCAGGTCATTAGTTGTTTTTTGTTTTTGTCTACCTGTGTAGCACATGTTTGAACAGGATTGCCAAAAATCTTATGGTGATTTGGTACTCTTTCTGGAAGGACCTTAGGTGTTTGAGACAGCACTATTACACTTGAAGTATTTTATGTTGAAAAATCTAGCTTTCTTTTGAAATAAAAATTCATATAGGTATTTGGGGAATATTTTGTATTTGTAATTTGAAGATATTTGAAACCTACATTTGCTTTCTATATTTAATCACTTCCTTTGTTCTACACTTGAACCTTGGAAACGTTTTTTGCCACTCTTTCATATTCGCTTCCTACCTCCCTTTCAGAAGTTACCAGTGAATTCTGAACAGCCAAGTTTAGCAGTCTTTTTTAGTTATCATGCTACTTTTTCCAGTGTTTGTCATTATTGACTAAACTCTTCTTTACTTAGATTTCTTAAAATCACACAGACATGCCAAAGCAGACACAGATTAGGCCCATTCCACCTGCTACAAATGTTGAATAAGATGTAAGAGTTTTCCTTGGGTATATAAATTTTTTCTCTTATCTATATAGTTGATCTAGAGAGGGAGGGGGAAAGGAAGGGAGGAGAGGGAGAGAGATGTTTCCAGGTACCAGAAACTTGGAAATCAGTCAGTGTTCAGGAAAAGCTGACTTTGGGGAGTTTACTAACGAATCCAGTTGCTAGGGATGAAGTTGTAATGATATGACTCTGGGAACTATGTGCTAAGTGTGTGTGTATGTATAAAAACTACTTCAGTATCATTCAAGTATCTGGCCTCTGGGAAAAACAAGCCTCAAAGCTCTCTATGAAGAAACTAGAAAAACACTAGTCTTTATAGATGAACTTACATATCACATGAAGACCAAACATGGTAAATAAAAAGATACCAGCTAGATGTAGAATGAGGGGCTTTTAAGATAGGTAATACATTATTACCATTCAAAATTCAAAAGGTACAAAAGGATATATGGTGAAAAGTCTCTTTGCGAGCCTGTCCCTTGCCACCCAGTTGCCTTTCCAAAGGCTAGTAACGTTACTAGGTTTTTGTGTAATGTTCCAGTAATTCTGTCCATATATGAGCAACTTTGTGCATATATTACTTTTTAGGACAAAGAGTCACGTATTTTATATAATCATCTTATAGATTATTCCATGTCAGTACATAATGAGTACCCATTTACTTTGGTTTCAGAGTATTATTTTGTATGGGTGCTGTAATGTATTTGACCAGTCTTCTGTTGACGGACATTTAGGTTATTTCCAGTCTCAGGGTATTAAAAACAGTGTCGCAACAAATAAACTTAGTTTATTCATCATTTTACACATACATGAGGTAGGTTTCTAGAAGCAGGTCAGAGGATATCTACGTTTATGTATTTATTCTATGGAATGGACTTTATTCATGTTTTTGAGTAGGTAGTACATGAATATGGTGCAAAATTCAAAAGGAACAAAATAGTAAATAATGAAAAGTAAGTCTCCCTGAAAACTCCCACCTCCTACTCCCCAGTTCTACTTTCCAGAAGGGGAACCACTGTTATGAGCTTCTTTCTGGTGTATCATTCTAGAGCTGCTGTGTCCCAACATGTGGCCACCGAGCACTTGGAATATAGCGAGTCAGAACTGAGATGGGCAGCAAGTGGAAAATACACAGGAGATTTATAACATTTAGAACAAAAAATAGAATGTAAAGTATTTTACTTTTTAGTACTGATTGTGCATTGAAATAGTAATTTTGGATATAGTGGGATTAAATTATTAAATTATTTAAATGATTAATTTTATATTTTTAGTTTTTTAATGTGGCTAGTAGAAAATTTACGATTATGTGTGGATGGCATCCTATTTCTGTTGGGCAGCCCTGGTCTAAAGAAATTGCACGTGTATACAGACATGTATGAATACGTGAGAATTTCTCAGGCAGTTTTTTTCTTCTTTTGCATTGTAGTCTGTGGGAGCAGAAATCTCTTGCTAAGGTGGTGGTTAAAAGAGAGGTATCGGGTGGTTCTTTACTGTATCATTTACTCTTAATCATTTACGATGACCATTGTGGGGCTCATCACAACGCTTCCATTGACTTTTATGATGTTTGTGCACTTTGGAGAGAAGCCTGGCATTATTCTTGGCTGTATATTTTTGAACTTGCTCCAGTTTGCATTGGTTGCCTGTATACCTAGGACACAGCAGTCATCCTGGGATCCCTCTTCATTCTTGGTCATCTTATGAGGTTCCTTCACCTTTTTTCTTTGTTAGATCCCTTATTCTTTTGGCTCTCCTTCCTTTTAATGAAACATGTCTGTCAAGACTTTCCTTGAGAGAGAACGTGTTGGGTAAATATCTGGAGATGTTACATGTCGAAAATACCTTTATTCTACCCTGGTTGGGTAATAGAATTCTCGGTTGGAAGTAGTCCCCCTGCCCCGAATTATGAAGGCATTGCTCTGTTGACCTCACTTACACTGTTACTCTTGAGAAAACCAAAGCTATTGTGATTCTTTTTAAAATAACTTGTTGTTTCTGCCAGGAGACTTCAGACTTTTCTTTGTCATTAGCATTCTGAAGTTTAACAGCCACCAACCTGGATGTATGTGGGTGTGTTCTTTTCTATTGTCCTGAGGTCTTGATTGGCCCTTTAGGTCTTTCGGTTCAGGGAATATTTCTTGATTTCTTTGATTGACCCCTGCCCCGCTGTTATCTCTAATGTCTTTCTGAAGTCCTCTTTGGACATTGGACCTCCTGAATTAAGTCCTTCAGTCCTCTTCACTTTTTCTACTATTTTTCATCCTACTGTTGTACTTTCTGGATTTCCTCTACCTTTCCAACCCTTCTATTGATGTCTGCCCTTTCTGCTATCAAGAACTCTCAAGCTATCCAAAGCTCTCTAATTTTTTTAATGTTTCTTTTATAAAACATGCTGCACTTGCTTCAGGGTTGCTCTTGTCTTCCCTCATTTCTCTAGCTATGTTGATGATTTTACAATGATTTCTTCTCTCTGTATGGTCTCAAATTTCTTGAGTTGTGTTTTTCAGGTTTGGGCCATTTTTTCCTCAGATAATGAGAGTCATCCTTGATTACGAAGGTAGGGGTCCAAAAAGCCGATTGAAAACCGAGCCTGTGGGTGAGGCTTGTCTCCTTTCAGTTTCAGTGTAGAGTAATCTGTGTGGGCTGTTTGTTGGTAAACTCTCAGTATTAGTATCTGTACGTCTTTTCTCCTCGGTTGGGTCAGGCACCCCAGAGTCTTGATCTGACTAAATGGTAAAGGTCTGGCTGCTAGTATTTTGGGAGCCAGAACCCAGTGGAGGAAGGGATTGGGAGTCTGCGTTCAGCATGCAGTGTACTCGCGTTCATTTACTCCCTCTCTTTTCCCGGTGATCCCCAGGCCATCTCCTAGTCCAGTGAGACTGTTTTACTTTCTGCTGAGAATAAACATTTAGTCTTCTAGAGAGGGAGAGGAACAGGAACAGGTACTTAGTGACATAGATAGAGTTGGAGAGCAGATCTCAGGATCTAATTGCTTCTCAGATATCTCTCACCCAATCCTGCCTTTTTCATCTCCCCTCTCAGAGCCCTCAATTTTTGCTGTGACTAGTGCTGACTTTTACTTAACCCTTTGAGGATTCTGCTGTGAAAATCAGGATGTTTCCCCATACCTCGCTTAGAGTTAGTAGAGTTAGTAGTCTCTGATCTGTTCATCCATTCATTTTCCAGTTATCAAAATTTTACTTGCTTTCTTTTTTACCCTTCTCTGTTTGCATGAGATTGTCTTTTTCTAATTCCTTTATTATGGTTTTGTAGTAAGCTGTGTTTTCACCTGCAACCTTCTGATGAAAGTTTTCCATTAAAAAAATTTTTAAGGGTATCTCCCCACCCTTCCCCCCCAAAAGAATTGGAATTGAATGTATAACTCCAAATGAGGATGAGGGAGTGGAAATGAAGAAATTTGATCATTCCAACAGAAGGCAAAAAAGGAGGAAAAAGCAAAGAAGATGCAGAAGAATTACAAAACACAAAATAAGATGATAGAAAATTGGCCCAGGTATTTTAATAAAGCTTGCTGGTTAAAGGACAGTGGCAACTTAAAAAAACAAAACAAAACAAAAAACCTCAAATGCTTTTTATTAGTAGACACAACTAAAAGTATGATGACATAGTTTCAAAGTAAAGGAATAAAAAATATACACTAGGCGTTAGGATTTATGTCTGAATCCATTTTGGTCTGCTGTAACAATTCTATAGACTTGGGTGGCTTATAAAAACAAATTTATTTCTCACAGATCTGGAGGCTTGAAGTCCAAGTTCAGGGCACCAGCAGATTTGGTGTCTGGTGGGGGACGTGCTTCCTACTTCTTAGACCGCTGTCTTTGCTGTACCCTCATCTGGTGGAAGGGAACAAGGGGATTCCTAGGGTTTTTGGGTTTTTTTCCCCCCCAGGGTTTATTTTATAAGGACACTAATCACATTCACGAGGAAATGTTTGTTACTAAAGAACTAAAGACTAATGCGTTAACTATACAATGTGATGAGTTAGGAAAAGGAAGGAAATAAAGTTGAGAAACATTAATGAAAAAAAAAAGTTATAATCGGATCGACTGAACCAAAGGTGCCAAGTTGAAAAGACTACGTTTGCCAAGATTGATAGAGGAGGAAAAAAAGGCACAAATGCATTAGAAATCAAAAGGGGATATGACTACAGACAAATTGAGATTTTAAAGCTGAGAACACGGTGAACAGCTTTTTGCCTTTAAATTTGAAAACAGAATGCACAATTTCTTGTAAAATAAATTACTAAAATTGGCTTAAGAATAAGAAACTTGACTAGATTATAATTTAAAAACTTAAATTAGACAACTACCTACACCAAAATAAAATTAAATAAAAACCCAAAACCAAGAAACCAAACCCCAAGTGAAAACCCCAGATGGGCAAGTTGTATAGAACATACGAAGAATCCATGATTTCAGTCTTACACGAAATGTTATAGGAAATAACAGAAAACATGATTTTGTTAGGCTACTGCAATCTAGATACCCCTGATGGGACGAATGTACTAGGCAAAGGGAATGAATAGGCCACATCTCACTAATGAACATGGCAATAAAAATTTTAGGTAAAATATTAGTATTTGCTTAAAACAAAAAAACATAGCTAGTCAGGGTGTGTCACAGGAATGTAAAGGTGATTAAACGTAAGAAAACCCATAAATGAAATCACATCAAAGGAAAAAAGCCAAATGATAATCTTGATGGGTGAAGGGGAAAATAGCATATGATTAAATTCTGTACTGATTCTTAGAAAACTAGGAGTATAAGAGAACTTGCTTAATTTGAGCAAAGGGTGTTGGTTAAAAAAAAAAAACAGAAGTGTACATATGACATGATTCCAATTATATGAATTTCTAGAACCGGCACAATTACTTTGATAGAAATCAGATCAGTAATGGGTGAAGAGGGTAAATTGAAAAGGGACACAAGAAAACTTGATGAGATGGTGGAAATGGTTCTATATCTTGATTAGGATGCTGGTTATGTGGATGTATATATTTGTCAGAACTCCTCAAACTATACATTTAGCATCTGTGCATTTCATTGTATGCAAACTAAGCCTCAATAAAGTTGATTTTTAAAGCCAATACATAAATACCGTGCATTTCTGTATACCAGCGACAATTTAAATTTTTAAAAGTCACCATTTAAAATGGCAACACAAACTGTAAAATACCTAGGAAAAAATAAAGCCAAAATGTGTGGGACCTTAATGGAGAAAATTTTAAGGCTCATATAATTATAGGGAGATGTATATACTTGTGTTTATGAATGGAAGACACTATTATATATGTCAGTTTTCTTTCTCGTATATTTGGTGTCATTCCAATTAAAATCCCAGGAGGTGAAAGAAGTCACTTTCTCCAATATCAAGAAATATACTTTCACTTTAGTAGTTAAGACATGATGGTATTTGCCTTAAATATAGATTAATGGGGAAAAAAAGAAAAGGACCCAGAAACACAAGTAGCATTGTAACTGCTAAGGAAGATTCAATATATAGTACTCGTATACTTGGTTATCTTTGTTGGGGAGGGAAAGATCCCTACCTCACAACATACACCAAAATACACAAAGCAAAACTTGAGACTTTATGACTTCTAAAAGATGACAACATATGGAGGGATTTTTAAGAAGATACCCACGTAGGGGCACCTGTGTGGCTCAGTTTGTTTAGCATCCGACTTCAGCTCAAGTCATGATCTCGTGTTTCATGATTTCAAGTCCCACGTTGAGCTCTGCTCACAGACAGCTCAGAGCCTGGAGCCTGCTTCGGATTCTGTGTTTCCCTTTCTCTCTGTCCTTCCGCTGCTCGCTCGCTTTCGTGCTCTCTCTCTCTCTCTTTCTCTCTCTCAAACGTTAAAAAAAAAAAAAAAACCCACTTCATTTAAAAAAAAAAGATACCCATTTATACATAATATTTAAAATATTGATTAAATTTGAGCACATTAAAGTGAAATCTTAGTGTAAAAAGCCACCAAAAGTCACTTGCTGGGTGAAGAGATGTGGCAAGTGTAATTAACAAAAGGCTATTATCCAGAATCTATAAATCAATCCCGTGATTTAAGAAAAAGGTGGTGAGTATGAACAAATGATTCAAAGGAATGAATCCTGAAAAGTCAATAAACATGAAAATATCCTGAGACGACTTAGTAGTCAGGGAAGTGCAAAACATCAGCAACCCTCCGTGTCACACCCATCCTTTTGGCAAAAGTTCCAAGGGACTAAATAATGTCAAATGTTGGTGACGTGGGGCTAAAGAGGAACTCCTACTTCCCTGGTGGGAGTGACAGTTGCTAGAACCATGTTGACAGTATTCGTAGAGTCTGTGTGCATGGCCTACTCTGCAGCCTTTCTGCTCCTCGGCATATGTCCCAAGGCAGTGGCTTTCGTATGTTTTTTACAGACCCTCTTGGAAAATGTATCTTACGTGTGATAAAAACAATTAAAATTTTGAAATAATTAAGTGTACTGTTTTCTATTTTATTGTCTCTACTTTTTATACTTAATTTTTGTCTATTTTTTCTTTTGCTTTTTAAAAGGAATTTTTCAGAACCAACCAAATTGATTTCACGTTCACCAGTGGTTCATGACACTCAATTTAGAGAAATAGCAGAGGGTGACATACAGTAAAATGTCTGTTTTAATTGAGAGAGACTGATGTATTTCTCACTGCAGGTCTGCTCTTTTGATCAAGAAGTTTGAAAGTTTCTGCCCCTGAACAGCTCTCACATACGTGTAAGAAGGTACACAGACTACTCCTGGTAGCTTGTAAGAGTGGAGAATTGGAAACGATCTAAATAGGAATCAAAAGGAGAATGGACAGTGAGCTGTAATAGTGACACAGTGGCATGCTCTATGACAGCTGAAATGAATGAGCTAGAGTTGAGGATTATATATGTATCAATGTGGATAGTAATAGTGCAAAAAGCAAAGTGACATGAGCGGTATTAATGTGTCATAGAAATTTATAAAATGTGCACGAATTTAGGGGTACAGTATGTACCCAAACCGTGTAAGTGACAACAGGGGAAAATCAGGATGACGATGATCTCTGAGAAGCAAGGAGGAGGGGAATGGAAGTGGAAAGGGGTAAATAGGGGGATTTGAGCTCTATCCATCTATCATGTCTTATTTCTTCTATCTGGTCAGAATACCCCAGAATGCTAAGAGTTGACAGAGCTGGGTGGGAGGCCCAAGGGTGTTTCCATATTTTTTTTTGGTATGACTGAAATATTTAATTTTTTAGATAAGACACCCATTCACAATGAAACCCAAGTACTTGGAAGAGTAAACAAACAAGATGTGGGAGACCTTTCCGGAGAAAATTCTGCAACTTACTGATGGATCATAAGTTCAAAATAAGTAGAAATATCTCATTTGCATAAATAGGGATACTCAATATTATAAACATGTTGGTTCTCCACAAAGTGATGTAATCTCAATCCTGTGGGACTTTAAAGATAACTAACATACGTTTGAAAAACGAGGAGAGAGGGACTCACCCTGCAGATGATCAGCTTCCTAGAGAGCCGTAGGAAGTAAAACATTGGGATTCTGGTGTAGGTGTGAACAAGTACAATAAATAGAATACAAAGCCTGCAGTCAGACGTTGGTTTCTAGGGATTTGCTTTGTGACAAGAGCCACGAGGATTATTAAAGGAAAGATAAACTAACGGCCCTGATAAAGTAGGCTGTCCTACAGGAGATGTTTGGTCATTATCTCACGCCTTAACCAAAAGCAAATTCTTGGTATGTTGGAAACTTAAATGTGAAAAGCAGTACTAAAACTTCCACAAGAATATCTAGAGAGGGATATCTTTACATCAGGGGCCTTCACGCCTCAGATTCCTCATTCGTGAGTAATGGTAGGATGCTTAGAACTGAGTTAATGCTTAATTACCTGATTCTGAGACTAACCTGTTGTGTCCTAAAGTAAGCACTAGGTGCTTGGGGGCAGGAAGGAATTTCTTTAGAAAGAAGCAAAGTGTGTCCTAAAAGAGTCTAAAGTAAAAATTTGTGTACTCTAGAAGACGGTATAGGAAAATGAGAAGACATTCTCAGGATTTGGAGGTTTTTAAAAATCGGTATTAAGTGATCAGGTTTATACCAGAATAAAAACAATAAGCAAAGAGCAGCGTTGAAGGCTCAAAGAAATGAACTATAGTTTAATAAAATATGTAGAGAGTCCTATTTGTAAAGCTATGTTATACAGTGATTAATAACTTGAAGGCTTTATTTTTGAGTTCAGGATAATCAGACCTTTTACTTAACTGAAACTTTCCAGTGAGTAATCTTCGAATCCTAGTTTTACTGATCTATCACTTGATAAGGTTTCTTATTGAGCTGTACAGATAAAGCCTTCCTGTTGTAATGAATCCTGCTTTGTAAGTCTCACTTATTGCTGGAATTAGGAACAGAATTAGTATCTGAACTTGTTTTTCACTTCTTGCAGATGTTGAAAAAAAAATCTAATTTCAGTACAGAGCTTGCTGCCACACTGTGGAAGGAAATCTGTATATTCCGTAAATGACTCATTTTTCAATAACTTGATCATAAATCTAGTCTTCTTATTCCATTTTGTCTTCAACTTGGAGCATATTGACATGGATACCTTGTAAAAACCTAAATTCAGTCTATTAGCATTTCAAGACTGTTGGCTAAATATATCTTAGCTATTTAAAACGTGCAACCGGTTGAAATGTATTATCAGCATTCCTGAAAAATATTTTACCGAATACTTTAAAAATTCTCTGGAGATAATTAGCCAGGTGTCAGCCAGCCCTGGTTACAAAGACATGACGACTGAAGGCTGTTAACGTTCGGTGGTTACATTGTTCCAAAGTGCTCATAACTGTTTTTCTAAGACATGGGACTCGGAGATTGTGTGGTTCTACTAGGCCATGAGGTCTCACAGATGACCCAGAATAGGCTTAAACTTTTCGGGTATTTATTCCCATGAAGAAATAAAATTAGAAAGGTTTCACAGAAAACTTTTAGATTCCCAAGAATACATCTGACCTCAGAAACATTTCTCCCAGAAGAAGTGTTTCTGTTACTACCTGTTACTACCACTGAGAATCCCTTTCAGTTTTGCTGATGATACAGGTTAATTTTTATTCATTTTCTTAGGCTGAATTCTCATAAGTGGATTAACCAAGTTCAAGTGGATTGATTAACCTTGAACCAAAGGTATAGATCCTTTCAGACAAATTCTTGTTATATTTTGTTCTATCAGTTTTTCACAAGGAACAGGGACCCCCTCATGGAACTCAGAGCTTTGTTCTAAGGATAAAATGGGTGTGGGGCTGGGACGGACCCGGAGAGTCTTCAGAAACCGAGCCTCGAGACTGGCTGCATCTGCTTTTTTCAGCAGGGACGGTTGTCTGCCTTGCTTGGGCACACTCTTGTCTGTGTGCCGACTACCCTCTCCTGAGCCTCTGCGGTCTTCGGTGCTGCCTTCTGGTCACGTGGGGGGCACGGTGACTTACACTAAGGCCTGTGTGGTAGTGACCCCGTAAACCGTAGCCTTCAGACTTGCTTCTCTTTCTGGGTTCCAGACAGTGACTTGTGTGCCACTACACGCTCTTCAGTTTGGTTGGTTAGTGGCAGTTGTCTGAGTCCTCCTTTTCCGGGGAATGTCCTCATCGGGGTGGTGAATTGTCCTGGAAATACCTGAAGGAGGAGACTCTCTTTGGCTCTGTGCTCTGGGCTGGCCTTCCCCTTCCCTGCGCGTGCCTACCACATTGTTTCCTTCTACCCCATATTATAGCGATACGTACAGATTTTGTAACTCCTAGAAACTCTTTGGAAACATGCTGAACTTTCTGCCTGATGTTCTCTCTCTCCTCTTAGGCTTCTGCTCTGGTGTCCCTTTTGTGATCCCTCTCCCTTCTGAAGGTTGAATTAATCAGCATGTTCTCTGTGCTCCAAAAAGACTATGTCACATGGTCCTGAGGTTTACACAGCTGGCTCCCCTTGAGCATGCTTTGTGGCAGAGGAGGAATTCAGCAGAAGCCACAGATAGGCAGGTATACCTTTGGCTGCCCGGTAGTCCCAACATCTGCTTCGGTGGATTATTACATGTGTTTGATGGAATTTTGTGTGTTTGCTTTATTTTTCAAGTTGTAGTTTTGTGTACTGGCTTGCTTATTTATGGGTAGTATATAGAGTCAACCACTGTAGACAGCTTAACCGTGCTACTCAAGTTCTCGCTGTTCTTTACCTACCTTACAAATCCCTAGCTCTGGGCAAACCTCACCTTCTCGCCATGTCTGCTGTATTGCTAAAGAAAGTCACAGAATCCTGCTTATTGGCTCCCTTCACATTTTTAGTGTCTAAACCACAGCTGGACTTTCAAGAGTGCCAGGGCAGCATTGTTACATGGTTCCAGGAGATGTCCCTAAAGAAATGTACCCATTGGCCGGATAAATTTATGAAATTTGGCATACGGTATTGGCTCTTCTGGGAGACCCTTGGGACAGTGTCCTGAATTGGGCCTGGGGACCTTAACCTCATTAATTGTTCTTCCCCTTTGGGGGAATGAGTAGGATTATTTATTAGGTTGTGACCATTATTTTCTGGCAAACTGTCCCAAGGCCCAAGTGTCTTCAGTTGGAAGACCATTTTGAGAATGGTCTTTTGAGAATCCAAAGTCCTTTTTTGAGAATTATATTTCTTTTTTTAGCAAATGTATACCTTTATCACAGCAACCTTACCACCATGCAGATTCCATGCAGTTTTCCATGGAGACAGTCATATCACCAGAGAATATGCTGCTTTCTTTCCAGTCTTTTATTTTATTTTTATTTTATTTTATTTTATTTTAATTTATTTTTGTCTCTTGCCCTACTGGGCTGGCGAGAACATCCAGGGCTTTATTAAATAGAAGTGGCAACAGTGGACGTCCTTGTCTTATTTCCAGTCATAAGGAAAAGGGATTTAATGTTTCATCATTACATATGTTGCTAACTCTAGGTTTTTCATGGATGTCCTTTTTCAGAATAAAGAACTTCTTCCTCTTTTCTATTTCCAGTTTGCTGAAACTTTTTAATTGCGGATGGATATTAAATTAACATACCAAATGCTTTCTTTTTTTCTGCATCAGTTAAGAGAATCGTGAATCGTAAAGTTTTTCTTTTTTATTATGATAAATGAGGTGCTTTATTTATTTGTTTATTATTTTACCGTCGAGCCAGTTTTGCTCCGTGCGGTAAACCCTGCATTGTAATGATGTGTTACCTTTTCTGTATGTATAACTGAATGTGACTTGCTGATACTTGTTACAGATTTCCCCATCTAGGAACAGCAGACCTTTGCTTTGTGTTAGTTCAGGATCTTGAGTCCCAGGCCAGTTTCTTGCTCCTGTGCCAGTGTCCGATAGCTTTTTCTTCTCCTTATTTCTCAGCATCAGTGTATCCTTGTCTGGGACTGGTGGTGACAGTGTTTCCTGCCTTCTTGTAGCACTAGACTGTGGTTATCGTTACAGGGGGAAAGGCTGGTGTGTGTGTAGCAGGTGGGCAAGTAGGTTCTGCCCCGTCCCCCAATAGTACCATGGCTTTTGCTCTGCTCTTCCCCTTGAGGCATGCTCTTTCCCTGGGCCCTAGGTGTGGGAGGTTTTCCTGATTCTCTCCTCCTCGTTGAAGGCTTTTGTTTCATTTGAGATGCTGCCAAGGCGGAAGAGCTCTCTCCCATCTTTCGCCCATGCGAGTCTTTTTCAAGAGATCTCAGTTGAAGCCCTTGGAGAAGAGCTTATGAATGAGTGCAGGTTCCCCTTCTGTCTGGATCTTCAGTGAAGTTTTAGCTGTCATCCTAGCTGACACTCAGCCTTTATCTTTACTTCTGTCTTTAACATTCAGCCCATTGACTGTGACTGTTTCCTTTGCACTTATGGGTTGATATCTGCCATCATTTCCAATAAGTTCTTGACCATTATCTCTTCATGTATTTTTTTTCCGTCCCATTTTCTCTTTCATCTCCTTCTGGGACTCCAGTTAAACTCCAGTTAATAGATATTTGGTCTCAGATATTCAGGGTTTTGCTTTTTTTTTTTTTTTTTTTTTCCCCTCTTTGATTTTCAATTTGGGTACTGTTTGACCTGTTTTCAAGTTCACTGTTCGTTACTGTCTTTTATTAAATTCATCTAAAGGAATATTTAGGGGCGCCTGGGTGGCGCAGTCGGTTAAGCGTCCGACTTCACCCAGGTCACGATCTCGCGGTCCGTGAGTTCGAGCCCCGCGTCGGGCTCTGGGCTGATGGCTCAGAGCCTGGAGCCTGTTTCCGATTCTGTGTCTCCCTCTCTCTCTGCCCCTCCCCCATTCATGCTCTGTCTCTCTCTGTCCGAAAAATAAATAAACGTTAAAGGAATATTTAATTTCTGTTACTATAGTTTTCATTTCTAACATTTCCCTGTGATTGTTTCTTTTCTAGCTTTAGTTCTGTAATGAAGTTCCCCGTTTCTTTAGTGTTTTTGTCATAGCCATTTTAGTCTGTTTGATAATTCTAACATCTCGGCCCTGTCTAATCTGATTATATTAATAAATTCATCTTTTGCCTGTGGTTTGCTCTTCCCTGGATCTTCTAATTTTTTTTTTTAAGTTTATTTTTGAGAGAGAGAGAGAGCTAGTGTGTGGGAGCAGGGGAGGGGCAGAGGGAGAGGGGGAGAGAGAATCCCAAGCAGACTCTGCACTGTCAGCGTGGAGCCTGATGTGGGGCTCCCTACCACAGCTGCAAGATCATGACCTGAGCTGAAGTCAAGAGCCGGACACTTAGCCACCGAGGCTAAGAGCCGACTGGGCCACCCAGGCACCCCTGTATCTTGTAATTTTTTACCAAAAGCTGAATATTTATGCAAAAACAGTACGGATTGAAGTAAATACTCTTTACTTCCAGAAAACTGCCTATTATTTCTCATGTTAGTTTAATAGACAGTGAGGTTAAATCCATAAGCTGTGTTGTCGGGCTAGTTCAGGGTTTTTTGCAACTTTAGTTTGCTAGTTCCAGTGTTTTGAGAGCAGATTGAGACTTGACCTTCTGCAAGATTTGTTGTCTGAGTGTGATTTCAGTTATCTCTTTGTGCTTTATATATGAGCCTTCAGCTTTCTTGAACCTTGGGTGATTTCTCTGCTTTACAGCCCAATTGTCTGTCCCTTAGTCATTCTGCAGTTCTTTTTGCTCTCGTCCTGCCCCAGGCTTTTGTGCGTGGCGAGGTATCTCCGTGCTAGTAACACCATTTCTTTTAGCAGTCCTTCCCTTGGTAGTTCAGTGTCCGGAGTATCTGGGTGGAAGTTTTGGTCTTAGCTCTCCTGTCTCACCTCGGCCCTTGGCAGCTGAACGGCTGAAATCTCTGGGGTTGATTTCTCTCCTTTGTGTCCATTCTTTCCCCCTCCTTGTCAGAGGACAGATTACTTGCATTTGAGGGTATCTCTCAGCTTTCCAGGCCCGTCTCCCAGCCTTCAGCATAATTTGGCAAGCCTGCAGTGGGGCCCAGTGGGAGTGAGTGGCTGGGTGGTACAGGTTTGCTCTGTGAAATCCTTGGAATTTTTCTAGATCTTGTCAGCACACATGTTGCTGTTAAAATTTATGAAAGGGTAAGTTGGTTTCTCCTTACCCTCCTCTGTGGTGGGATGATTCCTCCTTAGCCATTCCACCAGGAAGGAAACCATGGGGGGGGGGGGGGAGGGCTCTCTTTCACGGCTCAACACTTTCTGGAATTTAGTTCCACTTATGTGGAACTTTTTTTTTTTTTTGCATCCTGAGCTTTGACAGGTTCAGAAAAACCATGATTTTATAGCTTTTATCTGGCTTGTTTTGCTTGTTAAGGTGAAAATGATCGTCCGTTGTCATTTCTTCATCCTGATTAGAAGTGGGGCTCCTCCGAAGGAATACTTTTTACTGTGTAGCCTGGCAAATACCTGATCAAGTGTGCCGCCATCATTCTAGCTGGTTTTCTGTAGATGTTTCTTAGAGCTACGTTTCTAAATCTTCATTCTTCTCAAGTCCCAAGTCTCCAGTTCTGTCCTCAAGTGGTAAATGATCTTGTCTCTTATTTTGAGATTAAAGTCTTCCGCATTAAAATTTAATTATGGGGCTTATGAGGAGTGTGGGGAGAATTTATGGTAGGTGCAGAGAAAAACTAAGCACATGACAAACTGAGATAAGAAAGAGTTGTACAAAAAGGGAAACATGATTATATAGTAGTTTACTACCGGTCTCATCAGGTGCTAAACTCCTTTGGGAGATAATTATTAAGGCTGGAGGAAAGTGAGTGGTTGTGGTGTAAATCCTCACGTTCCGTAATCGGTAGATAATACTACCCTGGATGTTTCAGGGGATACCATCATGAGCCTGTTACTTGAGATATAAATAGCAAGAATAAAGGGTAAAGATTTGAGGAATTGTACCTCAGTGTGAGAAGAGGAAATGTATTTGACTTTAGTCACGACGCATATTGTTACTTAGACAAAAATGAAAAAATATTTTTACAAAGAGGCCTAATTGACAGTCTTCTTAAGGGATGGTAAAAGTGAACCAGACCTTGTCTTCACAGACTCTGTTTACCTTTATTTTCTAATTCTTGTTGGTTTACTTCACACTTGATGCCTTTTCCCTTCTTACAACTTTGGGTTTTACTTTATGATACTATGACGTTTTGTTTTTTAAGTTTGTTTCTACTGCTCATTTAAAATAGTAAAGACCTTTTCGTAGGAGAAAAAGATCACTTCCGAAAGTTCCTGATTTGATTTCCTGCCTCCTTTTCACGTTCGCTTTAGATACAACATTGAAATTATTACTGGAGTTTGAAGTTAGCCTCTAAACCATCCTTTCCGTGTCTCTTCTAGGTTAGATAGAGAAGCGTCTTTTCTCAGTGTGGGTTGCGGCCTTTGGTAAGAGCATGTCGTCCATCTTGCCCTTCACTCCGCCAGTCGTGAAGAGACTGCTGGGATGGAAGAAATCAGCCGGTGGCTCTGGAGGAGCGGGTGGAGGAGAGCAGAACGGACAAGAAGAAAAGTGGTGTGAGAAAGCGGTTAAAAGTTTGGTGAAGAAGCTAAAGAAAACAGGACGATTAGATGAGCTTGAGAAAGCCATCACCACTCAAAATTGTAATACTAAATGTGTTACCATACCAAGGTAAGTGTCGTTAGAGCAGAAGTTCGATGGTCACACTGTTAAATTGCTTAGAGGAATCCGTAGGAACGTCACTGAAATTTTTGTTACCTTCAAGTCCCCTGTAAATCGTGATTTTATTAAAAGATGACAGCTATCTTTAACCTGTCGTTTCAGTTTTGTGTGACTAGTTAAGACTGGTTTATTTTACAGATCCTTTTCTTGAACAATGAGGTTTGACCAAGCAAAATAAAATACTTAGTTGTAGTGTTTCGATCTTCACTGCGTTCATTGCCTAAATGCTTCACTGTAGCTTATCCTCGTGTCTGATTGCATGACATTTGAATAAAGAGTCAGAAAGCTTTTTCTCTCACTAGCGCAGCAGTGACTGACCGTTTTCTCTCCCCTTGGTCAAAAATATGGTCAGTAAAGAGTTAACGGAAGCTGCTAACACAGTGATGAATTTTACTTCCATAATTTTTGCTTGAGTTGCAGCATGGCTTCTTAGAACAGTCTAGGAGGCAGCTTCTTAGATGTCTAGGGAGTCCGAACCTCACTCAGAGACCTACCTGCCTCTCGTACTGGAAGGGCCTGTTACTTAAGAGGGTGAAGTTTTATTAGCGTAAATCTAATTACTCGATAAGTACCACTGTCAGAAATACTGTTTCTTTAACAGAGAGGGTGTTTTTTAAGTGTTTCACTACACTCGTATGCCTTGCAGGGTTTGGGGAGTGGCAGCATACAGCATTTTCTAAAATGACTTGTGGCGGTGTCCTACGTGTAGGCTAGCATAAATAACGTGACCTCATTCTACTTCACAGGTTTCCCGTGAGCTGTGTGGCAAATGCAGTCAAATGCTTGTTGATAATAGATCCCAGTAACACCAGCCTCTCTACTTGCAGATACTAACAGTAGGATGTTTCCTGCCTTATTTAGTCGATTAATTAATTACCCATTTCTTTTACTTTACCTGTTTCGTGTATATCTTCCAAAGAGTCACTCTTTTGGTTTATGCTTCTGAGTGCCTGCTGAGTGCAGGGCACTGTTTCTAGACCCATGGGGATACGATACAGTATGACCAAAACAAAGTTCCTGCTCTTCTGAGGGATAGGTCCACGCAGAAAGCAAGTGGACAAATTGTAGAACTTGAGACGGTAATGAGTGCAAAGAAGACAATGACTGAGGGATAAAAAAGCTGCTTTTGATTGGCTTGTGAGCCTCAAACCGGGCTTTGAGAAGTAGCATCTAGCTGGAGGAAGAGTCTTCTGGGAGAGGAAGGAGCCAGTGTAAAGACACCCAGCTGAGAAATAGCTGATTGTATTGGAGGATTTAAAAGGAGCCCCGTGGAAATGGAGGAATACAAAATGAGTACAAGACGTAGAAGGGGTCAGATTATATAGGGCATTGTAAGGCACTGTGGAAGTGTGGAGTTTAGTCTAAATACAACAGAAAGCAAATGAGGACTTTGAAGCCTGCTTTTTAATTTAAAGTGTGTGTGTGTGTGTGTGTGTGTGTGTGTGTGTGTGTGTGTGTGTGTGGACAGTGGGTCTGGAAGGAAGGAGATCAAGAGGCTAGTAAAGTGGTCTAAATTCGAGATGCTGGCGGCTGGACTGGCATGGTGGCTGTGCCGACACATGAAGTGGACAGATTTGGATGGAGTAGACCTGAAGGGATTGGTAATGAATTGGCTGAGGGTAATTAGCCAGTTAGGACAAGTCAAGCTACATTTGTTAATTTTTCATCGTATGGTGTCTGGTATTTCAGTTCAGTAAACATTTATTAAACAACCCACTACGTGTGTGATAGGCTCTTCCTCACCGGAGTAAAAATTCAGTCTTTGCTTTTGAGTTGTTTCTAGAAAGGGGGATAAACTTGACAAAATAAAGAAGATAATCTCATGAGGTGTCATAGGTGTTAAGAAAGATGTTTGCTCAGGGAGTTATGTCCAGAGGGGAGGAATTTTGCCTACTCTGCAGCTTGTGGAAGTTTCCTTCTGGACTAGAATCGGTGCAAGAGTTGAATCTTGATGGGTGTAAGGGAGGGATTTAGTCAAGAGAGGCCCGGTTTGTCCAGAGTGGCGCTGGGGTCTTGAGAGGGACGGTAAGGGGGCTCTAGTTGAAGGATTTTGCGCCAACTAGTACTGAGTGTCCTGGGAGGCTCTAGATCGGGGGTGGGATGTGGTTGGGCTGAGGCTGTGTGAGGAATAAGGAACCACAACGTGAACCTGAACCTGAGTGGGTGAGGGTGGAGTCGCTGAAGAGTCTTAGCACAGCATCGGGCTGCGGTGAGGAGAATGCTGGTGACACTGGCAGGAGTGGAGGCAGGGAGGCTGGTGAGTAGGTTCTCTTCCTCCTCCAAGGGAGCGTGTGTGCGGGAAGACCTGGCGCCATGGTTTTGTGCGCCATCACTGGAGGCTGAAGTGGCCGGTGCGGGGCAGTCTTGACAGGGCCGAGCCTGAGTAGAGCTCGTGAAGTCCCTTCCTTTCAGGAGATACGGTGGGTGGTGAGTTGGTGATTGAAATGTGTGGAGGTCACCTTGGAATTCTTTTCCTATTTCCCATTCTTCTTTTGATAGCCTCTTTGAAAGATCCTTCTAGGGTTCTTCTAGGGTTTATCATCATTAAAAAAAAACATTTATTTTACTCTTTTACCTGAATAGGGAAAGTGGAGTGGTGGTGGTTCATTGTCCTGTCTCTTTTACTGTCCAGAGTTCTTTGAAGCTCACAAATTTGACGTGTCTAATTTGGTGGCTTTTGGTTTTTGCTTTTGGAAGACATGTAGATTTGTTAGTATCGGTTGTTGTCATCAAGAAGTCTAAGTTTTTAATACTGTGGTTTGGTGCCGTGTATTTTATAGAGTTTGCCTCATTTTTTAGTAGGAGAACACTTCAGTTATATCAGATTATTAGCTATTTCTTTACGAAGTGTCCTTAAACGTTCAGGCAACTCTTTACTTATCTAGACTGTAATGTTTGAGGAATAGGAGTGAGAAAGTTCTATTATGGATAAATCCAAACCATAGTTTAGGCAGAATTATTGAAAATACGACACAAAATGGTTTTACTGTGTAAGTTGATGTACTTAAAATTGCAAGGAAATTGTTAACAAAAACACGAAGGTTTTACAAGCCTAAAAATACCAACAAGTTCCTCTGATGAACAGGAAACAAATCCCTTAATTTTTAAAAACAGCAAATGTTTTCTGTTAAGATACCTGTTTTGTTGACTGTTCATACTTTTCCCCCTCGACCCCTCTTCTTTTAACGTTAGAGTGGACCAAAGTTAGGGCGGAAACCGTCCTGGCTTCATGTCCCTCCCACCCCTCACGCAATTACTCTGCCTCCATGGCTTTGTCTCTGGAGGATGGAAGCTGTGGTTAGGTATATATGTCACTGCCTCTTCCCTGTTGTTGAAGGTGGTGGTACAAAGTGATTCATTGGTAGAACGTCACCTTCCCAAGCTGCAAGGAGCTGAATAGTATAAAAGTAAAGTTTTGTGAGGTTTTTATATCTCAAACACTTTTGAGACCAAGGAATGGAAGACAACTCTGTTGTAAAATTCGAATGGCGTTTGATATTTGGGTAATGAATCAATCAGAAGAAGAAGAAGAAAAAAGGCTTCCAATGCATATTCTCTACAATAAAGCAAAATCTAAACTGCTGTAGGGTTGGGAACTCTGAAGTTGAAGGAAAGGGGCTGTGAGGTCTAAAAGGGCCATTTTATAATATCCCTTATATTGTAAATGTGTAGGAATGAAGAATTCATTTTCATAGACGTGCGTTATAAGGCTTTCCTACAGTGGTGCTTTGACCATATAATCACATTTTTGATCTGTCATCCTAAGAAAATAGGAATATGGTCAGAGGTTGCTGGTGTTCATTTCAGTTTTGTTGGTAATAGCAAAGAATTAGAAAAATCCCAATCCTGATCCTTCATTTTCTTACCACTGATTGTAAAGGAAACTTACCAACCCATTTTTATACCAGAATTGAACATGAATAGTACAAGAAAAGTTTATTATACCAGTGTTACTTATAAAAACAGTTGCAAAAATTGTAAATAAATATCAGAAACTGGAGTTATTGGGACGCCTGCGTGGCTCAGTCGGTTAAGCGTTCAACTTTGGCTCAGGTCATGATCTTGCGGTTTGTGGGTTCCTGCCCCGTATCAGGCTCTGTGGTGACAGCCCGGAGCCTGAGCCTGCTTGGGATTCTGTGTGTCTCTCCCTTTCTGTCCCCCCGCCCCCACCTCAAAAATAAGTAAACATTAAAAGAAAAAAGTGGGGTTACTAAAAACAAAATCACAAAATCATGACTAGGAAAGGTTTATTGCAGGAAGGCAAATACGATTCGACTGCAGGAAACCTATTAATATGAGATACTCCACAGTCATATTTAAGACAACTCTGGGGCACCTGGGTGGCTCAGTTGGTTAAGTGTCCAGCTCTCTGTTTTGGTTTAGGTCATGATCTCATGGTTTGTGAGATCAAGCCCTGCGCTGGGCTCTGCACTGACAGCATGGAACCTGCTTGGGATTCATTCATTCATTCTCTCTCTCTCTCTCTCTCTCTCTCTCTCTCTCTCTCTCTCTCTCTCTCCCTCTGTCTCTCTCTCTCTTTCTCTCTCTCTCTCTCTCTCTCTGCCTTTCCCCGCTCACACACATGCACACTCTCTCTCTAAATAAATAAATATTAAAAAAAAAGAATAACTCTGATCATCTTGATGGATCTAGAAAGAGATTTTTATCAAATTCTGTATTTATTCATGTTAACAAATTAGAAATAGGAATTTCCTTAACTTGATAAAGCATACTTGTAAAAGTGTTAACACATAACCATGAATCTTTAGAGAGAATATACCAAATTATTTATGGATACTCTAAAAAAAGGAATGTCCTATAATCTTTTCCTAATATTTATATATAAAAGTATGTTTTATTTTTATAGCCAGCACAATGAAATGTTTAAATAGGACTTTTGGGCAATACATAAACTATTTACTCTTTTTTAACCCTTAGAAGTCAATTTTTCTGTTAAAGGATAATTGTATTTTTATTAACAGTCTTTAGAAACATATACATTTATATCTGTATTTTCCTTCAAAAAGTATGTTTCTTAAAAACAAAAAGTACATTCCTAAAAAACAAAATATAAGGTGTACATGATTCATAATTCACCCCTGTATGATAGGGTGGGAAAGGTCTCCCCTACCCAAGTGTCCCCCATCTCCTCACCCACTTTCCCTCTTCAGAAATCATTGTATTACTGGCTCTCCTGTATCCTTCCAGGATAGTGTGTTTCTTTTTAATGCTGTTATTGATTTTTGGTTTTCCATCTTCTAAAGTTGTAAACATCAGAGTACTTTAAATGTGGATTGTCAACTTTGATTTCTAACTTCGTATTCCTACCCTTTTACTTCTCTGTATAACCCAGGAAGAATTTTTAAAGAGAAGTCTTTTGAACCCGAGCAATGGGTTCTTCTTAAACTAGTTCTTCAGTTCTTCTTAAACTAGTTCCTTTTAATTTTTTAGAAGAGAGTAAGAATAACCCTCTTTCCCTCGTTCATACATAAGATATATGCAGCTTGTCAGCGTGTGTGTGTGTGTGTGTGTGTGTGTATCAGCCATAATATGTGTGAGAGAAGTCTGAATTTGAAGTCTGGTAACCCATTGAGTCGGCTTCAGTACTGGATGAATGGGGATCCTGAGGCATGTGACTTACTTTTTACTGTTTCTTCACCTGTGAAAAGGGGTGGTAGATACTACCTGAGTACTTCCTCAGTACGATTTTTGGGTCCTTTGAAATAATGTGAGTGTGGTTTGTGAATTGTGAAACACTGTAACCATGTGAATGTGATTTATTTGTAATATTCACAGATAATCCGCGTCTTCATTTTCCTTCCATTTTTTGCTAAGAGGACTTTACACTAAGTTGTAGACATTAACTTGTATTGTCTATACTTAGACGAAGTTTCTGCCAGGTGACATTGCATTATGTATAATTTAGTTTATTCACACTATAGCATTTAGTCGTAAAATCAATCAGTCAGAACAATGAAGCTTTTCATAGATGCGAATTAGAACTTGGAAATTATGGGTAATAGCTACCTTTTATCAGCCTCGGCATCCAATTTGTCATTTTCCATGTGTTCTGTGTCTAAGTTGTGAAAGCACTTCTGATGAGGTGCAGGGTCCTGTGAAAACGCAGTTGGAAATACACTTTGCCTTTATCCGGTACCTACGTTTACAGTTAGGATTTTTGAGGGAGCTCCTGCTGCGGGACACTGGTATTCAGAGCTCTTTTGTGTACATGATATATTCTCACACGGACATTTTTATCACTTACCTTATCAGGGAAAACAGCCACCTGCTCTGGGACTTTTGTCTCTTCATAAAATCACTGAGTTGCACCCAGACTAATTAACGTCTGTAAATATAACATTTAACACCTGATGCAATAAGCATTCTCTCCACTTGTTTTTTGTCCCATTAATGTAATGGCTTGGCTTTAAAGAATACATTTATCAACCTGGCTAAAATAATAGGCATTTAAGAAATTACAACCACCTTTGGTTTTGCCGGCATCCTTGGTCTGTTTCCAGTTGTACCTGGAGCCATTCCAGCTTTGCTCAGACCATTTCTGTGTTACTAACCACATTCTGGGAGGATTGTAATTATTGGGGATGTTTAACCATACTGTTTACTCCTTCTCTTTCCTGTCCTGTGGTAGAGTGTTTCCAGGCTGATGTGATCCCCACTAGCGGTACACAAGAAAACGTACGACCATCTAAGGGACCTGAAATAGAAAGCACCACACATGGACTGTGGAGATGGAAAATAATAGTAAAACGCCAGTTTAGGATATCCTGCAATCTTGTTTTAAATCCTCGCTGGTACTTGGGCTCAAACGACTAGATGCCACCTATTTCTTATGCTCTGTTCTTTTCGTTCTTTTTGTTTTCTTTTGTTTTCCCTTTTTCAGTTTGGATACTCCCTGTTGACCTAACTTTGTGTTTACTGATCCTGTTTTATGCTGTGTTTAGTCTGCTGTTAAACACATTTAATAAGTTCTTAATTTAAAATACCTTATTTTTCTGTTTTATTATATGTTCCTTTGATATTGTAAATCCCAACTCTCATTTGAAATTCTTCATCCATTTCTGTTTTCCTTAATCTTCTTTAATATTATTTATAATTCTTAATTTTTTTTTTTTGAGAAAGAGAGACAGTGCAAGTGCACATGAGATCATAACCAGAGCCGAAGTCGGATGCTTAACCAACTGAGCCACCCGAGCGCCCCTGTATTATTTATAATAGTTATTTTAAAGTTTGTTTGTCAGCTCTAATATCTGGATCATCTCTCGGTCTGCTTTCATCATTGTCTGTTCATTCTTGTGATTATTACATTTTCTGGCCTTTTACGTGCCGTGTAATTTTGATCGTGTGCCATATATCGCACGTCAGGGCATTATAGGTGCTGCAAATGATGGTTTTCACAAAAAGTATTTGACCTTTCCTATGTCAGGTGGATGGAGGGGCTGATCGCTTTAATCTGATCGGGGTTGAGCAGGGTTGGGGCTCAGTTGCCATTTATTTGGATTCAATCTAGCACTGGCTCGTACCTTTTCTTTGAATAGTGCTCTCCTGGGATTTTCATTGAAAGCCTGGCAGGTCTCTGTCACCTACTCCCTCAAACACTGCAGGAGATTCACATCTTTCTTCCATGGTTTGAGTTTGGCTAATGAGCCTCTTATTGATTGCATCTTTAAAATCTGGCAGACATCTTTGAGGGAGGAGAATCCTGTGACTGTCCAAAGTTCTGTTATTCAGTAGAGTTTCTCTTCCCAGACCGAGCCTGACCCTTACCCTATTCCTGGAATCTGCAGATGAGCCCTGGGAAGGGATGGCTCACAGTCCTCAGCTCACCTAGATGGGTTCCTTCTTACAACTTTAGTTCCTCCCGATCTCATTACTTCAGTAGCTTTCCAATGTCTTTGCACAATTTTTTGTGGTTGTGGTTATCTTTTTCCCCCTAGTTGTTGCAACAGTAACATTAGCCTTCCATGACCTGCTTATATCTTAACTGGAAGTAGAATTGTAACAGTATGTTCAAATGAGAATTCTTTGGTATGTTTTCAGAGACTCCCAATCTGAGATCAATAGATTGCAAGTAACCTACGTTCAAAACTGAGGTGCTATCTACCATTCAGATGTAGGACTTGTGCAAGGGGTTCCACGAGACAGGTGTTGCTCTCGTTAACCCATCACTCATCTCTAGGCGATATTCAAAAAATGCAGGAGTTTGTAAGAGGGATCCCATATGGGGGCGCCTGGGTGGCGCAGTCGGTTGAGCGTCCGACTTCAGCCAGGTCACGATCTCCCAGTCCGGGAGTTCGAGCCCCGCGTCAGGCTCCGGGCTAATGGCTCAGAGCCTGGAGCCTGTTTCCGATTCTGTGTCTCCCTCTCTCTGTGCCCCTCCCCCGTTCATGCTCTGTCTCTCTCTGTCCGAAAAATAAATAAAAACGTTGAAAAAAAAAAAAAAAAAAAGAGGGATCCCATATGAGAATGTTTTTGGAGAGAATAGTATGTGCTGTGGCATTCCCCCTTTCTTTCATCCATATTGAGAGACTTCAGGGCAACTCACTCCTTTGACTTACTGAGGTTTGGGAAATAGACTGGTACCTGACTTCCTCCTGAAAATGGCCAACCAAGTGGGAGACCAGAGGGAGCTGCCTCTGCATCAGTAGAATGAAGAGTAGGCCCGGTGAGAACGGCCTGCATGTTCAGGGTTTGATGGATCAGAGATGCGTGAGTTTTCCCAGGGTCCAGGTAGACTTTACTAAGGTAGTGGAAGTTGTCTGGAAGTGATCAAGAGGCCCAGCCTGGAGAGTCAGAGTGACCCGGGCAGATGGGCCGGGGAAGTGCCTGCACTAGGAACTAGCCGCAGGTAAGAGGCAGCCCTGGGTTTCTGACCTTCAAGGGACCTGACCACCACGTTACCATCACATCAGATTTCAGTCTGATCAGCCCCATGAGACTGTTCCCTTTTCCTCAAAAATTCCCTCTTCCTGCTGCTACGGGGCCCTTAACAACGACAGCTGGGGAGTCCCGGAGGAGGTGGAGTTAGCAAAATTGGTAGGATGAAGTTTTCACTTAGATCGGGGTAAAACGTTAGTTTATGAAAAGAGATCTGTTGTTACTCCATATATCTGGGTATGACTACGACAGCCCCGGGTTCTTTCTGAACTGTCATGCAGGAGCGGGGAGAGCAGATGGACGACGGCTTGTTGGGGGTGAAACGATGTGAGAGAGGGCGGAGTCCACCTAGTCTGGTTTGTCAGGCAAGCGCCCTATGTTCTTGTGGTGAACGCTTGGGAATACAAGTTTAGTGGTGCTGGCGATGGGTAGAATGTATGAGGAGAATGGAGGGGCGTTATATGCCATTTGCACAGCACATAAAACGTCTTTTCCAGACACATAATATTTGACCATGATACCAGTCAGCTTATCCAGTGAGGCTTTATTTCCAAAGAGACTGTGTTATTATGATTCAAATTTTCTTCTTTCACCATCTGCCCCCCTCCCCAAACAGTTAGATTAGTCTTTCAGAATCCAACTTTAGCTCTGCTTTTGGGTGGTTATGGGAAGCCCTGTGCAGTGGTGGTCTTCAGGCTCTTCGAAAATTGAGATCCTGAATAATGCTTACATTAGAACAGAAGTATGTAAGACTTTTGACTAACCCCCTCACCCTGTACCTTTTTCTTTTCTGAATTTGGTTTATTTGTAATGGCTTTATATGGCTGTAAGAGGATATAATTTCTCCCTGATTTGATTTACTCCCAAGTTTGCCAGGCCAGTGCCAGAGGGGGTGAAGGGAGGCTATATTTGTGTTCAGGACAATGTGAAAGTTCAGAAGTAGATACCGAACAAAAATTTCTGAGGCAAAATAATTTAAGTAACTAGAAAGAACTTTTTCCTCATAGTTTTTATGTGATGGCTTGTATAATTTGCATTAACACTTATAAATAATACATTTATCTTTATATATTACCTACGCATTTTAACTTCTACATGTAAAAGCATATTGTCAACTTCGAAGTGTGATACAAATGTGACTTGATTTTTATTTTGTAGAATGCTAATTTTTTTAATTGTCAAATTAAAAAAGCTTTCTTTACAACCGAATACAAGCATCACAAAAATGTATGACTTAGAAAGTTGAGTTTTTACAGAATTCTATTCTGTATTGCAATCCTCGTTTTATGCATTTAATCTTTTAAAAGATTGGAATGGTATGTACTTACATCTTCTGTTGGGATTTTTTTTTTGTCATTTATGATACTTTTTTAAATTGTTAAAAACAACATATATATTAAAATGAATTTAGAAAATCCATCAGCTACATTATTTAAATGAATACTTCCGAGCCCACTTTATCGTTAGTTTTTTTTTTTTTAAGTGAAAAGTTTGTTTTTGGATGAACTTGAAATATGGGAGCGACTATTTTTAGAATTGATATTTAAATCATTTGTAGGGACTTCTGTGGTGGGGACTGTTTTCTTTGTGTGGGAGACGGTTTTCAAAGGCAGTTGAAACATGTGGCCGAGTCTCAAAGTAGTGTTCTAAACATAACATTTAGAGGTAAAGGTGAAGTAATTTTCCAATCCTTACCTGGTCCTTCTTCTAAGAAGAGCGCTACCAAAACCAGAGAAGAAGAAGAGTATCAACTTTGATTCTAGGGATTCTTTTGTCTCCTTCTATTTTGATTTGTGAGTGGCTGTGCCAGTTTACTTGTCTAAAGAATTCTTTTTTCTTGAGAAAGTAACTCTTGGCGTGAAATGTCTAGTTTTTATAATTACGGATAATCTACGAATGTTTTCCTTCTCTGGGATACTGTACCAAAGTTGTTATTATTTTAGTTTTGTCTTGCTATGTTTTTATTACTTCTTTTTAATAACTATATAAGAAGCAGACTAGCGTCGATAATTAAGAATACAACTGGCTGTCTCACATGTTCCTTTTTCTTGGTGCTTCTGTTGCCTCCTTTGTCCAGCAGGGTTAACAGGGCCTAATTCGTGGGTTGTTGGAAGCTTAAGTGATATATGTGTCAGGTCTTCATGCTGATATGTACATTGTAAAATGACATCTCTGAAGTGCTGACATCAAGAAGCCATAAATGTAAACGTGTAGCTGTCTAATAAAAAAGCTTCGTGATACACATAGTAAAACTTGATAGAATTAATGGTCAGAATCACAAATCCACACTTATAGTGGAGAGTTCAGTTAGGCCAAAAAAAAAAAAACAAAAACAAAACAGTAAAGACACAGAAGATCTAAGTTACACTATTAACTACTGACTTGATATTTGTAGACTACTGAATCTAATAGCGGTGTGATGCACCATCTTCTCAAGTGCTCATGGTAACCTCACCAGAAAGACTATTTGCAGGGCACAAGTCTCAGTAAATTTTGAAAGATTGAAATCGACAGAATATATTCTCTGCCAACAACAGAATGAAATTAGAAATCAATACTGATAAAACATCTATTAAAATATGGAGATTAAACAACACAGTTCTTTGACCGATGGGTTATTTAGAAGAAAACCCTGAGAGAAGTTAGAATATAATTCAAATTAAATGATAATGAAATTAACAGCATATCTGTTATGTGGGATGCAGCTGAAACAGTGCTTAAAGGGAAATTTCTAGCTTTAAATAACTACTAGAAAAGTTACCTAAGACTTTATCTAAGAAAGTATAAAAAAAGGTCAAGGAACATGGAGAGTAAGTAGAAGGGGAAGATAATAAAAATAAGAAATTGGTGACTAGAAAAGGGACAGAATTAATTATCAACACCAAAAGCTGGTTCTGTAGAAAGATCAAAAGTTGGCAACCCCCTCTTTGACTAATGACGAGAAAGATGAGAGAGGCCATGAACATAAATGACCTGTTGGAAATGAGAGGGGTATCTTTCTGCTCCGTCCTACAGACATTTTTAAAAGCACGATATGCATACACTTTAGTAAATAACTTTATGCTATTAAATTTGTATGGTCAACTTCCTTAAAAAATGTTACCCCAGCTGATGGAAGAAGAAGTGGAAAATTTGGGTAGCCTTATATCAATTAAAGAAACTGAATTCGTAGTTGAAATCTTTATCACAAAGAAAACTCCTGGTATAGGTGGTTTTACTGGTAATTTCAAACACTGGAGCAAGAAATAACCTCAGTCTTACAGGAACTCAGAAAAAAAGTTATTTTATGAGGCCATCATAACCCCGGTGCCAAAACCTGACAGATATGGTGCCGCCATAATTAAGAAAGAAGAAAATTGATAGATTAATATTTGTCAGGAACATAGATGGAAAAAAACCACAAAATACACTCCAGCAATATACAAAAAGAATACATCATGGGTGAGATGTATCCCCAAAATGCAAAGTTGATTTCTAAATTTCAAAAATTAGTGTAATTCACTGCACTAACAAAGGATCAAAAACCTGTCACCTCTCTTGATAAAAAGTAATTGACAGAATTCATCCATTCATGATAAACACCCCCACCAAACTAAAATGTAAAGAGTTTTCCTCAGTCTGATAAAGGTCATTGAAGAAAAACTGACAACTAAGAATACACTTAATCATAAAATAGAGTTTTTTCCCAAGATCAGAAACAGGACAAGGATGTCCACTCTTGTGTCTTCATTTCATTTCATTATTTTAGTGGAGGACCTAGCCAGTGGGATATGAAATGGAAAAGGCATAAAGATCTGAAAGATTGGGTCAAAACTCTTGCATTTTGTAGATGACATTATGTAAGAAACCTTTTAAAAGGAATCTGTTTAAAAAACAGCTACTGAAGCAGATGAGTAAATTTAGCAAGGCTGCACTTTACAGGTCCCATGTATAAAAATCTTTTTCGTAAATATTAATAGCAAACAAATGGAAGTGATATTAAAACAATGCTATGAATAGTTGCAGACTTAAAAGTAGTATCATTAAAAATTAAAATACACTTTTTTTAAAAGACACAAGATCTCTACACTGAAATTTCAAAACCCTGAGGGAAATTAAAGACAAATTGAGAATTCTTGTATAGGCAGGTATACTTTTACCAGAATGACACTCCCTCAGATAACAATTAGAAACTGCACAAGATAAAAAGAAAAACATAAAGCACTAGAAAGTAAACAAAAACAGACATATTTTGGAGGGGATTTGACTCTTATAAGAACAGGTGAATTTTCTGTTTTTAATAAGCTTTTTATATCCATGCAGAATGTGCAGGATAGCCAAAATGTCAATCGAAAACCCGCTGTGGTTTGTGTTTTTTTTTTTTTTTGTCCTGAAAAACCAGAGGTCAGAGTTTGGAACACCACAATGACTGAAGAGTAAGGGGGGAATCCTAGCAAGGAGAAAGCTACGGGACAGAGCAAGAATCCCAGATGCTGCTTAAGAACTTCACCAGAATCACTAGGCTGACCCTTAAACCCTCACATATGCGGGGTAGACTTAGTGCAGCCTAGCTAATGGTAAAAAATTGATTTGACTTATTCAAAGACATAATTTGCAGTTTGAGTGCAAACAAATCACTGCCTGCTGGAACAAAACCAGGTAAGACTTACTGGAGAAATAAAACAGAATCTAGCACCTTTATCACACCAACAACAGTGTCCAGCATATGGTCCCAAATTACTCAACATATGAAGAACAAAGAAGATGTGATGTTGTTTCAACAGGAAACCGGTGGAGACCAGCTCTGAGATGACCTACATGTTGGAATTGACAGACATATTTATGAGTTGGAACACTCAGTAACATTGTCAGTTTCTTCCAATTTAGTGTGACTCAAATTCATCTCCTAAAAAAGGTGTTTTTGTTTTTGTGGAAATGTAGAAACTTACCCTAACGTTTACATAGAAATGCACAGGGCCTAGAATATTCAAAGCAATCATGAAAAAGAAAAACCAAGTTAGAGGACTTAAATTCTCTTACTTCAAGACTTTCCATGAAGCCACAGTAATCAGTGCAGGGTGGTTCTGGCATAAAAACATAGATAAATGGGATAGCATAGATAACTCCAAAGAGAAACATGGTTATTTGATTTTTGCAAAATGCCACAGCATTCTTTGCCAATGTATAATGCTGGAAGAACTGGATATCCATATGGAAGAATGAACTTTGACCCCACCCATACACCAATCACAAAATCAATTCTAGATGGATCATAGTTCTCTTCTAAAAGCTTCTACTGGAAAATATATTTGAGTTGGGGATAGGCAAAGGTTATTGTGATTTTTTTTTTTTTAAGGGTATAGAAAGCTGTGGGAGAAATTTGATAAATTAGTCTTCAGTACTAAAGGGATCTCCTCAAAAAAACACTGTTAAATGAATAAGCAAATCACAAAGTAGAACAAAATATTTGAGAAACATATTTCTGACAAGAGGATTGTATCCAGAATTTATAAAGAATTTCTGTAACTCAACAGTTACAGAATTTTGAAAATGGGCAAAAGATTCAGCTGCTTCACCAAAGAAGATATACAAAGGGCCAGTAAACCAGTGGAAAGTGCAATATTGTTAATCATCAGGAAAGTGAAAATTGAAACATTCTGAAATACCACTGCAGAACCACCAGAATGGTTGTAATTAAGTCAACTGGCCACACCAAATGTTGGTGAGGCTGTGGAACAACCAGAAACTCATAGATCGAAGGAGGGAATATAAAATGGTACTACCCGCTCGGGAGGAAAGGTCTGGTAGTTTCTTCTAAAACTAAACACACGTCTACCCCGTGACCTCTAAGAATTTCACTTCTAGGTATTTACTCAAGACAAAGCACATGTCCACAAAAAAGCACATACTTATTGAATGTGCATAGCAACTTTATTCATAATATCCCGGATCTGGCAGCAAGTCCGAACCATCAGTAAAAAATGACTTAAAAAATTGATTATGTAATGAAAAACTCAGCACCAAAAGAGTAGACTGCTGTCACATGGGTGAATCTCAAAATCGTTAATGCTGAGTCAGAAAAGCCAGATCCAAAGGAGAATATACTGTATGATTCCATATATAAAAGTTCTGGAAGAGATTAAAGCTATGGCAAAAAATATCCACAGATCCATGATTGCCTCTGAGGATGCTAAAGGGGATGGCAGGGAATGACAAAAGAGCCTGAGGGACTTTCTGGATGGATGTTCTTGACAGGGTTGAGGGTTAACCCATTTATACAATTGATAAAACAAGATGGCACTCTTAAGATGAGTTTCACGTTCCATAAATATTACCTCAAAAAAGCCCACAGGGGAGCAATGAATTCTAGTTAATGTATGCATGTTTAAGTGTCTAGATTTGAAATATCTGCAACTTAATTTTTAATATATCAAAAAATAAGATGGGTTGATAAATAGAGGGGCAAGGACTGAGGACAGCCCAGAACTGTTGTTGGAGTTTTCCAGGGAAGTAATGAGCAATGCCAGGTAGGTATGCTGAGTGAGATTAGGATTGGATAGTTTGAATAGTTTTGGCAGGCTCTGGACTGTAGGGCTCATTCCTAGCTGTCCAGTACCTAGCCCTAGGGTGATTTAGGGCAGGAGGAATATTGGCATGATGTGTGAGAGTTTGAAAGAACAGTTATGGGTATGGGCCCTGGAATGGTTAACTTTTATGTAAGAAAGGTGCACTCACTAGAGAGTCTCTTACCTCTAAGAGTTAGCCCTGTAATTAGCAGCTTCCCCATCAAGGCCCCCAATGCCAGGGTATTAATACAGAAAATTAGAAAATACAGTCAATACATAGTCCTCTAAAAGACTGAGGTTGTTCATTTATACCATCATCGTGCAGAAATGTGTACCATGAAAAATTTAGGCTCTTAAGCCAGCCAGGGATGGATGTAAGTCCTGGTTCTTATTTCAATAGCTCTGTGACCTTCTGGCTTATTTAACTGTTCACAATTTTTTATTTGAAAAATAATGGTGATGTTAACTTTATAGGGTTGATAGGAGTATAAATCAGATAGTATATGTAAAGTACTTTGAATATGCGAGATACATAGTAAGTACTTAAAATAAGTGTTGGTAATGTTTTAAGTTTTCTGTAGCCAATGAAAATTTCTTAATTGTTTACTTGGACCTTTCGCTGATTTGTTAAGGACAAGAGTGTTCTAATGCTCCTTTCTTGGTGATAGAAGGAAGGCAAAAGACCTACCTGGAGGTAGGCATTTTCTTTTTTTCTGTTTCTCAGCTCTTCGCTGTATAGTGATGATGACGTACACAGAAAGGTATAGCATGTGTAATTATAGACACTTTATTTTTTAAAAAAATTTTTTTAACTTTTTTAGTTTATTTTAGAGAGAGAGCATGAGTTGGGGAGGGGCAGAGAGAGGGAAACGCAGAATCCGAAGCAGGCTCCAGACTCTGAGCCGTGAGCACAAAACCCGACGCGGGGCTCGAACACACAGACTGGATGCAAGATCATGACCTGAGCTGAAGTCAGATGCTTAACTGATTGAGCCACCCAGGTGCCCCAAGACTTTATTTTTTTGTTGTTGTTACAATGATCAGTTCTTGATTCCTGAGCTATTTAAAACACACACTTTAGTCTTCGCTAGTCCTATATGAAATGAAAGGGGTGTTGTGTTGTAAGTAGAAATAATTATGGATGGGTAGTTTCAGATTTTTCTGTGGAAGTCCGTATTTCATGAGTACATCTGTAAACAAGAGCTGGAGCCTCGAGTGAAGTTTGTTTTGTTGATATCTACTCCTAATTTGTTACCCCCTTTAATGTCACTCAGTGTGTTCAGCATGCCTTGTAGTCTTTCCACTATGACAACCTGGATTCTTCCTCTTGATTTGTAGAAGAAATACACTCTTTAGGCAAGAAGGTAATGAAAAATAATAAATTGGTAAAACAGTGAGGTTTATTGCTTTTGACAGTGGGTAGTTGAGCTGCGTCAGTAAATCATGCAAATAAGGCAAGAACAGTAATACTTCATGGTATATGAATCAATAAATATACATGTCCTTAATACAGTATGTTAATTAACAAACATCATGTCTTTTGGAACCAAAATGGTAAATTGTTAACAGAGATGTGCACCTAAAATACTTCTGCATGTATATAGTTGGTAAATTGTACACTAGATTTCAATTTTTAACTTCAGTTTTCAAAGGCTGGTTTATTCTTAGGTGAAGAAAAGCTTCAGTGTGTTAATTTTACTGATATTTACTGTAAAAGTTTACTAAGGAAATTCTGGGAATTTCTGCCGTGTTTACTAACAAGTAAACCTAGCTAATCTGGCTGTTCTGTGATCAGTGATACATTGTATGTCACATGACTTTTTTGGCACTTTAGCGTCCTGATGATTTTAATAACTTTTCCAACTTATTTTTTTTTAATTCAATCTGTATAAGCAGGAAGTTCACACAGGTGATAGGGGATAATCTGCCTTTAAGAAATTGTGTTGCGTACAAAGGACTGCAGGACTTGCATGAGATTCTCACATGGGCACGCTTGCTCATCTGTCTGTGTATTGATGCAGGGACAGCATTGTAGATGATTTACGGTCTATTACATCCAATTTCAACATAGTTTGCAACAGTCTATGTTAATTGCTTTAGTGAACAATATCAAACTTTGGTCAGGCAGAATTTATCTGAGATGTTCATGTTTTTAGCCACTTAGCTTGGTATTTTTTAATACTTAAGAGTTTTTAGAGTGTCTTGAAGTCAGATGGTCAAATAAATTAAGGAAATGTTGAGGGGATGTGTCTGGGATAGTGCTGTCATAATGATAATAAAAGTCTATACTTTTTTGGGGTGTATGACTTCAAGTCGGTTTATTAGTTTAGCATTCTCGGATCTATCCTGTATTATTTTTACTCCTAAATAGTTTAATGTTGTGCCAGTAGATGCTTTTCACATTCAGGTACTGTACAGACATTTCTTGTGGCTTCCCTTAATATTGTTTAAATATATAGAAACAGAATGTAGTGTAAACTTAAGCCTATCAAAGAAGGCTTACGTATACCGAGCTCTGTAACCAAGAAAATTCTGATGTCGGTTCCATGAATGATGCTGTTTTTCTGTTGATACTGGTTTTCTGTTTCCATTGTGGTTGTGGTGCCGCACGCCACCCGTGACTAAAGTTCTCAGGAGGTCAGTGTACTGCCACGTGCCCAGTGTTGCTAAATTCTTTTCTCTACAACTGCTGTGAAACATGATTTAAGTAGCACACACCCTGATACCATTTGGCCTTTCTGGTGTGATGTCATCATTTGCACGTTAAGTTGATCTATTTACCCTTGGTGCTGAGGTGCTTGTAACAGATCCAAACCCAGACGTTGAGGTGATAAAGCAATAAAGACTGGGGCTTATCCTGGTGACCCATATTCCCAGGGTATGTGGATATGGAAGTTACTATTATCTCAGAATAAAAATGTAACTTAAAAAGTTACTGTGGGAACCAGACACACCCTTGCAAGTACTGTCGTTGAGATGCCCCGGTATCCGTAGGCTTTAGTCCTAGAAATGCTGATGTAAGTTGGTATTAAAGTAAAAGCTTAGAAAGCTCTTGGTAGAGTGAGAGCGTTGTTTGGTAAGATGTGGACTAGAATCCTGGCCCTGTCTCTTGTTAGGTGTATGACCTTGTTATTTTATTTTCCCTCTGAGGCTGAGTTTTTTTTTTTTTTTTTTAATTTAAAATGAAATGGCAATACATAGCTTGCAGGTTATTATAAGGTCCATAATATTAAAAGTCTTACCTGTACCTGACATGCAGTAGCTAACTCAGGAAGGTAATTGTTAGTCCATATTTCATGGATTCCAAGATGACCATGTTTTCACCTTGGGATGGATCTTGTAAGTAAAATTAGAAGAGTTTTTTCTTTTTCACGGAACACAAAATAATGTATTTTAAATAGGTGACATTCTAGATTTATTGAAATAGGGAATGTGTAAAAGATCTTTTATGTAGTTGTTACCGTCAGTGCTATTTCTTTAACATTTTTCCTGCATTTGTTTCTTTTCACATTTTTATAGGAACTGTCTATACTTGCAATTACAAGTTGCCACTCCTTATTAACAAACTGAAAATCTGAGAGAGCCATTTTTCTGCACTGTTACTTAAAATAGATGTTTTAGTATGATTAGGAGTTTGGTGATCCAGTTTTTAATTTTTTTGTTTTTTTAATGTTTTTTTATTTTTGAGAGAGAGACAGAGCGTGAGCAGGGGAGGGACAGAGAGAGAGGGAGACACACAATCCAAAGCAGCTCCAGGCTCTGAGCTGTCAGAGCGGGGCTCAAACTCACAAACCACGAGATCATGACCTGAGCCGAAGTCTGATGCTCAGACTGAGCCACCCAGGCACCCCTGTGATCCAGTTTTTATGCTATAAAAATACTAATTTAGTCACCAGTACCTTGTTACTAGCTGGTAGGTATGCAGAGATCTTTGGGAGCTCAGGGTCTTATGGGCAAAAATAACATGTGGTTATAAAGAACCAATGTTTAAGGAAAGGGGGTGATTAAAACTTGCCTGACTTAAGTCCCCTAGACTCCGGTTGGTCTTAAAAATTGACCTGGTTTGGTAGGCAAACCGAAAGAATTAATAGTGAAGTCAAAAGGAGGCTAGGAAGGGGCTGTTGATATAAATGCATGTAGAAGAAAATGGGTTCCAAAGGTCCGTGTTAGAGAGAGAAGACATTGTGCCAGAAGAGAATCAACAGGGCTCCAGCTGGCACTTTATCGTCTCCTGCAGCGATGCCCAAAGTGAGCTGAAATGACACAGAATAGGAAATAACAATCTGTACTTACGCTTAGTTAACTAAGGTTAGAAGCAGATCTTTTTATAGAAATGTCAAGATGACTTGACTTGCATTTAATTCTGTGGCAGTATTTTCTTTTGTTTCATTTGTTTCATCATAAAAGGCAGTATATTCAGTGGTTCAAAAATTCGTATACATTTATACATACACATACATGCATGCATACCTACAAACAGCAAACATTGAAAAGCCTTCTCACCTCAGATAACCTCTGTTCGTGTGTGTGTGTGTGTGTGTGTGTGTGTGTTGCCTGTATGTGTACACAAATACTTATAGATATTTCTATTTGTCCTTTTCTTTTTTTTTTTTAACAGATAGCTTACTATACATACTGTATTTGCTTTTTTGCACTTCATATGTATGATATTTTAGAGAGTTTTCCCTGTCAGTTCATAGGGAGCTTTATCATATACTAAATTACTGTATGAATATTTGTGTGTTGCTACTTTCCATTTTGAGTTTCATTGAGTTCTTTTGGGATTTTTCTTGGGTTTGTTGTTGTTTTTGTAGGTTCAGTTTTCGAATGGCAAAGTACATAAATCATAAGTGCTAAATAAGATTAGATTTGACAAATGCATGTACAGGGTATCAAGATAAAGAATATTTTCATCACCCAGAACATTCTTTCATACTCTTTCCCAGTGGTTTTTCTGAGGCAACCACTATTTGAATTTTTTTTTTTTTTTTTTTTTTTTTTTTACTTTCAGTTTGGTTTTTTCCCCCCTTCTAGAACTTCATGTGAATGGAATCATTCAGTGTCTAGTCTTTTATGTTCATCTTCTTTCAGCCAACTAAGTCTTCCCGAGATAAATATATCTCATCCATGTTGTATCAGTAATTCTTTTTCAGGATTGTTTTGTATTCGAGATCCTTTGCACTTCTGATCAGCTTGTCAATTGTTATAAAAGTATCTTGCTGAAATCGTGATTGGGATGGATTTGAAAAAACATAGACCAATATTATCAGGGAATTAGGGAAAATAGACATCTTAATATTGGGTCATTTGATCTTTAGAGACAGGGTAGGTCTTTGTATACTTAGGTTTCTTTAAAGTTTTTAGATGTTAGTGTACAGGCCTTATATATCTTGCATTAAACCTTTTGTCTAAATATTTTGGTTTTTGACACTATCATAAATGGAATTAAATTTTTTAATTTTCAAATTGTTTATTGCTAGCATATAGAAATATAATGGATTTTTATAAGTTGCCCTTATATTCTGTAGCATTGCTAAATTTACTAATGAGTTCTAGAAGTTGCTTCAGAGATTTTCTATATAAATAATTATATTGTCCACAAAAGCAGGGTTTCTGTTCCAACTTTCTTGAGATTATTGCCATATAACATGTAAGTTTAAGGTTTACAGTGTGATAGTTTGATGCACATTTACTGCAAAATGATTACCTCAATAAAGTTAGCTAACACTTCCATCCCCTCACATTACCTTTTTTTGTGGAGGGAGAGAGAACTTTGTAAGATCTGTTCTCTTAACAGTTTTCCAATATATAGTACAGTATTGTTAAGTATAGTCACCATGCTGTACATTAGATCTGCAGAATTTATTCATCTTCTAGCTGAAAGTTTGTATCCTTTGACCAGCATATCCCCATTTTTCCCACTCTCCAGCCCCTGGTAACCAACATTCTGCTCTCTGTTTCTTTGAATTTGGCTTTTAAAAAAAGTGGTTTTATTTCTTCCCTTCCAGTATTTTGTTTTTACTTTTTCTTGCCGTATTGCACTGGCTAAGACCTCCAGTACAGTGCTGATTAGAACTGTATCATTGTTGATTACGTCATTAAAGTATTTCTTCCTTCTAACATAGTTTTTAAGCAGTAAGTTTCCCTTTAATCATTACTTTAGATTTAGCACCCCCTCTCCAATTTCTTATACTGTAGATTCATTGTCATGTATTTTCTAATTTATTTTGTGATTTCTTCTTTGACCCATGGGTTATTTAGAAGTGTGTTGTTAATTTCCAAATTAATTGACCCTTCAAAAATTTTTTTGAAAGAGCGAGTGTGCAGCAAGCAGGGGAGGGGCAGAGGGAGAGAAGGGAGAGAATTTTACACAGGCTCCACACCCAGCATGGAGCCCAACTTGGGACTCAATCTCATGACTGTGAGATCACCACCTGAGCCAAAGTCAAGAGTCAGCTGCTTAACCGACTGAGCCACCTCCGTGCCCCTAATTGACCTTTTTTTTATGGCCCTAGCATACAATCTCTTTTTCTTATTGTTCCCTGTACACTTGAAAAGGATTCTGTACATGTCACTTAGATCAAATGGTTGGTTGATAGGATTGTGCAGCTCTTCTGTGATATATGGCTTTTTTTTTTTTTCTTTTTGGCAGCCTATCCAAAGAGTTACTGAAATTTCTGATTGTTGATGTGTTCATTTCTTCCTTTAGGTCTGTTAGTTTTTGCTTCATGCATTTTAAAACTGTATTTATATTTGTATTTGTATTTATATTTATTTAGAGAGGGCACAAGTGGAGGAGGGGCAGAGAGAGAGAGGAGAGAGAGAGAATACCAAGCAGGCTCCACTCTGCCAGTGCAGAGCCCAATCTGGGGCTCAAACCCATGAAGCCATGGGATCATGACCTGAGCCAAAACCAAGTCGGACACTTAACTGACTGAGCCACCCAGGCGCCCCTAACACTGTATTCTTAGATGCACATAGGATTGTTAATGTCTTCTTATGAATTGACCTTATTATGAAATATGTTGTCATCTCTGATAATATTCTTAGTGTTAAAGTCTTATATTTCTGATATTCTGTTTTATTAAGCTTATTGCTTGCATGAATTGTGTATTTCCATTCTGATATTTTCAGCTTATCGGTATACATCTTTTTTGTAGATGTTTTATATCTTGTATTCATTCTGACAAGTGTCTGCTGCTTATTGGAATATGTGGTGTATTTATGTATTGTTACTGATGTGGTTGGATTTACCCTTTTACCCATTACACTTTATTCTTTGTTTTCTATTATCATCTGGTCGTCTTTTCTTCCTTCCTTCCTTTGAGGTTAATTATTTTTTAGTGTTTCATTTTAATTTTCTATATGCATTTTTTCTCTGTCTCTTCCCCTTTGCAGGGGCAAGGGTTGCTTTCCCAATGACAGTATGAATCCTTAGCTTTGTGACAGTATAGCTGTTTTTAACACATCCTTTTGTTTCTGTTGCTGTTGTCCTGCAAATTGCATCCACATACTTTTAGAGTTACAATTTTTGCTGTAACCAGTCATCTCCTTTTTGTAGAAATTAAGAGAAAAATAATCGTCTTTTACATTTTCCTGCATACTTAATACTTTCTAGTTCTCTTAATTTTTCTCAGTGATTGAGAGTTTTCATCTGTTGCTGTTTCTCTTTATCCTGAAGAACTTTCCTTTAGCATTTCTTTGGGCAAAGTCTGCTACAAATGAGTTCTCAATTTTTGTTTACCTGAACATATTTTTGTTTTGGCTTACTATATGAAGAATATTTTTGTGGGGTATAGATTTCAGGTTGAGTTTGTTTTTCCGTTCAGCTCTTTAAAGATGTCCCATTGTCTTTTGGCTTCTGTTTCTGATGAGAAATTGTTACTCATGTGCTCATGGCTCTGTGTATGTGGATTGTGCTACTCCAGCTGCTGTCAGAGTTAAAGCCAGATACTGTTTTAAGGTGGTAAAAACAGATTTTATTCAGTAATCACAATAGTAGGAGAAGAGCTGAGCTCAGTTTTGATTTGCACAGAGGTGACTGGGAGAATAGGAGAGTAGGCAGCGCGAATGAATAGAGGCTTGAACGGAGTTAGGGAACTGAAAAGTTACCAAAAAAAAAAAAAAAATGGGTTAGTGGGTTGGTTGGTCAGTGTCAGTGTGGCCGTCTGTGTCTGCTAAATGGCATTTCTCAAGTTAGGCTTCTACCCTCTCTCTGAGGGTAGCCTGGGATACAGAGGCCTTGTCCTTTCTGGTGACTGATTACATTTCAAAGGAATGGATTTCAGGTCCTTGAGAAAGGCACTCCTGAGTTGTAGGAGACACATAATACATCTCAAAGAGACAGGAAAAGGATTGACAAGTGCAAGTTTTTAAAATAAATGCTCTAAGGAAAGGAAGTCAGGGGCCTATGGACAAGTGTTGGTTGGAACAAATGGTAACTTCTTTTGGCCGCCTTGACCTTTTCCAAACAGGAGCTCAAAAGGGTCTGGGTCCTATGAGGGACTTGGCCTTAGGCTCCTAGAAGCCATGCTAGAGCTTAGTTAAGTGTCTTAGTGCAGGAGTTTAGATGGAGTCCTTGTGCCAAGAGTTTTGTAATTCTTACCACTTTGAAGATTTTCTTTTTATCTTTTAAGTATTTCGACAGTGATGTGCCCAAGTGTGATTTTCTTTGTAGTTAAACTGCTTGTTATTCACTGAATTTCTTAGAAGTATCAGTTTAATTTTTCACTGAAGTTGAAGATGTTTTAGGCATTATCATTTCAGGTATTTTTTTCGGGTTTTTCTTGTTTCCTCTCAGAACTGCACATGTTGAGACTATCCTTTTTGTTAATCAGTCTTTTTTATTTTGGTTCTTCTGCTTTGACAATTTCTATTGACTCATCTTCAAATTGACTGACTGTTGTGTCTTCTCCAACCATCAAGTTCATTTTTTATTTTTGATTTTGTAGTTTTCAGTTCTAGAATTGCCTTTTGATTCATTTTGATAGTTTTCATCACCAAGCGAGATTCCTGTCTGTTCATTAAGTCTGTGAACATGTTCACAGTAGTCACTTTAAAATCCTGGTCTTTTAGGATTTTGAGGATCTATTTCTATTGGCTATTCTTTCTCTTGACTAGGGGTAACATTTTCCTATTTCTTCATATGTTTAGTAATTTGTGCTTTTTATACTGGATATTTGGGATGAAATACTGTAGAGACTAAATTCTGTTATCTTCCTCTGAAGAGTTTTGATTTTTGTTCTAGCAGATAGTTTTGGTCGGCCTCATAATCCAGACTGTCTGCCTCTGATGTAAAAGCAACAGTTGAGATTTTAGCACTTGGTGTTTCCGGACTTCCAAATGCAGGTTTTCGGCAGGCCACATAGTCTCCCCCATGTATATAGTTGACAAATCAGTCGAGGATTTGGGCAGAGTTCACATTCATATTTTGATTCCCCCCCCTCCCCCGCATGACTCCTTCTTTATAGGATTTTTCCTCTTCTTTTTTCAGCCTCTCTGGCAGCCCCAGATCCATTCTCTGATTATTTGTGCAAGTCAGTAAAACTGTGGTTTTCTGCTTAAGGTCTAGTTGCCCTGCCTAGCTTAGACTGTGGGGCTATCCTTGATACAGGGCCACATAAATGCATCTCATTCACTTTCCCCTCTCGCAAAGGTTTGACTTCCCTTTGATGTTGTCCTTTTGGTCCCTCTCTACCATTTTCAAATGGTTGATTTTATTATATTTTGTTCAGAGGCTGTCATTATTGTCTGAAGGAGGGTTTGCCTAATTAAGGCTACTCTACAGACAGAACCTCTATTTTGTTTTATTCGTGTACTCTTTTGCTAATTGTGTACAGTTTCCATTGAGAATTTATATTGTGTTTCAGAGTTCTCTACTCTTCTTTGTTAAAGGTTTCCTGATCATTCTTACTTATTTTGGTATGTTATATTTGGAGTAATTTTGTCTGAGCTTTTTACTGAGATTGTATCAAATAATAAATTCGGCAGAATTGATGTCACTATGATGTTGTCTTCCTGAATAGGAAGATAATGCGTTTTTCTCTTTGCTTAGTTTCCTTTGTGTTCTTCAGTAATAATGAAAATGTTTCTTTGTATAGTTTTGCCACATTTGTACTTACATTTATTCCAGGTGCTTTTGTGTTTTGTTATAAATTGATGCTTTTAAAAAATACTTATATAAGCAAGCAAAAATTTTGCTAGCTAGAAGGAGATTTATTATTTTTAAGTAAACCTTCCAATTGTGGAGAGAGATGTTACCATAAACAGTAGAACTGAGGCTTAAATATACCTTAATATGCAAGTTGGAAAGTGGCAGAGTTAGGCTTGGGATCTAGGTTGGCCTGCCTGTTGATTGATTGCATGTTCTGAACATAATGTTGATTATTTTCTGATTTATTTCAAGGCTTGAATAAAAGCACAACTTAAGCTTTTCTCCCTTTTAGATTCTGGTTCTGTGTCAGTGTCAGAATTACTTCAGTGAAATCTTCATTCTACTCTCATAGGAGCAGAGTTGCCTCTGAATCTAATCTCTTGTTAATAATTTTCCTTGGATTATTTTCAAAGGCTGAAGAGTAAGCTGTATACCTTTCCTTCTGAGGTTTAAATTCAGATTCGTAACACTCTAGAATGTAGGTGATTTTGTTTGTGATTTAAGCTACATGGTGGTATATGTTCTCAGTAGACACTTGATAAATATCTTAGAAGAACCATGTGTGGTCATGGGTTGTATTTATAGTCAGTACGTCTTTGGGGGAAAAAGATTAAATTATTTTCCAGTTTCTTGGCTTTTTCTGACTTTTGTCTTTTGGAAAATGAAAGATCGATTTCTGAAGCCCTGAAAAACAAGAGAATCTGTTAAGTATCTTAAAAGCGTACTGGGGAGTATCAAAAAATGCATTTGTAAAAGCCAACCAGTATAGTTGCTGTGGCCCCCAAGGCATGGCCTGAAAAGTGTCTGGAGGCCCTGGGAGAGGCCCTGGAGCCCCAGAGCCCAGCAGCCGGGATGTGTGTTTTCGGGCCACAGGAAGACGGCACTTCTCACCATTGTCCTTTGAAATGTTGATTCAGTTAGCTCTTTAGCAGTGTGTACACCTGGAGTTTAATCAGTTGTTTGATTTTATTTTCAGATATTGTTTTGAAACGATTCTTCCTCCTCTTTGAAATTTTGATGATTTTGTAATATGAGAGAAATGGAGTTTGAGTTTGTTTCAGAAATTACCTTTTGACTCTGATTAAGTACAGCTTCTGACCTGAGACACGTTGACAGGCACAAGTTCCCATTCCAGACTGCCTTTGAAGGTCTCCTTCCCTCCCTCCTCCCACAGATAAGAAGTTACTTTGAAATTGTGGCAGGGAAAATAGGGAGAATTATCTCTGGGCATGCCGATGTTCTGGAAGGAGATGTGGAAGAAAAAGTTTGAGACCTTTCTGGTCTGTGTCTTTCAGGTGCATTGATTTTTGAAAACGAGACACAGCACATCTTTTATATTCATCCTGCCATTTTAGAATTTGGTACTTTGACATATCCTCACAGCAGTTTCTCAGAACTTTTAAGGTGGTTACGCTCTGTTAGAATGACTTCAAAATGCACTTCCTTCTCCATCGTAGCAATAAGAGAGCAGTAATAACTTCCAATAGAACTGAACGTGTGAGTTTCTCAAACAAATAATGTGAAAATATTAACTTTGGGTATGTATCTAATTTAAGTGAAATTTTTCCTGTATTAAAAAAACCAGTCGACATCCATTTTTAGCTAAGTTTTTAAACTAGATTATAAAACGACGCACTGTTAGTAAGGCTGATGGCATAGGTATTAGGTCTTTTGCTGTGAGTAGTGGAAATTGGAAGGGGCATTATAGGTATGATTTCATTAAGCTAGAGAGCATTGGTGTTCACATTTTTAAAACATAATCATAACTTATCTGGAGTCACATGTTCCATTTTATTGGCTTCCTTCATATAGAAAATATAGAAACCAGCACTAAAAGCCCGTGAAAAAGTGAAGCAATGTATATATATTTTCTGGGTGAAGGAAGTATTCTGTACATTTTCCATGTTTTACATCATGGTATTTTGAATAACCATGCTTCCATGTTCACATCAATTTTTTGTTTTTCAATTTATGCACAGCACTTGCTCTGAAATTTGGGGACTGAGTACACCAAATACGATAGATCAGTGGGATACAGCAGGCCTTTACAGCTTCTCTGAACAAACCAGGTGAATATTCTGCCCTCTATGGAATCCTAGCAATCTTGGGGCGGGGGGGCTGTTTTGGAAGACCTGTAAGGGGTTGCTCAGTATCATTTTGCCTAGGATGTTTCCTTAATGTAAATAAGGCATGGCATTTAAAATACCTGCTTGCCAGTATTAATGATTTATTAAATGTGTCAGCTGCTGTTTTGATCAATGAAATTCTACTTTTGAATCTTCTTTAAATTACTGCATCCCCTAAAGAATAGGAACTTCGATAATAACTCTATTCTCATTTGATTTTGAGACTAGATTATAATCTGTTGTTGGCCTAATTTTCAAGTAGATACCTAACCAGTTTTTGCTAAATTTCTTGCTATCATCTAAACTCATCTTCTTTATACTAATAAGTACGTAGTTATTTACCAAGCCCCTCCTATCACAATTCACGCTAGGCTAACTCATTTTTATGTTCTCTTTTTTTTAAAGTCACCTTATTCTCTTTTTGAGCATTTTGGTATATGTCCATTTCATCTCGTCATACTCATCACCATCTGCATTTATGTGTGAGCTGTAGGAATATACCTCGGTCCTCAAAACAGTCACAACTGGGTAATGAGTTACATTAGATTGAGTAAGTTACTTTACATCATTGTTGGTACTTCCCATTCCTCACACTAGTTCCTTTTTTTTTGATAACTCAGTCACCTACAGTATCAATGCCCTTCAAAGCATCCCTAAATAAGAGTTTGATTTACTCAAGATAGAAGTTGACAAAAAGTTTTTCGAGCAGACTCTATGATCCTTTTTTTAAAAAACTCAATTTCTTCCCAAGTGGTTAGCCATTCATTGACATCTGAGTCATTTACGTAGCCTATTTATGAGAAACATCTGTAGCGTGGTGCTGCTGGCTTTTATATCCGACCCATTAAATAGTACATTTTTCTTCCTTGTACTCACTAAAACTAACTAAATGTCTGTCATTCCTTTCTTTATGCTCGTACTGTATTAATTTAGCCCAGTCAGCTGCGCCTGTTTTTTTTTTTTTAAAGTTCCCACGTTTCTTTCCCCTTGCTTCTCGACAGGTCTCTGGATGGCCGTCTGCAAGTGTCTCATCGAAAAGGACTGCCACATGTGATATATTGCCGATTGTGGCGTTGGCCTGACCTTCACAGTCACCATGAACTCAAAGCCATTGAAAACTGCGAATATGCTTTCAATCTTAAAAAGGATGAAGTATGTGTAAACCCTTACCACTACCAGAGAGTTGAAACACCAGGTAGAAAAATTAGATTTGTTTCCTTGTTTTAAATTAAATGCTTGAACTTAAGTAAATGAGGCACTGCTATGTAATTGCCCCTGGGAAATCTTGGTGTAAAATTGCAATAAATTACCTGAAATTTAGTGTATTATTTGGTAATAATTAAAACTACTTTTAAAACATTTTAAATATGGGAAAATACACTTGAGAGGATAAGAGATGTCAGTTTCTTGGGATAGCATACTATTTGACCTCAAAATTACATATCCAGAAAATTCTTTTTTTTTTTTTTGTAATGTTTATTTTTTTTGAGAGAGAGAGAGTGCGCGTGCATGGGATTATGAGGGAGAGAGAGGAAGAGAGAGAGAGGGAGACACAGAATCTGAAGCAGGCTCCAGGCTCTGAGCTGTCAGCACAGAGCCTGACGCAGGCCTCGAACCCACGAACTGTGAGATCATGACCTGAGCTGAAGTCTGATGCTTAGCCGACTGAGCCACCCAGGAGCCCCTATTCAGGAAGTTCTAATCTCCGGATTCATAGTCTGGTTGGAACTAAACTGATACACCTCTGTACCTGTCTGCTGCCTGAGCTGTTTTCAGTCATTTTATTCTTTAGTATTTTCTTTGAAGCACTTTAATGGTATCATCTGTATCTAAGCAGATTGTGAAATCCACAGCAAGACTTTTAGTTTACTTAGCTGCATACTTGAAAATTTTAAAATTTTCAATTTCAGTACAGCTGTGTTTCTAGAAATGGCCTAAATCCGACTTCACAGATCTTCCTGCAACTTTTCCAATGGGGATTTATGAACTCTTATGGTAATATTATAGTATTACCAGAATGTCCTTGTTCCTCAAAGTACAGGATAAATTGAAACTTGAAAATTTAGATTCTGGACTCCATGGCAAATTAAAACCAGTCAGATTTGTCAATTTCTTAGGAACTGATATAAGGCCAAATGGATGGACCCTAAATTTTAAAAATGAAGCAGGCTACTTCCTTTTTGTGTGTGTGAATTTTTTTAATAAAGGTCTGGTCTGTCCCCCTTCCCTGGTGCCCATCCTGTGTGTGCTCTTTGCCATTAACCTGGGTTCCTTTTACTCTTTCAGTTTTGCCTCCGGTATTGGTGCCACGGCACACCGAGATCCTGACCGAACTGCCTCCTCTGGATGATTACACCCACTCCATTCCAGAAAACACTAATTTCCCAGCGGGAATTGAGCCACAGAGTAATTACATCCCAGGTATTTTCACCTTCTGAATCTCCTGAAAATTGGGATAGATAAACAGATTTTGTTCATAAACATTCACATACTAGTAAAATGTGATTTGACTTAAAAAAAAAAATGCTTCTGGATTTTGAGTAGAAAAATCTGCTTTGTTGGTTGATTATTTTGTGAAATGTATAAGCCTCGTACTTTAAACGCTTTTGTCTGGAGAAAAGTTTTACTTTATATTTCATTTTCTTTTGCAGTGGCTTTAATCAAAGTACTGTGAGAAGCAGAAAAGAAAAGATCTTAGTAAGTTTGTCTTAGTTGTTGAAGCTAAGAGAGATGCAGAATGTAAGCAAAATAACTTGTTCAGGAAAAAGGTATTCCTGAAGCAAGTGTAACTAAAAACCACCCAAATAATCATTTTCATAGATAGCTTGATAATGTTAAAGAGAAAAGTACTATGCCTATAGAAGATAAAATATTTGAGTTCCTACAGATGTAGCAACACTGCTGTACTGAAAATCATAAATCCTCTAATTCGGTTCTTTTTCTTCTGGGCCCCAGTCACCTCTGCTGGGAAGTGAATGAATTTAACTACATGGTTCTCAAATCCTGCTCAGATTATTGTAGTAGGTGATCTAGTAATACACCACAACGCACTTTTAGTTTTCACTGTTCTTTTAGGAGAACAACTAATATTTTCTTACTTTCTTACTTTGTGTTTCCCTTTTTTGTTTTTTGGGTTTCCCCCCCCCAGCAGAAATTAAAGGTACCATATTCAAATGGGGATGAAACTACCCACTGGATATTTTAGTGTCTCATTTTTTTTCTCCTTTTGTAACAGCATCTCCATTCCACTCTTATTTTCAGTATACAACAGAAAATACATAAGGAAGTTAGTTTCCAGTACATTTACAAAAAGATCTCTTTGATATGTCTCATGGAAGAAATGCTTGTTCGTTGACAATTTAAAGACATAGAAAGGATTTTTAAAAATAGCTAAATTTAAGGTAGAAAGTGTTTCCTGATTGTTTTAATGTGCATAATTTTTTTTTTTTTTTACAATTATTTTGTTCCAAAAGAGGGCTTAAGACTGCCTTTTAGGTTGCTGGGAAACACACTTTTTGAGAAGTTAAGAGGGCAGGGCCTGGAGCCGGGTGGAATGCGAGGACCAGCAGGGGAGGGCAGGACTGAAACAGGTCACTCGCCAGGGAAGACTTGGCCGGACATGGTTGTGTGTGGTGTGGGGGGCACATTTTAAGTCTTTGATGTGGGAATTTGTATTATTCAACAATACTAGGAAACCGAGACGTAAGCATACAGTCTTGTAGGACACCTACCCGGTAATTATTTGGAAGGCTGTTAATCAAAACGGTTAGTGGTTTTTCCTTGTGGAGATGCTTGGGTTTATTTTCCTTTCTTTCTTTGTTTAGATTTGGTTTATTTTACAAAGTAGCAAATCAAAAGTGGATCACACCTATTTGCCTTTCTGAACAATGGGGCTTTACCCAGCTCCAGCTGACAGTGAAAGTTAAGGGTTCGCCTTTTGTTCCACTTCAAAGGAAATTTTAGTATTTTCTCCAAAATGATAATAGCTTTATTATTTATTATTTTATACATAATAATGGAGAAAAGCAAAACAGGATAAAGTATTTAAAAGTTCTGTATTTCTTCCTGTTTAGACCTTTGAGACATGGATGGTTAAACTGGCAAAGCGTAGCTCTGTTTAATTTTATTAGCTTTAACCTTTAAGGTAGTGCATATGCACATAAGGATGTGCATTAGTCTTATTTTTGTGTTCTTTATTGCTTGAGCATTTGAAGGTATTTTATTCTGAGAATTTCATCAGTAACACTTTTAAGGTATTGACACTTAATGAAGAGTTTGAAACTTCAGATTTGCAGTTAGCGTGCTGAAGGGAGAGTGTAAAGGGTTAAACAAAGAAGCCCTTTAACCCACATTTTCTCCCTCTCCCTTTTGATAATTACATTATCTTGAATTGCTTAAAACTATCCAGCCATCTAAATGTTAAACTGTTGATAATCCCTTAAACTTAGTTTTCCTCCTTGAAATTATAATTGGTAAAATTATAGAAATGTATTTATCTTACACGAAGCCTATTCAGCTATTCAGATGCCTCCTGAATGTAAACATCTTGTTCATAAAGCATCTTGGAAATGGCACATTAGAATCTTACTTTTCTTACCTTCAGGGAGTATTTTACCTCAGGTTTGTGCAGTAGTCTGTTTGGATTTAAATTTCTGCTTCAAACACTCAGGATTTACTGGTTAGAAATCCCTGGAGAAGTATACTTTGTAGGTGAAACTCAAGCGAGACCAGGCCTGAACCATATTACCCTATTTTGCCCATAGAACCTAATGTGAGCCCGTAGTACTTTGTAATCTGAAATTTCATACGTGTGGTGTGTCCTTTAACCACCTCTTAGGTGTAACCCATCGATGATGGCCATTAGTTTAAAAAAAAAAAAATTGTAGGTACTAATGTCTTTGAAGCATACTGATTCAGTACTGAGGCATCTTTGAAGTTCTATTTTTGGCTCTTGCCCCAGAAAATATACATATGGGAATGAGCCAGATATGTAAATAATAGCTAAGAAAATATGCCTAGAGAGCTTGATCATATTACAAGTAGGCTTTAAGGATTCACCTATAAGATTTGGATCAAAACCTGAATTTTAAGCCCTTAGTCCCAAATATTGCTTTTTATAATAATGTTATAATATTCAGAGTGATTCTTTAGTTATCTTTGGTAGTAGGACAAAGGTGGTGAGATGAAATTGCAACTGTGCTTGATTTGTTCTGAACTTTTGTAGAAACGCCACCTCCTGGATATATCAGTGAGGATGGAGAAACGAGTGATCAACAGTTGAACCAAAGTATGGATACAGGTAAAACTTACCTTTCAAAATTCCTCAACAATGAGATAATATGTTTTTGTCCTGTTTGGAATCCACAAGAATTATTTACAGCTTTTTTTTTTTTTTTTTTTTTAATGTTTACTTTTGAGAGAGAAACAGAGCACAGGTGGGGGAGGGGCAGAGAAAAAGGGAGACACAGAATTTGAAGCAGGCTTCAGGCTCTGAGCCATCAGCACAGAGCCCAATGAGGGGCTTGAACTCATGAATAGTGAGATCCCAACCTGAGCTGAAGTTGGATGCTTCACCAACTGAGCCACCCAGGTGCCCCTTATTTATAACTCTTAAATTTAGAGAAGTGGGGATATGCATCAAAAAAAGAACCTTCTATATTGATACAATCATATTTGAACCATTGAAGGGAGGGCCCTCTTGTCAATGAAAAATTAACACATGCTGCTGTGCAGAATAATTGTTACCGGTTTCTCTCCTTAGATTGAATGAAAATTTAGAAACCCTCAAATACTTTTCTTTTTAAGTATTCTGTACTTCTGTTTAAAGTTTTAGTTACCCGATGAAAAAACGTGTTTGTGATGAAAAACCATAATGAACCCAGTAACAGATTTTCTGAGGAATTTGCAGATGGGGGATGAGGATCAGCTTTTCAGTACTCCATTTTTTTTTTAAAGTTTTTAAAATGTTTATTTTTAAGAGCGAGCGAGCATGAGTGGGGGAGGGGCAGAGCGAGGGAGACAGAATCCGAAGCAGGCTCCAAGGTCTGAGCTGTCAGCACAGAGCCCGAAGTGGGGCTCAAACTCATGAACTGTGAGACTGTGACCTGAGCCGAAGTTGGACACTTATCCGACTGAGCCACCCAGGTGCCCCATTGTGCTCCTTTAACTTAATAGTGAGTTCTGAATGACAGTAGGTTGTTTACACAAAACACCTTGTACCTGACCAGATTCAGTTAATTCTTAATTTTTAGCTCTCCGCTCCAGATGCAGTGGAGAAAAAGTTTCAGCATGTAATAAATATTACGTGTCAAAGCCTTAAAACAGTTCTTCTGCAATAAAATGTATAATCCATCAGAACTAATTAGGTTGCCAGTGAGGTAGTTGTGGTGACATGGTAATTGTCTGATTTCCTCTGTTTCTCCCTGTCTGCAGTCTTAAGGATTGGATACTTTAGTATCACAGCCTGTCAAATTACACCATCAGTTTTTCTACACAGTTTATACTAAAGCATTCTGTAGTTATGATAATCCAAGTTATTTTTACATGAATTAGCATTGACGGGAGTGGGGGGCTGGGGACTGGCTTTCACAATGATTCTGTTGTTCACATCTTTCCATTATTTAGACTCCCAGATGAAGAAGCTTCTCCTGTAGCAGATCATACTTGTAACTGTTCAGAGTAGTAGATAACCAAGAAATGTAGATAATCTAATGACCACTGGAAATAACAGTGCATCTTAATGCACACTGTCTTACTGCACACATTATTTGGCTTTCCAAATACATCTTCCTGTCACGCCTGTATGCCAAAGATCTGTATTCTTGAACCGGTCGTGTTCCTTTTTGCCCCATGATGGACAACTGCCACTGTGACATTTAAAAGTGAATGCCAGGAAAAGATGCTCAACGTCATTAGTCATCAGGGACATGCAAATCAACAGCACGGTACCATACCACTTCACACCATTACATTGGCTAAATCAGAAAGAGACGATAACAAGTGTTGGTGAGGATTCGGACAAGTCGGGAGTCTTCATTTGTTGCTGGTGGGAATGTAAAGTGGTTTGGTTGCTTTGGAAAAGTTTGTTGTTCTTTAAAAAGTTAAATGTAGGGGCGCCTGGGTGGCGCAGTCGGTTAAGCGTCCGACTTCAGCCAGGTCACGATCTCGCGGTCCGGGAGTTCGAGCCCTGCGTCGGGCTCTGGGCTGATGGCTCAGAGCCTGGAGCCTGTTTCCGATTCTGTGTCTCCCTCTCTCTCTGCCCCTCCCCCGTTCATGCTCTGTCTCTCTCTGTCCCAAAAATAAATAAATGTTGAAAAAAAATATAAATAAATAAATAAATAAAAAGTTAAATGTAGAATAACAATATGACCCAGCAATTTCACTCCTAGGTATATACCCAAGAAAATTGAAAACACATCCACACTAAACTTGTGCACAAATGTTCACTTAGGTATTACCCATAGTAGTGCAAAAGTGGAGGCCACCCAATTGTCCATCAAATGATGAATGGATAAATTAAATGAGGTGTGTCTGTATGGTGAAATATTATTCAACCGTATAAAAGAATGATGTACTGATCCATGGTACAACGAAGATGAACCTTGGAAGCGTTATATTAAGTGAAAGAAGCCAGACACAGAAGGTCACAAGGATTCCAGTGAGTGCATGAATCCCTATTTGATCATAGGGCTGACACAGGGGAGGAGCGATGAGGTGCAGATAATCATTGGTTATGATAAAGGTCCAGTTTGAGAAGGAGAGAAGAAGTGAAATCAACTACAACGGATTCAGTGTTTCGGGGTCTTGCTTTGAACTGAGGCTAATATTTCTAATTCCGTTACAGTGGGGAGATGGTACTTTTTGCAAATGATACATGTAAGTTATTTCTCGTAATGACAGTGTACATACTTGATTCATGAGGTGTTAAAAGTTGGTTCAACCACCAGGCTTCTACCCGCTATCTACTCCTCTCTCAGCACTGTAGTGAGTTCTGACTGACGCAGGACCCCAATTTAGAGCAAAATTGAACTCTCTTTAAACTCTGGTTTTTTAGAATTGTGGGAGTTTTCTAGATACTTCCTAGATTTCTAACTTAATTCTGTTACGGCCCAAAAGAACATGCACGATTTCAGTCTTTGGAAATTTACTAACATTGTTTTATGCCACAGCGTGGCTTATTTGTAGAGATAAGAGTTTCATGTATAATTGAAAAGAAGGTCTGTTCTGCACATGTGATGTTCTCTACGTCATTTCCGGCATGCTCGGTGGTGGTGTTTAGATCTTCCTAATCCCCTCTCATTGTTCTCTCCTTGTACTGTCAGTAATGGAGAGGAGCGTTAATGTCTCCAACTCAGATATTGGATTTGCCCTTCTCTTCCTGTGGGCCTGTCAGTTTTTGCTTCTTGTATTTTGAATCTCAGTCATTGACAGGTGCACATTTAAAATTATTATGTCCTTCTGATGAATTTGACCCTCATTATAAAATGTGTCTCCTGTTAACATCACCATTTCTTATTTATTTCATTGGTTGTATGGTAGATTTTTCATCCTTTGAGTTTGTTTGTATCGTTGTGTTTAAAATGTGTCCCTTGTGGACAGCATTGTATGTCCTACTCTGTCAGTCTTCGTCTTTTAACTGGAATATTTACTCTCTTTTTATTTCATGTAATTAGTACTATCATTGGGTTTGGGTTACCAGTTTGCTGTTTTTTTTCTATTTGTCCCATCTGTTTTTTGTTCCTCTGTTTATAATTTGCCTGCCTTCTTTCAAATTCGTCAAATATATTTATGTTTGAATCCATTCTATTCACTCTCTTGACTTGTTAACAGTAGCACTTAGCAGTATTCTCTCAGTGTTCTAGTGATTACAGTGCCAGTTTGGTCACCTTCTCCTTAGATTGTTAAGTTGTAATATTTTACAGCTTCCTGTGCAGTGTAAGCATTTTACAACACTAATTCCATTCACCTACCTCTGTTATTTGTGCTTCTGTCATCCTTTATTTTACCTACACGTGTGTATAATCCCCGAAGGGTGTTATTTTTGCTTTAGACTTTGAGGTGGTGGTTTCTTTAAAGGGTTAAAAAGTAACTTTTTGTGTTTACCTACATATTTACCATCTCTGCCCACCCTTCCATTTCCCTGGACACTTGTCCAGTCATTCTGGTGCCATTTGTTGAAGAGACATTTCTTTCTCCTGTTGATTCACCTTGGCACCTTTGTTGGGAGTCAAGTGGTGTATAAGAGGGTCTAACTTTTGGTCTGCTGTTAAGCCAATTCAGTGAATTCATTTCAGATCATCTGTTTTTCAGTTTTACAGTTTCCAGCTTAAAGTCTTGATCTGGTAATTCCAGTATCTGCTTCACATGTAGGTCTGCTTCTGTTGTCTTTTATCTTTTCATTAAGGGTCAGTCTTTCCTGCTACCTTGTATGTCTCATGTGTTCTTTTAATTGGATGCTGAAATAATACTAGAGAGTCCCGTAGATCACATTCTCCCTTGGAAAGCATTCCCCTTTTCTCTCTCTGGTTGCTAAGTTGAGGAGCTGATCTCTTCCACACGATTAGGAGTTGAGTTGGATGCATGATGATTTAATGTTTTAATCAAATCAGATCACCACAGGCTTGAAAGTAGGGGCAGCCTCCTCCCTCGGCAGGTTTTCAGATAGGAGTGTGGCAAGACTGCAGGACCTCTCACTGCTTTCCAGCCTCGCCCACAACTCCCCCTGCTACCCTGTCCTCAGCTAAAGACCTGTGGGTTAACAGTGACTGGCGAAGAGGACTACGTCCGTGCTTGGTCTTTCAGATTCCATTTGCCTGTGCGTGGCCATTAAAATGTTACTGGGTTTTTCCTTTGGCAAGCCCAGTCCTGTGTGTGTGTGTGTGTCCCGACTTGGCGGATGCTCTCAGTGATGAAAATGGTTCCTACTCTCTGCTTACATAGGAAGACTTCATCCGCCTCTGTAAACTAGTTCACTTAGGCTTCATAAATAGATCTCCAGCTTTTTGGTAGCTCTAAAGAAAAATATAATTTTTTGTGTGTTTCCAGTATTTTCTTCTGGTTAATTTAGGATCCAGGGTTTTTCTCCATCTTCTACATTCTAATTATAAGGGAAACCCTGTAGAAGTTATTAATAAAACAAAAGAAAAGCACCTTTATTCTCATCATAAACAGAATTCATTCTCATTGAAAACTTGAAAATGCATATAACATAATAAAGAAGCACATTTTTGAGCTGGAATTGACATATTACAAGTGTCTTTTTTCTTTTTTTGCCTTATCTAATGTCTCTACCATTTTGTGTCAAATACAGGAGAATATTTTACAGATGAACTTATGCTGCAACATTCTGAATTCTGCAAGTGGGTGTTCATTATAAAAAATTAAAGATAGGTTAAAAAAAGAAAATACAGACATTCCATGTAATTTACATCATCCAGCAATAATTATTCTCTTAATTTTAAAAGGTTCAGTGTTTACAAAGAATAAAAATAAAACAACATTGCAGTGAACGTCATAGAAAAAGAGCTAAAAAGTGAGCGAAATACGCACCTAGGATGTCAGATTCTAGACACCTCATTCTTGACTGCTGCACTAGACTTCTCTGGGTTGGTTTCATGACATAGGGAGAAATGAGATTAATGGCTGAGGTACGACTTGCTTGGTAATGAGGTGTAGAGCTAAGGTTGAAGGAGTTACCCCAACATGATTCCCAGTTTCCTGAAAGGTTTGTGAAAGTGATTGGGCTGTATTCAGTAAATTAGGTCCTTTTAAAGCTTGCTTTTCAGCAGGTGTGGTATAAAAACAAAAGAGTAGATAATTTTAGTTCTTCAGGGTTTTCACTGTAATATAAAAGCAAAGACATTCAGGTGAAATGGCCTTAAGACCTTTAACTGTCCTTTTGTATATGCCTTTTGAAAGAATAATTCTGTTTTTGTTGTTTCATTTGAGATCTGTTCATTTATGGTTGACTAATACACTTGAACTTACTAATATATCTTCAGCCATTAATTTTGCTCAAGAAATCCTAATACTCCTCAAAAGAAATTGCAAGATAACCCTGAACATGTAATTCATCTCATACCAAATGAATTCCATTTGGAGCAAACACTTAAATGTTAAAGATGAAACCCTCTAAGTTTTAGTACATGACACTGAGGAATTTCCTAAATAATCTGAACAAGAAATACACAAGGCTTAAAACCATCAGAGACAATATCAACAAGTTTAAATAAATAAAATTTAAAATGTTACTACCACACACCTATGAGAATGGCCAGAATCCAGACACTGGTGACGCCAAACTTTGTACTTTCATTGTACTCACTTTTGCTGTGAACCTACTGCTCTAAACCTACTGCTGGTGACAATGTGGAGCACCAGGAACTCTCATGCACGGCTCGTGGGAATGCAAAATGGGACAACCCCTTTGGAAGACGCATTTTGGCAGCTTCTTACAAAGCTCAACATACTCTTCTCTTATGATCCAGCAGTCCCGCTCCATGGTGTTTCCCAAAAGAGTTCAAAATGTATGGACACACAGAAACATGCATATGGATGTGTATAGCAGCTTTATTCACAATTGCCAGAACTTGGAAACAACTGAGAGGTTCTTCAGTAGGTGAATGGATAAACAGACTCTGGTACATCCAGAGAAAGGAGTATTACACAGCGCTAAAAAGTAATGGGTTACCAAGTCATGAAAAGACGTAGAGGAGCCTTAAATTCGCAATGCAAGTGAAAGAATCCAAAGTGTAAAGGCTACACACTTTATGATTGCAACTCCATGACGTTCTGGAAAAGGGAGAACTGTAGAGACAAGAAAAAGATAGGTGATATTTAAAGGGCTCGTGGGGAAGAAGAGATGAATAGACAGAGCACAGGGGATTTTTATTTTTTAGGATAATACATGGTGAATATATGTTATATTCTTGTTAAAACCCATAGAATGTACAACTCCAACAATTAAACCCTATTGTAAACTGTGTGCTTTGGGTGGTAACGGTGTGTCGGTGTCATTTCCTTGATGGCAACGAATGAGCCATTGTGCGAGGTGCTCGTTGCAGAGGAGTTTGTCCGTGTGCGTGTACATGGGTATATGGGAGTTCTTTGTACTTTCATTGTACTCACTTTTGCTGTGAACCTACTGCTCTAAAAAAGTAATGTCTGATTTAAAAAATTAATGTTACCTTGCAAGTTATGTCAAAAGAAACCAGAAATGCGGGGAAATAGTTGCAAATGAATGACCAGTCTTAATAACTGATTTCAAAATTCATTTATTTTTTTCTAAAGTTTATTTACTTAGAGTGCACGCAGGTGGGGGCTGGGGGAGTACAGAGAGAGAGGGAGAGAGAGAATCCCAAGCAGGCTACTCTCTGTGCAGAGCCCGACGCAGGGCTTGATCGCACAAATTGGAAAATTGTGATCTGAACCCAAATCAAGAGTCGGATGCTTAAGCCGACTGAGCCACCCAGGTGCCCCTGATTTTGAAATTTAAAACCACTTATAAATCAAGAAGAAAAAGATGGTAGGTAATAGGAAAATGGACAAAAGTACACGAACGTGCTATTTCTAACAAAAATGAAAATGAAAAGAAAATAGAGTAGCCTTTTTAACCCTATCAAATAGACAGGCGTCAGAAGGTAGAGGCGCAGAATGAAGATACGCTAGCTCGTAACTTGTGGGACCAATCATTTGGGGAGGTACTTTGGCACTTGTAAAAATGTAATACGCGTTCTTTTTGATCTAAAATTTCATCATTGATAAATGTATCCTACAACTACAGGCAAACTTGTATGCAAAGATACACAAGTATTCCTCTAGATGCTTCGGCTTCCAGTACTACTAGAAACCACTGCCTGAATACTGAAGATACTTACTCTCGTTACTGGAAGTCGCAGACTTTAGTGGCAGTGTGAATATATGAGTAGCTAATTGGTTAATTATCCGTTAATCTGCATCTTTAAAAAAAGTTTCTAATAAATCGTTAGCTTATGTTAACATATACACATTTTACGAGTGATTACAGTGAGCCATTCTTTCTAGATCTGGTCGCTTTTGATAAGTGACAAGTACTTAATAGAGGAATCAATAGCTGAAAGATAAGAATACTTGGGCAGTTTCTTCCATTTCTCATGGTAGCTTTGTTTATTTTATACCAGCTTCAGGAAACGGTGAGTTTTAGTTCATTGTTCTAAATATATTTTGACCTTTCTTAGTTGGACCTGTTGTGACTTGCCAGCAGATTTTTCAAACTGAAGAACAAAAAAAGAACTCAAGAACTTAATTTTTTGTTTGGGAGGACGGTTCTGTCTTCAGAAAAATAATTGTCACCTGTTCTCTATTTTTGGTTCATCGGTTTCTTTGGGGGTTGCCATCTCACCTGTTGCCGCCTGGTATTTTGTCCTGGTTACAATGGCGTGGGGGAGGGGAGACCTGCGCGAGGCTGGGGTCTCACCTGTCTTATTCTGCATCTGCGCTGTTGCTGTGGTGTTTGAAGTGTGGGGGCTGTGGGTCGTGCTTTTTAGCACAACTTTCCCCAAACGTGAAGATGACCAGAAAACACAACGTATTCTGTAATTATAAGATTGCTTAACAGCGTTTACGACAAATGCGCTTTAAAATGGAATTGCATGGAATTGGGTGAAGTAGTCTCTGAAAGATTCTGGTTTTTTTCTTCTGTGTTTGTGTATTTTATGTATCTGTGCCCCCTCTCCTTATTGTCTTGATTAGGTTTAACCTGTTTGCCTAAAACAGGAAGAAATGGATAATTTTCTAAGAAAATGTAATTTACCAAAACTGACTCGAGAAAATAGAGCTATCTTAACAGTGAACTTTCATGGAAGGAAAAGAGAAATGTCTTAGGGTAAACCCTAGAAAATTGTTAGCTACAGACAATTTTACACAGGCATTCTATCAAACTATTAAAAATGCTTTATTACAATGCTATGTAAACTGTTACAGAGCTTAAAAAAGACATAAAGCTTCTAGATTGTCTCCATGAGGCAGTATAACATTGCAGTTAGAATGTAAATCCACAGACCAGTATTGTTTGAGATTATTGATGCAAAAATGCTAAATAAGGAATTTTATCTCTCATCCCCAAATCAGCGTCCTACTTAATGGGAAAATATTAGAAGTATCCCCTGAAGGTTAAGAGTAAGTCAGGAATATCCAACTGTCACAACTGTTTTATCGAAGTGTGACATATCCCAAAATGATTCACGAATTAAAACACATGATCGTTTTTAAAAATTCTGCTTAATCAAAATTAGGAAGAGTCAGTCTTAAGACAGATGACCAAATATTTACAACCCATATCATAAAAGGACTAATAACCCTAGTACATAAAGACCCTTGTAGAAGTCAGTGAGGGTGATCAACACCACTGTAGAAACATGAGCAAAAAAAGAGACTGTTCACAGAAAGGAAATGCAATATAAAAAAGTTTAATAAAGCTGTTCCATGTCACTTATAAGAGAAATACAAATTAGAACTCTACTTGTTAAAACCATGTTTTCACCTGTCAGTGATAACACATCAGCATCCTCCTCTCACCATTTATGTTGCCACTGGGAGTGTAAACTGGTACCACCTCTATAGATGACAGTTTTGGCAAAATCTACCAAAATTGTGGATGTATAACCCTTTGACCTGGCGGTTTCTCTTAAGAGAATGATATGATTGGAAGTATGCAAGACGTACAAGATTAGTCATTGCAATCTTGGTTCATAAATCAGAAGATCGAGAATAGTCTGAGTATCCATCAATATGGGATCATAATACACCATAATGTAAGATTATGCAGCTTATGTTGAGAGAGAAGGAGGAAGGGAGAGCGATAAATAAGGAAACATCAACATCCTTGATAAAGTTCGGTAGTGAAAAAGCAAAGTTCAGAATGGTTACCATTTGTGTATAAAAATCAGGGTGGAAAGGCACAAAACAGTATATATTTGCTTGTGTGGCTCATAGACTGTTTCTGGAAAGGTGCACAAAGAACTGGCAACACTGGATGCCTTTGGGAAGGAGAATTGGGCGGCTAGAAGCTAGGGCTGCTCATACGCTCGTACCTTTTATATATTGAAGCCTCCAAAATTAAATTCACATATCGCAGTTGCCTATTTTGAATTGTTAGGATGTAAACTATCTGTATTATTTGTGATAGTTACAACCAGATGCAACCAGATTTACAATTATTTGGTCAGAAGTTCTGGAAGTACTTGCAGATCTGTTACAGAATTGACTCCTTTTGTTTCAGGATCTCCAGCAGAACTGTCTCCTACTACTCTTTCCCCTGTTAATCATAGTTTGGGTAAGTGGCAAATACTTCCTCTCCTCCACACTCCCCCCCCCCCCCCCATTTTATAATATATCCGTTAATCAAATGTCTTCTCTGAAAATTATTTTTCATATACATGAGAAACAGATCTCAATGAATAATCAAATGATTGTTCAAATTAGTGCTTTATAAAAATGATAATTTGCCTTAATACTATTAAAACTCAATACTATTAAAACATCAATACTATTAAAACTATTAAAACAGTATCAAACCAAATAAATCTTTCTATCCATGGAAATCATATTCTTTATGGAAAGTTTTATGATATATTATGGCTAGACTTATATGGGTATGTTTATTTTACGATATTTTGTAATAGCAATTACTAATATAAAAAGGTGTGTGTCTGTATATATACACAGACACACAGTCACAAATATGCATGGGGTATGGAAGATTGCGTGTGTGTGTACATTGTGTAGTTTATCCTTGGCCTTCGTTTTACCTCAGTATTTCCCAATTTCTCTGCAGTTTCTACACATGAGGAGTTTATTCTACAAAATGTTCATGATACTCCTTGGGTCTTTTAATCAAAATTACAGAAGTTAAATTCATGTGGTCCATGAAATATGTAGATTCTTTTGATTCCATATTCTGTTTCTACTTACATGCCTTTTGTGTTTTATTACTTTCTGTTTCTTGTATATGCATGGGTTTTCTATTTGTGTAACTAGGGTAACTCACCGAGAATCTCATGTTAAAATAGACAATGTCAAAAATACGTCGTATTTTGTGTTCTGTGATTATGATAGAATTTTTCTTCTTGTGGCGTTTGACTCAGTCCTTGCTCCAGCTTTATTCCACTTTATCCTACGAAAAATTAGTTTTATTATGTAAGTTGATTTACTTTACCCATGATGGTTTTATATTTGAACAGGAACTAGGATAAAACTACCAGTAGAACATGACCCCCCAGAAAGTCTAAAAAAGATGTTTGAAGATTAGATGACCGAATGAGATGGGGGAAATTTGAAACATTGAAAATCTGGTATGATCTAATGGAGACTGGAGTCTGTGGTGTAGATGTTAAGTCTGCTTCCTGAGCTGCAGCCAGTTTAGGCTGGCATAGAGCACGTACAGATATCTGATGATATTCAATCTTTTCTTGGCTTGAACTGTTCACACAACATTTCTTGCTTTTATGGGTTCGGTTTTTTTCCCCAGATTTGCAGCCAGTTACTTACTCAGAACCTGCATTTTGGTGTTCAATAGCATATTATGAATTAAACCAGAGGGTTGGAGAGACCTTCCACGCATCACAGCCCTCACTCACTGTAGACGGTTTCACAGATCCATCCAATTCAGAGAGGTTCTGCCTAGGGTTGCTCTCCAACGTCAACCGAAATGCCACCGTAGAAATGACAAGAAGACATATAGGTAAGAGTTTTTTACCTTGTGTCAAGAACCAGTGCCGTGTACTCATAATGTGAGCATCGTGCAGTTTGCCACATCAGAAGATTGTGTGCAGAAACGCCTGCCTTGTCTCTTGTCAGTGTGAGTGCACAGCTTCGCTGCTTTGATAGATCCGCTGCTTTAATAGATCTGCAGACTCTGACCTTCGGCTTCTCTTTATTTGGCACCCTTGGTTCCGGGAAGTCCTTCGATAAATGCATGTTAAAATTACTTTGCTGCACCTCTGCCAGCCATAAAAGTGTCCTGTTCAGATTTTCGAATTACAGTTTTAACAAACCATGACTTTTTCCCAGTCCCCTAGTATTTCCCCCTTCAGGGAATTAATATACTAAATAATTAAATCTGCTCACCCTTAATCTAAAGCAAGATACTTTATTTTATTATTAAAAACATTTTTTAGTGTTTATTTTTGAAAGAGAGACAGAGTGCGAGTGGGGGTGGGGGAGGGAAGAGAGAGAGGGAGACACAGAAACCAAAGCAGGTTCCAGGCTCTGAGCTGTCAGCACAGAGCCCAGTGCGGGGCTCGAACCCATGAACCTTGAAATCATGACCTGAGCTGAAGTTGGACGCTCAACCGACTGAGCCACCCAGGTGCCCCCGAAGCAGGATATTATAAATAAGAACTACTATTTAGTACGTAGGTCAAAAAATAGTTCAGAGGCTCTCAAAATGTGGTAGTCCCAGACACCCTTTCAGCAAGTTCGTGAGGTCAAAACTTCTTTCATAATGGTACTAAGATGCTATTTGCCTTTTTTTCACTCTCATTCACTCATGAATGTACAGTGAAATATTCCAGAAGCTACAAGGCATGTGATTTTGCAAGAGATTACATGTAGAATCTGATAAGAATCCAACTTTCTTCTCTTAAGCCAGACATTAGAGAGATTCGCAAAAATGTAAAACATTGCTGTTCTCACTAATTTGGGGGGGGGGCGGGGAAGGGGAAATAGTTATTTTTCATAAACATGTTATTTATATTAGTATTTAATAGATGTATTATTTAGAACTTTAAATGAATTATAAATTTTTTTGAATCTCAGTTTTAATATCTAATGTGCTAAGTTTCCATAGATGCAATCCACATAAACAGCAACTCTTTGAGTCTCCAGTATTTTTTTTGGCAATGAGGTAGAAAAAGTTTGACTAATATAACTGAACATAGTTCTCATTTCCTTAAAGTAACCTCTTTTAACAATAGTTTGCTTCAGTTTCTAATGAATTAACTCTGACCTCTTGTGAGAAATAATGCTGGTCACTAAAGAGCGAGTATCATTCCGCAAACGTGCTGTAACTTAAAGAGGTCTGTTAATGTTGCCTTGTGTGGAATTTCTCAAATCTTGCTTGATGTGTAAATTTTGTGTAATCTTAGGTGTCTTGTGGGTAAGGAAGGCTTCTGAGTACCCACCCTACGTTAACTAAAATAATTCTGGTTTTGCCTGTGTTTTAATTGGGGTTCTGCATAAAAATTCAACAGGTTCCCTCTACCGTATTTACTTCTCTACATAATTTTAGGTTGCCGTAATTATTGAATCTTTTTACTTTCAATTTCTAACTTACTGGGTGGTTTTGATGAGAGACTATAGCTTGGAAAATCTCTGCTTTTTGGATTTAATCTTTTCCTGATGGTCAAGTGTATGTTTGGTTGTTTTACAAATATTCTGTGGTCACAAGAGCAGGGCATCAGGTTCTGTGTTTATGTATTAAATGTTTTCTTAGTTTTCATTTGCTGTGTAACATGTTACCACACGCTTGCCAGACTGAAACAACACGGATTTATGATCTCACAGTGTCTGCAGGTCAGGAGTCCAGGCAGGGGTTAGGAGTCTCCTCAGGATCTTACGAGGGGAAATCATGGCATTGACTTTGTCGTGTCCTCCTCTGGAGCTTGGAGGGCCTCTTCCCAGCTCACATGATTGTCACAGGGTTCACTTCCTTCAAGTTACAGCGGCGAGGTCTTCATTTCCTGCAGACTGACAGCTAGAAGCTGTTCTCAACAAGTGGGTGTCCCCTCCATTCCTTGCCTCGCGGGCCCTCTGTCTTCACAGTCAGCAGCCGAGAATCTCTGGCGTTGAACCCTCTCGCTCACACTTTGAATCACTTTCACCAGGGACAGCCCCGTCCTTTTTAAGGGCTATCACCTGATTAAGTCAGGCCTGCCAAAAGAGGACCTCCCTTTCTTGAGGTCAGCAGGTTTGAGGCCTTAATTACATCCGAAAAATTCCTTAACGGCAGCACCTAGATTCGTGTTTGACTGAATAATAGAAAAGATGTCTGCACACCAGGAGTGAGAACCTTAGGTGCTGTCTGAGATCTCTACCTTTCACAGTTGGTTTTTTAAATCCTTCTATCTCTAATATTTTGTGTGTATTTGTCCGATTCTGAAAAAAGTATATTAAAATCTTCCAGCATAATTTTTTCTCCCCTAGTTCTGCTTATCTACCTAGGGATTTGGTGGTCACCTTAATATAATTGTAAAAATGGCAAATGACACTAACTTCTTGATGATTTTATTCACTTTTTTCTTAACCTTAGTGGCATCTTTAAGGAAATACTGTCTATTATAACGAAGGTGTATTTATCCAAACACTTAATTCCTTTAGACTTAACTCCATTTATTTTACATGTTTTAAAATAATATATAATTTGTATGGAATTCTTTACATGTACTTTTTTACATCGTTTACGTACTTTTGACAAGCGTGTATTTTTTCAAATCAATAAAATCATTGTTAAAAAATCCTTGGAAAAATACAGAGTGGTATGTTTCAATGTTAGACCTCAGAAAAGCATTGCTATGGAAAAGGTTATCAAAATACCTTCTATCATTTTAATCCTCCTCCAAGAAGACTCTCCCAAAGTCATACTGAAACAGGAGATGTTATGAAACTAATCCCATATGTATTTTGTTTTAGGAAGAGGAGTACGCTTATATTACATAGGTGGAGAAGTTTTTGCAGAGTGCCTAAGCGATAGTGCAATCTTTGTGCAGAGCCCCAACTGTAATCAGAGATACGGCTGGCACCCGGCAACAGTGTGTAAAATCCCACCAGGTATGGATGCATCTGTGTCAGCAGACCTGTTGTGTCAGCGCGCTGAGCTTCTCTAGTTGCTATTAATTTTAGGAATCAGGAGATCATTGGCGTCCTTGCATTTTAAGATCTGTAGCCCCTTTAAAATTATTTTCTTGATCATGATATTCTTTTCACACAATTTTTTTTCTTTTTTTTCTTTTTTTTTTTTTTTTTTTACTTTTTTCAATCGTAGGCTGTAATCTGAAGATCTTCAACAACCAGGAATTTGCTGCTCTTCTGGCTCAGTCTGTCAATCAGGGTTTTGAAGCCGTGTATCAACTAACTAGAATGTGCACCATAAGAATGAGTTTTGTGAAAGGGTGGGGAGCAGAATACCGGTATGAAATACATATTCAGTTCTTCAGTTTCCACAATGTTTGATTCTTTTCTCCCCCATTCTTTGTATCTTCTGGAGTTCACACGGATCTATTTTCCTTAAGGGTATGGAGTCAGCAGAGCATATGCAAAATCACAAAAGGGAGTTGGAGGTCTCTACGTTCAAAACTACTGCCAGTTCCTATGCTGGCAGTGTAGAAGACAGAATTAGAACCTGTGCAGACATGCGCTGTAACGTAATGCAGGGTGTTAAATACCATAAAAGGGGTATATTTGAAGGCTATGTCAGTTCGTGGAAGGAGAGGCGCTTTCACTGAGGCTCTGGGAAGGCTTCTTCTGATAGAGATGCCACGTGGTCTGGATTCTGAAAGATGCGTAGGATTTCAGTTAGGGGTTGAAGGGTTGGGCCACAGTGATCCTGGCAACAGAATCCAGTTCCGTGTCACTGGAGTATGGAAGGTAAAGGAGAAGGCGGCTGGACAGACAAGTTGACCAGTTGAATATAAGGTTAAGAGGTAGAACTTTATTCAGTAATAGAAGGGGGTACTTGTTAGGGGCCAGGCACTGTGCTGTGTTTTTTGTTTTTGTTTTTTAATTTTATTTGTTTGTTTGTTTGTTTATTACATAATTTATTGTCAGGTTAGCTAACACCTAGTGTATACGGTGTGCTCTTAGCTTCAGGAGTAGATTCCCGTGATTCATCACTTACTTTATAAAACACCCAGTGCTCATCCCAACAAATGCCCCCCTCGATGCCCATCTCCACACACGCCCGCTCCCCGACCCCTGCCACTCCCTTGATCCTCAGTTTGTTCTCTGTATTTAAACGTCTCTTATGGTTTGGCTCCCTCCCTGTTTGTAACTGTATTATTTATATTTATATTTATATAAATATTTTTCCCCTTCCCCATGGTCTTGTCCTCTGTTTTAAATGCAATATCTCACTCATTTCAGCATGGCTAAGAATTAACTGTTTCTGTTCCCTTTTTTTTTTTTTTTTTTTTTTTTTAAATGAGGTTGCAAAAAGCGGTTCAAACGAATGCTTATTTGGAAATAGGCTTAGAAAAGATTTGATAATTTGCCCAGGGATGCACTGTAAGTGGCGGAGACGGGGGACCTGACGAAAGCTCTCCTTGACTTTTAGCCCCCTCTCCGAAGGTAGTAGTAACAGTCACATAATTGAGTTTTACAAAGGCTAATGTGTCAGCAGGGGATAAGATAGATTAAGTTATTACCAAATTAAACAGTGGATTGCATTCCACATCAGAGAAAGCAAAGACTTCCTCAGCATAGTTAAGGCTAGAATTTTAAGTAAAATACTTAGCCTTTCTGCCGCTCATACTCCTCACTCTCTGAACGCCTGCGTATGAAAATACTCATATAGTGTAGTAATAGTATTCCTGTTTCGTCCAGTAGTTTGAGCCCTTCTTCAGAATGTATTTCATTTCATTTGGACCTGATTCTGTATCTTGAACAAATTTTGGGGAGGTGTGTGCCTCTTGGGATCATGAGACTTGAGGTCGGCTGGTCAAATGCTTTTATAAGAAATATATAGTGTGTTATATGTTTATATCCTAGAATGAAGACTTGTCATTATTTTGTCCAAGTTCTATTGGTAGAATAATTAATTTTGTGACTTTTCTCTTTTAATCATTTCCCTTTTGACATATGATGCCTTTAAAGAATGCCGAGTTCCTTTTTGCCTTGGACTTAAATTGACCTGAGTTGATATTAAAATTTAAATTTAAATGGTTACTATCTGATACCAGGCTTTTAGGTCACACATTTTTTTCTTCAAAAGATTAGAATATTACAGAACATGGGAGCAGAAATTTAGCGGAATTCAATGTGAACTGTAGAGCTCAGGGAGAATTCCACATATGTCCGTAGGTCTCCTGCTAACCACAGCTTTAATTGGTGGAGAGAGGTACTGCCCTTCATGCATGACGGACTCTGCCGTTCATTAACTCAGAGAGAATTGAAAATCTGTAATTATGAGAAGCAGTAACACACAGTATGTTTTTATTTGTATAAAGTCCGATAGATCTACCTTGGGTAATAAAGTAGTTTCCTTTAACATTTCCTTTAACAATAATGTCAAATACTCCTATCTGTGAACTATTGGCAGTTACCAGGAACCTTTTATCCTTATTGACAGTGGAGCTGAGGAGGTAGAGCTAATGGTTACATTTCTAAAACTACTTTTCAGTTTCTTAAAATGCCAGCATGTTTGCCAACATTAAAAAAAAAAAAAAAAATCAGGAAGTATCGTGAACAGGAAATACAGATGTGCAAAGAATTGATACTTAATTGAGAAATATACCTGAGCTCAGTGGATTGATACTGAAGTGAGTAAATAGGGGGATAAAGAAGTTCTTGGGTGCATTTCTGTGCCCAAATACGTATAGTGACAACCTTCTTAAACCTACTTACTTCCCATTCAGTGACCCGAACTAAGAATTATTCCCTAGGGGCGCCTGGGTGGTGCAGTCAGTTAAGCGTCCGACTTCAGCCAGGTCACGATCTCGCGGTCCGTGAGTTCGAGCCCCGCGCCGGGCTCTGGGCTGATGGCTCAGAGCCTGGGGCCTGTTTCCGATTCTGTGTCTCCCTCTCTCTCTGCCCCTCCCCTGTTCATGCTCTGTCTCTCTCTGTCCCAAAAATAAATAAACGTTCAAAAAAAAAATTAAAAAAAAAAAAAAAGAATTATTCCCTAAGGTTAAACTAATCTAGTAATGAATGATCTGATTCAAAACAAACTGAGAAATACCCAGAAGTCCACAAATGACGGGATCAAAATTAAAAGGGATCCTGGCAAAATCGTGCAGAATGCCTGATCTGAGGGAGAGATAGAAGGCAGGGGAAGCTTTATGTGAAGAACAACAGAGAACAGAGGGGAAAATGAAGAAGGGTCAGTCCTGCCTCTGCCTCATGGATAACGTGAGTGAACTTGTGAAATGTGCCAGTGCAGTTTTAGGCTGCATCGACCAAAATGTAGTATCTAAGTCAAAGTAAGACACTGAGTCTGTGCAGATCAGATTTGAGACTGTTGTGTTGTGTTCCGTGTGTCATGTTTTAGGAATGATCACATATCAACATGTCTTAGTGTACATCTCAGACCCTGAGACAAGGATTCAAATGCAGGGAGTTTGTTCAGGAAATGGAGGAAACACTGGTAAGGAAGGAGGAAGTAGGAAAGTGAGGCAGGGGGAGGGAAGGCGGCCAATACCATTATTAAGCCATCTACTATGTTGGGTGGGTCATTAGAGCTTTTTCCGCCAGGGAAACTTGGGAAATAGTAACGAACGTACAGAATTATCTGACCCAGAAGGAAAGGAAACTGGACATTTAAATGCCAACCCCCCTGTCATTGGTTGAGGGCTGCTCCAGGGAGGTTAGTTTCCTAGCACTTGCGGTCTGATACACGTGTGGCCAGAGCAGAGAAGTTCTCAGGCACCGAAATTCAGATACATGCAATTGGAAGTTGGCTAGAGAACACTGAAAAATCCAAAGGTGCTAGTGGGGGCACTGACACCATCTGCTACAGAAAAACCACATCCTTTGAAATACAGTTTTAACTTCATTGAGCATGTGTCGCTTGGAGATGAAGAGTTGATAATGGCCTTTTCCCATGTTTGAAGGGCTGTCCTGCTAAGAAGCAAGCAGACTCACCAACTTACTGTGTATAATAAATAAGAACTAAAATCAGTATGTGCAAGTGGCAGGATGTCATTGAACAATTTGTAATTCCCAGAGTCTCCCATTATGTCGAAGTACTAGAGGTGTTTCTTATTAAAAGCCTACATGATGTTTCTAACAGGGATATTTTTCTTTGGCTTTGTCAGGGAAAAGCTGAACTCCAACTCTTAACATTCTGTGATAAGCTTAGGTCAGAATTCTGTTTTGTGTTGGTATACTTGAAATTTGAGCCCTGTTCCATTTAGACTTTCTTTGGTATTTGAATATCCTGTGTTCTATGGTTGAATAGTAAGTAAGGTATATTCTGGTTTGCTTGGGGGCACTCTGGTTGGAGTCTCTTGTCCTAGCATGGTTATTAATAGTGACTACATTCACTCTTTTTTTTTTTTTTAATTTTTTTTTTTCAACGTTTTTATTTTATTTTTGGGACAGAGAGAGCCAGAGCATGAACGGGGGAGGGGCAGAGAGAGAGGGAGACACAGAATCAGAAACAGGCTCCAGGCTCTGAGCCATCAGCCCAGAGCCCGACGCGGGGCTCGAACTCACGGACTGCGAGATCATGACCTGGCTGAAGTCGGACGTTTAACCGACTGCGCCACCCAGGCGCCCCTCTTTTTTTTTTTTTAATATTTATTTATTTTTTAGAGTTAGAGAGAGAGAGAGCGAGAGCGCACATGCACGCACAAGCGGGGGAGGGGCAGAGAGAGAGAGAGGGAAACAGAATCTGAAGCAGGCTCCAGGCTCTGAGCTGTCAGCGCAGAGCCCGTTGCGGGGCTCGAACCCACTGTGAGATCATGACCTGAGTGGAAGTTGGATGCTTGACCAACTGAGCCACCCAAGCACCCCTTATTTCCTCTTAAAGGTGTCTCATTTTGGATGGTAAATAGTCAGGTCACCCTCCTAATTTGAAGAGAAAAAGATGTTTTTGTTCATCTCTTTAAAAGCAAAAATAAATAAATAAAATAAAAAGTCATTAGAAGTATTTTGTTAGACTTTGAGGATTAAATCGTTTTCAAAGTAATCATTATCCAGACTGAATGCTTGTTCAAAAGGATGTAGGTTTTAGTATATACAGCCTTTTAATTTATCTGAATTCTTAATGCATGTAGCTAACTAAACATAGCCATGTTCTTTTCATTTCATAATTATTTTCTTGTATTCTCTTAAATAGAAGGCAGACGGTAACAAGCACTCCTTGCTGGATCGAACTTCATCTGAATGGGCCTCTGCAGTGGTTGGACAAAGTGTTAACTCAGATGGGATCCCCTTCAGTGCGTTGTTCAAGCATGTCCTAAAGCTTCGGCACCAGTCAAGCGCCATCAAAAGACTTAATGTAACAACTCTTCTGTCATAGTATTTGTGTGTGGTCCCCACGGACTGTTTACTGTCCAAAAATTCCAGAGAGAAAACAGCACTTGAGGCCTCGTCAATTAAAGCACCTTGTGGAATCGGTTTCCTATATTCGAATATTAGATGGGAAAATTAGTGTCTAGAAATACCCTCCCATAAAGGAGAAAGAGAAGATTTTAAAGACTTGACTGATGTCTTGTTGGGCATAAAACTGAGTGTCCCAAAGGTTTATTAATAACAGTAGTAGTTATGTGTACAGGTAATGTATCATGATCCAGTATCACAGTATTGTGCTGTTTATATACATTTTTAGTTTGCAGAAATTAGGTGTGTGTGTGCTGCTTCTTGATTTAGGCAAGCCTTTATAAAGTTACAGTACCTAATCTGTTATTCCCACTTCTCCGTTATTTTTGTGTGTCTTTTTTAATATATAATATATATCAAGATTTTCAAATTATCATTTAGAAGCAGATTTCCCTTGTAGAAAAACTAATTTTTCTGCCTTTTACCAAAAATAAACTCTTGGGGGAAGAAAAGTGGATTAACTTTTGAAATCCTTGACCTTAATGTGTTCAGTGGGTCTTAAACAGTCATTTTTTTTTGTGTGTTACTTACTGCTAAATCTCACTGTAACGAAACTTTGCAGAAAATCTTTCCAGACCTCTTCTCCGTTCCCGCTTTTGCCCTGATACCAAAACTGTGTAGCATGACATCCATCACTAAAATGGTGGCACTGATACTGCCAGCACCAGTTAATTCTGGGGCACAGTGCGAATTCATATGGAATAAACCCCTCCGTCTTGCAGCGAATTTCAACAGATAGTAATTGACTTGCGTAACCAAGCAGTCTGGTGATTTATCCTTGCACCTCATAAAAACGCAAATGGCAGTATAATTGTTTTCAGGGATATGCTACAATTATTTCACTGTATTTATCTTTTTTTTTTTTTTTTAAAGCCAGTCTCTAGATACAAACACTCTTTTTTAAAAGCTATTTTAAAATACTTCAATAGCAGACCTAGGGCTCTTTGAGTTTCGTGTGATTTAGTTACCAGGTTGTATTATGAAATGGACCTTTTTGTAAATGTAATTGCTTCTGCACAATACCCACAAAAGTGATGCTGAGGTATGATCAGCAGATAAGGGCCATTTGTTTTTAAAGTATGTTGTATTAAATTTATAAAGTGTTATTTTACCTAATTGTGAATTGAGAATTTTAAAAATTGGGGGAGAAGCAGTTTAGCAAGCTTTTTTAGCTTATAATTACCTACAGTCGGAGGTGTTCTTAACTAATCCTGAAAATGTGGTTGACTATTATACCCGCTGACGTTTTATGCTCTGCCATGAGAGGAGGTTCCAGACGCTCTGTTTGTAGTCCATGCAGCAGCAGATAATCCTTATGTCTAATGTTAAGTCTGCAGTTTAAACAGTTCTTGTTTGCATCTCTTTAGAAGTGGGAAACAGCCACTCCTGACCCCCTTCTAGTAAATTTTCATATTTTTGAAGATAGACCCCTTTGGTACTTGTTCTTTGAAAGCATATTTAGCTGTCTCTGTAGGTATCCTTTTCAGGGCTCTCAGTATTTGATTGTTTTCTATTAGATATTCCCCCATTTTCCTGTATTTGTGTGTACATGTATGTGTTCATGTAAACCTGGTATGGTAATTTTTTATTCTTTCAACGAATACTTAACTGTTCACCTGTTACGCGTGCCAGGAACTTTCTTTGCCTTGGGTAAAGGTGGACAAGACAAATCTGGTCCCTGCCTTGGCTGAGACATCAGTTACTGTGCCCCTTAATGAGCTTATGTGTCTATGAAGGAGATAAACAGGGTACTGTGGTAGAGCATGGCAGGGAAGGCTTCTCTAAGGAAGTGATGCTCGAGCTGACATTTGATGTGAGAAGGGAGTAAGCCATGGCGGGGAGCCAGGGAGATCGGCCTTCCTGGCCAAGAGAACGACGTCAAATGCAAAGGCTCATTTTGAAGGAAACTCACTATTAAGTATTAATGCTTATGTAGAAGTCTCTGCACAGATCCAAACTCGAGGATCAGAAGGGTTCTGTAATTTCTGTAAGAGTGGAGGGTGGCCTTACTTTGTGATAGATGGCTTCGTGTGTTCAGGTGTGACCACTGTCAGGCCGGCTGGAGATAACCCACACCAGCCTCTGCCCCTTTGGAAGAGTTGAGCTTACTTGAGAACTTGGGGTGATGTTGGGGAGCAGTTCCAGGGACAGAGAACAACCTTGAAAGTGGTAGAAGGTCCTGGTAATCAGCTACTCTTGCGCCGATGTTTCAAGTGGAGCAGTGCCAGCTCTAGCGTCTCAGGAGTGATGGCATCTCTACAACCGTGTTGGGATTCTTCTCTGCAACATGAAACTGAGACTCAGCTCTTTGGAAATACCTGTAGTACTGGGACCTTGCACCTGTCAGGCAGTTGACTCTGTTGGTGTTCGATGACTTTACGTGCTTTTTAAGGAGATGCTGTGTTTACATTCTGTTTTGTCTGCTGCGGCCTAATTTTTGTTGGTTCCCTGCCCCCCCCCCCTCCCCTCATTGGGGTTGTTTTCATTCTTCTGAGTGATAAGTTCTCCTGTCTGTTGAATTTTGTCTTTATTTAAGTTAGCAACATTATTTAGAATTCCCCCTCCACAGCGCCGGTAATTTTCTCTGTTTCACATGAGAACTGAGTGAACATATTTTCTGTCACGTTTCTAAGATGAATGGTGGTTTGCACAGCAGAGTCCATAGAGAGACGTCGTAGGCAATCAGAGGCTGGTGATGTTCCCACTGACTTTGGTTTAACCAGTGGCAGCTTCATTTTTATCCTATAATGGAGTTCTATTATAGATTTCTTTTTAAAAAAGAGTTTTACCGCTTTAAAAAAAAAAGTTGAAAAGTCTGTGTAAGCACTGTTTAGGATTAGAACACACGACTGGACTTCGGCCCACTGTTTTGGAACAACCCTACCTGTGTTCTTTTCTCCTACTTCAGGGAACCTTCCTGATTTGGTTTGAGCTGCGCCAGTTATACTAATTATACAGTATGCTATCCATTCATTCCGTGAACATTTACTGATGTCTGCTCTTTATCCAGCACCTCATTACTGAAGGTGCTCAGTAATGAAAAGATGACTGGGATTTAGTCCTGGCCCTCAGGCTGTGGAGTTACTCCTTCTCTCAGGACCTGCCACTTTGCCAGAAGGAAAACTGCCTAATTTTTCTCAAAAGCTAAATATTCGTATTCTGTACTCTTAATTCTGTATCCCAAGTATGTAATTGCAAATTGTTTAATACCTAGTTTGTTTGTTTAACTTTAAACCATATCCAACTTTGCTTGATTCTTCTGCCTTTAAATGTGTCCGATTTTCTCCTTTGTTAAAATTACTTTAATTTCAGTTTATTTGTGCCTTTTAGGTCAGTTTTAATGAAGACTAAGACACTGAAGGTGAAGAACAATCAGTCTGGTCTCTTGCTAATTGAAATCAAGGAAAGGATTATATATACCCAGTTGGTTTCTCTACCTCTTCCAAAAGATGTCCAAATACACCTTTAAGATCTGTAATAATCTGTAATAAATGCGTTTGAGCATTTATTCGGTAATCAGCACCCTCCCCAGTCTGGTTGATGGTGAGTTATAAAGTAACACAAGAGAATGTTCACTTTGCTTAAAATTTGCCTTTATGTCCACTTGCTTTCATGGCTATACATGGTAATTTCACAGACTGCCCCCTTCCACACCATCTCCTCTGTCTCTGTAGATAACTAGGTAGTCTGTGGACGTAAGCAACATGTGATCTTTTCTCTTACTCTGATCCAACTCACCAGTGTTCAGACGTGACAAATTTTTGGCCAGTTTCTTTCCTTCATGAGCTTTACTCTGCTAAATTCTTGATAATTCATCAGCTGAATTGTATCCTTCCTCCCTTTCTCATGACAGAACGTATCCCTAGTGGTCTTGCTGGCTGTCCTCTTGCCCACCATGTTTTATCTGCAGACATCAGAATGTTTCTCTCCATTGACCTTTACTAAAGACCAAAAACGATGGTGCTTTTCATACCCAGGGTCCTAATTCACCATGAAGGTTGATGTTGTTCCAGTTGGTCAATCACTTAAATCTTAACAGATGGCTGAGAAATTCTCTCCAGTTAAATGTCTTTGTGACTAGTAAATAGCATGAATTACAGATTCTATTTTAAATTATGTTTAGGATTAGGAACTTTTCCAGCAGTTGCAGCCAATGATTTTCCTCTAATACCAGCCCATTTCCACCTTGGAGCGTATTGGGTTGTTGTTAGTACGATCAAGAGTAATGACGATAGTGAGTGGTCTCTAGAGGTGGTCAGAATCCTACTGTTGAGTTCCTTTTATGTCTTTTCAAGCTTCCATGAATATTTTATGTGTTCAGACTACCTTTTATGTGTGGGGATTGAGGGACAAATCATCTCTTGGAGTGGAATTCCTGTGTTTGGAGCCTCAACCAGGAAACGTCAGCTATACTAGATATAGACAGCCTCATGATAGCCTTTATGGTAAGAACTTGTCTAATTTCTTGAATAATTTCTTGTAATTTTTTGAATAGGAACGGTTTTATCTTGGATATTATAGCTAACTTTATATATAGCATAACTGCCTTAAATCTTTTTAGTAGGAAATAAATTCTATTGTGTGTGTGTATGGATTTATAGATACATACACACTCCTAGGAAAACCTTAACAGTAGGGGTCATTTATCTGCTTACATTTTAGCATCACGGAGTAATTCTGTTGTTTAAATCTCAGATCTCACTGAGAGTTCCTTAATTTGCTTGCAGACATTTTCTTTTCAGACCTTCGGAGTAATTTATTTATTCTGCCAGAGTCCTGATTGGCGGTTCGGTTAGTATGCCATTTTTAGGCAGCTTGATAATGAAGAATCATAACTGGAATTCTTTAACATCAAGTAAAACTACGATAGACACCCATTGATTAAATTATTTTACGTCCAGTGGTCTCTGGAAGGTACTAGAGTAGGGTTAACTTTTTTTTTTAAGTGTCAGATTGCCATCCCCTGTTTTCATCTTAGCTTAAGATTGCTGAGCTGCTTAAGATACCTGGGAGGTAGCACTACCAAGTTAAGTTCTCCTGTAGTTAAGGGCAGCCTGAAGGTGGTTCAGACCTGACTTTCTTAGCTGTGCTCAACAGAAATGGATTTTCCAAAGTTCTTTGGGTCATCTCTGATTCACAGACTCCTGACCAGAGTGTGTTAGCCTAAGTTAACTTCAGTGTCCATTGGTTTGCTGCCATGAGATCTGTAATAGACCACACATTTCAAGCACTGGTGGAGACAGAAGGGCCCTTGGAAGAATAATGCTGCTGTTGATGGGAGTGAGAAGGATTCGTTAGCACCACACAAAGGACGTATAGATTTTTCTCCAAAAAAAATCCTGCAAAATCATCTTCTCCTACCCTTCAAAAAAAAAAAAAAAAAAAAAGAAAGCTCTTTGTTTCTCCAGAATGTTCAGTGAGAAGTTAAGGATTTACTTCCTATTTCTAATTAAAGATGATCATTCATTGAACCATGAAATCCATAATATACTGATATAAGAACAAAAGTGAAGTCTTAGACCTCGAAAAATACTTCATTATGTATTTTGCGTTTCACACTCCACTTTTCTTCTTTCTCTCTGTGGCTTTAAAGCTTTTGGCTATTTTACACTGTTAGTCACTAGATAACTTGCCATATTTCTGGTTCTATATTAAGTTCTACCCTTTACAATGCCGTAGCAGAAAGTTGATTCTCAGCATCTGTCTGTAGGGATAGAAGTCTTACTAAAAGTCTCTTCCAAAGAGATTTTCATTTTCCTTTTTTCAGTAAGTCCCTTAAGAAATATGTCGGTCTCGTTATTCACGTTCTTGGATTGTTCAAACAAAAGAGTACATTGGTGAGAATAGGGTGCTTTTCTGGTGAATGTATGTACCTGCTTTAAGAATGTAGTCCATTTGTTGGTTTGTGTAACTACCATACACACAGATTAATTTAAATTGGGGGAAATCATCACATGTAGCAAGTAGGTAATCTGCATAGATTTAATTTTAAAAATCCTGTTTCTTGGCAAGACGCAGAACCCAAATTGGTCACTTTTTAGACCAACTTTACCTCAGGCTTCATTGTTGCTTCTCTGACCCTGACATTTAAGGCATAAATATTTATATCTTTTTATTAGCGATAGTGAAGCTGTGACACGAACCATTTTTACACAAGAGGGCAAAACAAGAAAAACTAGAGATTACGCCGAAAGCAGATGTGCAGTTGTTGAACTAGATCACAGCGTTGTAGGCAAAATAAAAATGTTCATATCTGAGAATACTCTTTGCCATCACTTCCCAAGGCCAGACCTTCTGGCAGAACGCTGTAAAAAGTAACAATTCCGGGCCTTTGTAATCTGAGGGGAGTATCTCCAGTTGGCAGTCTTTTCAATATATGAAGCAAGAATGTGGGAAATAGTTGGCAAAGAGTGTTTTCACCTAAAAAAAGAAAATGAAAAGACATATAAAACTGAATTATTCATTTAGCTCTGAAAATCTCAGAAAGATTCAGTGAAATACTATATAACTGGACCAAACGAGAAGAAGCTTTAGAGGATTTGTCTGAAAACAGGTTTCAAGAATGAACTTTTGTACACTGACCACTAATTTGCTTAGGTACCACCAACTGTTCTTATAATGGACGCCATTAAATAAAGAATCCATGGACTTCTAGGAGCTTGCCATTAGCAATGCCCTAAAAGTGTTTTTTGAGCTGATGTCCTCATAGGTAGCTTTATGATCTTGAAAATTCTTACCTTTTACCTAGGGATACAAGGGGAAGAGTGAGTGGTGTTCTCAGTGTGACCGGCGGCCCTGGGACACTTGGGACTGAGGTGTTCCCTGCATGCAGGACTTTCAGTTCCAAACCTGGGAAAGTCCTGGGTGCGCCGGGAAGAACTGTCACCCTAGGTGTTCTTACGACTAACCCTCACTCCCTAAAACATTGTGATGGTTACAGTTAAGTTCAGCTGCCTTAGGGCTTGTCAACATTGCTGATACTTGGATGTGTGTCCTCCAGTCACTTACTACTGTGGACGGAATGTGAGATTCATAACAAAGAACAGCAAATGGCACCAACGTGGTGGTGAGACTTCACACTTAGTAATCCAGGGAAGGTAACCAGGGGGCTAATGAAACAGAAGAGGCAACTAAATAGCTAAGTTCCTCAGAACCTGTGTGTATATGGAAGTACAAATCACGTCTTTATGGGGTTAACGCGAATCTGAAATTTACATGGTTCACAGTAAGAGAAAACTGAGTGGTATTGTGGATTTCTTCTCGCTTGAGAGAAAATACGGCCTTGGATGCTCTAGCCTCTGCTACATTCTGCAGACTGTCCTGCTCAAGAGGCCAGGATGTAGTGTTGATTCTCAGTGACTGTTGTATTGAGATTACTAAATGCATCGGCCAATGGCAGGGGAAGAAAGTGGGTGTCCGGATCCAGACTGAGCGGTGCCCTCAGTTTTGGTAGCCCCCTACCCCTCAGGTGTTTACCAGCTAGAACGCCAAGCACGGGAGGTGAGATTTTTCTAATACAGCATTAATTTTGTAATGCAATATATGAGGGATGCAGTCTGTCGTCGTTTCCCTGTGGTAGTCCTCGGAGCCTGCGTCCTCTGTGCACTGTGATGTAGATGGTAGGTGTGTTCTTTGTAAGCTTTAATCCTATGGTTGTCAAAAGTATGATGTGGTTCCATTTTTTTCTTTTTTAAACGATGAGCTGAGGCTTTATTGCAGCTGGTTTTCAAGTTAAAATTGTGAAATACTGATTTCCTTCCCCTCGCCCACACCAAATATTTTAGTCTATTTAAAGTACAAAAAAAAAAAAAAATAGTTCTACTTAAGAAAACATTGCTTAAATGTCCTGTGATTTCTGGTCAATTTTTATATATATTTGTGTGTGTCTGTATGTGCTCTCACTTTTTACCTTGTTTGCTCTCTACCTGTGTTAACAGTACTTTCACCATTGAAAGGTGAACATTTTTCCTAGCATTAAAGAAAAAAAGCCATTTGAGTTGTTTACCATGTTATTATGGGACTAATTCTTAATTGTTTTAGTTGATTTTAACTTAAACTGATCTTTCTTAGAGGGGATTATATTTTGCTGTCCATGCCCTAAATTATATGGAAACAAAAAAAATTGTGTTTCACATAATGGCAGTGTGATATGAAGAGTTCATCTTTTTCTTTAAGTTTTGTGCTATATAAAAAGTTTATTCTACTCCCCTGGCAGACAGATACACACTGCTTGATATTACACCCCACAGCACACCCATAACACATACCCCCCAGTGCCGGTAAGTTACACGGTTTAGTTTCTTTCAGAGCCTGCTTGTGCCAAACTAATGATCTCCAATACGTATCAACTGCTGTAAACAAAACAGACTAGAAGGGGAAATTCACATTTACTCTCAAAATGTACTCCTAGCAAAAACAACAACAACAACAAAAACCTTTTAAGCAAGATTCCATTGAAAAAAGAGCCACAGCTTACTCATAATTAGCTATAGTGTCACAAAATAATTGAAAACGCTAAAAACTTTTTAGATGAGCCAATTCCTCTGTGCCTTGCAAGAGCTCAGCTCCTAGGATGAATCAATACTTCTGGTTAGCAGACTGCTTTCTTCAAATCATTTAAGACAGACGCGCTTTAGGATGTAACAAAAGGGACTTCACAAGCGGAAGTACGTGCTACTCTGCTTGGCATTGAACAGTCTAGGAACTAGCGTGGTTCCATCAACAATCTTGAATTAGTAGAAACCTATTTAAACAGATCCTACTTAAATTGCTACTCCATGGAACTTTATAAACCATGTGAAAGGAATCTTCCAGCATTAACTACATCACTGCACTAGACAGACGGCAGGAGAAGATCGTTTTCCATTGTCACCTCACCCTGGGAACGTTCCTGGCTCATTAACCTGTTAGTGACACTGGTTGTCTGCACTGGGAGATTTCCATAATTACCCTAGTCTCCATAATTGCACATGCTCACCAAAGGGCTGAAGAGTAGGGGAGGAGTGTGTTGTATGTTTGGGCTTTATCACCATTTGACAAATCCTTTCCCCTCCCCCCTCCCCCGCCCTTGCTTCAAAATAGATTGAAAGCCCCTTAGTTTGGGAAGCAGATCTTTTACTATCAAAATGATGTATTCCAGTGCTGTCATTTTAAGCACCTGATACATCCGAGGGTGAAGACCGTGTTCATCTGCTACTCAAGAACATACTTGTCCCGTGCAGTGGTCCAGCTTCCTTTCCTCCTCTTCATCACAATATAAAGATGAGCCCGGCCTGAAAATGAATAGTTCACCAATGTAGGAATCCCAAAGAACAAAAGCATATATAAAAGCTACTTTCTGCTATGATAAATAGGTATGGAAACGTGTAGAATCGGTTTAGCTGATGGTTATTTTGTGTAAAAGCGAATGTCATGTTGGCTTGCACATAGGAAGACATTTCCAAAATCAACCACATTACTAGAAGGCAAGAACGTTGAATCAGACTTAATGCGTAACAAGTTCAGTGATAACCAACAACAGACTAAGCCTGCCTTTAGGAAGCTGCAAACAAACCATGTGTTTCTGTGCTCCAGTGCAAGCTACGTGACCTTACGGTTGGTTATGGGATAAATGGAGTTTGAGATAGGGATTGGCCACCGCTTCTGTGTTCTGTCTTCGATAGTTTTGTTGGCTGCCTCTGCACCTACCTTAATGCTATCCAGTAATAAGATTGCTTAAAAAGTTTTGAAAGTAATTTAGGAAAGATGACCCCGGAGGAGGAAGAAGGTGCTTCTGAATGATGTGCGGTAAGAGAATGGACAAGATACCGTCTAAACACAATATTCAAGGATGCGCTGAATGTGGACGGATGGAGAGGACTTGAGAAGCTGTTCGACATGAGGTCTTGGAGCCAAACTCTTGCTTGTGACTTTGTGCACGAAAGCGGGACGTCGCAAAGGATAGGAGAATACCCAACATAACCCTGGCCAAGTATGGGCTGCTTGTTTGGGCATGGGGAGTTGAAACACATTCGTGTGTGTGTGTGTGTGTGTGTGTGTGTGTGTGTGTGTGTGTTAACCGAAACAACTTTTTGCTCAACGTACAGCTGGAGATTATTAATCTAGAGGACCCTCTGGGATTTTATGCGGAATGTTGTGTGTATGTAGGTTTTTCTGACAAAACGTAGCAATCATCAGAGAGGCCTTAACCACTGCCCAACAGGAATTCTCCATTGAGATCCCCTGTCTTGAACTTAAGCTAGAGTTTAGTCTGATTTTAAGTCTTGTTCAAGTTTTATTCATGAGCTACCTTATCTCTAGACTATATTTGATCACACTTTCAAATATATATGCCATGTAAATAAGATTTTAATGCTAATGATGACCTTCCAAGTGATTGCAGTTTTTAAGTATGTTTGGGCTGCGGTGGCTAAAAACAAAGATTTAAACAAGCCTAGCTTAACATCTGGAATAAAAGTATTCTAGGTTGCCTTTTTATATTGAGACTACTTTCATATTGAAAAAAACAGATGAGGTGTCTTCGTTTTACCCAAGAACCACAAACTACATCGTTCCAACTTTTAAATCAAAATCTTGAGTAATAGCATGTGGTAGCACCACATTTTGAAAACGTACTTAGTTGATCACAAACACATTTTCTAAGGAATTGAATTTTATAGAGATAATTGAATGCTTTCATCTGTAACGGAATTAGCGGCCTGCAAACCACTGTGGTTTCTTCCTATGCTCTGAAGTTGTCAAAGGGGACTTTTCCACTGCAAGATTCTCGTATAAAGGAAGTACGCAGCAGAGGAAATTCAGTCTTTAAACTCAAATGACAACCACTGACAAAATGTTACACTCTAAAAGCTTAACTACCTTTAAACTAAAGCATCTCTTACCATTTCAGTATCCAGGTGCTTAAATTTTACATACATATGAAATCAAATATGCTAATAAAGTCAAGCTAGATTTGGCAAACTAAATTTGGAGTTTCTAGCAACGTCTGTACAATTTCCCTTGTGGTGCAGTCCTCGTCTGCCAATGTCAGCTTCTTTCTCCTCTGTGTCCCGTCCCCCCCCCCTTTCCCGTTCTGCCCCTAAAACCTCCTGCACATAAGCCCCCAGAAAACTGCCTTATCTTACAATATGTAATGGATTTGTTTGTATATTTTGTAAGGCCTGAAATCACAAACGGGTGATGTCCTAGGATCTGGCCTGTTACTACATTCTTTGAAGAGACTGCCTTTGAAAATTGGTGCATATGTTTCCGCTATTCCCTAATTTATATTTATGCGGGGTATTTTTCCCTAATTAGTATTCCCACCAAGCAACAGCTGATCTTCATATATACAATTTACATATTTAGTGATTGGCTGAAGAAGAGGGAGGTTGAACGTAAAATCCTTTAAGATAAAACTGGGAAATAGGGGATCTATATGATTTAGTCTCAAGTCGTCTGGGTGTTTCTCAGCTGGGAATAGCATTATCCTAAGGGCCATTGAGGCAACAAGAATGCCGAGTAAGGGTGAAATGCTGTCATGGTCAAATGCTTCAGTTACCTTGGATGATGGAATAAAAACTCACTTGTGTTCTTTAAACAAACTTTTTCTGTCTTTGATGACTTTGGACAGAGTACCATTCTGCTAGTTTGAAGCCTTGGTGATCATTTCTGATGTAATGGGAAATGGCACTAGGTCTTGGGTTTGGGCCCTGACTCTGCCAATTTACGGTGACGTTAGATAAATCATGTCATCAGACTGCCTCGCGTTCCTCGTTTCCTCAGATTCCCTGAAGTGAGGAAGTGACTTTTCAGAGTGCCTATGGGGATTAGCCCAAAGTGGGTGCTCGGTGATAGATGACTGAATCTTCATGGTGTGCAGGAGAGGGGAGGGTAACTGTGAGGTCTCTACTCCCGGATCGTTCTTCTCTCGGAAAAGTTGGGAGACATGTCACACTCCGAGGTGTCAAGCGAGGCAGTTCTCTCTTGCCACCCAAGTGATGTGTAACAACCCCAAAAGTCCAGTGACGTGCAACAGTAAACATTTATTTAGTTTAGGAGTTTGATCAGTGATTCGGGGCCGGGCATCTGGGCACTTCTTCTGGTCTTGCCTGGCTCACCTCAAGGCAAGTCGGCCCTGCCTGGGGCAACTCAGCCCTTCTATGTTCCTGTCCTCCTCCATCAGCCGGCCCAAGCATGTTTGTGTGGAGGTGGCCGAGGGCAGCACCAGCACCCAAGGCCACAAAGCCCCTTTCAGGTCTGCCTCCTTTATGCTGACCAGCCTTCCCCAGAAGCAAGCCACAGGGCTGAGCTCAGAGCAGAAAGTCACCACGGAGTGAAATGGCAGGGCGTTGGGGGTTGGGGGTTTGGGGGGGGGGCAAGGAAGGATGAAGAACTGGGGCCCTAAATGCACACTCCACCACACCCATGCTTCGTGTTGTTGGACGGGTCTGTTTGTTTGCCAGTGAGGACTGGAACACGTGGAGAAGCTGAAGAGATCCCAAGCCGGGGTCTGTTTGGTTCATGGGTGTTTTCATTCCCAGAGCATGCAGTAGACGCCTGTTCTCACGTACACCATGAAGGGGAGTTAAAACCAAAGGAATGTGTTCTCTGTCCGCTCTTGTAGGTTCATCGTCGCCGCTGCTCCCGCCGTTATCACATGACTGGAATTCACACCCGCTCAACTCTGAGCCTTGCTTGTGCAGAGCTAGAAGAATCCACCTCACAAATGAGGTAACAGGAAGCATTCCGTTCAGAAGAAATGTTAATGATAAACGTTTACATTCATTAGTGCCACTTCCAAGACATTTGTGGGACTTAAATGTGGTGATGCAGTCTGCACCCCTGCTGTACGTACTGCACGGTGGCCGTTTCGGAAGCATGGAGTGCTTCCGGGGAGCTTCACCAAGACTAATGGCTTTAGCAAAGATCTGCTTGACTGATCGCGGTATGTTGTAACCGACACAAATCTTTAAAAAGGAAACACTGCAATCATCTGTGGCCCGTTTCTATATTGCAGGTATCAAACATTGTCTGGGGAGGCTGAGTCCCTGCGATGCAGGAAGTTAGGAAGTGAGCTTCTCTTTGGTGGGACAGCTGTGCTGGGTAGCCCTCGAAAGTAAAGTTGACCTCAGCCTTCAGCTTTTGTGTGTCCAGCATTTATTTACCACGGTTTCTCAGAGCACTGAGTACATTTCTCCTTGAATATATATCTAAATGGGCGCCCCTTCCCCACACTCATTTAATGGTCACACAACTCCCTTTGATTACCACGTTCATGTAAATACACCAAAGTTTTTTGTAGTCTTACTGGCAACCTGGTGAATGGGACTTTTTAACATCTTTGTTGTCTCTAATATACCCATTTTTATGAAATACAGAACCGCCTAACAAAAACCTCACTCAGATCATAACAATCCGAGAAAAACACTGGTGTATATTTTTTTCCATTCTTTACTTTGGATGTGTATATATATTTAACAGGAAATGTTTGGAGCTTCTCTAACAGCATAGTTAGAGCTATTGAAAGTCGTTGAGAAAAATCTTAAAATACATCAACCCATTCAGCAAGCCATAGTGGACGTTTAATATAATTTCTTTTTACTTGCTTTGCGGAACACAAAAGATCTGTGTTGGTTTACTTAAAACTTGGGCTTTGAAATTAAATACAAACATTTTGGACATCCTTTTCATGCACGATTTTTTTTTTTATGTATCTAAATTGAGCTTCTACTTTGATTAGTGGATTTTTGGCAGCAAATATCCCTTTATCTTAAATATCCTAAAATTTCGCAGTGGAACCAAAGAATTTTAGTGATCAGCTATCATTAAACATTCAATTATTTTTTTTTTAATTTTTTTTTAAACATTTATTTATTTTTGAGACAGAGAGAGCCAGAGCATGAACGGGGGAGGGTCAGAGAGAGGGAGACACAGAATCCAAAACAGGCCCCAGGCTCAGCTGTCTGCACAGAGCCCGACGCAGGGCTCGAACTCACGAACTGTGAGATCATGACCTGAGCCGAAGTCAGACGCTTAACCGACTGAGTCACCCAGGCGCCCCTAAGCATTCAATTATAATGAGTATAGAAAGTGTATTGGACATACAGATTATTCAAGATGTCAAGTGAATCAGTAGCGTTACATTAAAACATTTGCGATTACTTGTTAATGTTTTGATAAATTGCTTAGGCAATTATTAAGTCAAGATCTGTCTTTTTTCCAACTTATAAGTGTGTTCAGAAATACTATACATATCACATATAATCTGAAAAGATGGTGAGATGCTTTGGGTATTTTTTTTTAAGCTACATGGTTATATAAGAACATTTTTTTCATAAAAAAAACCACAACTGCTGAACAATACATAGGTACAGTTGAAAAAAATTATATTTCCTTCCATTCCAGCCCATCTCTACTGCCTTCCCTGAAGAACTTTTGGTATTTTGGTATTTTGGGTCTTTACTAAATGTGGAATGGAAGCTAAAATTTTCAAAGGAAGCTGAACTTGTCTCCGGGTTCTGAGAAGCCCCACCGTGTCTTTACCATCTCTTAGGTGACCCCCTGTGATTCCCACCGTGACTCTCCAAAGCCTTTCTCCTCACCACCGCGTCCTGCTCAGAGGAAAAGGTGTCTTATGGGAGGGCTCAGCCCTGTGCTCTGAGACCTAGTTAGTTCTGCACGGCTTGTCTAGAGTGCTCCCAATCAGACATTCCTTCTCAGATTTTCATTCCAGGTGCCCCTTTGCCCACAGCCTCCACTTTAAAAGACAACAGGAAAACGAAGACAAAGTTCCCTTGCAACCTGCATGACTACTTCCTGTCTCATCTGTGTGTGGTCAAGTGGATTGAGACGAGCGGCTCCCAGCCAGCTCCGGTTCCTGTCCCAGCTCCCCACTGCACTCACCTGCACTTGCCGTGGTTGCCCTCGGGCACTGCCCTGGTCTTTTCCCTCAGACCCAGAGGAAGGGATATCTTGTCCCGGGCCGATGCTCGCATCAGTGCTTGTGCTTCCCATATTGGAGTCACAAGGAAAGCTGTTAAAATGCAGCTTCCTTGCCCCGCACCCCTCCCCTCTCCCCAAGGATTCTGACTGTGTAGGCCTGGAATTGAAACACTGGGATCTGCATTTTTAGAAAGCCCGAAGCGATTGTCAGCCGGCAAACCACTGCGTTAGACCACGTTCCCTGTGGGCTTTCAGACCTTGCTCCTTTCCCACCTCCCACACGTTCAGACTCAGACTGTGCAAACAAAGCTGTAGTTTCTTCATTCCATACCACTAATTTAAAATCTCTCAGGAGCCCCATCAAGCCTTGGGAGGGGGTGGGAAGAGGTGGATGGCCTTAAACTTGCAAATCAGAGATAACTCCTTCTCTTAGTCTGTCTCAGGCTTCAGACTGCCTCCTTAGAATAAACGCTCAGCTTCGCCGAGCCTCCCTTCTCTTTTCCTCCCCGAGACGGCATCTAACAGATGGGAGAGGAGAGGTTATGAAAGTGGGTCCTCCAAGGCTTGCGCGCAGGTCCTTGGGCAGTCTTGCTGCGGTCTCTGTCATTGGCCTCTGTCAGTGCTGAATCTGCTGGGTGATGTAAGTGACTCCCTGGCTTTTGCTCACATACGTGTTGGCGTTGTCCTGCTGTTGACCACAGCTCTGCCATCACCTCTGGTCTCACGGTCTTCACCTTCAACGGTCTCCATTTTCCAACACTAAGACTGTTTATCGGCGTGGCCTTTGGGGGTGGGGGATGGGGGAGGAGGTGGGAACGTGGGGATATCCTGAACATCCTGCTTAAGCTTTGGGAAGCCGGCAGCATTTTCTCCGACTAGCTAGACAGCTCCCTCTACCATTGGTGAGCCAGTGCCTCTGTGCTGCTTGGATGTGTCTCAGGCACAAGGAGTGCTTCTCTTGAGTGCTGGCCGCCTTGCCCAGGCTGTGCCTGGAAGAGCAGCCCATGAGCCCACCATGTAGCTTCCGTCTCCCCTCCATCCCTACCGCTCTGCCCCCCCATGCACATGGGGTTTGACCCCAGGAATGAAGACACAGTCACACGTGTTCTTAACTTCCTTGCAACCTACTCTTCCTTTCTGAATCTCTCTCCCTGCCTTAGGAGTCATTCTACTTTGTCCCTAACAAAGGGGCTCTCCTTAGATCTCATAGGGGCTAAGTTCCTCCTGTCTGTGGCTTAGAGTAAAATTGCCCGTAGAGTCGTCCAAACTTTACCTTTAGTATGGGAATGGGGCCCTTAGAATTTGACACTCCCCTTTCATCCTCCATAAACCCTGACTTTCAAGACTCCTTATCATCTTTCTAGAGATGCCAGAGAAGAACAAAACCATACAGGACCCTAAGGGTCACAGCTAAATAGTAACTGTTAACTGCCCGAGTACACATCCTTTCCTTTCCTGCCATCGTTAACCTTCATGGCCTAGCTTTAGTGGAAAGACTACAGATGGGGGAGACAGCCACAAGGAAAACGGGGTCTGTAAGGTTCTCAAAGTATTGGCCCAACAGAGACATGCTCGTCCTGGACCTGCTCTTTCGAACTTCAGTGCTTGCCTGTTCCGTTCTTCCTTAGAGCCTTGAACATCCTTCTGTTGACGGCTGGCTGTAACCCTAGCCCTTCTGCGAAGCCTGCTTCAGACACCACCCCCACCACAGACCTTTCCCCTTTCCTCCCTCACTCTGTTGCCCCTTGTGAGCACTCTCTTCAGAATTTGTTTATACCAGTGAGAGAGCCTTCATCATATTCTAAGTAGGCCTGTACGTGCCTGACATTTAACTAAATCGTGAGCTCCTTTCTGCCTTGGAAAGCTCTCTGGCCTTCCAAATTTATCCGTTCTTCAAGACCCAGCTGGGGGTCCTGGGGGACACTGTCAGGGGCACCTAAGAAAGGAAACTTGGCGGTGAGTCTGCATGTACAGGGGGCCTTTAGGAAGAGTGGTTTAGATTCGATAGTACCTCTTACGTTAAAGCTCCGTAAGAGCAGAGGCTAAAATCGGTTTTCCCCAAACGTTTCTTTTTTTATATATGCTACATCTTCGCGTCCATTCCAGCATTTCCAGCAGTGCCTTATGCATAACAGGCAGGCAGTGAATATTTTGATCAACTGACAGGTGCTCAGAAAACCTAGCCCGATTGATTTTCTTCTGATGCCTTCCCTTCCTGAGAGCCCATTAATTTTTAAGTTGTTTTCCTCGAAATGTTGGTATGCTTCCCCCAACCCCACTTTTTTTCTTTTTTTGCCTTCCGCGGGATCCCGTCCTGATGAGCTGTTCTCATTTTCTCTTTTGTGATCACAGGTTTTGGCAAGCCTTCAAATGTGCATTTGGGGTGGGAGCGGTGTAGAGAGACAGGACTGGAGACCAACCCATTTTAGCTCGTACAAGTGAAGTGGTCCCTGAAGGGCGCAGAAGCGTGTCTGTGAATTTCAGAGATAGTTTCTTTCACAGCCGTGTAGGCTGCCTGATGGGGGAGGCCATAAGCTCTGTGGTTGTCACCCTGTCCCCAAAAGCCAGCTAGACAGCAAGTAGTTCTTACCTTCTTTATCGTACATTTGGGCCCGGGGACTAGAGGTTAGACAGGTCTCAGCTGAAGCTGTGGGTACTGCCGAGGGGTCCTGACGAACACCCCTCGGTGCTCCAATCCTTGGGGGATGGTAGTGCTCATTCCGAAGGAAAAACCTCTGAGTCAGTAATTACTGTCTTCAGAGAACGAGGCAGGCGCAGAAGTTGTTTGGGCACGAGAAAGCCGTGATTCGCATCCCCCGACTCACGTGCAAGGAAGACGGTGCTGAGCGCGGATGATGGTGCGAGAGTCTCACGGTTCAGCCGTGGCTGCTATTGCTGATACATGGGGTTATTTTATGTACATTTCGAAATCAAATATATTGGTGGGTCAACTTGTCTTTTCAAAACACTGATTTTGTGCCTAGCACTCTGGGTCCTCCGGGAGAAAGGCACTACCTGCTTGGGAGGGTCTTGATATGCCGTCGTGGATGTAGCCAGTACAGGTTATAAAGCAGTGTGGAATCAGAAGATCGAAAGCACAGGCTGGGGCACAAAGTGCCATAGGGTCTCAGCAGGAGTAATGAAGGTGGACTGCCGTAGGCAGAGAGGGTGTAGCATTTGACCTTGAGAACACAGCAGAGGCACGGTGGGGATGTGAGCCATGGAGGAAGGTGGGTGCAGGGGTGAGTGGTAGAGAAGAGGGAGGAGTGGAAAAGAAGAAAGCCCAAGAGGTTCTGGAATGAACAGGGACATGGCTTGAATGGTGGCCACTTTGTTTCTTTTTATGTATATGCACTTTGGAATTTTCTTGGTTCCTCGTATTCCTGGGTCAGGCACCTTCTTTCTAGGATAAGAAGCCATCCCACACACCCTGATTACCTGACTATAGTATTTTCCAGTGGCTCCTCTGTGACTTTGCTCAGATGAACTGGTCTGGGTGGCCGGGATGACAGGAGCCCTCTGACTTCATGTCTGCAAGGGTATGTGTTTCCACTATATAATTAGCAGCACTTAACAGACTGTATCAGCCCTCTTTAGGATGGCTTTTGGCAAATGGGATAGAACTCTATTACACATTTAAATTACACTCAGTCTTCTCTTTGAAAGGTTTTCTGCAGCAAGGCCACTCCTCTCCATGTTCGAGTGTATCTCAGACCTTGAGTCAAAAGGAAGTAGGTAGCTTGTTCTCTTGGGTTGAAGAATTAAGAAGAAATCTCCACCCAAATAACAGGTATGTGGCGGGGAAAAAAATAACATCCCTCTCAATGTTTAATCATCAGGCCAGGAGAGGGCCAGGGAAGTGCTTGGTAATGGGGAAACCTCAGAAGATTTAAAGAGAATTACAGCCCAGACAAGGCTGAACATTGGATGCCATCCAACAAAGCTCTTAAAAGATGGGAGTCACTGCCCTGTTCTTGAGCTCTGACCTGGAGGGAAGAGGAGTCTGGGAGACCTGGCACAGACACAAGAGTGCTTCATTATCTTTCTGCTTCTGGGTCCTCTTTAGCTCCCTGGGAAGGGGGGCCAGGGGCCGGCTGTTCTTCATGAGTGCACATATCTACACCTGCTAGTCTCATGTGCAGTCCCCTGCGGGTTTCCTCAACCTCTGCCCAGTTCAGTTTCCAGACTGGAGGGATGATACAACGCCACTCCCACCCCCACTGATCCTGCCGGCCTCTGACCTGGAAAGCTGTGACATCCCTTTATGACCAACTGACATCTACCATATGCTTTAGGGAACTGGATAAAGGCAAAGGTGGGGATCTGGGGCCAACTGGGGAGAGTAGACTGCCTATGTTCATAGTCGTGCAGAACTTCACCCCACAGACCGTCTCCCACAGAGGTGCCAGAAGTATTACCGAGACTCTTCCATGAGCACCGCCTTTGACTCCTTTCGTCATGTGGGTCAGTGGGCAGACTGTTGGAAATAGCTATAAATCACTGGGTTGATTCCCATAGAAGGTGCTGTTTACTGTTAGCAGTAAAAGTGGCACTGAAGCAATGAAACTGGTTTTCCTTGTGGTTTGTCAATTGATTCTGGTATCAATTCTTAGAAGTCCAGAAATATTTCAAACAAACCAAGGTTCACTGAGATATGGAGATAGCCTTGGGTGTAACCAGTGTTCCAGGCACTATACTATACTACTAAGCACTATACTATACTAAGGGCTTTACATGCATCATTTCCCTGAATCCCTACAACACTCCTAGTAATGTTCCCATTTCACTGATGGGGAAACTGAATCACACACAGATCAAGTGTCTTGCCCAGGGCCACTCAGCTGGTAAGTGCTAGAGTAGGGATTTGAGTCCAGGATTTTTTGAAGGCAGAGCTTAAGCCCTCAATCCTGACACCGCATTGCCTTTCTCTACGTTGAAGGGCATCTCTCATTGGAAAATAATAGAATAGATCCGTTAATTTAAGAACTTTTACTCAAGTCACATTTCCTATGTGCCATGAGGTCAGAGGCGGTCTTCTCTTTTGTGCCCCTATGGAGCTGTGCAGAAATAGAGGCTCAACCAGGTTGAGCAACTCCCCCAAAGTCAGCTGGTTTTAAGTGGCAGACCAGGGATTTGAGCTAGAAGCTTCCTGGCTCTGCTCAGCCCCTTTACCACCATCTGGGGGGATGTGGCTCCTGTTTTCATGGGAAGGAAGGAGGATCAGCTGAGTTTTCCTCCTGTCGCCACCCCTTCCCCGTCTCCTTAGTCTTGCCCACTGTTCCACCAGCCTTCCCTGCTCTGTAGGGTCATCTCGCTTGGGGAGATGGGGCTGGTTGGTGATCAGAACAGCCTCAAGTTCAGGGTGGAGGATGGGCACGGCTTTGTACAGAGAAGGAAGAAGCAACACCTATGTGGTTTCTACTCTTTCTGGACAGAGCCCCCCTTTGGGCTGTTGTATTTGGGGCACTCTCTATGGTGACTCTTAGGTTCTCTTCCCAGGCTATAGCTGATAGAAGAGGAACACCAGGACTAACAGGTAACAATTGTAAAAGTGCTTCACAAACTAGAAAGGGGCCGTAAAGTTTAAAAATGTAGATAATGCTATTTATTCATTTGTTCCTTCATGTATTCATTTTTCCAGATTGAGCCCTCTTGAGATTACCTCTTTTGGGGTATGCTACCGCCACAGATTTATTCAGGGAATATCAGATACAAATTATCTGAGGCAATATATCACAAACACATTGTGAAGGATGGGTGGAAATGTTGCATTAGAGCACTGTGTTGGTTGTGATTTTGCACAGCACATTGAGCTATGCATTGCTAATGGGAGCTATGCATTGCTCATATGCACATGAGCATATGCACATGAGCTATGCATTGCTAAACATGTCATGGGAGGTCACTGAACGTATCGTGGTGCATTATCAATAAAGCCTTTAGTTATGTATATTCGCCTGTGTTACTTGGTGACCCACCCTGTACAAAGCACTGAACAAAGGAAGGGGGCGGTAGAGCCCAGAGCCCAAGCTGCTGTGAGCACACAGGGAGTTATTTCCACCTTGAGGTCTGTGGCTTCTTACTTGCCTGCCCCCAGGTCTATCCATGCAACTTTTCTTCATGGTGTCAATGAGGTCAAAGTACACGGTGTCATGGGATCAAAGGGTTGTCCACGCTTGAACAAGATAGAGTCTATCCAAGAAGGCTCCCAGAGTACAAAAGCTTAGCTAAATCCCAAGACCCCTCTAGCCAGCAACACCCCAGGAAGGGTGGAGAAATATTTGATATCCTTGGAGTTAGGTGAAAGCCTGTCCCAGAAAAAAACCCTCCTGTCTGCCTGCCAAGTGACTGTCATTTCCATAATTAGTCATTCTTGTTAGTGGCTCCCAAAGTCTCTGGTTCACATGCTCATATTTATGGGCTGGGGCAGGGTTAATCCACTGATTTCTTAGTTTATTATTAGGATAAGAATGAATAGAATGGGGAGCATAGAACCAGCATAGGTCTAGAGACCTGTGTCCTATTCTGGGAGCCTTGGAGGACAGTGGTGGTATAGTAGGGAGTGCCCTAGCACCTGTGCTCAGTGGATCTGAAAGGAAACAGCTTGAAAAGCCTGACCCATATGCTTTTCACCCAGAGCAATGATTGTAAAACAAACATCCCATGACCAGTGCAAGGTGGAGTTGTTACTCATTATATCAGTTAGCAAAAAGGACTCAAAGTAATGGGGACATGGGATGGGCAAATTTTGAGCCTGATGGGTGGAAGAGGATGTTGGTGGGCATATGAGAGAGAGGCTAGGGGTCTAAAGGGTCACCCTGAAAGGTCATTTGGGTGGAGACACTGATAGTAGTCCTTGAGAGAGTTTAGTGCTGTGTGTGTGCATGCACACATGCGTGGAGGGAGGATCTCTGAGAAGGAGTGATGGCATAATTGGCTTTCAAGGCAGGAGTGGGAAGCAGGAAAGAAGGGAAGACTAAGGAGAAAAGACCCTAGAGTTCACAGAACCCGTGCTGCTTCCCGTAGGTTAACAGGTAGGGTCAGTGGAAAGGTGGAGTCCTGGAGAGTGGGACAGGAGGCAGGTGGGATTTGGTTTCAAGACTATAATAACTAGAAATGACTCGGTACTGGGTTGGAACCCAGGAGATCTAAGGTCTCATACCCACTTGTCACTAATAGCTATTTGGTCTTGGCAAGATCCTTCTCCTCTCTGGGCCTGACACAGGCATTTTACTGGTATGGTTTCTTCTTCGACATTTTTAAAAAAATTAATTTATTTATTTTGAGGCAGAGAGCTTGAACGAGTGTGGAGGGACTGAGAGAGAGAGGGAGAGAGAGAATCCCAAGCTGTCAGTGCAGAACCTGAGGCGGGACTTGAACTCACAGCTGTGAGATCATGACCTGAGCCAGAGTCAACGCTTAGCCGACTCAGCCACCCAGGCACCCCCTTCAGACATATTCTTGAGAGAAAGCAGCACACAGACGTTCTGGAGCAGAAAGGGTTCAGATGGCCATGGAGGACACACTACTGTTCACATGGCCACCCAGGCTCAGTCACCAACAGCTTTCTGCCAAAATACACAACCTGAATCTAATCATGGTAAACAGTTGAAAAACTCCAGTTTGGAGACATTCTAGGAAATAATTATTAGCAAGAAGGTAGAAGACTAAGTAAGATAAAGACAGAGAGGTAAAAATGAGTCTTGAAGACTATTTTAAAGGTCTTTGTGGGGTTTTAGGCAAATAAGCCTAAAAGCCAGTGATGGGTTTTGAGCTGAGAGTGGCATATCGGTATAGAGGCAAGGATAGAAGCCATGTGAAATAACCCAGGCAGGAGACATTGAGGACTTGGACCAGGGTGATCATGATAGAGGTGGCGAGAAGTGATTTTATTCTATGGTAGTTCAAACATTTATAAACACAGAATAGAATAACAGATAACCATATACCCATCACCTAGATGCAACCGTTACCATCTCATGGCTGATTTTGTTTCATTTATATTCCTCCCCACTTTCCCTTTCCATTTTCTTTGTATGCAATTATCAGATGTTTTATTTCATTCTGGATATGCATTCCAGAATTCACTGACAAATTGGACGTGGAATGTGAGGGGAAAAGAGCATGGGCGTCTCCAAAGTTTGCTGTGAAGGATGGAGGTACCATTTGCTGAGATGGGAAGACCGTACATGGAGGAATTTTGTGAAGGAAATGATCAAGAGATTCCGTTCATGTATAGTTTGAAATTCCTATTTGACATTACAGAAGCTGTTGGATATACAAGTCTGGATATCAAGGAGAGATTGGGGTGTAGATATAAATTTGAGAGTTGTCAGATGAGAGCTAGTATCTGAAGCCAAAAGATTGAACCTCCAGCCTCTGGTAATCACAGAGTAGCTTCTCTCAGACCAACTCTTGTACTGATGATAATAACAACTCTGGAGGCATGGGAGAGCGACCTAAAGCAAACAGCTACTGGAGGAGATTCAACCCTTTAGAGAAGTGAAACACATTAAATGAGACCCACGTTTATACAACTGTTTTCCTAAGGGTGTTCACTGGCCCACACAATACCCAGTGGAAGAACTCAAGCAGAGTTCTCGCTGGCTGAGGCTTCTAGAGAAGCTGGAAATTGAGGACGAGAGGGGGAGTTATAGGGCAGGGAGCCCTGTAATATGTATAGAAACTTTTCTCAAGTCCTTTCCTGACTTCTTAACTGTGCATGCGGGGCTCAGAACTCCAGGTGACTCAAGGAAAGCAACAGCTGGAAAGGTGATAGAGCAGAACTGAGCAGAAATTTCAGTTTCTCATTGCACTCAAGTTAGTGGGGGCCTTGGTTTCAGACTTCCCGTGGAAACTCCAGAAAGCCCATGATTTAGGAGTAAAGATATATCCTGGGACTGAGATTCATTCTACAACTAAGGACAAAAGTGAAATAAACCCACTCTTTATTTCTGTACTGTAATAGGTACTAAAACTAGGCCATCTCAGGTTTAAGATGATCTGCTAGTAATTTAACATACAATAACATACAAATTAACATACAATATTCTTCAGAGGAAGGTAACAGAATCTAGAGCCTTGTAATAAATTTATCATGATGTCTAATATACAATCCAGAATTACAAGAAATTTTAAAAAATAGGAAGATGTAACCCATAGTCGAAGAAAAAGTCAACAGAAGCAGACACAGATATAACACAGATACTGGAATCAGCAGATAAAGTCTCTAAAATAAATGTGATAAGTCTTTTAAATTAATGGATTAATCAGTAACAAGATAAGAAATTTAAGGATTAACAGGAAAACTCTCAAAAGGAACCAGATGGAAACCCTAGAACTGGATTATATAATATATGCAATAAAAAATTCAGAAGATTGGAGGTGCCTAGGTGGCCCAGGTGGTTAAGTGTCTGGCTCTTGATTTTGGCTCAGGTCATGATCTTGAGGTTGGTGGGATTGAGCCCGGTATCAGGCTCTGCCCTGGCAGCATGGAGCCTGCTTGGGATTTTCTGTCTCCCTCTCTCTCTACCCCTCCCCTGTTCACTCTCTCTTTCTCTTTCTCTAAATAAATAAATAAGCATTTTTTAAAATTAAAAAGTTGGATACAACTGTGTACTTGAAGACAAGCCAATATCCAAATGAAGCACCCAGAGAAAAAGATACTGAAAAAAAAATGAAGATAGTCTCAGTGACCTGTATCAAAAAGTGTGACTTTCATGTAGTTGGAATTGCACAAGGAGAAAAGAGAGAATAGGACAGAAAAACATTTGAAGGAATGGTAGCCAACATTTTCCAAGTTTTCTCAAAAATAGCAGCCCACAAATCCAGGAATATCCGTGAATCCAAAGCAAGCTTTGAAAAAAAAGTACTAAATACACATACTTAAACTGCTAAACCAACATACCAAATATGGGGGAGGGGGGGCAGATCTTAAAAATAGTAAGAGAAAAAAACATTCATCGCATACAGGGGCACGACATTAGGAATGATGACTGACTCCTCATCAGAAAAATAAGTTACTAGACAAGGAATGGATCTTTAGGGTGCTGAAAGAAAAAGCCCTTGTCAACCTAGAATTCTATATCCTGCAAAAGTATGTCTCCAAAAAGGATACGAAATAAAGACATTTTATGACAAACAAAAGCTGAATCTGTTGCCAGCAGACCCACACAAGAAAAGAGACTCAAGGAAGTTCTTCAGGCTGAGAGGAAATGATACCAGAATGGAAATGTACCAGGTAGAAAGGGATGAAGAATTCTGGATGGGCAAGTATGAGGGTGTCTTCTTGGTCTGCCATAACGGAATACCCACAGACCGGGTGGCTTAAACAATAGAAATTTATTTCTCACGTTTCTGGAGGCTGAGAAGTCCAACATCAAGGTGCCAGCAGGGTCAGGTTCTGGTGAGCATTCTCTTCGTGGCTTGCAGATGGCCACCTTCTTGTCGTATCCTCACATGGCAGAAAGAGAGGGCTGTGGCCTTTTCTTCTTCTCATAAGGTCACTAGTCCCATCATGAAGGTTCTATACTCATTACCTAATCACCTCCCAAGCCCCCCCCCCCCAGATACCACCACATTGGGGATTAGAGTTTCAACATATGAATTTGGATGGTGGGGAGGGATACATGCATTCAGTCCACAGCAGTGGATAAATATAAAGTCATGGGACGGATGATATCTCCAAGGAAGTGGCATGAATAGAGACAGAAGAGGTAAAAGGACCCAGCTTCTGGGTAGTCCTTTCTCAAGAGGTTGGGAAAATGAGGAGGAACCAGCAAAGGACACTGATGGGGAGCTGCCTGAAAGGAAACAGGAAAACTAAGTGAATATGGTGGTAGGGGAAGTGCATGGTCAACCCATCAATTGTTGTGCTGATGTTGTGAAGTCTAGTTAGGTGAGGACGGAAAAGTCATCACTGGGTTTGGCATCCTGGAGGCCATTGATGTGTATGACAGGAGTTTATTTGGTGCAGTGATGGGAATGAAGGCCTGATCAGAATGAGTTTAAAACAGAGAAGTTTAACAACGGAAAAAAGAAGAATAGTGTCAGTAGTAGCCCACACTGTATGCTCCCTTCCAAGTGAGGATTAAATGGTAAAATTCATGTAACATGCCTGGCCCACAGCAACGGCCCACGATTACCTGGTTCTTTCTCTACCTCTCTCTAGAAGGAGGCCAACACTGACCTGTCCCTGCAATAGAACGGACCGCGTCTGTGGTGTTGAGGGAGAAAGTACCAGAGTTCTATTGTGACCGTTCCTCTCTCTAAGCCCCTTACCCAAGGACCCCGAGCTCTGGCTGGTTGTGGGGTCTTGTGGTGCACTGCTAGAACACTGCTGAAATCTGGGACACTGTCCCACCATATTAGATGTGAACCCGGGAGAGAGGTCCATAAAACCATATCCAAAGCGCCAGCTCCCCAACCCCATGTTACCATGGATGGACTTCTACTCAGCTTGGCTGCTGGCAGGATTCTCCTGCCTGGGTCCTCTTTCTCCCTGCCCAGTGGCCTAGATGGCAGTGATTCAATTAGAATGCTGTTGGCTGAAAAGAACAGACACTCCATTCAAAATAGCCTCGGTAGTAAAGAAGCTTAATGTCTCGCAAGATAGAAGTCTTGAAACATCCTAGGCCCTGTGTTGCATGAGAGTGAGTTATTTCCTGTCTCTGCTATCTCCCCCGTGGGTTCATTCACACGTTCCTTTATCCAACAAATATTTGTTGGGGGCCTACTGTATGCCGAGCACTGCTCTAGGGGCTGGGACTACATCAATGTACAGATGTGCATACAACGTACATCAATGAACGGAACAAATAAGATGTCTGCTTGTGGCATTTACATTCTCTTGGGGAGAGAGATGAGAGGAAAAAAGGGGGGCACATATGATACACAATATGGAAATAAATCAAGTCAGGCAGGGGTCTATAAAGTGACAGCAGTTGTCAAAAGTCTATTTTATATAGAATGGTGAGGGAAGACCTCTCTGATACAGGGACTACCTCGCAGAGACTTGTGGAAGCAAGCCATGTGGGTCTCTGGGGGAAGAACATTCCAGGCTGAGGGGAAAGCCAGTACAAAGTGCTCCTGTGGGAGTTGCTTAGTGAGTTTGGGGCATCGGGATGGCTGAGGTACAAACCTGGAGGGACGGAGAACCAGTAGCAATGGACCAGATCACACAGGCCTCTGTAGGTTATGGAGGGTGCACTGGGTTTTACCCTGCGATGGAAGCCTTGGAGGAATGGGGGAAGAAAATACCTTGATTTAACTTCGCTTTGAAGAATCACTCCATCCTGGAGGAGGACAACGACAGAAGCAAGGAGCCCGGTTACGGGATGTGGAGTCAAGGAACACTCCTAGTTTTTGACCTCAATGACTCGAGGAATGGAGCCACCAACGACTGAGGCAACAGCGAACACAACCACGGAGGTAGGAGCAGTGGGTTTGGGTGTTAAAAAGCAAGACTTTGGTTTGGGACATGTTTAATTTTGTCCAAATGGAGCTGTTGGTCGCGTAGCTGCCGCATATGTGAATCTGAAGTTCAGGGGCGATGATGGGCCCAGAGAGGTCAGTGTAGAGATTATCAGGATGCAGGCGGTGCTCAATGCCGAGTGTCTGTGAGCCCACCGAGGAAGTGAGTATGGATGGAAAGGAGGTATGAGGATCAAGTCTTGGATTCTCTGACATTTAAGAGTCGGATTAACCGTGTGGGGTGGGGTGGGTGCGGTGGAGGGGGGCCAAGGGAGAAGGGCGGTTGAGGAATTGGAGACAGAGCAGAGCAACAGCTTGTAGAAATTTTGCATATACAGGAGCAGGTGCGAGGTGGGAGCTGGAGAGGGGGTAGGGTCAAGGGAGTGTTTCAGGATGAAGATGAAGCCTCACGTTTGACTCTAAGGAGAATGGTCCAGCAGAGAGGGGAAAATGGGGGGGGGGTGTCAGGGAGACAGGTATTCAGGAGTCGGGGACATCTAGGTCCCAAGCAGAAGAGTCTCTGGATGGAAACACAGAAGGCTCAGATCTGGGGAGAGGAGAGAAGGCAGAGTTGGTCGCTTTGGTGCTGGAAGTATTGAAAGGTTTCTTCTGGTTGCTCTGTCTCTTCTGTGAATTTAGGACAGTCATTGGCTAGAGTGGAATTGTGTGTAGCGGGGAGCTTGGGCATTTGAGAAGGGTGGGAAAGGCATCAAATAGAGGTTGGGGGGGGGACCGAATGGACGGGCCAGATGGAGCCCATTTTAGGTGAATGGCATGCCCTACAAGAGAGGCTGTGTGCCCACGTGTTTGGTAGACTGCATTATTTTGCGAAAATATTCACGAGCACTCCGGGGGCCGGGGTGGGGCGGGGGGGGGGGGAGAACTCTATTTTCCTGCCCTAAGGACACTGGGCTTGGCCAGAAGACTTGCACAGATCAGTGAATCAGGAAGGGAAGTGATGTGTGTCCCTTCGAAGCAGAAGCTCTGTGACATCAGGCGTGTTCACCATGTTCTCTTTTCTCTCGACCCCGAGGCTGGCCCTATCCCAGACAGAGGCTGCTCCATCAACCTGGACTGGAGAGAGGACCATGGGCGAGAGCCACCTGCGGCTCACCTGTCCTCTCTGAGTGGAAAGTGAGCCTCTGCCATGGCGGGGCCCTGAGGCCTGGGGGATGTTTGTGACGGTAGCGTGACCGGGGCTGACTGATACAGCCTGTTTGTGTGCTTCTCTCCAGCTCTGTTCCCTGCCCGAGTGCAGGAGCGGAGACGACAGACTCTTGATTTCCCCAGCGCCGGGATTTTGCTAGAGAGGCGTGACAGAGGGGGCAAGGGACGAGGAGACCGAGGGAGTGTTTAATGAGGCTGAGGCTGGGCGGGAAGGGAAGGAAGAGAGACGCCAGATTCATCCTGAGGTTCTTTACTATACTTATAGCTTCAGGAAGGCTGCCAGAGACAATTGGGAGGAAATCTTTCCTTCTCATGTCCCCGAGGAGAATTGTCCCTGTGCCCAGTTGGAACTTCTGGCAACACGGAGAGTCATCAAGCTTTCTCTTTGCAAGGGCTCATTTTAATTTTCTTTCCAGCAGAGCCCCTGCTGCAGCCATTCCTGGTACCCACTTTTGTTTTGTCCTTTGAGCTTGAGATTGGAGACTGAGAGAGAGAGAGAGAAAGAGAGACAGAGAGAGAACACATGCTCCTTCCTGTCCAGTCAGACCTTTTGGAAGCTGGGCAGGTGGGAGCCCGGCCTGCCCAACTCCAAGTTGATGTCTTCCTTCTACATGGTAGCAGCAAGGGGCCAGAAGGCTCCCATCCTCGTGACCCGCCCCCGCCCCCCTTCTCCTTATTAGAGAAGCCAGATGAGCCTACAGCCACGGGCCCTGCCCACAGACACGATCTGCAAGTTCTGGCACCAGCCTTCAGGCCCTCTGCCCAGCCAGCTCTGGGGAACAGCGGCAGTCCTGCCTGGATGACTCTCCCAGCCACCCACCCTTCTGGCCAAAGACACTGGACAAGAGCCCACATGTTTCACGCTCCTCCTCAGCCTCCATTTGGGCACCAGCATTTAAAAGAGGCTACAGGACGGAAGATAGGAATGTCCAGACAGGCCCCACTTCCCAGGATCGGAGGGGTACGTGCCTCAGCTGGGCCAAGCCACCCCCCACCCCCCCTCGGCCAGGCATTTCTTCCACAGGAATCCGGTCTCACTCCAGACAGACGCTGTGGGCCTGCCCGGCACCCTCATCCGCCCTTGGCAAAACTCGCCCTGAAGGCAGGGGCACGGCAGGGACGACCCCACAGCCAGGGGTAGGGAGGGGCAGGCTCGAAGAGTGAGGGTGTGTTTTACAGAGGGAAAGCTGGCCCTCAGCGAGGGGAAGTGGCCTCGTGCCACGGGGACCGGTGCTCTTTCCACCATGTCTCAGCCCCGGGGAGAGGGCCCTGTGCGCCCAGTGTCGTGTTAGCTCGCGGCCTCAGCCAAGCTGCGCTGCCTCTTCAGGCCTTTTCCCTGTGACACCTGCCTCGGCTGACTGGTAGGCCTTGCCCAGGGCTCCGGGCTGGGCTCTCTCAGGGCATGCTGGGACACCGGGGGATGGGGGGGTGGGCAGGGGAGGCTGCTGCATAGAGCAGGCCAGTGGGGGTGGGGGGCCACCCCTGCCAGACTTCTGCGCGGTTTCCCAGACTCTTGTAAAGGAAGGAGGCTCCTTTGGTGTTTTATAAAAAGCAAGCGTGCCATTTGCTCAGTGACCCCAAACATCACCTCAGGTGCCTTTGAGCAAACTCTGTGTGAGGGAGTCGCTTCCCTTCGCCTCAGTTTCCTCATGGGTCTTTGCCTTCAGCGGTCAACCGCGGTGACTCCGAGAGGTCAGGACACCGGGCCTGGCTCAGAGGGGCCCCACTCTGCCACACAGGGGGAGGGCCAAGTGGGGTGTCTGGCGGTCGGAGAGGGTCAGTGGGCAGAACTGATACCCGTGCCTGCCAGAGACAGTGACTCACCACCCTGGGGCTCTGGGCAAGTCGGCCAAGCCAGCCTCAGTTTTCCCAGGTGTAAAATGGGCAGCAGGCCATTTTCTCCCGTGGGAGGGCCCGGAGGGCTATAATTACAGCAGGGTGTGTAAAGTCCTGGGAGCCCACGACGGGCGTCCTGAGGAAACCGGTGGGATGGCCATGGGCCTCAACTGGCGAGGGGAATTGAGAAATCCCTTTAGAAGAAAGCACGCTGAGTGGGGGGAGGGACGGTGAATGGCAAGCCAGGGAGAAGGCTCTGGTGCCCTTGGGAAGCCATCTTAGCACACACCCAAACCCTCTCTCAGAATGCAATCAAGTTGTTGCTTCTGTTCATACCAAAAGGGCCTTTTTAAAATACAATTAGGCTCTGTTTTATTATGTGTGACAGACGAGGCCATTAACCATTCCGACTATTAAATCAGACTTCATTAAAAAAAATGGAAGTAACTGTAAATTGCCTTGGGTCACGATCGTTTGGAGCGGAGACATTGCAAAGAAAACCATTAGGGAGCTGTCTACCATCAAGAAGTTAATCAATCTGACACCTCTCGGTGGGGCGTGTGCACCCGAGGAAGGGCTGCTCGCTCGCCTCTCCCCAGAGCCGGGCTCCTGGGGCCGGGAGCGGGGGCCCGACCTCTCTGCTCTCCAGAGGAGAGCCAGGACCCAGGCACCGAAAAGAACCTGAAAATGTGGGGGAAAGGGAATTTCTTTTTCCCAGAGAGGTTTTGTTGGTTTCCTTTGCTGAAAAATTATCTAAATATATCAAATGTGATATCGAGTCATACATAATACATTTTTTTTAATGTGTTTGCACCAAAAAGTGACTTTAGAGCTATAAGGAGCAGTGCTATATATAAGATAATGTGTCTCCCCTACATCCCAAAGTTGGGTGGGGTGACGTCTATGGACTTGCTGGTTGTCAGAGTTTGTGTCTCTCCACAAGGCCTCCGGAGCCTGATGTTGGCTGTGGGTGGGTCCTGAGGGGAAGGCGCCTGTGTTGGGGTGAATCTTGGCCCCCTCTCCTGTGTGGGGGTGGGAAGGAAGGGGGCTGCAAGAGACCAGAGGAGACCCAGCCGCTGCGCCTCCTCTGCCCGCCCAGGCTCCGCTTAGCCTGGAGAGACCCAAACCCCAGTGCCTTCCAAAGGGGAGCAGGGCCTGGCCTGGGACAGAGGGCGCCCCAAGAGGGCCCCCGGGCAGGGTGGGTGGCAGAGTTGTGTCTGGGGCAAGTGGCCAGCCTTGAGATGGCACCAGGCAAGGGGTGGGCCCAGGATACTCAAGGCCGGCCCAGGCAGAGGGGAGGGGTAGGCTTGCCCGGGACGTGGGCCTGTCTACACAGGGGTTTCCCGGCTGGATATTTAGTCCAAGCCCATCTTGGTCGTGTCGGGGGAGTGTGCCCATCCGGGAAGCTGTCAGCTGCTGAGAGCTTGCTCTGGTGCCTTCCTTCCGGCTCTTTCCTCCTTCCCATCACCCTGCTGAACAAGAGGCCTGGGACCCACTGGGCAGGAGCTCTCCTTCCTTCTGGTGTGGTCTGGGGGCCTTCAGAGGCCCGCACAGAGCGTGTCTCCTCCATGAAGCCTCCCAGGCTCTACCTGGGCTGTACCTCTGGGCTTGGGACCCTCTGGCCCCCTGAATTTCCTCCTGCCCTGCTGGTACTGACAGCTGTTAAATCAAGTAGTTCTTTGCCAATACGTCTCCCTCCCAGGCTCCGTCTCTCTGTTCCAGCACACCCCGCCCTTCCTTGTCTTCTGCTGAACTGCTCTAGACAATTCCCTACAGCCCAGGGACATGGCTCGGACCCTCAGGACCCTTCAGGACCCGTCCCACATACTTCTCTGGCCTTCTTGGCCGCAGCTCTGCTCCAAGCTCTTAGCACTTGGGCTATGGCTCCTTCCAGTCTCCCTAACTCTGTAGCAGCCATTCCCTATGTCTGACTGTCCTCTCTTCCCCCACCCGGGGAAATCCTACTCCTGCTGTAAGGCCCAGCCATAGGCCACCTCCACCTGGAAGCCCTTCTCAGATCTGCCAGGGTTGATGAGTCACGCTGCCCTCCCCGCCTCCCTGCCTCCCTCCCTCCCTCCCTTCCTTCTTTCAACAAAGAGGCACCGAGCAGCTTCTGTGCCAAGCCCTGTAGCGGGAGCTGAGAACTCCAAGGTGAGCAGGACAAGGTCTCTTCCTTCACAGAACTGGCATTCTGGGTGAGATAATCAATCAGTGTAAGCCTAGGAGGTGGGAATAAGTGCCTTGAAGAAACATAAGGCAGGGTCAGGGGACAGGACAGGGGGCAATGGGGTGTGGTCAGGGAAGGCCTCCGGCACCGAGGAGTTTGGGCAGCACCTGAAGGCAGTGGGGGAGCAGATATCCATCCGCACAGAGCGGGACATGCTCTGTGTTCCCACAGCACAGCCCCGGGCCCGGGGCGGCTCTGGGGCCTGCTTTGTGTCGTGCTGCCGCAAGCCAGAGTCATTCAAGCTTCTGCTTCCTCTGGCCTTGGGAGCCACTCGTGGGCAAGGACTGTCTCATCGCTCCCTGGATCTGCGCCGGAGCCCAGCCCGGCATCGGGCACAAGAGGGCAATTGCCATGTGCCCGCAGAGTGGTGGGACGAATGGCTGTATGACACAGGAGGAGTTGAATGAATTTCTGGCCTCGTGTGGGGCACCGCAGGGTCTGTCTCCAGGCATCCACTAGTGCTCCCGCGCCCCAGGACAAGATGACAGGGTGCTCCCTTCCCAGGAGCTCCATCCTGGGACTTCCTTCTCTTGCACGAGAGGCTGACCACCCAGAACGTCTCAGGAGCCCCACGCGGCTCTTTCCTCCTACTGCTCGCCGGGGGCCCACACACCCTGGAGATCGGCACTGTTGCCAACCGTGGTGATTTCAGTCCTTCTGTTTTTCCTTCCTGGAGACCAGGACCTTCCTGAGGTCCGTCCGTGCAGAGCTCCTCCCAGGCGCTCCTCGGGCCGTTTCCTCCACAGGCTGCTCCCTGGGGAGGAGTGAGTCACCAGACCTGTCTCTGTCCGTCTGCAGAGGGGTAGAGGCTGCGGTGAGGCGCTGGGGGGCAGGGGCCTGGCTTCCAGGGGGTGGGGGTCCCCACTCGTGTTGCCTTTGGCCCTTTGCTCGTGGCTCAATAAGAAGCAGAGTTCTGTTCTAACTTGGAGCACGTCTAAGTGATGGCCCAAGCCTGGCAGGCCTCTGGCTTTCTCTGGCAGGGAAGGACCTTTTCACAGCTTTCTGCCCGGGGAGGGCCTCTGCCTTTGGAGGAAAAAGACTTCCTGCTCATACCTGCTGTGGCTGGTTAACAATGAGACACCAGGAGAGGGCGCCCGAGGACCGGTCAGAGCTCTCATCCTGGGGTCCCTCCTGCCACTCAGCCCCCAGCCCCAGCCTTTGGGTCCCCTGTCCCTCGGACCCAAACCCGCAACTCCCAGAGCCCTGACGAGCGAGCGGGCCGGATGATGGGCTCCTGGGGCAACGGCCTTTAACAAGCCAAGTCGTCTTTGCAATCATGTCTCCCCCCGGACGCCTGTGTTCTTCACGTGGTAAGTGGGGATGAAAAAGAAGAATGAAAAGAACCGCCACCCCGTCTTGCCAACGTCATGGAGCATGAGGCTGTGTGAAGCTCCAGGCGGCTGAGGCTGGAAGACCTGGCCTAGAAAACGCAGGGTACTATGCAGATACAGGCTGGTGGCTATTTTTTCTTTTCCCCGATAAATACAATGCCAGCCCGGGGAGAGACAGCCAGTTAAGGGAAATATATAAGCCTTTACAAGGGGAGAAAATGAAAGATATTTACGTCAAGGTGAATTTTCTTTAGCAATAACGAAAAGTCAAGAGCTCAGTATTAGCAGTTAACCAAAAACCGTCACCCGACTTTTTTTCCTCCGCCGTATTACAGAAACACACAGTTTACGGAAAAAGAGAATAGGGAGAATGTTTTACTTGTGAAATAAACGGAAGACGGCAAATTACTGAAATACTGCATCAAGCCTACCATTAGCGGCCAGTTTGTTCTTCGATTTCTCCAGTTTGGAATTACGACGTTTTCACACAGCCACTGCCAAGCGCGGGAACATCCGTGACTCCAGGGGCCTCGTCCTGACTCAGTTCTGACCCCGTCTCTGGTTCAGAGGTGGCCTCCAGCTCTGAGGACACGGGTCCTCTCTGGTGTCACCGTGACTTTCACCTTGAGTGCGGTGATGCGTTACTTCGCGGCTCCCTGGTCCTGCAACATCAGCGAGCGGCCGTGACTTCAGAGTTTGAAACAAGAATTAAAATCCGCATCCAGGAAGTGGTAACTGAGGAAGGGACCGTCCTGCGGGGTTTCTTTAACACGTCCAGCCCTCATTCCCCGCGACCCTTGCGAGCAGACTTCACTCTCCTCAACTGTCCTTTTGTGCCCTTCCATCGTGAGCGTCCGATGGTCTAGTGTCCTGCCCCCAGAAGAGGCAAGAGCAGCCATCAGCTGGGCCCTGGCCCGTGAGCCTTCCAGCCTGCAACCCCCACCCCGCCCCCCGCCCCACCAGACTCCCCCCTTCCCTCCTGTAACAGTAGACGATGGGTCCCTTGGAGGCTCACTCCGCTGGTGCCCTGGCCGCGCCCTGCGTCTTGATGTCTCCTTCTCTCTCGGATCAAAATGCTCCAGTCTTTCCCATCCCCTCAACTGCCCGCCTTCTGCTCTCATTCCCAGTCGGGGGTGTCCACATATCCTCCTGCCCTCTCTCACCTTTCCTGATCCTCGGTTCACTCCGGGGAGATTCCTGACACTGAACCTGCTCTTTTGGCGCTGTCTTTGCAGGGGTCACCGACGGCCTCCATGTTGTTAAACCCATCCGGCCCAACTGAACGCCTATCCGACTCGCCCTCTGAGTCCCTAACAGGCCAGTTTCCGTCTTGATCCTTCTTGAGTCCCTCCCTCTGGTGAACGTCAGGGACCCCTTTCTACTGGTTGCCTTTCTTCCTTCTGTTTCCTTTGCAGGATTTTCCGCACTCCCCCATCTGACTGCTTTAAACGCTGGAGGTCTTCAAGGCTCTGTGTTGCATCCTTGTTTTCCTCTGAATCTTTTTAGTCTAGAAAATTTCAAACATAGACGAAAATCGAAAGAACAGGGTAATGAACCCTTGGGTACTCACCGCCCATCTTCAACAATTGCCAATTTAAGGCGTAAATATTCATAATACTCATCCTTGCCCTGGTTTACTTTTAGGTAAACCCCATGCTACGCATTATTTTACATGTAAACATTTTGGTATGTTTGCCTAAAAGATAAGGACTCTCCAAACATAGCCTTGATATCGCTAACGCACTTCATGTTTATTTAACAATAACTAGTTAGGTTGTTGAGTTCTCTCTCCTTCGGAATCTCAGTTACTTCCATGGTCTTGAGCAACCTGCATAGGCCGCTGACTCCCAGGCTTAAATCTTCAATCCAGACCTTCCTTTCGGCTCCAACACCCTATTTCTTTTTTTTTTTTTTAATTTTTTTTAACGTTTATTTATTTTTGAGACACAGAGAGACACAGCATGAATGGGGGAGGGGCAGAGAGAGAGGGAGACCCAGAATCGGAAGCAGGCTCCAGGCTCTGAGCCATCAGCCCAGAGCCCGACGCGGGGCTCGAACTCGCGGACCTCGCGAGATCGTGACCTGAGCTGAAGTCGGACGCTTAACCGACTGAGCCACCCAGGCGCCCCATCCAACACCCTATTTCTAATTCTCTATTTGACATTTCCACAGGCCGGGCTTGGAGGCACCTCAGGTTTAACGTGTCCCGAGTAGAGTTCATGATTTTCACCCTAACTCTGTTCCTCCTCTGGGCAACGCTGTCTTGGTATACAGCCTTGGTCTCCAACCAGGCGCCCACACCGGGAGCCTAGGTGGTGTCCTTCACACCTCCTTCACCCTCACCCCCTCGTCCAACCCATCACCAGGTCCTGTGAATTCTTCCAGCAAAATATACTGACAATCCATTCACTTCTCTCCGCATAGCCGTGCGCCGAGCCCCCACCGCCCGCCCCCACCTGCAAGGCACAAACCTCTTCTTGGTGGCTTTGCCTCTCTCACTTGTGCCCTCTGCTGAGTCTCCGCTACTCACACAGCAAGTGCATGCTGGGTAGGAGAAGGTCAGAATAACTAACAGTCTGGCCAGTTAGTAAATGATCACTGCCCTGAGCCACTCCCCACCTCAGGGCTCCACCCCCATCCCAGCCACCAACCTCCTTCCATGGCCAAGCAAGGGACCTCAGTGACCTTGCTGCGATCGGAGGCTATGTGCTCAAATACTTAAAAGTTCACATGGTATTAGGATGACATAAGACTTCAGGTACCTTCTCTGGTGAGATTCAAGGGAAAAATCCAGAAACTTCTGTGCCTCTACCCTCCAACAGCCAGAATTATATATTGACAGTATGTACGTAGCCCTATCTTGGAGGGGAGAGGTGGTAGTGATGGGAGGGGAGGGGAGGGGAGAGGAACTTTTGGGGTGCTGGTGACTTTCTACTCTAGATCTGGGTGGTGATTACACCCAGGCATTCGCTTTATGAAAATTCATTGGTCTGAGCACTTACAACTGTATACTTTTCTACCGGTCTGTTCAATTTCAATAGAGTTCACTTAAAAAATAGCACCCAGAATTTCCCTGTGGTTGCTGCTCAAGAGGGGAGCAGTCTCTTGATCTTACTGTTTCTCTTGTTCACATTCTCTCCAGAAGGTTCCTGCACCGTCACGGGCTCCCGTGCCATCACTGAGGAGCTTTGTCTGTCTTCCCACCCCATGGGTCACCACCAGGGGTGCTGAGCTGATGATCGGTGAATGATGGGGTGGAACACAGGCCTCTTGTCTCTTACGTTTGCCCTTCAGCCTCCACAAGATCAACAACTTCAGGCTATTCAAGCAATGGGGAATATCTTTCCCAGGGGCTAGGAGAGTTTCTGGAGTTACTGACAGCCAGGCCAAAGATTTAAGTTCAGGCCCTTCTGCACTGCCCCTTGAACCTCACCGGGAGAGTTACCTAAAGATTCAGGCCATTAAAATAAAACCATGAAAAGATTCTTGATCTCACAGCTAGTAAGTGGAAATTCGCATTCAAATCCCAGAGAGTCACCATTTCATACCCATTAGCTTGGTAAAAATTCCGAAGTCTGATAATACCAAGTGTAGGCAAGGATGCGGTGAGTTCAAACGTTTACAAGCGGGAGTATAAATTGGAGAGACACTTTCAAGAGAAGTTTGGCAATACCCAAAAGAGCCAAAGATGCCCCTGCCTCCCTGACCCAGGCATCTCCACTTGTAGGTCTATACCACGGGGGAGCATGGGAGCCTCATCACTAGGAGAATCTTCTTCTTTTTTTAATGTTTATTTTATTTTTGAGAGACAGAGAGAGCACCAGCAGAGGAGGGGCCGACACACACACACACACACACACACACACACACACACACACACACAGAATCCGAAGCAGACTCCAGACTCCGAGCTGCCAGCACAGAGCCCAACGTGGGGCTCGAACTCGTGACCCGTGAGATCCTGACCTGAGCCGAAGTCACATGCTTAACCAACTGAGCCACTCAGGTGCCCCTGTCGTCCCATTTCTTAGAAGTAAAAATCTGAGGTAAATATGGTGTATTGGTAACTTTGATAAAGCCAGATAGCAGAAGGGGTTTTATGGTCTATCCTTGTCTGGATGTTTGATGTTTTCCAATAAAATCAAGTAATGGAAAAAGTTACTTAGACCTCTCCAGGGATGGAGGGCGGGGTGGGGGGGAGGGCCTGAAGGATTCGTCCCTCTCCAAATGCCTCACCTGACCCAGGTTTGGTCGTTGCTCCCCAGGACCTCCCCCTCTTCTTCAAGGAGCTTATTTGGAAAACTCTAAAGCACAAAGTGGAAATTTCCACACATCTCCCAGGCTGAGCCCTGTCAGTGGAGTCCTTTCCTCAGCCCCACATCCCACCCTGAGCCCTTTGGCGCCCCCCAGTGCAGGCAGCTGCGGTGTTCGGGAGCCAGACTGGCTGGGTCTGAATGTGGGCTCCTCCAGCTACCTGTCTTCGGGGCCTGGGACAAGTCACTCCAGGTCTCTGTGTCATAGGATGGAGGGAGACAATTGGAGAGGGTTCCCTTTCTGCACCAAGGGTTTCGGGGAAACTTGGGTAAGCTGGCCACCTGAGCTCTCTGCCGAGTTCTCCAGAATGGTCACGAACCCCGGGCACCTCCAGGCTCCTGCCCCTGGAAGGTGTTACGGCCACATCTCTGTGGCCCTCGTGGCCTGAAGACACCACACGGGTCCCTTCCATCCTGTCTGCTTTCTCTGCCCCTAAGTACTTTCACGTGCATGGCCTTCTGCGACACTTGTAGGACTTGCTGAGATGGGAACGGGGTCATTGCCGATGCGATGGTTAAGATGGGTGGGCCCTTATCCAATACGGCCTGTGTCCTTATAAAAAGGGGAGATGGGGAGACAGGTGCACAGGGAGAGAACACCATGTGACGGTGACGTCAGCTATCAGAGCGATGTGATTACGAGCCAAAGAAGGCCAAGGAAGCTACAGCAGCGTCGTGGAACAGACTCCCTCACAGCCCTCAGAAAGAGCCGACCTTGGTAACACCTTGATCTTGAACTTCCAGCACCCAGAACTGAGAGACCGTGCATTTCTGTTGCTTCCCCACCCCATCTGTGGTGCTTTTTATGTCAGCCCTCGCAAACGAATCCAGGGACTGATGTTAACCACTTTACGACGACGGAGGAACTGAGGACCCCCCGAGAGCCGTCAAGGTCACGCAGGTACTGAGAACACTGAGCGAGCACTTGATTCCTCTGACACTGTCACAGGGCGTTTGACAGTTTATACGAGGCAATCAGTGATTTCATCAGGGGCTGGGAATAAAAACATGTTGCGATTTATTCTCCCATTAAGCGTGACCAGTTACAACTGCTTTCTGGGTGGTCTGTTCTGAGCTTGATCTAGACGGTATTTGGGGAAAACAATACTTTCACTTATCACCTGCGTAAGATCATATAGCAAGCCAAATGAATGTCATGGGACCCATCGTAAAGACTGCAGCCCTCAGACACGCTATCAGCATGCTGGGTAATTAGAACGAGACTGGCATGTTAGGCAGCTTAATTTACGGCCCCTTTGGCATTTTGGCACAGCCTTGGCCTTCTGATCCAGGCGTCCTTTTCTGCTTTATATCCTTGGGTGTGGATGATTCTCAACTTCTTTCCTTGGGAGCAACTCCCCCCGCCCCCCTTCTCCCTGCGACTCCGCTGAGCCGGTTCCCACACCGTGCTGTCAGCCCGCCAGGGGAGTTTTGGAGTGCGTGGAGGTGGGAAGGGCAGTGGCCATCGGTGTGGAGGTCTGCAACACATATTTCCATCGATCGTTGTGTGGCCTTGGCCAAGCCAGCTCCCCTTCTGGGCTCTGGTTTTCCCACCAGCCAACTGAGGGGCTTGGACAGGAAGGTTTGCTCTTGCCAAACTGGGAGGAGCTTGGAGATCTGCAAAGAAGATAGAGGAGGCCAAGAGCGGGGCTGGCTCACCAGCTATTTTTGGTGTTCAAAACTCCCATAAAAGTGGTGGGTTTTTCTCCATCATGAGCCTAAGCAGGACATCCGGAGGTTGGGCATCCGTCAGCTCAGCTTGGTCCTCTAATTTTGCCCATGCTCACCGGACCCTCTTGGGTGAAAAAGGCAGGAAACATGAATTAATTCTAATTTGTACAATGTAATTGGTAAGCAACTCTTCCAATAGATGTCTTTTATTAAAAGACATCTTTGATTCTGAAAACGTGGAGAACAAGGGAGCTGGCGGACCCCAGACGGCTGTCCGCTCTAAACGCCTGTGATCCCAGTCCTACACCGGACTGGTGCCCTCAAGCTCAGCGGTCCAGGTGGCGGAAGCCCAGCATCTGTGACCCGTCTCTCATGTTCTCAACAGCTGTGTCCCGTAACTTCCCTCCCTCCCCTGGTCATGCCACATCCTCTCTCTTCAGGTTGTAATTGAGGGTCGTATGCTCTGGAAGGGTTTCCAGCCCCAGCTGGTTGCCAGTTGCTGAGATCATCCTTGGCCGTGTTTGTGTACCTCTCTGCGTTGAGAATGACTCTCGAATATGTCTTCGTGTTGCATGTGGCACCCCTTCGCTGCAAGACGTGCAACTCCTTGAGTATCGGGACGGGGCTGTTGACAGCCCGTAACTGGATCTGGGGCCATGGATTCTTCCAGCCTCTGGCCAAGACCTCTGCCTCCGGCACTGTGGCATCAGCTTCCGTGAGGAAGGGTCTCGGGGGGAGTGAATCGGTGATGGCCAGCGCAGCTAGTGAGGGGCCGAGTCGGAAAACAAACCCAGGCCTGGCTGATTTGGTAAGCAGTGTTCCCTTCTCTGTAATGATGTCATATGCCACACCGCAGCCCATCTAGCTCAGGGGGACTGGGGGTGATGGACTCAGGGGGCAGGACCGGCTTTAGTGGGGCTTAATAGCAACATATAACCTTCGTGGGGCAAGAGAAGTGCTTTCCTGAACTCCTAAGGCATCCAGAGGAACAGCAGGGTCAAGGCCAGCTTTAGAGGCCGGTGGGGAGGTCTGCTTAAGGTCTGGGCATGGCTGATGCGGGTGGTGCACCTGAGGTGAGTCCCAGAGGCTCACTGGTACAGCGTGGAGAATCAAGATCACAGGGAGTGCTGTTGTCTATCCATTTCCTTCTTTTCCTCTAATGATAGAATTCCCTCCCTTGTTTTGAAGTTGGGCACGTCGCTGCCCCACCTGAGGGCTACTTTCCCCCGACTCTCTGGCGATGTGACTAAGTTCTAGCCAGTGGTTTGCAAGCAGTAGTGAGGAAGTTTCCTTGAAGAGAAGGAATGTTCCTTTACCTTCCCCTTTCCTTCTCGCTGCAATCTGGAAAGCAGACGTGATGGCTGGTGTTGGAGCAGCAAACTTGGCCTTGAAGTGACCTCGTAAACCTGAGGGGACCACAGCATGGAAGGTGCCGCTTCACGACACTGTGGAGTATTATACTAACTAGAGGACTCTATCTCTGGATATCCTATCTCTGGATTTGTGGGTGAGACACATAAGTTTCTTTTCCTTTTTTTAATTTTTAAACTTATTTATTTATTTTGAGAGACAGGGAGAGATCGGGGGAGGTGCAGAGAGAGAGGGAGAGAGAGAGAATCCCAAGCAGGCTCTACAGAGTACAGAGACTGTCATGGGGCTTGAACCCGCGAACCGTGAGATCATGACCTGAGCCGAAACCAAGAGTCAGGCATTTAACCCACTGAGCCACCCAGGCGCCCCAGAAATAAGTTTCCATTTTGCTGAAGCCGTGGTTCCTGTGGGGTTTCTGTCTCCTTATCCCAAATTCCAGAGGAAACTTAATTCTTTTGTTTTTTCTTTTTTTTCCAGTTTTTCTTTCTTTCTTTCTTTCTTTCTTTCTTTCTTTCTTTCTTTCTTTCTTTCTTTTTTTTTTTTTTTGTAATTCTTCTGATAGCCTTTTGGTGCTGGTCTGTCCTGAACACCTCTCTCACACTTGCTAAATCTCCCCTGTTTCAGCGAAGAGAACAGAGCTCGCTGAGGCCCAGAGCCTTTGGCAGGAACTAGCATCTAACTCTAATTTACTGACATTGTTTCGTTTCTATGGTATTTATTTTTAGGTTACCATCTACTTAAGGTAGGTGGTACCCTTTTCCATTTACAATAGTGACGTGAGGTCACTTTCCTTTTAAAATAATTTGGTTAAGCAAAAACAATTGAATTGATTTAACAGACATTAAGTGACTAAGAGTACAGTTTATGGCTACGATGGCAGAATTGAGGAGGTTATGGCTACGATGGCAGAATCGAGGAGGTTATGACGATGGCAGAATCAAGGAGGTCATGGCGACAATGGCAGAATCGAGGAGGTTATGACGATGGCAGAATCAAGGAGGTTATGGCGACAATGGCAGAATCGAGGAGGTGGCTGGAAGCTGACTAAAGCTGGGGAAACACGGGTGTCGCTTGTGCTGCTTTAGAAAGGATTTCTTCCTTCAGTATCTTATGGTTCTTGTTTTTGATGATTCACAGTATTCTCGTAGTAGAACTACCTAATCCTTGAGGGCAATAATTTGGTAAATACTCCCACGGACCAAGCATGATAGTTAAGAGTATGAGCACTGAAGCCAAACTTCCTGCGCTCAATACTTTGCTCCTGCAATGATCAGCTGTGTGACGTAGGGCAGGCAACTGTACGTCTCTGTGCTCGACATCTCACCTGTACGATGGAGCTGATGACGGTATACAAGGCACTGAACTGGGTAGCTGACATCCATTAAGTGTGCAACAAATGGCCGCTGTTATTCCTGAATCTATGTCTGACTTGAGCACATCAGGAAGTCCGTGTTGAAGGCTTTATACTAAGCCCTTGGGTATCGAGTAACTCTGTCCCGATGCTCAGGAAGTTTTACATCTTATTTTTTTTAAGTTAAAAAAAATGTCATTTATTTTGAGAAAGAGATAGAGAGCAGCTGGGGGAGGGGTCAAGAGAGAGGGAGACAGAATCTAAAGCAGGCTCTGAGTTGTCAGTGGCCTCGAACCCATGAATGGAGAGTTCCTGACTTGAGCCGAAGTCAAGAGTTGGAGGCTTAACCAACGGAGCCTCCCAGGCGCCCCACGAAGTTTTACATCTTGAAGATTTTCCCCAGTTTTTCTACTAACATTCTTTTCCAGCTCTAGTCCAGGATACCACATTGCATTGATCTTCACATTTACCTTATTTACCTCTCTTCTGTAACGGTTCCCCGTGTTTTCCTTGTCTTTAATGATCTTGCCACTTTTTAGCAGCACTTAGGAGTCTGGTATTTTACAGAATTTCCTGAAGTTGGTTTAGTAAAATGCTTTCTCACAAGTAGGCTGATATTATAGATTTGGGGGAACAATACCCAGAGGAGACATCTCACTGCATTATATCACGGGGTATATGATGCTGATATGTCTTATTACTGGTGATATTAATCTTGAGCCCTTGGTTAAGGGGGTGTCTGCCAGGTTTCCCCACTATACAGTTAGTATTTTTCTCTCTTTATACTCTATTTATTAGAAGAGAGTCTAAATTCAGCCCACACTCATGGGGAGAGAAATTAAGGTCCACCTCCTGAAGGAAGGCATAACAAAGAACCTGTGAATATATTCCATATTCCACCACAGTCATAAACAAATATTTTGAGGAAGATATTTTGAAGCTATATCCTGTTTTCCCTGGAACTTTCACCCACTAATTTGAGCATTCGTTGATGGATCTTGCCTGCAGCCATTGCCATTGAGATGTCCGAATGGTGATTTTCTATTTTTCCGATTCATTCTACATTTATTCGTTATGTATCTCATTTCATCCCCACCCTGTTCATTTATTTTTTCAATTATTTGTTTATATCAGTATAGACCAAAGGATATTTATTTTATTCTTTGGGATATAATTCAATACTAACACATTGGGAGCTCTTTTAGAGTGGCCTAAAGCCTTTGACATGCTCCCATAATTTTTTTGAGTGCTTCCTTACTTTCAGGTACCAGAGGATGCTCAAAGTTCATCTTGTATTTTCCCTGCCCCAGCCCTGGGAATCAACCATTTCTCCAAAGAACTCTGGTTCAGAAAATGGTATTTAGAAACCCAGATCTGAGCACTAGGTGTTCTCACTGCAATTGTGGTGTTAGTGTTTCTAAATCCTTTCAGTGAATAGATTTAGGAATGTATGTATATGTACTAACTTGCATGAACCCATCTCTCTCTCTCTCCCTCTCTCCCTCCCCCATCATCATCATCATCATCATCATCATCATCATCATCATCATGTTTCTGATATCTCCAACACTAATACAATACAACCAAGTTTATTCTAGCCTTCCTTTATTTCTCTTGCTTAATTGTAACTTCTTTCTCCAATAGTGACAAACTTCACTCTCAGGACTAATAGCAGAATAGAGAAGGCAGAAAAAAGAATCAGTGAATGTAAAAGTTCACCAGTAGAAATGTTCCAATCTGAAGAAGAAGGAGAAAGATTTCTTAAAAAAAGAACAAGCCCTCTAGGATTTGTAAGACAATAGCAGACGTCTACTGATGTCTCAGAAGAAAGGAGAGAAATGATGGGGCAGAAAAAATATTTGAAGAAATAGTGACTGAAAATTTCCCCGATCTGCTGAAAGTCATGAATTTATAGATTCAAGAGATCCAGTGAACCCCAAGAAAAATAAGCGTAAAGAAAACCACATCTGGATGCATTATAGTCAGAATACTGAAAACCAGAGAGAAAGAGAATATTTCAAAGCAGCGAGAGAAAAACAACACATTACGTAGTGGGGAACAGTAATTTTGACACCCACAGACTTCTTGTGAGAAAACATGGAGTACCAGAAAATAGTGGAACGACATCGTTAAAGTACCAGAAGGAAACATTGTCAACCTAGAATTCTATATACAGCAAATATATCCCTCCAAAAAGAAAGCAGACACTCTTTTACAATGCCAGCAGATCTTCACTGGAAGAAAAGCAAAACAAGTTCTTCAAGCTGGTGGGAAATTATACCAGAGGGAAACTTGGACCCCCAGAAAGGAATAAAGAACACCAGTAATGGTAAATGTCTGGGTAAATATATACAACTATTTGTTTCCTCTCAATTTCTTTAAAATACATGCGGTTATTTTAAAATGAAATTATAATAGTGTAGATGTAGATGTAATACACGTGACAACTACTGTTTAAAGAATGCTGGGGGTGGGGTAGTGTAAGGGATAAATGATGGAACTATACAGTTGCAAAGTTTCCACATCTTATGTGAAATAATAGAATACTGACTGAAAAATCAAGAGTGTGTGCTATAATCCTTACTGCAACCTCTAAAAATCATGCAACTATTTATATTTAAAAGATATATTAAATAGACATATTAAATGTAATTCTAAAATACACTTAAATCGTCCAAAGTAGGAAGGAAAGGGGGAGTAAACAAACAAGAACAGAGGAGACGAACCGATAACAAATCATAAAATGGTAGACCTGATTTCAATCATGTCAATAATTAAATGTTGATGGACGAAGCAGTCCAGTTAATACATAGTAATTCTCATTATGACTACAACCATTATCACTGTGGGTTGCAGGAGAGTGAGGACATCTTTCTGATCTGATTAATCTTCTAGAATATCATTCAACCCTGAGCACCTAGGGTTTGCTTTGGGTTATCTGCTGCTTCTGGAAAAGGCTGCCTTGTCTCCCCACCAGGCAGTGTGCTCCTGAAGGGACCATCTCTCTGCTGAGTTCCCAGGCCTGAGGACAGAATTGGATGCTTATGGCATGGTCCTGACCAAATGCAGAACATCCCAGAATCAGCACCCGGGAAGACACAGCCGTCACGGAATCCAACCTGACAAATGTCTCAGTCTCCCTTAATAGAAATCTCTCATCTAAGATTAGTTTTTAAACAGATTTCTTAAGGTAATTAACGTGCACATTGTATTTTTAAAAACTTGGCCATTAAAAGTCAGCCTTCCTCCTATCCTGGAACTATAAATGAATAAACACAAAGTTTTGCTATGTGTTCAGTCTGAACCCCCTCCTGGGGGACAGGTGGCAGGGCGTGGGGTGGGGCTGGACACACCAGCGACAGGAGCAGTTGGGTTTTGCATTCTTTTCTGCTCAAGCAGATGTCTGCCTCATGTTCTTTTTTTAGCTTTGGAAACCAACTTCCTGGAATCTATGTCCTCACCATGGGCAAGCAATAATAGTATTCCAGAAAGCTTGTTTTTATGGAGGAAAATCCAGCTAAGCATAGTGGGCTGGTCCTGCCAGTTTCATCAAACGCAGAATTTGCGTGAAGAGGAAAGTCCTTCATAACTGAGAGTTGAAGGAGTATGGGTGGGGGAGTGTAGCTAGAAATAATCTCTGCTGGTTAAATTTAGGGATTTAAAAAACAAGCCACTGGTGAAACGCTATTTAATATTCAAATGGTTTGGAATTGTTTCTCTTCAGAGGACAGGAGAGTGGAAAAGTGAAAAGGTCATGGGCTATGGAATCTGATAGAATTGGTTTCATTCCCATTCTGTCGCTCATGGCGGTAGCAAGTCACTAAGCACTAAGCCTCAGTTTTCCCATCTGTGAAATGATCCTGGCATATAGTAAATACTTGACAAATACAGTTTTCCTACCCATCACTTCCATCTCCCTGTGCGTTGGTGTTTTCTGGCTGCCGAATAACAAACCATTCCCAAACCAAGTGCCCTCAATGGACGAGGCGTTATTCGTGCTGAGTGCTCAAGCAGCATCCAGTCATGGCTTCTGGTATTCTCGCCCTTCTTTGATCCTCTGCCCTTATGTGTGGCTGGACACAGTGACTTTCTTCTAATGAGTGGATGTGGCAAAAGTGATGGGATGTCACTTCTGTGATTAGGTTACAAGGCCGGTGGCTTCCATCTTGCTCCCATTTTGGTTCAACCGCCATGGCTTGCGGGAAGTAAGCCACCACGTGATAATTGGGCTCACCCGACAGGGAACTGGAGGCCATCCTGCCAGCAGCCACAGGAGTGAGCTTGGACTGCAGCAGCCTTCCCCAGGGGCACCTTGTGACGATTAAAGCCCCAGGCAATACCTTGATCACAGCCCTTGAAAGGCCTTGGTGCAGGGGACCCAGCCAAGCCATGTCCAGATTCCTGATCTGCAGAGGCTGTGGGAAAATAAATGTCTCAAGTCACAAAGTTATGGGGTAATTTGTTATGCAGTGATAGGTAACTGTAGGAATCTGCAATTTGGAGAGGACTCAGCAGGGAAGCTTGCCTGTCTTTTACTTGTCAGCTGGGTGGGTGTGGAAGCTGGGAACTGAAACTATGAAAGCTCCCTCCCCCTCCTTCCTTCTGTCTTTCCTTCCCTCTTTTCCTCCCCCCTTCCCTCCTGCACTTGTCTGGAGGTCAATGCTGGCTGTGGGCTGAGACTTTCGCTTACTGTTGGCTGGAACACATGTGTGTGGCTTCTCTATGAGGCCGGGGTTTCCTCAGAACAAGGAGGCTGGGTCCCAAGGGAGAGAGAGAACAAAAGAGGGGAGGGGTAGGGAGAGAGAGAGAGACAGAGAGGGAGACAGAGCGAGGGGCAAAGGAAGGGACAGAGAGAGAGGGAGTGCCATATGGAAGACGTATCACTTTTTCTAACCTAGCATCAGGAATTTGACTACATCACATCCGCTGTGTTCGATTCATTAAAAGAAAGACCCCACGGCTGCACAGTATTCAAAGGAGTGGAATTCTATTCTACTTTTTTAAGAGGGTTGTCCAAGAACTCGGAAGAGAATGTGGGATCCGAAATATTGCTATAGCCACCTTTGGAAAACGCGATCTGCCGCATTTGGGCAACTCCGTCTTCCTGCTTTCGTCAGATGTCCCCTCTGCCCTTGTTGGCCTTACGTGACTTGGCACCCTTTAGAGGATAGGGCACCTGAGCAAGAGAAGATTTCAGAAAAGTCTTCTTCCTAAATGGTTCCATTTGCCAAGGAATCAACTTGGCCATACGCTCTATCTGCCTTAGGGGCCCTCCCCCCCTTTGCTCTTTGAAGACGCAATCTAATGTGATGTGGCAGATAGACTTGGGTAATTCCTAAGTGACAAGGGGGAAGACCTGAAGTTCACTGACTCACTGAAAAGCCACTTGCTTGGTGGCTTATCAGCTCTCTATGGGAGCAAATCTGCAAAGGCGGCACTTCTTGGTGAGGGAAAGAAATGAAGTAGGGAAAGGCTAAGAAAGGAGAGAGAGAAAGAAAAAGAGAAAGAGGGAGAAAGAGGGATGGAGGGAGATCACCGGATCAGACATAAGAAACAAATCCAGATAGATAAGTGGGCTTACAAATATGGAAAGAGGAAAAGAATGGAAAATATGAAATATAGAAAAGCAATGACCCAATACTACCCAGAATAAGGAAGCGAGTAGAACGCTGTTTTTGAAAAACAGCTTTATTGAGATATAACTCACATACTACACAACTCACTCACTTAAATTGCGCGATTCGATGGTTTTTAGTATGTTCACAGAGTGGTTCACAATCAATTTCAGAACATTTTATCACCCCCCAAAGAAATCTCATACCCCCTGGCACTCACTCCCCACCCCCTCCCAGCCCCTAGGCAACCGCTACTCTACTTCCTGTAGATTTGCCTGTTCTAGACATTTCATAGAAATAAAGTGATACAACACGCGGTCTTCTGTGACCGGCTCCTTTCAATTAGCGTCACGATTTCAAGATTCTCTCGTGTTGTAGCACGTGTCAATACTTCATTCCTTTGTATCACTCAATAATATTTCACTGTGTTCATACACCGTATTTTATTTATCTATTCATCAACTAATGGGCTTTTGGGTTGTTTCCATTTTGGGGCCATCGTGGCCCATGATGACACAAATACGCACGTGTAGGTTGTGGGGGTATGTTTTCCTTTCTCTTGGCTCTATACCTTGGAGTGGAATCGCTGCGTTACACGATACCTCTGCGTGTAACATTTTGAGGAGCTGATAATTTGTTTTCCAAAGTGGCTGAGCTATCTTACATTCTCACCGGCACTGTATAAAAGTTCCAGCTTCTCCACATCTTTGCCACAGCCTCTGTCTTTTGGCTTATAGCCCTTCTAGTGGGTGTGAGGTGGCATCTCACTGTGGTCTTGATTTGCATTTCCCTGATGGCTGATGATATTCTGAACCTTTTCTTGGGCTTATGGACCATTTATACATTTTTTTTTTTTCAAGAAACGTCGACTCAGATGCTTTGCCCACTTTGAAATTGGGTTATTTGTCCTTTTATTGTTGAGTAGTAAGAGTTCTTTAGATGGTCTGGATGCAATCCCTTATCAAATACATAATTTACAAATGTATTGGCCCATGATGTAGGTTGTTTTTTCCCCATTTTCTTGATGGTATTGTGTGCATCGCAGGAGCTCGTAATTGCGATGAAGTCCATTTCGTCTGTTTTTCCTTTTGTTACTTGTGCTTTTGGTGTCGTATCTAAGAAGATTTTGCTTAACCTAAGGGCATGAAGATTTACCGCTATGTTTTCCTTTATGATCTTTATTGTTTTAAGCTCTTCCACTTAGGTCTTTGATCCATTTTGAGTTAACTTTTGTGCAGGGGTAGGGAAGGGGTCCAACTTCATGTTTTCGCATGCGGCTCTCCACAATACTATTTTTTAAAAATAATAATAACTTATATATCCACCTTTAACATTTTTTTAATGTTTATTTATTTTTTGAGAGAGAGAGAGAGAGGGAGGGAGAGACGGTGTGAGCGGGATATGGGCAGAGAGAGAGGGAGACACAGAATCCGAAGCAGGATCCAGGCTCCGAGCTGTCAGCACAGAGCCCGACGCGGGGCTCGAACTCACAAATCATGAGGTCATGACTTGAGCTGAAGTCGGATGCTTCACCAACTGAGCCACCCAGGTGCCCCTATATCCATCTTTTAAATACTACGTTTCTGGACTAAGCAAGAGAAAGGGAGACCCCCTTTTCTCTAAGTTCAACCACATTTTAAACACGAAATTTCATTGACCCCTGCTCTTTTTATCACTTTCAATTTGTGTAAAATGTGAATATGCATACATTTCTGAGATATATAATTTTGTAAAAGGGCCTCAGCCATTCCATCTACTAAAAAAACTAATGTTTCTCGACCCTGGCTGTTCACTGGGATCATCTAGGAGCTTTACAAAGTACCCGTGATGGATTCTTGTGCCCAGATACTCTGATCGCGTTTGTCTGAACATAAGTATTTTTCCAAGTGTCTCAGGTGATTTGATTGTGCAGCCAGGATCATGCCCTCGGCTTTAGATGGTCTCTTTGGGGGCTTCCCAGGACTCTATGGTTCCATGGAAGTTCTGAATAGTAGGACCCAAGCGAGTTTTGTCACTGATACCCACAGTGGAGAGCGCCCCACAAGTAGCTGGTGTTTCTCGGTGGGTCGACAGGGCCGATCTGCTCCTCTCTTCCAAGAGCAGATGGCAGCCTTCCTGCCTGGTCCCTGACCCCTGCAGTAGCCTTGAGGGCACCTCTGAAATGGTGCAGACCCCTGACAATATTTATGGGGCCGCTGCTCCAGCCACACTGGCTTCCCCCGGCCACACGGCTTTATTCTCGCTGTTCCCTTTGCCTGAATATTGTTTTTCCCTTCTCCACCTGCCTTCCTCCTACCCACCCCCCAGCTCAGCTTAAACATCACTTCCTCAGAGAAGCCTTTCTTCCTTCCTCTCCTCTCCTCCGGGTTACCTCTTATATATTCCCATAGCATGACATTTTTTGTTCCCCGTGTCTCGGCTGTGATTCATTACGAGAGTAATTAGTTTCTAGAGTGTCTTTCTCACTAGGTGGTAAGACGGGGGGTCGTGTCCATCTCGATGGCCGCTGTCGTATCCCCAGTGCCTGGCATACACATAGCCGTCACTCGGTCAACAACTGGAGTAAGTAAATGACCTTCTAATATGGACTAAAGTCTGACCTCGGCTCAGCGCCCTCTGTTTAGAAGACAGAGTGGCCCCCAGGGTACCTAGAAGGGGGAAGTCTGTCCTCTGTCCTAAGTTCTGCCTCCTTTCTACCTCCCTCCCTCTCCACTGCACCCTTGTCTCTGTGCCCTTATATGCAGGTGGTAGTGGGGCAATGGTTTCTCTTGGCACAAGAGGCATTGGTTATTGATTTAAAAAATAAAATCTAGGTCTGGGGCTCATAGACCATTAGTTCGCAATTCCCCAAACCACAAAGTCCCTCCCTATTTTGATAAGCCCCTTCCTTTAAACTGGCTAATCTTTGGTGACTTTCTTCTTAGGTTTCATTGGTGGCACAGCTCAACCAGATTTCACCAGGATGGATATAGGCATGGGTCTGATCACAGGGGTTGGAGGTAGACGGGCTCATTTATCACCTAGACAGTGAGCGAAGTGGCCAAGGTCAGGGGCAGGGATACCTAGGTTGAGTTACAAGAAATTCTAGAGGATCCGTGGATGGGTTGCGGTTCTGATGCTGTATGACAATATCGAATATACGTGCTGGGGCATTTTTCTGGGGGAGGGGGGTCAATAATTTGCATCCGATTCTTAAATTGGTCTGTGGCCTCTGAATGGTTGAGGAGGCTCGCCTGGATTTTCTCTGTGGCGGTCTCTCTGCTTCAGGCTCCTGTACTTTCAAAATAATTTGTTGTCCAGGTGCCTGGGTGGCTCGGTTGGTGAAGCGTCTGACTTCGGCTCAGGTCACGATCTCGTGGTCTGTGGGTTCAAGCCCTGCATCGGGGCTCTGTGTTGACAGCTCAGCGCCTGGAGCCTGCTTCAGACTCTGTGTCTCCGTCTCTGCCCGTCCCCTGCTCACGCTCTGTCTCTCTGTCTCTCTCTCTCTCTTAAAAACAAATAAACATTTAAAAATTAAAAAAAAAAAATAACGTGTTGTCTCAGGCGTCCCTGGAGCCGAGTTACAAGCAGTGGCTGACTCCTTGGGGCCACCTGGTGGTGCTGGGGTGCATAGCACCCTTTGGGCAACAGGAAAAGCCCTGGCCAACTTCCTGTCCCACAAGTTGTAGGAAAGGGTGTGATGCCCTCCTCTCCACCCACTCTGCACTCGGCTTCTCCCGAGGCCCCCTGGGAGGCCACATGGGAGTCCAGAGTCAGGAACTGGGTGAGCCTGGGTCTGGTCTGGGCGGAGGGTGTGCTGAGAGCGGCCTTGGGTGGGGAGGGAGGCGTCTCGGCCCGAGTGGAGATAGAGGGGCTGGAAACCCCTGGCCAGACTTGAGAACAAAGACTGAGCTTTGCATCTCTGAGAGGGCTTCCTTGAGCCAGTCCTTCACCCTGTTTGTCTCCCGAGAGGCAGGCATGTCTATGCCCAATTCACAGAGGAGGAAGCTGAGGCCAGAGGTATGATGTGACTTGCCCAAGACCACCCAGCTAGACAGTTGTGGAACCGGTCTCCCCACTATAGATGCACATCCCCCCCCCCCCTCTTTCCCACCCTCCTTGCCTCCTCTCCTGGTGCCCCCAGATTGGGCTGCCTGGGCTCCAGAGTTTGGACTGGCCTTGCATGCTTCTGGAGTTCTGGGTGGAAAGACGGGAGTCTGGTTCCTTCAGTTGTGCTTGTCGTGCAGCAGGCCAACAGACCAGACCCCCTGCCAAGGGCCCAGGGCAGGGCAGGACAGGCACCTGCAGCCACCAGCTCAGCGGGACTGCTCCCCGTGCTGTAGGACAACCCAAAGGAAGGCCCCAGTGTGAGACAAGCATAGCGCCAAACAGTGGGGCTCACCACCGCGGTGGGTACTGGAGACTGCCTATTGGAGACGGGAAAGGTTTGGTCCTCGGGTGTCAGATCGAACTATTGTTCTGGACCCTGAGTGAGGTTGATGCTGGGAGGTGGCATCACAGACCCTCTGCCTTCTCAGCCATTTTGGCCAGGCTCCCTGTCTCCACCCTGAGTTTGGAAACCTTCCCTGTCTTCTCCCCCCATGCACAGAGCTCACGCCCTTCCCGTATTTAACATTCTCTGTTGCATTTGCCTGTTTGCTTGTCTACAGCGCTCTCAGGCTCTGAGCCTCTGGGAGTGGGACTGCGTTTGTCATATTTCATTGTGGTATCCCTGGCAGTCAGCCCACGGTCAGGCACACGGCAGGTATTACCAAAAAACGTCTGAAATGAGAAAGTGACAGAGGCACGTAGCGTCATAGGGATTCTTTTTTTTTTTTTTTTTTTTTTTTTTAACCTGGACAGGAATTCTGAGATGCCCAGAGTGGAGCAGACATCTATCAGGCTCACTGGAAAGACAAAAAGGAACAAGGATCTATCCCTTGGTCTAGCCTCAAATCCCCAGCATGAGAGTACCTCCTGGCGGCAGTGGTCATGAGCAGTTCTGTGTCTTGTATTGGGCTATGTTGATAGAGACTTGACCTTGTAGGATGCTACCAGCTGGTGTTTGTGAAGTTCGTGGCAATCCCAGGGAGAGGCCTGTCTTCTCGTGGTGCCACTGCTGTGCTCTTCCTCTGGGTCAAGAGCACGTAAGCTATCAGGATTTCAAAAATTTTAAAATAATTATTGAATTTTAAACACGTCGGAAAGGATATTATACATACGAACTTATTAAAAAAGAATACAAAGAAAATGAATATGCATCTATTGTGCATGAAGCTTAAGAAATTGTTTTCATGTATTGTATCATTTAATTCAAAATATACATCTCAAAAAATATATAATTCAAAAATAAGTTTCCATTGCCATAACTTTGAAACCTCCCGGTACCCTTTCCAAACCCCTTCCCCATCTCCAGAGAAAATTTTTTTGTTTTCTTTTTTCTTTATAATTTATCACAAAGGGATGTATTGCAAATAATATATTTAGTTTTGAGTGCTTTTGAAATTTATTTAAGTGGAGTCATATTGCGTGCATTCTTTTATGACTGGCTTTTTTTTTTAATTTTTTTTTTTCAACGTTTATTTATTTTTGGGACAGAGAGAGACAGAGCATGAACGGGGGAGGGGCAGAGAGAGAGGGAGACACAGAATCGGAAACAGGCTCCAGGCTCTGAGCCATCAGCCCAGAGCCTGACGCGGGGCTCGAACTCACGGACCGCGAGATCGTGAACTGGCTGAAGTCGGACGCTTAACCGACTGCGCCACCCAGGCGCCCCTATGACTGGCTTTTTAAAAAAAATCAACATTCTAGGGGCGCCTGGGTGGCTAGTCGGTTGAGCATCCGACTTCGGCTCAGGTCATGATCTCACGGTCTGTGGGTTCGAGCCCCGCGTCAGGCTCTGTGCTGACAGCTCAGAGCCTGGAGCCTACTTCAGATCCTGTGTCTCCCTCTGTCTCTGCCCCTCCCCCACTCTCACTTTGTCTCACTCCGTCTCTCAAAAATAAATAAACGTAAAAAAAAATTGTTTTTAAATCAACATTCTAGTAGTCTGTCCTGGTTGGCGAATATCGCTGTGGTTTAGTCATTTTCATTGCTGGATCATACCCCACTCGACCAAATCACAATGTATGTAGCCAGTCTCCTTTCCTTTGAATACTATTTTGATGGTTTATTTACCTTTTCCATCCTTTTACTTTCTGCATCTTTGCGTTTTAAAAATGTCTCTTGCGGATGGCTTGTACCCGGATGATTTAAAACTTCAGTGATACAAACTTTATCTTTTAACTGGCAAGTTAATGAATCCACTTACGCTTATCACTACTAATGAGTGTGGATTTATTTGTATTATGCTGCATTTCCTACTTGCTCAGTTTCCAATTATTTTTCCCCCTTTTTTGTTTGCTGCTTTTGTACTGAGGACTCTGGTCCCCCCTTCATTAGTCTGGAGTTATATATCTTAGTTGTGTCCTCTTGGTGGTTACCCTACAAACTTTAATAAGCGTACTGAATCTAATCAAAAGCCGATCAGTATCTTTTCTCTCCGGTTCAAGGCCCCTGGATTTAAGTGCAATCACCTGCCTGACTTACTGTAGTAGCCACACCAGGTGATCCATATTCCTGTACAGCCTCCTGCCCCAGAGTGTGGCTGCGTCCTGTGACTTGCTTCTCATCAATAGAATACGGCAGAGACGATGGGAAATCACTGCCGTGATTACGTTTCTTTATAGAGGATTCTGTGCGACTGGAAGAGAAAGACTTTTCTGCTAGTCCTGAAGAAGCAAAAACTCTCATGTATGAGCTGTCAGTGGAGAGGGCCATGGGGCAGGGGGCTGTGAGGCGCCTCTAAATGCCGAGAGACAGCAGGAACACAGGGCCCTCAGTCCTGAGCTGTGAGAAGATGAATTCTGTTGACAGCCCAGGGGAGTGTAGAGGGGGTGATTCCCGCCCCCCCCCCTCAAGCATCTGATGAAGACTGCAGCCCTGCTGTTTCCTGGCTCACCCTGTAGGGGGCGACATCCTGGAGATTCTGCCTGCTGAGGATAGGCTCCTAACAGGTAGCCTTGACCTTTGCCTTCACTGGTTGGGGTAGGGATTGGGGCGGGGAAGCCGACCACCTCTTCTCTCTGTGATGTGAGCCAGATTGCAATTTGGGGGTTGGTGACTATATCTCCTTGTCTCAGAGGCTCCAAAGCCTGGCACCCGGTGGGTGTGTGATTCATGTTAGTCGCGGAAAGATGTTAGCCTAAGGATTATCTGCTGGAGTCTCTACCTTCCAGTACTTTGTCTTATTCTCAAAGACAAGGTCTAAAGAGGTTTACTGGCTTGCTTACCGGCCCCACATTTTCCACAGGGTCCTACTCAGTTTTTCACCTCTCCTGTTAAGCTCTCTGTCGTAATTCCAATTCAACGCTGGGTGGACATTCCCCCAAATTCGTACACGTTTTAGCCTGAATTAATCGTTTCATCATCTCAATAAGAATAGCATCCACTGAAAAAAACTCATGTACCGCCTGCCAAGCTCTGTGCTAAGTGTTTTAATCCTTCAGCTCAGTTCATCTTTACATTCTTTTGGGGAGAGGTGCTTGTCATAGTACCATGTTACAAAAGAGGAAACTGGGGCACAGAGAGGTTAAACAACATGGCCAGGGTAACACAGCTAGTAAGAGTTGTAGCCGGGATTCATGATGGTCTGACTCATGCTCATGCTCAGAGTAGGGGCCTTGTGGTGCGAGGAGCATGCCTTGGATTTTTATCTGTTTGTTTGCCTTTTCTTCCCCTTGATCTTCTGCCTATTCTTGATCTGCCTATGACGGCCTGGCGTCATGCCTGTGTCTTGATGTTTGATAAATTTGTCGACTCACTGACATTTCACTGGTGGCACTGTCATGCTGCAGCCTACCACTAGGTGGTGCTACATTCCAGAGAGTGGACGGCAGGCTTCCCCCCCGCCCCACCCCCACCCCCGCCCCAGCTCCGGGCACTGGGGAAGGAGCCTGGTCTCTCCATCCAGAAGTGGGAAGGCTGGGGTGCCTGGAGGAGGGGGACGCCACACCTCCCAAGCAGAGAAGGGAGGCGAGAGAAGCCGGCACTCCACCCGGTGCCTGGCGCTGCTTGCTCGAAAGCAGGCTGGCAGAAAAAAAATGGGTGGACAAGACGGCAGAGGGACCAGAAAGTGGGTCTGTGGGTCACCGTGGTGGGATGGAAATGAGTCGGGGCCAGAGCCTACCAGAAAAGCAGCCTAGAGGATCTTGCTAGAGAGGGCCTGGCCGTCCCCCTCTTCTCAGGACCGTAGGATGCAAATGGTCAAATCAACCTTTGAATTCCAGCCCCATCCGGATGTGTGGCTTCCCCATCTCCCCGTCGGGCCTCCAGCCGCGGTTGCGTTTCAGATCCCAGGAGAGAAATGTGCAGTGACTGATCCCAGACCCCGACCTTCTGGCCCCTGCGACCCTTCCAGCATCCTCTTCCACGCACCCCCGCCCACACTCTGGCACTTTTTGGTGGAGAAACGGGTCAGGGAGGGAGAAACAGGATTGGGAGGGCGGGGCTCGGAGGCGGGCGGGCCCCTGCGGGCTGCGGTCGATCATGCGGGGCTTCCTGCAGGAGGAAGGTTCCAGTGGGTAGGGGGCCTCCAATTTTGTGGACTTGAGTGCCAGCCAGGTCTAGGCGCGTGGTTCAGCGCAGCAGGAAGAACACAGCATGTCAGGGGACCTGAGCGTGACCACCCCTCTCCTCTTCCGCGGGGGAACATAACAGTTACTGTCCACAGTGCAAAGGTGGTCTTGTGAGTGGAAGGCAATATTATTAACAATTACCCTGGGACAATACGTGGAAACTGGGACAGCTCTCTTGACAAACCAGGAAACTGTGGCCACCCAGCATATCCGTAAAATGAGTTACCTTCGAAGAACCATCTAAAGCTGACGTCCTCCATGAGATGCAGAGAAGCTTCTCGTGGAGCTCACTCATTGATCCCTGGAGCCAATCAATCTGTCGGTTCCTGGATTATACGGATCCAATAAATATGTATACAGTGGTTCGGGTCCCAGGCCCTGGAGTGTTATGCAGTCACACCCCTGTCTTCAGGGGAGAGGCGAGGTCCTCCACTTGGCCAGGGTCTTCGTCTTGGGGTCATTGAGCCAATCCCTCCCTCCCTGATCCCATCCTAGCTCTGCTCCCAGGAGCCCTCGGCCAGTCCACTCTTCTGTCTCTGGGCTTCTGGTGCATGGAATACACCTCCCCCGGGAGGGTTTCCAGGAAGTGCGGGGAGAGTCCCCTGCCTTGCCCGCCCTTCCTCATCCCACCCTAGCTTCCCCATCCTAACAACCCCATGACAAATTATCCCACGGCCAAGTTAAATTGGCCGCTCCATCAAATACCGTGGATTATAGGGAAGGAAAGCACATAGCTCATTAACTCAAACCGGCCCCTCCCCCAGGCTTCATCTTCCCTCCCTCCCCCTCCATTTACTTCTGGAGGAGACTTGGCCAGAGGACTGCGGCCTCGAAGGGCTTCCTGGGTGAGAGGGGAACTTGAGGGCAGGGGACAGTTGTTTGGACCCTCAGAGTCAGGACAGGGCATGGAATTGGCCATCCTCAGGTGGCATGGGACCCCCCGGCAGAGGGCGCCATGGCAGAGCGTGGCCCCTTCCCTTCCAGACTTTTCACCCAGTCCTGCCTGGGTCTCCTGGGGGGTGGAGAAGAAGCTTGGGGTGGGTGCTTCCTCCTGAGGCCATTCTATGCGGAAGGAGGAACAGCTCTCTCCCTGGAGACCCTTTTTGGAGCCGGGAAGGGGACAGCTCCACCAAGAACCAGGGTCTCACCCGGTGGTCCCTGAAGCCTTGATGAGCTGCAGGTGCTGTGGTGTGGAGGGAAGTCGGGGAGGGTCTCCCGGGATGCTGGCGCGACCTTGCCTTGGCCTGGCAGTGGGGATTCTGGATTCAGCTAAACTGCATGGTTGGCATTTCCAAGGGGAGGAGGCTGTGGGAAGGAGGTGCGGGCAGCCCTGTTCAAAGACTCAAGAAAAGAACCAGGTTGGTTGAGAAAATAAAGCGCTTCTCCATTCAAGGGCCCACCTGTGCGCAATGGCCCGAAGGCCTGGAGGAATCACCCTTTCAGAGGGTAATGAAGAATTCATCAGGCTTTTGTATCTGCCTGCCCCTGACCTCCCTGAGCCCAGACAATGGTACGCTGGGGGCCTTTGTCTCCCTCCCTAGAGAGGCAATGTCAAATGTTGGTCACACGTGGGTGGGGAGCCCGCCCCTCTTGGAAAAGGGGCAGTCCTGTAACTTGACAAGGGGCACCAAATTCAGGGCTAATTAGCTGCAAATTAAATTTTCCATTTGGCTGGGCCAGAGACAATTGGGGGTGGGGCCTGGAGTGAGGAGAGACCCCTGGGAAGAGAGACGGTGTCCACTGTGCCTTGGTAAACCTCACATCATGAAGAAAGCAGGGAGTGCCCCGCAGGTACCCATCATCAGAAAACCAGTCAGCCAGCCAACGAAACCGACCACCCAACACCAACACGATGGTGACTGTACTTTGAAAGTCTTTCTAGTGAAGATGCGCGCCATCCACCTGCCTTCAGATGGAGACAAAGGGTGCTGACAGAGACATCAGGAAGTCACTTTATTCTTCAAATCTTCTCTGGCACCGACTCTGTGCCCATCCAGCAGCAATGCATAAAATTCCACCATTAGAAATCCATTTCTTTGTGACTTCACACCGGGCAATGAGTTTCACGTATATCAAACATTTACTGAACCCACGTTATGTGACAAGTATTATTTCAGGTGTGGGGATGCCTGAGTGAACAAAAGGCACAATGTCTGCTTTCATGGGCTTTCAGTCTAGCTAAAAATCATGAAATATATATACCACGTCAAGTGAGGAAGTTCTGTGAAGGGAAACCAAGATGGGTCGAGGGACAAGGCACGATTGGATGTTCTTTGAACTATGGCAGCCAGGACAGGCTTCTATGAGGAGGGAGATCTGAACAGCGATTAAAAAGCTGGGAAGGTGGGGAGGCTGGGTGGCTCAGTCCGTTAAGTGTCCGACTCTTGATTTCGGCTCGGGTCATGATCTCACGGTTCGTGGGATCGAGCCCTGCATTGGGCTCTGCGCTGAGCATTGAGCCTGCTTGGGATTCTCTCTCCCTCTCTCTCTGCCCCCCCCCTCTCTCTCTGTCTCTCTCTCTCTCTGTCTCTCTCTCAAAATAAATAAATAAACATGAAAAAAAGAGAAAAGCTGGGAGGGAGTTAGCCACGTGGCCATCTGGGGGTAGGGCACCCAGGCGGATGGAAAAGCCTAGGTAGGACCGTGCCTGGGGTCTGCAAATATCAAATGGGCCCGTGTGGCAAAATGAGTGGGGAGGAGAAGTGAGGAGGACGAGCTTGGGGTCTGAGCATGCGGGACTTTGGGAGCCGCTGGAGGGACTAGGCTTTAACTCTGAGTGAGATTGAAGTCTTGGGTGGGCGGTGACTTGCTTTGAGCCATGTTTCTCACCAGGTCCCTGGCTGCTATGCAGAGGATGGGCTAGAGGCGGGGGCACCCACGGAAGCGGGGAGTAGAAGCTTCTGCGGTGGTCAAGATGTGAGATGATGCCCACAGATCGCCTCGGAAACGGTACTGCCTCTGTGTCCGCGTGCGCGCATATATGTGTTTCCAGCAATTCGCTCCATGCCTCCGTGCCCCAGTTTCCTCATCTGTAACCTTAATGTAACATCAACAGACCAATCAGTTCTAGGCCGAATGTGGGGAAGGCGAGAGTTGACCCCCTGAGCTCTCCAGGCTCCTAGGAGAGACGAGGAAACAGATGAGGGGGACAAATCATAATGGGGACCCGAGTGCCAGGAGCCTGTGGGAGGAGGGGCAGACCGCCTCTGCCTGGTGGGGGCCGGTGGGGGGCGGGGAGACAAAGCTGCCCCTGGGAGGGACGGTAGAGTGAGGCAGACGAGGAAGCCCGCCAGGCAGATAGGAGGAGATCGTGTGTTGGGCAAGGAACAGCAGGGGCCAAGGCTCAGGGGGTGGGAAAGCGAGTAAAGGAAAAGAAATCATTTTAAAATCCTAGACTTTTAAAGCCGGAAGAGACCTTGGAGATCGTTACATGCAGAGGTTTCCAGGCAGGTCTTCGTTCAAGCATGGGTACGTCTGATTCTATTACACAAATCAGATAGTATTAATAGCTAAACCCTTATTGAGTGTGTCCTGTACTCCAGACGCTTTACACGCGCGGATTCAATTAGCTTTCCCAATAACCCCATGAGTTAGCCTACTACTGTTAGTATCCTCATTGTATTGATGAGGAAAATGAGGCACAGAGAGGTTAAGAGACTTGTCCATGGGCACACAGGGAGTCCGTGGGAGAGCCAGGATTTGAACCCAGGCAGTCTGGTTCCCAGGCTGCGCACGCGGCTGCTAGGCCGCCCCGGCCTCTGTATTATGTGAAGGTGGGGGCTGCTCACTGGAAGGGCAAGGGCCGGCAGCTGTGGTTCCATCCCTGTGCGGACATGCCCCTGAGGCACATGGGTAGAACCTGCCCCAAAGCGGCTCCCTGTGAATACCACCCATTAAGAGCCACCCTTCACCTGATGGAGGAGCCATAACCCTCCCCCCTTCCCCCTACCCCCACCCCCCCCCCCCCCCACCCCCCCCCCCCCCCCGCTGCCGGCCCTTGTGTATTCCAAGGTTGTTCTGTGATGACAGGTAAGTCAGGGAGGCCTTCCTGGAGGGAGAATTCGCATTTCATGTCGTGGCCCTCTGTTTCTTTACCTATTGGGATGCTTTCTGAGCTGAAAGCTTCCGCCTCCCGGAGAGGAGGTGAGCAGGAGGGCACCGTCTCTCACTCCTTGGTCTTCGGGTTTCCCTTAGGACTAGAGTAGTTTCAGGTGCCAGGCTTGGGAGGAGACGGCAGGAGGGGCCAGACCGTCCGGGCGCTGGATGCGGTTGGCGATGGGGACAGGTGGCGTTGGGGATGTGGGTGACAGGTCCGGGGTTTCTGGGCCCCAGGCAGAAAGCGCAGTGCCGGCACACGGTGCCCGAGGAGGAGTGATGCCCCCGTCACGCTCCCCCTGTCTTGGCTTGGGGGCAAAGAGGAGGGTGGTGGGCACTGGTGTCAGGAAGGGGGTAGGGTGATGGGGGGCCTGGGGGCAGGGGAGCGGCATTTTGGTTTCCTTGGGCGCACATCCCTCCCTGTTCCCTTTGCTGAGGGGTGAGCCCTACCAGAATCCATCCACGCTCTCATCCTCGCTCTAAACCTCTGGCATGAGATTCCAGGGGCCAGGCTGGGACCACGCCTCCTCCAGAAGTCCTCCCTGACCACCCAGCCGGCGGTGTCCTCTGTCCCGCTCACATCGGAGGACGCCCCCCTGCTCCTGGCTGGCATCTTTGGCTTCAGCCCTGCTTTCGGGCCAGGGGGCATGCCCTTCCCCCGCACGTCGGCCCCCAGCATGTCCTGGGCACTCATCCACCACGCACTTACTGGGTGGCAACCGCAGACTTCCGGCGCCGTGGACGTGGAGCCGAGCGCGCTCTCAAGACGCCGTGAGCGGGGAGGATACGCGTGAAGGAGAAAGACGATGCCTGGGGTTTAGCCTGGGGTGGGCTGGCAGAGAGGCGCACAAGCTGAGGGTCCCAACTCACCCTGAAAACTATCGGCTGACCCCAGGAGCGCTGGCGGCGGGGGCGGGCCTGATCTTGTGAGACATCCTGTCCCTGCTCCGCATGCGTGAGGATGACGCCGCATCCTTGTTAATTTCAGGCCAGGTCAAAAGCAGTCGTGCCCCCGCAGGGGACTCCAATGCTGGTGCAGCTGTCCCGGCCCTCTTCCCGGAACATTCCATCTCCCTTGTAATATTGAGCTCCCACCTCTGAGGAAGGCCCCCATTCTTTGGGATTGTCTGTTTCAACCCCATTGGCAAAGCAATCCCCCAAATCCACCCCATCCTGAACCTCGAGGACTCTTTAGAGGTCTACTCACTCCATTGTGATTTTGACCCCGTTCTTTCTTCCTTGAGTCCAGCCACTGTGTCAGCCGTCCTCTGGGAGAAAGGCTGAGGGCGGAGGAGAAAGTCCGAGTAGGAGTTCTGGGGTTCTCCCGACTTCCGGCCCGTCCGCAGGTCAGTACGACAGCGCGGCCACCAGGGGGCGCCCGAGCGTCGGGGTTGGCGCGGCGGCCCTCGGAGGCCAGGCGGGCGCGGCGCGCGGCGGCCGCCAGGGGGCAGCAGAGCGCGGGGCCTCGGGCCCAGGGCGCGGGGCTGGGCGGCGGCAGCTGCGTTCCCGGCTCCGAGCGCCGTTCTCTGTTAGGAGGGTAATTTAGAGCAATTACACCGATTATTATTGCTTTTCTAATTAGTGCTTTTCCTACAGAATTAGCCGAGTGTTTATTAGGAGCTGCTTGTTGCCAGCAGCTTAACTGCTTCGCTGCCGCGCGCGGGGCGCCGCGAGCGGGGGAGGGCCGCGCGGTCGTCGCCGCCGCGTGGGGCCGGTTGGTTATGTGGTTTCGCATAAAAGCACGGATTAAATATTCATTCTGCTTTGTTACATATAGCATTAAATTTTTATCAGCTGTATGTTTTCCTTGAAGTTTTCCCTGCGTGTTAACATTCAGCCGGGCGGCGGAAAAACTCCCGGGCCTCGGCGGCAGATGGGGACCCGGCGGGCGGCGTTGGGGCCAGAAGGACCAGGGAGGAGAGGGATGGTCACCTCCCTGACGTCTGTAATAAGCCCTACACCTTTCCTAATCCCTGTGTCCCCAGATCCTTCTAAGACTCCCGAGAGGTAGAGAGGAGAGGAATTCCTGACCCCATCTGATGGATGAGAAAACTGAGACCCCATGGTGAGGGGCCGTGGTTGTCTTCTCCATCCAGCCCATTGTCATTTGGGGGAGCTTCCAAGCCTTTGGCCCCTCTGACAGCCTGGGACATCGCTTAGGTGTCACACCCAGGGCTCCCCTCCTGATTTTTCCAGGCCAGATCCCGGCTGAGCCCAGGACCCTGCCAGCGGGTGAACAAATCCTTACATTGTGGTCCTGGATGCACCACTGCCTGTCTAGTTAGTTGCTCCTTCGGGAGCCCTTCACCCAGAGTCGCAGGGAGGGGGTGGTGAGAGGCAGAGGAGAGAGATTTGGGGTTTATTCAATGCACTGCCTTCACGTTGGGTCGTGGCCAGTTGCTTCTCGGATCGGGGAGAGGGTATCCTCAACTCGTGTGCTGTGGGGACCCCACGTGAGCAAAAACACGCACATACACCCAGAGCAGAACCAGAAGCTTCTGGAAAACCATCCTCCTAGCGCATCCAGGTGTTTGTTTACAGCTCATTAACTGCGTGATGGAAAGGCTGGGGTGGGGGCGAGGCAGGGAGATATTGACAGAAAATCAATCAGAAATGAAGATTAACGTTCCTGTGGGTCAATAGGGGAATGGGATTTGAGTTTGAAAAACAGGGACTGATGAGCTGAGGTTTCGTTCCCCCCGTTTGTCGCTGCGCAGAACCGGGCCCACCAGGATTCAGCCTGGCTGTGGGGAGGTGTGGCACACTCCCAGGGCTTCTGGGCTGGGGCTCGGGCTGGGGACCGCGGGCAGCCCCCCGTGTCTCCCCCTCCTGGCCTTGGGTCCTGGTCAGCAGGCGAAGGATGGAGGAGAGAGAGGGTCGGTTCACCTCGCCGCTGCTGTGTGACTGATCACACTGGGCTCAGGACATGTGCCATGCGGGGGGCTTTCCCCTGAACACAGCTGGGTAGACCCCTCCCCGCCAGCCCCTCTCATCCCCCCCCTACCCTTTAAGGCGTGCTTTCCTGTGGCGAGGCTGTGTTCCCAGCCTGGGGACAGCCTCTGCAGGTGCACCACACAGCCGGCCGCCCCCACATCTGGCTGCCTCCCTCCGGTACTGCCATTTCCGGCCACCTGTCCTGGGGTCCTTTTCTGCTCACCACCCTGCAGGACTCCTTGGGGCTGAGAAGCAGAACGGAGCACGGCTACCTGTCTAAGACGGAGAGAAGGAGACACAAAGGGGGACCTCCCACATTTATATGATGCACGTCCCGTCTCAAGGGGCTTTGCCCAGCGGATGTCAACTTGGTGCTAAGGTGCTTGTGTGTGGAGTCTGGGGTCGGTGGGGCTGACAACCTCTGGGACAGAACAGCTCTCCGGCCTGGGAGGGACGCCTGTCCCTTGCCTTGAAGGTGTGTTCTGTCATGACAGTGGCGACCTGGGCCCACCCAAGCCTTTTGGGGATGCTCTCCTGCACTTCCCACTGACATTGGTGACTTGTCGCCACGGGCTCGCAGGGCTGGAAGAGGTTTCAGATGCCCTACCCCACGGTGTCCCTGCCTCGGCACAGCTGATGCTTGGGCTGGACCATTCTGGGCGTCCTGTGCCTGGCAGGACGTTTAGCAGCATCCTGGCCCCTACACACTAGATGCCAGACGCCCCTTCTTCTCTCCCCTGTTGTGACAATCAATAATGTCTCCAGACATTGTCAAATGTCCCCTGGGGAGCAAAGTCATTCCCGGCTGAGAACCGCTGCTCTACACTAATCTCCTTTAACAAATGCACCAACTGATATCTAGAGATGGGCTGTGATCTGTGCAACATAATTCAGGGCAAAATAATGGAGTGGCCAAGAGCTCCGGTTCTAGAATGAGCCATACCTACGTGCAGATTCCATCTCTACTACTGATCAGGGCCGAGTAAACTCTACCTGCCTTGGCTTGTCCATCTATTAAATGGGGATATTGATATTACCGTCTTTGTGGTAACATTAAATAAATGATATTAAATCGGGTGATGCATATTAAATAGGTGCTCTGCACCTTGCCTGGTGCCTCGCCCAGGTGCAATCAACCGCGGTCAATGTCCGAATCGGAGATCCGTTCTGGACTCTTCTCCTGATTGAAAATAGGAAGACCCGAGGAAGGTTCCAGATGATGGCGTTCTGGGGACACACGGCAACTTTTCTTCCAGCCGGAAGGTATCTCCGAAAAGCTAGGGAGGCTCTTGGATCCATAGCATCAGAAGCGACTAGAGAGCAGGGAAATTAAAAGTTTGTTAGCTGAAATAACGAAATCTCAAAATTGAGGCACTGAATTGCAGAATGAGCGAGGATAAAGGAAGAGTTGTTGAAAAATCAAGGCAAGAATTTCTCCAGGAAGGCAGTGCAAAAGCTAAGGAGACAGGAATGAAAAGTTCGCGAACACCAAGGATGCAGGAATACAGAGACCCAAAAGGAGACAACAGAAATAATGGAGGAGAGGCAACGCTAAAGGAATCAATCGAAGGGAATTTTCCAGAACCAAAGAAAGATAAAACTCCTCAGACATGAAGGGCCCATTCACGTGGCCAGCAAAATTTTAAAACCCACCCGCACAGACGTATCACCGTGAGATTTTGGAACACGAAAGGTACAGGGAGGATCCCGAAAGCCTTCAGAAAGAAAACACGATTCCGGGCACGGATGTTAGTTTCCTGTGACAAAGTATCACCAACTCGGTGGCTTCAAACAACAGAAATATAATGACCACCCTTCTGGAGGCCGGAAGTCTGAAATCAGAAAGTTGGTACGGTTGGTTCCTTTTGGAGGCTCTGAGGGCGCGTCCGTTCCACGTCTGTCCCCTGGCCCTGGGGGCTCCCGCCACTGCCGGACTTTCACTGGCTCGCAGCCGTGTCACTGCCATCTCTGCCTTCGCCCTCCCACGGCCTTCTTTCCTGGGCCTCTTTGTGTCCTCTCGTGTTACGAGGACACTACTGATCAGATTTAGGGCCCCGCCCTGTAGGAGCTCACCTGGAGATCCTTAACTTAATTATATCTGCCCAAAGAAGGTCACCCTCGAAACAGTGGCTGGGAGTCACGAAGCGGACGTGTCTTTTGGGGGGGACACGCTATTCGACCCACTACACATGGGTACGAGAGCTGGATTGACGCCGTGCTCCTCATCAGCAAAATTGGATACAAAAAATATGTATATAATGGAGCACATTTTCAAAGCTCTGAGGGGAAATGGCTTCGAACATAAATTATCATTCAAGTGTGAGGGTAAAATGAAGCCGTACTGGACAAGTACAGACTCAGAACATTTACCAGCCTTCCAATTCCCCTTTGGAAGAATTAATGTATTGGGGCTAGAGCACGAGATGCCTTCTTTCCCCATCACCTCCCCTGCCAACAAAGAAAAAAGTAGCCCCAGATTGCCTGGTGTTAATATATTTCTTTAAGTATATTTTGATTTATATTGCTCGGCAAACTGGGACAGTTTTGTACAGAAAAGAGGTATTACTGGGGGAGTAATGCAAAAGAGCAGTGTGCCCCCGGGTCTGTCTCTGCACCCTAAATTCACACTCCCCGAAGCTACCGCCGTGAACCCTTTCGGCTGCCTCTTGTGTCCTTTACTTCCGTATTTCTCCGTTTCCGGTATATGTCGCTATTTATTCGTTTCTCAGTTTTAAGAGTTATCTACTGACTCTCAGCTGTGGAAAGTGAGATTTTAGTTCACTCGTGGGCTTAACGTGTCGGTTTCCTCCATGGCAAACACATGTATCTGTCCCTCCCCCCGCCAAGGAAACTCCAGCATAAGTTTTGGTGAAAGTCGCTTCTGGGTCACCATATAAATACTACGCTAAGCTGTGCGGTGGGTTACGATTATAATTCTTTCTTTCTCCCCCCTGGATTAGTACGTGGTTTCTCTTTTTATTTGCTTATTTTGTATACCTGTGAGCACAGAATTGCTAATCCACTCCCCAGTTCTCCTACGGACCTGAAGATCTCTTCTCGTTACGTTCAAACGTGTCAACTATTCCATCAGCTATTTTCGTGGGGTTTTTCGTCACCTCTTTTCTTGCTTGGGTTCCTGTTAGCTGCCAGTGTAGCTGTAGATATTCTGGTTCCGAATCATTGGAATGTGACCTTTTTAAAAAAATGTTTGTTTATTTTTGAGAGAGACTGAGAGAGAGAGTGCAAGCAGGGGAGGGTCAGAGAGAGGGGGCGCAGAGGACCTGAAGTGGGCACCGCGCTGATAGCAGGGAGCCTGATGTGACGCTCGAACTCACCAAGTGTGAGATTGTGACCTGAATTGTGATTGAGATGGAAGTCGGATGCTCAACTGACTGAGCCACCCGGGCGCCCCTGGAATGTGACCTTTTATTTTTAATGTGATTTTTGTTCTATTCTGCCGAAGCTTTTAGGACCTTCTATTGATCCCTGCTATTCTTAAATTTCACCGTAATGTGCCCTAATGTAGGCACGTCTCCATCCAGTTAAAAAAACAAAACCCTCATTTCTTAGCCTCCTTTACAGCTAGACATAGCATATAAATATAGGTAGGATTATTGTGTTCTGGGAAGTCTCCTTCAAAGGATGGGAAGCTCGTCTTTTGCTGTGTTCTTCCTTCCTGCTATTTTGGATATGTAATGGCTGGAGTCCCAGCAGCCATATTGACGCATGAGGTGGCTTTGGGAACAGAAACCGTGTTCTATGAAACAACAAGGCAGATGGCCAAGTACCTGATACCACGTAGTGACCACACTAGACCTGCACCGATTCCCTCTGGGCTTTCTTTTACTTGAGAAAAAAATATATACATTTTGATGTTTTTAAGCTACTATTCTGTGGGCTTTTTTGTTAAACAAAGCCAAACCTATTCCTAACATTAATGAACAAAATATTACATTTTCCTTCGCAAAGTAACTCTTAAAACACTTTCAAATAACTCTCAATGCCTGTAGGATAAAAACATGTTAATTCCTTCCCCCCCCCAAATCTATTTGAATAAAGTTGAGACGGATTCTATACAACTGACTGTCTCACATGCAACCGAGTACCAAATAATGCATCTACAAGGAAGACGCAGTAAAGTGAAGAGAAATTAGTACAGCCTGTTGTTTATTGTAAAAATATAGGAAAAGCAAAAAGCAGAACAAAAATCTTAGGCACTATCAGGAATCAGGATAGGAAGTAGCCAGGCAGAGGTGGGGAGGGAGGGATAGGCAGGTGGTTTGTTTTCAGTTTGAGCTTAGGGTGACTCTAGCTATTGATTATTTGTAGATGTCGTTACGGCAGGTACAAGGGATTACTCACGAAATTTTAAGCATGAACCCTAGAAAAGTAGAAATCTAGGGTATGGTCTCTATATGCTAGAAAACTGGATTCAAATGAAAACAGCTCAAACAAATTAGCAAAAGGCAGAAAAGTGGGTAAAAACTGAACCGGAAAGCTTGACGAATAGGATAGACAGATGCACATGCACGGCATCGTTAGAATAACTACACGTATCAGCAATCGCGATCCTTGTGAATGAGTTTCATTCTTCTCAATCTGGGCTTTTTAAATCCAGTTTCATGAAGTTTCCAGCAAGATACACATACAAAGCTAATAGAAAAGTTGAAAATCAGGGGCGCCTGGGTGGCGCAGTCGGTTAAGCGTCCGACTTCAGCCAGGTCACGATCTCGCGGTCCGGGAGTTCGAGCCCCGCGTCAGGCTCTGGGCTGATGGCTCGGAGCCTGGAGCCTGTTTCCGTATCTGTGTCTCCCTCTCTCTCTGCCCCTCCCCCGTTCAGGCTGTGTCTCTCTCTGTCCCAAAAATAAATAAATGTTGAAAAAAAAAATTTAAAAAAGAAAAGTTGAAAATCAAAGGAAAGATGTAAAGATATGTATATCAGGGAAGGTTAATGACACAAGACACAGGAAGAACAATATTCATAACAAATAAAATAAAGGGGAATAGTTTATGTTGAAAGGAACTTCCTGTTCAGATGATATACAACAATCATAAACCATTATGCACATAATAAAAAACTTGAAAAATATATAAAGCAAAAATTGATAGCAATTCCTTGGAGAAACAGATAAAGACAGCATCAGATCAGAGGCTCTAACTTAGCTCTTTGCAGACCAGCAGGATAACTAGGTAAGGATATAAAGGCTACAAATAACATGATTAACAAGGGTCATGACATCAAAATGTGTGATATATGCTGAACCAATAGAGACCACCAGCCCCTTTCAAACATATCTGGACCATTCACGCAATTGCCCATGTGTTAGGCCACAAATAAAATATCAATATCTTTCTAAAGATCACTGTCTTTCCTAAATGTCACATTCAGTGACCATAATGCAATAAAATGAGAAATCATCAGCATTTAAATAACTTAGTCCTCTAAATAATTATCAAATTGAAGGGTCGATCACAAAGGAAATTGCATTATTAGAACAAATACAAGAACGCAGTATATTAAAATATGCGGAGTATGGGCATTCGGAAGGCAATTTACAGCCTTAGATCCATTAATGACAAGACACCAAGTCTGAAAATAAGTGGACCTCAACCCAAGAAATTAGATAAACAATACAAGACCAAAGCCAATAAACAGAAGGAATTAATAAAGATGAAAACTCAAACGAATTTAAGAGAAAACAAAAAGAGGTAACTCATAAGACCAAAAGCTTTTTGTCTTTTTTAAAGGCCACTGTAATAGACAATCCTTTGCCAAGATGGATGAAAAACGACAAAGATTGATATAAATAAGCAACAGCAAGAACGAAAAATGGACCTCGTCACAACAAAAGGAAAATGGAAGAATGAAAATGATGACTTTGGAAAAAACATTCACATTAAGATTTCCACTCCCATCTTCAGCTTTTCGTGTCTGCAAGGACACAATAAATATATTTAGAAAGCGACGGCTTCGTTAGTAATATTTAATGGTCCACTTTAATGTTCCCACCTTGTGCGTATGTAGATTTATAAAGGATATCGTTGGGTTTTGTACTTATTTCAAAGTTCTCATTCCTTTTTTCAAAGCGCTGCCCCTCCCCCAAGTTCGCATCCTTCCTGGCAATGTCACCTGTCACCTTGGGTGACTCTTAGGTTGGGCCTCTTCTGGTCCCAGCCGCTTCTTAAGGGCCTCGAACCTAGGGGTCTGTTGGGTGGTGTATTCAGGCCGGACTCTTGCCTGTAAGGGACGGAGCACTGACTCAGGAACAAAAGGCCTCTGTCAGGCCACTTCTGGGTTGGATTGGGAACGATATTCGCCTGGGTGCCGGGAGAAGCGATCCCCTGTCTCCCTGCACCTGTTTCTGTCTGCGGGTCCTCCCCAGTCTTCTCCCTCTGCCTCCCTTGCTTAATTTCAGCCATGATTGTCCCTACTGAGCCCTGCGAGAGGGTGGGTGAGCTCTGAACCTCTCAGAATGTGAGTACCATGTCAGGAGGCAATGAGGGTGCCAAAAGTCCTGCCGTGTCTTCTGAGACTGAGAATCCTTGGGGTAGGAGGAAGCCAGTGGCCCCTCAGCATCGAACTGGCTTTTGGGCAAAGTCTCCAGGACCCTGGATATGGCGGCTGCGTCCTCCATTTTTAGAAATGTGGAAACTGTGCAGGCTGCCACAGGGCCTCTGGGGACACCTCCCTGTGGCTAGGACCTCAGGACAGGCGGCTGTCACCTAAGGCCTCACTTCTCTGAAATAAATCCAGGCCTTACACTTCACTTAGCCAAATGCTGTGTCCCTAACTGATCACTGTTATCAGTATCCTGTCTCATAGGGTTTGAGGTTGTCTACACTGTGGGTCAGTGTTTGGCAAGCACTGTGCTAGATGCAGAGACAAAAAAGATTAGTCCTTGACCTTGAACCTTCCAGTCTGTTATGGACTGAATGTTTGTGGCCCACCCCACCCCTCCTCGCCCCCCCCCCCCCCCCCCCAAATTTGTACGTTGAAATCCTACCTAACCGGCAATGTGATGCTATCAGGAGGCGGGGCCTTTGGTAGGTGATCAGGTCATAAGGACAGAGCCCTCAGGAATGAGACCAGTGATCTTCCAAGGAGAGACACGAGACCTTGCCCTCGGTGTCTCTGCTCTGGCCATGTGAGAACACAATGTGAAGACAGCCATCTCTCGCTCTCCCTCTCTCTCTCTCTCTCTCTCTCTTCCTCTCGAGGAAGCGGGCCTTCACCAGATTCCGGGGCTGTTGGCACTTTGATCTTGGACTTCCCAGCCCCTAGAACTATGAGAAATAAATGTCTGTGGTCTAAGCCGCCCACCCCATCTATAGGGTTTTGTTATAACCCCCCAGACTTCCTAGGACACCCACGTCAATGATAACGCCGAGAGTTCTAAAAGAAAGGAAGCCAGACGAAGGACACCCCCTCGCTGGGGTGGGGAGGGCCAGAACAGGCAACACATCCACCTCGTTCACAAAGCTGAATATGTTTGTCTACGTTTGTTGATTTGTGCCCCACATCATTCCAGAAAGGTCTCGAAGGTGAAGAAGCCCTTGGCTTTACGCCCACAGTCCTGCTGCCAAGCATGACAGCCTGGCGCGTCGAGTCCCTCAACAGATACGGTCAAATGGTGCCCGAACACTCCTGTTCTCTTTCTTCTGCATTGCAAGCCTGTCCTCCTGTCCCCTCCCCTCCCGGGTTCCGTGGATTTAAGCTTCCTCCCCGCCAAGCGGATGGCTCTCCTGGGGCATGTTAACACCTCCAAGCGGAGCCACCGGCCTCGCATCTAAAGCAGGTGGATGTTTCGTGTAAATGTTATTCCAGAACACATTTTTGGGATCTTCAGAAATCCTTGCACACCTCTCAGCTTCGAGAGCTTAGATTGAAGGTGCGAGAGAAGCAATGTGTGGATGGCATTTAGAGTAAATTATTAACGCTAAGAACCTCTTCATTAGACAGTCGTACACAAAGGAATTTTATTTCAGATTCTCTGACACATGACAAATGGCTGCTTCAGGTGAGAGGTAAACGGCGTCCTCTGGCAAGTGGCACCGAGGGCTGTATCGGCTGGGGGAAGCAAATGCAATTTGCTTTTCAACGCCATTTACAGCCTGTTTCTTTCATCCTAACAACCCGCGGTATCGAAGCCGAGAAGGTAGAAGTTTTGACGTTAGGAAACTTTCCCCAGACTCTGTCTAGCCAAGGGGGTCTCGTCTTCCGCAGCCCAGGCTGGGGCCACGCCAGGTGGACGGGCATAGAACAGCCCCGTTTCTCATGCATCGTCTTTCTCTCTGATGTGCCAGGGGTTTGCGGAATAAACGACTTTGCCAGCCAGTGAGCGGAACATAAAATCCGCCGAATTACATCCTACTTAGGAGTTTCCAAAAGGCGGCTTTGGAACAAATTCCCAGGGATCAGTAGGATAGGCAGTAGTGTAGCTAATATGTGTATACACACATAGTGGACAAAGCCTGTCTTCTAACTGTTTAAACAGGCAGGGGTGGAAGGAGGACTGGAATTCATAGTCAACAGCCCATTGTTCTGCTGGGACTCTTCCCTTCAACCCCGCCACCCTCGCTGGGCAATCAGTAGTGGATGCTAGTGGCCAGTTCCCTGGTCAGGTGAGGGGTGGCGTGGTTGAGGGGAGCCATATTGGATCGTGGGCTTTGTGGGCAGACTGGATAGGGAGTCGGAGCTGGTGGTGCCGAGGCAAGGCTGGGAGCAACACCAGAGGGGCAAGGACCCGGAAAATGGCAGTCGCGATGCAGGCAGGGGCTCTGCAGCCCAGGAGGGCGGAGGGGGTCGGTGAACACACAGCAGTGGGAGGTCACGGGGTTCCTCCTGGTGGTGTGGTTTTGGTGGGCAGTCAAGGGTGTGATGGTGATGGGTGCGGGTGGAGGTGAGTGTCAGAGAGGGAGATGAATAGAACAGAGACTTGGGGACAATGTGAGGCACGTGTCAAAAAGCCAGGAGGCACGCGGATTCCTCAAGTCAGGGAACGGCTCTAGGACTAGGCAGGCAGTCCCGACAACGGCCGGGACATAGCACTGACAGGACAACCAGACAAGGGGATCCTGTCCAGCTCAGCCCCCAAAGCACAGCCTGGATTCCGTCACTGGCCAAGAGTCACTCTGAGGATAATTGGCCTGGGCTCTGCGAGTGGGGGCAGGTTTAACGGTAAAGAGTCAACGGCGTGTGAGTGGTGACCGTGGGGTTGGTCGTCATGGGGGAGGGAACAGAAATGGACAGAGATCCAGTGCCCCAGCATCGGGGAGAATGGAGGTGATGTGCTGGAAGCATGTGTCTTGCCACCCTAATGCAATCGTGGAATTAGGAGGGCTTGTCACTGTGGTTGCCATAAAATACCCCTTCCCAGTTTCTCCAAGGCTGTCGAGTACATACTCTGGGATTGGCGGATTGGCCATGACCCTGCGGTGGGCCTCGGGAGAGAAGTTAGCAGGCAGCAGAGGTGGCATGGTCTTTGTAGCACGGGCTCAGCAGTGGCCCTTGGCCCTACTTCCTGAGCTGCCTTCTGTGTCTCTCTTGGTTTCTCTGGCTAAAGAGTCGACCTGGATTAGGGTCTGCCTCTCTACCTCTGGCTAACCAACTGCCCCTCACTTCCCAAAGCTGCTCTCACCCAGGACGGGGACTTTGGTCCTCTGTCCTCCGTCTCCAAGGCAAGAGGCTGGCTCCTGGTTCCCAGCAGCCCAGCCTGTGCTGGAGACCCTTTCCCTACTTGCTTGGGGTGGGAGATCAGTTGGCTGGAGACAAGGGAAGTGGAGACAGAGGTGAAGCATCCCACAGGAGGAAGGCCAGGAGGGAGGGCATCTGCGGTTGTCTTTTGCCTCTCCCATCAAATGGAAATGAGGACACCCGAATCCTAGTCCCGAATCCAGCTCTGCTAACTCTTCCGTTCCATCCCACCCATTCTGTTCCACCCATTCTATTGCATCCCGTCCGTTGGATTCCATCCCATTTGATGGGCACCTACTATGTGCCGGGCAGCGTCCTAGGTGCTGGAGAGACAAAACTGACACGGTGCCTGCTCTCCGGGAGCTCATATTTCTGTGGAGGAGACCGACGGTAAATGACATCCTGCCGTTAGACAAGGGGAAAGGACAGACACGGGTCTAGGGATGAATCCTGGATCACTCGCTAACCTTGGGGAAATCCTGCAGCTTCGCGGGGCCTGATGTCCTCGTCTGTCGACTTGGAGGTTCAGCCAGAACAATCCTTAATGTCCCTTCCCAGCTCTGACGTTTCTATCTTTTCAAATTTCCTTTTCTTTCATCTGCCTATTTACTTACTTCTTTCCGCCTCCACTCGCGTCCAAAATAATTTGAGGCTATTGTCCGTCCCCAACATTCTTTCCCTCCGGGGGACGCAGCGTCTCCTAGTTTTCAGTGGGACTCGCGTTTGGCCAAAGCAGAAATGAGAACTGCCCGTCCTCAGCGCCCTCTCGTCCCGGGCCACTCTCGCCCCTTCACCAGCGTCCGCGGTGCGTTTCTGCGCAGCAGGGAACTACTGAACATCTGTGCTTGTCCACACCATTGCTGTTTCCTGCCTGCCGCCAGCTGGCTCCTCAGGTTCTAACTCAGCTCTGACCTTCCTCGGCCTTTGACCTTGTCCATCCAGATGGACTTGGCCCTTAGGCACGGACCCGTCCTCGGTTCACCTTTGTGGCCCGTGCACACGCAGATGTCTACTCTTATAAGGACAATGAACCCGCTCATTGGAGATAATAATAAGAATATTGGGGATGATAGTAATATTGGAGTGTATAATAAGAGCAATATTGGGGAATACAATACAGCATAACATGATTTTACAGTGCAAAGTCCTCTACACAGATTCAGTGGGGGACAGCGATTCACCGGAAGCCTAGGGTGTGCTGACACGTGATAGGCACGGGGTGGGCAGAGGTGGGATCCGGGGAGCTGGCCGGGCACAGAAGCGGCGCTGGGAGACGTGTGGTGGGAGCTGGGATCAAGGGTTATGAGGAACTGGGTAAGACTTCAGGGGCTACAGCTGTAGGCCCAGCACAGCCCGTGTCACCTCTGTGTCGGATGCCTCAGCCACGAAGCACTCCTGGTGGCCTTGTTTCCTCCCGGTTCCATCCAGTAAATAGTTACCACTGTCTATGTGGCATCCATCTGACGAAGGCACTGGAGGTCTCGTGGCTGCCACCTCTCCCAGACCCTCAGCACAGGGTCCGGAGATCTCTGGAATCTCGACGCGTGGGCACCCAGTGTGGACGTGTATTGGAGAAACGTACTGAGCACCCAGAGCTCGGCAGGGAGCGGGTGAGAGCCTCGTCTCGTCCCTTAAGGCTCCCACGCCATTCCGGTGGCCGTGGTGGCTGCAGGTTGGGCTTCCTCACCTACGTCTGTCCCTCTGCAGCCTCCTGTCCCGGGGTGGCTCGGACCCGGTCACGTAAGCTCTGGTTTCAGGTGATTTGAGGTGGGGCGCTGGCCCTCCACAAAGGATAAAAGACACCGGGGAAAAACCGATCACTCCTGCAGACCTGACCTGCCTAGGGGGTGGGTTGAAAGAGATTCAGTGTGGCTGTTTCTATCTCCGGCACTTCCTCCTTCCGGAAGCCACCTCTGCTTACAGACCAATCCCTAATTTCAAGCCTACCCAGCATTCCCTTTGACTCCTTTTAATTAAGAGATATTTGCGTGATGGCTTCAAGTGTCCCCTTTATCTGGATGACTAGTTCTCAGAGGGGTGATACCACACTCTCTTTTCCTTCCTGATTCTTACCAGTTACCCCAACACTATTCATAATCACACCAAAATATTATAATTACCCAAACACTATTATTATAATAGAAGACTTCTCCAAGGTGGGGGGGGGAATCAACGTCCCGCCCGCCACCCAGTTATTACAAAGCACTTTGATTTTTTTATCGCCGTTTAATTTTTGTCCTTAGTCATGCTTACCTCGTAGAGTTATTGTAGCGGAATCATGTTTTATGTCCTTATGTTTTTCTCCTTAAACTTCAAAGTACTTTCAAATGTTCTGGCAGGAGCATTTTTCCACGTTTCTACCTGCTGCTCGCCCCTGGACCTCCCTCCATAGTTCCCTCTGCCAACAGCCCCCGGCAGGCACCCTTGGCCAGAGGAAGCCCAGACAGTTCTGGAGCTGAGGCAGGCAGCTTCTAGAAATCATTTAGCAAGTTCTTGGAAGAAGCAGGCACAAGGGCTGCCCAGGGCCTCCCCTCTCTGTCCCTCCCTTTCTTTCTCCCTTCCCCATCTCCCCCCACCCCCAAGCTGCTGTTTGGTTAAACATGTTTCTGCTTGGGTTGTTTTCTTCCCACATGCTAAGGCTTGGGGAATAACTACATTGCAAACTATCGAGCAGAGGCTGAAATCCACGCATTACATCCTGCTTAGGAGTTTCCAAAGGCGGCTTTGAGATGGATTCCCAGGGATAAGTAAGATCAAAAATACACCGGGTAATGTTTGTGTACACACAGAGTGAGCAAAGCCTTCCAGACTTGTTAACAGAGGAAGGTGGGAGGGGTGGGAGGGGAATGTGTTTTATGGGCTGGGGCTCCCATAACCCACCCAGCCCAGGCCAGGGTGGGCGGTGGGGGCGGGGGAAGCTGCTCTGGGACAGAGCCGCTGGCCCTGCGCTGCCCTGGGGACACATCATCTCCTGACCTGGTTTGGGCATTGGGTGGTATCGTTTCTTAGAAGCCCTTGGCCATGTTATTGAAACATGGGCTGTCCAGGGTGCTGACGGGTATGGGGCCTTGTCCTTAAGGGCACCTCTGTGGTGCGAGGCCTGAGATTAAAGTCTGACTAAGGTGCTGCTTTGGCAGCTGGTGAAATTGGGAGGACCCCAAAGCATCTAAACTAATGTTCCCTTCCTCACCCTGCTTCCACAGATAAGGGTCCCCAACCACACCACTGTCCTTATCCACGGGCCAATTCTGGTCATGCTCATCCCTGAATGATTCAAACAAGCGGGTCACACCTTCCCTCAGGAACCAGGGGGCATCTTTCCACTACAAAGCCTGCCTTCCACAGCCCCTGTTGTTCCCTCTGTTCCCGAGGGCATCCCCCCGGGTGGCTCTGCACAGCGTGAGACATCCTCGCTCTCGGGATTTGAGCATCTGTGACCAAGGGACTGCTTGCTGTCCATTTCACCTGTCTGGTGTTGGGTGTCGTGTGTCCCATTGTCCCTATCATCCTAGGGCGGGAATCCCTCTCTCGCCCGCACGGGGAGCAAGAGGTGATGAAAACAACCCCAGAAACACCGAGTGTGGGCGGGGTTCAGAGTCTGCCTGTGCAAGGTGTGACCTCAGGTAGGCACTAAGACCTTCGGGCCTCGTAGCCTCACCTGCCCACTGGGACGGATTTCTGCCCTTCCTTGTGGCATTGCCAATGCACAGGGTGATGGCCCCACCGCTGTTCTGACAGGGGCTGGGGCGGGGGACAGGAGGCATGAAGAGCTCTGCAAAATGACGGGCACTTGTATGCATCAAGTATTATCACTATCATTACCGTTGCACGATTGGATTCCCGTCTCTTGAAGCACATTCGCTTTATTTTCATTGTTTATCTTTTTCCATTGGAAGCAGCCAGAGACATTTTGTGCGTAAGTTTCTCCGTCAAGCCTCCCAGCTTCTCCATCGAGGAGTCGATGATCTGTAAACAAACGCCTCCATGCACCGGGGAGGGTCCCCCCCCCCCATTTAAAGGCACCTTAGGGGGAACCCTTTTACAATGAGAATTATTACCCTGTAACGTCTCTATTTGTGAATTTGGAGTTTTGCTTAGCAAGTTTACTTTAAAACGAAGACCATGTGTCCTGTGAAAAAGACCAGGAGCAGGTGGATGGGACTCTTCCGCCTCCTGGGAGATGGCCCCCTGGCCACAGACACAGCCAGGCGGGGCTTGCCTCTGTTTTAGGAAGTTTGCTTTTAAGAACTCAGTGGCTAATGAAAGGTGATGCTGGGGAGGAGGTGTGATGGGTTAGAAAGAGCCCCAGAAGCAGTCATGAAGGACCCCGCTTCCAGGAAGTCTTCTCTGATTAATCCTACCTTCGGCCTGATGGCTCCGTCGCCTTTTCGTTTTAATCCCTACCCCGCTCTCCCTCATTTCTTTCCTCTGCCTGCAGTTCAGGCCCCCTTACTCCCTTGCCTGCCCCTCTCGGCTGCTGCTTCTTTCTACAGCACCACCTTCCCTTGGGGGCCCTCCTTTCTCCCTCTCCTCCCGTCACGCCTGCTTCTCCCGCGCCCTCTGCGTCTTCCTCCCCCCACCCCCGTTCCACCCTGAACCCCTCGATCTGTGTCACGGAATCGGAAAGGCAGGCTCCGTGGCCTCCCCTGCCGCAGCCTCCCTCGAGCGCCACCACGCGGAATTGCCTGCGGTCCTGTCCCATTTTGCCCTTCTGTGGTCAGGATTTGCACAAATGAACCCGGGGTCCCAGCCTGGGGGCCCGGGGCACTGAGATCTGGAGTGTCAGCCTCCAGCCCGGCCCAGCTGCCCCCCTGGAAACAAGCTGCTGTCTTGCCCAAATGCCAAAAATAAAAGAAATAACGGGGCAGGGGCCTGCGCGGGCAGGCCCGGCGGTACCGAGTGAGACTTCCCACCAGCCTGCTCACCAGCTCCTGCGAGCTGGGCTAATTAGAGGGGCCCTGCAGTCCCCGTGGTAATTTGCTTAAATGGAAGAAGTTGATTTCCTCTCCTCTTTCTGTTCTCAGGAATTCCAGTTTTAGGCTCTGGCAGTCTCTAACCACCACTCCCCCTGGCCCTCTGGGGACGTGTTTGCTATGGAAATATGCAATTAATATTGCAGCGATCATAATTGCTAATTATTAAAACAATGCCACCCCCTTTTCCTGGCCTAGTTTCATGTTTAAAACCATTTAAATAACAGGGAGGAAGAAAAAAAAAAAAAAAGGGAGGAAAGTTAAACACCAGTGCTGAACTTGTGCAGAAGCCAAATGAGAGGGTCCCTGGGCAAGCCGGGCACTTGTCCTGGCGTCTGGAAGGACAGGGCTCTCCCAAGCCCAGCATTTAGACTCCCCTGGAGCCATGTGCTAGATAAAGTGAGGCACACACTGCACTTTGATCACGGGAATCCCACTTTTGCAGTGACACGGGGCTATTTCCTCTTTGTTCTGACTGATGCCCAGACCACGGCGTGACTCAGTGCCCCGTCTCCCGCCCGCAATTTCCCCCCACCCCCGCTCACTTCCTTAGAGCCAGGGCAAGTCTTGTCTGGGAAGAAACAATTCAGTGGACTCACTGTGTGGTTACTCCAATCGTAGAGCGGAGAAGGGTGTTTCCAACGCATAACTACAGAACCATCGTTTCTATTGGTTCGTTCGACAGGACTTTATCGGTAACAACCCTGCTTGGTCGCCGCCCTAAGGCATGACGGGATGACGTCAGTCCAGAGCAGAAGGCTTTCAGGGCTCTTCTCCCGCCCTCCACCCCACCTCTCGGGGCCAGCCCTAATCCTTAAGTGTGGCATCCCAGCGCTCTGTGATCCAGGCTCCTTCCTTTTGTCCAGCCACCTCTAACGCGACTCCCCACCCCAGCCAGGCTGGCCCTTCCCCAAATGGAATACTTCTGCATTTCCACGTCACGTCCGTCTCAGCTTTACTCAGCAAAATTCGATGTCATCCTTAAAGATGTGCCTTAAATCTCTCTCTTTTCCAAAGCACCTTCTTTCCAGAGACTCTCCTGTCCTCTGAACTCCCTGGCAAATATTTTGTCCCTCATGGGCCCTCGCTGCACACTTTTTTTTTTTTTTTTTTTAAACCTGGGCCATTTCCAGATGCATCTTCCAGTTCTGACTCAATCCTAAGCTTCTTGAGGATGTGGATTTGTACTCCCTGACCTTAGTGAGGTCTGCTTCTCCAGAGCCTAACCTTATGCTTTGCATACAGGAGGGGTGCAATAATGACGAAGGGGGAAAATGGTAAAATTCAGGAGGGTTGCAAAGAAAAAAATGGTCATGGTCACTGTGTTACTTTCCTGGGGCCGCTGTAACAAAGCACCATTAACTGAGTAACTCGAAACAATAGAAATTTGTTTTCTCACCGTTCTGGAGGCTGGATGTCCAAAATCAAGGTCGGGCCGTGCTCCCTCGGAAATCTCCATCCTCCCTTCTTCTTCCCGTTTCTGGTGATTGCTGGCAGTCCCTGGTGCTCCTAGTCACATAGACGGCCACTCCGATCTGTCTTCTCTCACATGGCCTTCTGCCCGTGTGCGTCTCTGTATCCAAATTTTTCCTCTTCTTGTAAGGACACAAATGACCTCATCTTAGTTTGATTACATCTGCCAGGACTCTATTTCCAAGCAAAGTCACATTCTCAGGTTCCAGTGCACACGATTTTTGGGAGACACTCTGTCACCAACAGGATAATGGAGATGGATATGAGGTCTTCATGCCTTTAAAGCCCGAGTATCTTGGAAAATGTGGGGTTGGAGACAAAGAACGGAAAGATTACGTGTGCTTTTTGTCACGTGGCCGGTGGAACAGTCATCCAGAAGCAGGAGGTCCGGCAGGATGGGACTGAATGGGGATAATAAATCGACCGTTATCAATTGGTTATCAATTAACTAGAGGGATGAGCAGAATCTAAGCTTTGGACTTCATTCAGTAAAACTTTTTTTCTTTTTTAACATTTATTTATTTTTGAGAGAGACAGAGACAGGATGCGAGTGGGTTGGGGCAGAGGGAGAGAGAGAGAGGCACAGAATCCGAAGCAGGCTCCAGGCTCTGAGTTGTCAGCACAGAGCCCGACATGGGGCTCGAACTCACGGACCGCGAGATCATGACCTGAGCCTAGGTCGGACGCTCAACCGACTGAGCCACCCAGGCGCCCCGAAGCATTTTTTTTCAATAAAACACACTTAGGTCCTCTATCTTGAAATATTTACTACAATGGTAGTAGGGAAATAAAAAATATGTTAAGTCATGAGGTCGAAGAAAATAGGAGAGTGGACAATGGTGCTCAGAGGGGTTTAAGGGAATCGTTTACATGTTGGGTGCGGGTGAAAAAAATGATGTCCCATGTGTAGGGAGAAGCCCTAGGTTCACATTGGACTTTGGTGCTTAGCACCTGTGACGCCATTTTCTCATCTGAGAAATGGGACTGTTTGACAATAGCCCTGGAGCGTGTTGTATACACGAGAGCGCTTTGTCCCATGCGAACTGTCAACTGCAGACACGTGCACGGTGCGGCACCAGGCCCTGGGGTCAGGGTGGGGCTGGACAGGGTCAGAGAATCTGAGCCTGGGGTTCATGCTTCCAAAGCCACAGCCTGCCCCTGCCTGCAGTTTGTCAGGTCGTGTCTGGCCCAGCCCATCATCTCACCAGTTCTGAGCCTTCGCTTTTACGTATGTGTGTATTTATTTATTTCTTTAGCGTGTGCACCTGTGCACACAAGTCGGGGAAGGGCAGAGAGAATCCTGCCCTTGGGATCTTGACCTGGGCCAAAATCAAGACTCGGAGGCTCAACCGCCTGAGTCACCCAGGTGCCCCTGAACCTTTGCTTTTTAATGAAGCTTTCTTGGATTCATTCACTTGTGCAACAGACAGGTCTGTTCTGTGCCAGGCACGGTGCCAGTTGCTGAGGAGAACATTCGCGGCGAAACCCGCAGAGTTTGCCTTCACGGGACTGACAGTCCAGAGGAAGGCATATTTAATCAAATAGTCCAACACCGGAAGAAAGATCCGGGTGGTTGCAACGGTTACCAGAGAGAAGCCGTGCCTGCGATCTGTTCTGGAGCTCAGACGAGGCTCCCCCAGGGACACGGCACAGGACTGCATGTGAGCAGAGGGCGGGAGAGCCGGGGGGACACCGGGATGCACTGAGCCAGGGATCCCTGGTGCACGGGGAGGCTGGAGTTGGGCAGGACCAGGCCCACCAAGGATTTTGGTCTTTATCCTAAGAGCCCTGGTGATCTACAGAAGGTTTTAAGGTGACGATGGGCTGACGAGGGGGCTCACGTTGCCCCTGCCCACTCGCGTGGCTAAAGTGAGGGTGACAGGGCTCACTGCCCTCTGTGGCTTCTCCCCTCCCAGACACAGAGCCAGTGGGGCTGCTGTCCTTGGTCTGGGTCCAGTTCTACAGTTAACCTTATCCCCTCTCTCTAAAATGCTTTAACGGCAGTTGTTATTTTTGGAGGCTTTCGCAGACCAGCCCTTCATTTACCCTTGAGAGAAACACGACCCTGTCCGACTGGGAAGGTCATTGCCTCTTCTACTCTTATTGCTTCTGGAGGTCCCAACACGGAGCGGCGAGGCCAGGAGGGCACCGGGGAGACCCGTGGGGCTAACACAGTTCATTCAGGTTCCCCAGGCTTTGGATGCTGGGGGTGAAATGCCCCTCTGCCACATGGTGCTATGTGGTTGGGACAGGTGACTCATCACGCAGGAGACTCAAAGGTGGCTTCAGAGTCTCCTGCTACTGAACGCAGGTGATACACGACAAGGTGGACCCTCACACATGGCCATGGTTTCATAAAGCTTAAAACTTCACTGTTGCCAACACGCGGAGATTTAACCAAGGGCTTTGTCATCGCTGGTCCCGGCACAGGGGGTGAAGGCTGAAGTCCCTGGTCAGCTACAGAGAGCCACAAGCCTGTGTCCCAGTGTCCTGGAGGTCCACTTCTGAGGTGTCCGGTCCCACAGAGTCTTGGGTGTTGGCCAACGGTCATGTCTGAGGCGAACGCGTCTCCGTGCCACGTTTTGGGAAGAGCAGTCCATTTGTGGCAGGAACCTGGGTGTGGTTGTGACTAGGGGTGTGGTTTCAGGAGGCCAGACTGCCGTGGCCCCGTGGCACCCGTCATGCACCCTTCTGGGCTTCCTCGTGGGGACAAGCCCCTCGTGCTGCTCCGAGAAAATCCTGCCACGCTCGGCCCCCTCTGGAGCCGAGGGCCACTGGGAGCCCCAGCAAGTGCCCCAGCATCAGCAGGATGATGGATCCCAGGCTGCTCCAGGCTGGGGAGAGTATCAAGGTTGCTGGTATTTCGCCAGTGTGGCTGTGGGTGGTCTCAATGTCCAGGCTGGGAGAGGCTGGGGGAGGCAGGGACCCACGGGACTGCCACAAGAGGCCTGTTTGGGACAGAGTTGGCTGAGTTTTCCACTCTGCTGAGACATTAGCGGCAGCTCCTAACTTGGGAGATGTTGGGGTGCTGATTTGCTCTCGCGGTGAGCAGGAACGCAAGCCGGGGAACAGGGCCGCCCTGTCCTGTCCACATCCGATCCGTCCCTGGCCTGCACGCAGTCGGGACCTTGATACTCCTGGATGAGGCTGTGGGGTAGAGAGTGACCCTTGCCTTCTCCACCTTTGCTGAAACCGAATTCACCAATCTGAGGCAGGGGGGTTGCTTCCTACAGAGCTGCCCTTTGACAAGTAAAAGTGTGCTGTGAGTGTCCTAGAACCAAGGGTCCATTTTCTTCTGCACATAAAAGGAAATGAAATGTGCAGAGCTCTAATAAAACATGAAAGGCTTAGGTGTAAGCCAGGAAGCAGGGCTTTGAATGGGATCCAGTGGTCTCAGCTGGTTGGAGGTGTATCTATTATATGTCAAGCAATTAGAAATAGGTTTCTATTAACTGTCTGACTTTGTTCGCAGCATCCAGCGAAATGGACCCCTTCCCGGTGGCAGTCACCAACCTGTGCACACCCTGGAATCGGTGACAGGTGTTGGGAGGTTGTAGGTCCCACATCTGCATGTGGAATATGCACTCAGGTTTTCCAGGGGTGCGGGGGTCTTCGTTGTTATGCCGATGTCAGACGGTTTCATTCATTCCCTCATCCATTCATTCATCAGCCGCGCGTGCTTACAAAGCACGAGCTCGTGGGTGCAGATGGAAAAGCAATGAAAGTAATACGAGGAAGTAGATAGCAACTGTTCCCCGGGTGGCCCTCACAGATGTCATGGGCGTTGGGAACAGGGAGATCGTTTCTGGGGGGCCCCAGGGAGGACGAGGCACCTGACCTGGACCTTGGGAGATGGGCAGAGATGGAGTGAGGCATGCGGGCTCAGAAAATGGCATGAGTCACGGGGTGAATGCAGCCAAGGGGACCGTGGAACAGAGATGTGGCCGAAGGGAGGAGAGTGGGGGGAGGGAGGACGAGTCCGGTGAGGGGGCTGCGGAAGAAGAGTAAATCCCAGGATCCGAATCCCTGCTCTCTTTTGTTTATTTTGCTGCCTCCGTCTACCTGAGCCGGCCCCACTTCAAGTGCAAGGCCAAGCAATACGTCCCGGCTGGGGCTCCACTGAAACGAGCCTTGAGGTCACACATGGCAGCGCAGTGTCCCCAAGTGAGGCCTCTGAAGCAGGTTGCAGGACTCCTGAAACCTGTGCCTTTGATCCTGTTTGGGAGGCAGCCCTCTGCCTGAGGTGGTCAGCAGCTTGGGCATCCTGGGCTGTGCTTCTGCAGAGCCAGAGTAGGGAGCTTGGGAGCCTGATGTCAGCTCAAGACAGTTTCTGCAGGGACTGAGCGCAAAGTTGCCCAATACAGCTGCACGGGTTGTCTACTGTACAACTCCAGGGATGCCTTTCATATAGAACAGTGCTCCCAGAGCCGTTCAGGGTGTCATCCCAGCATCCTGGCGCGGCAGCTCTGGCCTTGGAGAGAAAGGCTCAGATAGCCTTGGAGGAAAACCTGGTTTAGGTCACACAGCTCTGAGGTCTGGCCTCCCAGCTGCCTAGACATGACCCTCCCTCTTCGGGTTCCCCTTGCTGGCATTTGGTACCTGGTCGGGCCTGGCCAGCCTGTTTCCAGATTTTTCTGGAAGAAGACTTGTGGCTTTGACCTGGGGTTACCTTCTGGGCCCCCTTCTTCCACCTGTAGAGGGGCAGCCAGGTGAGATACCAGCCCAGCGGGGGTAAGAGCAGTGATGGGGTTTGGGGAGGACAGCAGATGGCCCAGCAAACTAGACAGTTAATCCAACCAAATTACGGCAACAGATGTTTGAGGATGTTTGCATTCAAATTCAAACTGTTAGGTCTCTTGGAGGAGCCAACCAGAGTGGGGAAGTTCAGCCTCCCTCTTAATTAACACAAGACAAAACTAAACAATCATTTTTAAAAATCAAGCCCTGGTACCACGATGTCAGGGATCATCCAGCAGCCTGGGTGGAGACCGGCTGCCCGTCTGGTCCGGGGTCGGGGCCCAGCTCTCCACAGAGGGGCTCCCTGCGGGAGTGAGGCATCTGGGGAGGGTGGTCAGCCGCCCGGCAGGTGGGGGCAGGGATGGGGTCTGGGCGGTAATGATGTGCGGCGGGAATGCCCACCAGCGATGGCCAGGCCTGCGTGCGGCGTGGGGGAGGCACAGCATCGCGGAGAGGGAGCATTATTGATGCCCTCGCCTCGGGGAGGGAGAACCGATAATGGATGGCGGACGGGGGATGAGCTTTGTCATCAAACAAGGGGGCTGAAAGATGGTCCGCTGGAATGTTATCAGTCATGCCTTGATCAAAATGTAAGACTCTCAAGGTCTCCAGTCCTCTCTCTCCGTCGCTTCCTCCCGCCGCCTCCCGTGCCCCTCACCCTCCCGGCTCTCCCTCCTCCCTCGCAGATCCCACTCTGCTCCTCCTCTCCCTTTGCGGCCTCCCCTGCCTCTTCTCCTCCCCTCCCTGGGGTTATTCCATGGCTTCCTTTTTCCTTCGCCTTTTCCTCTCCCCTTCCTCCTGCCTCCCCCCCTCCCCCTTCTTCCTGCTTAGCGTTTCCTCTAAGTCAGGGTTCCTCTCCTATCACTTCCTGGCCCCACTTCGTGACACGGGTAAGAGTTTTTATTTCAAACCAAACTCCTAAGTGACGCCTTCTTCCTGTCGCTACTTTCCCTGCCCACAGATGTCACTGAAAGGATCTTGGAGGTGACGTGTGAGCTTAAGGAACCCAAACTAGCCTGTGTTCTTAGCAAATTCTCAGCCTCTCTGGAACCCAGGAAGCCTCACCCCATCCTGGATCCTGCACTGCCCAGGCTGCCCCTGTGCCGGCTCCCAGCTGCGTGGGTCTCTGTCCGTCCTCTACTGCCCCAGACTGAATATTCTCCCAAATAACAAAGGTGCCGGGAGCCACTGTCATCACCTTCCCTCTGGACTGAGGCTCGTCTGAGCAAAACTGGGACACCGTCACGTTGGTCTAGAGCCCTGCCCCTCCCCTGGTCTCGCCTTCTACACACACGGTCCCCTGCACCCAGTGCCCTCCCTTGGCTAGCAAGCCTCCGGTGACCTCGGGCTCTGCTTCTGCGTGCGTGCTGGCAGCTCGGTGTTAGAATGAGGCCACACGGCGGAATTTCAGGTGTCATTGAGCAGGTGCGAAACGTATTATTTGGGACAGGAGAGCTTCTTGATGCCCTTGACATCGCAAAATGAAGTCGCAAGATCACTCAGTCTGTATGTACAGACGATCTTTTTTTTTTGTTTGCGAATGAAATACAGCGGTAACGTCTCTCCAATCTGAAGGCAAAGATCCAATCCCCACCTAATTCTCAAGAGGTCTGCACAGGGCTCGGACAGTGTTCCAGAGACTATGCCGGGTGCCGGGTGTCCTTCAGCATTTGCTCGTAGACTCCCCAAACAGCACCGTGCTCTGCGGGTCTCACTCCCCCACTGCTGCCTACATTTACCGAATGCCTCGTACGCAGGCGTACTGTGCGAAGTGACTTGTACGCGGGAGCTCGTAATGCTCACGGGTCTGGGATACAAGTCACATTAATCTTATTTCACTGATAAGAAAAGGTTAAGCAACCGGCCGGAAGCCATCCATTTTATTAAATGGCAGAACTGGGATTTCATCCTGGATCAGATTGACTCAAAAGGCCATACCCCTAACGCCTCATCCTGGTTCAGAGAGGCCCTGCACTCATGCACAGCAGTGGCTGCTGGAGACAGCGGCGCGAGGCCGTGGGGCTGGCGGGTCGCTTCAACGCTGCCTGGCTGGGCGTGTGCTGGAGCCAGTTCTACGGCATCCCCTCCCAAGTCTGCGTGCAGTCCGTGGGTGACTTCACGTGGGCCACAGTAGGGCTATTCACACCATAGAAATTGGCCAATGCTAGGGGCGCGTGGGTGGCGCAGTTGGTTAAGCGTCCGACTTCAGCCAGGTCACGATCTCGCGGTCCGGGAGTTTGAGCCCCACGTCGGGCTCTGGGCTGATGGCTCAGAGCCTGGAGCCTGTTTCCGATTCTGTGTCTCCCTCTCTCTCTGCCCCTCCCCCGCTCATGCTCTGTCTCTCTCTGTCCCAAAAATAAATAAACGTTGAAAAAAAATTAAAAAAAAAAAAAAGAAATTGGCCAATGCTACAAATCAGGGCTTTTCCTCCCAGGGAGCTGGTCGTTGCCCCTTTTACTGGCCCGACGCTGATTCGGATCCACCCATGGGTAAGGCGAGGGCAGCTTCGTGCACACGTGTCCTCGGCTTTGCAAAGTAGGGATGAGGGAAAATGGAATGGCCCATCATTTCAGGAACACTCTGGCAGAGGTCAGCGAGGGCTTGGTGGGGCGGGTAGAGTCAAGGAGATGGCAGAGGAGGGCCAGCGGGAACTGACTTCCAGAAAGAACAGGTGCATTAGCATTCCCTGAAGAGCCACAAGGCCAGCTAATGCCTGAACCTAATGCCTGATGGAGCAGCCGCCCAGGCCTCCTGGCTTACGTAGGTGGGAAGAGAAGGAGCCAGGGGCATTGGTGATTACAAAATCGATGAGGGCGGGGGGTGGGGGGGTGGGGGGGTCGGTTTTAGCTGGGGCAGAGAAGGGGGTAGCCAAGGGAGGGGCCTGCCTGGCCCTTTGCCCACTGCCTCTCCACCTCTCTCCATCCATCCTTCCAGACCTTTCTGGCTCTGAGCAGGCAGGTGCTCAGATCGTGCAGGCACCTGCTGTCTTGCCCTGCACGATTGAAGTCATGCCCAGAATCCCTCCCTCAAAATGCCCACCCACACGGACTGTTTGAAGGAAGCCAGGGTGCTGTCTCACCAGGTGCCGAGCAGGGAGGGTCACTGAGGGCTGGAGCCAGATTCACCTGCTGCCTCCTTCTCCGGAAATGTATCCTCCCCCGCCCCACCCCCTGCCACCCCATACCTGGTCCAGCTGTGTGTCCTTCCTCTGACTTCCCATAGTCCTCACCCCCGTCCTTCCCTGAAAAACTGCCTGATACCCACCTCTTCCTCCCACCTGTGACGAGCGGTCCTCAGTGTCCCCGCATCCTGCCGTTGCACCTCTTTATTGGCTAAATAAGTAGAGGGCGAGGGAAGGTGCCCATAGGACGTGCGACCTCAGTGAGGAGTGGAGGTGACGTGGACTCTCACCCGAGGAGAGGTGACTGGTGGCAGGCTGGGAGAGGGGCCCGGCCCCCAAGCCAGGGCCACGGGCTGGTTTCCGGGGGCACCGGGAAAGGGGAATCTCCTACAGGCCACAAAGGGGTGAGCACAGCCAGAGGAGAACTTCCTGTCCAGAGAGCTGCTGCTGCTGGGGCCCCCAGGACGGAGACCCTGCGGGAGGCGGTGCCTGAGCCTTGATGGTGGTAGGGCGGGTGGGTCGGGCTGGGGTGGCTCGTCCCCCAGGAGAATTTTTCACTCCACGGCAGAGCAAGGAAGTGACCTCAGAGCGGAAAGGACACCCCGTGGGCAGAGAGAGGTAACTCTGGCTTAGGGTCCAAAGCTATAACTTTACCCCGGGGGCCCTGGAAACTGCAACCCTCCTCAGCCTCCTGCCAGCCACACGTGGACCACCAGACATCCCTGTGGCAGAAAGAATGATGGCCCCCAAAGACGCCCAGGAACCTGTGAACATATTACTTTACACGACACTCAAGGGCTGATGTGATTAAGTTAAGGCTCTTCAGACGCGATCTTTACTCCGGAGCATCTCCATGGGCCTAATGCCATCGCAAGGGTCCTTCTCAGAGGAAAGCAGAAGGGCCAGAGTCAGCAGGAAGCCGGCGGAAGCAGGGAGCAGAGGAACCAAAAAGCGCATCACAGCCTCTGCGCCCGGAAGATTCTCCCCGGGCACTTCCGGAGAGAACCAGCCCCGCCCAGCACTTTCATTTCAGCCCCTCCAGACTCGTTGTGGACCTCTGACCTCCAGAATTGTACGGGAATAAGTTTGTGTTGCTCTAAACCCCTACGTTTGCGGACGTTTGTCACAGCAGCAACGGGACAGTAGAGGCACCGCGAAGATCAGGTGAGACGCGGGGCCGTTTGGGCACAGACGGGGCCCTCTGCAGCATCTCTGTCCCTCTCCCCACTGCAGGGGCTTCCCCTTGCCTGGACTCTCTCTCTCTCTCCATTACTCCTTCTCCGTCCTTCAGTCCTTGGCCTGTCACTTCCATCTAAGTGACATTCCCATTATTCTCTGTCAGGGCACCCTGTTTATTCACTCACACGTACACACGTGTGCACACACATGCACACCCACGCGTATTTGATCTGCTCATGGGTCGTTGTCCATTTCCTGTCATTAGCATGCAAACCCCTTGAAAACAGGGCGTCCTCCTCTTCCTACGTCTGCTACGTCTTTCTGTATGGCACGGACACCCACCTGAGCTTCCCACATGGATTACCTCTTTCCCATCACTAGAATGTAACCTCCATCCGGTGGAGGCTTGGTACGGGCTCAGCATGGTGCCCCTGGATAGGGCCTGGCTCAGAGACGGTGACCAGTGTTTGTTGCTGAATGGATGCAAGGATGGAAGGATCGATGAATGGATGGGTGGGTGGATGGGTGGACGGATGGACGCTCTTTGAAAATGTCCCAAGGGCGTTCGGTGACATCGCATAGAGATGTGAGGGCTTGAGTTCTCGCTCAGCTGAAGTGGTGCCTCTCCTGTCGCAACAGATTCTGAGTCTTGAGCCTTTTCTGGGTGCCAGCGTCTCTAAACAAGCCAGCCGTGGAGGCCTCATTACCCCTGTTGAAAAAGGAGAAGCCTGAAGTGCAGTGAATGGTTAGCTCAAGGTCACAGTCAGTGGGCGGTGGGTGGAGTGAGTTTCAGACCGAAAGGCAGCAACTGCACTAGGCCACAGGTCTCTGGTGGCCAGAAACCTGGGCCCATGGGAAGGGGATTTTAAACATCCAGGGCAGGATGAGGGGTGCTTTGGAGCAGGAGAAGGTGAGGGATTCTCGAGGGTTCTTGTAATCATAGCGGGAGGGCTCTGTCTGTGGGCAGGGGGCTCCCAAAGCTTGGGCCCCATAGCCAGCGAGCTCAGGGGGCTTCCTTCATAGATCTGCTCCCTCCTCCTGTAATTGGTCGATCGCCAGCCTAATTTGGAAGTCCTCCTGACCGAGGGCTGTTGAATCCACTCGGTGGCCCCTTTCTAGCGCCTTGGTCACATGGCCATGGGGTTTTATGGTTTGACGAGCCATAAAACACCCTTGGAGCAGCGCACCTTTTATTGACTTCAAATTGCCTCTGGCCATCAGAGGTAGGGGGATCATAAAACGCCGGCCTTATTAGTTTTCCCTGCAGTGGGAGCTGCTCTCAAGGACAACTTCTGGAGGTGGGGTTGGAGATAGCTGGGTCTGTCTGTCTTCGTCCGACCAGCTCGGTTGCTTAGTGAGGACAGGAGGCCAGCCCCTGGAGTAATCTACTGAAAGTGCTCATCTATAAGACCCCTCCCTTGACAGCTGTAAGATGTTGCCCCCGCCCCAACACACTATGTATTTATTTGTGTGTTTATTTTAGTGCTTATTTATTTTTGAGAGAGAGAGAGAGAGAGAGAGAGAGAGAGAGAGAGAGAGAGAGAGAGAATGAGTGAGGGAGGGGCAGAGAGAGAGGGAGACCCAGAATCCAAAGCGGACTCCGGGCTCCGAGCTGTCAGCACAGAACCCGACGCGAGTCTCGAACTCACGAACCGTGAGATCATGACCTGAGCCGAAGTCGGTCACTCAACCCACTGAGCCACCCAGGCGCCCGTGTGTGTGTGTGTGTGTGTGTGTGTGTGTGTGTGTGTGAATGGACTTTCTCCATCCACTAGAATGAGGTTCCAGGAGGGCAGGCACTGTCTGTTTTGAGCACTGATGTGTCCTCGCCCCCTAGAGCGAGCCCTGGCTGAGAATAGATTTGTGGAATAAATCTATTTATTGAGTGAGGAGAGGATCACTAAGATTGAGCGAGGAGAGGATCTGCCCCCTGCCTCTCCCGCCATCTCAGCGCTCCTGGCTCTCTGCCCACAAGGCCAAGCTCCAGTCAGTGGGCCCCCAATAGCCCATGGTGTTTCCTATCTTCCTGGCCTTGCTCCTGTGCCCCCTGCCTGGCAAACCTTACCACTCCCCGCACACCCGCCCCTTTGTGCCTGGGGATTGCAGCCCATCCTTTAAGACTCAGCTCCCTTACCAACCCTTCCAGAAAGCCTCCCCAAGACCCCCATCTTAGTGGACTCCTTCTCTGTGTTTCCCCTGCCCCTGTAGTCCCCCCATGGATGGTGCCATGCATCCATCACCACACCAGACTGAGTGTTCTTATTTACCTTTGTAACAAAGGAGGTGCTCAAAGTTTAGTGGATGAAAGACAGATGTGGTAAGAGCCTAGAGATGGGGTGTCCTACCAAGAAGCTTACGATCTAAGGGGGGCCAGGGCACCCCCAGAAACCATGAAAGCAAAACGTAGATGGGCAGCAGACACACTCGTGCTCACAAACATGTAGTGAGGACAGGGGCTGAGCAGGATATGGAAGGCGCTCAGGAAGGATGGGAGGAGCAGGTGAACGGATGGACGGATGGATGGATGAGCAGTGGTGGGGCGCAGCTCAGCAGGGGCTGTTTCCAGCAGGAGGAAGTTTTGCTCAGGGCTCATGGGAAGAATGAGGCCAGACTGCCACAAGGGGAGAGACAGGCAATCCAGCTAACTCACCACGTTCCCCTGAAGCAGTAATGTCGACTTCAAGTTTGCTTCTTGACTGCGTTCCGTCCTTGCTCAGTTTCCCTGAGTTGCAGAGTGGGAGACCCTCAGACCTGGTCCCTGCCTAGCGAGGTTGCCCTAGGGTGAAGCTGGGAGCATGGCTGGTGCTCTGACGTGGACAAGATGTGTGGGGCGGGTGTCTTGGAGGTCATTCTTTCAGCACAGTGATGACCCAGCAGGCACCCTCGTTGGGGCCAAACTGATAAGGCTCAGTAGTGCTCAGAGGTTTCCATAGGCCTTTCTTCAGCGAGGCTGCAGGCCAGGGAATCTGTGCAGATCACCCCCCCCCCCACTGCCCTCCATCCCCTCCCCCTCTCCTCCACGGCCCAGCTAGGTCCCCTGAGACTCCAGGCAGGGTGGGAGTGAGCAGGACGCAGAGGGGTGTCTTGGCCATGGCCGAGACCTTGCTGGTCCCTACCGCTTAGTGCTCCATGCAGAAGTGACGTTGCTCTAGAAGGAACTGAAGAGCGTCTTTGACAATAGAACATTCCATCTGCAAAGGTATTCAGAACTCTCTCTTTCCTAAGGCTGCTTCTTGGACTCCTAAGGTACAAAATGAGAAACTGATCACATGCTCTGCTCCTCGGAGTCCTGGCGTAGGAGCTGCAGGAAATCTTTGTCTCCCGTTCAAATGGCAGAGCCTTGCAACTAACCACCCAGCCTGCAAAGGCTTATTCATCCTTCCAGAGCTTGATCTTCAGGGATCGGGGAAGAGATCACGGGTGGGTGTACCCCCTGGACCTGTGTACAATATCGTCCATCTGTGGGTTTCTGTGCACGTGCGCAGTAGTCCATAGTTTTGCCCAATACTCAGAGGGTTTCGGCGGCCAAGACAACACCGGAGAGATTCAGAACCAGCCTCTCAAGCCTGACAGAGCACCTAGCATGTGGCAGGGACGGTGTGACTGGCCAGGAACTCATATGTCAATGGGGGGGGGGGGCGATGCACAGTAATGGTACAGAACCACGTGCTAGATCATGGGCGACAGTAGAGGCCCAGTGGCCTACGGAGGAGGGGAGGGCTTGGGCAGAGATGGGAACTTGGACGGACAGGAAGTCAGCGGTTTGGAGGCAATCACTCTACCGGGTGAGGTCGTGAGACAAGGTGAGGAGGAGAAAATGTGGAAACCATGAGGCTGCAAAGAACAAGGTGGCTAGATAGAGCAAGGGGGAGGTAGAATCCATTTCAACTGCCGGTCTGTGACCAGGCTGCACGAGGCTTTGTTTCAGCTTTCCCCCAACATCCCTTCCCCGAGCAGTTACAAAGAGCTCCCCCCACCCCCTGCCACCCTCCCACCTCCCCCCCACCCCACTGCTGTCTAAACCAGTCCACGGGTGGCGGAGAGCACGCCCAGGCCATTCATTGTCTTCGCTTGTTTAACTGGCTCGCAAGTTCCCCCATGACCTTCTTCCCTTCCACAGCCTGCTTCTTGCTGTCCCAGAGCATTAAAAGGATTTCAGAATGCCGAACGATTATTGATACACTAATGAGTCTGTCCAATGGCCATTAGCCTGCAGACTACTTGGGTATTTTTAAACTACTAAAATCAAATCTTGCAACATCCATTACGCCCGGGGTGGTACATTGCTGCCGAGGCCCCAACATGTATAAATGCAATTGAGCCCTGCATTATCAAACATTTAAGCCCTTAAAAATTGCCCAACCTCTAAAATCTCCTCTTAGGACCCTGCTCTGGCACGGCCTGGGCAGACACTAATCTCCCCATTAAGACCTCTCCACCCATTCCCTGCTCGGGCCGGGGTCTGCTTTAGACCCGAGCAGCAGCTTTGAGGCACATTAAAGGATCAGGCTGATACAAAGATGATCTTCTTCTCTCTTCGTGGGGAGGCGGGCTTAGTGGGCCAGCCGACCAATCACTTTTGCAGACCGAGCACTATTGAAGACAATTCCGAGTGTGTCTGTGTCACGTGGGGTGGGCTTGGGTGGGGGAGCACTGGAGGGCCGGTGTGGTTCTGAGACCCAGGCGGTGGTCCCTGTGGTCCGCAGAGAGACCAGGGTGGGTCTTCACGAATGGCAGGCACAGTTGGCAGGGTCTGACCTCAGGGCCACCAATGCCCCCTTCCCTTTGTCAACGTGCCCGTCCAGCGTGTAGGGGGAGCCACTCCAGAGCTCCCGTCCTGGCCCGCGGGACGGGAGTGCCAGCATTAGGACGTAGGGGAGAGCTGGCTTCTACAGATGGAAGCGTGCGTCCATTCTCTTCTCAGCTTGGCCTCTGCTGGCAGGTGCGGTCTCACCTCCCCGTCCCGGCGGGCAGTTTACAGAGGCAGGTCCAGCCCGGTGTGGGGGAGGCCCACTGCCGTACCTGGGAGGAGAGGATCCGTGTCTAATTCGGGAGTCAAGTAAGCAGGGCCTGGTGGCTCAAGTCGTATTTCCAAGCTGGCTTTACTAAGAACTCGGTCGTTTTGGATTCCCTCTGGCAGGCTCTTGTGTCTTAATTTCTCAGTCGATGCCGAAAGAAACCGAGCGGAAGAGAAAGGGTGTTTCTTATCGATGCCCTGATCCTGCTATACCCTCCCTCTGGGGTCTAACACCCTCCAGCTCCCCACTGAATGGCCCCTTGCGTCTCCCCTCAGTGAGCGCTTCCTGGTGCCACAGTCTTCTCGTACCTCAAAAACCCATCGTCCTTTGCCCTGAACCTAAACTCAGAGCCAAGCTGATAAAGTGGTTCCAAGTTGCACCCTGTATGGGACAATGGGTGGGAGAAGAGAGAGGCACGGGCTCTGGCCCTAATTGCAGGCTGCTCGCAGCCTAGCTGGGACATAGATTCCTTCAGCCCAAACAGTAACTTGTTTGCCCCTACGTTTGCGAACCACCCCCGGCTGGCTAACCACCCTCACCCACTCCCCTGCAGGTGATGCTCGAAGCAGCCGGGCCCCGGGGCGGTGAGAGACGGCAGCAAAGCTGACTGTGTTCGGGGTGAGTGCCCGTGGCTCTGGTTCCAGCCCGCTGTGGCCCCATGAGCAAGAGATTTAATATTAACTTATATGAGCCCCATTTTTCTGTCCTTCTAGGATTCCAGGACTCACTAGGGTTCCAGCGAGGGGGGCCCACAAAGAGCACGTGGCATATGATAGATGCTCAATAAACGTCAGCTTCCTTCCCTTCTTCCCTTTGCTGTGCTGGCCGAGTGACCTTGAAAAGCCACATAGCCTCTCCGAGCCCCCATTTCCATTTTCCTTTCTTCTCCCCACCAGCCTCCATCCGGGTGAATTTCTGGCATAAAACTCTTGATGACTCTCCCTTCACATGTAGACTTTCCCATTCCTTTTGGTCACGGAGGGGAAAGGGTGATGCAGCCATTTCTGTCCTCTCCTCCCTGCTCCCACTTCCCTCGGTGACACGGGGCCCCCTGGCCCAAGGGCTAGGAGCCGCAGAGGAGGAGGGAACGTGAGCAGGACTTCGAAGTCCAGCCAGTGTGCCGGCCGATCCTGCATGCAAGCCTGCGTTTGCCTGATCTGGAGAATGGACAGCTTGCCAAGACATTAACCTGCCTGTCGGAAGGGGGGTGTAGGTAGGCTGATTTTCCCTCTTCTTGGGGTTCTCTCCTCCCACGGCTATTACGCTCACTGCTGCTCTGGGCAGAAGGGAGGCCTGGGGGCTGTGAGGGTGGCTTCACCCAATGTACTTACCCGGCACAGCCTGTGTGGTACACGCCAAGCCCCTTCGGTCCGCTCCTGTCCAGGCCGGGAAGGGCCGGGGGCCAGAGAAGGTGAAGTCTATGCCTGCTGGTCAGTGGCCCCCGCGTGACTTTGGGGGTGGAGCCTCCAGGGGTGGGGGCGTGCTCTGTGTCCCAACTTCCTGCCAAGTTCCCCCTTATCGTTTTTCATGGCTCAGGCCCCTAGCTGGAGTTAAGCCGGGGCTTACACTACCCACCACCTAGCAGTGTGACATCTGTGAATGGATTTCTAATTACACATATAAATCAGCATGATTGGAAATTCTTGAAATTTTATTGGGAAGGAAATTTATAGTGATTAAAACCAATTAATTTGGGCCTCCTATTAATCCAGGCGGCGGGGTTGGGGTTGTCATGCTGCTGTGCCTTCTGAAAGCCATTGGGTGGGGCTGGGCTCGATCTGGGGGCCACTGGGGGCGCGTGCTCATTTTTCAGGTTACAAATGCTCATCCCGTGTTTTAAATTACACCCGTGCCCCTGGCCACGTATCTTGTTTTGTGTCTAAAAATAGAGTTCTAGGCTTTCACTAAAGATTCAGAAACACTAAAAGGAATCTTTTTAATCAAAATAAAGAACCCTTTTTAATTACTCAGCCTCCCTCACAGTTGGAGGTAATAATTGTCGTGTGCTCTTAAGTAGGGCTGTTATTAGATTTCCCTGGGGCTCCTCTATTTTCTAGAAGTTAGCAATACTGGCTACGCAACGCCGGAGAAGGAGTCAACTCTTGTCTCTTTAAAGTCTTTCACGTTAAGACCCCCTTTAATGTCCAGACCAGGTTGGGGTCCTCCCCTGGTCACATGGGAAGAGGTGGGAGAGGGGCAAGCTATGGTAGATTCCAGACCTGCCTCGGGAAGAGCCTCCTGGTAATTCTACGCTGCAGGCAAGATCACGTTCAAATCCCTCCATGGCCAACCGCTTCTGCCCCATCTAATGTCTTCTTCCCAAGATCCCAGCCAAGACCTTCTCCTGCTTCATCCAGGCCAGGAGTTTTCTTGGCTTCCATTCCTATCGACTCGTCCTGAGCCCTGGGCCAGTGAGAGTGGATTAGCATCCCCGGGGCTGCCATAAGAAAGGACCACAAACCGGCAGCTTAAGGTAGTAGACATTGACGTCTCCCAGTTCTAGAGGCGAGAAGTCAGAAATCAAGGTGTCAGTGAGGCCACACTCCCTCCGAGACCTGTAGGGGAGAATCCTTTCTTGCCTCTTCCGGCTTCTGGTATTTGCTAGCCGTTCCTGGCTTAGAAATGTAGCGCTCCAATGTCTGCGTCCATTGTCACATGGCCAGCTTCTCATATGTCTCTGTCTTGTCCCCTTCTTATAAGGACATCGGTCATGTTGGAGTGGGGCCCATCCTAATGACCTCATCTTAACTTTATTACATATGTCAAAACTCTATTTCCAAATAAGGTCACATTCACAGGGGTCAGGGGTTATGGCTTCAACACATATTTTGAGGACTAGGAGTCAATCCATAGGAAGGCCCTTTATCGACAGATCTCTGAAGCTATACGATTATTTTTGGCTCTAGTGCGAACAATCCTTAAAGCTTTAAACACTTGTTTTCTATTCTTCTGATGTTCAAGTCTACTGACCCTGCACCGGGTAAGATCTGGATATTAGGCTCCTGGCCTTCCCTCCAGGTCTCTCCCTTTGGCACTTTGACTTTTATATCACATGGCCAATTGTCACCACACCCCCATTTCTTCTCTTCCTAAACTGCATTTCCCGTGGTTGAGTCTGGCCAACGGAGGGCAGTGAGAAGTGTGCGTGCCACTTCCGGGCCTGGCCTCTAAAACCTCCTGTGTCGTCCTTCGCACATTCTCTTCTCTGGCCTGCAGGAGGGACGTGGACAATTTGGGGCAGCCCATATAACAAGACGGTCTTCCCTCCCCTCGTCTCCCCTCTCAGTGCCTTTTGAAATCCCCCTTTCCTCAATCCCAGCCCCCTTTATCCTGTTGCCCTATAACTGGGGTGCGTTTCTCCACCCTGAATTATTGGGGGTTTATCGTCTCACTCCTGGGTGGGGGAGGTGGGGGAGGAAAGTGTAATGCCTCACAGAAATGAGTTGACAAAAGGAAAAATTTGAGGCGTCAGTGACGGGCACAATGCAGATGTCCAAAGCAGGCCATCTCCTCTGTCGGTGGGCAAGAGCAAGTCTCCTTGAAGATTTGAACTCATTCTTGATTTTTCCCTAAGTAGATGATACCTCTCCTACCTCTGCATCCTCCACCAAGTAGTAGAACGTCTTTCATCATGCTCTCCTTGGACTCGGTCTTATGGGCACTTCACTTGGAAGGATCCAGGAAGGTGTGGGCTGTACATTTATTATCCATGTGTCTGCCGTAGCGTGTGTGTGAGAAGAGAGAAAGACCTAATGTTTGCTGACGGCCTGACACATGTCAGGCTTTGTGCTAGGTGCTTTATGTATATTATTTAAACCTCCTAAAAATCTTAGAGGGTGGATATTGCCCCATTTTCCAGATGAGCAAACTGAGGTAGAGAAGTTAATCATCTTACCCCAAGGCAGAAAGTGCCAGGACTTAGGCTCATTCGACTAGCTTCAAAGATGGCGCCCTTTCCGAGATCCCTTGCACACAGTAGGTTCTCAGAATGTTTTTATTGGACTAAATCCAACCAAACACGTCACAGGCCCTTGTGAATGAGGTTTGAAAGCTGGATTAGGCCCCAAGATAACTGGCACAGATTCGTCCCTCGATTCTGGTTCCCTGGCATCCAAGTCCCTTTAAACCAGGCGGGTAATTGCTCTGGGCTTGTTGTAAGGCAGTGCATTTAACAAAACAAACACAGGTTCCGTTTCACACGCAAGTAAACATTTTCCCTGAGCGATTAGCACCCAGACAGCTAATAATTACCCCACGTGACACTTTTAAAAGCTGACTATGCATATTTATGGAAAATGATTATTATCACAATATTAGGAGCTCATTAATCCACAAGAGCACATGTGAGAACATTCCAAAGTCAATGTAACATTTGTGCGCAGTAAATACCCATCTGCTTTGAAAGCTGGTGTGGCGAGTGCTTGAGCATTCCACAGGTAGGGAAGCCTTCCGAATGGGAAAATACACCCTCGTTTTGGGATATGGCTTTGAACAGCCTTTGTTCCTTCTAGATAGCACCGCCCCCCCCCCCATGCACACGCACGTTTCCCAGAAGGATTTAAGAAAAACCAACATGCCTTACTTTCTCCCAAATATCTGCTTCACCCAAGGCTGAAGTCCCCACCCTCAGAAGATTTCCCCAAGTTCATGGTTAAAGCACTGAAGGCGTCATTTGAATGCAGGCAGATACTGGGAAGGGCTGGCATGCATTGATTTTGTGGGAGTAGGGTCTTAACACATCAAGTCGCAGAATGAGAGCCTCAAGGGATCCAATTAGAACAGGATCGTTCAAGCCAAAGGCCCAGCTGGGCAGGCAGACCTTGCAGGGGTCCCATATCAGGGCATCTTCAGCACACAGGGCGGAGAGAGAATGGACAAATGCTGGCCCGGAAGTCAGAAGTCCCGGGCTCTACAAGCAGCTTGTTCTGAAACCTTGAACAAGCTGTTGAATTACTGTAGATCTAGTCTTATCTGGGGAAATAAAGCACTGGATTGGAATGACCTTTTCCACTTGGGGCGCCTGGGTGGCTCGGTCGGCTGAGCACCTGACTTCGGCTCAGGTCATGATCTCACGGTTCGTGAGTTCGAGCCCCGCGTGGGGCTCTGTGCTGACAGCTCGGAGCCTGGAGCCTGCTTCAGATTCTGTGTCTCCGTCTCTCTCTGCCCCTCCCCGGCTTGTGCTCTGTCTCTCTGTCTCTCAAAAATGAATAAATGTTAAAAAAAATTTATAAAATTTTTTTCTGCTTTGATCTTGTCTCCGTAGGAGTAAAGGGAGAAAAAAAGAGGTAAGTGAGGGGTGTGGCTTCAAAAGCCTCCAATAGTTGTCAGTTGTGCACGGGAGAGAGCGTGCATCCTTGCGTGCCTCCTTGTAAATGCACAGCCTCCGTGTACATCACGATACCACCAACTCCCCTCACCAGTCTGTCTTGTTTCTCTGGTCCTCAGAACTCAGCTTCTGCACAGAGCAATCCCACTGCCCGCTCACCCTCCACCTCGCCGGAACTGCCCTTCCCAAGGGTAAGAGGACCGCTTTGTGGACGAATCCAATGGGCCCCTTTGCAGTGCTTGCTCGGCCTCCTGGCAGCATCCGGTCTTGCTGACTTTGCCCCCTTCCTGCAACCCTCTCCGCTCTTGGCTTCCATGACTTCATTTTCCCTTGGTTTCCTAATGCTCAGGCCTCTTCCCCTTTTTTGGCCCCTCTTCCTTGGCACGCTCCTTAGGCGTTGGTCCTCACGGTGGTTCTGAGTCAGCCTTTCACTCTGTCCCCCAACATTCCCTGCCTGGGGGGGATTCCATGCCCTTCTTTGGCTTTAGCAGCCTTCTGTAATCTATATCCTGGTGCCTCCAGATCTGTATCTTCAGCTCATGTCGCTCTCCTGAGCTCCAGACCCTTTTATAGAACCAAATTCTGGATCTTAGCATAAGCAGTCTCCTTGAGCCTCTCAAGCTCCTACTGTCCTTCCTGCTTGTGGATTCCCCACCATTGCCCACACGGCCACAACGGTGTGCCCTGGTGATGGGTCGTCTTTAGTTACAAATCTAATAACAAAGTCGCTCCTTGCCAAAAATCTTTCGTGATGGGTCTCCAGTTTTGTTTCTGTTTTTTGCTACCCAGCATCCGGGCGTCGTTCTACTGGCAACACATCTCTGATTTTCCTTTAGGGAGCTCCACCCCCAAGCCCTCCCCACCAGCAGCTCTCTCAGCCCACATCTTAGGGGCGGGTGGACGCAGCAAACCGTCTCACCCACAGATCGGCCCGTTTCACCCTCCCGGCCGCGGTGGTTGTCGGGGATGGGAGGCTCCAGCCAGGCCAGGCCCAGGGCATTAGGGTAAATCACCTGAAGAATCCTTTGAGAAAGGATTTGCTGGAGGATGTGAGGTGAGCGTAGCTGTGGCCTCACATGTGGAGCCTAAGGCAGAAACCAGCTCCCGGAAAAGACCAAAGCCGAGCCGAGAGATGGCAGAGCCAGGTCCCCGTGGCTTGTCTGAGCCAGATTCCTGGATCACCTCTAGATAATCAGATCACCTCTAGATAAAGCTGCCCAACCCCCACAGTTTCAACTGCAGGTGCCACTAACTGTCTCTGCTGAAGCCAGTGCGATTGGGGTTCCTCCCATTTGATCGTGACACACATTCAGCGATCCTCTCTTGCCTTTGGGACAAAGTCTAGATTCTGGAGCAAGGCTTACAAAGCCCTCTGCCATCCGGCTTCATTTTCCTTCCAGCTTCATCACTCATTGCCTTGCACTCGATGGCAGGACTCCTTCCAGCTCCCTGAACACCCTTCAACACTTTCTTGTAATGGCTTTTAATTGTCCACCTCCCCCGGGAGATTGCGATGCCACAGGGATAGGGCTGTGTTTATTTTATTCATTGTTGTAGCTCTAGCTCCTAACCAGGATGATTAGAATGCAGTGGGTGCTAATAAATATCTGTCACGACTACCAGTGAGGGTGGGTTCATGGGGTGTGGGTGCAAGATACACTTGGTAGCTTCTTTCGTTCTTGAACTAAATCTCATTTTATTCATTTGTTGGCTCAATATTTATCCAACATCTCGTACATGTCAGAAGTCAACAAAAATCAGAAATAGTCTCAGATTTCAAGCGGTTTTGAGTCCGGTGGGAAAAAAAAGATACAGAAACAATTATATGATGCAATATAACTTGTGCTATAATTGCGTTGTATACACTCTACAGTGGGAGCATGAGAGAAAGCTCTCCTAAAACTTCCTGGGGATGTCAAGGCTGTTAGGAAGACGTCACAGGGGAGATAATGCTGAGATTGTCATGCCAATAACGATCCAGGGAAGCACCGGGGTCAATCTGGAGGCAGAAGGAGAAGAACTGTGGACAAGAGCCTTTATTGTGCTTTCTGCAGGAAAGAATGAGCAAGGGAGAGTAGGCAGTTTTAGGACTGGCGATTCTCAATAATTTTAGCAGGTCCTGGGGCTTACAGGCTGTTCCTAGCTGCTTGGTATACTTAGTGGCCCGGAGGGATTGGGGGTGTAGACTCTGGATTGCCTGGTTTATATGTGAAAAGCATGCTCAAAGGTGCGTTGTTTATTATCTCTGGGCATTGGCCAGCCCCTAGAGGGGCAGCCTCTCCAGACTCAGCAAATCCCCGGAGGTCAACATATCAGCAATGCAGAAACGCAGAGACATGGTTAACACAGGTCTGCTGAACCCCGATGGATGGATTGGTGTTGGAAGGGAAGAGAAGCTCTTCTTCTGTAGAGGTGGGTCTTAGGCAAGGCTGGAAATGGTGCAGGTATGTGTGCACGCACGCTCAGGGGTCAGTGACGCTGGTGAACTTGAGGAATTTCATGCTTTTTTCTCTTTTAATTTTGCTTGGAACCGTGTGACCATGAATTCCAAGGAAAAAAATTGGGTCCTGTGGTCTGATGGTACAAACGAACTAAGGAGGTTTTCTGGGGAATGTTGGCTCTCCAGGAAGCCTAGATGTGGGTGACCAGGGGACTAGGGATCAGGAATACCTAGACTTCTGTTCTCACTCTTTGAAATTCCTCAGGTGACCTTGACCACGTCACGTCCCCTCTCTGGAGTTCTCATGCAAGGGGTCTCATGGTCCCAGAGGGAGGTGGTCCTGAGCGAGGTAGGCTGGAGCTGCGTGAGAACTTGGATGTGGACGAAGGCACTGTTTCAGACCCTCGTCATTGAGGGCAGGTGCCTACAGGCGTCTACATGCCCAGAGACCCCATGTAGAAAAAGTCTTCCTTAACTCAAGTGACAGATTGGAAGGGGGTTGTTCATTTTATAGAAGAGCTTTTTAAATGGCTGTTTAGAGATCACCAGCAACTTGACTAAGGTCTCAGAGGCAGAAAACCTTAAAACTGAAGTTAGGAGCCACTGACCATGGGAAATCAACTAAGACAAAAATAGACATCTCTGGAATTTTGCAGGTTGAGGGGTCAAAGAAGCCTCCATTTATTGGCTCTGATGTGTGCATGATGCTGCAAGAACACATATTCAGTAACAGCTTTTTAATAACTTAAGAAGCAAGTGCCTTTGGAACACCTGCTGTGTGCTAGACATTGTGTGTGGAGATTTACATTTGAATAAGATATAACCTCAGAACCCCAGAGCAGAGATGCTCCAACTCGAATGGATTCAAGATTTACCTCTTTCTGCAAAGGGCCAGACAGTACATGTTTCAGGCTTTGAGGGCCATCCAGTCTCTGAAGCCGCCATTCAGTTCCGCTGTGAGAGCGTGAATGCCGCCACAGAGGACTCTGGACGTGAATGAGTGGGGCTCTACTCCAGTGAAACTTTATTTACAGAAGTGGGCGGCTGGAGAAATTTGGCCCCCAGACCCGTTTGCCACCGGGTCTGGAATCTGAGTCCCTAGTTTTTAGCTCTGGGTTTTTTTTATTATTATTTTTTTTATTTATTTTTTTATATTTATATGTATATATATATTTTATATTTATATTTATTTATTTTTACGAGAGAGAGAGACGGAACGCAAGTGGGCGAGGGGCAGAGAGAGAGGGAGACAGAAGCTGAAGCAGGCTCCAGGCTCCGAGCTGTCAGCACAGAGCCCCCGACATGGGGCTCGAACCCACAAACTAAGAGATCATGACCTGAGCCAAAGTTGGACGCTCAACTGACTGGGCCGCCCAGGCGCCCCAGCTCTGGGTTCTTTGCTGGTGTCTCCATTCCCAAGTCTCTGAAGGAAGGACTTGCTCTTCTCTGGAGCAGGGATTTAGGGGAGGCCATCAGCCTATGAGGGTGCAGGTGAGGCCTGTGAATGTGCAGATCGCTGGCGTGATTCAATCTTTCCTGGCCAATGCTTTGCACACCTAAGTCACAAACAAAACACCGTGGATTCGAACTTCACTGTGACTGGCCAGATTTTGCTGAACAACACACGGCTAGTAACAATGACAGCTTCTGCCTGCTGACTTCTTGCTGCGCCCCCAGACGCTGTGCTAATAATTCCCTGCTCTGTCTCAGTGCACCCTCTCAGCAACCTTACTGATAAGGCACGGTTATTATTGCCAGCTCAGAAAATAACAGAGATCAAGTAACCTGCCAAAGGCCACTCAGTAACTTGTAGAGCTAGGACTCCAGTCCAGTAGGGTTGACATCAGAATCCTGCTCCTAATATAGCATAACCAGTGTGGGATGGGACTCGATGGCTTACAACAAACTTCGGGCCACGTGTGATCTCTAGGAGGGCCAAATGTGCTCACTTTCCAGTTGCTTTGGAAACTCATGACAATGGAGGTGAAGGAGAACTGGCGTCTGGAGGTCTCATGCCTAGGCTTCCCCCTGGAAAGCCGTGGCTTGCTGGGATGGCCAGGGCTCGTTGAAGTCATCAGACTCAGAGAGGCGGAGAGGGAAATAAGAATCTGAAGCTGCCTCTGACCATTTAGCAAGGGCTTTTCCAAGAATTTCTGGAGCCTGTGACTTGATACCTCTGCCTTCAACCTGGAGAAGCTATAGCCTTGATCTGAGAGAAGAAATGGATTCAGCCCCTGGGTTTTATTCTGCTGGCCACGCTATCCGGGGGGCGGGGGAGAGGGGGGCGGGGGAAGCTCAGATCTGCCTTTCTGTCACTGCTTTGATCAGCCCGATCAAGTTCAGGAGTGTTCCCTGTCTACTCCCACTGGTTTTCAAAACTGTCTCCAGTTTCCTGTAAGTCCGAAGCAACCTTTGTTTTGGAAATGGCCATCGTTTCTCTGGAAACTTCTCAAAGGTTTTCTATTTGCTTCGTCTGTGAAGTTTTGGGGAACTATCCCATCTTCTCTTTCCAGACTTACTTTGCTTAGCTGAAGACACCAGAGGTACAGCAAAAGTCTCTGTGCTCATCAATCTGCTTCCAAAGTGCACCGACACTTTGGTTGAATGTCTGTACCAACCATCTGGAGTAACACGAAGCCTGATGGAAGCAGGCGTTAGAAACAAGCCTCTGGGGGCACCTGGGTGGCTCAGTAGGTCAAGCGTCCAACCCTGGATTTCGGCTCAGGTCATGATCTAACGTCTCGTGAGATGGGTCCCTGCATTGGGCTCTGCGCTGGCAGCACAGAACTTTCTTGGGATCCTCTCTTTCCCTCTCTCTCTGCCCCTCCCCTGCTTGTGTACACACACTCTCTCTCTCTCTCAAAATAAAGCAACATAAAAAAATGAAAGAAACAAGCTTCTGGAAAGCAGGCCTTGAGCTTCGTGGGGGCCAAGATTGGGCATCTCACGGATGTTTCTTCTGTTCTGTTTTCTGACGGCCTGACACCGTGTTCCTCAGATGACAGGTCTCGGGCGGCACGAAGGTGAATCTTGTTCGCTCCCCAGGCTATATCCATCTCGTTTTTTTTTTTTTAATTTTTTTTTCAACGTTTATTTATTTTTGGGACAGAGAGAGACAGAGCATGAACGGGGGAGGGGCAGAGAGAGAGGGAGACACAGAATCGGAAACAGGCTCCAGGCTCTGAGCCATCAGCCCAGAGCCTGACGCGGGGCTCGAACTCACGGACCGCGAGATCGTGACCTGGCTGAAGTCGGACGCTTAACCGACTGCACCACCCAGGCGCCCCTATCCATCTCGTTTTTGTAGAAAAGTGATTTCTCCTGCCTGCCTTCCTCCCCACATTTCAGTGTCCACCTTGGAGTTGATCTCGTGCTCCAGGAAGAGACGCCAGGTTTCCCAGTGACTCCTTGTCTCCTCTGGCACTGCTGTCCCTGTTTGAAATGGGGGTGGGGTGATCCCCCAGAGCTAGAAATGATGGAAGAATTATGTCCCAGGCCACTGGCCAAATCTTGCGAATGGACATGCCTTTTCCCTCAGTGAGCGTATAGCCATCTGCGTGGATTCTGGCCCAGAAGTGGTTAAGAAGGCAGGCCCTGAGATCAGACGTCCTTGAGTTCACATCAAGGCCATTTGCTAGCTGTGCGACCTGGGGTAAGTCGCTCAGACCTGTCATATATTGAGGCGGAGAGGTTGGGGACACAGCTGGATGCACGAGACTGGCCGGAGCCCAGGGGAGAGCTTAGGGTGGGAGAAACAAATGAGGGGTCCGTAAATGGGTGGCGGGTGAACCAGGGGGCTGTGTAGTTTGGTATCAGGAAAACATATGAGCGGAGAAAAGAACGAGGCCCGGCCGGGTCTGAGTCCTGGGTCCCTCCAGCACTTAGCAGTGTGGTCGAGGGGAGAAGGGAGTGCGAGAGCTGGTGAGCAGGAGTGGCCAGCCAGGCGGTGGAGATCCTGGACAGAGGGATGGCCGGAAGCCCCCCGGGCCATGCTTCTGGGAGGGAGGGTAAACCCAAGAGACAGAAAAACGGCCCCTGTACGTTGCAACCCTGAAGCTTTGGGTGACGCCGACAAGAGTGGCTTTGGTGACGTGCAGCCCTCGCTTAGTGGAGTGGATGGACTGTGGACACAGCGTGAGGCGAGGAGGTGGCGTTAGTGGGGACAAGCGAACTTGTTCCCAAGATTGGCGGAAAAGCGCACTGACGGCTGGGGCCGTAGCTGGAAGCTAAACGAGAAACGTGAGCGTCCGGCGTGTCCGACACGAAGTGCTAAGACAGAGTGGCTACTCTTACCACCCAGGTTTCAGGCTAGTCCTTCACGACGCACCTGCACGGCGGGGTGAGGGGGGGTGACTTTCAGGGACCGAAAGGTTCTAGACATGAAGGAGTGAATCTCTAGAGGTCAAGCTGTAGGTGAACTGGAAGGTCTTTCTTTGAAGGGCTGGACCTGTTCAACTTCCTGTGGGTGGGACTGCCGCTGGGAGGTCTGGACGGCTTCCGGAAGCTTCTTCTCTGGCTGTCCACGTCACGTGCCGGGTGTGCACTTCTACCAACACTCCCGCTCACAAGTCTCACCCACAAATCGGATTTGCTGCTGCAATCTGCCTGGTGCAGAAAACCCGTGTGTGGGTGCGTGTGTGTGTGTGTGTGTGCATGTGTGATCTTTTTTAAAGAACAGAGTAAATCTTACACAAATCCGATAATCGTCTAAAACACTCTGGGTCTTGCCATTTACCTTCCCCGACCTAGTCTCCCTTCCATGCCAAGGACAAACATAATGGCTCGTGAGGGCTTAACGGCTTAGGGATGGAAAACTTAAAACTGGTCAGATTCTGCCCAAATCCTATCAGATTTTCTTGTTTCTCATAAACCTTTAATCAGCATCAACTGTGTGCATGCGTGTGTGTGTGCGTGTGTGTGTGTGTGTCTATACTCGGCTTCTGTCCTCTCAACCAACTTTAAAAACCTAACAGCAGTGTGAAAGATGCACACACACAATCGGAGCTGGGTCAGAAACGGGCTCCACTCTTGGCAACCACTGGTGTATCTGGTTATCCCTTATTTCTAATTTTTTTTTAAGTTTATTTATTTTTGAGAGAGAGTGAGAGAGACAACACAAATGGGGGAGGGGCAGAAAGAGAGGGGGGCAGAGAATCCCAAGCAGGCTCTGCACTGTCAGTACGGAGTCCGATGCTGGGCTCGAACTCATGAAACCGTGAGATCAGGACCTGTGCCGGGATTAAGAGTCAGACACTTAACTGACTAAGCCATCCAGGCGCCCCAGCCCTTATTTCTAATAGTATATCATTTGGGGGGAAATAAATCAAATCACAAGGTGCAAAATAATGAGGTGCTTATCACTAAAACTAAAACGAACCCGGTGAATTCCGTCATCGGGCTCATCAGGAACTAATACTTATTCAAGCTAATCTCTACCTCCAGCCTGGAAGTGACCTGGGGCTCTGGGCTGCGTATTAGCCAGAGTTGTCCAGAGAAATAGAAGCTAAACACACACACACACACACACACACACACACACCCTCGCGTGCGCACACACACGAGTGGGGATTTTATTTTGAGGAATTGTCTCATGCAATTGTGAGGTCTGACAAGTCTGGAATGTGCAAGGGAGGCCAGCAGGAGTTTATCAGTATTGCAGTTTTGAGTCTGAAGACAGTCTAGAGGCAGAATTTCTTCCTTTTCAGGGAAGTCTTTTCTCTTAAGCCCTTCAACTGGTTGGATAAGGCCCACCCACATTATGACTGATAATCTGCTTTACTCAAAGTCTACTGATTTCAAACGTAGTCACACTTCAAAAGCACTTTCACAGTAACATCTGGACTTGTGTGTTGACCAGACAGCTGGGCGTCATAGCCTAGCCAAGTTGACACATCAAATTAACCATCACAGGCTCCATACTTCTCAGCCAGGAGAGATATGCTAGTCCATTTTTTTTTTTTTTGTCATTACTAAAGCCAAGAAGTGGATACAGACACTTTAGAAACATTTCAACATCAAAGGCTAAAATTAAAATAAGTTTTAGGTTAATAATATGAATAAATGACAATTGACGACGCTCCTCTCCCCTGACTGTGTCCTCCACCATTCTAGCAACAGCCCAGCCATCTGAGATACACAGACTTGCTAAAGTTTGCCATTGAAAATAACAAATACAGATCAAAGACCTAACCTGGACACTTGTTTTCTGCAAGGGGGAATCAGAAAGGAGAAGTAGATAATCAACCGAATGAGAGATTTTAGTGCCGTTGTGTCCAAACTTTGGACCAGGCGTTCCCGGGTGGACTAACGCTGTTGTTGGCTCATCCAACCACAACTTCTTTCTCTCTAGCCACCGACCAGCCAGGGGTGGCCAGGGACATGGGACGTAATTATGGCTAAAGAGATTTTTTGGTTCTCTTGAGTTTCCAGAAAAGCTGTTGCTTTGTCTCTACAAAGAGACAGATTGGACACTTCTGGATCTAATGAAGATGGGGTCATAATACTCTACCCTACCTCTCCCACAAAGTGTGACGAACCCTGAGGCAGAATATACAAACCAACTATCTGAGGACTTCAAAAAGAAAATAATAATAGTGAGTTGGGGTAATCAAAACTCAAAGAATGATCCATACCATGGTGAATCCTCCTCCCATAGGATCTTGGCTTGGATTCTGAGACAGCCATATTCTGGAATGGCACAGACAAAAGAAAAAAAAAACCTACAGGAAAAACTCTCCCTCTGGCTAATGGACTGGGAAGGGGGCTCCTACAGGATAGAAAGCAGGGCGGTAGTGGTGTTTCCATTTATTTTTCTTTCTGTCATTAGTTTTTGGCCCTGCCCCAAGGCAAGCCTAAGTCACAAAGCCATACTCCTGCCATAGTAGCATCAGAAATAACAACAGAGATGGCCTCACAGACACCTAAAATTCAGAGAAAATCTGTCTCTTGGACCACAGGAACTGGGAAAAGGGACTTCCACAGTCTGGAGAATGTGTGTGAGAAGTAATGCCCATTTCCCCTCTCTTTCCTCTGTCATTTCACCCTAAGATGTAACTAATCATGATAAGTATGTGATAGCTGAAACCCTGGCCTCCTAGCCAGTGTGCTGGGGAAAAGAGCCCTTTCTTGGGGGCAATCGTAGAGAGTGGGAAACTTCAGAAAGAGGTCTTTTAAATCTGTCTGTGAAGCCTTGGGATTGTCTCTGGGCTGTGCATATATGAAACTGACCCAATGCAACAAAGCAAAGCTTTTGAGAACTGAACTACAAGGTAGACCACCACCCCGTTGGCCCCTAATTATGCATGTGGTAGATGGACTGGATAGGCACAGCAAAGCCTTAGGAAGAAGATGAACATTGGAACCACAGCCCCAAGAAGGCAGGTCAGGACTTGCATTCTGAACTTAACCAGATTCATTGCTTATGAAAACAAATTATCAACAAGAACAACAATCTCCAATCCATATCAACAGGACCCCAAATCTCGTCAGATTCAAGATATGCAGGACACAATTACTTGTTATACAGAGAAGAAGGAAAATCTTAGCAGCTCTCAAGAAATCACAATCAACAGGCACCAACCCTAACATGACACAGATGTGGAATTATCAGACAAAGACATAAAGCAACTATTATAACCGTGCTCCATGAAGTCAGGCCAAACACTGTTGAAATGAACGAAAAGATAAAAAGGTGTCAGCAAAGAAATAGAGCCTCTAAAAAAAAAAATGGAAATTTTAGAACTGAAAAGTACAGGAATGGAAATGGAAATTTAAATGGAAATTTAAAAAAATTCATCGGAGGAACTTAGTAGAAGAATGGAGATTATAGATAGTAAACATGAACAAGATAAACTTAAGAAAACTAGAGACCAATGTCCCATAAACAAAGACATAAACATCTCTAAAAAAATATTAGCTAATTGAATTGAGTGATATAGTAAGAGAATACTACATCACAAATAAGTAGGGTTTATTCTGGGATTGCAAGACTAGTTTATCATTAGAAATTCCAATCAACCTATAATACTAACTGGCTAAAGAAGAAAAAACACATGATCATATCAACAGAGGCAAAGAAAGCATTTGACAAAATTCAACATTCCTTCATGGAAAAAAAACACAACTCAGCAAACTAGTAATAGAAGGAAACTTCTTTAACTCCAAAAGGAGCATTTACAAAAAGCTTACAGGTAACATCATTTTCAATGATGAAAGATTGAATGGTATTCCATTAACATCAAGAAGAAGGCAGTGATGTGCACTCTCATCAATCTTCTTCAATATTGTCCTAGACGTTCTAGCCAATGCAACCAGGTGAAAAAAGAGAAAGAGAGAGAGAGAGAGAGAAGAGAAAATGCATATAAAATGAAAAAGAAGAGAGAAAATTGGTGCTATTTTCAGATGACACGCTGTCTACCTAGAAAATCTCAAGGAATGTACAAAAGTTTCCAGAACTAAGTAGTGGCATTAGCAGGGGCGCAGAGTGCAAGGTCAATATGCCAACAAAACAAAACAAAACAAAACAAAACAAAACAAAACAAAACAAAACAAAAACCCAAGCGTATTTTTATATATAGCAGTCAACAATTAGAAACCAAAAACAATTTTAAGTACAATTGACAATAGCTGCAAAAGAGAGTGCAAACCTAACAACATATATGCAAGATATTATAAAAATAGGCTGAAAATGACAAAACTAAGATAAAAGAAATCAAAGAACTAAATGGAGAGATATCTAAATTTATGGATTTGAAGCCTCCATATCATTTGTGATATCAGCTCTCCCGAAATTCCTATGTAGATCTAACACAATACCAAAAAAAAATATGAACAAGGTTTATTATTTTTTTTGTAGAGATTCTTCAGCTGATGATAAAATTTACATGGAAAGACAAAGCAACCACAATAGCCAAAACAACTTGAAAAGGAGCAGGGTGAAGGACTCACAGTATCTGAATTTAAGAATTACTTTAGAGTAATAGTAAGTAATCATGACATGGCATTGGTGTCACAATAGACACCACAGACCAATGGAACAGAGCAGGAAGCAAATGCGGCCAGTTGATTTTTGACAGAGGTACACAGATAATTCAAGTGAAAATAGTCTTTTCAACAAATGATGGTAGAAAAATCGGACATCCATAAGCAAAAATTGAACCAGGGGCACCAGGGTGATCCAGTCGGTTAAGTGTCCGACTCTGGGTTTCAGCTCAGGTCACGATCTCAAGGTTCATGGGTTCGAGACCCACGGCAGGCTCTGTGCTGACAGTGCTTGGGATTCTCTCTCACCCTCTATCATTCTCTCTCTCCCTCTCTCTCTCTCAAAATAAATAAATAAACATTAAAAAAAATTTGAACCTTGACCAATACCTCAAGACTTATATAAAAGTTAACTCAAAATAGATCGTAGACTTAAATATAAAATGTAAACCATAAAACTTTTAGAGGAAAACATGGGAGGAAATCTTTGTGACTTTGGGTTACCGAAAGCACAAACCATAAAAGAATAAACTGGATTACAACACCACCAAAGTTTTGCTCTGTGAAAGACACTGTTAAGAGGCTGAAAATTCAAGTTACAGATTGAAAGAAAGTATTTGCAAATAAGGTATCGAGCAGAATATATGAAGTACAGGCAAAACCCAACAATTAAAAGACAGCCCAAGTAAAAGGAAGAAACGTCTTGAACAGACCCTTTACCAAAGAAGGTATATTGATGGCAAGTAAGCACATGAAAACCTGCCAACCATCATTTGTCATTAAGGGAATACAAATTAGAACCACAATGAGACAACCCTACAAATCTACCAGAATGTCTAAAGGATAAAAACAAAAAAAACCCTGACAGTGCCCAGTAGTGGTGAGGATACAGGACATTTGGAATTCTCACGCATTTCTGGGGGGAATGCAAAATGGCACAACCCCGCGGGAAAACAACTCAACAGTTCCTCATTAAGTTCAACATACTCTAATCGTCCGACCCAGCAATCCCACTCCTAGGTATCTATCCCAGAGAAATGAGAACTTTTGTTCACACAATAGTCTGTGTGTGAGTGCTTACGGCAGAGTTATTCATAATTGCCCCAAACCGGAAACAACCCTATGTCCTCAACAGGTGCATGAATAAAACCGTGGCACGTCCATACAATGGAACGTATGATGGCATAAACAGGAATGAACTGGATCTCAGAGGCATGAGAGGAAGTGAAAAGAGTCAGACTCAAAGTGTTTGATTCTGTTTGTACGATACTCCAGAAAAGGCACACGGTAGGAAAGGAGACAAATCAGAAGTTGCCAGCGTTTAGGGCTGGGAGGAAGGTCTGACTCCCAAGGGGCACCCCAAGGGAATTGAGGGGCGATCCGTGAATTGTTCCATCTCTTGATGGTGGTGGCCAATTCAAAGCACTTCTGAAAACTCACAGCACTGCACAACAACAACAATAAAAGTGCCTTGTACTCTTTGTAAATTAAAAAAATATATGCAAAAAGGGACCGATTTGGCTATTACTATTCTTTGCCCCTGTCCCTTTGCCCTTCCCACTTGTCGTGGCTGGAAGGTGGATGTAATGGTTGGAGGGGCAGCAGCCGTTTGGTGACTGAGAGGAGAAGTGAGGGTAGAAGCCAACAGGCCAAGGCTGGTGGAGGGAAGATGTGGACAGAACTGGGGTCCCTTGCTGCCTTGCTGGACCCTGGAGCATATTCCTCCCGACCAGCAACTCACCAAAGGTGGAAGGCACCCGCACTGCCTGCAGGCAATTAAGGGCTGCATGGTCTGCAGAGAATTTAAAACGGTAATAAAGCCAACTGGAAGTCAGACTGCTTTTGTGCCAACAGTTCCAAAAAATGCCAGTGATGAAATCCTCCTCCTCCCCCACGGAAGTCCTTCATTAGTCCAAACGCTGAGCGGTTGTGCCAGTTACCATGGGGTCTGAATGTATGTCAGCCACAGCCGGTCACCGACAGGACCCACGTGGACTGACCTACAGGCATTTGCTTTGAGTAAGCCGGCGAGGGTTTCCCTAGATTCAGATCCATTTGGGTGTGGTTTGTAAAGGGTCACCCCTGCCATTCTGCTTCACTCTTTTACATTTTAAAGTATTTTTTTTAAGTTTATATATTTATTTTGAGGGAGAGAGAGGGTGCAAGCAGGGGAGAGGCAGAGAGAGGGAGAGAGAGAGAATCCCAAGCAGGCTTCTCGCTGTCAGTGCAGAGCCCGACGTGGGGCTCCAACTCACGCACTGTGAGATCACGACCTGAGCCAAAATCAAGAGTCAGACACTCAACCGGCTGAGCCCCCCAGGCACCCCCCCGTCCTTTGAAAATTAAACACAACCTCGGAAGCTCTGTGTGGTCATGTAGAATGACAGACTTGGAGTAACTCAAGTTCAGATTCTCTGCTTTTGCAGACTTTGTGCCATCATTGTTTGCTACGAGTCTGCCACATACAGGGATGTTTATACACGTGTGGTCACAGATTGCACTCAGGCGAAGCAAGATGATTCAGACTGTTGCGAAGTTTCTGAGCGTTCTCTGAATTCACCTCCAGGCCGAGCCCAATGTTCATTTAAAAATACGTAATAAAATATGCTGCTTTGAAACGTATGCTGGAAATGATTTTGTCGGAAAGAGAAGTCTTAAAAAGTGATTCATTTCGTTGTCACATATGCTAGGCAGGCAACGGCTCTTGACTTCTTGTGAGATAAATACACGGATGTTTAAGGTATCCTGTTACTTGCAGGTGAACCCAAGCCCGCGTTTCTTGCACCCATGGGTGGTCCTACAAATCTTGGGGAGAACTGGTTACGTGACTCCACACCATCAAAACTTTGATTTCCTTTGGAAATCATCTCACAGCAGTTCCTAGCTCTCCTTGGTCGCGACATGGGTGTCCACACTTATCACCTGTTCAGCCTTTGCAGGGGGTAAACGTTGATCAGAGGGAGGGCTTCTTGGGGAAGTTGATCTCTCTGATGATTGAAGTGGAAAACAATTCCAACATGGAAGAATTCAGTTTGCTTTTCAGGCATACTGATTTTTTTTATCTTGCAATGCAGGGACAGAGTGCCCTATTGGAGCGCTCCTAAAGCATGATGGCTACATGGGGCTGCATGGCCCCGTGTCATGCTGGCTATTTGTCTCCCAGGAGAGATGGAGAGGGTCTGGCCGCATCCCCTCCCTCCTCCCTGGGCCGCTGTCTCCGTGAAAGCCAGGCTGACCTCTTGTTCGTTTATTCCCTCTCTGGGTTTAGTTTCATCCATCGGGCTGCTTCTCTGTGTTGGGCACCATGGGAGTCCCAAGGGCACAATAGGAGCCAAACGCACCCAGCCCTTGACCTTTCAGAGCCCACATTCTAATGGGAAGAGAGAAGAGACACAAATAGTCCCAAGAATCAGTGTATAATTATTAGCCGTGCTAAGGGGTGGTGAAGGAAAAGTCAAATTGAGCTAGGAGAGGAGACAGGAGTCACAGGCTTAGTCTAGGCAATGCTTACCGAGGACATTGTGGTCCTGATGGGGCCAGGCCACTCTTATTATCCTCTGCTCTAGAAGTTACCGCCGCACCCCCATTTTGCTTAGGGGAGTTTGAGTGGATTCTGCCCCTTGCAATCAACCCTAGAGAGAACCCTAGAGAGAAGATTAAGCAATAAAAACCATTCTGAATTCAAAGGAATCCACATCAAACGGGGTCATTCTAGGCACCCGGAAAGAGGACAGTAGATGTTTTTGAGGGGGAGGGGGCCTTTCACTACTTTTCAAATAATATTGCCAACGTAAAGGCCATTTCTCAGTAAGGGGATGCTGGTGAAAGTGAGCAGGGGGACACAGTGGCCCTCTGGTCAGTGGAAGGGCCCCCCATAGTGGTGGAGAGGTTCTTGCAGTTTTCCGACCCAGGAGGGAATGATGACATTAATTCCAGGCCTGCAGAAGAGCAGAAAGTAGCGCTCCCAGGAGCCCAGGCACAGCCCTCTGGCTTTGCTGGGAGTTTCCCTGTGTTAAAATGCATTGGCTGTGAGTCAACATTTCCCTCGCAGTGGGGGGCTCTGCGCCTGAGTTCCTCGGCCTCATTTCCTTCCCAGGACCCGGATGACTGGCAGGCAGCTGTGAATGACAAGCCCCCCAAATAGGGGAGGGGGGTTGGCAGGGAGGAAAACAGCCCGGACTTGGCAACAAAGGTCTTAGCGCTTGGGCCACGTGACTAGCATCTAGGCGCATCGCATCCAGGAAGTGCACCTCCGGGCGGGCACAGGACGAAGGCTTGGAGGTATTAGGGACCGTGGAGCCAGTGGGAAAGGCAGTACAGGGAAGGGCTCACACGAGGGTAGGGGCATGAGGAAGAGAGACACTGGCAAGGGTATCCTGGCTGGCCTCGATGTGTAGATTGCCAGCGCCCTGTCTTTCAGGAGACAGGTGGATGGCCAGGCCGCCCCCTGGCAACCCCCACTGGACATGAGCACTTAATTTTAATAAAGTCTAGACAATCTAAAAAGTTGCAAAGAGAGTACAGAGAGAACTCCCTCATACCCTTCCCTCAGTTTTCCCGCATGTTGACATTTTACGTAACAATGGTACATTTATCCAAAGGGAGACATGAATGCTTGTAGCATCCTATTAGGTACGCTACGGGCTTTATTTGGATTTCCCTAGTCTTTCCACAAATGAACTTTCTTGGCTCTAGGATCGAACCAGGATTCCGTGACACACGTGGTCATCCTGTCCGCTTTGTGTTCCCGTAGGGATCTGTGACAGTTCCTGTCTCCCCCCCCCCCCCCCGCCTTTTTTTTCCTCCATGACCTGGATACTTAGGAATAGTTCTGGTCGCATATTTTGAAGGCTGCCCCTCAGTTTGGGTTTGTCTGATGTTCCGGCACGAATAGATCGGAGTTGTGAATTTGGGGGAGAGTACCAGAGAAACGAAGTGCCAGTTCCATCGTATCATCACAGGTATGTGCTATGGATAGGAGTTATCACTGGTGATGTCAACCTTGATCGCTTGGTGAAGGTGACGTCTGCCAGGTCTCTTTACTGTAAAATTAGCATTCCCCCCGCCCCCCTTTAGTTTGTTAGAGGTGATTGTGAGTCTTTCTTATGCTTTGAGTTTGTTTGGGGTACGATTTCCAAATGTAGGTCCCAATAAAAAAAAAAATGCCTCCCGTCCTAAGGAACGTGATTCTCTGAGACTGCGATGTCATTACTGTACAAGGTGCTTTGGGAGGTCCAGGTGGGTCTAAGCAGGTGCCAGCAGGTTAGATGAAGACGGGCTTCCAGCTGAGGTTTCCGGAAAGCCCGAGTGGGCTGGGGCAGCAGGAGGTGGGGGAGAAGGAATGGGGGGCCACGGGAGCAGGCTGAGCCGGAAGTTGCAAGAAGGGAAGGTTTAAATGGGACCTATGGCAAATTAGGGGGCATCTGTGAGGATGGTGCGCTCGCATACTTTCCCACACCTGACTGGTTCCATGAGGCACTCGTCCAGATTACGGAAGCCATCTGTGGCCATTCTGCTTGGCCTGTGTGGCTTGTAGACCCCTGGCTGACCTCAGGGTCAGCACTACGGTACTAGATGGCCAGGAGCCCCATTTAAGCGATTGTTAAACTACAAGGGGTCTGCTTCGGGCGATGTGTGTATCTGACCGAGTTTTGCCTGGTGTCTAAGAATGTCAGTACTTGTCATCAATCAGAAGGAAATCTCATACCCACTGCAAGCAACGGGCCCGGGGAGAGCAGACTGTCCCAACGTCTGACGGGTATGGGTTCGTAAGAGAGTCTTCTAGGGGCTCATCCCCTGTGTTGCCCCACTCCGTTCATCAGAGGCCAGCCATCGAGCTATTGTTCCAAGGGGAAGGCTCTGGGTCACTTTCGCTGCCTTCTGCAAGTCACAGTGACTTTTAGCAGGCAACATCTGACAGTACGGGAGCCCCTTGCAGCCCTGGGTGAAATTATGATAACAAGAGAAAAAAGCTATTACTGCCACCATGCTTTCATTATGCAAATGATATTAAGATAGGCTGTGTGGATCGCCCCTGGCTATGCTATAATCTCCATGCAGTGATTATAATGTGTCAAACTTAGTCATTTTGATTATGACATGTTAATTACATGCCATCCTCATGTAGACATGAATATTATTCCCCGTCAGACAAAACACAAATCGGGGCCATTGTTAGTTGGTTAGTTGTGTGTATGTGTTTTAACTTTTTTTTTTTTTTATTAAATGGATTAAAAGATTTAAAAGATATGTAATATTGCAAACTAATTAAATACCGGCCCGCGCCTCTGTGCTCCGCTGGGTGGGGAGGGGGGCCGCGGCTCACTTGGACTGCTTGGGTTGCATTTTTGTGCTCTGGGCGCCGTTGGCAAAAAACGGGGGGGTTTCCTGGGAAACAAGAAGCCTGAGTTGTTGGGAAAGGGTGTGGGAGGGAGCGGGTAGAGGTTGGTAGGGAGGGATGTCAGGGAGCATTTGAAAACTCCAGGCCCCATGCGGATTGGGAGAGAGCGGAGAATAGCAATTAGAAGCCGGGTAGGGATGGCTGAGCCAGAAGGGCCCTTTCAGACCTGCAAGGCCACTTCTTCTTTCACAGATGAGGAGATTCAGGACCGAGACAGGTCAAGGAACTCGTGCAAGGTCACCAGGCCAGGCTGAGAAAGAGATGGGACACAGCCCTGCCCTGTGCCTCGTGACTTGGGACGGCCATTTCCCTGTGGCAGCAGAAGGGCTGGTCTGGCCTTAACGGGAACCGTCACATCTCCTCCAAGTGACCACATGCAGTCATGGGTCAGAATCAAGTTCAAGCTTCCCATCTGGGCACCCACGGTCCCCCATGGTTGGGCTTCATTCTACCTGTTTTTCAGGCTAGTCTTGTCTACCATAATTCCTTTACTTCTATGCAAATGGTTTCCACCTCGTTTTCCTCCAAACATACCTTGAATCTTCATTCCTTTGGGCTTACACAAAATCTGAAATAATAAGGGCTGTATCTATTTAATATATTTTTATTGGTATCTACTTAGTATGTTCCAGGCACCATTCCAAAAATAATGGTTATTTGTATGAATTCACAAGTATCAAGTATGTTTTATTAGTGTTCCCATAAAACAGATAAGGAAACTGAGGTATAGACACAACTCAACCCAGGGCAACCTGCCTCTAGAGCCCACTCTTTAGACTTCTAGAACATGCTGCCTCTCTGAATTAATGTCATGTTTCCTTTCTTCTTTAAATTGCATTTGTCTTTCAAAGCCCATGTCATGTCGCTTCTTCCCCAGGAAGCTTTCTTTGCTGTAGGACATGGTATTATTATTCAAGAATAAGTTCTGTATGTCCCCGTTCCATTGACAGTGGGCTTGGCCATGTTGCTTGTTTTGGTCATAAGATGGAATGACACTCAACGTGGGACTCGCTCGATGAAATGTGAATAGAAATGACAAGTAACACACACCCAAGCAGAAGCATTACCAGCCAGTTCTCTCTTTTCTGGCCACCGCGACAAATAGAAATGTCTTAGGGAGGGACTGTTGCCTCAGCCTGGGTTCTAAAATGAAGAGAACAATGCAGCTGATCTACACAGAGCAAGTTAGAATAAATCAGATGCAAACCATTGCTATTGTGAGCCACAGGTAGTTCCGGACATTTGTTACCCCAGTGTAACTTAGCCTATTCTGACTGATACACCTGCTTATGCATCCCCAAGGAATCTGTCCCCATCCCCGGCCTCCTCACCCTGCACTTACTCTCTGTACCTCCTGGCATGTCCGGACTGAATGGTTAGCTAACTTGTCACACTTCTCTTTCCTTAACAGGACCGCCAATGCCTTGAGGGCAAGCCATGTGTCTTACACTCGTCTGCTTCCCCTACACCCTTAACACACACCTAGAACAGTCTAGGCACATAATAGTTTCTTAGGACATGAATACCTATTGAGTTTTTGATCAGTAAAATGATTTTACTGAGATCCCATGTGGCCAGGCCAGGGGCTCTGGTGACATCGTTTCCATCTCTCCTCACCCTTCTTAACATCCTGTCTGCTCTCAAAGCTACCATTTGTGTGCTGGGGACCTGGGAGAAGTCTTGCATCAGAGTGGGTCCTCTCAGGGCTGGGAGAAGGGATATTAAAGGTTGAAGAGTCAGCCTTGGTGAGAGGAGACTGTGGGAAAAATAATAATAAAAATAAAATAATAAAGGTCAAAGAGTCCAACAAGCAAGCCCATTCTCAAGTTCTTTCACTGTGTCTCCATGATGCACCATTCAGGTCTACATCCAGCCTTAACATCTTGGGTCCCAATTGCTTCATCCTTACATGTCAGTGGGCTGGACCAGGTGGTCTCTCCAGGATCCTCCCAGCTCTATGGCTATAAGTCCGGGCTCGCTGTTGATAGTGGTGGAGGAATTAGTGAAGGGAGAGGACCATGGATCTGATATCTCTGCCATCTCCTTTGAGGTCTCTGGGCTGAGGAGAGGAGATCCCGTGAGGATTGACTAAACAAGAGTGGCAATCAGATAGGGTAGGTTAGCATCAAGGTCAGCAGCCAGAATCGGGTAGGTCAGTATTAAGGTCAAGAATCAGGGCAAGAGGCTCATCCGAGATCAGAACATCCAGCATCAGAGGAGGTCTTGCTCTGACGGTGGTCTCAGATGTCCATCCTGGGTCCACCCATTGGCCCCTTTCCCTCCCAGGCTAATGCCTTCGTACTCAGCCAGGCTTTCTTGATGGAGGTGGGGTTGGGGGACAACAGAGACCTATCAGCCATCAGCATCGGAGTCTGAGGCTGCAACTTTCACCAGTGGGCGTTGGAGGTGAGCTCATCTCCATAAGAGCCCCTCGGAAGTCACCAGGGGTTGTACAAATGGAAGGGATTATCACTGAAATATAATTCCAACAAAGGTGGCACAATGCTCTGTTCCGCCGTGATGAAATGTGTCATTAAATATAGAAATAGATCAAACACCTTCCCACTGAGATCCTCTGGTACCAAGTATCTAGGTGAAAAGCTGAGTATCTGTGAGAGCTCACAAAATATGAAGGAGGTGGGAGGGGAAAAAAAATCCCTCACTAGGGAGATATACTCAACTAGACTTATAAATAGCCTGATCACAGCTCGTTTGATTAATTCGGGGAAAAGGAGTAAAAGTGTTTTGCCAATTCATCAGATTTCATGCTTTCAAAGCAGTTGCTAATGTAAATATTAGCATCCAAAATGAACAAATTGTCTTTGGTAATTAAATGCCCTAATTTACAGGTTCTATTACCAGAGAGCAGAGATAATTTTCCCCTTAAATTAACTCTTCTCCCTCTCTCCCTTCTCCTCTCTTAACTTGATATTCTACATCAGTGGGTGTGTTTGTAGACAGAGTAGGAGGAACGCTGGGTAAGCTCTCTCATGCTCTGAGCGCAGAGGCTGAGTTAGTTCCTGGAGACAGAGCTCAGATAGAGTAAAGTGGGTTAATCTCTAGAGAGTTTAACTTCCGTTGGATGTCGCAGGGTGAACACAGTCCTGAAAAATGGCTGTTTGGAGGCCCCTGGCCTTGGCCTATGGTTATGGGGTCAGGAGTTCTCCCACTGACTGTGAGATCTGCCTTCTTGTGTTGCCTCTTCCTAGACAGGGACATTTCCCTTGGAAACCTTCAGCGAGGAGAGGGGAACATTGACCTGGCCCCCAAGGCTGGCACCAACTGCTAACTCATCATGTTTGGTCTTTGCAATACCTTCCCTTTCAGAATTTCTCCCATCTCACAAAACTCCCCTAAGGAGCCCAAGACTGTGCCCCACTGCTCCATGGTGGCTCTACGTGTCCTATTTTGTCTTCCCAAGCTGGGACTAGGGGGAGGTGAGTCAGGCACATAGGGTGCAGAATTTAAGAAAAGTGCAGGGTCAGCATTTGTGGGACCCGCAGAGTGAGCTTCTCCCTAAATCTTTACCTTGGACACCTCACTAACCTTGCCCTAGTCCTGGCCCTGCCACGGCTCGAAGGGAGGTTGGCAGAGGCATCAGTGCCCCCACCCCCACCCCTCACTGGTTATTCCACTAACATAGACCTGGGCTTGTGGACCTTACAGGTGGGAGGAACCACAGAGCAACCTTGGTCCAACCCCTGAGCTTTGGGGATGAGGGAGCGAGGGCCCAGTGATGTCCAGAGTCTTGCTTAATTTCGTATACCTGGATAGGGGTGGCGGATAGAGACTGTGCTGTGGGCTTCCTCCATCAGGAGGCCCACCAGCTTCCTTTGTGAAGCTGAACCTCTGTCCTGTGAGCCAGACATAGAGGAAGCATCTCTACATGTTGGATGCGGCCGACTCTTGTTCAGCAAGGCTCACTTCCCTCTGAGAAGCCTTCGTTCTCATCACTGCCGTCACCTCCTTGCCTGCCCGTTAGGCACCCCCCTTGAAGAGGCCATCTTCAACCCCTGCCTTCTGAGATGTCCTGAGCGCATGCCTAGATTTCCATGGTTTTACACCCAGAAGGGAGAGAAATCTAGAAATCGCCTTAGGAGCTCGCTTTCTGCATTAGAAATGGTGAATCAGCATTTGGCATTTTTTCCAACCTCTTGGTTATGTGCCTTTCTGAATCTTAGAGTCTTGGAAAGTTAAAACCTACAGTTCTGAGACTCCCTCGCAGCTAGGGTTCTGTTTGAGAATTCAGTTCATTCCACTTGATATACCTCCATGACATTTGGAAGCCAGGGCAATTTCCCTGAGGGTGTCGCGAGCGCTGCAAGAAAGCATGGTGTAGACACCTGGGGTTCCTGCAGGAGCTTTTTGGGTATGAGCACTAGCTCTGCGGGTGTTGACAGACAGCTGTGGTGAGAGCAGCCATGGCCTCGTCACCCCTGGATCGCACTAAGGACGCTGCGCTCTCAAATTCAATAGATCCACCGTGGGCTCCCAATTCCCACCTTCCACAGGCTGGTCAGTTTGGCATTGATTGCGCATGCTCAGGGCGTTAATTCTGGAGAGCCAGGCTCTAGCTTCTTCTTTCAGCTCTTCCACTAATTTTGCGAACAGCGATTTCTCAGGGTAAATCATTTTGGGCTTAATATAAGCGGAATGACTTCCTTTCCCGCGTGAACTCTGGCTGATCCTTTGGTTGACTTGGCTAAAGCCTGCTTTCTGGCGTCAGGCCACCGTCTCCCAAATGTTTGTCATTTTCAGAGGACTGCTCCCCCCCACTGTAGGGTGTTTACTCTTCAATCTTAACAGCTTGCACATGTCAGGACCCACACATTTGACCCAACATAACAGCAGGAGATGGCACTGGGTGGGGGTGGGATCTGCATTACAATTGCTCCTTTCGTATATGGTTTCTGTCCCTGGTTGCCCCAATCAATTAGAATTGCTCAGAGATGTACACACAAAGTTGAAGTCCCAGCGGGCACCATATGCCAGGACATGAAAGATCCTCTAGAACCCAGGGGCTTCTCTGTCCAGAGAACTAATGTCCTAAAGCACCAGGCCCAAAGCTACTAAATGGGTGGTGCTCCTATGAGCCTTAATGGATTGGTTCCCATAAATGGAGCCATTGAAGAGTAAAGACACCAGCTTTGACAAGCTCCCTGGAAAGCCCATGTCCTGGGCAGAGTTTCCAGATGGAGGAGGGCAGTTGAGGTCTGAGAGCATTATCACCCGGGGAAATGACAGGGCAGAAATGACCCACAGTGACCATCCAATTATGCCTAATCACATATCCATATATTGGGGTTCTGATTCAGACTTTGATATATTTTCATACTGAATTACTTACACATTGCTGCGTAAGACCATAGCCCCCCAAAACTTGAGTGGCTTAACATAACAAGCATTTATTACAGCACACAGCTTCTGAGGGTCAGGAATCTAAAAGCAATTTAGCTGGATGGTTGTAGCTCAGGGTCTCTCATAAGGTTGCTGTCAGGATGTCTGACCTCCTGGTCCATTGGAGAGCATCTTGGAGATGGGCCACCACACATACTTTATTATTATTATTATTTTTTTGCCAAGTGATGTTGTCATGCATGCTTTATTCAAAGCAAATTTTAGTGGGCAACACTCTTTACCCAGAATTCAAGTTTTCTGACCCTTAATCTAACAGTGTGGGCTGACCAACAGATCCAAATGTAGAATTTGGACTTTGCTGTCTAAAAACATTAGAAGTATTTCCATGTCTTAAGTATCGCAATATGGATATTTTAATTGCTTTGGTGTTAGGAGGAAGAATTTTTTTTTTCTAAATCTGAAATAATATTTTAAGTACATTCTTGAGCCCAGGGAGTGAACTGCTTACTTCTTGCTTGATCATGGTGGATGTTGACTGGGACCCTCTCTTGCCTTGTGCACTTGGGTGCACCTGCTCCTCAGATCAGCTCTGTCCTCTCATTTAGTTTTTCCAGGAGACAAAGCACAAGCCACCAGCCCATTAAGATAACTTTGGAACCACTTAAGATGGGCTATTTCAAAAGGTACCAAATTCCCTGATCTTATAACTGAACCATTTAACTAGATCATCCTGTAAAGAGAAAGTGCGTTAAAAATACCAGTTAATTACTTTTTTTTTAATTCCCAAGGCACAAATAAGTCCTAGTTAACTGTCTTTGCACATTTATATATTTAGACATCAGGATATGACTATATAGCAGTCAAAGAGCCAGCAGGCACTTAGGTAGAGGACAACCGATTCTAAGTAATGGCCTGGCTGCCACTTGCTGTTGGTAGGTTATATTGAAAGACCCTGGGAAGAAAACCCTAGAAACCAAGGCCTTGTTAGCAATTCTTTTCTGGAGAACACACATGTACCTTCATTAGAAGTGTCAACATTGGGGCGCCTGGGTGGCGCAGTCGGTTAAGCGTCTGACTTCAGCCAGGTCACGATCTCGCGGTCCGTGAGTTCGAGCCCCGCGTCAGGCTCTGGGCTGATGGCTCAGAGCCTGGAGCCTGTTTCCGATTCTGTGTCTCCCTCTCTCTCTCTGCCCCTCCCCCGTTCATGCTCTGTCTCTCTCTGTCCCAAAAATAAATAAACGTTGAAAAAAAAAAAAAAAGAAGTGTCAACATTAAGAAATATTAACACCTTGATGTGCCGGGTGAATAGAATCCAAAGGCAGGTTCAATGGACTTGTCAGAAGCAATTAGCATTAAAGAAATCCCAAGGATTAAAAATTTAATAAAATACAATTTGAGGGTGGCAAAATGATCATCTTTTTCTCCCTCTCTGCATTTGGACTTTAGAGCTGTCCATATGACAAAGGCCTTGTATGCGGGGGGTGGGGGGGGCTCTTAAAATCCATTCATATCACATCAGATACATCACATAGAAATGGTTCTAATGGACTAGTCCATAACCTATTTTATTTCTGGAGGGATATTTCATGTGTCTGGAAATCCAACTACCAAGTGGTCCTAAATGTCTGGAACCAAATATATAGTGGATTAATGAAGGAATAAATGGTAAGCCCCAGCCAAAGTAAATTTCACCTACTGATGCATAGAAATTCAAGCCCTTTATCAATAGGAGAGGCTGTTAAGCTCTATCTCAGAGCCCTGGTACCCTTAATTTTTGCATCAGTGAACGAAGATCAGTTATCTGGCTCCTGGATAATCAATATATCGGGATCGGTGAACTAAGAAGAGAAGTTGCTCCCAGAGGTAGGCAGTGACCCTAGTAAAATATGACAGGTGAAGCCCCCCAAAGAGGGAAAAGACAAGACACTGACAGATACTCAAAGATATACTCAGGGTTATAAAGGCAGGAGACAAACCCTAAGTACCCTCCTAGCTTTGGGGGGAATTCGTGCATTATGGCTCAGTCCAAATTCATTTATTTATTCCTACACTTAAAGAACATTTACGTTCCAAACAGCTGCCCGAAATGAAGAAACTGGTCACTATATTGGGTAAAATCTAAAGTCTTCTAGCCCTACTATTCTGTAATTATTTATTGGGCATTCCGTGAAAAGCCCATACTGGCCATTCTACGTTCTCTGAATCTATTTCCAGGTGCCACTAAATAAAAACCCTAACTTGCATTCAGCTTATTCAGTAAAGAAGGCAGGAGAGCCTAAACTGCTTTAGAAAGATTTTCATCTTGCTGGGTATAATTTGTAAGTGTTGGTTCTCATCTGGGAGCACAACCCAGTAGAGTGGCACCTTTCCAGGGAGGCAAGAAACAAGACATTAACATATACGTCTGTGAAGGATGTGAAGGAATAAAGGCTGGGTAATATAGTTTCTATCTTGGGATTAGAGGACAGGTACATGTTGGGAGCGTCAGAGCCTCCTGAGAAGCCAGGTAAGAACATCCCAGAACTGCAATCCTCCCAAAGTCAAGGCCTTAGCCATAGTGTTGGTGAAATCAAGAAAGTGGCAGCCTGTGAGTATGGAACCACCAATAGGGGAACCCTCCTTCAATGTCAGGGTGACTCAGGACCACTGCTACACCAGGCGACATAATTTGACCTGCAGAGCTTTGAATCAGTATAAACCAGGGGGTGATGGTATTCTCTTGAAGTGTCGAGATTATTGAATGCACTTTGGGTTTACTGAAAGATTTGTTTATGCCTTCCTGGGTCCTCAACAAACGCCAGCCTTCTCCCAGAGTTATAGGTTTTCTAAATTGGAAGAGACTTCAGTGAACTTACTTGTTCAAAAATGACCTGGGCCCCCTAGGTGTGCTTCTTGTTCAGAGTACCTCCATGGGCACACGTGGGTACAGCTTCATTGCCCTCTGCCCGTTAGAGGAGACTACAAGCTGCACGAAGTGATGAGACCAGGGTGGAGACAGTCTGGGACGCCATGGCCAATGGCAGCCATAACACACAACGTAAGGGGAAGCATCCCAACCAACGGAACCAGCCTTTGTTTTCTTCATTTCACAGAAAATGGAGAGTGCCAGTGTGGGAGAACTAGGAAATTATTAGAGGACTATGTAGCCCACGTGGAGTATAGAAAACTATCTCCTTTTTTTTTTTTTTTTTTTTTTTTTTTTTTTGCAGCTAAGGGCTGGAGGGTTGATGAGGTTTGGGAATGTTTCCTAGTCATCTGTGAAGTTAGAGGCAGAGCCAGACTTGAGCCTTCCTCCCCTGCCCTGGGTCGTGCTGTTTCCTGCTGCCCCACAGTCTGAAACTGTCCATGGTTATTCTCTACACGGGGCAGGAAAAGGGGGCTTCATTTCCTGAGTGAGGGACCTATGACTTAGGCATTAATGACTTGTCTAGGGACACCCATGTGATGGTTATCTAATCTTTTAAAGAATCGTGTTCTAGTTTCAAAGGTGAAGTCAAGAGCCGGTTCTTTCCTTCCAGCTAAGTGAGACCTTACACAGAGAGCGTTGGCACACTAGATGGGAGTAAAAGCAAGTTTTGGTGCTTTTCCCTAAAACCCTAATGCTCTTGCAGAGGAGAGCGAGAGAATGTCAGGATGGGGTTCAGATCTGGCTGGAGCCGGATGGACCCTCATAATCTACATATCCTTACAAATTAATTAAGTGGTAATCTAATTAATGTCTGTATGCTTGAATTTTCTCATCTGGAAAACAGGGCCAGTAACAGAACTCATTCCATAAAGGTGTCGAGAGGGTGAAATGAGTTAATACATACAAACGGCTTTAATACAGCGCTTGGCACAGAGTTAAGTGTTAGGATGTCCAACTTGATATATTTACGTGACATTTGGAGGCCAGGGCAAGGCGTCACTTGGCCAAGAGGAGAGTTAAGAATTATAGCTTTTAGTTTTCTATGCAGGATACGGTCAGCTTTTCACTTCTCACTATCAGGCAGAAAAGGAGGCGCGGATTAATTGTGAGCCAAGTGCCCAGGGTTTAAACATCTCAGTACAAGGGCCAGAAAGTGAAGAAATAAGCAGAATCAGCAGCCCTCTATTTGCCACTTGAATTCAAATTCAATTCAAGCCAATTGGCTTGAATTTGGCCAATGAATTGAGCCTTTGATGACATTGGACTTTGGTCCAGACCTGATTTGTTCATTTTAGCCACTCTGACTGGCGTGAGGTGGTATCTCCGTGTGGTTTTGATTTGTGTTTCCCTGACTGTTTCTATTTCTCCACCAATTTTTACCTCTCTGTACATCAACGTGACTATCTGTCAAATCTATACTTAGTTCAGTTTAGCAAACATTTGCTGCGAGATGTTGTGTGTTTGGACACATTGCGGTAAGACTTGGTGACTTGGACGAAGGACAGGAGCTGGAAAGACAGCCTTCTTAGCCTCCTCCTCATCCGCTTCCCCTCCATCTATACTCCATCCTTTGTTCTTTTTTTTTTTAATTTTTTTTTCAACGTTTATTTATTTTTGGGACAGAGAGAGACAGAGCATGAGCGGGGGAGGGGCAGAGAGAGAGGGAGACACAGAATCGGAAACAGGCTCCAGGCTCCGAGCCATCAGCCCACAGCCTGACGCGGGGCTCGAACTCACGGACCGCGAGATCGTGACCTGGCTGAAGTTGGACGCTTAACCGACTGCACCACCCAGGAGCCTCTTTCCTTTGTTCTTCTTTAGCAAAACTCTTCAGAAGTCTTCTCTTTACTTCTGCCTCCAATTTCTCCTTCCTTTCTCACTTGAACTTGCCCCATTTATTTTATTTATTTATTTTGTTGACATTTATTTTTGGGGAGAGTGCAAGTGGGGGAGGGACAGAGAAAGGCAGACAGAGGATCTGAAGCAGGCTCTGCGCTGACAAGCTGACCAGAATGAGCCGGACGTGGGGCTCGAACCCACGAACCGCGAGATCATGAACTGAGTCCAAGTCAGATGCTCAGCCCCCTGAGCCACCCAGGTGTCCTGAACTTGCCCTATTTAAGCTTTCACCTCCTTCTCTCCACTGAGATGGTTCTTGTCATCCTATTCCAGATCTAATAGCCCATACTCAGTCCCAGTTTATTTAAACGCTCGGCAGCACGGAACACAGTCGATCACTCTCTCTCCCAAAACACTTGGCTTCCAGAGCACCCTACACTCCTGTTTGTCCTCCTGCTGGACTGGCTGCTGCTTCTCAGCTTGGAATTGGATGCTTCAGGGCTCAGTTCCCAGAGCTCTCCTTCTCTGTCTCCTCCTACTCCTTTGGTGGTCCCCTCCAGTCTCAAGTGTATGCTGAAGAACGATTGTAACTCTAGTCGGAACTGCTCCCAGTTCAAGATTCACGTATTCAACGACCTGCCAGACACCTCCACTTGGATGTTTAATAAGCATTTCAAACATCCCATTGTCCCACCGATCTCCTAATCCCCCAGCCTGCCATTTTTGGTAACTGACACCTCCCTCCCAGTGGCTCGGGTCAAAAACCTTTCGATTTTTTTCTTCATTCTTCTCTTTCTTTCATACCCCACATTCATCAGTGATTATGTTTACCTTTGCCTGAAAATTACTTCGAGAACACGAGCTCTTCTTCCCACCTCCACTGCCACCCCCAAGCCATTGCCATCCCTTGCTTAGAATTTTGCAGTCGCCTCCATTTCATCGGTCTCTACTTCCGTCCCTGTGCCTCTTTCATTAGCCCTTGACGTACAAGCCTATTAAAGTCAGATCATGTCACTCCTCGACTCCACCCTCTCCCCCATTATGACTTCCATGCCAGAGTCCAAGCCCAGGTCCTCATGGTGGTCAGCTGAATAATACTCCATGGTATGGACACAGCACAGTTTGTTCGTTCACTTGTCTATTGATGGGTGCTTGGATTGTTTCCACCTTTTGGAACGAATGATGCCGCCATAAACATCGGCGTGCCGGTATCTGTTGAAGTCCCCGTTTTCAATCCGTGCGGGTATATACCTGGGCGTGGAATTGTTGGCTCATACGGTAATTCTATGCTTGACTTTTTGAGGAACTTCCAAACTGTTTTCCATGGCAGCTGCACCCTTGTGCACCCCCACCAACGGTGCACAAGCTTCCCGATTTCTTCACGTCCTTGCCAACACGTGTTATCTTTTGCTTTTTGGAGAGTAACTGCCTCTTGTTTTTCCTTGAGGGAATCAACCGTCCTCCGGTCTTGGTGCCTTGCTCTTCCTGTTCCTTTTCCTTGGAACATTCTCCCACCAATATGCGTGGCTTGCTCCCCATCTCCTTCAAGTCTTTGCTCAAAGGCCTTCACTATTAAAATTTCGCCTCCGTTACCAGAGTGCCCTAGCCACTTTCCCCTGTTGTAATATTTTTTTTCCAGGCCCGGAAAGTTACAACTTTCTAACTTACAGGAAAATTTACTATTCCTATACTATCTGCCCTCCCCCACGTTTGTCACTGCTCTACCCCAGTGCCGAGAACAGTGCCTGATTCTTAAAGGAACTACTGCAAGAAATAACTGCGAAATTAATGAGTGATGCCAGAGCTGCGTCACCGTAAAGGACGAGCTGGACTAAGCTAGGCGGAGAGGGAGAGGGGAAGGGAGAGGTTTTCTGTGTTGAGGGAACACATGGGTTGCTATGGATCGGGCCTGCTTAATGTCATGGATGAGGGTCTTCTCAAGGCAGAGACCCCATAGCTGCGGAACACATCACTGGATTTTCTTTGCTCACTGTCCGTTAACACCTGTTTCCCCTGCCAGCACCGCAATTTGCTTACAGGCTGACGAGCGACCACTAGAGTCTGCTGAGTTTCGACGATGTGGATGTCAACAGCCCAGCATCCCCCAGCAGTCGCGTGAGAGGAGAAAGCCTGCCACCTGTGCCTGGATATAGGCGTATACGATTGTCATCTCGCCCCTACTGTTGTTACAGTTATTTCAGCACTAAGTGCAGGAACTTCGAGCTCAAGGCTCTTACATGGTGCTGTGGCCTCCTGCTGCTCCAGAGGGCTGGAAAGTCCCCTCCCCATCTCGGTCAGCAATGGGATTTGCCCCGGACCACGGTGGTGCCTGCTCCGTGCCGTCCCCGTGCTCTCTCGGGGAACCTAGGGCATCAGAGGAGATGCATGAAATCATGACAATTTGCATCACGGTTGGAGTAAATTGAGGGGTGCTGGCGACAAGGGCTGGGAAGTGTCCTCCTCTCTCTGACACCCTTCGCTTCCAGCTCCGCCAGGCAGCAGCTGGCTTGGGGACTCGGTCAGACTTCAAGGCAAGTAGAAAAAGAGGAAGAAAGGGAGGCGAGACAGATCTTTCTGGTCTGTTTTCTAAGTCCAAACCCTCCTGGAGGGGCTTTCTGGGCCCTAAAGGTGCTGTGTGGGCTTCTGTAGATGGAGAAGGAACATTTCCTATGGTGTCCCAAAGACATCCCTCTTCTTGGCCCCCGACTTGCCCCGGGCATCGGAGAACATGGATGGGGGCATAGAAGCAAATCTGAGTGAGTTATTTTGCAGCAACTCACAGCCACCCCTGCTTCTGGCCTGACCCATTTTCTCCAACTACAATGTGGCTCTAACAATCCCTGCTCGGCTCTCCATCTTGCCTAGAGGCTACTAGAGTTCATTAGATTAAAAAAAAAAAATCTATAAACTACTTTGAGCACCTTGGAGGTAAGTGCTCTATAAGTACAATGTAATAATAATAATGCTACAATAATTACCTTGATTAATTTATGCATAAGACAAAAAAAGATTCTTAATTAAGAGACATTCCAACAGCGTGAACACAGGCCCCATATATTGGAAAGTAATACCACCAGCAGGGATTCTAACTCTGGGCCAGAATGACAAGGATAATGAGCCACTCACCCTCACTCTGAGCGTCCTCTGCATGTTTTGGGTTCCTGGTGATGACTGTAGGCTCTGTGGCCAGCAGACTGGAAAGGCAGAAGATGAAAGAGGGGAGTTTGGGTGTTAAAATTACGTAAGACACAAGCTAACTTAACCTCATCGCACTGCAAGTAATTAAAAACCAAAGGTAAGCTAGTCAGTGGCATCAGTAAAATTCATGTTTTTCTTTAGATGTAGTCAAGATTTATGGATCGCCTATTGACTGGCCCTCCCTTCCCTAGATGGCAGCTGACATCTGTCCTGTGACTCTCTCTCCTCTTCTAGTGTAACTTTCTGCAGTCTTCAAGACCCTGTTGGGTGACAGAAGAATTGATTCTAGCTAAAGTGTTAATGGCTAACAACAGCAGTGTTTCCCCTGGGTACTTACTCTGCATTTGAACTGAAGTTTTCAATGTTTGTATTTGTAGAAACGACTAGACATTATGACGCTCGACTTAGGCTGCTGGGGATAAAAGCGTTAGAGCATGGAGTTCATGGCGTCCTTCGAATTATAGGGCCAAGCCATTTGGCACATGAGGCCGTTCTACAGGTGGTGTTAGAGGCTGAGAGATAGAATGGGCCTACAGCTTTCTATCAGCAGACCACATTAGCCCGTGGCTCATGCTTGCCCCTCGTGTTTTCACAGCAAGTCTGTGAAATGGATCTTGATTTCAGAACCAGATCTTGATTTCAGAATCAAATCCCCTCAAATACCTGCTCCAGGTCCTGTCTTTGATCTACTGACATCATTACCTTGTGCTCACTCTCAGCTAGGAACCGTACCACTGCATATGAATTATCCCAGCCAGCGTGGAAGCTTATCATGAGACAAGCCCGCCCAGGTATGGCTGGTTCTCTGCAGTGGGGTGTCGTGGAAAGAGCCATCTACAAGTTGCATCTTTGTAACCCGAGTTTTATCTGCACGACTCAGAGAAGACAGCTAAAGGAACGCTTTGGTAATAACCCTCGTGTTCTCATGCCTGTCCAGTCTGGAATAGTTACAAAAAATATATTGTGCTTTAATCCATACCCGCGGTTTTAGGCATAGTCATTCACACGTGCTGTCGAAATTCTCAGGTGTGCAGCGAGGATGGAAAAGCACATGAATTAACACCCGGGTGAGCAAGAGCCAGGCACAGAGTCTGCTGGTGTGGAACATACGCCGGGCGGAGAAAGCACCTTGGCCTGGGAACCAAGACACCTGGACTCGTGTCCCACCTCTGACACTGACTGAGCCCTCTCTGGGCCTCTGCCAAATAAAAGGGCAGCACGATCAATTTCTAGGTCTTAGTTCCCACTCTGACGTTATAGGACTCTATGCATATCATGTACCCCAAATGGCCCTCATCCACACGAGATGTATGACCCTGCCTGAGGCAGTTTGCACGGAACAGAAATCAAAACCGTAAGCCACAGAGCGGAAGCTCCAATGGTAGGATTTCCAGTGTTATCGTTATGGGAAGAATGGGGACAATGTTGAGGACTGAGGGCGAGGTCTGCCAGGTCACAGGTGGTGCTTGATCTACACAAGGTCAAGGTGTTCAATCTGGGCCCATGGGTACCAGCAAGTCCCCGGCACCCGGCTTGGGCTCCAGGTATAAACTTAGGGGGTCTGTGGGCTCACTGTGGGCTGACTATTTAGTTTTAATGCCCAAAACCAATTTTAAATAAAATAAAGGAACCCCCTAAATATTCTAGATGGGGCTTTCTTTTTTTTAGAGGGACATTTCAAGACTAGTTTCACACAGGTTTAGCCGAAAGGGAAATTAAACTCTACATTTAAATGGGAGATTACGCACAAAGGAATCCATTACTTTCAATATTTCTCAGCAGGAGGGCTCAGAGTTATTTAAATAAGTTTAGATATTAAACCTAAAGTAGCCATTAAAGCAATGTGGATTTGTTTGTCTGTTTTTTTTTTCCCCCAGAAATCTTTTTTTCCAGCTGACTGAAAAAATCCATTGCTTAACCAATGGAGGATATTTTAATGCATTAAAAAAAAATCCAGGGACTTTTTAATATAGCACTTCCTTTGAATTTTTAAGTAGCATCTTACAGTAAGTGTCATCCTTTGGACAGATTAACCAAAGCGCATTCCCTTCCCCGCCCCCACCCTGGGCAGAACAGCGCTAATATAAACACCGACATTAAACCATATTGGCTATGGAAGAGGCTTTGATTGTCATTGAGATTATTTTAAAAGTTATTTAGGCCCCCCTGTTCCATCTCTGCAAACCACTGAGAAAACGTTGCGCCGGGTTTCTCTTTGCGACATTTCTTTGGGGATTCATAAATATTGATTGTACCGTAAAAAAATTGATGGAATCTTGAAACAGACTGCAGTTGAGGCAGCTGGGGAATTTACTCAATTTTTCTCAATCGCTGCAGTCTATAAAAAGAGGAGATTTTGCAAATTGTTTCTCACCTTGTCTTTTTAGTATTTAATAGCTCTCAATTCTATAGCCTCCTGAACCATGCGCTGGGCATGTTTTCTATCAAAACAGAATCAGGCCTATTCAATGGGAATTAAAAGGTGGGAGCCGGTTATGAGTGGGTTAAACTCTGCCCTGTCCTCCACCTTCTCTCTTCCTCCCCTCCTGGCACCTTCTCTCAGCTTTCTGTGTCCTGCTGCTTTGGTCATAGCCCTGCACCTATCCCACAGATGCCCACATTGTGCCCTGGATTATCCCTTCTCCTCCTGGCCCAGGGCCGTGATGGAAACGAAGTCAAAGAAGCGAATGTCAGAGGCTCGCTGCGGTCCTGCCTTTCACCACACTTGGTAGCTGTTAAACCACACTCCTAGCAAGATAACCCTGCTCTCTCTTTAGACAGCAGAACTCTTCACCATCCTGGCGTCCTGCCCCCCATCCGGCTCCAAACTACCTCTTTAATCTTATTCTCACCACTGTCCTTCTGGAACCCTAGTGTCTTTGGTCCCCTCGTTGTCTGTCCCTCAAAACAACTACTACAGGCTTATACTTTTCCATCATTCCTGGAATGTTCTCCTTACCTTCCTTCTGTGGCGGGCAGAATAATGTCATCCCGACCCTCTGCCCCCGTGTCTACGTTCTAATTCCCAGAACCTGTGAATCTGTAAGGTTATGTGGTAAAGGGAAACTAGGGTTGCTAATCAGCTGACCTTAAGATAGAGGGATTATCCTGCATTATCCCTTGGGGCCCCGTGTAATCACACGGATCTTTAAAAGTGGCAGGGGGAATTGGAAGGAGGCATCCGAGAGACGGCAGCGTGAGAAAGGGCCCCAACATGGCTGGCTTTGGAGGATGGGGCCATGAGCCAAGGAAGGCAGGTGGCCTTTATAAGCTAGAAAGGACGCCATAAAAGGCAAGGGAGCAGAGTCTCCCATGGAACCTCTAGAAAGAACTGGTCCTGGAAGCACCTTGATTTTACCCAGGGAGACCTGTGCTGAAATTCTGACCTGCGGAACTGAAAGATAATATATTTGTGCTGTTTGAAGCCACTAAGTTTGTGGTAATCACCCTTAACCACACCTGCCAAGTCCATTTAGCCCCATAGGGTAACATTCACAGGTTCCGGGGATTAGGGTGATTCTAATCTTTGGGGGTGATTATCCAGCCTGCCACACTGGATAACAAGAGGTGGCTCTGCCAGCTCCTGGACGAGAACCTAAGGATAGGGAGGGGATAAGCCCAGTCAATTGACATTGAAATTATTGTTGGGTTCAATGTTGGGATTTCTCATAGGAGGCATAGGACATGGCATTGATCTCATTGATCTTGAATTAATCATCCATGGAAGCAAGTAGAAACCCCTTTTGTCTTAGCCATTGAATTATTTTTTCTCTTGTTACACTTTGCCATCTGAGGTCCCGTGACTTGTCCAAGATTCTACACGGCCGGTGAATTTATAAATCACACGTGGCACCTGAATGGGCCTGAGATGAACCCTCCTTGGAGGTATCTGTAGGCTCAGATGCTCTAGATGAGGGGAGCCAGTCCTTGATGACAATCCCCTCTCTACTCCACAAGACACAAAGCATGAAAACATCAAAGCATCATGTATCAAATGTATATTATGTGAGGAGCCCTGGGCTGGAGCCCCTGCCCTCAAGGAGCTTCCAGGCTGGTAAGTAGTTGGGAGCTGTCCACGGAGGGTTTCAACACCAACCATACGATATTAAGTAGTCTGAAAGTGTTGAGGACAGAGGGCATCCATGCGGGATGTGGATGGTCTCATGGTGGTGGTAGGGCTGGTAAGGGAAACAATGGGTAGCTAGAAAGGGGTGGAGTGGCTTGGAAGGATACCCCAGGCAGCAAGAGCAGAATAATAAGCAAAGAAGCAGAGTAGAAAATCTCATGCCTATGAGGGAAGCCATGAGGAGAAGTGCAGTCCAGGGATAAGAAGGTAGGGTTTCAGGTTTCTGGATTCTCCTTAATCATGGCCGCCAAGACCTAGCTCAGGTGTGGTGGTCTGTTTACTTATGTATTTAGTTATTCATTTATTTGAAGTTTATTTATTTATTTTGAGAGCGAGGGAAAGCAGGGAAGGGGCAGAGGAAGAGGGAGAAAGAGAGAGTCGACACAGGGCTCGAACTCAAGAACTGTGAGATCGTGACCTCAACGAAAATGAACGGTTGGACACTTAACCTACTGAGCCGCTCGGGCACGTGGGGGTTTATTTCTGAAACCAGCTCTTCTCCTATGCCCCTGACACTCAGTCTCCAACTCGACTGAAATAGCTCTGTTACCTCTAAAGCATTCCTGGACTAATGCCACCCCCCGTGAGCTCCGGGGAAAGCTGGCCAGGACAGAGGACAGATTCCAGACCCACCCTTATCTGGGCCGAGGCATCTGGCAGGATCCAGGAGGGCATCGTGACCGGGATGAAGGAGACAAGGCCTCACCCCATCTGTCCTGCAGAGCTGGTGCAACAGGGAGTTTGGGTTATGAGTTTACCTGAGAGAGAAACAGACCATGAGATGGAGTCCCCCAGATTTCCCCCCAAAGCTCCGCTGGTTTCTGTGGTCCCCGCCAGTGGCCTTTCATTGATGCAAACCCCCGTTCCCAGACTCCCCTCGCTGCAAAATCAGCTCACCTCCAAATTTCCTTCCTATCCAGAAGCTCAGCCCCTCCGGAGTCCGCTTCTCCACAGACCTCCACTGCCTCCACTCAGAGGAGAGTGATTTCCCTGCTTCTCTGGCCCGTCTACTTGTTCTTGGTGGGGATGCTGGCCTGCCTCAAGCTCCTGTATCCCGCCAGGAAGCAGAAGCCTCTCCATCTTCGCTTCTGAAGGATATATGCTTTGTAGGAATTTTCTGTTGGCAGCTGTTTTCTTCAGGCCCTTGGATACATTATTCCCCGTCTTCTGGCCTCCGAGATTTCTGTCGAGAAGTTGGCTCTAAGTCAGCTATGAGTCCTACTCCTGCTCTTCGAAGATAATGTTTCTCTTTTTCTCTCTCGCTGCTTTAAAGCTGTCCTCTGCTCTCGTACTCTAGTTGCAGTGAAATTAATTTTGTCACCATGTCCCAAATGGCCTCCGTGCCCTTCTCTGTATTCCCCATCCTTTCGTCTTTCCACGCTGTGTCCTGACCCGCCACCGGGCCGTCATGCCTCGCCTGGCTCACTTTCTCGTGGCCCCTCAGGTGGATGCCAGCTAGTTAATCCCCTGCGCCGCTCTTTCTGCCTCGCGGCTTGCTCGCCTCTCTCCTGTTCCTCCACCCACTGGGCCTCGCAGGCATTGTCACACCAAATCTGACCATGTCGCTCCTGAGCTTAACATATCAAGTGATTTCCCATTTCTTATGGGCAGGTGACCGCCCCCCCCCCACCCCCCCGCCACCGGCTTCTTAACAGGAGACTTGGGCCTTTGCACATCTCCAGGCTGATTTCATGTTATTTTCTGCCCTTAACCTTGTGCTCTAAGAACCCTGATCGGTTTCAAATTCTCCCATGCCCCTGAACACACACACACACACACACACGCACACCTCTCCAAATTGCTCCTCCACCTAATGCCTCTGTTAATGCTGCTCCTTCTATCCAGAAAGCTCTTCTGTCCCCTTTTGTCTAATGAAGCCACATTGAATCTTTGGGCCGTAGTCATTATCCTCATCTCTGCCTCTTCCCCAGACCCCCCCACCTGCTGCTCCCATAATACACTTTGCATATTGCTATCACTGCACTGACCACAAACAACCAAGTTCATCTTCCTCTCTAGATTGCAAGTTTCTTGAGCAACCGTGTCTTGTTAATCTTTAGATCCCCGGCGCCCAACACCTTGCCTGAGACAGAGAAGGTAACCCAGTGAATGTTTGAATGATTGACAAATTATTACATAAAATTTGTATGAAAATTCCCTAAGTTTTCACATCCTTGCATGAATCAATAATGTTAGCCCTATTCTAGGTGTGGAAGACTATAGACCAAGGTCCTCATCTCCAACAGCACAGAAAATGAAGGTGAAGGTCCAAAGATCTCTGAAGCAGTAAATCTCTCTGACCCGACCTGCACTGACTGACTTCACTCTTCTCCCTCTTAACTCTTGCAATCGGTCCTTAACACATGATCTAGGCTTTGATAATCTGCTGCCTTCTACTCTTTAATGAGAATGCAGGTGGAAAAACCAATAGACTGAGTGTTCGCTATTACCTTTTCTATCCGTTCAGTTCAACACTTCGGTCGTATGAATTGATGGTGTAGAAATTAGTCACTAGAAAAGTCTGTTTGACTAAATATCGCTGCCCACATGGTGGTCTCCATGGGGTGGAGCCTGAGACGTTGCCACAACACCTCCCTGGGGAGGGACTCGGGTTGGGGATTGACAGGATGCAGCCAATGGGAAAAGGTGGTGTCCACAGCGATAGGCCAGCCTGCACCAGGACAGCCCAGCCGGAGGTGTGGAGGCTCGGATCTGGCTTGCACAGGAATTAAACAAGAGACATGGTGGCCGCCATGTTGGCAAATGGCAGCCCCTAAATGCTTAGCCGGAGTGGGGCTGACGGGACCAAAGCAGGGCCCAAGGGCTAGACAAGCTGGGGTTTGGCCAGTTATCAGGACTGAGACTCAGGAGAACAAGCAGGGGTCCCAGTTACCGAAACTGGGGCCCAAAGTGGGACACAGCCTCAGGAAGAAGGTGTCATCCGGCATCAGAAGTCTTACAGGGACTGGCAGCCAAGCTAACCTGGACCAGGGGCGTCTGGACTCCTTAGTCAATACATTTATCACTGAGGACAGCCCGGCTTGAGGTTGAGCGGGTGTGGCAGGAGAGGGAGGGGTTCTGCCAAGTGGCCCAGCTGGAAGATACGGCTGCGCTGGGCAGACACTGACCACAGCGGGCCAAAAAGGCAGCAGGTAGCGAAAGCTGATGAGGACCCAGGAAAGAAAGAGATGGGACAAGGCCGGAAGCCCACAATACGAAGTCAAGATGGGATGAGGTGGGGCTGGGGAGAGGCTGGGAGGCTGGTGGTCAAGGTGGCACCGAGGGCCTTCAGCCAGACGCGTGGGTGGTGAGTCAGATTCTGGGCAGTCCCACTAGGTACTAAAGCCCACCGTAGGCTACACGTCCAAGGTGCCAGGAGGTAAACAGGGCATCAAGGGTCAAGGTGATGATGATGTTCTGATATGAAGGGGACTGGGTAGGACAAGGTTAAGACCTGAGTCTGTGGTCAGGGTCCCAGGAAGTCCTGGAGGCAAGGGAGAAGAAAGCAAAGTCTATATTTAGGATTCAGGTGAGAAGGAGGTCATGAAGCTTATAAGATGCTCAAATCCAGGGGAGCCAAAGAACCCTAAAGGGCAGAGACCTGGCCCAGAGGGGCTTTCTAAGGTCTTCCTTCCAGCAATCCGGAGCAAATGGCGTCTGGATAGGCTGTGTTTGTCAGGTTCTCCAGAGAAACAGAGCCAATGGTAAGACAGGCATTATAAAAAATTAGCCCGTGCAGTTGTGGAGGCAAGAAGTCCCACGATCAGTCATCGGCAAGCGGGAGACCCAGGAAAGCCAGAGCTGCTAGAGGCCTGAGAGCCAGAGAGCTAACGGTGTAGATCCCAGGCTCAGTCCCAAAGCCTGAGAAGCAGTACTGCTGAGAGCAGGAGATTCTTGTCCCAGCTCGATCGGACAGATCCAGAGGGAACCCTTTCTTCCTCCACTTTTTGTTCTATTCGGGCCTTCGGCGAGTTGGACGAGGCCCACCCACATCGGGGAGGGCCGTCTGCTTTACTCATTCTGCGGATTCACATGCTGATCTCTTCTGGGAACACTTTCACAGACACGCCCGGAATAATGCTTAGGCAGATACGTGGGTGACCATGGCCCAGTCAAGTTGACACGTAAAATTAACCATCAACCAACCACGTGGGCGAGCGGCACGGATCCTGCCTCCCCGCCTGCGGCTCGGGGATGCCCAGTGCAGTCTCCTCGCAGATCTATGGCTGACGTTGACTCCACTCTGGCCGGTCAGGCAGCCCCACGCCACTCCCCAGCCCAGGGCTCGGGACATCAAATGCTTTCAGGTAGGATCTTCTCGTGATGAAACCTAAGCGTGGTTTCTTGCTTTTATCTTCATTGGAGCCATCTTGTCCAGCTGACCGATTTGCTGATTCCTGGCCTCCGCTTGGTAAGCTTCCAGCTCATTTTCACGCTACGCTGCGCAGTTCTGCCTCCTTAATGTAGTTTTAAACTTGTATTCAATAAACAATGGGTATAAAATCAAATTAATTGTCGGACACTCCATGCTGTTTAATTTTCAGGCTCCCGTTTCGCCAGTATTTCTTCTGAGGACAACTAGGCGTGGAGTGCCAGGCATCTGGGATGGCCCTTCTTGAGCGCCCCTGGGGAGGAGGAAGAGGAGGGAAAAGAGGAGAATGCAAAACCTCCTGGGAGAAGTGTTGGTGGAAAGGGCCACACCCTTTACTACCAGGGTATGCCTTTGGCCCAGTTAGTTGGCTTCTCCCGACGGTCTGGGGAGCAATGCCTGTGAGGGGTGATGCGTTTGCTCGGGCGGTGAGTGGGGCCATGCCCACCTTCCCCATGGCCCTGGGTCCCCACAGTCTGGCTGGGCTTGCCTTGCGCGAGGAGCTCCAGCGCGACCACGTGGCCTCCTCACCTCCTCGTTACCCTGGGCACGTGTCAAACACCAGCCTAGTGCCCTCTGACTTCTGGGGGCCCCGCCCACTCTCCAAGTGCTTCCTGGAAGCCCCTCTCCCTAGACTTGAGGTCAAGGGGAGGCACACCTTCCTCTCCCACGAGACGCGGGCCTCCCAGCACACCCACAGTTCACACTCTCCCCAAACACCCTTTCGCCGCTTCGACTTCAGCCTTCTTATACCCCTGATGTGTGCGAGGCTACGTACTTCACAGGTGGCCCATACCTCACTTTTAAAGATGGGGGCATCGCTCCTATTCGATTGGTTTGGCTTTCGGACTCACTAAAAGGAACCTGCGCTGGGGTGTGAAAGTAGAAGATGTAAAGGATGAGCCTAAAACACCTGCTTGTGCCAGAAGGTAAAGAAAGGCTCTCGGAACAGAGGGGACGTCGGGAGACCCAGGGGCCGGCTTGAAGGCTCCCAGGGGCCCCATCTGGGACAATGTGAGCACCACAATGATTAGTGAGGGTAGAATTATAACCCATGGAAGAAAAACAGAATTCTTGGGTCCGTGCTTATGCTAAGAAAGGAAACGGTTATAAAAACCGGAAGTGTGTCTGTAGCATTTTAACCCCCTGCACCGTTCCCCACCCGCCCACCCAGGAGCTTTCACCGACAGGCACTCTCTCGATTCCGTTCTTCCCATTGTCAGCGGAAGAAACTGAAACCTGGGAAGACGTGGTCACTTCCCCAAGACTGCTTAGTGGCCGGTTGGTGACAAATCCAGGACTAGACCCTCAGGTCTTTGGACCTTGGTCCTCTCCCAGGCAGGGGGTGCAACTCGTGACCACGAATGACCTTCAGCCCCCACTGCTCCAGGCATGCCTCTGTCCTGGGCCTGGCCAGCGCTTTAGCCTCCTGGGTACAATGTCCTTGGAGCAGACCTCATAGGACCCCACCGCTCTCCCATCTCCTGGCCCCCACGCCAAAAACTTATTAAGCAGCCGCCTGTCACCTCCACCTTAATAAATAAGAATCTCTTTTCAGCTCCTTTGTCTTCCTCACCTCGGGGCCCACCTCCTGTAACCACACTGTCAATTACACCTCATGTCTAGCAAGGCCAGAGCTAATGAAAAGCAATAGAGAATTCACTGTCTTTTAATGAGGGAAACATGGCTTTTTACAGGGAACAATTTATTGGGCCAATTCCCCCCGTCCATCACCCAGGGGAGTTGCTGCCTTTTTGTACCCTGTGTTTGTTACTGTGTCAGGCACTGTGTAAAATTGCCAGCCAAGCACCGAGGTGAAGGCTCTGACTCAATTTACGGGGTGACATCTCCAATCTCCCTCCTTGGATCGGTAAGTGATCCTGGCAATGATATGCATAGAAATTAATTACTCCACCCCTTCTGCTCCCTGGCAGCCAGGACTGGGGCAGCCAGGACTCCTCCCTGGCATCCGGAACAGCTGGGCCGACAGGCCACTGACCTACATCATCTCTACTTGCTTGTCCTGGCGGGAGTCCGTAGGGGAGACAGAGGACCACACTGCCAGAAAGACAAGAGAAACACAGGGAGGAGGGCGTCTTGGTCTGCTTAAGCCCCGTTGAAGGTCAAAAGCAAGTACCAGGTCCATCACCATTTCCAAGATGGAGAGGGAGGCAGGAGATACAGGAAGAACTCCCCAGGCTGAGATTCAGGAGGTGCCTCATGCTGCCACTGATTTTCTCTGTGGACTTTGGGCTTGACACTTCATCCCTAAAGTAAAATGCTTCAATCAGAGCAATTGCTCTGATGCTCTGCCAGAGCCTCCCTCCCCGTCCTCCTCCCCACCTGTCTCTGGATAACATAGTAGGCTGCTCCCAATCATTGTGTTTTAGACTCGACTGAGCTGCGCGACCTTGGGCAAGTCCCTTTCCTTCCCCGCACTTTGTAGAGTCATATGTTCATGATCTACCTCCTCCCAAAGATGGCTTTGGGAGTCAGATGAAAGAAAGTTGCTTTAAGACATAAGATCGTATCATTTCAGTTCCAGACCTAGCTTTAGCTTGGAGGAATTAGGAAAAATGACCATTGGGAGGCACACCAAGGGTTCCTGAGTTAAAGTGTCTCCCATGTTTCTTGTGATATCTTAAACTCTGCCATCAAGGATTCATCTCTTGGTGACTTCAGCTTTAACTTTCTAATGATAAGTTAGTTTTTATTAGGTGCTCACTCACTCCGTCCCAAGTATCATATTTCGATTGCCGTAACCCTTACGTAGATCATCACAACACATTTGCAAAGTAAATATTGTGGCCATTTTATGAAATTGGGGCTCTGCAGGTTAAAATAACTGACCCAGGCCCCTCTGTAAATGATGAGGACAGAAGACTTTTTAAAATAGACTCTACTGAGGTGTAATATGCAAACAGTAAAATGCACACATTTTAAGGATATGTGTCATGAGTTTTGACAAATGTATACATCCATGTAAGTACTGCCACAGTCAAGACATGGAACATTTCCATGACTCCAAAAGGTTTCCTTGTCCCCCTACCCAATCAATTCCCACTCCGTCCCAGACAAACACTGATCTGTTTTCTTCAGCATTGATTAGTTTTTTTTGTTTTTTGTTTTTTTTTTTTGCAGAAGTCACTATATACTCTTTTGTATTTGGCTTTTGTTCAACCAGCATAATGTTTTATGCACATGATTGTGCACAAACCAGTTGGTTCTTTTTATTGTTGAGTATTTGTTTATCCACTTGTCTCTAGATGGACATTCTCATTCTTTCCTGTTTTTTGCAATTATGGAAATAGTTATTATGAATAATTTTTAACGAGCTTTTGTATGAACAAATGTAGCTTTTTCATAGATTTCTTAGGACTTTTTAAGTACCTATTTCTGCAAATAAAGACACTTTTGCTTTTTCCTTTCTAATCTATAACATTTTTATTTTTTTTTCTTGAATTATTGCACTAGCTAAGACCTCCAATACAATATTAAATAGGAGTAATGAGAATGGATGTATTTTTGATGTTTTCAATAGTAGGAGAAAAATATTCAGTATTTGACTGTTAAGTATGCTGTTAACTATTAATTTTTCATAAATACCCTTCATTAGTTTAAGGAATTTCCTTTTCATATCTTGTTTGTTGAGAGTTTTTATTTTTTTTAACCGCGAGTGAGTGTTGAGTCTTGTCAAATGCATTTTCTGCATCTGTTTTAATAAGCATATAGTATTTCTTCTTTATTCTGTTACTATGATGAATTACATTGACTGACTTTTGAATGTTAAACCAATCTTACACTTCTGGTATAAATCCCACTTGGCCATGGTATATCACCCTTTTCTTATATGTTGTTGTATGCAATTTACTAATAATTTATTAAGGATCTTTATGTCTGTATTCATGAGCATATCATTTCTTTTCTTGTAATGTCTTTGGTTTTGGGGTCAGGGCAATGGTCTCAATCTTCATAAAATGACTTGGGAAGTGTTCTTTCTTCTTTATTTTCTGTAACAGTTTGTGGAAGATTGGCTTTTTCTTCCTGATATTTATTTGTAAAACTTCCTGGAAAGCTTTTTATTATTATTACTATTATTAATATTATTATTACTAATTAAATCTCTTCAATAGATCTATAGGACTCTAGATTTTCTATTTCTTCTTCAGTCTTTGTCATTTGTGTCTTCTTAACAGTGTGCCTATCTCATCCAAGTTGTTGAATTTATTTGCATAAAATTACTCCTACTATATCCTTACGATCCTATTGATGTCTCTACCCTTGGAGCCAGGATTTTAAAGCAATTCTGTCTGACCCCAAAGTTTGTGCTTTGACTTCCACGCGATCCTATTCCTGCAATGAAATGCGGTCTCCCTGGGAGAAGCCATGTATGAAGTCCGCAGGAGGAGAGACCTTAACAGCACCTGAAAGCCAGGGGAAGGCCAGGTTTGCTAGAAGGAAATCCATATGTGTGTTCAGTAATGAACCAGGGACAAAGTGGCCAGGGAATTAACTGAGGGGCCTCAGGAAAGGCAGAAGGAAGGAAGCAGTAACAGTGTTATTTCTTTAAGCACAAACTTAGACTGCATGAGCCCGCCAGGGTCTTTTATGCTGCCAAGGGTGGGTGTTTTGAGGTGGGGGGGGGGGTACAGAAAAAGAAGAGGTGACATTGCTTTACTGAACGTACGCGCAGCATTCTGAGTTGGGTTTGCCTGTGGCAGCAGGTCCCAGATGATGATTAAATCTCTTTCATAGTTTTCGCCACTTATTCCTCTGCAACACTGTTGGCTTTACAGCACATGGTGACAGCATGTGGCTCTAGCTTGGCACAAATACAGAATGTACTCGCCCAGAAGCCATCCTCCCCTTTTCCTCTCAAGCTGCCAAAGCTTGTCTTCTACCCTAGAGGCTCAGGCTGCCAGACAGTTGCTTTCCCAGCGTTCTCTGCGAGGAGGAGTGGCCCTGCGACCAGTTGGAGTACAAAGACAAGTCTGTTGGTGGACTTCAAGGGGGCAGATTTTCCTCTTCTTCTGGTGAGCACTCACACAGTCCCACCCTGGTTTCTCGCCCTTTAACCTGGTTATATGGAGACAGGATGCCTGGGGCTTGGAGCAGTTCTTTTGGGACTACGAGGCAACAAGCCTGGGTCTGGAAAGCTGGTATGAAATTGGGTGGCAGAGAAGAAAGAAAGAGGCTGGATCCTTGACGATAGGACCGAACTTCTGAACTGGCCATGGAACCACCTATCCCCACGTTTATTAATAGAAGACAGTAAAAGTTTTCTGTCTGTTTTTTTTAGGGGGGGGGTTCTTTAGAGGTGGGTAAATGTCTCTTTTTTAAGTGTCATGTTTAAAAAGATGGATATTCTGGGGCGCCTGGGTGGCTCAGTCGGTTGAGCGTCCGACTTCGGCTCAGGTCATGATCTCACAGTCTGTGGGTTCGAGCCCCACGTCAGGCTCTGTGCTGACAGCTCAGAGCCTGGAGCCTGTTTCCAATCCTGTGTCTCCCTCTCTCTCTGCCCCTCCCCCAGTCTCACTTTGTCTCGCTCTGTCTCTCAAAAATAAATAAATATAAAAAAAATTTGGAAAAAAAGATGGCTATTCTATTATTAGAGCCTTAGCATCTTAACCGATGGACTTATTAGGTCCACCTCCATTTATCTATTAGGCCCAACCTCACTTGGCACCAAGATGTTTATAATCAGAACCGTAGCACTTCTAATTCCACAGAAGTCCCACAAAACAAGATGGCCCAGAAAATGTTTATTTCACTCTGATTTCGAAAGTATGGCTAAAACGAAAACATGCGTCAAAGCGTTTCCTGTAGAGGACTTTAGACACTTACAAGAAGAGATCCGTGGGAGTGGTCCAGCGACCTCAGGATGGGAGACCTTCCCCAGAAGCGTGGATTTTGCAAGTAAGAATTCTGTGAGATCGTGGGACATTCATAACACCCTCCTGATGTTATTTATATCATCCCCTGACACTCTCTCTGGAGCCATTGACAGTATGACCACTAAGCCACAAGGAGACTTGGCTCTCACAGCAGAGCCAGGAAGAAGAATAATGACTTCTTCTTACAAAGGCAGCCTTCTTAAGAGAAGACCAGCTCCGGGGACAGAGGAGCAGCAGGGCAAAGGGGGAAGCTGTTACTACACAGAGGAGGAAAACTAAACAGCCAGGAAACCTATGAAAAGAAGGTCCGTCCCTCGGGCAATCTGAGTAATCCAAGAAACGCGGGGAAATACAAGTTAAAAGCACGTGACGCTGTTTCAGAATATTACCCAAGATATTATTGCCAAACGAAAGAGGCCTGACCACCCCAACATTTGGTGAGGGTATGAAGCAAGCCTGACTCACACCCACTACTGGTGAGAGGCTCCATTGCTAAACGAGTCTCGAGAAAAACCTGGCAATATCTAAGAAAGTTGGAGATGTGCAAACACTGACACGCGGCCACCCCGCCCCCAGGTCTACACTCTGCGGAACGTTTGGCAGAGTATGCAGGAGGCAGAGTTACAGCAAGATCCCTAGCAACACGGTTTGCGATAGTGAGCAGTCAAAACTACCCTAATCATTCATCAGAAGGGGAGCAAATTAATAAGCTGTTGTGTTTTCACGAAACGGAATACTACGCAGCCCTGAACGCGGACAAGCCAGTGTTTCACTAGTGTTGAATGACGGAAGGGAGGTGTGGGAGACGAGGCGTAGCACATGACCATTTGCACAAGCGTAAAAACCTGCCACACCAGTCCGTGTGCCTTTTGTGCACACATCCACATGAGTTGATAGTGCAACTACGTGGGAATTACAAAGCCAAGTTCAGGATAGCTCCTGCTTCTCTGGGGGAAAGAGGTAGACAGGATTGGGAAGCGATACATGGGGGAGTACAAATAGACTGGTCATGTTTTGCTTCTCAAGCAGGGTGGTGGTATACGGGCCTTCGAAAATCTCAGTAATATTTTGGATACCTGGAAAATTTCATTAACGCTTTTTTTTTTAAAGAGAGACAAGCGGAGACGCAAAGGAGCCTCATAAGGGGAGAAATCCTGAGGGCTCGACGGCAGGAAGGTCAATGGCACGGGCAGGAGCCTCGCGATCAGAGACCTGTGTCTGAATCCCAGCTCTTCTGTTCACCTGCTGTGGTGTGGTTTGAGGGGCAAGTTAATTAACCTCTCCTGAACCTAATTTTCCCAGGTGCAAAATAGGAATAATGATATTTACTCTTACCTGAATGTGGTCAGTTCAGTAATTAAATAAAATATTTTAAGAACACAGCACAGCGCCTGGCACAATTTTAGAAATATCACCCATTCCGGTTTATCTAGGACAATCTTCCGTTAACACCTGCTGTTTTATTAGGCCAATCTTTCCGTCTTGAAAGTGTCCTGATTTGCAGGATCAGTGATAGTGCTACCCCGTACATTTTAAATACTCAGTGTACTCAGTTCCTGTTAGTCCTCTTTTGGATTTTCAAGTCCTTAGAGTCAGCAAGCAATCTTACCCTATCCCAGAATTGTTAGAGCAAAATAGGGCAGAAAGTATCGATAGCAAGAAGCAAAAAAAATCGCTGAAGAAATACGGCGAAAACTGTAGTTTCTTGAGTATTTACCATGTTCCAGGCATCAGGGTTCCCTCTTGTCCATGGTTCTCCACGGTCTCTGGATTCACTTTCTAAGACGTTCCTCTCTGTCATCTTCCACGGCCAATGCCAAAATGTGTGGACGTGCATGCCTTCCCTGGGGCTGCCAGCTCTCACAGCCCTCTTTCTGCTTGGCCGTTTGAAGGCCTGGAGCCATTATAGGGTCCCTACAGCTGATGGCCTTTTCTATAATACAGTTCCCTCAGAAAGTTCTGGTCTACGCCTGTCCGGTCAACTCCACATACCAGGAATCACAACAAAACTTCTATTCTGGATATATTTCTTAGACTTGTTTTCACGTCTCTTTCTCCCAAGGTAACAAAAGCTACCCCCCCCTCCCCCGGGACATCTGAAGCAACAGGTCTGAGTGGACGGGAGAAGCCTATCTCCTGCTCTTTCTGGCTCAGGAGCAGCCTACCTTCCCAACCGTGTGAACTCTCAAATTTCTGGGCTCTCTCTCTTCCCTTCCATCCCTGCTTTTCAATGCCAGAACTCACAGCTTTCTTTCATAGCTTAGATACACGAAGCCCATCATCCTGGATGTTTTTCCACGTCTTCCCTTAGGGTTACAGGTTCTGTAAGCATCTCAGTCTGGCTTCCAAGTTACCGAAGGTGACAATTCCGTCATGTGTTTGGCGACTGCTTCACGTGGAGCTCCCTCTTTCCTGCTTCCGGTGTTGCTTGCCCTGCTGCTCATCATCTGACCCTTAGGCCAATGCCATGGCATTTTAGCGTTTGCAGGCAGCAGTGCCTATTTCCAAATATTAAGCAGAGTAGAAGTGTATTCTTGCTCAAGTAACGGTTACTGGCCACGGGTGACTCAAGGATCCAGGTTCCTTTCCGGTCTACTGTGCGCGGTCTTCTTGAAAGCAGCCATAATTTAAGGCTCATCTCAAATCAAACAAGTCAGCCCCGTTAAGCAGGGGGCTTCACCCGCTTGGATGAACTATGGGAAATGGCAGTCGGAACCAAATCAGAAAAGCAAATAGACTTTAAAGAGCAAATCGATTTTTTAAATTATAATTTATTGTCAAACTGGTTTCCATACAACACCCAGTACTCATCCCAACAGGTGCCCTCTTCGGTGCCCGTCACCCAGATTTTAAAGACATTACCCAAGACTAAGGATGCCTTTGAGTGAAGGCCCCTGGGGATCTGATTTAATGAATTCATAAAGTTCTTTGTAGCACATTCCACACTTTTATACAGATGGGTGTCCCTGAGGTGGGTGGGTATAGAGTGTATTCACAAACAAGCTCAGACAATGCCAGTTCTGTCTGTGGATTTTCTTAGTTCAAGAGACCAGGATTCTACCACCATTTCTTCTATTCCATGTCCCTGTGCCCTTGGGAAAGCTATGGTTCCTCTCTGACCCCAGAGTCCTCATCTGCGGTCCAAGAAGACCAAGTGAAAGGGTATCTAGGGAGCTTGCTGACTCTAGCAGTCCATGATTCTATGCTCTAGCGACCCATGTGGCAAATTCTGAAAACCATAGTTTCTTCTTCATCTGAGTCAATAATTTCCGTCTTGAGAAAGACCCAGAATCCCATAAATCTAGTCTTGTAAAGACGACCCTCTGAGCAGTAGATGCTCAAGTCAAGGAAGTGCGTGGGAAGCAGCAGGTCTTTGGTCGAAGGCTTGCTTTGGGGGCCAGGCTATGGCTGGCCATCTGGGTCAGATCCCGTCCCCAGGATGGGCCTGCCTCAGACAACTCTTGTCTTGCTCAGCAAATGGCATTTCATAGAGTGGAGCAAAAATGGAAGAAGGTCCTAAGAACGTGAAAGGAGCGACACAAGAAAGCTGAACACAAGGGGAGGGAGGACTGAGGGGCTGCGTGTCTCCCGGGAGCCCCCACTTGGTGGCACGACATTCGCACTATTTTTTATTCGTTCTCCTCACCGAAGGTCTGAAAATGGAGTCCTAAAGCCTCCTGTCCACCAGAGCATCGCCCGCACATGATTCAATTAACCTTTATGGTGGCTTGGGAAGTGTGTGGAGTAGGAGAAACCTGCCTTAATTGGCAGCCTGACACAGACAATACAGTTTGATCAGATGAAGAGGGCATCGGGGACATCATTAGCATCCTCTGCTGAAAACTACGTGGTGTGTAAAAGTTGTTTAATTTCTGCTGGAGAAGGAAGGGAAGGGAAAACTGCTTCACATCTCCTCATTTTTGGGCTTATTAAATATTTCATTTCCTCACTGTAAGCACCAAATGCGCCCCATATTTTGGTGTCTGTGCAGCTTCCCACCTAGCTTTTACTGCTCTGTAACCCGCCAAATGATCATTTCCCTGTTATTAAAACTTTGCATTTAGCAAGGAGTGTTTTGGAAAAACAAACATAAACAGAGACGGATGGAGTGATTCTTTCTGGAGACTTTCGAATGGGAGAGGTGGGGCGAGACAGAGGGCAAAGGAGACGGCGTGGTGGTCTTGCTGTCCGTTCGCCCTCCCACCCGTAGAAGGTGAGGGAATCCGGGGGAATCACACGAGGCCAAGGTCTGGGTCCTCTCTCGTTATCTGGATGCGTTTGTAAGTCGTGGCTCCTCCCGGAAGCTTTCTCCGACTGTGAAGAGGAAAGAGGGGAAGAGAGAGCCGACTTCTATGGGATGCTTGCATGCGCTGGGCATGGTCCGGGTTACCTCAATTCTCACCCCTAGTCCTGGGAATGAGGTCTTATTATGCTGCTCTTATGGGTGAGGTATGTGAGATTGAGAGAAGCTTTGAGACTTGTTCAGGGAGCTAGTCAGCAGGTGTCAGAGCCTGAATGTCATCTCAACTCTCTTTACCCCATTAGAAAGAAGAGGGATGGCCCTCCTCAAATGGAACCTGACCCCCCCAAAAATGCCCCTCTCTGCTAAGTGCGTCACCTTCCCATCCCCCTACAAGAGACTAAAATGCTAACCAAAGTAATTTATGTACTAATAACGTGCACTTGAAAGAGCTTTGAGATGGGTAACGTGCTAAAAAAGGAACAATGAATTTTCACTCATGCAAAGGCATTTAAAATTCAATAAAGCTAGACCGACGTAGGTATGACTGTCACTGCTGTGTTATAAACTCTTTTGGAATCAACAAATTGTCATCAAGTACGGAGGAAATGCTCGCTCTGAACCAAACACTCTGCCGAGGATGGTGGGGGTGGGAAAGAGAGGTAGAAGATGGGCTCTGTGGTTTACAGGAGGGGAGACCAGGCATGAATGCGTGAGAGTGGATAGGACAGGTACCCTATTCACGCCCATTCGCACACACAGGCACAGGCTCACGCACATGTACACACAGCGTCCCCTCTTACCTTGGGCACAAGGCTTAAGTGCAATATAATGGATACCATCATGTCTGCCCAACTTACCAACTTGGGGGTAAGATAGGCCCCGAATAAGTATTACACGTGTGAAGAGGAGGACTTGGGAATGCCCTTGGAGTCTTGGCCTCTGTGTGTGTCCCCGGGGGACTCCAGGCGCCCCCCTTAACCCTCTAACGCTGGGATGGACCCTTCTGATGCATCGTGACTGCGAACGTCACGGGACGCCACTGTCCCAGGACAGAGGGAAAATGACGCAGGGACGCTCGGGCTCCTTCCTCCCGGCGGCTGCCATCTTCCAGAGCACCTTCCAGCCCGACAGCTGTCCCAGCTCTCCCCTGACCGCATTGTCCTCACTGCACTCGGGGTCACCTGTCTCCCTCAGCATGCTCCTGGCCCAGGCTTTGGTGCTCTGACGCTTGTGCTAACACCTAATCCTCGACCATTTCAGCTGCAGCCTCCGGAGCTGGTGCTTTGGTGGCAAATTCCATGAGTGAGAGGAACGGCAGGAATCTAAAGACACAGAAGGAGAAAAGACAGCTTCAGTGTGGGTGCTTGGGGATTTGGGGGTGGGGCTTCCCCCCATCCCAGAGTTCTCTTCCACATGAGGCCCCTCTCCGTGTGAAACTCCATGGCAGGAAGGGAAAGTTTAGAGGGTGATTCGATGGCTAACCGAGAAAAGCTCTCTCCCTGCACTTGGAGGAGTGCCTCTCCTAACTCCTTAATTTCCAGGCTCCGTTCAGGCTTATTCTCTAGACTAGACGAGGAGTGTGGGAACAGTTTGATGAAACAGTCATTCGGCAGAAATAATGATGATGATGATGGTGATGGCAAGAATAGCAGAAGAGGCTCATTTATAGTTTTCCAGTTTTCATTTTCCAGTTTTCTCTGCGTTCTGTCTCCGATGAACATCAGCTAATTGATCCTCCGGCATCTCTGAGAGGTAGGTAAAAATTAGAATTCCTTCTCGAGAAATACTCAGGTTGTTAATAACCAAGGAGGCAGGTGATACACTTCTCCCACCCAGAGTCACTGTTAGTGGATCCCTTTCCACGGTAACAGCGGGGGCCTGGTTTCTGTAGCCCTCTGGGCTGAGTCTGACGCGTAGTAGGCACTTAATAAATTTGCTGGTGGGTCCGCTAAAATACTGACTGACTAATGAGTGAATGGATGAAAGTCTTGAGAGGCTCGTCAGATGCAGCCCGTGGGGGCCTTTGGGGACTGAGCACCTGTGTTCTGGATGTTTCTGACAGGTATGGTTTATTGTAGAGATGCCATATGACATCTACACTAGTTGATCGCAGAGACTAAAAGTCCACCATTGTCATTAATCCTCATCTGCACCTTAGTGGGAAGGAAGGGCTCCGGGAAGGGGGAAGACGGGAACAATGTAACCGGATGAGTGAGCTGGGCCTTGTGTTTCGGCTGAATCCTCTGCCCGCCTAAGGCTGAACAATTCTCCGCAACAACTCTGGAAAGCCAAAATGGCCTCTCTGTCTCCCGTGGCTCCTCTTATAATCTAGGCCCACCTCCTTGACGAAGCTGGGATTTTCACTCTGTCCCTGCAGCTCTCCTGATCAACGAGCAAGCAAGCTTGGAACTGCTTCTGCCTGGCCCGTCTACATGTACTTTGGTGCTGGCAGACTAGGGTGATCAAACGTTAGCCTTTATTAGCTTTGAGGCCTTGACTATGTCAGTTGGTCTTTCTGGCCTTAGTTTCTCCATCTGTGAAATGGGAATGATAATGCCTACCTTGTAGGAATGTTGTTTGAACCAACAACATATGTGCACTGGGGTCCCTGTATCTTTGACCACCCCTTAAAAAGAAAAAATCATGAGCCCAGGATCTAGAGGGGAATAAAAGGTGAAATGTTAAGTCCTCAGAAGCCTTGAAAATATCCCGGGTCTGCTCTCACCAGAAGTGCACCTTATTCCAGACTGGGTCACGTTTACTCTGTCCGAGTTGAACCTCATCTGTATAATGTCTCTGTGCCTTAAGATCTTTCTTTCTTTCTTTCTTTCTTTCTTTCTTTCTTTCTTTCTCTTTTTTAAGTTTATTTATTTATTTTGAGAGAGAGAGAGAGCACATGAGCAAGGAAGGGGCAGAAAGACAGAGAATCCCAAGCAGGCTCTGCACTATCAGCGACCAGCCTGACTCAGGGCTTGAACCCATGATCCATGAGATCATGACCTGAGCCGAAATCAAGAGTCGGTGGTTGAACAGACTGAGCCATCCAGGTGCCCCTGCCCTTCTTTCTAATAATATGATTAACTAGTCATGAACTACAGAATTAATGGCTATAAATGAATCAAAATATAGCTCTTTCAAATATCCGATTACATTTAAACACTGACTTCCCGTGAAGTCAACTTTTTGTTTAATTTTTGTTTTTTAATTTTAGACGTTTCCATAACGTTAGATGTTATTCTGTTTGCATGTTACTTTAAATTTCATTTATTTTTACTTTACATAAGGTAAAATTTTCTCTTTCTGGTGTATGGTTCTATGGGGTTTTACAAATGCCTAGAGTTAAGTGAGCACCATCAAGATACAGAACAGACCTGGGGCACCTGGGTGGCTCAGTTGGGTAACCGTCCGACTTCGGCTCAGGTCATGATCTCACGGTCCGTGAGCTCGAGCCCCGCATCGGGCTCTGTGCTGACAGCTCAGAGCCTGGAGCCTGCTTAGATTCTGTATTTTCCTTTCTCTCTGACCCTCCCCCATTCATGCTCTCTCTCTGTCTCAAAAATAAGTAAGCATTAAAAAAAATAAAAAGATACAGAACAGGCCCATCACGCCCCCAGAAATTCCCTTTGGCATCACCTCCTCTCCCCCACCCCCACCACCTGGGCACTACTGATCTTCTCTGTCTCTATAGGTTTGTTTATCTCCAGAACATCATGTAAGTGGAATTATAGAATATGTAGCCTTTTGAGGCTGTCTTTCCTCCTTGGCATAATTCATTTGCAATTCATCCATGTTGATTCCTATATCAATAATTTATTCTTTTATTGCTGAGTAGTATTCCATTATAAAGATGTTTCACAGTTTGTTTATCCGTTCCCTAAAGGGCATTTGGTTTGTTTCCAGGTTTGGGTATTATGAACAAAGCCGCTACCAACATTTACATACGGGTTCTCCACGATCCAAATCGCTCATTTCTCTTGTATAAATAACTAAGCGTGGGACTGTTGGGTCATATGGTACGTGTACGGTCCACTTTACAGAAAACTGCCAAAGGGTGCATCAAAGTGGGAGTATCATTTGCATTCTCGCCAGCAATGTTTGAAAGTTCCAGGTGGCCCACATCTTCACATGCTTCCTTGATGTTAGCCATCCCAATAAGGTATGCAGTGGTACAGCCTTGTGCAGGTGTCTTTTAGCAAGCTAAGGAAGTTTCTTTCTATTTCTAGTTTGCTGAGAATTTTTATCATGGAGTAGATGTTGACTTTTGTCAAATGATTTTCCTGTACCTATTGAGATGGTCGTATGGTTTTTCTTCTTTCGTCTGTTAATATAACGAATTACATTAATTGATTTTCAAATGTGGACTCAGCCCCTCATGCCAGGGTTAAACCCCACTTATTCATGATGGATTATCCTTTTTATAATATATATTGATGGATTTGAGTCACCAAACTTCTGCGCAGAATTTTGACATCTATGTTTATAAGAGATGTTAGTCTGTAGTTTTCTTATCTTGTAATTTCTTTGCCTGGTATTTTTTTGGTATTAGGGCAATGCTGGCCTCCTAGAAGGAAAGCGACAATATGGAAATGAATGGACATGGCTGTATTCCAGTAAAACTTTTCTTATAAAAAGTGGTGGCGGGTCAGATGGGGCCCACGGGCTATCGTTTGCCACCACTAGCCTTGACATTTCCTCTTTGAACTCCCATGGCTTATGTCAAAGTGTGTTGCTTCATTTTTAAATATTTGGGGATTTCCCAGATACCTTTCTAAGACTGATTTCTAATTTTAATTCCATTATGACCAGAGAACATTGTGCGATTCCAATTCTTTTGGATTTGTTCAAGCTAATTACATTCTTCAGTCTATCTTCGTGAATATTCCACGTGCACTCGAAAAGAACGTGCTTTCTGTTGTGTTCTGATGGAGTGTTCTATTAATCCCAGGTCAAGGTGGTTCTTAGAGCTCTTTGGTTCTTCTACATCCTCAGTGTTTTTTCTACCTAGTTGTTCTAGGTAACTGCGGGAGGGATGTTAAAGTCTCCAAGTGTGATTATAGATTTTTCTGCTTCTCTTTCAGTTCTGTCAGCCTTCACTTTGTGCAGAAATTAGGAAACTCGGCTGGGAGGTGCCTACATATTTAGGATTGTGGGGCCTTCTTGACACGGCCCTTTTATGATTCTGTAATTCCTCCTTAGCCCTAGTAATTTTCTTGACGCTGATGTCTTCTTTTTTGTGATACTGATATAGCCATTCCCTCTTTCTTTGGGTTAGGACTTCGATTGTATAGATTACGTCATACTTATTTTTACCTTTAAAAGATTTTTATTTCAATTCCAGTTAGTTCACATACAGTTTCATATCTGTTTCAGGTGTGCAATATGGTGTTTCACCACTGCCACACAACAGCTGGTGCTCATCATGACAAGTGCAATCCTAAATCCCCATCACCTGCTTCACCCAGCCCCCCCCCCCACCTCCCTGCTGGTAACCATCAGTGTGTTCTCTCTAATTATAGAGAATTATTCTTGACTTTTCTCTATCTCTTTCTCTCCCCCCTTTGCTTATTTGTTTTATTTCTTAAATTCTCCATAGGAGTGAAATCATACGGTATTTGTCTTTCTCCAACTGGCTTATTTCACTTAGCGTTATACTCTCTAATTCCATCTATGTGGTTGCAAATGGCAAGATTTCATTCTTTTTATGGCTGAATAATATTCCTGTGTATGTGTGTGTGTGTGCATACGCACGCTTGTGCGTGTGTATCACATCTTTATCCATTCTTTTTTTTTTTAATGTTTTTTTAACGTTTATTTATTTTTGAGACAGAGAGAGACAGAGCATGAACGGGGGAAGGGCAGAGAGAGAGGGAGACACAGAATCTGAAACAGGCTCCGGGCTCTGAGCTGTCAGCACAGAGCCCGACGCGGGGCTTGAACTCACGGACCGCCAGATCATGACCTGAGCCGAAGTCACACTTAACCGACTGAGCCACCCAGGCGCCCACATCTTTATCCATTCTTGAGTCCATGGACACTTGGGCTGCTTCCAAATCTTGGCTCTTGTCAATAATGCTGCTATCAACATAGGGATGAGTATATCCCTTTGAATTAGTGTTCTTGTATTCATTGGGTAAATACCCAGAAGCACAATTGCTGAATCGTAAGGTGGTTCTATTTTGAACTTTTTTGAGGAACCTCCATACTGTTTTGCACGGTGGCTGCACCAGTTTGCATTCCCACCAACAGTTGCAGGAGGATGCCTTTTTCTCCACATCCATGCCAACACCTGTTGTTTCTTGTGTTGCTGATTTTAGACATTCTGATGAGTGTGAGATGGTATCTCATTGTAGTTCTGATCTGCGTTTCCTTGATGGTTAGTGATGTTGAGCATCTTTTCACTTGTCTATTCTCCATCTGACTGTCTTCTTTGGAGAAACGTCTTTTCATGTGTTCTGTCCGTTTTTAAATTGGATTATTTGTTTTTTGGGTGTTGAGTTTGATAAGTTCTTTTTTTTTTAATTTTTTTTTCAACGTTTATTTTTGGGGGGACAGAGAGAGACAGAGCATGAACGGGGGAGGGGAAGAGAGAGAGGGAGACACAGAATCGGAAACAGGCTCCAGGCTCCGAGCCATCAGCCCAGAGCCTGATGCGGGGCTCGAACTCACGGACCGCGAGATCGTGACCTGGCTGAAGTCGGACGCTTAACCGACTGCGCCACCCAGGCGCCCCGAGTTTGATAAGTTCTTTATAGATTCTGGATACTAGCCCTCTATTGGATATGTCATGTGCAAATATCTTCTCCCATTCCAAAGGCTGCATTTTAGCTTTGTTGATGGTTTCCTTCACTGGGCAGGACTTTTTTTCACCATGCAGAAGTTTCTTCTATTTTTTTAAAAAATTTTTTAAATGTTCATTTTTGAGACAGAGACAGAGCATGAATGGGGGAGGGGCCGAGAGAGAGGGAGACACCGAATCTGAAGCAGGCTCCAGGCTCTGAGCAGTCAGCACAGAGCCCGACGCGGGGCTCGAACCCATGGACTGTGAGATCATAACCCTAGCAGAAGTTGGACGCTCAACCAACTGAGCCACCCAGGCGCCCCCAGAAGTTTCTTTTTAGAATAAGAAGTTCTAGTTCTTAAAGGGGAACTAGGAATCTTTATTCTTAACAAGCTCCCCCAATGACTGAGGTGTATCCTCTAGAATTGCCTTCTCTTTATGGAAGTTTGCTCGTGAGCGGTGGTAGGAGGTAAGGCAGAAGCCCGAAGAAGAGCACAAGTGAGGCTGAAAGAAATGGGTTTGCAGGACAAGGGAGACTTACAGGACCGGAAGATGGAGCCATCAAAGGGGAGGGAGGTCCTTAAAAGGAAGGTTATTGGTGGTGTCGATTTGCAGAACACCAAGGGCCCATGCAGAAGGTTTAAAGGGGGTGGGGAGGGACTTGTCTGAGAATGGGGGGCAGGTGGGGAGGGTGGGAAATGACCTTGAGAAAACCTGAGGTGAAGGCACGAGACTGCTGTCTGCTGGCTTCTGTTTTCTGTTACCTTCAGTAAAGGGGATTTTCTAGTGGGGATGGGGCGCAGGGGTGGAATTGGTGAGCAAGGGAATACAAAATGGCCCTGGGTGGGCATCTAATAAGACCAGCGAGAGAGAAGTGCTGACTAGCCCTGAGGGAAGAGCTGAGGCCAGCAGGAAAGGTCTGTGGTAGGGGTGAAGCTGCTGCTTGGGCCTGGACTCACAAGGACAAGTGGAGGTCGAGGGGAAGGAGAGGCTGGGAGGGGCTGAGAGGGGCAAAGGGAAAGAAGTATAGGGGTGTGGGGTGGGGGGTGGATGAGGGACATGGGACCTGGTGCAGAGCCTACCAACATCCTGGGGGGTGACTTTGAGCAAGTGACACAACCCTTTGGACTGAGTCTCCTCGTGCTTCAAATGAGAGCACAGCTTTCCAGGTCTCCATGAAGATCAGATGGGAAAGTGGGTTAAGAGTTTAAAAATAAGCAGATCTACGGATCTGTTTGGTCTACAGATGCAAAGCTGATGACTGCCCGTTTTTGTTATCAAAACTACAAGGAATCCATGTTACTTCCTGATGGTTTCGGCCATGTTGGATGGGGCCATTAACCATTCAAGGCGGGGAGAGAGCATTCAGCTGTCATGTCATGAGAACTGTTATTACTGGTGACAAGAAGAATTAACTAAACCCCGTCCCTGAGCTGGGCATATATCGTGATAGAATTTAGGGGTGTTTATCAAGAAATCGAGCAGGCCTTTCTTGTAGAGCCAGTCGGGGAACAAATGGCTGCAGAAGCATCAGAGACTAAGGAATACCTCTCAACTGGTGATGTGGTTTTCAATAATTGACATAATGTTTCTGATTATTGTTTTATAATACCTTGCACGCTCCCCCCATTACCATTCCATTTTATGACGATGTTAATATACAGATGTTACTTTAATCTGCTTTTTAATCTATCTCGGCTATCCCCCATGTACATTTTCAAGTGATTCGTTTATTTAGTAGCACCTCATTTATTTTAAAAGTTTTTGTTTGTTTGTTTTTTTGTTTTTTTATCACTGTGAAAGCGCTAATGACATTTATACATGGCTTGTCTTTCCTTTCTCGCTTTCAGCCCAGAGGAGAGAAGTATTCACAGTTCTTCTCCTCAGGGCCAAGGTCACAAGCAACGGGGGCCGGACCTCTCTCCTTCTGTAGCACCGGGCAGCTCGAGTTCACATGTCCAACATGAGGTCATCCTCTTTTTCCCAAACTGGCTTCCCCCAACCCCCCCCCCCCCCCCCCCCAGTTCTCCTCATGTTCCTCCATGCTTCCCCTGCCCCCGCCCAATATCCTGCCGGATACTGGGTTCTATGCGTCCTTCCTGCTGAGCCTCTTAGCAATCTCACCCCTCCCCAAGCCCATTTCTCCTGCCCCAGCCTCGGCCCAGGGCGCGTTCCCCACCCCCCTGCGCCACTGGAGCTGCTTCTCACTCCAGCACCCCCTGCCTCCAGCCTTGCCCACTCTGGTCCCCCCCACAGGCCAGAGAGCATTTCGGCTGGGACACTAGGCTCCTCCCCTGCTCGGAAACCTTCACAGCCCCTTTTTCTTACAGGAAAATACCAAATTTCTTGATCACCCGTTTCAGCAGGCCTCCTAAACACGCAGGCCTCAGCTTCTTTCTTCACTAGCTTCATGCTTTGTTAGGACTGGCTCGCTGTGTTCACAAGCGCAAAAGTTGATGGCTTAAGACAATACAAGTCAGCTGGGTTGTTCAGGTGACAGGGGGTCAGCAGGGGGTAATGCCGGGGAGGGGCCATTTCTCTGTCCTGCACAGTCCTTCTCGGACTCTGCTCCCTCCATGCGGTGGCTCCCTACCCCTCGAGGTTATCAGCGTCCTCTCTTCCACGGCCGGAAGAGGAAACAGAGCCGGAATCGTGTGGGGGAGGGGTCCTAAGGGGCAAGTCCTGAAAGTGGCCGTTTAAGGCCTTCTGCCCCCTTCCGCTGGCCAGGGCCACCAGTTGCGTGGCCATCCCTGATGCTGGAGTCTGGCAAACGTGGCCCAGGCCCAAGATGGACATTGGCGGGCGCCAGGGCCCCACCCCGCTGCCCACCGCTTCCTCTAGCCCACCTCTGCTGACAGTTGCATCTGGAGTTTTTCTGTTACTAAGAGGTGAATGTGGTTGGTTGACGGAGGGGAGGAGTAGGCCCCCTGGAGGCGGCAGAGTGAGATGCGGAGAAACGAGACCAGGAGAGCAGGATGGGGCCCACCCGGCTTCTGGTGCTGGATGCTGGGGCCGACTTTCCTCCCGTGTTCATTCCTAGCTCGCCCTAAGCAGTCCTCTGGTGTGGAAGCAACGCCCCAGAGGAGGGACGGCCTCCCTCGAGAAGCAAAGCAGGGCCCCCCGGGAATGGCAAGTGCGTCCGTCAGGGCAGCAACGTTCTGAGTGCGCTGGGCAAGGTGCTTGGTCAACATCGCTGGGCTGGTGGACGTCAGGAATCCAGAGCTTATAATTACTAAATGGCCAGGTCCAAACCAGAAAACTGGCCTACAAGCCTGGCCCAGGTTGTGACAGTTCTGAGGGGAAAATGCCACTGGGGAGTGGCATTTGCTTTACCCCTAATTTGGCTTCAAAAGCCTTCGACGCTGCTGCGCTCTCTCTGATCACCTGAGCGCTGACCTCAGCTTCGTCTCTGCCTTTTAATCCTGCTGCTCAAGACCTGACAGCCTCATGCCCTCCGCTGCTTTCCTCCCTGGGAGCTCCTCTGCCTCAGCCCTTCTGGCCTTCGTGTCCCTGTTGGCCTAACGAAACGAGGAGGAAAACTCCCGGGAGCATGCGTGCAGGAGCATTTCCTCTACTCGGAAGCACGTTGTTTTGGCGACTGGGGCTCAAGCCACACCCCCTAACTCTTTCTTCTGAATCCATCTTCCTGGCTAAGCAATGCCTAAGCCACAGGGCTGCCTGCCCCCCAACCCACACGCACATGTGGCCTGAACTGGTGCAGGGGCCCTCCCCTATAACCGCACCGGGGAGCTCTTTGGAAGGATGGAGCGGTAGGCCAGAGGGGAAGTGACGTCACTGATAACACGGTGTGTCCCTTGGAGTTTGTATTAGCATTTGCCTTTTTGCCACTTTCCCCAAAGCCATCCGTTTTCCACGCTTCTGGGTCCCGGTGGGCTCTCCTTCAAAGATCAAGAACATTGCCCTGTTTCCAGCTGGATTTGAATGATGGGAGACATCAGTGAGAAATCAAGGGTAGGGGGGATAGAGGGGGTGGGGTATCTCCTCCCCTGCTCCTTATGTTCCCTGGGGTATGTATTTGGCCGTGGCTTCAGGCCTCTACACCTACGGCCCTATGGGAAGTGCCCCATCCACAGCAGCCCCCACCTCCCTGGGCTCCAGTTAAACCATTTCGACCCCTTTGCCCCTGCAGACCCAAAGGTGGTCATGGTTCCTTGATATGGCCAGTCTCTTGTTGCCTCACCAGTCCTTGATGGTTGCTTTAACTCTGGCCATATGTTAATCGGCTCATCATTCAACTGTGCTCAAAATCCCAGCTGAATACCTCCATTCACTGCCAAGATCCTGACCGGGACGGTGGCAAGATAGAAGTGGGGGTGGGGCGCTAACATAACGTAAGTGAGTGTTTCAAATGCTGTCTTGGTTCCCTGAGAGTGAGCTCCGAAAAAGAGTTTTTTGGGGAGAATGCTCTCAGAAAGTACTCCTGTAAGGAAGGAAGGCGGGATCCAGCCAAAGGGAAGGTCTGGCCTCTAACGGGGTAGCCGTGAAGCAAGGTCTCCGCCGATCCCACAAAGATGGCCCTTCAGAGCTGTCTCAAGTCGAGGCAAGGAGGTGGACTTTCGTATTTCCTACCCACCATCCATCAGCCACAGGCCAGCACGGCCGTGGGCCTCCAGCAGCCCACACTCCTGACAGTCAGATTGTGAATGTGTCTGTCCTGTGAAGAGGATCCGGAGGACGCATCAGGTGTCCACCGTAAACACCACTTCACATGAAAACAAATGTGGATAGACGTTGAGGCAGAGTCCAACATTTGCAGAAAACTTTAAGATGCAGCGTGAGATTGGATAGACATTTTCCACCTATGCTCACCGCTCTGGGGAAGCCTGCAGACTGCAGAACAGGCCCTTCCTTGCAGCTGAAGGGGGGCACTTGGTGAAACGTTGCCCTAAGAAAACTCCACAGGGGCCCCTGGGTGGCTCAGTCGGTTCAGCGTCCAACTTGATCTCAGGTCATGATCTCTCGGTTCGTGGGTTTGAGCCCCACGTCAGACTCTGTGCCGACAGCTCGGAGCCCGGAGCCTTCTTCGGATTCTGTGTCTCCCTCTCTCTCTCTGACCCTCCCCAGCTTGTGCTCTTTCTCTCTCTCTCTCAGAACTAATAAGTTGGGATTCTGTGTCTCCCCCTCTCTCTCTCTGCCCCTCCCCCATTCATGCTCTGTCTCTCTCTGTCTCAAAAATAAATAAACATTAAAAAAAAAAACCCACATATCTACATAGACAAATAGAGTGACTTTCCATACATGTGACCACATTTGGAAATACCGTGAAAAGCCTAACTCATTTGTGTGAGGACACAAATACCTGGGTCCAGCTAAGTCCGGTCCATATTTAACAAGGGCAGAGTTCAAGTTGGTGGCTTCTAGCTCCAAATGGGACACATAGAAGTCCCATCGAAACACCCTATTTCTAGAACTGTTTTCTTTTTGCTGTGCATATGTCCAGCTCTTCCCCTTCCATCATGTCCCCCACCCAGCCACCCACCAAACAAACAGAAGCTCTGCCCTGTCCATTTATGTTGCCTAGGGCTGAACACAGGCCCCATAGAAACACAAGCCAGAGGGCCATTTGGTGCTGCCTTGATCCCACTCTTGCTGATATCTTCCAAATGTATTTGCTATTTGCTCCCGTGTCCCTGCATCCCCCTGCTGTTCCCAATTGTCCATTGCCTATTAGGAATGGTTCCAGCCAAGGTATTTTTTCCTATTTATTTGCTCCTTTTTCCCTGGGAACTTTACTATGCATGAGTAACCAGCCTGTGATGCTGCTTTTGTTTGACGTTTTGCATTCGTTAAAAACCAGTCATCTGCATGTTTTATAAACCCGTAGGGGTCTCTCTCCCCTCGATCAATGCTGGAAGTACTCATTAACATCTGGGGAAGTTATGGCCCCAGATAGGGGGTGGGGGGGGATACGCGACCTACAGAGTGTGGTTTTAGGGAATTTGCCTTAAAGACAACAACAACAACAACAACAACAAAGCACTTTATATTCATCGCCAGGGTTGCTCCCTAATAGAAATGAGCCTGCCTGCCTTTGGTACCTCGGTGAATTCCCTTTCCTCAGCCTGGGATGCATTTCCCTTCCGCTCTAAGGCAGCTTCTCCTCTGGGAAACCCTTTCTGGGCACTTCGGCTGACTCTGATTCCTCTCGTCTCTGAAAACCACCAGTCAACGTAACCAGCATTTATTGGGCACCTCCTATGTGCCAGGTACAAGGCTAGGCATTCCTGGGATCTCATATGAATAAGAAGAAGAGTCCTCCGCCCTCGGGTGCTGATGAGGAATGCAGACACACAAATTACTAGCACCGAGTGCACTGAGAATTTGGATGACATCGTGGAAGGAAGGAGCAGGCGCGGGCCTCTGCCTTGGTGACGGGGAACGGTTGGGAGCAGAACTGGTCGTGGATGCCCTGAACGAACTTGCGGTCATTCTGAAGGAGTTTGAATTCTGCCCCGCTGGCGACCATGTCTCAGAAGTGCTTAACTTGGACCGACCACCACAATCACGTGAGTCGGTTGTTAAAACGTAGACTCCGGAAACACACCCCAGACCCGCCGATCAGAGTGTGCATTGTCTTCAGGGTAATGGGTAATTTTAACCACGCTGAGGTTGGAAAAATGTTGCCGTGGCGGGTGGGAGCCATGCAAGGGTATAATGCGACCTTTCACGGGTATGTGTATGGTTACTATGTAACCATGTGCACACGTAAGTCTTCTAGCTTCCCGGCTACGAAACCTCATCCTCCGCCCGCCCCAGAAGCAATCACTGTTTCTAGTCTCTTAGGTGTCTTTCCAAGCGTGCGTGGGGCTGAGTCGCTTGCCTACTTGGTCTAGGATTCACCCCATGCTTTCCTCTGCTTTTCCCAGGCTGCTGTGGCCATTGTGTCTTGTGAAGTTTGGTCAATAGGAGGCACTGGAAGGCGACAGCAGGGCAGAAGGCGGGGATCATCAAGATCTCTGACTTCCCTCTTCCTCCCCGCCTTTAAGCAGCATGCCTGGTGCTCCTGGATCTGTGGTCCCGGCTTCTGCTGGTCAAGCCATTGTCCCGGCTCTGGATGGACGGCCCTGGCTCCTGAGCTCTGATAACTTCGTGCTTCCTCTGTTCCTCAGGCTCTGATGTTCTTGATCTCCACACCACTTCCTTGTCCCCTGTCTGCGATTCAGCTCGTTTGATACATTCCAAATGACTTTTCTAGGTTACGTTTCCTCTATGCAATTACGTGACTTGGGAAGCTTTCTTGACTAGATTTTCCCTGTGCTTTTTTCACCTTTTTTCCAATTAAAAGTCTATCTGCTGAAGGGCACTGAGTTGTTTTCAACCAACCTTCTTTCTAAAAACAACCAGAAAGGTCAAACAAAATATTTTTTTTAACGTGTATTTATTTTTTTAGGGAAAGAGACAGAGTATGAGCAGGGGAGGGGCAGAGAGAGAGGGAGACACAGAATCTGAAGCAGGCTCCAGGCTGAGCTGTCAGCACAGAGCCTGACATGAGACTTGAACTCACGAACCATGAGATCATGACCTGAACTGAAGTCAGATACTTAACCGACTGAGTCACCCAGGCGCCCCCAAACAAAATATTTTTTTTTTAACGTTTATTTATTTTTGAGACAGAGAGAGACAGAGCATGAACGGGGGAGGGGCAGAGAGAGAGGGAGACACAGAACCGGAAGCAGGCTCCAGGCTCTGAGCCATCAGCCCAGAGCCCAACACGGGGCTCGAACTCACGGACCGCAAGATCATGACCTGAGCCGAAGTCGGACGCTCAGCTGACTGAGCCACCCAGGCGCCCCCAAACAAAATATTTTTTTTTTTAAATAACAAAAACAAAGACAGAGGGGACCTTGGGTGGCTCAGTAGGTTAAGCATCTGACTCTTGATTTTTGCCCAGGTCATGATCTCACAGTCATGAGATCAAGCCCTGTGTTGAGCTCTGTGATGGGCGTGGAATCTGCTTAAGATTCTCTCCCTCTGCCCCTCTCCTGCTCACATGTGTGTGTACACTCTCTCGCTCTCGAAAGAAAGAAAGAAAGAAAGAAAGAAAGAAAGAAAAGAAAGAAAGAAAGAAAGAAAGAAAGAAAGAAAGAAAGAAAGAAAGAAAAGAAGGGAGGAAGAAAGAAAGAAAACCTCTTGGAAGGTATTGGAATGTTTTCAAGGTCTTGAGGAATTTCAAGGCCAAAAGTTAGAAGAGGGATAAGGGCAAGACCAGAGCAATAAAGCCAACAAGTAAAGGCAGTTTCTCCCTCAGGAGTAGTGTGATGCTTTCAAAACTAGTGACTAAGGGTCTGGAAGCTGAGCAGAGCTTTCTATAGACTCAAAGGACTATGAAATCAACATGGACGCTCAGAGCCCATCCGGAAGGTGGGGTCTGCTACATACCCAGGCTTTGGGTTGAGACCCCAATGCACTCCACCTTTGGAGAAAGGTGAATCACAAATAGATCAGTTTTCACAGAGATTGAAGGCCAACTTTAAGTCATCCAACTTCCCAATTGGAGTCAGGTTAATTGGCGATTGCTAGAGCTTCTCGCCCAACTGCCCTGCAAAAATGAACCCTCTCTGGAAGAAGATAAGATCATCTAGAAGACCAAATTATGTCCATAATTTTCCACATACACGTCTGACGCTCATTAACATAACCAGGTGTGTAAGATAAGAAGACATGACTGAGAGACTGAGATTGACACTAGAAGTGGGCCCAAGGGGTACAGTTATCAGACTGGAGTTTAAAATCACTATGAGGAGTGCCCAGCTGGCTCAGTCGGAAGAGCACATGACTCTTGGTCTCAGGGTCGTGAGTTTGAGTTCCACATTAGAGATTACTAAAAAAATAAATAAGTGAATTTTAAAAAATTACTGTGAATACTATGCTGAAAGAATTTAGAGAAAACATTGATAATTTTAGTAGAAAACCAAAGAACCAAATGGAAATTCCAAATCTGAAAAAAAATTCACCGAAATGAAGAACTCAATGAATTACACACACTGAGGGAAAAAATGATTGAATTGGAAGATAGATTAGATGTAAATATCCACATTGAAGCACAGAAAGAAAAAAGACATTTCACAGGAAGAAATACATATATATCTTCATAGTGGACAAATTGTTTAACTCAAATGTGCTTCAGTTCCTTCATCTATAAGATGGGAATAATAATAATGATAATAATAATAATAATAATACCAATGTTATAGAGTTGTAAGGATCACATGAGTTAAATATATATAAAGACCTATATATACAAAACTACATATAAATATGTAAATCTTCTTTTTTTAAAGATTTTAAAAGATTTATTTTTGGGAGACACATAGAGAGAGAGAGAGAGAGAGAGAGAAGGGGAGGGCCAGAGAGAGAGGGAGATAGAATCCCAAGCAGGCTCTATGCTGTCAGCACAGAGCCACCCAGGCACCCCTATATGTAAATCTAAAATAGCGCCTGACAGGGACGCCTGGGTGGCTCAGTCGGCTGAGCGTCCAACTTCAGCTCAGGTCATGATCTCACAGCTCGTGAGTTCGAGCCCCACGTTGGGTTCTGTGCTGACAGCTCAGAGCCTGGAGCCTGCTTCAGATTCTGTGTCTCCCTCTCTCTCTGCCCCTAGCCCACTCGCATTCTGTCTCTGTCTCTCTCAAAAATAAATAAACATTAAAAAAAAATTTTTTTTTAAATACTGCCCGACATAAAGTAGCTGCTATGTATTTCTTTTATTGCTATGACTGTATCTTAGAGATAGTTCCATCTGAAGTATGTAGCACTGTTTCCTTCATTTTCTCCCCCTTCATTCTTCCTAATCTTTGTGCAGCTTCTCCATTATATACATACCATGATTTATTGAGGCAGTCTCCTGTTGAAGACGTTTTGGATATTGGTAGTGAATATCCTAATATATAAATTTGTGTCTATGTACATACATAACTGTAGCTGAGCTCAAAATTCATTTTATAGATGGAAATTTTCAAAGAATATATGCTTTTTATTTTTCTAAATGTTTATTTTTGAGACAGACAGAGAGAGAGAGAGAACAGGGGAGGCTGGGCAGAGAGAGAAGAAGACAGAGAATCCCAAGCGGGCTCTGCACTGTCAGCACAGAGCCCGACATGGGGCTCAAACCCACGAACCGTGAGATCGTGACCTGAGCAGAAACCAAGAGTCAGATGCTTAACCGACTGAGCCGTGCAGGTGCCCAGAATTTTATTTATTTTTTTATTTATTTATCTATTTTTTATTTTTTTTTAAATTTTGTTTTTCAACGTTTATTTATTTTTGGGACAGAGAGAGACAGAGCATGAACGGGGGAGGGGCAGGGAGAGAGGGAGACACAGAATCGGAAACAGGCTCCAGGCTCCGAGCCATCAGCCCAGAGCCCGACGCGGGGCTCGAACTCACGGACCGCGAGATCGTGACCTGGCTGAAGTCTGACGCTTAACCGACTGCGCCACCCAGGCGCCCCCAGAATTTTATTTTAAAAATCGGTAGATACTTACAGCTTTCCAAATGGTAGCCATGCCCACCCATAGCATTTGAGAGTGGCTGTTTGCTCTAACTTATCGGTGTAGCATATTATCGAACTTTCTGATGGGCCCCTCCTGATGGTGTCCAGTTTTAAGGAAATTGGCATTTTTTCTTATGGTGAATTGAGCTCCTTTTCATGTATTTAAAAGCCATCTATATTTCATTTCCTGTTCATGTTCCCTTGCCAACTGTTGCATCGGGTTGTTAGGTTTTTCTCTTCTTGATTTGATTTGTAGGCACAATTTATATAGTTAGGCTATCCGTGCTTCATCATTTATATTGAAACAATTTTTTTTTTCTTAATTTGCTGTTTGTTTACGGCAATTTTTTTTTTTTACCAAGCAGAAAATTTTAAGTTTACGTATTCACATCTATCATTCTTTTCTTTTCTGATCTGCCTGTTGTGTGTCACGTTTAGAAAGGGCTTCCCCGCTCTCACATTTAGAATTTTCTCCCTGTATTTTCTCGAATCATCTCCGACTGAGGAGTGTTACGATCAGATTAAAGTTAGAAAACTCATTCTTGGGCTGTCACGTATCGAATAGATGGGAGTAGAACAAGACTAGAGGAAAGGGGGCCTGGTTCAGAGGCTTTTAATAATAATTGGAATGAGGAATAACAAAGGCTCGAGTTTAAAGCAGGAAGGGAAGCAGACTCAGGAAGTGTATAGAAGACAAAATCCGAAGGGCTTGATGAGGATCCCTGGATGTGTGGGGTGAGAGGCAAGGAGACACCTCTCTACACCCAGGTTCGGGGCCTGACTATTGAGGCTTTGAGCACTTACATTGTTGTATTTCTCCTGACGTAGGTGTCCTGGCTTCCCAGTGATATTCGGCACCTGGCAAGGGCAGGAACTCCTCAGGGATCCCTTTGGTTCCCTATGGAGCCTAGGGGCCAGTAAAACGTTTGTTGACAAGCAGACAATGGTATCATCAGAGGGGACACCGTGTGCATCTTGCCTGTGATGAGCCACTGAGTGACGGTATGTTTACTGCTGTTCTCGCATCGGCAGGAATCACTTTTTAAATCAGTCTTTACAATGCCCTTGTGAAGTAAGTGGGAGTTTTCCCATCCCCTAAGCTCATGACCCACCTTGGCCGGGGTGGGGGGGGGGTTTCTTCCCCCAGGTGCCCCACTGGCACCTAAACCTGCTGGGCTACATCTTGCAATCTTCCATTATAGCTGGCCTCCTGGCAAGTATCCCTCCAAAATAGCTTCAAGCCCATCCCCTCTTATCCACCTGCGTGCCACCGCCTTGGTTCAGGCCTTGTCTCCTCCTGTGGGGCTTGTGCCAGGAGTCCCCTGCCATCCCGCTGCTGGGATGATTGTTGAGAAGACAAGGCGCGGACAAGGCCTGCTTAAAAGTCACACTGGGCGAAAGACCACAGCAATACTGTGCTTGGTATGTGAGGACCTTTATAAATCAGGTTCTCCCCATCAACCGCTCCACGTCGACCTCAGAACACTTCTCTGTCCCCAGACAGAACAGGTCCTTGCACATCTCCGTGCCTTTGGCCTTGCCGTGGCAGGCAGAATAATGGCTGTCCCATGATGTCCGTGCTTCTGTCCCTGGAGCCCATGACTATGTCACCTTCTGTGGCAAAGAGCGGTCGAGGCTGTTAGGCAGTTGACCATCCAATAGAAAGATGACTTTGGCTCATCCCAGTGAGCCCAATGTTGTCTCAAGTGTCCTCCCAACTGGGAGAGGAACCAGAATAGGGTCAGAGCCATGCAATTTGAGAAGGACTTCGCCTTGAAGGGGCCATGAATCAAGGGGTTGGGGCAGCTTCTAGAAGGTCCCCGGTGGAGCCTCCAGAAAGGAACACAGCCCTGTGGGCACTTTGGTTTGGGCCCAGTGAGATCCTTGTCAGACCGCTGACCTCCAGAGCTATGAGACAATAAGTTTGCTGTTGTTGTGAGCTGCTAATGAGTAAGTGATTTGTTACAACAATAATAGGAAACAAACACACTCACCATACTCTGCCTGGAAGGCTCTTTCCCTAATTGCTTTGCCCAGTTTAATGCACCTCTTCTGGAAGATTTCATCAACTCCCACAGGCAGAGGGAGTGGCCGTAGTCTCCAGAAGTCCCCTTCTGGTATCATGTTTTTGGAGATCTCTTAGCGGCACCAGGCTGCACCAATTTATCTGATTCCGTATCTACCTCTCCCACGAACCAGAAACTTGTTTATTAGCGTTAGGATTGTCTCTCATTTATTTTTGCCTCCCCAGGAGACAAAAGGACCCGGCACTTAATGTGACAAGAAGGAATGACCGATGAGAATAGAGGGCAAGTGAGATAGTAACAGGCTGAAGGAGCCACGCCAGGCCTTGCCACCCCAGGCTGACCCGGGGACATGGCGTCCTCCGTAGAGCAAACAGCTTTGCTTCCAGATTTTGCATTTCTCCCCCAAAGCCTTGCTGGTCCCAGACCCTTTTTTCTTTGGGCAACTGGAGAAATGGCTCAGCTCTAAAATGTTAGTCTCTGCTTATCTGTTGCTTAGATGTTTAGACCAAACCGTGAGCCCGGGGATGACGGAGCCTTTGGCAAATCTGAGCACCCATGTGTTCTCAGCACATTCTAGTCTCTGAAGGGAACAATGGGAGAAAGCCCTGGTGTTTAGTGACTTGATTCTCCAGCTGGAGAGGCAAATGATAACCAGATGAAAAGTGTGCGGCCCGGCAGAGGGTAAATGATATTAGAGGTCAATAAGACAGAAGGAGGGATCAAACGGAACTCCCAGCCACATGAGATCAGAGTCTAGGGAAAAGTTTCCCATGGGTAGGGCAGACTGGAGCTGGGCCCAGCTGAGTGTTGCTGGGGGCTCCGTGGGGATGCTGCCATTGCTAGAGATCTTGAACGCCGTGGATTTCAGTAAGGGTGGGGTCCGGAGAGAAAACGTCTAATTCTGCAGCCCCACGCATTCATTCATTCATTCAACAAACATTTTAGGAGCCACTCCTAAGCCTTCTAGGAATGGGGCAGGAGAATAAAGAACAGGAACACAAATCTGAAAGCCACTGGGTAGCCATTCTGGAAGAGGACACATTTTCATCCAATTCGGTTGCGATCCGAATCAAATGCTAGCCTAGGTGTTCGATAAATAAACATCTATGGGTGGTTGAGAGATCACTCGCAGCCAGGAAGGATCAAGGGAGGCTTCTTGGCATCAGAAGTTTTCTTCCTTGGCCTCGAAGGATAGTCAAGCTAGTGCTAGGTGGGGATGGGGAAGGCAGGTTGGGTTGAGAGCTCGGCTTTTTTAAGGTGCATATATTTTAATGGGGATTTATTTTCTGCATTGTTAAAGCTTAATGGCTCCCTCAAATCATACTGACGTGAAGGGAAGGCAGAGCAGTTCACCAAGCAGCGGATTTTGCCCTGAGCAAAGGCACTTCTCCATGCGTGGAACAGTCCCCCACTGTTTCCTGTAAGAGCCTGTGCCAGCTTCGGAAATCAAACAGGAACCCTTAAAGAAAACATTCCCTCACCAGCAAAGGAATAAGTAAGGGCTGGGTTATCCCAGGACAGCACCTGCCGGACCGTCATGCTAATGGCAGCTACAGGAAACCATCCTGGCCCCACTCAAGGTGAACACCCAAGGAGAGATGAGTCTTAATTACCTTTGCATTGTAGGTCCTCTGCCTCCTCGCCCAGCGCCCAGATAGCCAGGTGTGCTGCCCGCTGGCTTTCTTACCTGAGGGATGGGATGGACAGACGGCTGCGTGGACAGACGGACGGAGAGATGAACTCCTGCCGTTCCGCGTGCTGCCACTGAGTGGCGGGGTATCACAGTCTTCTTGAATGCCCAGTCCGTCTTCTGCGGGAGGAGGTGTGGCTGAGATAGTCTTCGTCACGTGGTATGTGGACATTGACGTGGGTCATGTGTCCGTGAGTCCCCTGGGGAATACCTGGAAGGTTGTGGAAGAGTAGAGTTCTAGAGGTCTGGAGCGTGAGGGTAGTAAAATTCGGCTCCCGTAGCCTGTGAAGGGGAACGTCAAGGTGAAGGGAGATGTCCCAGGTGGTCTGAGACTCCTCTCCCGGACTTTCTCGCTGGGAGGGTTGCTCCTTACCTCCTTCTTTTGGTCAAAGGTCAGTTGATTTGAAACTCTTCCCAGTGAGGACAGCAGACAGCCAACAGTGTAACCACGACTTCTAAAACCCAACTAAACAAACCGGTTGACTTGAGAGCTTAAGTAGCATCACCGTCAAATAATCCAGGCAGGAGCGTGAGGACACAGAAATCCAAGCTCCCAAGCCAGGAGCGCCTCCCTGGCTCCTGCCCTCCCAGCCCCCAAGGCTACAGGAAGGAGGAGGCCCCACCACTTGGCAGGGGTCTCAGTAGGAATGTTCTCATTTCAGAGGCTGCTCTGACCTGGCCCGGGGAGGTTTGGGGGTGGGTGCAGAGAAAGGAGGCAGCTTTTATATTCTGAAGAATCTTCCAGCACTTCCCCAGTCCAGGCCTTGAGGTCCTGGCCCTGTTCCAATTTGAGTAATTACATTTTCCCTACGCAAATTACTCCCCTGAATTTGCAGAGATGCACTGGTGGAGGCCCGGCCTCCCTGGTAGCCTTGGCAGTCTCCCTCCAAAACCAGGCCCCTTGGCCTTCTTCTTGGCTCCTCTAGGGGAGGCCTGGTTCCCGACCAGCAGCAGCAGCCACCCTCCCCATCGTGGCCCTAATCATCTTGGACACTTAGGGAGACGTTTTAAATCTGCCTGAGGGCTTGTGAAGGCATCAGGGATAGAGGTGGCCCAGAGGAAAGACCAGAGGTGACCAAAAGGAGTCCTGGATTCGGGTCACGCTCTGTCTGCCACCTGGAGTAGATCGCTTCCTGTCACTCAATCCCTGTTTTCCTGAAAAGCGAGACAGACGGAGATCGATGGCTTCCAAATCCTTTTAGGAGCGCTTTCAAAAGCCTTACAATACATGCATCTCTCTCTCTCTCTCTCTCTCTCTCTCTCTGTCTCTTTTTTTTTTAGAACAAAGATTAAACCAGGAGGTTTCTCAGCTAGTGGTGCCCATGGTCTCCCGGAGAACTTACTAGTGGCCTTTGAAGTGTCTGCATTCTTCCATTTATCAGCTGTGTGACCTCGGAAAGACTAATGAACCTCTCTGTCCCTCAGTGTTCCCATCTGGGAAATGAGTATGTATAGATTTACCTCCAAGGGGTCCTGCAAGAAGGACATGAATTCATCACCTACAGCACTTAGAACAGTAATAATAGCTAACACCAGCTCTGTGCCAGGCACTGTTCCATGTGCTGTGCTTATAATAACTCCCGTGAGCCTCACAGCGACCCTACAAGGTAGGTGCAATTGCTGTCCCCATTTAGCCCATGAGGGTATGGAAGAACAGAGAGGTTAGGCCACTTTCCAATGTGGGCACACAGCCCACATGGGACTGGAATCCAGGCAACCCGGTGCCGGAGCTTGGGCTCTTAATTAAGACGCCGTCCTGTCTGCCGTATCCTGCAGTCATCACTCAGTATCATGCCAAGTCCTTTTTAGCATTAACGTCTTGGAATTCTGTACCATTTACATGAGATTAAAAGTGTACATTTCTCGGCATGGTGTTTGTCACAAGGCAAGTGAGTCAAAAGAATTTAAAGGTCTGCTCCCTTTTCTTTCCGTTTGTCCGCCTACATTCACCCCCGACAGGAAATGACAGGCTGCCTTTTCCATAAAGTATGCACTAGTAACTTAAGAAACAATATCCTCAAGGGGGATATACCTGGGAGACATTCTTTCCCTGCACCTACCCCTCTTTCAGTTTCAACTCCTGCCCCAACCATCCTGAGAATTTAAAAGATCACCTTATGTCTTAATAGCTGATTCTCCAGTCTGGGTGCCCCAAGCACTGTGCTCCCCTTGAGGACAGACTATGTTCCCGCATCTATGAATCTCTTCAGTCGAGCACCGGGCCTGGCACTTAGTAGGTTCTCAATAAATGCTTGCTGGGCGAGGAGAGGAATTTAATTTACTAAGCAGGCAGTTGGCTTCGGGTCTAAGTCAGTGGTGAGAGGGCGCCACAGAGAACCTCAAGAATCAGCCAAAGGTTCTGGCTGGACGTGATAAGCCCGGGAGGCGAGCAGGGCCAAGAGGAAGGACAAAGCGGTGCCTCGCTGAGGAAGCCCTGCTGGGCTTGGGCAGAACGGGGCACCAGAACCAGGCTGTTGCGGACCCCATGGACGATGCGGGCTGGCCATGGTGATGGAGGTGGGGATGGTGGAGATAAAACGTGAGCCCCAGGACCCTTGGGGGAAATCAGCCGTGAGCTGGGCAACAGCGTCGGCGGAACGGATGCAGGAGTGGGGGAAACTGAGGTCGGAAAGCGTGGTGGTTCCTCTGACCCCGTGGCACAGTGGGTGGCCACAGCTTGGGGATGAGAGTGAGAGTGGAAACGGGGGAGGCAAGGGGCCTTGCCCCCATCTCCCCGTGATGCTCTATAAAGCGGAGAGAGTGACCCCCAGCCTGCAAGACCCGGCAGAGGAGCAGAGGGGGGACCAGCTGACGGTGCCCCCAGGGTGAGGTCCCAGGGAGCCAGGTGACCGATTTCAGTTTAAGTCGAGTGTTTCTGTTTTCAGAACTGTCTGTCGAGGGCCCTCAGTCACTCGTTATGCCGGACCAGCAGACGGTTTCCAAAAGCGGGTTGCTCTGCTGGCTTAACCCACTTCAGAGCCAGTGTTTACCTGACGTTTGCTCGGTCAGCAAGCATCTGTTGCACACTCACCAGGGTCCCTGTTCTGTGCCAGAGGCAGAGGGGATGCCACACCGTCAAGACCCCAAAGCCACAGGGTTGACTCTGGGGCAGACACGGGCCTCCATCCAGTATGAGTGAGGAGCTGACAGCGGGCGAGCTCTTTGCGCTTACAGGAGCCTGAACGTGGGGCCTGGACTAAGCAGGGGACGGCTCCGCTAGAACAAGGAGTGGTCGGTGTCTTCCCCTCTTCGCTTTCTGTTTTCTTCATGTCTCCATCTTCCATTGGTTCTGTCCTCCTCCTAAGAGCCCCACGTGTCCCTGCTCTTGGCCTTACCACGTTCAGGCTGATTACGCTTGGCTCCCCTAGTCCGAGCTCACAGCCTCAGCTCCCTGACCCGCTCACTACTGCCTGGCTCTACCCCAGCTTGTTAGCTCCCCGGGAGTCCCAGCAGGGTCCCAGCAGGGGCTGGGGGGGTGGTGCAGCACCTGCACAGGGCTATGGCTCACAGCGCCTGCTCAGACCAGGGGTCTCCACCACGTGTGTGCCCCTCGCTGTCCTGCCCATCTCTTCCCTCGGCCTCACAAACAGACCCCCTTCCTCCCATCGGCAGCGGAAGAAAATAACCGGGGAGGTGACATGTGCTGTCTGTGCAGAAGCCCTTGTTGGTGTCAGCCGTGGCTGTTTGAATGTGGTCCACATGTGGCTCGTGTGTATGTGTGCGTGTGTGTGTGCGTGCGTGCCTGTGCTTTCTGCGTGAGCCAAACACTCTGAATCTGTTTATTTCCCTTTTACGATCACTTTCTCTCCCTCCGTAAAGCGCCAGGACGGGCCCGGCGTGCCAGGAATTGCTTGCAAGTGGTCCTCCAAGCCCGGAGCCGGCCTCTGCTGTCCCCATGCAGTGCGCGTAATGGGTCCTCCCAGGGACAATTTGCATAAAGGATAAATAAGAGAAACCCAATGTGAAGTTTATTCATTTTTAAATCCTGCAGCGTTTGTGATTGAAGGCCCAAGCTCAGATGTTTGCCGGATGCGTCCCATTAAGACTCGGGGCTTTGTCTAATGTCTGCTCTGTTTCTGCAGGGGGGTGTAATGCGCACTCCTTCCCCGCACTGGAGTGCCATTTCCAGAACCTCCTGCTCGACGAGGGACAGAGGAACGGCGGGCTGTGTTCCCTTCTACCAGGCCCCCTCGCTTTAATTTGTTGTAACAGAGCCAGCACATTAAATACAAAACATATTGATGTTCTTGAGAACCCTGGAGGGTCTTTACCCCTTCCTCGTCAGAGGAGCCTGGCATGCCGGGAGGGAGAGAAGATGGTGTTCGGCATGCACGCGGGGTGGCGCCTCCGGCGGGTCACAACTGATCGTCTGCCAAGAGCTGTGACCTCCCAGAGGACAGCGGGTGGGCAGAGGGACAGAGGTGCCATCGTGCCTGCCTCGGAGCAAGAGGGAGCATGCGGACAGGGCGGGCACCCTCGGGTTCAGGGCCACGGGCACACAGCGGCGGTTTGTGAACTAATGGCGAGGAGCGGGTGGCAGGAAGGGAAGAAGGAAGAAAGAGAGGGAAGGAAGGAGGGAGGGAGGTGGATGGCAGGCAGAGCGCCACCCAGCAATGGTGCTCGATCGGGCATGTTCTCTTCCGGGTCAGTGTTAATTAGCAAGTTCCCAAGATGGTGCGAGTGTCAGAGGAAGCTGGACGGGACCTAACTTTTGGCATTTGTCTATTCAAAACGCCCCGGGCTCCGGGAGTTTGGCAGGATAGATTTGGCTGTCATGTTGTGCGTATCTGTTACAACAAGTGTGCAAGAATAGATGCATCTCCTCCAGCAAATTCACTATTTCCCTGACCGTGTCTCCAGGGCGGGAGGAAACAGACCAAGAGAAGAAACAAAACAGGCAGCCCACTACGGCGGGACAAGGCAGGACCAAGAGCCAGCCCGACCGGACATGAACTTTACATTCTTTTCTCAGAGCTGAGAAAATCTGATTGATGTTCTTGAGAACCCTGGCGGGTTCTAAATCTAAATCTTCTAAATCTCACGACTCTAGAAGTTATTATCGTCGGGACACTGAGACTCAGAGAGTTTCAATAAATTTCAGACGGTCACAGAGATCATAACTGACTGGACTCATTCAAATCCAGTCCTGAGGCTGAGGGTGATTTGGGTGTGGTGGTGGTGACAACTGGATTGATAATGGTGATGATTGTGTTGGTGGTGGTATTGGTGGTGATGATTGTGTTGGTGGTGCTGGTTGTGTTGGTGGTGATGGTTGTGTTGGTGGTGGTGATGATTGTGTTGGTTGTGGTGTTGGTAGTGGTGTTAGTGGTGTTGTGTTGGTGGTGTTGACTGTGTTGGCAGTGATGGGTGTGTTGGTGGTGATGGTTGTGTTATTGGTGGTGATGATTTTGTTCGTTGTGGTGTTGGTGGTGATGGTTGTATTGGTGGTGTTGACCATGTTGGTGGTGATGATTGTGTTGGTGGTGATGGTTGTGTTATTGGTGGTGATGATTTTGTTGGTTGTGGTGTTGGTGGTGATGGTTGTGTTGGTGGTGTTGACCGTGTTGGTGGTGATGATTGTGTTGGTGATCTTGATTGTGTTGGTGGTGATGGTTGTGTTGGTGGTGGTGTTGGTAGTAGTGTCGGTGGTGTTGATTGTGTTGGTGGTGATGATTGTGTTGGTGGTGATGGTTGTGTTATTGGTGGTGATGATTGTGTTGGTGATGGTGATTGTGTTGGTGGTGATGATTGTGTTGGTTGTGGTGTTGGTAGTGGTGTTGGTGGTGTTGACCGTGTTGGTGGTGATGATTGTGTTGGTGGTGATGGTTGTGTTATTGGTGGTGATGAATGTGTTGGTGGTGTTGATTGTGTTGGTGGTGATGATTGCATTGTTGGTGGTATTGGTGGGGATGATTGTGTTGGTGGTGCTGGTTGTGTTATTGGTGGTGATGATTGTGTTATTGGTGGTGATGATTGCATTGTTGGTGGTATTGGTGGGGATGATTGTGTTGGTGGTGATGATTGTGTTGGTGGTGATGGTTGTGTTATTGGTGGTGATGATTTTGTTGATGATGGTGATGATTGTACTGTTGGCGATGTTTGGGGTGATGATTGTGTTGGTGATCTTGATTGTGTTGGTGGTGATGATTGTGTTGGTTGTGGTGTTGGTAGTGGTGTTGGTGGTGATGACTGTGTTGGTGATGTCGATTGTGTTGGTGGCGGTGTTGGTGGTGATGATCGTGGTGTTGGTATTGAAAGTGATGGTTGTGGTGTTCGTGTGGCGGATGATGGATGATAAGCAGTCGTGATGGTGTGGATGGTGCTGGTGCCCATAGTAGTTGTAACTAATGTCTGAGTCTTCCTTATAAGAAGACCCCTGGTGACAACTGTAATAAGGACTTTAAAGTAGTTCCTTGAAAGGTGTCCAGACTGTTAGCATTAGACTTCTGCATTGACTTCTAGGGGTGAGCAGGGAACTCACCATGAGCTGAAAATGAGTCGGGATATCTGAGCTTGTCCTGGCATCCAGGTGAACTAGACAGACATTGGGATATGATTCCATGTGGTGTCACTCGGGGTTCCTGTCCTTTGTGAACAAAGTCTGCCCAGATAGGTAGCCTCTTTCACTGAGATATTTGAGAAGTGATGGACGAGACCTCTGTCTCCTGAGTCTGGCTCCACCCGTCCACCCGTGGCCCAAATAATCTCTACCTGCTGATGCTTCCTGAAAACCCTACTGTCAGCTACTCATTTTAGGTGGTTAAGCATTTCATTTTCCCTCTTTGAAATGCACATTTCCTATTCTTGAAAATTCTTTACGGGGATTGAGGATACCGAGAGGCTCCTAACAAAGGATCTGTCCCTGATCAAAATCTGTATCAATTCTGATTAGGAAAACGGTCTCAAGTCTTCTAGTTTAAGCAATCGCAATCCAGATCTCCAGGGAAAGGGCTGCAGAGTAAGTCCCATCCAGCTTTACATGGATGACTCCCTCACATCTGGTAAGATCATAGGGATGGGACACATGGGGGACCTGGGGGCAGGGAGCAGTGATGAGGTGAGGTCAGTCCTCAGGGAGGGAGTGTGTGGGTCCTGACATACGTGTCACCTGCCCAGGTGAGCCGATTGGGAGACAGCCGGCTGATGTAACACACACTGCATCTGTGATGAAGTTTCTTGGCTCATTGATTAATGCTGCCTGGGCCGCAAATGTCACTGACACCAGAGGAGTGGGCCACGCCCCTCACTGCTTTCATTTAATTAATTTGATCTTTGTGAGAGTCCTGAAAATAAGGTATTGCCATTATTCCCATTTTTCAGACTTGGAAACTGAGACTAAGGGTTTGCCCAAGGTGAGGCAGCTAGTAAGCAGTGAAGCCAGAATTGGAAACGAAGTCATTGTATTCATTTATGCATCTGCTGATTATTGATCACCTACTCTGTTGCAAGCTCTAGAAACTGGTTAGCAAGACAAGATGTTCCTTGAGCTCACGTTCTAGCCTTAGGGACTCTTTGCCTACCCTTCTTGTCATGCCACGATATCTCTTCATCACAGCAAAAAATATCAGGTGAAACTCTGACAGCAAGAGATAGGATTACTAAGCTCAGACTCCAAAATACCAAATATTAGTATCTGGGGCCATTCGGTACAGGGATAAACAGCCTCAGTACCTAAATATCATTTTTTTCTGAGCCATAATATTAATGCACAATCATATTGGTGGTAACGGTGGGAAGAAAAGGTTCCATTATGCTTGGCAAGTGTTATTTGTACGATGTGGAAATATGTAATAAACTTCGAAAAGATATTCATCAATGATTATTGGAAAATATATCAGAGCTGAAATATCAGTTGTCTAACAAACCCATTTATGGGGCTGCACTGGTTTTGGAGACACTGAAGAAATGAGGCACTGCCGATTGACTGAGACCTGTCCCCACACACCATCTGGGCCTCTTTACTCTGGAAAATGATACTGACTAACGTACACAGTAGTCCTGGCGCTATCCTTCTGTAAAGCAACCTGCCCATCAGGGGCTCAGGTCACACAGGGTGGGCTCATAAGCTCCTTTCGTCACCTCCTGGCCTCCACAGCTTATGTGGACATGTGGACAGAAACGGAGAAAGTGCAAGGAAGCTGCCTGATGAGGAGGTCAGAGCGGGATCATGTATCTTCCCTCGATAAAAATGTGTCTTTAACTCCCTATCAAGGCTAACTCATTAATCCTAGCATGGGATGAGAGCCTCATTAAAAATGCAATCCAATTAATTCTGTGTGTACGCTTTTTTTTGAGTCAGAACAGGGCTGATTTGGGCTTTTGGGGGGCGAGATGATCCCGGGAATGGTCACTCACTGATAATCCCACTAATTGCTGGCCCTTTGCCCAGGATGAATTGTTGTGTACTCCACATCTAGTCCCATTGTGAGAGCTGGCAAATGGAGATTATAAGGTTGAATGAGGGGCGCCTGGGTGGCTCAGTCGGTTGGGCGCCCGACTTCGGCTCAGGTAATGATCTCGCAGTTCACGAGTTCGAGCCCCGCATCGGGCTCTGTGCTGACAGCTCAGAGCCTGACGCCTGCTTCAGATTCTGTGTCTCTCCCTCTCTGCCCCTCCCCTGCTCATGCTCTGTCTCTCTGTGTCCCTCAATAATAAATAAACATTAAAAAAAAAAACCTTAAAAAAAAGGTTGATTGAAAGATTAAGAAAACAAGAGAGGTTCATGGTTCAGGATGGACCCCTATGCCTTCCTAGGAAGATTTCAAGAGCTTCCTTTGCCTCTCATCACTGATTACTTAAGGCTTATGGAACCATCTTCCTCACTGACAACTTTAGGTATGGTGAGCGGGAGTTCCTGCAAGGTATGCAGACAGCTGACAACTTAGGATATTCAATGTCAAAGTCACAGGAAGCTTCCACTGGCCCTGACCATGACAGGTTTTCTTTCCACACAGGGCTCGTGCTAACCACTTACTAACTCCATGCATGGAATTCTCTGGGTTCTGTCATGAAGCGTGGGCTGGTGTCCAGCCAATGGTGACTTAAGTTGACACTTCCCAAGGGTTCTGCAATCTCAAAAGGGCTTCTGGAGAAAGGAAACACATAGGAGTAGAGGTGAGGGGTGGGAATAATTGGCACAGGACCCCCAAAGTTTTTTCTGAGAGCCCCATCATGACTCAGTACAGCACCTCCCAAATGCCTTGTGCCACAGTGAGATCCCCATCACAGCAGATATTCAAGAAGAGGCAGAATGGCCCACAAGGAATGTACAGGAGGATTTCCTAAGCCAGATTACCCATTGGCCACATGATCTTCAAGACTCTATGGCTCATGGTGTGGTAGGGTCCCCTCCCTAAGGAGAGAGAAAAAAGAGAGAGAAAACTTCAAGGTAACGTGGCTATGCACCTACGTGACAACATCCCTCATGACCTTGTAAACTGAGACTACTTAATAACTGCATGTTTACCTGTGTTACCATACATGGGGACAAAGAAATAGAAAATATATATATAAAAAAAGAACTATGGCGTGCGATGTTCGGGGCTCAGTGCTTTGGGTCCGAACCCAACTGAGTTGCTTCCTGGAAACTAAAAGCCTCGGAGTCACGACTCTCTGTGCGAGAATTCTGCTACCGTGGTATATCACGAGCATGAGTGGGGTCAAGTACCAGAGAGGTAAATGGAGATTGAGTCAATACCTAAAGTCTCTGGACACGAAGGCGTTATTTAACAGTCAACGTCGAAGGTGTGTTTCAGCCTGCTTCTACTTCGCAGCAGGTAGTTGCACCCAAGAGTCAGGATTCCTGACTTCCAGTCTCAGCCCCAAGTAGCCACGTTACCTTAGACGAATTTCTTCATCACCAGATCCTTGGTTTGCTCCTCTTTAAAATGGAAGTAACGGGGCGCCTGGGTGGCGCAGTCGGTTAAGCGTCCGACTTCAGCCAGGTCACGATCTCGCGGTCCGGGAGTTCGAGCCCCGCGTCAGGCTCTGGGCTGATGGCTCAGAGCCTGGAGCCTGTTTCCGATTCTGTGTCTCCCTCTCTGTCTGCCCCTCCCCTGTTCATGCTCTGTCTCTCTCTTTCCCAAAAATACATAAACGTTGAAAATAAATAAATAAATAAAATAAAATGGAAGTAACAATGGAACCTTTAGTATTTGCTAGACTGCTGGGGTCATGGTTCCTTCGAAGTTAAGGACAAAGCCCACTTACCCTCCCCAGCTCTCCAGAGTCCCACGTGGGTCAAGGATTCACATAGACACTTGATGTGACCGGAAACGTGGTCAAAAATGGGAATGTGCTTAAGCAATAGGAAAAATGAGAAACGTTTCTTTATGAGGATGTATCAGTTGTAACATTCCTTCTAGATCAAAAGATCTATGACGTTGTGATTAAAAGGCAGTGTGGGGCATTGCAAAGTCCTGCGTTTATTTGCCTCATTACCACGTCCCCGACTGTTACTGGGTAACTTGTTGAATCATTTTGCTTCCTTGGATAATATTATGTGAGCTGCCTGCTGCTTACCTCAGGGAATAAATTAAAGTATCAAATGAAATTGAGTATCGGAAAGTGCTTTGAAAAGTACACAGCACTACATTGGTTGCTCATCCGACTTCAGCTCAAGTCATGACCTCATCGTTCACGAGTTCAAGCCCCACATCGGGCTCCATGCTGACAGCTCAGAGCCTGGAGCCTGCTTCGGATTCTGTGTTTCCCTCTCTCTCTCTCCCACTCCCCTGCTTGTGCTCTGTCTCCCTCTCTCTCAAAAATGAATAAACTTAAAAAAAATTTTTTAAATAAGAAATAAAAAAAATTTTTTTGATTAATAGCACAAGTTATAATCCAATTGGAGACAAAAGCTTGATCAGTTCCCCCGATAATTTTTCTCAGCTGCCCTTTATACTCTCAGCAAGTTACCCGGTCTGTATCCTCTAGACCAGTGGTTCTCAAACTTGAGCTTGCATTAGAATCTGGAGGGCTTGTTAAAACGGAAGGCTGGGATCTGTCCTCCCGATTCAGTAGGTCTAGGGTGGGTCCTGAGAATTTACATTTCTAAGTTCCCAGGTGCTGCTGCCATTACCACTCCCAGACGACCCTTCAGGAACTACGGCTTTGAGAACTATTGGTCTCATTCTTTGACGTGCTTAATATCCATGTGGACTTTTCGTAACCTGATTGCTTCCCAGATATATCACAGCATCCCTGTGAAGTGGCCATAAGGTCAGGCAGTATTAGGGATATTTTACAAATGCACAGAACAGGGGGCGCCTGGGTGGCTCAGTCGGTTGGGTGACCGACTTCGGCTCAGGTCATGATCTCGCAGTCCGTGAGTTCGAGCCCCGCATTGGGCTCTATGCTGACAGCTCAGAGCCTGGAGCCTGTTTCAGATTCTGTGTCTCCCTCTCTCTCTGACCCTCCCCCGTTCATGCTCTCTCTCTGTCTCAAAAATAAATAAACATTAAAAAAAAAAAAACCAAATGCACAGAACAGGGCCCAGAGACCGGAAGCGATGATGTACTGAGAGGCTCACAGTGAATCAGTGGTCCGATGGGGATAAAATCATGGTTTTTCTGGATGTCCAGCTCAGTGTCCTTCCCCTGGGGCTGGACTGCCCCCTACTGGCAGGTCAGTCACGGTCGCTAGCCCCGCTGGAGGTCGGGCTGGTGACAAGTTGCAAGGCTGCCTGCCCACAGAGTTCCGTGTTTCCAGCATTTTCTGACAGCTGATGCTGTGAGGGATCTGTCTGTTTTGATGGAGGGTGTGTGGTCCAGGAATGAGTTCCCACTTCTGCAGCCACAGAGTTTATCAGATTCTGCAGGTGGAAACTGTTCCAAGCTGTCCCTCCTCTCTCACTAAGCACTGGGTTAGGTACTTGGTCTAAGGCACAGGCTCCCTGTGGGAAGACAAGGTCCTCAGGCTATGACTAGCTTTTTATCCACATAGCTTCCCTGGACCCAGTGACAAACAGTCCCTTGATCAAATTCAGTTGGCTCCTTGAGCCCTCTCTGCCACGAACCCTCCTCTGCTTAGTGTGCAGAACCCAGTTTTAGCAAAGAAACTCTCCATGCCTGCTTAGAATGTTCCACCCCTGATATGCAGACCCCTGACACCTAACCAAATTCCTCATTAGTAATTTTCCCTCTTCTTCTACCCCCTGCCCCCTGGCTATCAATCTCCACCGGGACTGTTGTATTCAGAGTTGAGCGTTTAGTCTCTTCCCTTTTGCAATAGTCTTGAATAAAATGGATCTCGCTATTTTTGGCAAGCGTGCAGTGAATTATTATTTTTTTCAACACCAGAAACATACCTGATGCTCTTCCTTCTGTGTCCAACCTGGGCAGGTTGTTGTCCTCAAGTGATTGTAGGCCCAGCCTCTGAACTCTCATCCCTTGGAGTGATGTGTAACTCATCTACATTCTTCTAAAACTGCTCTTTGCCAACATCGCCACATCTGGAGGCCCTGGGAGCCCCAGGAAGAGTCCATCAGTGCTCCAGTCTGCAACCCATTTGTCCCTTCCCACATCCCCCTATGGAGACCCCACTCTTTCCCACCCACAGAGGTCCAGGGTCTTGGGGATCCCAGGTGAGGCCAGATCTGGTCCGAGACAGGGACTGGCAGTGCCTAGAGACGTGGAAGAGGTGAGCTGGCATGGCTTGGAGCCTTTCCAAGCTGCTCAACCAGGAAGGGGGCGAAGATGTCAGCTGTGAAAACCAGGGCGTGAGCTCTAAACACCAACTCCAAGCACTAAGTCCTGCAAAGCCACAGAGAAAGACTAGGTCTCTCGGATTTATATTTTTCTTCCTCCCTTCTCCCTTTCCAGATTCACAGCAGTGTTCTCCGGGCTGAGCAGGTTTGTCTGCTGTTATTATGTCGGCTGCTGCTCTTGGACGCCAGTGTGTGCGCGCGTGTGTATGAGAGCGTGTGCGTGTTTTCTCCAGAGTGACTGGTTTGTGCTGTCATCAGCCGTTGTTTTGGTAAATGGCGAGTTAAACAGATATATCCAAGCGTAAAATCTAAAAAATGTTCCCTCTGGGCGCCCGGGGGGTGTTGTTTGAAATCAACTACATATCAATTGAGCGGCGGCGAGCGGATCCGATGATAAATTCCAGTCCACAGACGCCTTATAAATTACATTTTTTTGTGCGCGATCTTGCCTCATCTCAGCTCCCCAGAGGCCCTTAGACTGAGAAGTATGATTGTGTTGGAGAAACGTTTGCTCAGCTTGAGCGAGGCCATTAGCTTTGCATGTGCCAGTCCGGCCCTGCGCTCCCCCGCCCCCAACCTCCCCCCCGCCCCCCTCCCGCCCCCCTCCCGCCCCTTTAACAAAATACAATATGTGCCTGGTAATTTTTCTGTTCATTATCTCATTGTTTTCTGTAAGTACAAGGTTAGATTGAATTACTGCGGGCTCCGCCGCCTATTTGTAATTCTCCTTCCATGCCGAGCTGCTAATGAATGGGCAATTTAGTCAATTCTTTGTAACGGCTTCTTCTGTGCGTCAGCCACTTAATTACTCTGAGCCTTTCTCACTGCTGCTTTATTGCATGGAAAGGCAGGCTGCTTTGAGGGCTTGGCACGGGGATCTCCAGCTTCCAAAAAGGAAAAAAAAAAATTATCAGAGGCAACCAGGATGGTGAATCCGTTTGATGCCTTCTGCAGCGGCTGGAGTGACATTGTGTGGCCTCTGCCCACACAGCCCCCTGTCCATCCCCGCTCAGGAGTTTCTCTTCCTCCTTCTTTGCTGACAGTTTGGTTTATTCCTGGCTGTGGCAGTCACCGGCCTGGGCAGCAGGAAAGTGCAGGCTTCTCTCCTAGAACGTCCTTGCGGGGGCAGTCCTGGTGTTTTAAAACACTGTTATTATTAGCCTGATCAGTGTGCTATTTCATTGTCAGTATCTCCAAACCATAACCCGGGGTCCCACTCTGGGACACGGGGAGCTTCCTCCTCATCTTTGTTTGGAGCAAACCCTCATCATGAGGGGAACGGGCGAGGTGTTCATTATCCCCCTGCGACAAAAGGAAGCTCGGGGTCCGGGCATTCCAAGCGACATGCCTAGGGCCGGCCAGCCAGCTGTGGCAGAGCCAGGGCTCACAGGAAGTTGGGTCACCGTGGCGCCCTTCTCTCTTCGACCCACTCCACCCTACTGCCCACGGGGCACTGGACAGTAGTGTCTTATAGCCAGGCTGGAGTGTCCCACCGTAAAGTGTGAGTTGTTCTTAAAAGGGACAGGAACAACTGTGGAAAGGGTGAGGACTTTCTGGCAGGGACTGAGAGGCTGAAAACCCCCAGGAACTGGGAAGTCGTTCAATAGAGAGTCAGTTTACAAAGTGGCATTTTTGGGTGCACCTGTCATGGTACCAGGATATTCCTAGGTGTCCCAGAGTCAAGATGAACATAGAATTTATCATCCAAACTGGGATACTTTTGGAAGTGAGAGGAGGCACGCTGAACAGTCTTGCTGGGGTCTGTGGAGGACAGTGGGATGGTCGGGAGCACACCAGGTGTCAGGGTCACCCCACCCAGGCAACCGAGAATCAATGAACGCTGTGCCAGGGGCACACCTTCAGACCCAGCCGCTCCGATCGCCAGCTGGATCCACCCCTGGGTTTATTCTCTGTATGTGAGCAGGGAGTCTCTGCCTGTGTTTGAAAAATGATGGATTCAACAAATCCTGTGAACGAGCACTGGCCAGGTATAGACTGGGAAGACAGGAGACAGGAAGGCGCATTTTGACTGCTTTAGCAGAACGGAGGTCAACGGTTCTCTGAATGCTGCTCATCTCCTATAACAGTCCCCTTAACATGCTGGTCCCTCAACCCAGAAAGCTCATCTCCTCCTTTTGGCTCTGACTCCCTCCTACTTGTCCTTTGGACGGCAGCTCAAATGTCGCTTCCTCCAGGAAGCCTTCTCAGGTCTCTGAGATTACATTAGGACCCCTTGTTATTCTATTTCATAACATCCTGTACTTCTCTTTGTTACTTATACCATAAGTATTATGCCACAAGTATAATTATGTGTGTAATTATGTGTTCAATACCTCTCCTTCCCCACCCCTACCCCTGGTCTGTCTGTATTCGGCCCTCGATAAATATGTGTCCAATAACAATAACTCACATTTAAATGACACTGTCTATGTGCTGGGTGCCACTCTAAGTGGTTTACAAACGTTACTCATGAAACCTCACAAGTTTATATGATGGGTACTATTAATATCTCTACTTTACAAATGAGGAAACGGACGCCTCAGGAAGGAAATTAAGTTGACACGGGGGAGGCAGGATTCGAATCCAGACAGTCTGGATGTCAGATCTGAAAAGAGCCTAAAGAGGGGCACCTGGGTGGCTCAGTCGGTTGAGTGTCCGACTTTGGTTCAGGTCATGATCTCGCAGTTTGTGAGTTCGAGCCCTGCGTCGGGCTCTGTGCTGACGGCTCAGAGCCTGGAGCCTGCTTCACATTCTGTGTCTCCCTCTCTCTGCCTCTCCCATGCTCATGCACTCTCTCTCTCTCTCTCTCAAAAATAAATAAACATTAAAAAAATTTTTTTTAAAGAACATAAAGCTTGGAGTCAGGAGATGTAGCCTCCAGGCCTGACTCTGCCTTGTACCAGTGGTGTGCCCTTGGCCAAGTCAGCAGGTCCCTAGACCAGCAAACGGAATGGTGTTACTACATATGTGGTGTGATTGTTGGTTGAAAGTAGCCTTACCGCCTGCCTTCTGCACAACGGGCATCCCCATCCGCCCTATACTTTACTCATGCTCCCCGGGTTTGCACCCACCCCAAGGCCAAGTGCTCAGCCTGGCTCGGTAACAGGTCTGTTAAGTTCTGTTAAATTGAACAGAACCAGCCATGCCTCTGGGTCTAGCTCTCGTTGCTTCCTCCGCAGGAAACCTTCCTGGGTTGCTCCAAACCCTCTCTACTGTCTCTTCTCTCAGCCCTGTGCAGCTCACACAACCTGCAACGCATCACGGAGCACCCAATTCTCTCCTGGCCACACCTGTTTTCTCCGTCAAACTGCAGGCTGGGGCTGTGACCAGGAGGGGTAGAGAAGTAGAAGCAAACAGAGTAGAACATGCTGGGATGCATCACGCATATAGTGAAGTAGAGTTTCAGGAAACTCGTGTGTGTGTGTGTGTGTGTGTGTGTGTGTGTGTTGCATCACAATGTAAGATGTGCATCTGAATCTGAGGCTCAGTCCAGAGAGGTATGTCAAGCCTTGAGGGCTGCATTTGGGACACTTGTCTGGAGGAGGAGGCCTCTCCTCATATGGAAGTTGCTCACCACAATAGGACTTGCTTTGCCAGGTAATCTGGCTCGGCCAAGGCATGTCTCTGCAGTCTGCGTGCACACTTCTCCAGGGTATCAGGGTTCTCAGTGCCAAGGTCTACCAGGGGCAGCCTCTCGTTCCTCTTGCCCTGGTGTTTGCGCACGACTTGGGTTTCCGGGCAAGTGCTACGTCCTCTCCTGTGGGTGTTATAAGTGTCTGCAGGGTTTCTGCTCTGCCTCTGGTAGGAGTTCTCCTTCAACAGTTTTCCAAGCATCTCCCTTGGTCTGCTGGATGTCCCGATGTGGGCGTAGCTCCCCACAGGGCAGGATGAGTGCTTCTTCTCTCCTCTTCTCTGCTGTCTGCATAGGGGAGCACTTAACGACCAGCTCAGGGCTTGAGATCACGTTAACCCTGAGCCTCAGGTTCCTCATCTGTTATTACATCCCTCATAGGATCTGAGAGAGAATTCTTTATTCTTTTTTAAAGATTTTATTTATTTATTTATTTATTTTATTTTTAAATTTTTTTTTCAACGTTTATTTATTTTGGGGACAGAGAGAGACAGAGCATGAACGGGGGAGGGGCAGAGAGAGAGGGAGACACAGAATCGGAAACAGGCTCCAGGCTCCGAGCCATCAGCCCAGAGCCTGACGCGGGGCTCGAACTCACGGACCGCGAGATCGTGACCTGGCTGAAGTCGGACGCTTAACCGACTGCGCCACCCAGGCGCCCCTAAAGATTTTATTTTTAAGTAATGCCTACACACAACGTGGGGCTCGAACTCACAACCTCGAGATCAAGAGTTGCATGTTTTCTCAACTGAGCCAGCCAGGTGCCCCTAGGAGAGAATTCCATAACAGAAAACATACGTGTAAGGCGCTGGCTCAGGCAAAACGTTCAGTAAACCCTCCCTCCCTGTCCCCACCCTTCCTACTGTCACTTCCAGCCACGGCTGGGATGGAGGAAGGGAGAGGGGGGAGCATTGAGGTAAGCACGGGGCTCAGGTTGCTGCCCCCGCCACCTCCATGGTCATGATCTCGTAACATGTGTGTCTCGTGCCCCCTAGGGACGGCTCTGTGCACGGTCTGTGTAGACACATGGGCTCCTCACTTTCAGTAATCAAAAGCTCAATTTCTTTTTTTTTTAATTTTTTAAAGTTTATTTTGAGAGAGAGAGAGAGCGGTAGAGAGCGAGCAGGGGAGCATCAGAGAGAGAGAGAGAGAGAGAGAGGCAGAGAGAGAATCCCAAGCATACGCCTGCCGTCAGCACAGAGCCCAATGTGGGGGGGCTGAAACTCACCAACCTCGAGGTCATGACCTGAGCTGAAATAAACAACCTGGGCTGAAACTCACAAACCTTGAGGTCATGACCTGAGCTGAAATAAACAGCCAGTCACTTAACTAACTGAGCCTCCCAGGCACCCGCAAAAGTTCAACTTCTATTTCACAGGAAGCAGCTCTCCCAGCTCTCACAGGAAGCTGCCTCCCAGGGAGGCAGGTATGTCCCATCGTTGAGGCGTTTGTCATCTAAGCCAGCTCCGTGGAAGAGGGATTGATGGACACACACCCCTGTCCTCACAAAGCTTTCATTCTACAGGAGAAAATGGCCGGGAGAAAACAGAGGGCACTGCTTTGGCCTGCCTTGGTTCCAAGCTCTAAACACCTCATCTCATTTCAAGACAGCCCTTTAAGGGGAACTGTCTAATCCCCGTTTTACAGATGGGGAAACCGAAGCCCAGAGCTCCTGTCCCTCCCCCAGGGTCACCCAGATAGTAGGCGGGACAAGTCAGATCCCGGCATGGGGCAGTCTGGCTCCAGCATGGAGCTCCTGGTGGCAGGAGACCTAACATGAGGACCCGTGCCTCCTCCAATCACCCTGCAGACAGAACACAACACCCGGCCCAATCCTTTTGGGAAAACGTACCAGACCAAGTAGCATCAAGATAGTCTAGATAGTATCATTTTATACGCAGGGGAGAGAAAACCTACCTGCCAGCAAAGAGGTGTCCAGGCCTCATCGTCACCTGTCAGGCCTCGTCCTCACCTGTCAGCCTGAGACAGCCCTTCCCCCAGGCCCCACCACCCCCATGTATTGCTCCACCTTAACAAAGAAAATGTGGGGCTGGCTGGCTGCCTGCCCCCCCCCGCCCCCCGCAGATGCTCTGATCACTGAAGGCCGGGCTTCTGTTTTATCTACTGCCGAGTCCCTAGGCTTAACAAGGGACTCCCATATGCTGGGGCCTTGATAAATACCCATCGAGAGAAGAGGTGATAACAGCCAAGTCTGGAAGGTGGTGACATATGGCGTTGCCCGTAAAGTATTTTCATCTTTGTTGTAAGTTTTAAATTTTTCATAGTAAAATGTTGGGGAAAAAAAAAGAATAGATGAAGGAAATGTGTAAAGAGATTATAATAGCATGGAAAATGTTTATGCATGAGGGAAAAAGGCAGAAACAAACTCAGGCTACAATGGTAAACATGGATGCTAGGACCGTAGAAGAAAATACCCAGAGTGTTGCAGGCCTTGGAGGCAGTGCCACTACGCATGATCGGAATATTCGCCCTTTCACCTATTGCCGCCTGCTTTGCAGGGGACCCTGTGTTCCTCGCATAATGCAGGAAATTTCTTTGTTCTGCCAGGCGTCCTCAGCCCTGATTTCTATAAGAAAAGCAACAGGGCTCCCTTTTTTTGCAAACCTAGTGCATAAAAAAACAAATATAAACTTTGAGTTCATCCAAGGAGTCTTTCCGGGCAACGGCAACTCCCCTTTCAAAGGCCAACCCTCTTTTTTTTTTTTTTTTTTTAATGTTTATTTATTTTTGAGAGACAGAGACAGAGAGAGAGAGACAGAGCATGAGCAGGGGAGGGGCAGAGAGAGAGAGAGAGAATGAGAAAGGGAAACACAGAATCTGAAGCAGGCTCCAGGCTCCGAGCTGTCAGCACAGAGCCCGACGCGGGGCTTCAACTCCCGAACCACGAGATCACGACCTGAGCCGAAGTCAAAACGTGTAACCGACTGAGCCACCCAGGCGTCCCTAAAGGCCAACCCCCTTAAGACACGACGGAGAGGGGCACCTGGGTGGCTCAGTCGGTTAAGCGTCCGACTTCAGCTCAGGTCACGATCTCGAGGTCCGTGAGTTCGAGCCCCGCGTCGGGCTCTGGGCTGATGGCTCAGAGCCTGGAGCCTGTTTCTGATTCTGTGTCTCCCTCTCTCTCTGACCCTCCCCCGTTCATGCTCTGTCTTTCTCTGTCTCAAAAATAAATAAACTTAAAAAAAAAATTAAAAAAAAAAGACACGACAGAGAAAAGCCATCTTCAGGGCTGATGCGAGGTGGTGTCAGGACTGCTTCCTTGGCCTACGAGGAGATGGTTCCCCCCCAAGGAGGCCAGCCGTCCCCTCCCACCCCCCACCCCAGGTTGGAGCCTGGCACAGGGTCCTGGGGCCCTTGGTGGCCTCTCACTCCAAGAGCACAATGGTCTGAGCCTGACGGCAGGAACAGGTAGTGGATAGCCCAGCTCATCCCCCACAAAGCCAGGCCCTGACAGCCCCCGGGACAGGTGATGCTGAGAGACTCTGCATGAGCTGGCCTGGCACATGTCTCCCTCACTACCCCATTAAAGGCTCCCTCAGGTCCCCCTGATGTCTCTAGCCTGGCCACAGTGAGGGGAGGCTGCTATTTCCTGGGGACCCCCAAAGCAGCCATTGTCTGTGGCCACAGCACATGACCACCAGTCTCTTCCCACTGCCCATGTCCTGTACCAGGCCCCCTCCTTCGGGCATGTGGCTTTGGATAAGGCCAACCAACGCCCTTGTCCTCTTGCAAGGAAGGGCTTTGCAGCTCTACCAGAGGCTACTGAGCTCCTGGCTCCCACCTGCCTCCCACTAGGCAGTGCTCTTGAACAACTTCTGAGAGCTCCATCGTGGCAACGTGCCTCTTTCCAAAGGAACTGACGTGTGTTTTTAGGCACCTGTCATCGGTCAGAGACTAGCCTGTAGGCCCACGTAATTCTTGCCTGATATTTTGGGGTCTAATCATGATCTTTATTTTCCCAGTGAGGTAACTGAGGCTTAGAGAGCTTAAACAACTTTAATAAGGTCAAAGCTCCCAAGTGACTAAGCCCAGATTGGAGCAAAACTTCCTAACCTGTGTTTGTCCAGCAAACGGAAGGAATTATGTGTGTTTGTTCCTCTGGGCACGCTCTGTGACACTACAAGTACAACTGGAGAGCTGCCGGATGCTGGCTCATCTCGCTGGGAATTAGGAAGAGAGATGTCCTCCCTGACAGCCGCCCAGTCCACAGGCCTCCAACTGCACATGACTCTCTGTCTTAAGAATAAGGTGTTACCATTGTGGGTTCCAGAAGATTGGAACTGACATCGCACCTGGGCCCTCCATTTCCTACCTCTTCCCTTCAACCACTTCCAGTAGGCAACCCCACTTAGCAGATCGAAAACCTGAGGCCTGGAACACCTGTGACTTAGAATTGTATGCAGGCAAAGCAGGAAGCGAGCAGTGGTCCCTTAGCACGTGCTTGATTCTTTAGTGTTACATACAAGGACATTGAGGCCCAAGGAGTGTGGTGGTGATGATTGCATACGGTCCTCCAGCTCTGCAGTGCTGGGGTGGAGACAAGAATCCAGCTCCCAAGTCGGAGTCAAGGGCTGCGGAATAATTGCGGAGCTCCAGCCGCCCTGGTACCGTCTCTAGGTTCCCATGGCAACCGTGTGGCACAAACCATCCAATGCTTTGGGTAGCATTGACTCTTTCTCTATATGGCTTTTTTTTTTTTTCTTTAAGGGAAAACATTTATATATCCCCTTCACCCTCCCCAAATGGACTCATTCATGAAAGAGACTGGGACACTTTCCAGAAAACAGGTATCCAGGCAGGAAATGGCGATCCTAGCTCATGAAGGCCCGGGGAGGCCTCTGGATTAGGGAGTGTGTCTAAAACAGATTAGTGACTTGGAGAGAAGCGTTATGGAATCATGGTTTGGAGTCTTGGCTTATCTTTGCTCGCCCTACCTGTAGATCTCTTTCTCATCTCTTTTTTTTTTTAATTTTTTTTTCAACGTTTATTTATTTTTGGGACAGAGAGAGACAGAGCATGAACAGGGGAGGAGCAGAGAGAGAGGGAGACGCAGAATCGGAAACAGGCTCCAGGCTCTGAGCCATCAGCCCAGAGCCCGACGCGGGGCTCGAACTCACGGACCGCGAGATTGTGACCTGGCCGAAGTCGGACGCTTAACCGACTGCGCCACCCAGGCGCCCCTCTCATCTCTTAATCAAACAAACTATGATGCATATTTCTGGCAGCTTGTGCTTCTCACGAGGTTTTTACCATGCTTGTTTCTTCTGACTCTGAAGGGTTGATGGAACAGGTTTTGCCATGAGACAGCCGGGAAAACTGAGGCCAGACGGTTGTCACAGGACTCGTTGTAGGATTCCTCCACCGATGGGATTCTCCTTCTCCGAACACAGGCCAAGGGTGTGTCGGCTATTTGCCGGACACCCCGGAGACCTCAGCACGGGCTCAGCCCCTCGGAGCTGGAGGGGAGGCTGGAAAAAGGCAGACGGCCAATAATTAAACAAGGAACTGAAATTCTCAAATGTTACTAAAACTGACATGGAGAAAACACACGGAGGCTAGCCAGGGGTGTATCTCCAAGGGGCTGGCATTTAAACCGAGAGCCCCTAGGGGCGCCTGGGGGGCTCAGTCGGTTAAGCGTCCGACTTCAGCTCAGGTCACAATCTTGAAGTCCGTGAGTTCGAGCCCCGTGTCGGGCTCTGGGCTGATGGCTCGGAGCCTGGAGCCTGCTTCCGATTCTGTGTCTCCCTCTCTCTCTGCCCCTCCCCCGTTCATGCTCTGTCTCTCTCTGTCTCAAAAATAAATAAAACCTTAAAAAAAAAAAAAATAAATAAATCAAGAGCCCCAGGTAGGAGGACACTCCTCAGGGAAGGGCATGTGCTAGCACCCTGAGGAGGAAGGTAGTCGGCACCCTCGAGGGAGGGAAAGGAGGCCAGTAAGAATCCAGCGTGGAGTGGGGAGAGAAGGGGAGGGACTTGACGTGAGACCAGGGGGACAGACAGGGGCCAGGTTATTTCAGGCCTTACAGTCACGGTAAGACATGGGCATACGGACAAATGCACTTTTACTCCCATATGCCAAAGGTGCAGGTGTTCACACACATGTCCATGCATGATGCACGTATACACATGCACACGCGTGCTTAACATATCCAGATGCCGCTTACGCACGTACACACATATATGAAAACGCACATATACACAAGAGCGCGTCCGGACAGCTGCCTGACAACACATTGTTGCATGCACTTAAACACCCCCCTATGCACACACACACAAACGCACGCTCATATGCACCCACACACCCGCTGATGTAGATACCCCAAAGCACATAGGCACACGTTCTGTCACGCGCACACATGCTCTGTTTCACCAATGCACACGTTTATGCGTGCGTGCATACTCACACGTAGATACTCAAAGGTGCACACGTAGAGCCCACAACGAGCCGGGCTCAGACGGGCTCTCAGCTACAGATAAACTTCTCTGCTGCTTGGTTATAATCTTTCATTGGAACTGACACGTTGATAGCCCCAGTTTTTCTAGGAAGTGACCTTCATGCCGGCTATTGATTTCCAGTGGCTATCAGGCGCCTGCCACTGGAGTGACAGGCCCGGTCGGAGGTCAGCCCTTAAATAAAGCTTCTGGATTACTAAGCACCAACCACTCCAATGAAAATGGAAATTGGCAGCCCTGGCTCCCGATTATGTGGCCTGCTCCTGCGGATGGGGCTCCAGCCCTGAGTGACCACCTCTTGTTCCCGCACTCGGACCCACCCCGGATCCCGGTTCTGTGGGCGCCCACAGGTTCCTGTTTGGCGGGGAGCTGGGCTGAAGTCTGCAGGTGCCCAGTTGCTAGGGCCTGAAACTTCCTTGGATCGTGTCCCAGCAAGGCCCCGGGACCATCCTCCTAAACCCAGCATCCTGGTAACAGACGACAAGGTCCAAGAGACCCACAGGTGCCTCTCCTTCTAGTTTTGGACAGGTGGCATCACCTCTCCGGACCTCAGTTCGCCCCCACCCCCACTTTCTTCTGCATCCACACACACTCGTCCTTCTCATCCCATTTCACAATGCTGAGGGCCAGATAAGTGAGTCCATGGAGGCCTGCTGAGTCGTGTAAAACACAGCACAAGGAGATGGTGCCATTAGTCTCCATGTTTTTAAAGTATCACAAGTTGCTAATCCCCACACTCTGAGTAATTACATTGCGTGTTTACTTGATGACCCAGGAAGCCCCTCTGGTGGTTGTAGCATCTTGAGGTTTTGTGGCAAACCCGTGGCAAGCGCGGGACAAGGAGGGGCAGGGAGAACTTTCTGGCGTTCAGAAACTTTGCCTTTTGCCTGTCCCGCCTGGAAAACAGATCAAGTTCACCCTGCTTCACCTGCTGTTCAGGGCTCAATTCTAATTTTTTTTTTTCAACGTTTATTTATTTTTGGGACAGAGAGAGACAGAGCATGAACGGGGGAGGGGCAGAGAGAGAGGGAGACACAGAATCGGAAACAGGCTCCAGGCTCTGAGCCATCAGCCCAGAGCCTGACGCGGGGCTCGAACTCACGGAGCGCGAGATCATGACCTGGCTGAAGTCGGAAGCTTAACCGACTGCGCCACCCAGGCGCCCCTCAGGGCTCAATTCTAAAGGCCAAATACTACCCCTGAAACCTCCCTTATCCTTCTTCTCCCCGTGAGGACCTGAGGACACTTGCCCCGTGCACCTTCTCTCCCCTCTCCCTATGTGAGCACACCTCCACCCATCCCCCACCCTGGCAGGTGCCCCCGATTCCCCAGCCCCAACAATCCCCAGGATAACTCACTGGTCCTTTCTACGTGGCTTTGTTTGGCAAGCGCATTCAGTCTGACTTCTGAACCTAGTTGTGAATAATTTTTGCCTCCAACCTGAATTTTTCTGTAAAAGCTTTTCTGGAGCCTTCTGGCTTGGGGAAAGCTGCAAGGGCTGCCGCTTCCAGCATTTCTTGGCATCCCTCTGATGCAGACGTCTGTCCCTTTTTGGCCCTACCTGTACGTCATATGACCATTATGGCCCGTGTGGCTCTGCACTACAGGGGGTCATTAGATGAAGTCTGTGTGTCCCGTAGGGAGGGTCAGTAAAACTTAGAAATGCCTACAGATTAGTTATTTGATAAACGGGGTGGTTGGTTCATCAAAATCAGAGAAGCAAGAGTCGCTGGTGCATCCTGAAACTCAGATTAGCTGTCTATGCCAAAGGCAAGAAGGTCGAGAGTCTGGGCAAGTCCGCGAACCGGGTTCTTCACCACAAGTTGTACCTGGAGCAGGACCGACAGGGGACTTCCTGCCCTCCAGAGAGCAAGCAGGATATGCAATTCAGGGAAGGGTCAAGAAGGGTTCAGGGTCGTAGACAGTTTTACTGACTTATATAGAACCTAACGTTTACTCCAAAACCTGTCCAACACTTGGGACGGGCACTCTGGGGACAGGTTTGTTTCACCTAACAAATGCAGAAGGTGTTCAGACGTTTCGCCACTTACTTAGAGAGCTTAAGGTGACTCGTAATTAAAGACTCCACCTACCACTGTCGAAATGGTAATAGCAACTACCTCACCCGATTTCTATTTTGTTTTTAATGTGAATATTTCACTTTTCACGGTGATTGACGCCCCTAGCTTATCCACTGTGATTTAAGGGGCTCAGGGGTATCCTGCCTGGGAGTTCTCTGCCAACCTGGTGAAGTGACTGAATTGTGGCATTCAGAGCGGCAGGTGCTCTGGGTCCCTCTCCCTAGGGATTCTTGCACCAGTATCCCTAGGAGGGGGTGATACTGAGCCCTTCCCAGCACCCTGGGTCCTGGATCAGATGCTGTTGTGAGGTGGGGGGGGTCTCTCCAGGGGCTGGGGGGGACCTGGGGAATGTGGGCTACAGGGATAAGGGGGTCTGCGTGGGACAGTGGAAACAGTGGGAGGACATTCTATAAACACCGCTCGCCCCAGGCCAAGTGTACAATTGTAGAATCTTCAGAGGCCGACATGCTGGGTTTCCGGATCCCATGCACAACAGACAGGCCACGAAGCCCCAGTGAGACCGCGGACCAGACATCAAACTGATCTCAAACCCCGCTCTGTCACTTCCCAGCTGAGTGGCCTCAAGGAAATCGTGTCCCTTCTCTGAACTTCAGTCTCCTCATGCACAAAGTGGGGCCAAGAATTCCAACGACGCGACGGATGGTCTTGGGGATTGAGCAAAGCGTTGTTCATAGAACACCGGCCGTCTGTCTCTGCTGCTCCATAAATGGCTGTCATCCGGGGACCTGCCGGTCGGCCATGCTGATAGCTTCCATTACCCGCTGCCCAGCGTACTTCCCAGTTGGGGTGATTTTGCCTCTCCCCCCGGCAGACAATTCGGTCACGTCTGGAGTCATTTTTGGCCGTCACGACGTAAGAAGGAGGCATCTAGAAGGCAGAGGCCAGGGTTGCTGCTGAACAGCCTGCATGCACAGGACGGCCTCCACCACAAAGAATTACTTGACCGCAAATGGCGATGGTGACAATTTGGGAAGGCTGAAGTGAGGCCCCCGCTCTCCGAGAGATTGTTTTCCAATTCTCTGCCTCCGCCTCAGTGGCTTAGCACAGCCCTTCCATTTTGTGAGCACCACAAAGACTCGGGGACTGTGTAAGGAGCTGCTGGCGGCCTCCCCTCACCCCGAGGCCACTCAGCCAGATGGCAGAGAGGTCAGCGGCAACCAAACATCTAATGACGTGTGACAAGTGTGGCCAGACAGCAGACCCAGGCTGGGCCCCTCGGAGGCCACTCATTGGGCAAAGGGGGACTCATAAATAACAGCACAGTGACAGCCCAAGGCTTGCTCGGTGGGAGGGACGGAGCTCCGCCCGGCTCGGCTCCCAGCCCCTGGGGCCAGGCCTTTATGGGACGGGGCTCCTGCAGGAGGGACCGGGGCCCCCATGCACAGTGTGCCGGGGCGAGACGGGAGGGACCGTCACTGAAACGTCTGTCCTGACAGCGACTGGTTTTGCTGCATTCACTCTATCCCTGACAGCGAATCATTTTCTCCTTTCTGAGCCCCTGCAACATGGGGCTTCAAAGCCTCAACCCTGCAAAGCACCTGCCGTGGGGGGCAGGGTGGGGCAGGGTTGAGCACTGGAGCAGATGAGTGTAAGTCTCAGACCTTTCACTCTGCCAGATGCTCTTCTGGCCCCTCCGTCTCTCCATCTGTTAAATGGGGACATTCGAGCACCAAAGGCACTAATTCCTGGGAAATTATGTACAAAGCAAGAAATTAATGAAGGGATGATGATGGGGACGATAATGATTATGATTATGATTATTCAACCATTTGGGAGAGAGGAATGTATATTTGAAAAAAAAAACCTACCTTCTGATGCTCTAAAAATATTAATCAGTTTTTAGGGTCTTAGGCAGTTCCAAATAGGCTCTTTTGCAATAATAATAGTAATAATGAGGCCTGTATTAAATAGCGTTTTTATTTTCACATTTATTTTTCTCAAGCCTCATGTGGCTGAAAATGGGACCTGTTTCCAATGATGCGTATTCTTCTAAAACAACAGAGGAAAAAAATCGAAGTGAATGGCTGCCACGCGGGCTGACTTGACTTTTTTGATTTCTCGGAGTCCTGGTTCGGGTTGCATGCTGGTGTGCGAGGGGGCCGCTGAACTCGCTTTGGCCCCTCTCCGCAGGACATTCGGGCTTTGGGGTCTCAGTTTTGTCATTCACACAACGGGGATAAGAACTCCTTCCTGACCATCCGACGGCTGCCGACTCAGGGGGACCACGTATGTGGGAGCCCCGTGAGGAGACTGAAGCATCATTGCACAAGGGAATATTAGCATCACGATCATTATCTCCATCGTTATTATTAATTCTTATTCATGATGCAGTTGGCAGAGATGGAACCACTCCAAAGCACCGTGGCTGGGAACGGTTTTCGCGTAATTTCGTCAAAACTCTGTGCGTGTCTCTGATGAAGAAACTGACCCTTGGAGCACGCCTTCTGAAAGATAAGCTGACTCTCTAAGATTCTGACCAAGTCTGCTACCCCACTTCTGTTTTTTTTTTTTTTGGTCAGCCTGGAAGACCGACTCAAGAGGGGGTCCTCCCTCCTGGACCGTGCCTTGTAGACGTTTCTCGTGGAAACGGCTCCATTGTCGCCAGACCTCGATGCCAGCTTTCAGCCAGGAGCACATTTTTGCAGGGAGGGTTATAAATCAAAACCTGGGTTCTGATGAAACCACTGACACGCTCTAACAGTGCACACAGAGGCCTCACTTGTGAGAAATCAGCGGCACAGAGCTAGTATTCAAGGGACCGGGGCATCTAGGAGCCGCCTCTCCCTTGCTGGTTTTCTCCTTTATAATTCCTGTAGAAATCCGTAACTACTGCGTCATTGCAGCTTCTTTGAGAGTCAGCCTCATGGCCAAGCCCCAAGACCCTGTGCTGGCTCCCCAGGCAGACCCCCTCCCTGGCTCTCTGCATGGGACCGGGGGTGGGGGTGGGGGGTGGAGAACAATCGTACAAAGGCTTCTGTGCTCCACGCAGCAGTCGCTGGTGAAGGGCAAAGCACTGGGTTCACACAGGACACCGTTCCGGCCCTGGCGTGGCCCCTTGGTGATGGCATGACCTTGAGTGAGATAGTTAACCTTTCTAAGACTCAATGCCTATATGTGTGAACTGGGGATGGCAACAGCGTCCGCCCTGTGAAGGTGTTGAGAGGGTTGAATGAGGCTGACAAAGCCAGGTCAACGGTGCTAGCCTAGGGAGGTGAAGGGCAGGAAACAACAGCAGGGGTGTGAGTCCCTGAGGACCTTTCTGGCTGCCTCCAGGGGGCCAGCCCCCCCCCCCCAAGCACGCTGATTTTATACCTAGCCATGACAATTACTCCCACAGGTTGATTTGATACTAGAAAGAGCACATGGATGCTCAAATATTCCCCCTTGAGGTCATCAAGGTCACCGTTAGCAGTCCCTCGTGTGGAAGTCAACTAGGGCTGAGCGTGATGCCAGGTGGATGGAACATGCTCTCATTTATCACCCCTAGGAGAGCCAGGCTCCAGGTTCCAGATTCTTCCACGTGAGGACTAAGTTCACCAAAGTCCTGTCCTTCAACAGGTGGGTGACGTTTCTGAGACTTGTCCAGTGTGAGTTCATTCTCAGGCCCCTGACCAGATGGGAATAAAACCCCATTCTTCCCTATAGCTCTTGGAAGCCCCCTACTCATATACTCATGCTCCTCCCCCCCCCCCTTGGAGCCCCTGAAGCTTTTGCTATTTTTACCACTTAGCACAGGACAGAGACGGTAATTATCTCCTCAATTAGACTATCAGCCTCCTGTGGGCACAGAACATGCCTACAACTTCTTGAAATTTCCTAGAGGAACTTGCTTTATCAGTTCAGTCTAATCACGGTGATCTGAGTGTCTTTCTCATGACAAAGACCCCTTGTTCACTCGCATTAAATGTCCGTGGAAGGTCGGCGGCCCATCTGTACCTTGCTACTTCTCATTCACGTTTCATTGGCCAGAGCAGGTCAAATGGGCCACGGGGCAGGGATACAGAATCGTTCCAAAGAAGTCAGGGAGGAGCACCAAAGATTATACAGCAATACAACCTTTCGCAGACCCAGAACGGTATTTTCAACAAAGCTCTTTGTGGCTCAGTAAAGTATCTAATGGGGGTGAGGAACCAAATATCTTAGCACAGAAATATTTGAACACATCATGTTGGCACGGTTGTTAAATCTAAACTAGCCAACAAATGGTGGGGTCAGGAATCTTACGGTCAGCCGTAAACTTAAACCAACTGAGGCCCCTGTTTAGACCATGATAGACACAACCCTGTTCCCCTGTGGAAATGCTGCTTTGGGAAGTAGACTATCCTTCTGAAAGCAGGGATAGCATCAAAGGAAGGGGCGGGCTATAGGATAAAGACTTTGGCTTCACAGAAGAAAATGTCCCCAGAGTCTCTTTCAGAAGGCTGAGGCTGTGAGGTCTCTGCCCCGGGGCTGACTGTCCTTGGAGATGCCATAGAGAGATTTCTGCAGTGGACAAGACGCCCAGGACAGACTCTCCCAGCTGTAAAAACCTATCACAAACCTCAAAGGAATATACAGTGCAGTCGCGCCCCAATACAGTATTCACATTCCTAAACAAGTGGGTGTAAGTAAGATGACATTCATTGGAAACCTAGAATCATATGATGTGAGAGGTTAGGCGGAGGAACAGGCCGGAAGACTTCCTGGAGGCGTCGGGATCTCAGCTGGATCTCAAAGGCTGCCAAAGACAGGGGTACGTAGGGGCTGGGCTGGCGTTGAAGTCCAAGAGGGTGGGGTGCAGGCAGAGGCCTGGGTTAGGGCGGGGATGCCTGAGGTGGCCCCTCCTTCTTTACCGCCCCTCCCCCCAGCACACAGCCTTCATAAGATCTGCACGTGACAAGGAGCCGCCGCTGCCTTTCATATCCTTTCCCCATTTCAGGTTTGCATCTTATTTTCCTGCGAACTTTTTTTTTTCCCCTTCCCTTTGCCGTTCTGGCTTTTGTTGGTGTAACCTCAATTTCTTGCTGCCTTTCGAAGCTTTTATTCCCCAAGCGGAGGGAAGGAACTTTTCATGTCAAGCTGGGTCCTTAGCCAGCCCAGTTGTCTTTCCAAACCAGTCCGGGGCTGGGGCGGCTGGGGAGAGGGGGAGGCTTGGCAGGGAGCAGCGAGAGTCAATAGCAAGGAAGAAAACAGCAAGTGCAGCGGATGAAGGTCCCCGAGGTGATTTGCAAATCTGCTGAAATCCTGAACAAGCTTTGATTTAACCCAAGCTTGAAATGGCTTTTATTTACTGTCTATTGTGGAATAAATGACATCTCATAAACAGGCTTTATCCATTACCCCAGAATGGAGAGCACGGTGTTAGGGACATTTTATCCTCTTGATATCAAAGGAGATATGCCAGGGTGTGTTATTACAAATAGAAAAATCAATGCTGAGACACACACATCTGAAATTTCATTTTCGTTGAACCACATTTTCAAAGGAAAAAAAAAAAAAAGGCAATTGCTAATAAAAATGACTACAGGACCGGAGGATTTACCAAGCTTGAGCAAAGGACTGGCTGAGACCAAGCCCAGACAGTGAATAAATGGGGCTGTGACCTGGGGCAGGTTCCCCCCCCTCCCCCCCGTTCACCTTCCCCGATGACCCAACCCTGCCCAGGGATGGCTTTCCCCGGGCTGGCGGGTGATACCAGAGCCCAAACACTGTGCTGGCCCCAGGAGCTGTCTCTCACTGTCCCCAGTCCTCCCTCCCTAACCACACACCACACTTGGCCGCAGACCACATAGAAAACACCAGAAACATCAAGACCGCTGCTATTTCCTCCAGGCCTTTACCACTCGAACAGCGAGGCTCTCTGACTCTTCCAGGTCTGAAATGAGAGTGAAAAGGCCCCCGTGGAGAGACGAAGGACAGCGAGCCAGGCTCCACAGAAAGGTGGCGTCCCTACCTCTCCCGGAGGCTGTCGCCATGCCCGACCAACTCTCTGTCGGAGAAAGTTGGTGGAAGGTAAATTTAAAAAAAAATTTTTTTTAATGTTTATTTATTTTTGAGAGAGAGAGAGCGAGAGAGACAGAGCACGAGCAGGGGAGGGGCAGAGAGAGAGGGAGACACAGAATCCGAAGCAGGCTCCAGGCTCCGAGCTGCCAGCACAGAGCCCGACGCGGGGCTCGAACCCACGAACCTTGAGATCAGGACCCGAGCTGAAGTCGGACGCTCAACCGACTGAGCCACCCAGGCGCCCCAACATTAAAAAAAAATTTTAAAGAAGGCTCCAGCTCTGGCCAGCTGCCTTGAGGCACGGACTAGATAGAGGTTGCTGGTTTCATGCAGTCACACGTGGCTCGGCAGTGGCCAACTCTGTTGGGTGAGGAAAATGGGCTTGGTTTTAAGGCCCTACAGTAAATTCTGACCTGCCTCCTGAAAAAAACAAAAACCAAACTGAAACAGTGAGGAAGAATGAAGAGGCATGCCCTCTCGTGGAGAAAGAGCACACTCAGCTCTTCGGAGGTGGCCAGCGTGTCAGGAATCATGCCATTGAACTCTATCTCTTGAGAGATGGGGAAACCAAGGGAAACCTTTCTGGAAAGGGCAACCAATTTATCTGAGTCACACAGGAAACTGTGGCCCAGCCCTGAGCCCTTTGCTGAGCCTGAAAAGAATCGAAGGAGAGACAGTGAGAATGAAGAAGGGCCCCACGTCGCAACTTCCTTGCAAAGACCATCATGCTGTTGAGATGGTTGTTTTGGAAATAATTCAAGGAGGAAGGCTCTAGAAGGCCTTCCACGCTGTGCGGATGCTCAAGGTTTTTGCTGTTTGTAAAGAGGCACGGCTCTTGTTCTCCCCACAGGCTTAACTTGGTTGAAGGCCACCAGTCAGAGGCAGGAAAGGCAGGTTCCCGAAGCATTTGGGGAAGGCAACTCCCTGTGAGATGCGTCCCCCGCTCCCATAGCCACTCGGCTGCCTGTTTTCTCTCTCCGCTTGCTTCATAAAGGTCTGAGAATAGCCTAAGCCAGCCAATACAATTCAGGCGGTTCTGCTTGCAATAGGCAGCAGTATTTAAATAAGGTTTCAATAGGAAGAAAAAGTCTCTTCGGACTCGGTCTGTGATGTAGTTATCAGGAGGAGAAATTTGCAGAACCCATTACCTGCCACTCCTTCCCCCAGGAAATCCCTTGTTTGCGGAGCGTGAATCTCTCTGGCTTTTCCTGGATTTTTCTCTCTGGATCGTGCCGGGTAAACATCTGCCTCACACCGTGTGTTTATAAGAAGAGGCATTTGTGGCTTTGATTGTTTAGAGGTTTCTGCAGAACACATGTGCCCTGCGCTCTTTCTCTCTCCCTCGCCTTCCCCTGTCCACCCCGCCTGCTCCCCCCACCCCCCACCCTGAGCAAACAACCGTGGATGTTTCCTTGGGTCTTTTTGGCCTCACAGAGCATTCTTCCATCCAGAACAAGGAAGATACACTTTGGAACTCGCCTGCTCTGCCTTGGGATAGGCTTTTTCATTGCAAGGGCAGTAGGTCTTAATTGTACTGCTGTTTTGATTTATTTCACAAAAATTTACTCAGCATCTCTTGTGTGTGGAATGTTGAGGTGGATACGGTGAGCTCTGTCAGAAGCCCCAGTCCTTGTCCCAAGATGCTTACGGTCGTGTTGAAGACACAGCTTGTACACATTAAGCACTTGGTCTTAGCTCGCATATGGACCGTAGAACTTTGGAGGGACAGGGCGTCTGTCACCGTCTTTGTTATTGTTAGCCAGAGTGAGCCTCCCATCTTGAGTCCTCAGGTAGTTCAAAGCCACCCATGGATCAGGTCTTTCAAGTATCTACTCATGGGAAAGAGTGTGACGGTTTCCTTGCTCGAATGTTCCTGTGGCGCGTATCCTGTCATGGCTGACTCAGGCCACTGGTATCATCATAGTAAAAAACCAAAACCAAAACCAAAACCACTACTATTAACTGGAACTCAACAAAATTCCTCGTAGATACATTTTTTGTTTGTTTTTGTTTTTTGGTATGACTCCAATTTGGGTTAGGAGCAAATCACAAGAAAATAATGTTATCGAACACCTAGTAAAAAGGGGGGGGGGGAGACAAAACAAAGCTGGTCTCAGATTTCATCCAGGCCCCTCATCTCCTTCGCCTCCAGCTACAGCTTGGACAGGGAGCACCCCTGTCTTCAGAGAAATGACCAGAAAAACCCACTGTCGGCCAAGAAAGTTGTGTGATGCCAAGTAGTCGGGGCTTTCAGAGGAAGCAGACCCAGACATCTAAGAACTATTTCTCACAACCGGAGAGGGTTTTCTGCTTTATCTTCAGCTTCTAGAAAACACAACCCACCATCCCGTTAACCTGTCCTGCATATTCTGGTGTGGGGAGGGTTATGGTTCAGATGATTCACATAGTGACAGCTGAGCTTGTCTTGAAGCCAATGTTGATGGGCAACCCAGGTTCCAGTCCAGGCTCTGATATCACCTAACCTTGGGCCAGCCCTTCAGCCTGTCTGACCTCCACTGTGACTGGTTTCTAATGGCCTTTCCACAGGTAAGAGTCAAAGACTCTACGAAGTAGACCTAGTTACTTTTTTTTGTATTATTTTTTTTAACGTTTATTTATTTTTGATACGGAGACAAGAGTGTGAGCAGGGGAAGGGCAGAGAGAGGGAGACACTGAATCCGAAGCAGGGTCCAGGCTCCCAGCGGTCAGCCCAGAGACGGATGTGGGGCTCGATCTCACGAACCGTGAGATCATGACCCGAGCCGAAGTCGGACGCTTAACCGACCGGGCCACCCAGGCGCCCCAGACCTAGTTACTTTTAAAATCTGCTGATTTCTTCGGTACCTCAGCGCGGAAATATCTGCACTGCCCTGTTAATTGCAGATTATTCAATTTAGCCAAGATATGGAAGCAACTCCAGTGTCTGGCAATAGATGAACGGATAGAGAAATGCAGGGAGATACGTACAATGGAATAGCATTCAGCCTTTGAAAAAAGAGATCCTGCCATTTGTGGCAACATGGATGTCCTAGAGGACATTGTATTATCTGACATAAGCCAGACCTGGGGAGAAAAGTACTGTACGATCTCACATGTGGAATATAAACAAGTCAAATCCAGAGAAAGAGAGAGTAGATGGGTGGTTACCAGGATTGGGGAGGTGGGGACATGGGAGATGTCGGTCAAGGGTACAAAGTTGCTGTTATGTAGGATGAATAAGTTCTAGAGATCTGATGCACAGCGCGGGGACTATAGTCAATCACGTTGTATACTGGTAATTTGCTAAGAGAGTAGGTCTCAGGTGGTCTCACCGTGAACACACAAATTCTGCTGATTTCTGCCCTGGATGTGTGTGCCCTGCAAGAATCTTCTTTGTACCCATTTAGGCCTGGTGCCAGCTGAATGTCTGACTTTGCTGTTGTCTTTTGAGGATACCCTAAAACTATCCTGCAGAAATACCACCAGATGGGGTGCTTGGGTGGCTCGGTCTGACTCTTGATTTCGGCTCAGGTCATGATCTCACGGTTCGCGTGACTGAGCCCGGCATCGGGCTCCGTGCTGACAGCTCAGAGCCTGGAGCCTGCTTCCGATTCTGCGTCTCCCTCTCTCTCTGCCCCTCTCCCCGCTCATGCTCTGTCTCTTTCTCTCCTTCAAGAATAAATAAAAACATTAAATTTTTTTTTCTCAAAATAAATAAATAAACATGAAAAAAAGTAAAAAAGAAATACCACCGGGGCACCTGGGAGTGGAATGAGGTACAAAGCAGTGGAGACATAGCTCGGGCTTCATCTGTAAGGCCTTCCTTATTTTATTTAATGAGAAACACATAGAACTACGTAGTAGTTGATCGATGCATGGTGGTTGTACATGGGCTTGTTAGATGATGATCGGTACTCTCTGCATTTTTAATAACTTCTCAAAGTAGAAATTATGATCTATTCGAGGCGGTGCGCACGTCATCGGGGCAGTTGCCTCATCAGGCACCTGGCTGTGCTCAGGGACAGAGGGAGAGGGAGTCAGAGAAGGGAATGTGGAGGTGTTCCCGCTGCTTAAACTGGGTGGTGGGCACACCAGTGTTCACTATTCCTTCCCTTGCACTTTACCTTATCTGTGCCAATGTATGTATGGCATACCTCATTATAAAAGCTATTTGGGAACCGCAAATAGTAACAGTGACGTTTAGCTTTGAGTGTAGAAATGTGAAGCCCTCCCCCTGTGAACAGTAAATGCTGTCCGATAGAAGTATAATGCAAGCCACACATGTGACTTTCAAATTTCTAGTAGCCCCATTTAAAAATTTTTTTTCAACATTTATTTATTTTTGGGACAGAGAGAGACAGAGCATGAACGGGCGAGGGGCAGAGAGAGAGGGAGACACAGAATCGGAAACAGGCTCCAGGCTCTGAGCCATCAGCCCAGAGCCCGACGCGGGGCTTGAACTCACAGACCGTGAGATCGTGACCTGGCTGAAGTCGGACGCTTAACCGACTGCGCCACCCAGGCGCCCCAAGTAGCCCCATTTTAAAGAGTGAAACAAAGCAGGTGAGATGTATTTTAACATTATATTTTATTTGACTCGATATGTCCAACTCCCTGTTATTTCAACATGTGATCAACATTAAAAATTCTCATAAGACAGTTTACATCCTTTTGTTCTTGTTGCTGTTGGCACTGGGCTTGGAAATCCAGCGTATATTATCTTACACTTACTGCATGAACATTCCAGTTGCGACTTAGCCAGTGGAACCATGCAGGGAAGCCCCTGGGCTGTCCTTGGTTCCCTCTTGCTGGCAGGGGCTGAGAACGCTAGGCTCGCTCCCTGCACCAAGCGTGATGGCCCCAGAAAAACTTCCCATCACCCCCATCTGACCTCTCCTTTCTGCGCTGGGGTGGGCACCCTCGCTCACAGGGAGGGGCCCACCTTCCCACTCCCACCAGAGGGCCGAGGCAAGGGGACGTGTAGCTGCCAACTTCCCCAACGCCAGGCAATAAGTAAGTACCGTGCTCTCTACAGGCAGAGAAACAGCCCTTTCTCAAGGGCTCCTCTGCCCTATGCACCGAGGAAGACCACAGGCCAGTTCGCTTTCAAAAGGGACTAAGGTGTAGACAGTCTGGGAGGAAATTACAAGCAGTAAGAAACACTGCTTGCCGGTGGAGAGGCCAATTCCAGAAACCCGCGTGCTGGCTCTTGGTTCCAAGGTGGCCTCGTAAAACACAAGGTGGCCTTGGGGTGCCCCTGGCCTAACAGCTTGGGGCTCAAACCCACCCTGCAAGGGGCCTGCTCCCTCCTCGTTCAGGGGAATCCACACTCCGCGCTTGAGAAGTCAAGTCCACCAGACTGGGTTTTTCTGGGTACAGTAAAAAAACATCCCCATCAGGTCTGAAATATGGCATCACTCCTGGGAGAGGACTGAGACTCCTCAGAGCCCGCGGAGGCACTTCTCTGGGCTCAGGAGACAGGACTTGAGCACCTGTCCTCCCTGCTCAAGAGCCCACCCCACCCTCTCCCATCCCAGCTGTTCATAAGGAGTGACATTCCAGTGGAGGGGGTGGGGGTGGGGGGCTTGTGCCTTACACCAAAACCACAGTGAAACTGAAAAACCCAAGACGTTACTTGGGATTTCTGAGGGCTTACACCTTTCTTTTTTCACATCTATATGCATTAGAGATGAAATAGGATGGATAGGAGAGACAGAATGAGACATGTGGGAAACACATATGTAATATACACATACGTATATTGTATATATGCATAGGATATATACATCTTATTAGAAAGAAGGTCCAGGCTGCATTTGCAACAAGGTTTCCCAGTCCACGCAAGCATGAAGCCCTGCTTGGAGGCTAGCAGCAAAGATGCAATTTACCTTTGGGTGGTGATGCTGGGATTCCCATTTAAAAGTCTAAGCCGGCTGATTATTTATTGATGTCTCTCTTTCCATAGCTGTCTGACTCTTACTGGCTGAAAGCAAGCCTCTGTGCGCCTAAAGGATTTTTTGAATTAAGTTCTTTTCAGTCATCTGCCCCTCAGGTGCTAACCAATGAGACTGTACTTTGACAGAAGCCAGCTCCTTTCCCCCCACCGGCCCCCAACTCCCCTTTACTTTATGTCGTGAAATAAAATTAAGCACCAGGAGAGAGGACCATCAAACAACTGGTCCTGACACGGTTATTTGGCATTTATTTTGTATTTACAGAAAGAGTGAGAAGAATGCACTGGAACCACTCATGGTTTACAGTGAATGTGCCTCCAAATCCCATTGGGACACAAATAAATGCAGGCAATTTAACGAACAAACAGGACTCATTCTGGGTGACTCTGGCCAGTGGTCTTGCCGCTGGCCCAGAAATGGTCCCTGAAGTACTCATTTTCCTCAGTTCCCTGAAGTCAGGATGGTTTGGCCTCCTCACCTCAGCTGGCTCGTCGTAAAATGGAATGATAGTCCTGGAGTCAAAGCAAGGCAGGGGCTGAAGTCCCTTCCTGTTGTACGACCCATAATTCCAAGAGCTGGAACCTTCTTTTCAAAGATTATCCTACAAGTGACCTCAGCCAGAGCAGCCCGACAGACTCTTTATTTTGGTAGGAACCTCCACCCTTCACCCCTGTCCTCACCTTTAGCTGTCCTCCCCCGCCATCCCACCTAGGGGAAAACAGGAAACGGGGGAGAGGGGGAGGGACATTTGGTGAGGCTAGCGGAGTAGAAATAGAAGCCAGTAGGGGGCTTCTGCCCATCCAGCTGAGTCCTTGTGCTCAACAGGGCACACTCCTGGACCTGTCTATACCACCGTGAGGAGAATTGGCCCTGAAGCACTCTGTTCCCCGGCACAGAGTATCCAGCACATACAAGCAGGGACAAAGCCTCTGGAAAGGTCCCCTCACCTTCCTGGCCTTCCCTGAGGATGCCGAAAAGCCTTGGACCAGGAGACACGAATTTTCATTCATTTGTGTCAGGGGAACAGTGGCAACCACCAGGGAACTTTCCAGTCTAGCAGAGGAGACGGATAGTGTCAATAATCAAACACATGTCACAGAGACAAGACCCACGACGTGAGCCTCAAGTGGTGACCGCACTGTGGAATGGGCGCAACGGCCGCCCTGCATGAGAGAGAAGAGGGTGACTTCCTCCCTCCCCGGTCACCTCCCCGCCGTGCGCCCAGCTGCTGGCCCTGGCGGGGGCTCTTCTGGACAGCAGGTGTTGATGGGGGCTGGCACAGATGGTGGTGAGGACCCTCAGCAGCTGAAGCAGGAGGAAGACTGGATGTTTCGGGGAGAGGGGCTTTGATATCTCATTTCTGGCCCAGCCAATCTTTTGGTGGACGTAGGAGTCAAAGAAGAAAACAAAGCGAGACTGGATCAACCCGCAGCATCGCAGGTACCCACCCTTCTTAACCTCTCTGTGCCTTTGTTTTCTCATCTGAAAAGGGAAGACACAGCCAACTGGTCCCCTGCAGTCCTGTTCCCTCTGATGGCCAACAGCATGGCTCTGGGACCCAGCTGGCCACTGTTGGAACCTGAACGTGGCTGGGAAACAGAGGGGTCGTGGCTCCAGAGCCCTTGGACTAAAACCCCCACACCTGAGCCTGGAGGCCACACGCTCTGAGGGGCCCATCCTCACGGACAGAGCCCTTGTCCACCCAGAGGGGGTTCCCTGACGTGTGCGTGCATGCGTGCGCGCGCGTGTGTCTTCCAAGGGGAAATCCAGTACTTCTGACAAAAATGCCAGGATCGGTTCCGATGGGAAAAGGTGGGACGGGCATGTTTGCAGGCAGGGAAGGTCAAATGCAATACTCTTCTTGGTTGCTCTTTCACACAAACACCACGAGGTGTTCCTCCTCCCCGAAGTCCTCCATGGCTTGTTCTTGCGGAAGCGACTTTTCTGTCCTCTGAACACTCTCTACGTGCTGTAGATCCCGCTTTTGCCCGGGTGTTAACAACACTCTGTCCTCTGATCCAATCAGATTGTTCTAAGAGAGCCAAATAAATACTTGCTGAATGAATGAATGATGTGCGCCTGACGGAATGCACGGCTTAAACACAAGAAGCTTTTTCCCAAGGCTGTTTAACTCACTCTCCTTTGTCCAGAACCTTCCCACTGCACGTATTTTGACTCTGGCCCTGTCCCTTTTCTCCTCCCCATTTCTTCACTGTAACAGATCCTTGCTTCCCACATCTTATTTGGCTGCTTCTGTGGTGTGAGCAACCATGATATTGTCATCGGAATAGCTTGGATGAACCCCAGCCGCCTCGCCTCAGTGACGATATTAATAGTGACAAGTTCGGGGGCCCACCTTGTGTGCTGGGTATGACTGTTTGGTTGCCAGAATGGGAGGTTAATGGGTAGACACCTCCCTGGTCTGACCCTGTTACTGAACCACCCCTCCCCCCCCCATTCTGCTTCTCTTTAAGCCCCATGAGATTCACACCTCTGCTGAATGGCTGAGGGACGCGTGACTACACTTAGAAAAATACAACCAATAATTGAGTTCGTGGCTGCATCAGTATTTTCAACAAGGATCACACAACGTACATCCCCAACGGCAGCCATGTGCATCCACTGAAAAACTAAGGCGTCTATTTGGTACCCTCCCAGGGAGTCTGGTGGGTCGAGGAAGTCTCCTGCCCACCAGTTAGGGGGCTGGGCACGTGCCCACTGTGCTCTGGGGTTCTAGCAAGGGAGAGAGGGTACCAAGAAAAAGCAGGAACTGGCTCAGGGCTGACATTCTTTGCGCCTTGGCCCGTAGGAGAAGTCTGCAAACAGCGGGAGGACCAAATGAAGACAGAGGTTCATTCCCCAGAGGCTCAGGAGTTGGGCTTTTTCCATGGCCTAGGATCCCCCACGGCTCGACAACACGTGCTAATAAATCACATAAACAGAAGTCATTGATCACAGTGGACATAGAGAGCTAAGGGTGGCTCATGAACACTCAGCTCTACTACTGAAAAATCCGACCGGACCCAACCGAAATTTTGCAAACACCCCCCTTACTACACCAGTCTCTGCCTGCGAGAGACCCCCATTCAGGGCAATGCAACCAAACATGCAGCATTTTCTCTTGGGGAGGGTCGAAGGCATCACAGTGGGACAGGAAAGACGGGGCGGAAATCATCTAGTCTTTATGATAAGAATGAAAGAGTCTGTGTGTGTGCTGAACTTGGCATCCTGGGGCTCCGGGGCCTGGGGATTCACGAAAAAGAGTCTGGACTTGGCTGCCAGACATACTTGGTTTCAATCCCGGCCCCACCACAGACTACTGAATGTCCTCCCTCCCTCGTCTATTAAATGGGGCAAAAATGCCTCCTCTATCAGGTTCAGTAAAAGAGTTAAACATGAAATCCCTGGTAAGGGGACGGATTCACCCCTGGGAAGCTAATGACTTGACACCCGTGTTACCAGCATCCTCATTTTCCAAGTTCTTTCAATCTGATGATACCACACAGCCCCTTCTCCGGGCTCTCAGAGTGACACCTCAGAGAGCACCGGGTCCTAATGCCTTTATTTGACACACGGGGAAACTGAGCTAGGGAAAGGGAAGTCACAAGCCTGGGTCACACCGCTCATGACAAGTATTTGGTTTCTGCGCAACCGGACAGATCTTCAAGAGCAATCCTCCGGAAGATTTACGGCAAAAGTGAAACAATTCATATTAGCACTTGCTGGCCTCCAGATTAAAATCCAAAACGGGAGGCGTGCCTGGGTGGCTCAGTCGGTTAAGCGTCCGGCTTCGGCTCAAGTCATGATCTCAGAGCTTGCGAGTTTGAGCCCCGCGTCGGGCTCCGTGCTGGCAGCTCAGAGCCTGGAGCCTGCTTCGGATTCTGTGTCTCCCTCTCTCTCTGCCCCTCCCCTGCTCATGCTCTCTCGCTCTCTCTCTCAAAAAAAAAAATAAGCATTAATAAAATTTTTTAAAAATCCAAAATGGGAGTGGAGTCACTGTTACCTAGTTGTAGGCGACCTTGGAAGGTCCATAAAGAGACCCCTCACTTGTCAGGATGCTTATTTATACTGCATCTGCTTAGGCTATTGATGACACGCCCCTTATGTATCAGACCAATCAGATGAAGCGATTCTACCATTTGGGATGTCTGCAAAGTTGCCTGAAATCAAAAGCTCTAAAGACAGGAGCTGTACTCCGTTGGGCTGGGGGGAGGATCCGAGAGGGGTATTTGCCAAGACATAAACCCGGCGACCCTGGGATCATGACCTACAGCTCTTGTGTTTCCACCATCAATAATTGCACAAACACCAATAAGACTTCACATTTGCATACCATTTTATGATTTTTAAAGTTCTTCCAAAGACATTTGATCCTAAATGCCCCTAGTGGAAGGTGGAACAGGTGTTATTTGGGGTTTATAGTTGGTAAAACTCTGCACGGAGATGTGACGTGACTGATACAAGGGCAGAAGGCCAGACAACGGCAGAGACATGACCGTGACTTGGGTTAAGACGAAGAGTTTTGAGTTTCTGCTGCACACACAGTCCTTCTGAGCACAACACCTGCAGGTGAGCCCTTATCCCGGCCTGTCAGCTTCATGCCTCCAGGTCAGCTACCCCAGGCCACCCATCTGTTCATTCCAAGGACAAGGGCATAGCAGGCAGGAATCTGGCCTCCTGACTCGGATCCCCTCGCGGGTCACTGATCAGGGGCAAAACTGGTGAGATGCCAAAGACTTGGGTGCTGTCACGGGGATCAGAAGGAACCCAAAGGAACTCTGCCATTCTTGGGCAGTCCTCGGGCTCTCTGTGGCCTGAGTGTCAAAGAACATCAACAAGACGCGGAGGGGACGGGGATGAAATGCAAGCAGCCTGAACCCGACTGCTGGGGCTGAATCCTGCTCTGCCACCTACCAGCTGCGACACCTCGGCCACATCACTTACCCTCATCTGTTTCCCTGTCTACGAAAGGGAACTCACAATAGCAAGCGCTGTAAACGGCTGTTCGGAGAATTAATTGAGTTAATAGTTGCCAAATGCTTCGGAGGGTGCCTGGTACTTGGTAAGTGGTTGATAAATGTTTGTTAAATACTGACGGACCTTCTACGGGCCAGACACCATCCTGGTAGCACACAGTTAAATGGAGGAGAGGGACACACCATGCCCTTGGGAAGCCGCTGGCCCGTGTCTGTCTGAGCAGGGTGGCCATGGCCTCCAGTGGACTATTGATACCCAAGTTTGACTATTACAACTGCTTTGTCTACAGGGTGTTTGATTGCTAAACAACTTTCACGCCAAGGGTTCGACGTAGTGAGGATGGGAGTGAGGAAGGGGAGGATAGGTCCCCTGCCTGTGGATGTTCAGAAAAGAGCCCCAGACAGTACATGTCAGTGTCTCTCTCTTGCTTTGGCCATCGGGCCCCTGAAATGTGCTGTAAGACTTCGAACCAAAACCCAAAGTATGCAAACGATCTCATTAATAACTTCCCATATTCATTCCATGCTGACATGATAGTTTTTTCGTTTTTTTTAAGGATTTTATCGTGTAATCTCTAGACCCAATGTGGGGCGCGAACTTACAACCCCGAGATCTGGTCGCATGCCCTACCGATGTAGGGTACCGAGGATTTCAGACGCGCTGAATTAAACAGGCCATTACAATCCAGTTCACTTGTTTCTTCACCCCTTCTTTAAATGTGGCTACTAGAAAATCTTAAATTTCGTCTGTAGTTGTATTTGTGGCTCACATCATCTTTCTGCGAGAAGGCACGGCTCTACTTGACCAAATGCTCAATGAGAGAGCTGATGTCAGCAGACGAGTGCACCGAGCGTCCCCCAGGACAGCCTTCAGGAGAAGGCGAGGGCTGACCTGGGCCTCAGGGAGAGGCTCTTTCTTGTGTACCCAGAGCCCAACACGGGCACATCCTTAGTGGATGCTCGTTCGAGAATTTGAATTGTTGGTGGAATGCGAATTGGCCAGGCGATGAGAAAGAGGCAGGTATGCCACCAAGGCTAGGAGCAAAACCCCCTAGACTCAGAGGATGCCCTGAACCTGAAGCTCACTGCTCAACACACCTCAAGGTGATCAAATTAAACCAAAGCCTGTGGAGTCCTTCTTCCTCCGAGTGCGGGCAATGACCGTCCCTCTGGGCCTTTCTGTTTCTCAGAGTTGGCTGCCCTTGAATCAGGCCCTTTGGAGGACCCAGCTGACTTAGACTCGAGGCCTCCATTGCTGCGTGCTGTCTCAAGAAGGGTTTGGTCCTGACAGCCTCCAGCCGGCCTCTCTCTTCCCCGGGGACCACATCCCCACGCCATCCGCGGGAGGAAGTTCGGGGAAAGTTGGGTCTGTGCAAATGGCTGTCAGGGAAAGGAGGTGGAGGGCTCAGGAAGGCCAGGTTGGGGGCTGTCCTCTGAAAGCCAAGACTAATTCCAGAGTCTAGCCACTCCGTCAAACATTTAGTGTATCCGGGCGATTGTTCCCCGGTAGGCCACGATGGTCTATCTGCTGGGCCTTTTGTCATGTTAACTGCAGCCGATCAATGGATTGAGGTCAGGACTTCTGATGTAGGTGCAAGCTTAGAGGGAAAAAAGTCTCAAAGATTCATTTTTTCTCGTCTGGTAACACTCCGGTCACTTATTTTTTCTCAGTTAGCCTCTGCCGCTCTAAAGTGGATATTGATCAGTGCTTTAATGCAAACCTGTCAAATTAATTTTGCAGACCTGGGATATGACTGGCCTAAAATTGCTTCTGCATCTGTTCTCTGCAGCAAGCCTATGAATTTTAATCACGGCCAGAATGGGTTGGTGGCTTTTTTTGTTAGAAACTTGAATAGGAAAGGTTTAAACTGTAAATGCCAGGGAATGATGCTGTTTTGTTCTTTTCAGAAACTCATGTGGTGGAGGTCAAAGAAATTATTATGTCGGGTGTATTCTTGGCAGATGCTGGGGGAAGCTTTGCGGGCTGGCTTTCTACAGAGCTGCACCCGGGGAGCCTCGTGCCTCCCTCCGTAAACACCTGCGTTCTGGAGCTGGAGCCGCAGGGCTGAGGCGTGGTGGGCGTTGCAAGGCAGGGTGTGGCTCCTGTTTTGGTTTATCCAAGACACTATCGTCCTCCTGGGGGTGAAGGAGGCTCGGATCGCACTTCCGTCTTTAAGATTTCGCTTCCAGGCCTGACTCTGCCTCGCCTTCCAGGAAATTTCAGGCAGGATAAGGTGGCTGTTTCTGAGAGTCGGGTGATCACCTGAAAAGCATGTCTGATGTGGGGACCAATCCCACGGAGCTCCTCTCCCAGGGACGGGCTCTCTGGCCGGGACCACACTTGGCGCTGCGGAGGCCCGGGGCCAGAGCTCTGCCAAGGGCGGGAGCCCCTCAGCCTCTCTCCGGGGCACCCTCAGCCTGTCGGCCACAGCCACCACCCTGCGCCCCGGTGGGAGGTCCCTCCACACTTCCAGATCTGGGAGCGGAGCCCAGGGCTGTGACGGTCCAACTAACACCCCCGCTCCTGGATGCCACTGCTGCTGTCCTTGCACCACTCTGCTGCTCCTATCCCCTTGACACTTTTCCTAATTGCACCACTGAGGCAGACAGCCCTTCTCACAGGGCAAGATGCTGGCTGCACTTTTAGTTCCCTGGCAAGGGTGGGGCATGGCCTCCACAGGCATCCAGAGGCTGTCTCCTCCCGGTTCCCTCTGCGGGGAATCAACCCTGACCATATTGGCCTTCACCGCACATCACGGCCATCTTTTTATTGAGCACTTACTTTGTGCCAGGCTCTATTCTCAGTGTTTCATATAATTTAACCCTCCGCAAAACCACCCAAGGGCAGTATTGTTACCATCCCCGTGTTACCGGAGGGCTGAGGCCCAGAGAGGTGAAGTAAACCTGCCCATGAGGCACAGCCAACAAGTGACAAACCCAGATGGTCTGGCTCTACAGCCATCTGCTTTGAGCTCTGTCTGTCTGTCTCTGCCCACGTGCAATGAAGTGTGTGATGTGGAGGGGTCTCGCCGGGTCTCCGATGGCTCCATCGTGTTATTCTTACCTGGCAATAAAACTTCAAGCCCCTCAAGGGTAGAACCCCTCTGCTTCCTGAATATTCACGTAGGGAAATAAGGTGAAGGACCACACGGTCACAGAGAACAGGCCAGGAAAACGTTTCAGAGCCACTTTGGTGGGAACTCTGATAGATCGAGCCTTACAGAGTAAAGGAGGGAGTAGGGGTGGGGACAGAAGCATTTCATTTCATGTGAGCATATCCTGACTCTCCAGTTATGAGGGACTCCAGAAGTGGGAAGCCGGGAGGTAGACTCCCTGCTCCCTGGAATTAAGAGCTAGAGGATCTAGAAGACACAAAGCCCAGAGTCAGGTCAAAAGCCCCAGGTCAGGGAACTGACCCCCAGAGAGCTCCCAGGAGGGTCCACGAGACAGCAGCATTCAGATATCTGCTCCCTCGACATTGTCAGCCTGTCCGGGGTAAACAGAGAAGCAGATACCCCAGTACCTGTTGGGTAAAAGGACACGATCCCTCCCTGTCCCCGCCCCCCGCCAATACTGCCCCAGGAACCAGTCCCTAAAGACTGAAGGGGCCTGGGTTATCTAGAGCCTAGCCAGCCTCCTCCTCCTGCTCCAGATAACACTCAGGGGGTCGGGGTCCCCTCAAACTGCCCTGGGGAGAGGCAGAGACACAATCCAGACTGAGCTGAAAGCTACACTTGAAACTAGACAGAGTTTTAATAATTGAAAGTGATCAGAAGTTTATGGAATCTGAGCTGTCATTGAGGAATGGAGATGGGAGGTGAAGCATAGCAGGTTGTAAGCAATGGTTAGAAAATTAAACCATTACGTATTTATGCCTCACTGGGTTGAAATTCCCCCTTGACCTGGCTCATGTAATATAGCACACAGCACATGGGCATGGCGGGACACAGACCCTGCTGAGAACCTTGTTTGGGCTCAGCAGAACTGAAGACAGCTCCTCCCAGGGCAGCCCCTGACTTCAGGCCCGTGGGCCCCGCCCTGGCCCTTGTCCCCATGCAGAAAGAGGACGTTTCCCTGCTTGAGCACCTCCGAACAGGCCTCGTGGTCTTCACGGCCAGGTGGACAAAGTGAGCTGCTTGGTCCCCAGCGACCGGTCAACGGAGCTCCACAAAAGCATGAGGTAAGGGCGGCTGTGTTAATGATGACAGAAATCCTCAGAGATACTGGATTCAGGGCCTTCGTCACCGTTATGACTCTCTCCCTCCATTTCTTGGCTCTGCCTGTGGCCTCGTTCCCTGGACCATGCACAGTGGCAGGGATGTGGCCATGGGCTCACCCTCCCCCACCCCCCAAGAAAAGCATCGTCTCGCCTACAGTTTTTAAATGCAGAGAAAAGCCCCTGACTGTCCAGTTTGGGTCACCAGCCCTCCGCTTGGACTAGTCCCTCAGGGGGATGGGAGGTTCTGTGATTAGCTCAGCCCGGATCCCAGGCCCATCCTTGGAAAGCCAGAGGGCTTCTCTTACCAGAGAAGCCGAGCGCAGGTAGCACTGGGGAAGTCAATCCCAGTTTGAATGTTCTGCGAGGATTCCTTGATTATTTGTGGCTGTGCATAACTTTGTGGGGGACTTTGTCAGGTTATCTCAAGGGAACTGATCGTTTACCTGCAGAGAATGCTGCCCCCCTCCCTCCCCGGGCCCCGTCCAGCTTCATTGCCTCAGGGATGGTAGCTGAGTCTCCCGCCTGGGAGAAACGGGCTCCTGTGAGCAGGCTCCTGCTTCCTTCCCGAGGGTTCTCCTCAATGCCAAGCAGGAAGCCCGGGGCTGGGAGAGGCACTCAATGAATCCGTCTTGAATGAATGTCTGCCTGAGTGAATGAATGACCATATGAATGGAAGGAGAGGAAATGAAAAGCTGTTAGACACACACATGGCCAGAGCTCACCTAACCACAGCGCTTCCTGCCCTCCCGCCTCCGCTAAAAGCTTTGTTCCACGTAATATCAGGTTTGGGCTCCTCAGTCCCTGAGGGAGGGGAGAGGACCAGCTGCTCTGTGGTCTGCAGGAAAAGATACGGGCTGGGGATTGTGGGGGGGGGGGGGATTTATCCAGCCATTAATTACCTGTGTGACCTTGGGCGAGCCACTTAACTTGTCTTTGCTTCAGTTTCATTGTCCATCAGATGCGACTGTGCTCTCCGCCCCACTTATCATCCCACCACAGGGTTGAGGAGGACAAACAGTATTAGAAAGTGAACAGCACTTAGAGAAATGTAGAAGAAAGCACAGCGTGGGGGGAAGGAGGTATTATGGCCACGGGCCCCCAGCAGGGGTACCAATTTGATCGCCGTGCTCGACGCGAGGTATCAGTGATGGTGTAGCCGGGAAGGCATCCAGGCCCTCCACATGGAGCAGGTCACACCTGCAGAGAAAATTCCCCAGCAGTCCCGAGGAGCTGCCACGTGCTCAGCCTTGAGAGACAAAAGATTTCAAAGCGAAACAAAGGATAGTCTCTGCCCTTCAGAAGAGATACACCCCCCCCCCCCCCAAAGCCGTTAGCTCCTTAGAAAGGGCTCAAGGATGCGTCACATAAAATTAGCCAGTCAGTCGATATTTGTTGAGCACCTGCTACGGGCCAGGAACTCTCCTAGAATCTAAGGATGAGAGGTGGGCGTACAGAGTCCAACCCAAAGAGCTGCCCATAGATGAAGGAATGAGTAAATAGACAGGGAATGCATAACGGAGTTAAACCCCGATAAGGGCTGTAGAGAATAAAGAACAGGGTGACGTGACGGAGAGTGGCTGGCGTGGCCGCTCCATGAGTACCGTGATCATGGGAAGATGACGCCGTGAGAACTGAGGCTGAATGATGAGAAACAGGGAAGGATGGGCCACGCAGATGAAAAGGCGAGCGGGGAGCCTGGGAGGGCCAGGGAAAGGCCATAAGCATGGTGACCAAGGGGACAAGCAGGAGCAAAGGACCGGCCGAAAGGTGGCTGGGCCCCGGCCAGGGCCGTCTACGCGCAGGACGGCGTGCGCGTCATTCCGCAGGCAATGGAAATCCACAGAAGCGGGGACATCACGTGACCCGAGAGAGGCATGACCGAGCAAACGTGGCGAAACGCTAACGGTTGGTGAATGTGAGCCATGTGGGCGTGAGACTCGTCATGGCCTTCGTGTCACTTTCCTATATGTTTGAAATTATTTCGGAATAAACGGTAAAGCAATAAAAAGAACACTCTGGGGGCGCCTGGGTGGCGCAGTCGGTTAAGCGTCCGACTTCAGCCAGGTCACGATCTCGCGGTCCGTGAGTTCGAGCCCCGCGTCAGGCTCTGGACTGATGGCTCGGAGCCTGGAGCCTGTTTCCAATTCTGTGTCTCCCTCTCTCTCTGCCCCTCCCCCGTTCATGCTCTGTCTCTCTCTGTCCCAAAAATAAATAAAAACGTTGAAAAAAAAAAATTAAAAAAAAAAAAAAAAAAAAAAAAAAAAACACTCTGGCTCCTGGTGGGGAACTGGTGGCACGGGGGTGGGTCGGGGGTGGGTCGGGGGTGAGGAAAGCTGGTGCCGGGGGTGGCGAAGGGAGGCCAGCGAAGAGCTCCGGTGGGAGTCCAGGTGACTTGGACCAGGGGAAGAGGGAAAGAGAGGCCACTCTCAGGGTGCGTATATGGAGGCCTGTGTTAGTTTTGTGTGGCCGCCATAACGCGTGGCCACAAACTCGGTGGTTATAAACAACATGAATTTATCATCTCACAGGTGTGTAGGTTAGAAATATGATCGTTCTCCCAGGGCTAAAATCAAGATGATGGCAGGGCGGCGTTCCTTTCCAGGGGTCCTGAGGAGAATCCATTTCCTTGTCAGGGGCCGCTGTCCAGACCTTGCACGTCGCTCCCTACATTCCGGAACCAGCAACAGGGCTTTGATTCCTTTCCAGACTGCTACCTCTCGCTCTGACCACAGCCTGGAAAGGTCCTCACGTTTAAGGACTCGCATGGTTGCGTTGGGTCCACCCAGACAATCCAGGATGATCTCCCGATCCCAAGATCCTCAGCCTTAATCGTATCAGTAAAGTCCCTTTTGCCCTGTAAGGTGACATAGTTGTGATTCCGGGGATTAGAGCGCGGGCGTCTTTGGGCGCCATTATTCTGCCTGCCGTGAGCTAGAACCATGAGGATTCACTGATGGACTGGATGTGGGTATGAGGGAGAGAAGTGAACTGAGGACAGCTGCTGGACTTCCCCCCAGCGACATGAGTGACTGTGGAGCTGTCTCTCAAGACAGCGAGACCCTGGGAGGAATCGGGTGGGGGAATCAATAGTTCTCTTCCAAATATGTGCTAACTTTGGGCTTGGCGTAACAGGAGTCATTGGAGTCCACGGGGGCTGGGGGTTGGGAAGGCCTCACGCCGCAGCCGGGGGGTGGACGGCAGATGCAGAGGCCTGGCCAAGAGCAGGCTTGTGTGTGTTGTGGCACACGCCTCCTCAGCGTGATAAGCAAGTACTATGTCCCTAATCTGTCTTCCAGGCATGGGAGGTACAAATACCTTCACAAGTAAAAGACGTCCTAGAAGGGAAGGGAAGGCCGTGGGAGAGATACCTGGACAGGTTGGGGTCTGATGACAGGGCCTCAGGTGCTAGGCCATGGGGGCTGGGCCTGCTGCAGGGACAAGGGGCAGCCATCCCGGGGCCTCGAGGAGGTGAATGACACAGCACAGAAAAAGGACATGGGAACGTTTGACACATAACAGTCTTTAAGCAGGCACCAAACGGGCCGAGTGTGGGTGCACGCAGAGAAGACGTGGCATGGGGCCAGCGAGGGCACGCACAGTAGCTCCAGCCCAGCTAGGGAACCCCTGGCCATGGTCTGCCCCTGCCCTGCTGTTCCTGCCCAAGGCGGGGGGTGGGGGGGTTGGGGGGGTGCTTTGCGCCGCAGGGCTGAGCCTGGGCACAGCGGGGTGGGGGGTTGGCGTGGAATGAAGGGGAGAAGCATCTTCCTCTTTCTGAACTGCCGCTCTTAAATCAAACAATTCAATCCAGGTGGAAGAGGGTTGGCAGCTGGGAGGGGAGAAGAAGAAGAAGCAGACGATAAAAAAAAAAAATCAATAACTCTTCCCCATAAAATAAATTGAGATTTGTGGAATTCACTTCCACTTGACATCAAAGATGCCGATTTGGTGAATTCGTTTAAGGCCAAATTGAAAACGTATCGTTTTAATCCAGGTCCCCAAAGCTGCCCCAGGCTTCGTGGCAAGGGCCCTGGGGACTGGGTTTACAGCAGCTCCGGATGCTTATTTGGGGCCGATTGATCTCTGTTGCTCTAGAGAGGCTTGTCCAAGGTGACAGAAGAGGCCTGATGATGCTCCCCCCTCGCCCCGGGGCCAGGACCCCTCCAGCTAGGACATCCCAAGAGACCACTCACATGGTCACGTTTGACCACCGGAGAAGTGACTCTATGGCAGATGCTAGGCTGGCGGGAACCCTGGGCATCCTGGTTCGTGCAGCCCTTCGGACCCGCGTTTCTTCCTATAAATGAATGTAGGGCAAAATACAAGACAGTCAGGGAGCCCACAGACTCGGGTCTCTTGGATCGTGAGCAGGGAGTGAGTGGCGGTACGCAGGGTGAGGGCACAGAGCTGCTGGGTGTTGAGAAACGAGGTAAACACAGGATAAACAGGACAACATGAATCCCCTTGGTCTAACCGCAAAGAAAAGAGGACAGGTCTACAATATGGCAGGTCAGGGGCCAGAACATATCTTTAAACTTCTTTTTTTTTTAAGTGTATTTATTTTTGAGAGAGAGAGAGAGTGCACATGAGGAGGGGAGGGACAGAGACAGAGAAAGGGAGACACTGAATCGGAAGCAGGCTCCAGGCTCCAAGCTGTCGGCATAGAGCCCGACGCGGGGCTCGAACTCACCAACTGTGAGATCATGACCTGAGCCGGAGTCGGACGCTTAACCGACTGAGCCACCAAGGCGCCCCCAGAACATAGCTTAGCCACGGTTAAGATTCAACCCTCCGCCTGCAAGAGTATTGCTCTGGGGGCTTCCCTCTGCCTGGAGCACGGATGCACAGGCAGGAGAGTCTGCAGGCCGGCAGGATGAAGCTGTCTCTGCGGGACGGGAGAGGCCAGGCTGGGGGTGGTGTGGCTAGGACCGCTTAAAGGCAGGCAACGGGGCCTGGTGGGCAGACAGCGATGTCCAGCAGCATAGACTGCTGGTGACCAAGGAAGGATCTCAAGTGGACATGTCCAAGCGCCAATGCCAGCTGCATGACTTCACGCAACTTAGCCTCTCTGTGCTTCAGTTTCTTTATCTAGAGACATGAGAAACAGTTAAAAAATTGTCTTATCAGAGTGGATGGCCAGGAAAATCTAAAGCCCTCAGCATGATGCTTGGCAGATGGTTGGCACTCGAAAAAGTTTGCTATTCTGATGACTATAATGGCCAGTAGGGGGACCTTGGGCAAGCTGTTGAGACCCCCTCCTGTTCTCAGCATCCTGATCTATAAAGCGAAGGGGCCGAAGCCAATGTCTCAAGAGTCCGTGCCGGGTCTTTGCTGCTGTGGGGTCCTTCTCACCCGAGTGACTGCCCAGCCGAGCAGGGCTGTTCACCAGAGGGTTTCCAGTCTCAGCAGCTCGCCGGCCCCAACCCTCCCCAACGTCGGGCAGAGACACGTGGGCATCCGGGAGGGTCCCAAGGGAGTCAGCCCAGAGAGAGGCCCAGGAGGGGCGGCCCCCGATACACTGAGACCCAATCCATGGCCACATCCACCCCAGAGCCAACTCGGGCTGGCAGGTCCCAGGCTTTGGGCCTTGGGGCCCAAGCTTGATTTGACCTCCTCAAATTGAATGTTCACTTTAGCCTAGATTTGCAAAGCAATTTGTTAATGCTCCTGTGCAGGGGCTGTTTTCTCTAGGGTTTTAAAGAAAAAACTCATTTCAATGTAAAATCCACAGCACCAAATTGAAATGTATTCTGAGCGGAGTGAGCAGTTGAGAATTTCCAGGCCCCTGCCATCAGCGCACGTCACGTTGTAATTACACCTTTCTTTGTGCGTCAGCTGCAGGGCTGGCGAGGAAAATAGAAGATAATGCTGACCCTTTTGAGAAGAGAAAGGACTTTTGTGCCTGTTCCCTTTCAGAGAGAACTCTTCCAAGATGAAGGGAGAGAGGGACCTCTGAATCAATCTATCAAGGGGAACAAAACCATTAGTATCTTCAGCCTCCTTAGCCAAGATTGGTTCCACTCAACAGTTTCTGGAGCTTAGCTCTTATTTCTTCAAATGCATTTGAAGAGAAAAAATAAAGTGTACTCTTTCTCGCACATCTTGATTCATTCTGCTCAAAGACGATCCCCAGCCTCTCCCTCCTCGACACACCCAGGATACGCACATCATAAATGTGAATACCCAACACACATGCTCACATATATGCGTATATATATATACATACATATGCATATATATATACGCATATATGCTCAGGCATTCATATTTACGTGTACCTCACACATGCACACCACACTCCATAAACTTAATCACACACACACGGACACACACACACATTTCCACGTGTTTAAAAAACAATACTAACAGATCTTTCATTGGATTATAGTTCCCCAAACAGAGAAATTTGGACAAGGCCTGGTTTAGATGACAGAGGGAATTCTTGTTAATTTTCTTCCGCATGATGATAGTATCATAATTAAGCAGGAGAGTGTCCTTGTGCTTAGGAGATACAGGCGAAGGTATTTAGACATAAAGTATCGACATGTCTGGGACTTGCTTTCAAATGATTCTGCTGGTGGGGAAGGGAGGGGAAGTAAATGTAGCAACTTGTTAACGGTCGTTCAATCAGGATGCAGGACAGAGAGGTTGTACTATTCTTGCAATGTTTCGTGTGTTTGAAATTTTCCTAACTGCAAATTGAGGGAATGAAGATCAGTGAGAGAGTTTGCAAATTGCCTCCAGTCGTTAGTTTCTTTAAAATTTGTGCTTTATGTCCCAAACTGTCATCTGTGTATACGGGTGGCATAAGGACTTCAAATTTTGATGACTTTACACAGATCCAACCTTGCCAGCGAACATTAGGGACTTGGGGTACCTGGAGACGGGAGAGGATCTGAAAGGGTAGGGAAGGAGAGCGGAAGACTTGCCTGGGTGGGGTGAAAATTTACAATCGTCTTACCTTACTCGTGGTGAGCTGGTGTCTATTCTTTCGTCATAAGTATTTAAGGTAGGGGGTCATAGCCTCAATCCCTCAGACGAATGAGCATCGCCAATTAATGCGAGTAGACAGATCTGTAGAGCGTGGACTCAACTTTGGAGGTAAAAGGAAGGCTTGTGAATGACACAATGGCAATTGAGTCGAAGATGACAATAGGTGGGCTAATTTTTAGGGAGTTGGGGGCTGTGGACGCTCTGCCCCAAGCCCCAACCTTCTAGTTAGAGGCAACTGTCAGCTACCATTTGCGGGGGAAACATACAATGAAACCTGCCATGTGCTCCCCCATAGAATTGTCGCAATGATGCGGCCCTGTTTTCTTCTCAGCCCGTAGCAATGATAACAGCTAACAATTATGGAAGACCCATTAAAAAAAAAAAAAAAAAAAGGAAAAGTCAGAAAGCGATGTCCTGAATCGCTGTGGCCAGCCTGCTGTCAGCCTGAGGATAACTCCCCTGGCAGATGGGAGCGAGGCTGACAGGAGAGCCCAGAGGCCAGGCCTTACTGTGTACGTACTCCCGCTCATGGGAGAATATAAATTCCCATTCTGAGCTGAATTTTGTGTTACCTGCAGCCAAAGTCTCCTGACTGGGAAGTTCCACCTCGCCTAGCGTGTGCTGTGTTATAGTCGGTTGCGCAGGACCTACACTGTCCTTCTCTTCTGTCTGGGCTAATTTTGCACCCTGAGGACAGGTACTCCATCCTGTTAGTACTGTACTCATAGCAGTCAGTCCAGTGATTAGCACACAACGAAGGGGAATTTGTTAATCAGGTGTCGGTGCCCCCTAGTCCCTCTTAGAAATCATCCAAAAGGATGTATCCATCTCAGTATAAATTCCTTCTTGGAATGAGGTGGGGGGTGTATGTATAAGTGGGAAGGAAGGAAGAAAAGCAGGAAGGAAAAATGTCTGTATTAAAATATTATCTCTTCTATAAAGGGCTCTCATGGTAACCTCCACGGGCAAGGCCCCGTCTCCATCTCCTCCAGAAATAATTATGAGGTCCCGGGAAGAGAGGGGCAACTTCTCTGTCTTGAGAATCTCTATCTTTAGCCATCTCCCACCAACGAGAAAGATTTTTCTCAAGCTTTAATTTTTGTGGCTCACATTTTTTAAAAAATTTAGGTTTTAAGAGTACCCCTCAAACAAAATTATATTACAATACCACGTGTTTGCTTTCAAAGCACACACCCCTAGACCTTCTAAGGCAGCCCTTCCCCTGGACAGCCACCGATCGAGAGCCCCGTGTGGTCACCCGCAGAGACCAGGCAAGGGCTCCTGGCGCTGGCTTCCTTCAGCGTTTGCTTCAATTGCTTACTTTGTTAACTGATGGATTATAAACAGCGCAAGGCCATGTTGCGCCTGCTTTCTTTTTATCTTTGGGACCAAGGTTAATTGCGTTTGTGAGCTGTTTCTAATGCCCTTTGATAGTCGAGAGGTGTTCATTATGTTTACAGTCCTTAATTAAATGAACCAAACGTTAGGATTGAAAACAAAAAGTTCACAGAGCCTCACAGTCTATGGAGAGCTGAGTGTCTCTAGCCAGTCCATGAATTCCATAGAAAGACTCTTTTGGGCCAGAAACATGGTTGCACAAAACCGGGGAACAGGAAAAGGCAGGAGGACCCGGGGCCAAGAGCTCGAGGTGCGATCTGGAAGGAGGAGGCAAGCCCCAGATGGCCGTGCTGGCCATGGCGCAAGAGGCCTCAACAGAAATAGCATATATGGGGGCTCCTGGGTGGCTCAGTCGGTTAAGCGGCCGACTTCGGCTCAGGTCATGATCTCGCGGTCCGTGAGTTCGAGCCCCGTGTCAAGCTCTGTGCTGACAGCTCAGAGCCTGGAGCCTGTTTCAGATTCTGTGTCTCCCTCTCTCTGACCCTCCCCTGTTCATGCTCTGTCTCTCCCTCTCTCAAAAATAAATAAAGCGTTAAAAAAATTTTTATTAAAAAAAAAAAGAAATAGCATACATGTATACCGTACTATTATCATCCGAGCGTGTGCACTGTAATGCACAAAACACGGACAGGGGCCACGCACTTACCAGAATGGGCCTCACGGTGCCTCAGTTTCCATATCTGCGAAACGGAGATAATAATAGACCCTTTCTCAAAGGGCTGTAATGAGGATTGAATTAATTAACACATTTGAAGTGCGCTGAGCGCTGCCCGGCACAGAGAGCACTATGGAAATGTTTGCTTCCATTATTATTACACCCAGCTAAGACAAGGAGTCCTGTAGGGTTTGTGGTTAAGTGGGAAACAAAAAGATGGCTGCGGGGGCCCCTGGGTGGCCCAGTCGGTTAAGCGTCCAACTCTTGATTTCGACTCAGGTCATGATCTCACCGTTTGTGAGTCGGAACCCCATGTGGGGCTCCACACTGGCAGCACGGAGCCTGCTTGGGATTCTCTCCCCCTCTCTCCCTCTCTCTGTCTCTCTGCCCCTCTCCCCTGCTTGGGCTTACTTGCTCTCGCTCTCCCTCTACATACATACAAATACAAATAAAAGAAAAGCTGGTTGCCTAAAGGACCGTTTGGACTTCTGAGCCCAGGGTCCGGATCTCATGTCCGCCCTCACTGTCACCGCTTGTAGGCGCCCCTTGTCAGAGCCAGTCAGGCCCACATACGTGCTACCCACCCCAGACTCACCGCGTGCACTCCCCCCTCTGTGCGTGCTCTCTCCCCTCTCCCAGGGGGCAGCAGGTCCTCCGTCCCTTCTCAAGGAAGACCCCCTCTCCTGAGCTCCCGGTCATATTTCCAGAAAATTCTCTTCCTCCTTCAGTCAATCAGAGTTGTTCCAGGCATGCACCCGGACCTGTTCGCGGCTGGCAATACAACAGATGCCAAGCAAACGCCTGGCCACTGGCTGCAGGGCTGCGTGGCCCAAGGCAAGGAGATCGCCTGCATGGGCTCTTGTGTTCACCCCTGCGTGCAGTCGTGGCATGGAGGAAGGCGCCTGATGGTTCCACATTGGGAGAATATTAGGGAGAAGCAGGCAGGCCCCTTCTAAAAAAATTCCTTTAGACTTGAACAACCTTAACCTAAATTGAATGCTGACATAGTGGTACCCGTGTAAGGGCACAAGGCTGCAGCGGGTGTGGCTCTCCAGCTCGAATATCTAGGACTCGGTGTTAAGGATGGAAGGGGAGGCTTATTTCCTCAGCAGGAGGGTTAAACCTGAGCCTCTAAGGAGGCTCCCCGCTTTGCCATCCTGTGCTACCCGCTGCACCCTTTCCTCCTCCGGTAGACACCCCGCTTTACCTTCCTCCCTCCACCCCTAATGCCACATCTTTACTTCCAGTTCACCATCAGCCATCAAGTCCAGCTCAAATGCCACCTCTTCCAGGAAGCCATACCTGATCAATTCTATTCCCTCTGGCCCTTCCTCCCCGGCCCCCTAGCCTCTTGGGGAGGTGGACAAGAGTGCACACGCGCACGGCTTCTCTCCTGGGCTGCCAGTTCCGTGACGGTGCCACCTCTGGTGTGATTCCTGTATATCACCAGTTCTCAGTGCAGGGAAGAGGTGCTCAAAGAGAATGAATGAATGAGATCTTCTCATCCAAATGAACGTACACGAATGCAGCGCCTGCCTCAGAGGACGCCCAACTTCTCATGCTGAGCCATCAGCCCAGTGGAAATGGACTTTTTTTGGAGTCACCATTCGAAGAGGAATTAGACAGTTGGGTTACTGAACACACACTTCCTTCCTAATCAGGGAGATAAGAGCTAACCTTTGGGTAGAAGTGACTCGGAATCAGGAATTAGTGCAATATAAAGACTTTCGTGGCAATGAAACATGACTTGACAGTCGAACACGCTGCCTGCAAGGAATGAGCTCCTGGCTTGAGAATTCTTCTGGCAAAGACCGTCAGGAGTGCCGTGCTTTCCATATACGGGTCCTGCCAGTGGAACTTCTCGAGAAGTCTTCAGCAAACTTGTTTAAAATACAGCTCTCTGGGCTTCGTCCTTAGAATTCTGACTTAGTGGACAAGACGGGGGGGCCTGGAAATCCCTGTACTTTGCACAAAGGTCTCCAGGAAATTTCCTAGCACGGCTGGGTCTGGGAAGGCCTCTCTCAGAGGGGTGTCCACCTGGAGCCGGATACTAAACCAGGCGACATCCAAGAACTCCGCGGCTGGGAAGGTGGTGTTCCTCCAGGTCGGATCACGACACCATGCTGGTGCCTGACCTTTTTTTCCAGATTTTTTTTCTTCCCAGGATGGTTATTTGGGGTCCTACCCGTTGCTGCTTGGGACCAAATTCAGGAAGCTGACTCAGCACAAGAAAATACTCTCCAAGACGTCTTTGAGAGCAGGAGGCCTGATTCTGATGGATTTACTCTGACTACCGCCATCGGGTTTCATGATGTCCGAGGCCCTGGCCCCTCGCGGTCCTCCCGCCCTCGTTATTTTAACATGGTGCCATACCTCTTGAAAATGCTAGAAACCTTGAGCAACACAAAAGGAGCCTTGGGCAGCCTGACGGTCATTTTGATGCTCTTGGCCCGTGAAAAAGGTCATATGGTATTTCAAAGTGACCTCCTGATTAGATCCAGGGCACAAGACGCTGCGAGGGGTGAGATATGCTGTCCGCCAAGGCATGTTAGCCACGAGCCTGTCTTGGGAGGGGCTGAATGGTAGCCAGACACATTTCCTTGCACCCATGATGCATCGGCCCAGTTGGACTATGTGTCACCTGTACAGGACTGGTCACTTGAACCTGGACGGTACCCAGAGCTGGACTCGGTGCCCAGGACTCGGTAGAAATTGTGGCTCACGACTCCAGGGGCTGAGGCTTTCCTGACACCCCTCAAAGCTCCATGGCTAGGTGGCCACGGATACTCTCTGAATATCCCCCGCATGGGCTCTGCTTGCTACCGGGTTGGGTTTTGTTTTTTTTTTTTTTCTTTTTCTGACAGTGCGATATTGCATATAATAACAATTACCAATGACCTCCACTGGGTTGTCCAATTTCATTATTGCCAATGCATTTGGTACCTGCCACGGCCAATTTGCCTCAGCTGAGGTTTTATTCAGTGGGATATGATAGAGCTGTACAGCAATCTTTTTCCATTTAAATAGTTTAATTGAGGAAAGCTATCAGATGTTTCCAAATTTAATGTATACAACAATTTGCTTTTTTTTCCCTATCTCTTTTCAGAGTTGAGTTGGAAGAAAATGACATCTGATTCTTATAGAAGGAAAGCAATTACATTTTGGCGTCTGCCTTCCCCGGCTTGCATATGTTTTTAAACATAAAAAGAAATTCTTAATATGTAATTGTCAGGTAATAAAAAGGGAAAAATATTTTACTTTGCGTTTATGAAGTAATTTTTCAAAAGCATAAGGGAATTACATGTTAATGTTTTATGTTTATGACTGCATTCTAATACTGCGCTATTTCTTCAAGTTTGGGGTCTTTTTTTTCTCCTCTCCGAAGATAAGAGTTGAGCTGCTCAGGCCTAGCTCAAACCCTACCTCCCTGCTGGCGACGCCCTGGGCACCCTTCTCTGAGCTCCCTCCTCAGAGCCCGTACCCCACCCCCCCCCCGCACTATCACTCAGCACTTGTTACCTACAATGAATTATTACGACGTGACTCTGAATGGTCTCCCTCTCTAGATCATAAGCTGCCGGAGAGGAGAGAGAATTCCTTCTGCATTCTTGCGTTCTCCACAACGTTCAGCAAAAGGCTCAGCTTTAAAGAGCTGGTATTCAGCACATCCTTGTTGAACAAATTTACTCATGGAATTGTCCAATCGCTCAATCTCAAATAACAGGAATGATGGTATTCCAGCACTCCGTGCATAATACAAAGTGGCCTGTTGAATGGGATGAATGGAGGGATAGACGGACGGACAGACGAGTGGATGATGGATTCCACCTAACTCCTCTAAGGTTTCCCTGACATTTTGTCCAATTGGATTAGACCTGACACCCACCCCAGCTCCTTCTTCGCCATAAAGCCCGTTTATACCGGACAGACTAAGATCATGGGTCTCAAAGCACTTTCCAGAAAGGACTCAGGGGCTGTTCACACCAGAAGGGTATGGGGCTTACCCCGTGAGGAGAAATTCGTGGCTGCCAAGCTCATTACAGTATTAAGATTTTATGATGACAAATTTCAACTCAGCCCTGCCCAGGACCTCTCTTTCTCTTTGAGTACGCTTACCCACTCTCACGGATGACTCTTCTCTCGCCTTAAATAGCTGATATCACTTCTCAGTTGGCAAAGTCACCTCATTCTTCAATGACAAAGGAGAAGCGGTCAACAGTAACTCCCTCGTCTTTCCTCCACCACATCCTCAGTCCGACCTGCACCTGCGTCATCTCTCTCTTTCTTCCTGTCTTCATGGGAAAGCTGCACTTGTGCATTAAAGCTGCCCCTCCACGCGTGTGCTGGATCCAATCCTCTGCCTCCTGCTCCGGAATTTGCTCTTGCAAACGCATTATCTATAGCTGCTGTCTCCAGCGTCATTCCCATCAACACATCCACACACTGCTTTCTAGTTTTTTTCCCTAAAAAAAAAAGTCTACTCTCTTAACCTTGTACTCTCTCCAGATGCCACCCAATCTCTCTGCCTCCCTTTCTAGCAAAGCTTTCGAATTGTCTGTTGGGCCCATCTCCACTTCCTCACCTCTCATTCTTTCCAATGTGCCCTCACTGGCTTCTGTCCTTAGGTCCCCCTGAAACTGCTGTTCTCTAGACCCACCCCCCCCCCCGACTTTATCTCTCTGCTGCCAAATCCAATGCACACTTTTTGGTCTTGACCTCTCAGCAAGCATTTAGCACAGGACAAGTTCTCAGTACCAGGTTGTCTCCCACTCTAAAATGCAAACTCCATGCAGGTGGGAATCTTGTGTATCCAATTTACCGGTGGAGCCCTGGGACCTACTCTAGAAGCTGTCACGTGGTAGACGTTGAGTAGATGTTGGTGTTGCCCCGTGCGCTTGGGGCCAACAATCCCAAACCTGCTCCATTTCGCTGAGAGATAGAGTCACAGAATTTAGATTTGGAAGAACCTTCAGAAATGATTAGATCAGAGAGTTGTTACCCCAAAGAGGAAGTAACTAGCCTGAAGTCACACTGCTGGAAGTTTCTAGAAGACCTGGCACTTGAGCCAAGCTCTGTTGGTTCTCTGCCCAGGCTCTTTCTGCAACGCCTGGCCCTGTGCTCATGTGGCAGAACCCCGGGTGCTATAGAGTCCCCCCCACGGCAAGGGTAGGGAGTGTGCTATCTCAAGACCAACGTAATAACCAAGCAGGGAAGAAAAATGTGCACCATGGTGGTTCACGATCTTTTCTTAAAACCAACTTTGTGGAGAACACCTAGCTGTGTTCGCATTTCCAAAACTTGTTCGAATATCTGTTCCCCCAATTAAAAGAGCTTTATGGCTTTCTTAACTATATAAACAGTACATCTGTATTGTAAATAATTCAGACTAGAAAAAATTATGAGAAAGTAAAAATTATGGGAAATCCCATCATCCTGAGGTAATAGTTACCATTAAAATTTTTTTTATCTGTTCATCGCAATATAACGCAAATACGAAAAGTGCACAAACCATAAATTAACAGCTTAATGCATTTTGACAAAACGGAAAGCCGTGTGTTTGCCACCATGGACAGGAAAGAGAACGTGATCACACCCTCAGGAGTCCACATGTGACCTCCCAGATACTTGACCTTTATATAAATGAAATAACTAAGTACGTTTCTTTGCGTTTAGCTTTTTTTGTTGTTCAACGTTATGCCGGGAGCTTCATCTGTGTTGCAGTACAGAACTGTGGTTTGTCTGTTTTCACCCCTGTAAATATTCCATTATAAGAATATATTATGATTTATGTATCCATTCTACTGCTGATGGGTACTTTGTGTTTTTGGTTTTGGACTGTAAGCAATTATTGCTACAAACATTCTTACAGACACCTTGTGATGCAACTTGCGTCCACAGTTCTGTCAAGTGAACGTCTAGGGATCAAACTGCCCCGTCATCATATATATGTACGTTCAGCTCTGTCACACAGTTTCTCAAAGCGATTGTGCCAAGATTTGCATACTCCCCAACAGTGTTCGAGCACCTGCTATTGCCCCTACGAATGCTTTTCATTTCAGCCGTTGGAGGGGTGGGTGGATCTCATGATGAAGTTTTTTGATAACTGATAAGATGGAACATCTTTTCATAGGTTTCTTGGCCACTTCTTTGCCTCAGTTTCTGTATCCTCGTAAGTCTTAAGTCTTGATATTTGAGAGTACCAGAGCCCTCCCTCCTCCCTCCCCTCCCAATCTTGGTTATTTTGTCAAGAGTATCTTGACTGCCCTTTGCCCTTTTCATTTTCATATGAATTTTAGAGGTAGCGTGCCAATGTACACACAACACATACGTGTACACATGTGCATGGACACACACAGACACACACCCATACCTGCTGAGATTTTTACTGGAGTTGTATTGAATCTCCATATTAATTTTGGGAGAATTGGCATCTCTGTGATATCTGATCCATGAATGCATTATTAATATTTAATGAATGTTCTTCCAGACTTCTCTCCCCATGTATAGTTTTATACACACACACACACATAATCTTTCACCATCCCTCATGCTGAGTTAATCAAGGTCAACAATCTTTTATACCATTTTTAACCTCTTTGAGTCTCTCCACACACACCACTATCAACCTGTTCTGAGTCTTTTCATTAGCATTCTTTTTTTTTTAAGTTTTACTACTTATCCATTCATTTATTTTGAGAGACAGAGAGAGAGCGTGAGCTGCCAGTACAGAGCCCAGTGCAGGGCTTGAATTCATGAACCCTGAGATCAGGACCTGAGAGGAAACCATGAGTCAGGTGCTTAACCGACTGAGCTACCCAGGCACCCCTCCATTAGTATTCTTTTTTTTTTTCAACGTTTATTTATTTTTTTGGGGACAGAGAGAGACAGAGCATGAACGGGGGAGGGGCAGAGAGAGAGGGAGACACAGAATCGGAAACAGGCTCCAGGCTCTGAGCCATCAGCTCAGAGCCTGACGCGGGGCTCAAACTCACGGACCGCGAGATCGTGACCTGGCTGAAGTCGGCCGCTTAACCGACTGCGCCACCCAGGCGCCCCAATATTCTTTATGCTCATATGATCATTTACGTACACGATATGTATGCGCTTTGAGGGGGGTCGTAATTACCAAAGCAGGTCCTATTATATACCATTCTCTGCATGTGCTTTCCTCATTTAAAAACATATTATGATATGGGGCTCCTGGATGGCTCAGTTGGTTAAGCATCCATTGTCGGCTCTGGTCATGATCTCACAGTTCATGGGTTTGAGCCCCGCAAGATGCTCTGCGCGGTCAGCTCAGAACCTGGAGCCTGCTTCAGATTCTGTGCCTCCCTCTCTCTCTGACCCTCCCCTCTTGCGCTCTCTCTCTCTCTCTCTCTCTCTCTCTCAAAAATAAATAAGCATTAAAAAAAACTAAAAAGGAGTTAAAAGTGTACTATGATAATTCCTCAAAGTCAATAAGAAATGATATTCAATAAAATCTTTTTTAAGAGCTTTGCAATACTCCATGATATAAATGTTCCACACTTTAGTCAACTATTTCCTCTATTGATGAACATTAATTTTGTTTCCCATTTGTGCAGTTGCAAACAATGCTGATGTGAACATCTTTGACCTTGAACAAATTTCTTTTCTTACCAAAATTTTGTTTATAAAGGACAGATTCCCAGGGATGGGTTGCTAGGTTGAATGGTATGTGTATCTTACATTTTAAAAATCATCACCTAAGTGCATTCTAAAAACATCATTCACATTTTCTTGAAATGCATATCAGTGGACACTTTTCCTCCCAACATTTCTAACTAGTGATAGGAGTTATCACTCTTTGTATTTTACTAGTCTTGTAGTTGAAATGATATCTCACTGTTACTTTCATTTGTATTTAACTAACTGCTAGAAAAGGTAAATATCTTTTCATGAGCTTATTGATATTTGAACTTGATCTTCTCTGAACTGTCTCTTCATATCCTCTGCCCATCTTCCAATTTATTGTTCTTCATTGTCTTATTCATTTGTTAGAAATTTTTGGTACAGTTGAGATGTTCACATTTTATCAGTCATCTGCATTGAAAATGTGTTCCCTAATCTATTTGCCAAACTAATGGTATATGTTTTTAGACAGTTGAGTATGCTTATCTTTTCCTTTATAGCTTCTCAATTTCCTGACTTGCTATAATTGTTTTCTATTCCATACTACCCTTTCCCTCAGCCACAGCCCTGGGGAGATTTTATACACAAATATACAAAAATAAATAGAAATTATGTATATATATATATATATATATATATATATATATATATTTAATTAATTTATATATCACAATATGTAATGTAATTTTTATGTGTGTATATGTGTGTGTATGTATATTTTTCCTCCTAGATTTTCTTGTAATAAATTTATGTTTTGGCCTTTTATTGGTTTGTTTTACATTTTAAGGCCTTAATCCAGGTCGATTCTTTTTTATACGATGTGAGGCAGGGAACCAAAATCTATTTTTCTTCTAAGCAGATTATCAACATCATTTATTAAAAAATACTACCTTTTTTCCCAGGGATCTATTTCTGGGTTTTCCATTCTGTTTCTTTGTCAACCCCATTCTGTATATGCTTTTATGTCTGCTAAGTCAAGTTATCTTCCCTCGACTATCCTTAAATTTTTTTCTTGGCCTTTCTCAGACATTTACTTTTGCATACCAATTGTTAGATAATTTAACACAATAAAACTTCCATTTGAATTCCAGTTGGAATTTCATGACCTTTATACAATGATTTGGGGGAGAATTGAAATGTTTATGATATTAAGTCTCCCCATCCAAGAAGGTAGTATGTTCTCCATTTGTAGAGATAGTGTTTTATTTCCTTCAAAAGTATACAGACGTCTTCATATTGGTTCAGTTCTATGCGTGAATTTCGGTTTGTGTTTCCTTTAACATCTAGGAGTTAGGCTCAGCCAAGTATCAGAGACCGAAATTGCTGACTAAGACAGAAGACCTTAATTAAACCACCAATCTGCAAAAATAAAAACAAGCCCACTGGCAAGTTTTTAGGGGCAGTATGTCACAATGACTTCGACGTCAAATGGATTCGGTTCGCATTTTGCTTACTCAGTGCGCTCCCAGCTCCTCCTCTGTGAGGGTAAATGACACCTACCTCACTAGGTTGAAGTAAGAATTTAAAAAGATCCTATAACAGAGTGTTGGCACACAGTAGACGGTCAATAAGTGCCTAAGGAAGGTTTTTCCTTTCTTTTGCTTAGCTGTTTAATAATTTAAAAGAGAAAAAAAAAATCTCCACGCTTTGCATGTAACTCACTTAGGAAACTGCAGTCAGACTTTGGTCTTCCAATCCTGGCTCACAATTGCGCTCTGCACACCCCCCACCCCCCCAACACACACATCCAGCCAACCCTTCTCCCCACCCCCCACCCTAGGCTCTCTCCCTCCCAATGTTCCTCTTGGCAACAGTATCCTGGGTTCGGTGCTCCATGCATATGATTTAACACAACATTTTTGCTGTTTTTAACATCTTCTTGTTGTCTCCGTTTTTTTGTTTTTGTTTGTGTCTTGAGGAGGAAACTAAGACCCAGAGAGGTAACAACGCTTCTCAACTCTAAAGCGCTGGGCAGTCCTTTCCAGAGGTCAGCACAGCTTTTTTTTTAGTATAATTATAAACAAAAGTAAAGTGAAAGTAACTTCTAATCCAACAATGTGCATTTCTCTATTGAATTCAGGCATATCTGCACCAGAAGACAGTGAGTCTTGCGCCTACTCATAATGAGTAAGTTTGTATTTAAGACTAGATGGTATTCAGATGAACACTATTAGAGCTCCTTTATATTTGACTTTTTGAAATATGGTTTAAAAGTATATCTGGTGTGTGTGTATATATACGGGTGTGTGTGTATGTGTATATATATATATGCATACATACACACATATATATATACATATATATACACACCCATATATATGCATATATATATAATCCATTACATATATATGCATATATATATATATATAATCCATTACATATATACACATAAATAGAGAAAGAAATAGAGATTTTGATACAGATGTCTTATACTGCCATTGTTCAAGTATTGCAATGTGCCTAAATGGTAAACAACTCTTAACCAGACGAACTGGAAAAAGAGTTCCCTTTCCCTTGATTTATGAGTAGTTGCTTTCTTGGGAACACCGGAGTATATTATAACGGTGCAAAAATACTTGGATTTATGTGAAACAGTGTCTAGACTCAGAGCATCAGGGATGGATTTTTCATCTCTACTGACTGGCAGGTCCTTCTAAGCAAATGTGGGCTTGTCCCCCAGCAAGGCAAGACGTCCTGCATCCTAGCCTCATCCCCAGGGAACGCGGAACACCCCCGATCCTAGTGCCCATCAGCAGCCCCCGCCCACCCCCCACAAAATGCCACCAGTGTCCTCTAGGGGGCAGTCCCGGCTCCGCTGAGAGCCTCTCTGCCAGCTACGCCCCCCTCACCCCCCGCCCCCCCCACCGCGGGCTGGGCCTTCCCCGCAGCAGGTGCCCCGAAGGCCAGGGCGCAGGCGGCCTGCGGGGGGGGGGGGGGGGGGGGGCCGAGGATGCAGCTTGTGGCTCGGCGGCCCTGCCAGGATTTCCTCGGACCTCCGCGCCCTTTTGTTGGCGGGGAGAGCAGCAAGCTCCAGGCTTACGGAGGAGGTCAGGGGAAAGTGATTTCAATTAGAGGGGGATCACTGAGGTCTCAAGCCAACACAGACAAGTTGTGTAACACGTCGGCGCGGGGACCGGAGTCATTTATCCTTCTCTGAGCCAGTCAGCCCGGGCTTTGCAGGAAGCCCCTTTGCTGCCACCTCCCGCCCCAACCCACCGCCCCCTCCCCACCTACCTCCTTTCTCTTTCTGAAGGGAAAGGGAAAGGGAAACAGAAAGAGTGCCGGCTGCGGAATTTCTCATCTCTGAGGGGTGATGCCAGCCAGGAGGGTGCCACAGGGTCCGCCTCTTGCCCCCAGGCTCAGACCGACTGGTGGTCTTGACGTTTCAGGGTTGGAAGCCCAAAGGAAAAATAGAGAGAGGAGGCCCCGCCTCCTCCTTCTTTCTATAGGGACCCCCCCATCTTCAGGGTCGGCTCCAGGCCACCTCCTCCTTGAAGCCTCCCTGACCTTGCTTGCATTCAGAGCCAACATTGTTCAATCTAGAATATTGCACACTCTCCCTTGGGGGTTCTTGAAGGTGGTCTGTTTCTCTGGTTGCTTGTTTGAACCCTTGATTCTGTTCAGCTGCCTGTACTCCTACTGCTTTCTAAGTTCATGTTCCTTTCTGCTACCAACAATAGACACTGGCAAGGGCAGCAGAAGTATGGAGGGCCAGAGGGCTGAGTAAGCGGGACCGCCTGAGAAGCAAGGAAAGAACTCAGGAGGCTGGCGCTGAAGAAGGCAAGGGTGGGGGGCGGGGGGGGGGGGAGGCCCAGGATAGTGGTCAGCAAATTCTGGACGCCTGTTGGTGGTGTAGTGATAGCAATACTCCCGCGAAGCCCCGGGTTTTATTCTAAAATGCCCATCACCCAAGACAGAAGAAGTTTGAAGGTACACAAGACCATGGCTACTCTGGAAAGGAAGAAAAAGGCTCAGCTTGGAAAGTGGCCAAAAAAAAATTTTTTTTTAAGGATTCAGAGGGGTGTAAAACACAGGCCTTGCTCTCTTGTGAAGAATGCTACAAGATTAAAATTGTGTGTGTGTGTGTGTGTGTGTGTGTGTGTGTCGTGGGGCAGCGGGAGGGCAGGAGATAGTGTTCAGCATTTCCTTTGCTCCTGAACACTGATGCAGCCTTAACACCACTCCTCTACTTGCCCCTCTGCTCCAGGCCAACAAGCCATACCCCATCTTCCATGTGGGCTTTCTGACCTCTGTACCTCCAGAAACATCCATGCCTGTCCAGCTCCTGAACTACCTCTCACCTTTCCTCCTTTGCCCACTGTCCCCATTCAGAAAATGACTTCTGTTTCATTTTAGGGAAACTATCTTCTTTAAAGGGAAATGTCAAGCAAATGTATACTTGGACAGAAAGAAGGCAACAATTTAATACCGTATTACTTCTGCGATGATGAACGTTCTAATGCGTATGAGATATTCCAATAGTGGAATTTTAATATGATGGTAGACAGATGAGAGAACAGCACCCACGTATCACCAAACTCAGGAAAGCTTACAGCTGGCCTTGTAACTATTATCTGCAGGTTCTGTGCCCATAAGAACCTCATATAATATTTTCTCTCTCACTCACTCTGTCTCCATCTATCTCTTATCTATCTATCTATCATCTACCAAGGCCCAAAGTCATTAAAGTCAGTTGGCCTGTGGTATGCATGCATTTACAATAACCAAAGTCCAATCGACAGCGTCTACGCCTAGCTCAGCAGGACAGGTTTCCAATTCAAAAATCATCCTTCTCCAGAGTCAACAATTAAAAATTATTCTTCTTATGAACTTTAGTAAATGAAAATGAGTTGTATTTTAATCCTAGAGCCACCTTAGCAACACTACCATGTGTCTGCACCTCTGATTAAGAGGAGAATGTTTTGGAGGCTCCTGGGTGGCTCAGTCAGTTAAAACATCCTCTTGTTTTTGGCTTGGGTCATGATCTTGTGGTTCGTGAGTTTGAGTCCTGCATCAGGCTCTGTGCTGACAGTGTGGAGCCTGCTTGGGATTCTCTCTCTCCCTTTCCCTCTCTGCTCCTCCCCTCCTCACTCTCTCTCTCAAAAAAATAAACTTTAAAAAAAAATTTTTTAAAAAAGACGAGGATGTTTTTAATTCAATATGCTTTGTAAACAGAAGTGATACTAGAAGCACAAATAGAATCTATTTCAAGCGCATCAGATTTTTTTGCAAAATTGTCTAATTAAAACTAACTGCCATTATTAATATAAATTAGGGGCGCCTGGGTGGCGCAGTTGGTTAAGCGTCCGACTTCAGCCAGGTCACGATCTCGCGGTCCGTGAGTTCGAGCCCCGCGTCAGGCTCTGGGCTGATGGCTCGGAGCCTGGAGCCTGTTTCCGATTCTGTGTCTCCCTCTCTCTCTGCCCCTCCCCCGTTCATGCTCTGTCTCTCTCTGTCCCAAAAATAAATAATATAAATTAGTATACCCGTACAACTATGCGTCCCCTAGAACCCAGTAATTCTGCTTATAGTCTCATACATACGTGTGAAGAGTAGTTTAAGAGTATGTTCACTGTGACAGTATTATTGCAGGAAAAAAAATTATTGCGGTATTCATGTGACAGAACGCCACGTTGCAGGTAAAAAGAACGCAGTTTGACCAACACGTAACTCAGTAAACAAAAGCAAACTTGCAACACAATGCTTTCCCTCTACCTTTTATACTCATTTTAAAAAGCTACAAAACACTACTATTCTTTGTTCACAGATACATGCATGTTTGTGAAAGTATTTAAAACACACTGGAAAGATACATGCCAAATTCACGATGGTGGTGGCTTGGCTGTGAGACACAGAAAGGGAGCTGGCAGGAGACGGAGTGGGAGGGACAAAAGAGACTTCAATTCTACTCCAACTAATGTTTTTTTTTTTTTTTTTTACTTAACAAAATGAAGCAAATGGGACACAATATTAATAACCATCAATTCTGGGTGGTGGGCACACCTGTCTCTATTTTATTATTCTCGATACTTTCCGGTCATCTTTTTTAAATTTCTGAAAATAAAAAAAAAATAAGCAGATGAACACAACTAAATAATTAACTAGAAGCACCTATGTTGTTCACTCGTCTGCCTATCCAATTACCACACGTCCTTCAAGGATTAATCAAATCCTGTATTGCCCATAAACCTCATCCTGCCAACCTACCCACAGAGATTTCTCCCCCGAATTTCCAGAGCGCTATCTACAGGAGTACGCATTTGGGTCCCAGATTATATTGGGTTTGGCACCTGGGCATATTTGTCTCATGACACGTTCTGTTGTTAGCGTCCATGCATCCTGTCTCCTGGAGGTGTAAACGTCCGGAAGACAGGGCCCATGAGGGGAGCAGGCAGGGCTCCGAGGACACTCTCGGGACCTTGTCAAGTGGAAGGACACCTTTCGGTGTAAAAGCTTTTCAAGAACTCCCGTTGAGAGTGGCATCTGCTCCCTGAGGAAATTCAGTATGATCAAACCCACTATGAGTGCGATAGTGCTTTTAAATGCATTGACTTATCAATCACAAATATCCATAAGCATGTGAAAAATGCAGTCTTCAGGTGCAAAGCTATTTCTCTTCTCAGGCTCCTGGTAAAAGTGGGTAACCAAAGGGAGCCCCAACCTCGTTGCAGCCCAGTCTCCTATCCCTCCCTTGGGCACTCCTTAGCCCCCAGGTGAGCACCACAATACCGACTGGGGCTCTGCCCCATCGCCTCGGTACCCGCTTCACAGACCTTTTCTCAGTCACCTGTCTGCACTTCACGCTTGACCAGCCCCGGCTTCTGCTCTGACTTGCCTTCTCTGCAGGTGTATGGCTCCTTTCCCCCGAGATGGATCCCATCTCCTTCAACTAAACCACCCTAGCGGGCTCCTCCCCAAACCTTCCCAGTTGCCATCAGCTGGAAGTAATCTCTACCCCTCCCACGGCCCATTACCTGTACCTCTGTTGAGGCCCCCCCCCAAACTTTCTCCTTTATCCTATACTCGTTGGGCTACGCCTTACATTTCTTGGAGGATGTCAACTCCTTGAAGACAAGCTTGCCAGGAGGCGGTTGGATAACCAGATGGCTTTGAAGTGTTGGCTGTAGCCCATGCCAACCGTGTGACCCACGTAAAACGGCACAACAGGGGAGATGCAGAGGCACGTTCTAGTGCCCCCTGCTGGAAAGAAATAGGCACTGCTCACAAGGCCAGGCTGCGACGTCCTCTCAATCTGTACCTCTCACTGGTCTGGCCCACACAGTAAGACCTCTGGCTTAATCTTTACCGCTGTTATCTGATTTTACACCTGTTCTCCCCAACCCCCACCTCAGGAGGCTAGGAGCTAGTTGTCACAGACAACTAGAGTCCTTGGACAGTGGTTGGTTAAACCTCTCATTCTCCCATAACCTTGATCCCCGTTTCGAGGGCCAGCATTGGGCCCCGTGTTCAGAGGCCTAGGTCCTTTCTTTGGTTATGCCATCTGCCAAATGGGCTGGTAGCTCGTTCTCAAAGCCCATTCATTTCTGAAGCTCTCCGGGTCCCTTGTTAGTGACGGTGACAACTTACAAAATAATCCCCTGGTCACCAAAGTCTTAAGCAAACTCCGAAGTGGTTTCAGCACTATGGCTGTGAGATTATGGGTGAAATTTTAAACTCATTTTTAAAATTTTTTATTGGCTGCCATGTTATCTTTTCTATTTAAAAAGGGGTGAGGGGCACCTGGGTGGCTCAGTCGGTTAAGCATGGGACTTCAACTCAGGTCGTGATCTCACGATTCGTGAGTTCAAGCCCCGCATCGGGCTCTGTGCTGACAGCTCAGAGCCTGGAGTCTGCTTCGGATTCTGCGTCTCCCTGCCCCTACCCTGCTCACGCTCTGTCCCTGTCTCTCAAAAGTAAATAAATGTTAAAAAAAAATTTTAAAAAGGGGCGCCTGGGTGGCTCAGTAGGTTAAGCAGCCGACTTCGGCTCAGGTCATGATCTCACAGTTCGTGAGTTCGAGCCCTGCGTCGGGCTCTGTGCTGACAGCTCAGAGTCCGGAGCCTGTTTCGGATTCTGTGTCTCCCTCTCTCTGACCCTCCCCCGTTCATGCTCTGTCTCTCTCTGTCTCAAAAATAAATAAACGTTTAAAAAAAAAATTAAAAAAAAAAACAGAAGCTGAACCATCAGCTACAAGAAGTAAAATTAAAAAATAATAATAATAAAAAAATAAATAAATAAATACATGTAAAGGGGTGAAATGGCTTTCAGTGGTGACACTTCCAGATTTTTAGTCCCCTCCTCCACTCAGAAACCTCTGGGGCCCCCATCTAACCTCCCCTGCCTGCCTTCCCTCCCCTCCTCACCCCACCATTAGAGAGGCACCTGACCCCGGAAGACACATTTTCCTGCAACCCAGGGAGCAGCAGCCATCCTTCCCCGGTTACACCAGAGCATCTCCCTCCAGCTTCTTCCTGGACACGTCTCTGCCCGCCTCCCCTCTACTGCACCCAAGAGGCCTGGATGGACCAGGCCCTGCCCTGCGGGGAGCCTCAGGCCTGAGGACACTCACCTCCTGGAACAGTGGCTGGGCTGCTGTGGGGGTGGGCGGCCAGGAGGGGGTCTGGGCTCTGCAGAGCCATTGAGAACATTAAGCTTTTGCACCCCCCACCCCCATGAGATTGCTGATCAAAAAAGGAAGGCAAACAAAGACGGGTGAATGGGAATCAAATTGAGTCAGGGCAGCGGACAGATGGGGCCTGCCAGGCGCCCACAGCCCACCCTATTCATTTAAAAAGAAAAAAAAAAAAAAGATAATCCACCTCCTCCCCGAGGCTTTGCCAGAGGTGGGAGGTATGGGATGGGGGTGGGGCACTGGGCCAGGAGGCCCAGATGTTTTCCCAACCATAGGATCCCAGGCCCCCGGCTGGTAACCCTCGTCCCCCAGGTTAATTGTCTCGCTTCTGTTTGGGACTTGTGTTTTGTATGCCAGGTTTTCCTAAAGCGAGGCTTCCCTACGGAAAGGCGGGGACTCGAGGCCGAGGCCAGGAGGGGTTGGGGTGTCAACACTGGAAGGCTGCCTGGCTTCTAGGTGGTGGCATCTGGGCGCAGGGAGTGGTGAGGAAGGACGGCTGGGGAATCGGGCCTGTCTCTTGCACGCTAGAAATGATTCTTCGCAAAGCTCCAATCCGACAGAGGCTCATGGTCCATAGTAAGAAAAAGCGACGGCTGGTCTGATTGGAATTTCCCTATTTTCTCCTCCCTTCCCACCTGCACCTACAGGTACACATGTGGGCCACACTTGTGCAACACAAGTAAGATGCTGAGACCTTTCCAGTTACAAAGAATGCTCCCTCCGTGCTCCATTTATTCCCGGGAACAAGCACGTGAAGTACGTAGGACTCAGCAGTCTCAGTTTACAGAGGAGGAAACTTTAAGTGACCTCTTAGTGTCGCATGATTATTAGATTTCAGACCCCTGGCGAAGCACGGTCTAGCACACGTGCAAATGCACTTGTGTGTGTACCATACATGTGGACACGTGCCAACATCCATTCATGCTTCTGCATGCTCGCTGCCAGGCACGGGGGCTTTATACACAGCCATTTGTGCGCACAGAGGCTCCTTCCTGTTTGCGGGCCGCCGTCCTGCTCGCACTCACCTCTACCTCTGTCCCTTTTCTTGTACCCATGCTCACATTTGCACACGCGGATGCCCATCCGGGGGGAGACGTTGACCTTTGCTTTGGACCTACCCTCCATCCTTCAAGGGGCCAAACCAAACGAACCTGGAGATGCCATCTGAATCCCCATAATATTTCTCAGAATCAGATTACAAATTTGTTCTTCAAAAGTTGTCGCCAGGCAGGAAAAGGCTACCCCGTTAATGGGGAGGAGGGATCAAGAGAGCAGCCTGAGAAATCAGGTGTCAAGCTGACCTTTTGGAGGGCGCCAAGCGCTCATTCTTGTTATTGATTCCTTTCAGGAAAGACAGAAGGCACTTTATCTCTCAGCTGTTGAACTAAGGAATAGGGCCGCAACACGGGGAAGCAAAGGCAACAGTGTTTTATGCCACTCGAATACACGGGCAAAGGACCCTACTGACCTATATCGTTTAAATATTTGTCACAGGCCTTGTAATTCCACTATTAGAGATTTATTCCTTTAGGGTAAGCATTGTCCTCCACAATCTTTAAAAATGAACATTCTTGCTTCAGTCTGCTCAGGAAACTACATGAAGTTTCTAGCGTAGTACAAGTAGGGCCCTAGTTGCTGAGCGCTTTTTAAAAAGAGGTTTCCAAACCCTACCCCCGGAGATCATGATTTATGTATTTATTCATTCATTCAACAAATGCATGGAGTGTCCACCTTCTAAGTGTCAGGCGATAATCTAGACACTAGGGATATGGCAATGAATGAAACAGACGAAGTCCCTGCCTCCTGGGAGCTTATATTCTAGTAAAGAGGATACAGACAGTAAATGAACAGAAAACAAGCACAAAACATGTCATCTAATGGCAAGTACTCTGCCAAGACTTGGGTTGATGCAAAGGGGACTCGCTTGGATGGCCAGAGGAGGCATCTCCGAGAATGTGACATGAAAACGAAGGCCCACCACGTGAAGGCCCAGGCAGGGAACATTACAAGCAAGGGAACTGCCAGCACAAAGGCCAGACGGTTGGAAATAACTCAGCCCGGGTCAAAGGTCAGGTCAAAGGCAGAGACAAGGGCCAGAGCAAGGAGCCCACTGAAAACCAGGCTAAGGAGTGGGGAGTTTCCTCTAAGAGCTAAGGAGCGCCATGTTGGGGTGTGCTTAAGCAGAGAAGAGACTCGCTCTGATTTGTAGTCATGGGGGAATGGATCGTTGGAGGCCGGAGAGGAAACATGAAGCCCAGGATGGAAGGTAGTTCCCGGGGCCCAGGCAAGAGGTAGCCGCGGAGCAGACTGGAGTGGTAGAGACAGAGGCTGAGATACCAGGTGAGCCTTCTTAAAGCCCGGTGGCCTGGCCAATGGCTTGGATGTGGAGGCGGGGGAGAGAAAGGAACCAAGAACGATTTCTAGGTCTCTCACATGAACCATGGAGTGCGTGGACGGCATGTTGTTTCTTGAGATGAGGAGAACCAGGATTGCAGCTAAAGGGGAGAAAACCAAGGGTTCTCCGCTGGCCGTGTGACGTGTGAGAAGACTCTTAGCTATTCACGTGGAGGGAAGGAGTGAACACTTAGATGAGGAGTCCAGAGCGATTTCTCCAGCTGGAAGGTATGCCTCAGTGACCATGGACACATCGTGGGTCTTTGGAGCCAAGACACCGGACAGGACACTTAGAGGGAAAGGGCAGATGGAGAAAGGAAGCGAGCCAAGGCCTGAGTCCTGAGGCACCCCAACCCTTCGAGTAAGTGCAGAAGAGGAGGAAGAGTTAGCGCGAGTGGACCGTCCAACAATCTGCCGCCAGTGTGCTATTAGAGAAGCCAGGGGAAGGACGCGTTTCAAGAAGTGATCAACTGTATCTCTTGCCACGGAGAAGGCAGGGAAGGTAAGAGCAGAGAAACGACTCGGGGGTTGGGAACATGAAAGCAATCGGTGACTCTGGCAAGACTAGTCCCTTCGGCGTGGCAGGGACAGCAGCCCAGCCGGGGTTGAGAAGGGAATTCGAGGCAAGGAGGTGGTGACGGATGTGAACAGCTCCTATGGGCGGTGCTCCCGTGAAGGACAGGAAGGCAGGTAGCAGCTACAAAGAAGTGGGGTCAAGAGGGAGTTTGGGGTCCTTTATTTATTTTTTTTAAATTTTTTTTTCAACGTTTATTTATTTTGGGGACAGAGAGAGACAGAGCATGAGCGGGGGAGGGGCAGAGAGAGAGGGAGACACAGAATCGGAAACAGGCTCCAGGCTCCGAGCCATCAGCCCAGAGCCTGACGCGGGGCTCGAACTCACGGACCGCGAGATCGTGATCTGGCTGAAGTTGGACGCTTAACCGACTGCGCCACCCAGGCGCCCCGGGGTCCTTTATTTTAAGGTAAAAAATAAAGACAAAGCCTGGAGTCAGAGAGCCACATAACCACAGAGCTACGAGGACTGTCTGGTCTGACGAATTCATCTCAAAGTGGGAGATTAAGGTCCAGAGACCACAAGTCAGTGTTCGAGCACACAGACTGGTCTGCGGCCAGGACTAGACCATACGGATTCCTGCTCCCAGAATGGACCCCGTAGGGGGTGACACAGGCTCACGAGGATCTTGGACGAGCCACCAGGGCAGCTTGCTCTCCGTTCTTTTTAAAAAAAAATTTTTAATGTTTATTTATTTTTGAGAGACAGAGAGGGTGAACAGGGGAGGGGCAGAGAGAGAGGGAGACACGGAATCCGAAGCAGGCTCCAGGCTCCGAGCTGTCAGCACAGAGCCCGAGGCGGGGCTCGAACTCACAAGCTCTGAGATCATGACCTGAGCTGAAGTCGGTCGTGTAACCGACTGAGCCACCCACGCACCCCACTTGCTCCCCATTCTGAATCAGTGCTCCAGTCCTCCTCCCCTGCTCCTGGTACACCTGCCCTCTCTCAAGGGCCTGCAGTGGGTTCCCTAACAGGCCCTGAGTCAACGGGCCCTAGTGTAAAAACACTTTAGTGTTTTTGTTCACAAGCTTGTGCCCCTTTTCCTGGGGGCCCTCCAGGGGGCTGCAATCAATGACTGGCAGCCTAGTACCAGACAGAAAGACTTCAGCGGAGAAGACACAAGCAAGTTCACACATGTTGTCGCCATGGCTTGTACGGTCCCATTGGCCCTGAGCCACGAATGACCGACCACATGCCGAGAGCCCCGGACAGGATTGAAGAGATCCAAGTTCAAGTCCTGATTCTTTTGGTACTTTGCTGTGTGCCCTAAAGTCAGTCCCTTGCCCTGCTGAGCCTCAGGTTCCCTTTTATATAAAATGAGAAGATCAGACCAGTTGTTTTCCCTGTTCCTTCTGGATGGGTACTTTTAATTCTTTTTTTTTTTTTTTCAACGTTTTATTTATTTCTGAGACAGAGAGAGACAGAGCACGAGTGGGGGAGGGGCAGAGAGAGAGGGAGACACAGAATCGGAAACAGGCTCCAGGCTCTGAGCCATCAGCCCAGAGCCTGACGCGGGGCTCGAACTCACGGACCGCGAGATCGTGACCTGGCTGAAGTCGGACGCTTAACCGACTGTGCCACCCAGGAACACCTAATTCTTTTTTTTAATGTTTATTTATTTTTGGGAGAGAGAGAGAGAGAGAGCATGAGCAGGGGAGGGGCAGAGAGAGAGAGGGAGACAGAACCCGAAGCAGGCTCCAGGCTCCGAGCTATCAGCACAAAGCCAACGTGGGGCTCGAACTCATGAACTATGAGATCATGACCTGAGCCAAAGTCGGATGCTTAACTGACTGAGCCCCCCAGCCCCCCGAGCTGTCAGCACAAAGCCAACGTGGGGCTCGAACCCATGAACTATGAGATCATGACCTGAGCCAAAGTCGGACGCTTAACTGACTGAGCCCCCCAGCCCCCCGAGTGGGTACTTGTAACACAGACAGGCACCTTCCTGCAAGTTCCTAAGGAAGGAATGCCCCACCACAGCCCTCCGAGCCCAGCTAACATGCACCTGGGTCTCCCAATGGCCCAGCTCCTCCTGGGTGCCACCCCACTGCCCAAGAGAAGTTCTCCCTCTGCACTCCGAGGTGATTTCCCCAGGATATTTATGGTCTAACGTTATCCCCCGGGAAGCCTGACTTTTTTCAGGCTTCCCTCTCTCTCTGACCGAAGCCACCACCTTGCACAGGGATTCACTTCCTACTGCTCCTGTTCCCAGGGGACCAGCAAGGCCCCTGTCTTCTCTCCAGTCCACTGGATGCTGGGAGCCAGTGGTTTGGGGACCAAGACTCAGGTTGATACAAATGTTTAATTTCTCGAAAGTATTATCTGAACCAGCGTGCAGGCTCTTCTCCTCTGTCGGAACCTGGAGTGGTTCTTATTTTACTTGTTTTTGCTGTAGCTTTTTATAGAGGGGAGGGCAAAGGTCTTTTCCATTTCTCCTCCTAAAGCAAACCAAATAATATAATCAATTTGGCTGGTGCAGGGCTGATCCCAAGCGTTAAAGCGGGTATTTGTGGTTGATATGACGGGGGAATAAAGTGCTTGTGAAAACCAGGTGATTAGTCCAGCGGTGGAGAATGAATCCGCGTCCGTGTTCATCGATCTCTCCCAATCTTTGTCGGTGCCTGTATGCCCCACTCTGACACCACTGTGGGCAGCACGTGGCCCGCGAATGGCACTGGGGGTCTCTGAGGTGCTGGGCCACAGGGCTGCTTCCCATTTAAAGAGACAGGCCCCATCGAAACACAAGCGCAGGAGACAAGCAGCCTTAGAGCAGAGATATTAAGGGTTAGGAGGGGACTCCCTGCTCCCTCACATGCCTCCCCATCTGTTCTCTGATAAAGTCTACAAAACCTCTCACCCAGTCTGCTGCCTTGGGCAACGTAATGCTTTGGACCTGAGGGCTTTGCAAGAGCCTATAAAATTATTTTTGCGACCTGGAAAAAAAAAATTGGCTCTAAAATAGGAAAACTGCAAAATCAAAATTAATTAAACTTTAATCAAATGTTTGCAAAGTATATTGTTCTGTCAAGTATTCAACCACAACTCAACTCAGATAGTTAAACATAAATGAGATTTCTCGTATTTATGTACAAATAAGTACATTTGTCATGTTCGATATACTGTGGGATGGAGTCATCTCAAGTAGGAAGGCGTTAAGGACCATCTCGTGCTTCAGTGAGAGCCCCCTGCAGGGTCACCTCACCTGAGGACCCTCAGATGTCCAGAGACCTGGCAAGCAGCAGATCAAGGGACCTCATGCAGACCCCAAGGATTGGTTCTGGGGTAGGGGGGAGGCACCGAAGATAAATTGCACCTGCTGATGATTTCCATCATTTAACAGACATATCCACCAAGTTCATGTCTCTGTATTGACACTTTGGGGAATGGTCCTCTCACTCAGAGACATTATAATCATGGGGAGGAAAAATATATATTTGTATAGTTGTAATAGAGGCACAGTCAGCGATATGTTCCTATGAGTGGTGCAAACGCAGATGGGTGGTTTGTGATAGGCTATGGAGACTAGGAGGTGAGGCCAAGGTAGTCTTAAACCCGCTAAACTAGGATAGACCTGGTCGAAGCCCACCACACGACCTCTCTGTTACTCTCACAACGTCCAATGGCTGGAAAATTCTGGAGCTGACCTCGGATTCTTTTGTCCCAGAGGCTGTCTGGTATTTACGTATGCTAGCTCCTTGACACCCTTCAGTTTCTTCCCCAAATCTCTTTGGTTGGAAGGGTGGCGGTTCTTTCCGTTTTTATTGAAACAATAATTCACCTGTTACAAAAGTCACCCTAGGGCTCATTGATTTTTTGCATATTCACAAAATCGTGCCACGATGTCCTTGCAGAGCATTTTCATCACTCATTAGTTCTCATAAGTTTTCTGTAGAAGCTAAGATTGCCTATATGCAAGATCACCTCATCTGCAAGTAGAAATCGTTTTCTGGATGCCTGGGTGGCTCAGTCCGTTAAGCCTCTGACTTGATTTCAGCTCCATGATCTCGTGGTTCAGTTCCCGAGTTCGCGCCCCACATCGGGCTCTGCACTGACAGTGCAGAGCCTGTTTGAGATTCTCTCTCTCTCTCCCTCTCTCAAAATAAATAGAATATAAAAAATATTTTAGAAATAGTTTTCATTTTCCTTTCCAATCTGATCACTTGCATTTCTTTTTCTTGTCTAATCACCTTGGCTGGAACCTCCAGTACAATGTTGAACAGAAACGACAAGAGCAGGCATTTGCATCTTGTTCCTGATCTCAGGGAGAAAGCTGTCAGTCTTTCACCATTAACGGTGACATTAGCTGTGGCCATTTTGCAGATACCCTTCATCAGGTTGAAGAAGGTCCCTCTTCTACTCCTGGTCTGTTGAGTGTTTTTTATCAAGAAGGGATGCTGGATTTTGCCAAATGCTTTTTCTGCATGTTTGTGGAGATAATTGCATGGTTTTGTCCTTTATTCTATTAATACAGTAAATATATCCCATCAATAGATAGCTATATGTTGAACCAACCTTGCGCTTTGGGATAAATTCCACTCTTGAGTCTTATTTTCGAAGTGAAACACATATAGTTTCTTTACCATTTGTCACCTGATTTGAGAGCTGGAGTTGGGTCAAGTGCAAAGCAGAGCTCCACTAAAAATCCAAACAGAGGTAGAGCCAGAGAATAGCCTCATGGGTTAGGTAACTTCAAAATTTGCAAAGGATTTTTCACATTGTTTGCTTCTTGTCAGTGGCTATTTGAGATAGAAATATTACACGGCTTTACATCAATGCCCCCTTGCTGTGAATTATCCTTCACTAGAGACAAGAACACACACAGATATAGATATAGATATAGATATAGATATAGATATAGATAGATGATATAGATATAGATACAGATTTAGATGATATGTAGATGATATAGATATAGATATAGATTTATATTTAGATGATATATAGATGATATAGCTATAGATAATATAGATATAGATTTAGATGATATATAGATGATACAGACATAGATATAGTTCCCTTTTAAATTTATGTCAGAAAATTTGAGAAATAGAGAAAAGAGAAGAACTCCAGATCATTTTTTTTTTGTAGTTGACCATCAGGTATATTGAGGTATAATTTACACACAAGAAGAAAATTAGCTTTGAGGAAATGGTTCTATGAATTTTGCCAAATGCACACAACCATGTAACTAACCCCATAATCAAGATATAGAAGAGTCCCATCAAAAAAAGTTCTCAGAGCGCGTGGGTGGCTCAATCCGTTAAGTGTCCAACTCTTGATTTCAGTTCAGGCCATTATCTCAGGGTTTGTGGATCGGAGCCCCGCATCAGACTCTGCACTGACAGCACGGAGCCTGCTTGCGGTTCTCTCTCCTCCTCTCTCTCTGCTCCTCCTGTGCTCATGCACGTGCACTCTCATTTCCCAAAAGAAATAAATACACTTAAAAAAAAAAAAAGCCCTCTGTTAACAAAAAAGTTCTCTTGTCCTTCTTTGCAGTATACCCCACCCTCCACATAAGTCCCGGGCAAGTACTGATTTAATTTCTGTTCCTGTAATATTGCCTTTTCCCGAATGTCATAGAAATAGATTCATATGGGGACGCCTGGGTGGCTCAGTCGGTTAAGCGTCCGACTTCAGCTCAGGTCACGATCTCGCGGTCCGTGAGTTCGAGCCCTGCGTCGGCTCTGGGCTGACGGCTCGGAGCCTGGAGCCTGCTTCGGTTTCTGTGTCTCCCTCTCTCTCTGCCCCTCCCCCGTTCATGCTCTGTCTCTATCTCAAAAATAAATAAACGTTAAAAAAGGAAATAGATTCACATGATATGTGACCTTTTATGTCTGGTTTCTTTCACTTAGCATAACACTTTTGGGATTCACCTATGTTGTGTCCATCAGTCCTTCATTCTTTTTTATTTCTCAATGATAGTCCACTGTGTGGCTGTACCACAGTTTGTTGATCTATGTGCCAGTCGATGAACATTTGAGTTGCTTTCATTTTTTTGGAGGTTCTGATTCAAACTACTAGAGGCATTTGTGTACGGGCTTTTGGGAGGTGTATGTTTTCATTTCATTTGGTAAATACTCATGAGCGGGATTTCTAGATCATGCGGTCAGTATATGTTTGTCTCGGTAAGAAACTGCCCAACTGTTTTCCAGAGTGGCCGCACCATTTTGTAGACACGTTGTTCCACTAACGGCATATAAAAGTTCCAGTTGCCTCTCAACCTCGCTAGTACTTGGTGTGGTCAGTTGTTTTGTTTAATCTTATCCATGTTGGTAGGTATAGAGTGGGTTTGGATGTGTTTCTGTCTTTTTTTATATATGTGTATATTTTCTACATACTGAAAATCATAGTTTGTGTCTAATTTTGTATACCATTTTTTTCATCCAATAGTAAAGAAAGGCTTTGTCCACATGGCTACCACGTAAGACTAACTAATATTCCACTGATTGGATGTGACGAAAGCACCTCTTATCGATGTTGGGTTGTTTTCGGTGTTTGTTATGATAAGCCACACGGCAGTAAAGACCTTCGCACATGAGTTTTTTCCATCTTTTAGAGTACTTTTCCAGGTTAGAGACTCAGAAATGGTATTCCTGAGCCAAAGGGAATAAACACTTTTGTAAGTTTGGATTGCTGTCTGAAAGGGTTTTATCTATTTACAAGACCACCAGGAATGTGCAAGAGTTTCAGGGCACTGTTATCAAAATCGAGTATTCTCATTTTTTTTAAAAAAAGATTTATTTATGAACAAAAGATTCTTTTTTCAAAACTTACATGTATTTCGCTTCTAGTGAAGCTGAACCTTTTCCGTATTCTTGCTTACTAGTTGTGTTTTCTATTCTGTGAATTGTGCTTATATTCTTAGCTTATGCTTGGGGCTTGGTGTTTTCTTATCAATGAATTGATCATTTTAAATAATAAAGTTCACTCTTGATCATAGTCATATTTTCCCAGTGTCTTGTTTGCTTCTTTTCTTCTTGAACCTACAGAAATATTTTGTTCTTCTATATAGTCAAATCTGTCTCTTTTCCTCTGAGGGTTTCTATATTGCTTCTAAGCTTAGAAAAATCATTTTCGTCCCTCTCTCCTGAGGCTTGATAAATGGTCAACTTAATTTTCTTTTAGATTTTCTCAAGGTTTAAAAATAATCATCTCTGTAGTATAGAGTTTATATTGATATGTAATGGGATGTAAGACCCTAAAATAGAGATATTTTCCAACATATCTTAATATAAGTAAAATATTCTATGAAGCCACTAAAGGATTGAACCTAAATTCATCTTAATGAATGACATGATACTTTCATGTTCTGTTTCACCCATTCCAGGTATATCAGGTGTATATCGGATCAACAAACAACGGCTGAACCCCACACGTTGGCACTGAAGGGATGTGCGGGCACCCTTCGCAGGCTGATGGGGTGGTTCTACACTAGGAGACCACACAAGTCCCCGCTCAGAATCAGGGGCCATTGGTCACCTGCTGCTTCTCCTGTCCCTGAGTCTCTGCTCCATTTGCCCACGTTTCCAGAACCCCCACACTAACCCTTCCCACTTTGGATAATTACAGGCCTGTATCAGTTTCTACTCAGGGAACAGGGACTTGCTCCCTCTGCACCTACCCAGAACTCACTTTGGAAACCCTGGTGTCCAGGATGCTAAGTCGGTTAGACTAACCCAGGGGAAGCCACCCTGGCCTGTTTGGCTCCATGGTACCCCTTTGCCCACTCCGTGTCTCTGATGATGTCAAAAGCAGATAATAACTCTTTTCCCTCCTCGGCCCAGCAGACGTAGCCCTTCTTCCAACACCAAACAGTTTCATAATTGACTACATCTTTCTTCTACCTTTTGGCCAAGCTGTTGGTAAATGGGATGAATTATCTACATGGAAAAAGGCCATTCCTCAGACAGAGTCTCCCAAATGAAGAGAGGCCTGGGTGTCACCCCGTTTTGAGGAGACAGAAGAAAATAATTTCATTTTTCATGGCTGTGCAAAGGCTGAGCCATCCAGCAGAAAATCCACTCGGAAGCCCCAGAGAGTGTAGGCGCTGAAGGAAACCAGCTCACTGGGCCAAAGCCCCTCTCCTCAGACCCCAATCAACATTGACAGGAGCAGGGCCTCAGATGCAGGGCTGATGCCCCGTCTCTTCTGGGAGGGTGGCCCAGTGGGTCATGGTGTTGGGGGTGGGACAAGGCAAGGCCCCTCCATCTATGTGAGGCAGGCTCTCCTCGGGGTCTGTCAGAACACTAGACATTGAGTTAAAAACTCTCTCCAAAAGAAAGAGCGTTAAGGCGGAGAGCTTGAAGTGGATCCTGAGTAATTAAGTGTATAAATTAATTCTTCCCCTAAGAAATGTTCTTCTCCTATTATTAGATTTGGCTCTCAGAGGAGCTACATCCAAGTAGTGGGTTTCCAGTTGTGTGTGTGTGTGTGTGTGTGTGTGTGCGTGCACGGGCGTGCATGCGTGTATGCGAACACGCATCCCGGGCTTTGCTGCCTGAAGCCTACAATTAAAAGAAGTGACATGAATGTGTCTTTAAAAGAGAGATCTGTGGAAAACTAACGGATTGTCTGTCAGGGGAAGAAAAAAAAATGAAATATGGCTGCCTTAGTCCACTGAATGGATGAATAGGAAAGTACTTGTCCATCCCGTACCCAAAGGGATAAAACCCAATGATAGCCTTCTCAACTGCTTAGCACATAATGCATGTGCTGTTTGGATGCTAGTAATGTGTTTTTTACTTCTTCCTATCTGGGAGGAATGAATCAAATATGAGGAGAGCTGGAACATGATTTTCAACCCATTGCTTTTGATTAAGTGCCCGAACAGGCAGGTCCTGGGACTTGCAGTAATACTAATGGGGCATAAAGTGCTATAAAAAGGACGGGGCCCTACTTTTGTCCAAATGCCATTATCCTGGAATCAGAGACCCTGGTGTAATATGTCCACGGTTAACCTTTTTTTTCTGACAGGAAATTTTCTCCATCCACTCACACCATCAATTATGCTGCATTTGACCAGAGTGGTGAGTGATTACTTTGTTTCAAATGAACAAGGTACATATGCCAAGCGCCCGAATACCGAACACCAGCTCGGAGGGGGGCAGGCCTGGAGCAAGAGGAGATCAACTCTGCGGGCCGTTCGGGCTTAGAAAAAAGTGCTCCTTTTGTTTTCGGCTGATTTTTGTCAGCTTCTCACTCGTTTGCTTCTTTTGGAAAAAGGAGCGGTGGAGTAACTAAAAATACAATAATTATTCTTTTGAGCCACAAAAGTCGTTAACTGATGGAGACTTTGGCTACCCAAACAGGAGCCGTAGCTAACAATTACCTAGTGAACTCGACTGCCAGAGAGAACCTCAGTTGTTCAGAGCTGGTACAGGAGAAGAGCAGAGAGATTGCCCTCCGGCCACTTTTCCCTGGAGGAAGGCTAATTTGGTGGCCGCCCCTAGGGAACCAGGCTCACGGCTCTCGTCCTAGCTCTGCTCCCCGCGCACGGCTCCCCGGGAGCTTTCCTGGATGCCTCTGCACCACTCCAAACTTTGCGTTACATTTTTTTTTTTTTTTTTTGCAATCAGCAAGTTGCAGATTGTCCAACTGTTCTGTCATTTATTGTAAACGGCTGCAAAAAGAAAAAAAAAAAAGGAAAAGAGAAAAGGAAAGGAAAAGAAAAAAAATTCCACAATGCTATAACCTAGTCCTGAGTGTAAATCAAACATTCCCTGTCATGTTGATAGCTTGTGTTAGTCTAATGTATTTTATATTACTCAAAAGCTTTGAAACCCTGCAGCTTTCTTCATATAGGCCATTATGCGGTTATCATTAAATTGTCTTGCAAAGAACATTATCGGTAATTATAGCAGACACTAAAATCAAATGATCAGAGTGGGACCTTTAACACCAAGAGGAACCATTAGAAGTTAATCAAATAAAAGGATGAGAATAATTATGTTAGGATTAGGCAGTAATACGCCAGAAGTTATATACTTTGCTGACTATATATCTTTACTCCCAGCTTCCTGAATTTCCTTTTCGTTGATGTGTTTTTATATAATACTTTGGCACAGAATGTAAACGACAGTATTTTTGTCATGACACAATCGGGCTCGAAGGTTCATAGGCGGTTCATATCTAAATGCCATCAGAGGCACGGAGGTAATGATGAAGATAGAAATAATAGTAATAAAAAAAAGTGCAAAGCTGGAAAAAATCCATCGGTCAATGAAGCATGGCAAAATGATAAAAATGTTTGCAACAGGCGCAGGTGCAAGGGAAGTCGTTATTGGCTGGTTGTTCCGTCTTGGAGCATGAGGATTTCTCCTGCAGGCCTCGCTGCAAACCAGCGTGCTCCGAAGGCTCGCCCGGCGTGTTTGTGCCGGGGAGAAGGAGAAGCCAGCCTCTCCCAGGCTCTCCGAGTTGCCCCTGCCAGGGCTGATATGTGGGGCTGTTGGGGGAGTGGGGGCTCTCAGTGGAGGCGGGAGGGGAGAGCTTGGCTCCCTGAGGCAGAGGGTTACCCACAGAGGGTTTAGGCTCAGTGGGTCACTCCCCTCCCTAATGCAGGAGCGCTCACACACACACACACACACACACCCCACACCTCTGGCACCTGGCAGATTGACCATCTCTACATTGCAATACATGGCCTGGGGGGCTGAGGACTGGGGCTCTAATGGAGGAGAGGATGCCTTCCTCAAGGCGTGGCGATCTTAGATTCCAGATTAAACCTGAGCGGCAGGACAAACAAAGCCATTGTAAGCAGCAGGGGGAGGTGGGAGGGATGGAGAAATTCTATACGGCATGACCTTAAAAAAAAAAGAAAAAAAAATCAAAATCTCCCCTGCCCCCTTCCTTTCTAAATAAAGATCAGTTCATACTAACAGATTTGCCTTTATGTCCGGCTTTGTGCCGGGCACCGGGCTACAGGGATGAGTCAGATAATAACAAGGCCGTCTGATTTCAAATGTTGCTGTTACAATACACGGACAGCAAATTGAATGGTAAAGCCCAGTCTAACATTTCTGCATTTGTCGCGGTCTCGTGTGTTAGAGGCTTTGTGACCTTTAAAAAAGGAAGGCCTGGCTGCATTGTGCGGGGGTCAGACCTGAGGCATGTTGACGTGGTGACGGAGTTGAGAGGTGCTGATCAGCAGGCCTCTTCTGAGTATGGGGACCGGCCCCTCTCCCACCTTTCTGTGTAGCAAACATACCTCATGGGGCCGTCGTAAGAGATCTTTTACTGCTCTGTGTGTTTGCAGGTTGTTAAGGCCTGCTCTCCTTCGTGGGCTTGGGGGGGGGCGGGTCACGCTTCTAAGCAACAGAGCAGAGAGGTGACTTTTGGAGATGGGTGGCTGGTTTACGCAAACAGAGAGGCCTTTGTCTCAAATCTGCCCGTTACCAGCTTGGCCAGTGAGCCGCAAACCCTCTAGACCAGAAACAGGGCTTGGGAGAGGTTTTGGAAACAGGACGAGACGGCAGTCTGCTAGCGGTGGTGAAGAGCCTGAGTCAGGCAGACAGGCCTGGGGAAGACGGCACCCTCATCACGGCCCCGTGGTTCCTAGTGAAACCGGGGCCAGAAATCAACTTCAGACCACAAGTCTCAGCAGCCAAGCTTCACCGACAGGAGCACCCCTCCTGACAGCAAGCCTGTTGATATACTTCAAAAACACTCACAATTTTTGAAAACTGTACACGCAACTGAATCGTCCAAGGTTGAGGGGATCTTTTCAGGGCTCATAGTTCTCAGTACAAGGGAAGGGTCCTGGGGGACTAGATGTCCTTCCTTATCAGGGGGCTAGCCTGGGAGCTTGTGTCCAAGTACTAAATTAGACAGCGGGTCCCGAAGGGGTTGAGAACCCCCAGCCCTACCAGGTATTCCAAGCTAATTCCACTACCAACCTTAGTCTGGGCATCGATCTACTCAGAACGAGGAGGGCAGGTCTGCAGAGCAAGAATCAGAGACTTTACAGGTCCAGGGAAAGGACAGTCGAGGAAGAGGTGATAAAAAAAAAAAAAAAAAAAAAGCCTGGCCTGGCCCCACAGAGCAGCCCAGGAGAAATGACGCCTTGAGCGAGGACACATTGTGTGAATGGTGCCGATTTGGGGTTTTGTTTCTGTTGTTGCTGTTTTGTTCTATTTCCACAATGCCGAGCAATTAAATTCTGTGTTTGTTAAGGACGATGTAAGGATGGTGTCTGGGGAAATGGGAACCGGTTCTTGAAAGAAAAGAAATCCCCCGAGAGGAAATTAACGGAAACCCACAGCGGGGTAGGGCTGGAGTTTGGGGACAAATAAGCCAGATTCCTGGAACCTACAGGACAAAAGAAATTCCTGCGTAAGAAATGGGTTTCATGTAAGCAGAGGTGACTTGGAACTTGGCTGGGAAAAACCAATGTTCTCCCTTTCCCCATGTTACTGAGTTCCCGTAACTGGAAACGGGGCGGGGGTGGGGGGTGGGGCAGGGAAGAGCAACCACAGTATCTTACAAAGCTCTGTAAATGCTCGCCGGTTGATTGATCCGGCCTTGCCGTCGAGATGTTAGGGGAGAAAATCTCCACTCACATAGAACCATTTGGAACCTCCCCTTCTATCTGGGATGAACACAGTCGATGTCTTTTCTATAAACTTACATCTACAGTATTTCACCAAAAAAAAAAAAAAAAAAAAAAGTCACCGTTCCATTCTCTCGCAATAACCATGTTGGGTAGAAGCCGTGGCGTTTTGTATCCTATTTTGCAGATGAAAGAACCAAATGTTGTGAGGGAGGGGTCTAACTCATGACAACACATGGAGTTGCATCCAGCCCTTCTGACTCGACTCCGACCACCGTGTCTCTGTTTCGGTGTGCGCACAGCTTGTCGCACGGCCATGTCCTTGGGGAAAGGCCCAAGGGGACTGACTCTGGGGCATGTCCTAAGTTCTTGGAGTCCTCTCATATTGAAAGCCGCCTGCAGCCCCCACTTGGTAACGGATTCATAGGTGTAGGTGCATGTGCGTTGATCACTGTAGACGGGGGCACGTAGCAGGAAGCATTCGACATTCCACACGCCTCTGGCCATTTCCCAGGGCTAGTAGAGAGGTGACTCCTAAGTCTGGCTACGCATTGAACACGACACCCTGACCTGTCCTATTTTCAAAGCCACAGCCCAGAATGAGGCTCAGAATAACTGCCCAGTTATTCAGCAGGCTCAGAGGCAGGCAAGGTCTCTGGCAAATGTGGTCAAGCAGTGTCATCCATGAGGACGCGGAAGGACCCAGAAGGTACCCTTTTGCACCCCCCTCCCCCCCTCCTTCTATTGAGCTCTTAAATTAGCTCTGAAAACCAGGTGTCAGCCGTCCCCCTGAAAACAACCCAGACGAGCCATTAAAAACGCCAAGAAGAAATGAATGCCTAAATCACCCTGTCTCTCCGAAGGTAGAGTCTTAACCTAATCACACGTCAAATCATATTTTTTCTTCTCCAGATGGATGTCTTCTTTCAAAGCCTGATGGTCACAGAGACAAAGGTACCGCTTCAGCCTTAAGTAACTATTGAAGTTTTACCCCGATAGATTATTTGCTAGGAGTAACTAACATAAAAAATGCCCTGTCAGACAACAGCTTGCTTTCTCTCGTTTTTTTTTTTTAGAGGGTAATATTTGGTTTCATCTTGCAACTACTTGGGGAAATTTAGCACTGAGTCAGAAAGGTTGGCCAACAAGTAGCACTTCATAAATTCCTGGAGCCCTAATCAATACATATTGTCATCCACTCCAGTCCTTCGAGCAGATTTCTCTCTGCCCTGAGTCGTTGGCGTATTTTATGAGGTTGTTACAGGCTGGGCTTGCATGGCCTGGGCCTAATGAACCTGTCACCACTGCTATTGATTGACATGCCAGTGTAAGTGAGACAGGCGATTCCGATGGACTTCCTAATTACTGCTGCTGGGCTGCCTCGCCAACTGCCGGGGCCAGAGGTTAATAGTTTTGATGTTCAGAGGCTCCTGGCTGTGGAGGCCGGAGCGAAACTGGCTCTTCAGACGTCAATACCTGAATTAAGTTCTCAAGGCTACTGCCCTGCCTGATCAATTAAGGCCTTCCGAGTTCCTCCTGGCGGCGGCTGACAAGCGACTGATGAGTGCGGGAGTTTACAAGCAAATGGTTGAAGGGAGTTTAGGAGGCTCTGAAAGCACCACCCCATGGCCCGCGATTGGCAATTAAGGGGGGAGGGGGGGCCTTGAGCTAAAGAATACTGTACCGGGCTTTGGTTGTTTGGGTTTTTTTTTTCTTTTTTTTTTGCCAGTTTTCCATCCCGAGGATTAAAAATTAAGGGAGTTTCAGGAGTTTTTTCGTTCTTGTTGTTCATCCAATGTCCCCGATTCTGCCAGTTGCCACTGACTTCTAGAAAAAAAAAAAAAAAAAAAAAAGGAGGTAACTTGTATTCATTCATCTGTTCAGCAGAAACTAATAGAATGTTCACCTTGTCCAGGATGTGGGGGTGTAGAGATGTATAATAATCTTCCGTTGGTACCATTTCTTTCTTTTTTAATTTTTCAAAAAATTTTTTGAATGTTTATGTATTTTTTGAGAGACAGAGCGAGTGGGGTAGGGGCAGAGAGAGAGGGAGACACAGAGTCTGAAGCAGGCTCCAGGCTCTGCGGGGCTCGAACCCACGAAGCGGGAGATCACGACCCGAGCCGAAGTCGGACGCTTGACTGACTGAGCCACCCAGGCGCCCCCATTGGTATCGTTTCTTAAGAGTTGGGAACGTTTTGGGGCGCCTGGGTGGCACAGTCGGTTAAGCGTCCGACTTCAGCCAGGTCACGATCTCGCGGTCCGTGAGTTCGAGCCCCGCGTCGGGCTCTGGGCTGATGGCTCGGAGCCTGGAGCCTGTTTCCGATTCTGTGTCTCCCTCTCTCTCTGCCCCTCCCCCGTTCATGCTCTGTCTCTCTCTGTCCCAAAAACAAATAAACGTTGAAAAAAAAAATTTAAAAAAATAAAAAAATAAAAAAAAAAAAAGAGTTGGGAACGTTTTGGGGGCGCCTGGGTGTCTCAGTCGGTTAAGCACACAGCTTCGCTCAGGTCATGATCTTGCGGCTCGTGGATTCAAGCCCCACGTCGGGCTCTGTGCTGACAGCTCAGAGCCTGGAGCCTGCTTCGGATTCTGGGTCTCCCTCTCTCTCTCTGCCCTCTCCCGCTCGTGCCCTGGCTCTCTCTGTCTTTCGAAAATAAACAACAACAAAGAGAGAGAGAGTTGGGAACACGTTCACACCCAGGGTTTTACTGGAACTTCACACGTCACCACGAAGTAGAGAGCTTGTCATCATCTCCCATTTCCCATGAGAACACAGAGCCTCAGCACAGGTGACTGACCCCCCCCCCCAAGCCACACAGCTAGGAAGGAGAGAAGCCAGGCTTCACAAGCAGGAGTGCTGGTTCTTAGTCTGATGTTCTTGCTGGGGGCTAGGACGTCTGGTGCCTGAATCCTAGGAGCTTACACACCAGTCAAGTAAGAACAGGGCACCGTACAGACCCGTCTCAGTACTGTTTCTCCTCATGAAGTCCCTCACCCCTTCAGCCTGGAATGTCCCCCTTTTCTGCTCTATTTACTCAGCTCACCCTCCTACTTCTACGGGCACTACCGTAATGAAGAATTTGCGGCCCGTATTAACCTGCACCTTCCTCCACCCGCCCAGCACCATGCTGTTGGAGGTAAAATCACTATTCTGTTCCATGCTTTCCTTTATCCCATGTGTTCAGTATGTGCTCGCCAGATTACACGCTCTTTAGGGGAACAGGGTTTACCTCTTTTGTGTTCCCCAGGCCACGGCGTGGTATCCTTTCTTCGTGGTCTCCCTAATAGTTACTAATTGACTCAGAAAAGAGAAAGCATGGTCTGCTTTTCTGCGTCGTCAGGATAGTCTCCTGGAATGTAAACCAGAGTTCTTTGTGATTGGGAAAACAACAACAACACCCACAACAACAAAACCTGAGGAACCTACAGTTTTAAACTTGAACTTGAGGGGTGCCCACGTGGCCCAGTCAGTTAAGCATCCAGCTCTCGGTTTCGGCTCAGGTCACGATCTCACGATTCATGAGTCCGGGCCCCACGTCAGGATCCGTGCTGACAATGCGGAGCTTGCCTGAGATTCTCTCTCTCTCTCTCTCTCTCTCTCTCTGTCCCTCCCTGCTCTCTCTCTCAAAAGAAGTAAGTAAATTTAAAAAAAAATTCTAAATAAAAATATAATGAAGTGTGAACTTGGAAAGAGACTTAGGTGTGTGAGAGTCTCCCTTCCTGGGCTGGATAGAGATACACCGTGAGCCTCTAGGACCCCACTCGCTTCCTCTCTCCACTTCCCTCCTCCGGGTCCAGTCCTCATTCTTCATCAAGCTTCATTCTTTTCTTTCATGTTCACTTTTGAGAGAGAGAGAGTGGGGTAGGGCAGACGGAGAGGAAGAGAGGGAGACAGAGGATCTGAAGCAGGCTCTGTGCTGACAACAGACAGCCCGAGGCTGGACGGAAGTCAGACGCTTAACCGACTGAGCCACCCACGTGCCCCTCATTCTTTACAGAACAAAGGAACCAGGGAGGAAATGAGCCTTCGAGTAGGTCTAGGTCCTTCTCAACGGTGACCAGCATGTCCTGGTTTACCCGAGATCGTCCCAGTTTTTAAACTGGAGTCCAGTATCCTGGGAACCGCCTTGGTCCTGGGCCCACCAGGACAGCTGTCACCCTAGCCGACTCTGTGGCACAGCAAGCCCAGAACTTATTTCGCAGACACCGTGAGGAAATGAAAGGAATTTTCCTCTTGCTCCCGAGAAGGGAGGGGCTATGGAGCAAGAAACATAGGGAAGAAGTGGAAAGGAATGCCAGGAGGGGCCCACATGGCTGACTTGGGCCAGAACTTTGCAGAAGGAGGCTGCCTACAGCAGCCGGTGAGATCGTGGTGACCGTCCTTCCATCCCCTGTATGCTTCACTAAAGTTGGCCACACATACTCGTGCAAATGCTTCATGCAAGGGGTTGGCTTGTTCTCTGAGAACTCAGGAAACGTGCTCGTCCCACATCGTGACGTGAAGCAAGGCCGGCACATATCAAACAGTAAGATGATCTACCCGCTAGACTGAGGTGACTCTCAGAACGTAAGCCCGCGGAATACACTGGAATTGCGGAGGGGTGGGGATTGGACTTTCCACGACCCACAGAATGGCAGTTTGGGTTTTAAAATGATTTACGTTTATTTTATTTGAGAGAGAGAGAGAGAGAGAGAGAGAGAGGGAGAGAGAGAATCTCAAGCAGGCTCCACATGCAGCTTGGAGCCCAATGCAGGCCTCTATCCCACAACCCCGGGATCATGACCTGAGCTGAAATCAAGAGTCAGACGCTCAAGCGACTGAGCCACCCAGGTGTCCCTGGGTTTTAAGAAGCCACTGACAACCGGATTCTGCAGCCCACTTTTACTGAGGACCGGCTACGTGGGGGGGGGGGGGGGGGGGGGGGCGGGCACTAGGGGCTACTGGTGTGGTTGGAAGACCTAAGTGGACGAAACCCACAGCACCGAGCAGAAGTCGTTAGTTTAGAATAAGCAACCTACCCCCTGGTCCGTGGGCGGCCTGAAATCCCCCCTCCACCCGCCCCTGACCTGCTTCCCAGCGGCTCAGATAAGTCTTATTTTTTCTGCCAACCTCTACTCCCCATTTTCCAAAGACTCAACACCGTCCCCCTCCTCTTCTGCTGGTAGGAGGAGTCTCCGGAACCACCCGGCACGTCCCTGATTATTCTTTGGTGTCACTTCCTCACATGTTCTCCCCCAGCTGGGGACTCCTGGAATCCAAGAGGCCTGGGCTCTGCGGGGCAACAGCCTCATGGCCCTGTTTGGACTTCCTCTCTGAAAAAGGGGCCTCTGCCTCCATTTTTCTCCTTGCCTCCCCTGGTTTCCCTCCGGGTTCCCGTTCCCTCTGGCTCTGTCACTTTTCTGTTTCCAGTGTGCCCAAGCACCTGGTCTGTTCAGACCATCCTTAGAGAGCCATCCCTAAGGGTCTTGCCACCTCGCCGGTGGAGGCTTATTCCCAGCCTTCCCGGAGTCTGAGGGAGGAAGTCGCCAGGCAAAGTGTTTTCGCTCTGCCTGGCAGATCCACAGTGAGGCTCACCGTGCGTGAGCGAGTGGAGCACACGCGCCTCACGAACTCACACCGGCACTGTAAAGCATGTATGACCACTGCTGTTCCAGATGAAGAAACTGAGGCTTGGAGAGGTTACTGGCTTCGAGCATGACCACGAAGGGGCCAGACCAAAACAGGAAACCAGACTCACCCCAGGGCTGTCTGATATTCCACGATGACAACGCATCACCGTGTATCTATCCTCGTGCTGACGGACATTCAGGCTGTTCCCAGGATTTGGCTGCTATACAAGCATTCTCGAATATATTTCCTGAGGTGCACTTTCCTGAGAACGGAATTGCTGAGTGGCAGGAAATATGCATACCTTTAACTTCACTGGATGATGCCAAACCTTTTTGCAAGTCATTTGCAGTATTTTACATTCGCACTGGAAGTTTCCATTGCTCCTTATCCTTGCCTCTGCTTCTTTATTCCCTTAGTGTTTGCAGCTCCAAGGAGGGTGCAGTGATATCTCATGATATCATTAGTTTTCACTGCCCTGATTCCTCACACATTTGAGCACCTCGGTGTTTGATTACCGGCCAAGCAGATTTCTTCTTTTATGGCCGGCAAGTGGAAGCCCTTTCCTAGCACCTTGCTTTGAAACCCTTTGTCCTCCCTGGAGCACGGCATCGTCAATTTTTCAACTATACGTGGTGTATTATAAGTATTCCATGATGGTTCAATAACCACTTGTTCAGTCGTGTTGAGTTAAATAAGGGTTCTTACCCATTTCAAGCCTTCCACTCTGACCAGTAAGATCAGTCCTCGGCTTCTTCGTTCAAACAGACCTATCCATTCTGCTGGATGAAATTGGCTATTTCATTCATTTCCACGATGGAACAGCCCAAGAAAGAAGCAAGAGGAAACAGGGACATGTATCTTATGCCTCCCATTCATTACATATTTTCTCTCCTGGGCTGGTCCCCAGTAAACGTTTCTCTGAGGCAGGACACTGGCCCCAAATCTTTGACGAGCTGAATATCTGGTGCGGACAAAGAATAGTAGTTACCTCGGATGTCACTCATAGTCGACCACAGCCAGCACGCTTTTCCAAGACCGGCATTTAAATCTCCCAGGTAGGTTGCCTCTCATCTTGAACGTGGGGCCTGATCCCGGATCTGCCTGAGACAGTGAGGGAATCAGGACAGCAGCTGGTCACCAGACAAGAATCTGGGGATGAGTGACCTTTCAAGGTGCTTCTTACGGCCTCATCTCTCAATGTGCCCAGAAGGAGCTCTTGGGCTGCCCATCCAGAAATGGCTTAAACTCTGACCCTTATGAACTCACCTAACGAGAAGTCCAGCAGCAAGAACGCTCCAGAGCTGGTCTGTCCAGTGGCTTCCCAAAGTCAGGTCTCTCTGAAGTTTCCCGAATGTTCCCCTTGAGTCACACGAAGGCTGTGGCAGCTCAAGCTTCAGGTCCTGATGTAACCCCAGGCAACGTCCTACAGGACGGATTCTTTTCACGGTCTCTACATTAGGGAGGGTGATCTCTCCAAGAGGCCTCAGCAAGCTGCCTCTGTTTTATCAAATGGACCTTCTAAACCAGGCACAAGCAAAGGGAATGAAAAGATCTGGGTGGGCTTTAAGGCAATTCATACTTCCTTCCTAGAGCTGGGGAGGGGTTGTCCTTCCTAAGCACCTGGCAAGAGGAATGCTTGGTCAGGATGGGGCCTCCATGTGCTACGGAGGAAGAGGAAGGGATCGGGGTTGGTTATCTCAGCGCCTGCCACACCCAGGAGCAGCTTCCGGAGTGCACAGTCTGTGCAACTGTCTATGTCCCGCCCTCAGCTTCGTGTAACGTTCTGCGATCTCCGTCTTAAATTTCTCGTCGTTTTTGAAATACGGAGCTCTGCATTTTCATTTTCCACTTGCACTTTGACCTGCAAATTATTCAGCCATTCAGAACACTCCCGCCATGCCCTTCACACTGTGCTTCAACAGCCTGGGCTTCCCACCCTCCTCAATACACCACAGCAAACATTCTACTCACTCCCCCTAAATCAGCGCTGACCGGTCAATGCAGAAAATCGGTACCCTCCGGCTTCTGAACATTTGAAATGTTTCTAGTCCAGATTGAGATGCACTACAAGCATGAAAAAACACACCAGAATTTAAAGACTTAGTACAAAAAACCCTGTAAAACAACTCAGTAACTTTTATATTGATTACACGTTGAGATGATAACATTTGGGGTTAAACACTGGGTTAAATAAAATATACTATTAAAATTAATTTTATTGTTTCTCTTTAAAAAAAGTTTTAAAAATTTTTAATTTATCTTTGAGAGAGAGAGAGACGGAGAGAGAGAGAGACAGACAGAGCATGAGCAGGGGAGGGGCAGAGAGAGAGAGAGGGAGACACAGGATCCGAAGCAGGCTCCAGGCTCCGAGCTGTCAGCACAGAGCCTGATGCGTGCTGGAACCCACAAACCACAAGATCATGATCCAAGCTGAAGTTGGACGCTTAACCAACTGAGCCACCAGGCACCCCTCTCTTTACTTTTTTTTTTATGGTGCTATTAGAAAATTTGAAATTATGTACGTAATTCATATTACATTATGTTTTGTTTTATATTTTTTTATAATACATTATGATATTTCATTGGGCAGCACTGGCCTAGATCAATCTGAATCCGTTCTCACTCACCCTGTCTTTCCTCGCCCTTTACCTTTTGGTTTCTGCTCTCGCGTAACTAGAAGCTTCTTTGCGCTCCCTTGGCACTCTGCATGCTCGCTCTTAGGATCAAGCCTTTGCATCCCCCAAGGAAACTGGGAGCTCAGAGATTTTCTCATTCCAGCTGTAGCTCCCCCAGCACGCAGTCCAGTGCCTGGCACATAGTAGGTCTCAATAAATACTTGTTGAGGATATGACTTTCAGGAGTCCCCACACTTCGGACTTTTCTTCCTTATTCCCTTCCCCTACACCTGCCTTGATCAAGCAGTTCAAGATAATTGTTTCCAAGAAAGAGATGACGAAACTCTGCTTTGGGGATGGCTCTCGACCTTAGCTGTACATCGGAAACACTCGGTTTGCAAACCCCGATGCCCGAGTCCCATCCCCAGAGATTCAGATTTAATTGGTCTGGGGTGGAGCTTTGAGCAGAGGGAGGTTACAAAGGTCCCCATCTAACCCTAAAGTGCCGCGAACGCTAGAACCATTTAGAGCCCATCAAGGACTTGTGGGCAGGGTGTCGCCAAAGTCTTCGGTCCTTTGTTGTCGGTCCTCACAGCCCTGAAAGCGGAAAGGAGGCACCACGGTAGCAAGATCACCGTTCACAGGACGCACAAGTCTAGGGCAAATCCTCCTCACCATCCAAGGAGCCAAAGAACCCCTCTCTCTATTAGGTCTCTCCCAAGAACCCTCTCCCATCAAGTGCTAAGAACTCCACTGGGTCACCACTTTAGTTCGCAGATGCCACCAGGCAGCCATCAGCGGGTAATGATTTCTGGTCAGATGCAAACAATTAAGTTAGGGAGAAAAGAATCCACATTCCATTACCAACCCCCTAAACGGCTCACTCCCTGGTCTAATTGCCTTCTGAGTTCCCCAGACAGCTATGGCTAATAAGGCGAACACCCCGAAGAGCCAAAACTTGAACCCAGAAGGAAAAGAGCCTGGAGTAAATTGGAATGCTCAGCCATCGCAGGGTCAGCCCCGAGAACTGCTGATCCGCCCTCCGGAGAGCACCGCCTACATCGCGGAAGCACCTTCCGTCTCCCCTCCCCCTCCTCCCCCTTTACAGTCTCTCTCCAAAAAAAAAAAAAAAAAAGAAAGAAAGAAAGAAAGAAAGAAAGAAAGAAAGAAAGAAAGAAAAAACTCAAGGCAACTGCAGCCTGATTTTTGATGGATTGGCCACTGTGTTTTATTCGACAATGTATATCACTCTGCCAATATGAATTTGCAAGATGGTAAAAATACAACCCCCCGAAAAGATTACATGAAAGGGGAAAAAAATCATTAGGCAATTAAGAATGGCAATAATTCACCCATATCTATGCTTTGGGAAGAAATATTGCCCCAGGGAATTAGCTCTGCTTATCACTCTGTCATCTGTCTGGGGTATGAGGGAGAGGGGGTTTCGTGTGCATTGCTGATGATTTCCCGCAGTATTTCTGAGCGTGATCAAAACGCATGCCAGGCTTTTAATAGAACCCTGTCTCTCTCGGGGTAGCCGCAATTTGTACACAGGAAGCTGAGCTAAATTAACTAAACATATGCATTCCGTAAGCACCTCCACATAAATTCCTTTCAGAGGAAGCATCTTCTGGCCATCGTAGAATCTCTGAGCCAGGAGAGACCTTCGAGGTCATTGGCCACCCTCATCATTTTACAGATGAGGACATTTGAAGCCCAGAGAGGGAAAGTAATTTTTCTGAGGTCACACAGCTAATGGAGACAAAAATATAACTAAAGCCCTGGGCCGTCCAACTCACAGTGTGGCCGGGGTCTTTCCACTCCGCCACCCAGCCTTCTCCTCGGCCAGCTCAGTATCCAGCACACGGCACGGAGGATGTACTATGTGTCCTATATATGAGATTTGAATAAATCAGTGAGGTGTGGGTTTTCTTGTCACGACGAGAAAGGAAACTGCCCTTTGTTCACTCTCTGTGCTTCGTGATGACAAGCCAACCTCCTTAATCCCTTTAGAAAGGACCCAGAGAGAAGGTCTTTGGTTGTCCGATGCTACAAGAAATTCCTGCCTGTGCTCTTGTCCTCCTCTCATGACCTCCCCCCCGCCCCCCGCCACCTCCAGCCAGGCTCCCTACTCTGCTAGAAGATTCCATTGTCCAGACAGCCCAGCTGCCTCCATGTCCATGAGCATGAAGTTCATGCTGGCGTCACTGCTCTGCTGAGTTCCTGTTGAGTCTCTTGCCCAAAAACCCTCCTACTCCTTCCCCCCCGCCCTATATGCTCCACGGAGCTGTCCCTGGCTAGCCTCAGGCCACACCGATTCTTACATCACTTCGTCGTTTACAGCACTTGATCCGTATCACCCTTTCCAGAAATATTCTTACCATTGCGTAATGGTTTGAAAACCACGTCGCGTGCGTAAACGTCGATGCTCGAACAAAACCGTGAACCCTCTTGAGAGTCCCAACTTCTTTTTTATTGATCACAAAACACAGCAGGTGATCAAACTGTTAAGATGCTCATTGACTGAACGTGATTTGGAAACCGTCTTGCCCCTCAAGATCCGTCAACCCACTAGCGGTGGCGTGACGGTGTGATAGCCTTGCAAGACCTCATAAAACAGCTCGGAGGCCCGGAGGGAAGGGAGAAATGGTCACGTGGCAGTAAGCCTTGTCCATCAGTTAGGGTTGCAAGAAGCTGCATGGAACAGAAACCTGGCAGAGCGCCAGGAACAGAAACGGAGCGCCGTGGAACAGAAATGGCGCCGTGGCAGACTGTATTTTACAAACGTGGCACGGCCACATTTCCAGTCCCACAAGTTTCTGTCTCATAAAGAGAGGCTTTCCCTCTCCTTGCAGCTGGGCTCTGTGGCTACCTCAATGAACAGAGCACAGCGGAAGCACCCCTGTGACAGCCAAGGCTATAGGTCATAAAAGATAAGTTGGCTTCTGCCTGGATCTCCCTTTCGGGGGATGCTTGACCTTGGCGCTCACCCACCACGTTGGGAGGAATTCACAAACCATAAGGAGAAATCACATGTAAATATCGCAGCCGAAGTCAGCTAAGGCCTCGGTGATGAATCAACATCAACCACCAGACGTGTGAGCAGGCAAACCTTCGGGTAACTCCAACCCTATGCCTTTCCGACTGCCCCCAGCTGACCCCAGGTAGAGTGCAGAGGGGCTAGCCTCCGTGCCCAGACTGCGGCTTCGTGAGCAGAATGGCTGCTATGGGTGTTTTAAGCCACAAAGTTTTAGGGTGGTGTATTACAGATTAGACAATCTCAAGAAGTGCTTAATGAAACCAAATGTTATTTTTCTTATACAACGGAGTCCCGGAGAAGGCAGCACAGGTGTGGTGCTCAAGGAACGGGCTCCTCCTCCCTTCCCGCGCCCGCTGCCCTTAGCATGTGACTTTGGTGCTTGAGATCGCCAAGTCGGCTGTTCCACTTAGGGCCAAGGTTCAGGCCGGAGGAAAGGAAAAGGGAACAAGGGGGGAAAAAAAAGAAAGAAAAGAAAAGAAAAAAGAAAAGAAAAGAAAAGAAAGAAAAGAAAAGAAAAGAAAAATAGAAAAGAAAAGAAAAGAAAGAAAAGAAAAGAAAGAAAAGAAAAGAAAAGAAAAATAGAAAAGAAAAGAAAAGAAAGAAAAGAAAAGAAAAAAGAAAAAAAGAAAAGAAAGAAAAGAAAAGAAAGAAAAGAAAAGAAAGAAAAGAAAAGAAAAGAAAAGAAAAGAAAAGTCTGATGCCAGCTGAGTCTACCCTCTTTTACAATAGAACTTTGCAGGGTTCTGTTAAGATGAGATACACACAGCTCTGCAGCCCCCCAGACCAGACCCTCTGGGGGTCCCTCCCTGCTCCGCGCTGAGGTGGGAGAGTGCCGCTATGCCCGCTTCTGAGTCTCAGTTTGTCACTTGGAAACACAGCAGCACCATGAGGGCCCAGGGTCCCATCAAGACCCTCATGTCGACAGCTCTCCTCTTTTCCTCCCGCCACAAAGCTCAGACATGAGTCAGCTGGAGAGACAGCTGCTGTGTCCCCGTTCCAGGCTTTCCCGCCACTCTTCTCTAGATGCAGACCCTCACTCAGGTTTTAGTCCTGCTGACCTCACCACAGCCCAGCACACATGCTCAGACATTATCGCTCTCTGGAGGCTCAGGCTGGGCCCCTGCGTTAAACACATCCCCAACCAGAGGTAGGTGAGCTTCCCATAACTAACTTTGTGTGTCAACTTGGCGAGACCCCGGTGCCCAGATATTTGGTAAGATATTATTCTGGATGTTTCTCTGATAGTGTTTTTGGGATGAGATTAACATTCCAATGGGTGGACTTTGAGAAAGTAGATGATTCTCCATAATATGGGTGGGCCTCATCCAATCAGCTGAAGGCCTGAATAGAACAAAAAACTGACTTCCCCCAAGTAAGAAGAAATTTTGCAACCAGATGGCCTGTGGAATGGGACCACAATTCTTCTCTGGGCCACCTGCTTCCTGGCCTTCTTTGCAGATTTTGGACTTACCAAGCTTCCATAATAGCATAAGCCAACTCCTCAAAATAAATCAATATCTATCTATCTACCATCTATCTACACACACACACACACACCCCTTGTTGGCTCTGTTTCTCTGGAGAATCCCTGACTCAAAAAAAACAATACAAAAAAACCCCATAAACCTGTATCAAAACCCATTAGAATAACCTCTTACTTGAGAAGCCCAAGGAACATAAAAGCAATTTTCTTCCTCTACTAATTGCATTAAGTGCCAAGGGGGAACAAACATGAACATGACACGGACCACGCTCTCAGGGAGCTCATAGGCTATTGGGTCACACAGCACACCAGCATTTCCCCAAGTGTGATCTACACGATACTAACCCTGAGATATACTCAGTATAACCCTGAGATAACCCTGAGACGTGCTTTATCCGAAGGACTCCTTGGTCTGAGAAGTTTTGGAAACACCACTCAGAGAGATTTTAGTTAGGTTGACCATACATGTTCTGGTTTGCTCAGTACAATTCCAGTTGGTACCAGTTGTCTTGTGTCATTAATAATGGCACCCCTGATACTCTCTAAGCGTCCTCAGTTGGATCATAAATTATATGGTCGCCCTTTTACAACTATGTGCGCATATGAAAGGCTCTGAGTCATCTCACTTTAAAAAAAAATCCCACTTAACTGTTAAGCCTGGCCTTCCTCCAAACGTATCTGAGTGTGGAATAATTTTTTACATTAACATCAATTAAAATGTAACTCCCAGGGTCAATGTTCTAAGTAGACAGAAGGAACAGTTCAGTAACCTACACACACGGCAAACAATAAGGGCCAGAGCATCAGGGAAGACTTCCTGAGGGAGGGGACATGCACTGGGCCATGAAGACTGAAGAAGATTCGAATAGGAAAGAAGAAGGTAGGAAGACACTCCATGTGGAGAAGCAGCATCCATTAAAGCTTGTTGTCCCAAATGTGAGTGAGAGAGTCTTGAAACAGCAGCTTTGCTAGAAGAAAGGGTTTCTCTCCTCCTCATTATTTCTTTTCTAATGCCCTGTTTGGTTGATGGCTGTCAACACAGTGTCACCTCCTCCTTGGGGTGGACCACAGAGAGTCCCACTGATGGAGTAGGAACCCCAAAACCAGTTGCCGATTGATAGGTTGACTAAAGAAGGAAACTATTATTGAAATAGTTCACACAGTCACACCAGAAGCTGCTGGAGTTGGTTCCCATCAGTCTCAGCTTCTGGAATATCTTTATCCAATGTAGTCTGATGGATCACATTAATCTAGCGATGGCCACATCAGCAAGGAGTTGAAATGGTGCTGTGATTAAAAGCCATCAGCCTAGGGGCGTCTGGGTGGCTCAGTCGGTTGAGCGTCCGACTTCAGCTCAGGTCATGATCTCCTGGCTCGCGAGTTGGAGCCCCGTCTTGGGCTCTGTGCTGACAACTTAGAGCCTGGAGTCTGTTTCAGATCTGGGTCTCCCTGTCTCTCGTTCTGTCACTCTCCCAAAAATAAAGAAACGTTTTTAAAAAAATAAGTAAATAAGAAGAAAAGCCACCTGCCTTGCTCATCCAAGTGCAGCAGGGGACCCATTTTGGGGTTTGAAGGTAACTGATCCCCATGCCTGATTCTTGGAGAGCACAGGGAAGGTCGAGGCAGTGGACTGTGAGAACAGGAGTCCCCAAATAACAGAGCCCACGTCTGGTTTTGCTGTCGCTCATTAGAAATTCCTTGAGGGCAGGGATCAAGGCATAAATGTTTCTGAAATGTCACCTACAGACTGAGGCTCCCACCCAACAGGCACTCAACAAAATATTCTTTAAAGAGAGATGACTAGGTACAGAATTCATGTGCAGGGCCCCATTTGCTTGTCTATCAAATTAGGTCGATAACTTCTGTCCTTCTGTGTTTAATAACTGAGAAATCGGTTGGGTCCCCATACCCCCTTAGCATTTAGGTAAGATTGACCCAATCTGTCCATAGATTTGGGTAAGTTCAAAGCCTTCCCCAAGACTTCTGTAAATCCCACCCCGGTACCCCCAAGCCCCAGAATTAGTTGTATTTTAAGAATATCTGAACTTAACTATAACTTAGTGTCTCCATTGTACATAGTGTTTCCCTGGCTCAGGACTCAGTCTAAAATTTCCATTCATTTCCAGATGCACCATGCACACAGGCATTTAGGTATGCAGTGGACTTTGCTGAGTGCTTGAAGAAGTGGAGAGATTTCTACCACAACAAGCTACTCAGAAATCATATCAGACATCCTAGTTCAGGGGCGCCGGGCTGGATCAGTCGGAAGAGGATGCAACTCTTGATCTTGGGGTTGAGTTCGAGCCGCGTATTGGGTGTAGAGATTACTTAGACATAAATAAAATAAAATAAAATAAAATAAAATAAAATAAAATAAAATAATAAAATAAAATAAATAAAATAAAATAATAAAATAAAATAAAATAAAATAAAATAAAATAAAATAATAAAATAAAATAAAATAAACATCTTAGTTCATTAAGAAGATAATAATAAATATAAAAGGACCTGGGGCGCCTGGGTGGCGCAGTCGGTTAAGCGTCCAACTTCAGCCAGGTCACGATCTCGCGGTCCGTGAGTTCGAGCCCCGCGTCGGGCTCTGGGCTGATGGCTCGGAGCCTGGAGCCTGTTTCCGATTCTGTGTCTCCCTCTCTCTCTGCCCCTCCCCCGTTCATGCTCTGTCTCTCTCTGTCCCAAAAATAAATAAAAGGACCTAAGCCATTTCTACAACTTGGGCTCCGTACTAGAGCTCCTCCCCTCTCACCTGGTCAAGGTCTCTTGCGCTTCTCTCCATAGAACAAAAACTCAGTTTCTCCAATTTCCTTATGCTGAGTAGTTCTCGGCATAGTAGCTCTTTGTCACCCAAACTCTGCCCCAGCTCCCCTTTGCACGGTCCAGGGTCTCCTCGAAAAGGAGGATCACCTGTGAGGGCCAAGCCAGTTAAGTGTCTGGACAAAGGCTTGCCTCTTCCATAGTCTTCAGGGCATGGGAAGTGGTAGGGTGGCCCCTAGTTTCCCTTATAACGTTGACGTGAAGTGGGAAGCTAGTTTCAGCAAACTCCCAAACTGCTTGCATGTAATTGTGAGCTATCCTTGCAAGCTTAATCTCAGCCGGGCATCCGCATTTTCCCTGTGCAATCTTGCCCTTGATCCCAGCATCAGAGAATGCAAACTTGTTTTAATACCGGCCTAAGTCAATTCTCCTTTCTCTTCCATTTTCCTACAATGCTCCTTCATGCCCTAAAATCTTTGAGCCAATGCATACAATGCCCTGCTCTCTGAAGACTTGATGTCTTAGCTGGGGTTTCTCCCAGAAGCAGAGCCTGAGTCATTTATTTGGAAGGTGACACCAGAAAGGGGTGAAGGATCAGGAAGAAGGGGATGGGAAAGGGAAAAAAGCCAACTTAAGTGATCATTGTCAAGGTTGCAGCTGTAGGCAGTGGGCGCTCTTGTCCACAGGCTCTCCGAAAATTAGAGAGAATGCCAGTTGGAATTTTCTGTCTGAAGGATGGGAGGCTGGAATATTTGTATACTGGCTCCCATCCCCCAGTGGAAGAGAGCCACCCCTAAGATCAATAAAGCCCTTGCTTTCTGGGATGCATTAGGTCTCTTGGTCAGGCAAGTTCCTTCCAGCGAAGGCCCTGGGGTGGAAGTCAGTGTGCTTGAAATGGAACTAAGCCAATGTGTGTTTGAGCTCACCTGGAACCTCCCCTTCACAACTGCAGCCGAACTTGGAGGTGAGCCAACGAGAGCTGACGTGTGGCACCAAAATCTCCGGCGGCGCTTAGTAAGAACTATGTTTGGTAAAAGCCAAAGGGAAGATGCTTAATCACAGTTCACCCCTCTTCATGGACTCCGAATGAGATTTCAGAATCTCCACAAGGTTGAAATTATGCTTCCAAGTGTAACGGCGAGGTTCCCTGGCTTCCTGTGGTCATGTGGTCTTTTATCCAATGCTGGGTCCTTCTATCTTAGGCACACCTCGGGATAACACTTCCTTGGACGTCAGTATGGTCATGTGGTTACTCTGGCCAATGAAATGTGAGAGGAGGTAACACATGTCACTTCTGGATAGACTGAAAAGCCAGCATGTGATTCACTAGCTCTCTTTCCCCTGCCTCAGCAATCATGCATATGTTGAGACGGAGACTTCCTAAGTCTGGGACCCTGCATGACTGTGAAGCACAGAGCCCCTTGCGGACCCCTGATGGATACGTAGCTGAGCAGAAAATATGGTGAGAGTTTGAGGGGGGTGGCTGTTTCTAAATGTCGCGGCACCAAGCCTAACGTTACGAACCCAGCCCCTGTCTGGAAACAACACACATGGTGTTTGCTTCTTGCAGACATAGTTTAGAGACCGGATACTTATAGACGGAGTGGGAATTATTCAGAAAAAAAGTACATTTAGAAAGCGTCCGGTTTCACTGAGACTGACAGCACATTATGCAGCTGAAAGTTAACTAAATTATTTCATCTGCTGCTTTAGACCACTGGAGCCACTGTGTTCTTTCTTTACCGTAAAAATGTATTCACCTTCATCCTTACTCCTAGGGAAGCAGGGCCCAGGGGAAGGACAGGGCACATATAAAAAGTTATATGCCAGTCCCCTTGAGGAGGAGGGAGGAAAGGGAGGAACTCTGTTATCGTCATATGGTGCCTTTTGACGTATAGCTTCTTTAGTCCACACAGCCAGCCCCTTATCCAGATGAGGGCATGCGGGCTTGGAAAAGTCACATGCCTTTCACAGCCACGCGGCCGGTGGTCCCACCACCCCACACTGCTTCTGAACACCACGCACAACACGTTCAATGGCTTAGTTTTTTGTCCTGTTTACTGAAATATAATTCACGTAGGACACTGCTTAAGTTTAGGGTGTACAACATCATGATTTGATAGAAAGATGTATCGACAAATGGTGGCCACAGTAAGTTAACATGCACCACCTCTTAGAGTTGGCAATTATTTGTTATCCTTGTGACGAGAACGTTTAAGATCTACTCTCTTAGCAACTTTCGACTGTATCATACAGTACCACGGACAGTGGTCTGGCTGGGTTTTTCCTCTTTAAACAAGATGTCTGACTATGATTAGCCTTTTGTCGACCCTGTTTCCCACCAAAGTGAGTCTAAACTTCTCCTCTTGTCACTTCTGCGACTCTTCCATATTTTTGTTCCTCGAGCTCTGGACCATGAGGAAGAGCCCGAGTTGTTTCCACCCGTGTAACCGCCTCTCCTGTCCTCAGTTCCTGGGACGGCTTCCTCCATCACCTGTTGGAGCTGTCAGTCCAACTAAGGCAACAAGCCAAAGATGGTGAGCCACCCTGTGTACCCATTATAGACCAAGGGGTTCATGTGAAGTATGGAACCAATGAGACCACCCTATCGATAAGTCCCATCATGCTTTCCTTCCTCGGTGCCACTATCTTTCCAAATAAGCCCTTGGATGCCAGCCACTTCCCCAGGAACTATATGCACACTTCTTGTGCAACAGAATCTCTCCTCCTGCGTGGAGCTCTCTCTACCAGCTCTGGACGATGGCTCTGCCGGGAAAGGCTGCCCAACCCTGGTCTCACTGTAGGCAGGACAGCCCAAGAGTCTACTTGGGGTCAACCCTCAGGCTGCTGGTCCCAGGCAGAGTCAAAGGGACCCAAGTTTCCCCTCTTCGGCAGCCTCGCCCTCCCACCTTCTCCCCATCCCCCCCCCAAAAAGAGGGGAAAATCAATTTCAATCAACGTGGAATGTAATATTATCAAATGTCAGCTGCTGAGGTCATGCGCTTTGAAAATTATCTTTGACAGCTTCTGGTCGACTTAATTAAGTGCTCCCCAAAAAGGGGGGAGGGAGGCAAAAATACTCTGATTGCTAGCTGCTCTGTCTTTGTGCTTTAGAGCTTCTATTGACAACTCTGAGCAAGATTGCCTTAGGGGGTTTTATTGATAGATTCTCGCCTGATATTGGAATGATTCTTGCACAGATAAATCACATTTAGATTTGTTGGTAATTGAGGAGAATTGATTGGCGCAGGAGGGAAGCCCCCAAGGGGTGGGCTCCTTGTCCTCATTGAAGGAAGCCCAGGGGAAAGTGGGGAGGGGTGTCATCAGAGAACGGAGAGCCTGCACGGGGGGGACCCAGACCTCATTGTTTACCTGTCAGTTCCGACTTCCTCGGAAACTTGCTCCACCGTGTCCCCTCCCAAAGGAGGGGCACTGAGGGGGAAGATGAGGGGAGGCCGGGACAAGCTTCGCTCCAGACACTTTTTGGAGGCGCTGGTGCCGGAGTATCCCCGGTCACATGACCGTGACCTCAGCCTGAATCTCTCTTTCTTTCTTCCGAGTCTGACTACTTCTCTTTGCTTCAAACACTTCAAAGACTTCTGTGCAGAGCCAAGGGGTTCAAACTTCACAGCATGGCCTCTGTGGGCTGGCCCTGCCCGAATCCAGCCTTCTCCCCACCTCTCCTATACACTCGGAACTTCTTCGAACCCCCTCCTCTCCTCCTTGGAGTCAGGTCCCTTGAGGGCACGTTGTGGGAGTTCCTCAGCTGAGACTTTCCCCAAAACCGGAGGCTCAAGCAGGTGGGTGCCAGGGGTACCCTAATAGAGAGATGTCCAGATGTCCAAGCAGGGGAGCTCTTCTGCCCAAATGCATGTCGTGTGGCACCCCAGTGCACAGACCAGAGCCAAGGGGGCTTTGTCTCAACCGGGCCTTTGTCTCTCCCTCACCCCCCACGTGCGGTGGCCCTTTGGGAGGGCAACAAGCACAGCCTGAATACCACCGACCCAGTCCAGCTCCGCAAGTTTCCAGACAGCTAACGCTCGGGGTGGGAAAGTGGTTTGTCTGGGGCCTCAGAGCCAGCAGTAGGATCAGAGCCGGGGCTCCCGACTCCCAGCCTGGCCCTTCACTAATGGTTCGCTTTTCATCTATGCCACGCTACCCCTCTTGTTTCATACTTGAGACAACTGAGCCTCGAAGGCACGCGGTGATGTGTCCAGGGTCACGCAGAAAGGCACGGCTGTAAGCAAAAGTCAAACCCCAACGCCCAAGTCCCCGGCTGAAGGTGTGAAAACACTGAGCCTTGCTCCTGTATTCTGGAGTTGGCACCTTCAAATGCGGGTCTTCCTTCTCTGCCTGGACCCCTGCCCCATCCCTCGTGACAGACGGCAACCTTTGGCTCTTTGTGCCTCTGGTCCTCACCTTCCACTTCCCACTATGTTCCTAGATTCCTTTCTCTCACCAGTTCCTGCCCAGCTTGCAACTGGGAATTGTAGCAAACGATAAAAACACACAAGGAAACTGATCAGGGAGGCACAGCACTTGTACCTGGAAAAATCTCCTAACCCCCAAGGTCCCTGCAGAGGAAACATGGGAGGGGGTGAGTGCCTGGACGAGGTCGAGCTGTCCCCCCCCCACCCCCCGCCCCTGACAGGCCACCGGTGCCACCTAGGGACGCAAAGAAGTGAGGTTCCGGGTCCACGTGGTTCTTTAAAGACAGCGAGCTGGGGTTGCCGACTCATTTTTTTTCCTTTGTTAAATGTGATGGAACCAGTCCGTGCCCAAGATTGGACTTAGGCTCATACTTGATTGGCCCTCCTCACACCCCTGAGTGTGGAGAGGACTGCCCACGGCCTGTCCCCCGGGCAACTCTGGGAGGAGCCCTCAACCATTCCAGGCAGTTCCTGGCCAAACAGCAGCACAGGTGACCAGAACTGTCTTCAGGACGGTGACTCCAGAGACACTGCAATCACCAGGTGGATGACCAGCGACTTAATCTGCTTGGGTTGCCATAACAGAATACCATAGACTCGGGGGCTTAAACAACAGACATTTATTTCTTACAATGCTGGAAGCCGGGAAGTCCAAGTTCAAGGTGCTGGCAGATTCGCTTCCAGGTGACCCCCTCTCCCTGGCTTATAGATAACTGCTTTCTCACTGTGCACTCACATGGCCTTTCCTTAGGACAGGCAGGTAGAGTCTCTCTCTCTCTCTCTCTCTCTTTTCCTCTTTTTCTAAAAACACTAATCCCACCACGGGGACCCCGCCCTCACGATTTCATCTAAACCCGATTACCTCCCAAGGGCCCCTCCGAATACTATCACATTGGATTTTAGGGCTTCAACTTATGAACTGGTGGGGGTGGGGGGCGCAAACATGGAGCCCGTAACAACCAGGGTCCCAGGGATGCAGCCAGAGGTAGAGGAGGTGATAGCTAGAGGCTGATACCAAAGACCCAAAGCTTAGACACGCTCCCTCAGCCCAGAAGAGCTGACCGGCTTTCCTTCCTTAGTCTCTCCCCCCACCCCCACCCCCACCCCCACCCCACATTCTGCTCTGCAGTAAACCCCACTCCCCACCGCCCCATTCAACAGCCTTTGCTATTTGCGGTGTTGGTTTACCGGAGAGATAAAGTGTGAGGTAGGGGCCTGAGTTAGCCTGCAGGGGGCTGTTTGTAGTTTCCCCCCCACCCCGGCTCCAAGCTCTTCCAGGGCGGCCACCTGGGACTAGGTAGGTGGTGACCAGCCCAGAGTACCTGGCAAAGGGAGTGAAAGTGCTGAAATCAGCATGCGCCCCGTGGGCTCAGAGCTAACCGAACACTGGCAACAGAGGCAACCGGCTCCAAGCAAAGCGTGCTTGTTCCAACTGGCCTGCCCGAAGAGGGTTGTCACAAAAGCTTCCCTGGGTTAGCCTTGGCCCCGATTTGACAAAAATCTCCGGCACATCCTTCAAAGAAGACCCCTCCTCCAGGGGGCAGCCCTTGGCCTCCGGGACCCCGCCGTCCCTCTGCCCGCTGGCCCTCCACGTGTGGGAGCCGTTGCCTCCTCTTTGCTACTCTGTTCTTGCCTGGCTCCCTGGGCTAGACAGTTGGTAAAACTGCACACGCGAAGATGTCTTAATATTAAATATAATTAGATATTATACCACATGCAGGGCTGTATGATTAGTGAAATATATGATCATTAGTTATTAGATTAATGTGTCTACTTGTGTAACTGAAAGCCATTTGCAAGCCGAAATGAAATAGCTCAATTTGCTGTAATTGACTGATCTCCCAGAGAGAGAGTCGTACATTTGCTTATGTACGAGGCGATCTCTTCAGATGTCGCCCCAGATGCAAGACAAAGACAGGCTCTCTCTGCGCCCCAACCCGCAGGGCTAGGCTGACCAGCTGGGCAGCAGTAGTCAGGTCACCCGCGGGTGCATTCAAGGGTTCGCGCTGCATCGAGGTGTCCGGGTCGGGCCCCAGTTTTTCTTTTTGCTGAAATGTTACCTTGCTCTAACTTCTCCAAGCGCCCCCAAGGGAACACTGGCCTCCCGCTGGTCAAAGACAAATTGAGCTGCCTGGTAGACACCGTACCCTGGCCCCCTCCCCATTTTTCTTCCTGTTTGTGTGTATATTGGTTTCCAGGACAACCGAGCTGCAACTAACGAATAAAAACGATTGCAAAGCACTCCACAAACAGAGGACACAAGTGGAATACTTATTATTGTGGTGCTGGTCTAATAATAGCCAGATGCTAACGAGGGTGGCACAGATTAAATTAAAAGTTGGCAAGCTGCTAGGCGGGGGGAGCTGGTTCACAGGGCAGGAGCCTGCCTGCTCCCCACTCCTCCCTTCCCTCCCACCGGCAGGTACTTCCTGGCCGCACGGGTGAGCGAGGCTTCCTCTTCCCACTGAAAAGGAGGCAGACCCGCATCCCCGAATGTGCCATCAGAAGGGAGCCCTCGGATTCCCTTGGCCAGCAAGGAGGAGTGACGAACAGGAAGCAATCACACGAGGGCCGAATTCCTCCAGCTCTCATTTGATCCTCACAGCTGCTTTCAAATAAGTGATTTAGGTGGTAGTTCACCCCATTGTACAGATAAGAAAATCGAGGCGGAGGAAAGCCTAACTGTGGGGTCCTGGGCAAATTGTTTTCCTCTCCAGATCCCAGGGTCCTCGGCGGGGTGGGGGGGGGGGGGGTGGGGAATACGGTCTGCTCAGACTTCTAAGTGCTCTCATCATAGCCAGAATAGCTAGTACCCTAATTTCTCTTCTAAAGATGTTTTCCCCTTTGTAGAGTGTTTAGTAATCAGTGCCTTGAAAACTCCTTAAGAGACCTTAACTAGAGGTTTCACTTGCAATTTTATTTATGAATCATGCAATCAATCAAATTAACAAGTATTTATTGAATAACTAATAGGAACTGAATATGTTGCTGCAGGAGAGTGGGGAACGGGGGAACAGAAGTCTAGGATGTGGCCCCCCCCGGCTGCAGGGAGCATCTGACCGAGCCCCAAAGGCTGCCATACACGAGGGGCTTCAGAAAGACGCCAAGGAGAGTCTGTGCCAAACGGAAGGGGCTCCCGTGCCCTGGAGAGAAGTCACCGGAGGCAAAAGAGGTCAGAAAAGGCCCTGGGAAAGCTGGGGAAAGTGGGAGGATTGAAAGGATTTGCTTCAAATTCCACTGAGTGGTGCACTTAAGATTTGTGGGGCGGGCTGTGCCTCTTTCTGCCCATCTTCTTGATGACACTTAGCACCGTCTGATATATTATTCACTGTATTTGTTTATTTGTTTTCTCCCAACTAGAAGTGCAAGCTCCATGGGGCTGAGATTTGGGACTCTTTTGGTCACTGCTCTGTCCTCAGAGCCTGGTACACAGTAGGTGCTCAATAAGTGACGGGTGAAAGCTTGAGGGGCTGGAAACTGCCCACCGTCTTTCTCCGCCTTGCCACTCTCTGGCGCTCATCGTCTCTTGCCAGACAACGTGAAGAATCGCCTCACAGGGTTCTCTTTCCAGAAACCCTGGACCGTTCACTTCCCCCGACTTGTATTCTTATTTATTATTTTTTTTTCACGTTTATCCCTCAAGTCCATTCCAAGTTCCTTGACGGAAAGGCTTAGTCTTCACATTCGGCTAACATTTGTTACGCACCTACTAGGTGTCAGGCACTGAGCTAGGTGCTGAAAACCCAAACTGTGGTGAGAACAGTCATGGCCTCCACTCGGTCAAGTTGAATGATGGAGAGAGTCAGTAAAAAGACAGAAAGACAGTTGACCCTTAGAGCAATAAGGAATACAGATGCCATACAAGCACCTGAGGTTCAGATACCTTGTCAAGGAGAAGTAGTATCTAACTGAAGTGTAGAGGATGCGGAAAAATTAGGGAAGCAAAGGATGGTCTGACCCAGGCCAGGAGACCATCATGGCGGAGACCATCATGAGCTGAACCCTTCAGGGACTGCCAAGTGCCCTAGGGGGCTGGAGGCCGGCGCTGGGCAGGTGGCATGCGGGGGTGACAGTCACTCAGGCCAGGCAGACAGGTGTCCCAAATTACGGTACAGTCCCTGGGCTCAGCAAACTGTAGGCTGGCCTTCGGCTTTTAGTCCACTTCAGAGGTATTTTGAAAGCAAAAGACAGCCTGATCCAGGCTTTGGGAGGTGAAGGGAAGAAAATAAGTTGAGTTGAGCATGAAGGGGAGGAGAGGAAGACCAAGTGAAAGACAGAGGAGGGCCATAGAGTCGAGGGAGAGATTTTATGGTTGCTGTTTTGTTGGGAAAGGACTGAACCCTGGGGCAAGGGCCAGGGTTTGACACACAGTTGTATCTTACACACAGTTGTATCTTCTCTGCCAGGGGTGTGACAGCCACTTTCCCCCTACCCTGCTAGAGAACTTGTCTCTGGCTCCTCGGAGAAAGGAAGCGAATGCATTCCAGCCCCGTGTTCACTTCACATTGAAAGCCTTGGTCCGTCCGCCGAAATTACTGTATCTGCCTACGTAAGATGAGACTAGGGTCGAAGCCGTCTCTCTGGCTTCAGTCTCAGGAACTCAAGAACGAGCAAAGAAAAAAAAAACCCAGACAACCTCTTTTGCAGGTTGTATTTGAACACCAACCCTATTAATGAAGCTGCTTGTTTTTCAGAGAGGAAAACTTTTTCCCAGAAGCACCCATCAAACCCCCGCCTTGACCAGACTGGATGACACAGCCATCCCAGCTGCAGAGGAGGCTGGGAAAGGGGAAGAGGCCTCCACAGCTGGTGTAGACCACTCACAATTCACTACACTGCTGCCCCCAGTGGAATTAGGGTCTGATGAGCAAAGAAGCAGAAGCGAAATGGCTGTTAGGTGAGCAACTCACAGGGTGTGCCTTGCCCCCGACATACATGTTCGTTGATATATCGAGGTGCTAATTACCAAGACCGTAAGTGGCAGCCACATGGGCCACCTCCCCTCACCGGAAACAGCGCTGGAAGAGCAGTCACGGCAGAGACGGCACAGCGCCTTAGGTAAGGCGCCAGACTGAGCTGCCTGGCTTCATTTCTGGCTGCCCCACCGACACATCGTGGGTCTTGGGCAAGTTAGTTAACCCCTGCATCTCAATGTCCCCATCTGAAAACAGGGCTGATAACTGCGTCTTCCTCCCCGGGTTGCTGTGAGAAGTGCGTTAAATTGCTTAAAGCCCTTGGAACAGAACACGGAAGAAGGATGGATTGGCTCAATGTTGACTAATGTTAACCATTTACCAATTCCCTCGAATGAACGAGGCACTTCAAATGCATCGTCTACAATTCTTAAGATAACCCGGCAAGATAGATACGCTGACGCCCATTTTGGAGATGAGAACACGGAGGTTCCGGGCGGTGAAATAACTTACCAAAAGTCATAATGCCGAAAAGCATCAGAGCAAGGGTTTGGACCTGCCGAAGCCCAGAGCCCAGCTCTTTCCAAGAGGCCGTGCTCTCTCTTGTGGCCAAAGAACGGACGGAGCCCAGCCACAGGCTTCAGCTGTGGAATTTCCCTCTGGCTTTCTCCAGCCCGTGGCTTCAGATGGGAAACGTCAGCAGCCGTAGAAGCGACATCTGCCTCAGAAGGACCTCGAAAGCCAGGCCTCTGCATCCCTGTGACTTGTCGCTGACGTCCTCACAGGGGACGGAGGCACAGCCCTCCCCGTGCTGGCCGTTCCTGTCGGGCTGTGCGTTCTGGCCCCTCTCCGTCCTCGCCACTCTCCAGCCCCTCTGTTCTGGGAAAGGTCTCTTGTGAGCTGTGGATGTGTGGGTGACACGCTGACCTCCCGGGTCTCAGAATTAGTCTCAGACTAGCTTTGTGTCGGGATACATGTGGGCGCACTGACCTCTGCCGACTGCCAAAAAGGGCTTCAGGTGAGTGGCCACACATCCTCAGGTATGCCCAGCACTTCTGCAGCACTCCCACCACACAGACACACACACACGCACATAGACATGCCTGCACACAGACACACGTGCACACACGCATAGACACAGAGGCACACACACACAGATGTGCACACAGACACACATGCACGCACACACAGACGCGCACACACACATACAGATACAGAGACGCACACACAGAGAGATGCACACACAGATGCATGCGCACACACATAGACGCACACACACATAAACACACACACACAGACATGCACACACACAAACACACAGTGACACACAAAGACACACATGCACACACACATAGACACACACACATATACAGATACAGAGATGCACACAGAGATGTACACACAGACACACACACGCACACACAGACACACACACACACATACAGATACAGAGACGCACACACAGAGAGATGCACACACAGACGCATGCGCACACACATAGACGCACACACACATAAACGCACACACACAAACACACATGCACACAGACAGCGACACACAAAGACACACATGCACACACAGACACGCACACAGAGGCACACAGACATGCATGTACACACACAGACACACAAATGCACACACCCAGAGACACACACACCCAGAGACACACATGGACAGACACACAGAGACACAAACACACATGAACACGCATAGGCATACACAGACATGCACACACACAGACACACACACAAACACACATGCACACACACGTAGATGCAGACACACACACACACACACACCACATCCCCATCATCTCCTCTCCATCTGCCCAATTCCAAACCACCACTGAAGTTCAGCTTGAACCTCACCTCTTGCAGCAAATCACCTTAGATCATTGCTGGCCACGCCCCTGCCTCTGTCACCCTGTGCCCCCAAGAGAGGTGGGGGGGCCACATCTGACAGTGACCATGTCCGACTCCTCTGTCTCAGACTGGCAAGGTCGACTCTGTCCCGAGCCCCCTCTAGAAATGACTGTTGGTAAAATACGACATTTTCTCAAGGCTTCTCTGCATGCAAAGTAAGTAGACGAAGTTGAGATGTCAAAAACAAAAACCTTTAATATAACTGATACTGATTAAAAAGGAAACGGAAGCAAGATATACTATATTGAAGGACTTTCACCAAACAGGCCAACAGGTGCCCCCAAGCCAAGTCACAGAGCAGCATTTCCAGAGGTTCAGGGAAGACCCACCCCAACCCCCCCATCGAGAGCGGGGGCCTGATGCCGACCGCCGCCGGGGAGACGTCTCCCGGAGCCGAGCATCCCCATCATGTGATAACGGTAATCCGCTTCTGAAAATGACACATCCCAACCCCAAAGCTTGGGAAGGTCCATTCTGTTGCAAAGAATATGAATTCTGGATGCAAACCAACTCAGGGTTCCAGTCCCACCTCTGCCAGGTGCTGGCCGTGTGACCTTAGGCAAACCGCTTAATGGACTTGAAGTAATCAGTGTGCTGGCCCTGGGAGGTGAACGCCACAAACTCACCCACCCACAAACTCCCCTTGGCATCGACAGGGGCAAACGCAGTATTCCCAGTAAGCACCTGCAGCGCGGCGCCGTTGGCCAGCCGAGGGAGGCCGGGTCCGTACCAGCTGAGAAGCAAGAGCTGAGCCCAGGTGTATGCTGGCGGGCTCCAGCCCACCCTGAGCCTTACGAACGTCACTGACAATGCAATTTCTGGTGCTTTTTCGTTTTGCCAGAGATAAAGATATCTATACGAGTCCATGCATCCATCCATATATATACGTGTTAGCCACGGCAACTAAGAAAGCCGTCCAAATTGCAGCACTGAAATGAACCGAGCTGAACAATAAGCTAAAACATGCCTAGAGCAAGTTGAGCAATAAACAGGTTTTTAATTTTTTCCCCTTCCATCTCTTGAGTGTCTGTCTCTGATGGATGATGTGACAGAGGAAGGCAGCTCCATAAATTCTGAATTCTGAATACTAAATCAGCAAGTGGCAGTCGGTGCCGGGCGCCTGGTTCCCCCTCTTCCCGGAGCAGCCGTTTTATGGGGACTCTGTGACCCAGGCCTGCCCCTCCGGAGGTCCAGCCGCTGATGCCTTCCATGAACAGGCAGTGGGACCGCAATGCCACCGCAGTGGCTCGCCAGGGCAGCATTTGAATCCCTGACTCTGGCAAAATGGGGTTCAGAAAGGCAAGAGGTCTTGCTCAAGGTCACAGAGGAACAGAGATGAGTTTGCGGTACCAAATGTGGTTCTTTGGGTCTCAGCCGTCCCGGAAGTAAGGGCTGTTTCCCCATTGTGCATATGAGGCATTTAGCTTCAGGTCCATTAAGTAGCTTGCCTGAGGTCACACGGCCAGCACATGGCAGAGGTGGGACTGGAACCCTGAGTTGGTTTGCATCCAGAATTTGTGTTCTTTGCAGCAGAATGGACCTTCCCAAGCTTTTCTGTGTTGTGGCACATATACAAAATGTAGGATTTGTGCTGTATGCCGGGATGAACTGAGGGGATTTGGAAGTCTTCCTATGGGGCCTGGTGGAAATTTTTTATTACCTTTTGTTTAAAAAAATTTTGGGGGCGCCTGGGTGGCGCAGTCGGTTAAGCGTCCGACTTCAGCCAGGTCACGATCTCGCGGTCCGGGAGTTCGAGCCCCGCGTCAGGCTCTGGGCTGATGGCTCAGAGCCTGGAGCCTGTTTCCGATTCTGTGTCTCCCTCTCTCTCTGCCCCTCCCCTGTTCATGCTCTGTCTCTCTCTGTCCCAAAAATAAAATAAAAAACGTTGAAAAAAAATTAAAAAAAAATTTTTTTGTTTATCTATTTTTGAGAGACAGAGAGAGACGGAGTACAAGCAGGGGAGGGGCAGAGAGAGAGGGAGACACAGAATCCGAAGTAGGCTCCAGGCTCCAAGCCTTCAGCATAGAGCCTGATGCAGGGCTGGAACTCACAAACTGTGAGATCATGACCTGAGCCGAAATCGGACGTTTAACCGACTGAGCCACCCAGGCACCTCCCTTTTGTTTCTATTATATAATTACAATAAGGAAAGTAAGTATTAGGAAAGATATTAAATATTGAATATGTATAAAAATCTCGAACAGTATATTTTCATATTTGTAATGAGAAACCTGAGCTTGCTTCTGTGAACATGATATTCTCATCTCAGATTTTACGTTCGCAACAGCTACGCACAATTCCTGATCAATACCTCTTAATGACGGTGTCTTCAAATTCTCAACAACCGCCACTCACAAGAAACTTTGTTCGCACGAGTAGGCAACAAAATTTTTAAATCTTTTTTTTTTTTTTAAGGACAGTTAAAAAATGTACAACAGTTGAAATGATAGTTTAAGAAGGGAACAGCCTTTCCTTTCCTTTCACTGACAACTACCCTGTTGGAATGTCATGTGATATTACATTTGGATTTCTCATTGAACTGAACTTCTGCACAGCCAATGTTTCGATATCATGATGAAATCTGTTTTGAGGGTCACGTATGCCATATTGAGTGTCACCCAAGAGTTGGCTTGGGCCTTCTGGACAGGAAATCTCATAAACATAGAGCAGAGGCTCTGGGACTCACCCGTCCCTGTCCCCTCCAGGAACTCCGTACTATGTTCCCCCACATAGCTTGGGTTATGTGCCTTGTTCCTTGGGTGCCCGGAGCACAAGTCCTCCAGCAGCTCCCCATTCCCCCTGCACATGGACAGCTATTTGCAAAAGTAGGCACATCTTGCAAAATGCAGAGCTCATCTCGGCTGCCCTCCGCATACCTGGAGGTTCAGTGCAGTCACTGAGCACAGGTGTCACGCATGCCGAAGGTGAGGACCATGGGGTGGCTCTTTGGAGTCTGTTCCCTTCAGACTGTGCTCAGAGGATCCCCCACCAGGGCGCTGGCGGCCAATGCCAAGAGCTCCAGAGGCTCTGAGGATTCCAGGAGCTCCAGGGCCAAAAGCACCACTGTCCCTTTGCCTACTTATAAAACATTTGCGCCCGGCCGTCCGGTGGGAAGCTTCGCTTTGGATTATGCTCTCTACCGTAACTATTGAATATGGTGAATACTAATTTGGGGTAATAACTGAGTTCTTCTCTCACTGCTGTTTTCATCTTCCCTTTCTTTGTCACTCAGGTGGCGGGTGCCCTGCCCACCAGGGATACAGCCAGGAACATGGCGTCACCGTGTGGCTTAGACTCACCGGGCAGGCCTTTGAACGTCCTTAGTCGAAATGGAGGTGTGAAGGCAAAGGCTTTCGTGAGATACCATTTTGTGGCACTTAAAGGGGGCCTGGATGTCTCCCAGCACAGATTTTAAACAGAATGGAGAAGAATCCAAGCTGAGTGACAACCGTTACCGTAACCAACTGCCCCAGACTGAGGGTCAGAGGTGGGGAAGATCAGCCAGCAGTTGAGAGAATCCAAGGAGATGGGACTGGAGTTTCAAGGGACACAGAGCCCAGCAGCACGGCCTCTTAGAGCTGGGGAGGAAACGGCAGACGGCAGAATGACTATAGCCCTGATTCTAGATCTCAGGCAGACAGAGCTGAAAAGAATGTTGTTTGCCTCCTAGAGTGTGGAGCCCAGGAAGCCAGGTGTTCCTTTCCAACACGATGCCTGAGCAGAAGACAGCAATGGCTGGAAGTGAGTGTCTACGTGATCAGATCAGCCACGGGTGCCTGTTCACCCTGGTGTGCTATGGAGAAAGCCGCCAGCATTCCCACGCTCCCCGAGAGAGATGTAGATGGGTCCCAGAGCGCAGCTGGCAAAGAGGCAAAGAGGCTTTGCCGCAGGGCCAAAGAGAAAGCCAACAGCATTGACCCGGCAACGGAAGCCACAGTGGGGACCAAGGTCACGTGCTATAGGTACAGAGGGGGCGGGGGCCAACACCCCAGAGTCCACGACAGAATCGGCAAGGTGCACCCCCTCATGGCTCCCGGAAACACAGATTACCCCAGGAAGAAGAGAACAAGACAGAAGTTAAATCCTGATCTGACCGCGTTTATATGAGAAGCGCTGATTACCTTGAATTGGTTTCTGCCTCTGGAAGAAATGAGGGGTAGAGAACTAAGGGGAGTTCTGTTATAAAGAAACACAGAGAGGTACAGTTTGCATGTCCAATGTTACGACTGTATAAATAATTCATGCCTATCGCAGAATTTGGAAATAAATTCGTAACTTTTCACCTTTGAGTACCACCAAGATGTCTAACAGGCAAATCCTCCTTTTAAGAAACAAACCATGGCTGAATCCCAAAGAGCAAAAGAGGTGGGTATACGTCACAGAATGATTCTCTGCTTTACAAGAGGTGTTTCCTCTGACGTTGTTTTCACTGGCTAGACATCTTAATGCAATTAAAATAGTATCTGACCCTGTAAAACTCATTTTTCGAGGTGATCATCCAACACTGCGAAGAAATCTGCACTGATTTGATTTCATCAGCTGCCGTGCTCTTGCTGGAATTTTGAAGAAGGGGGGTGGGGAGGGTTGGCCTGGGTGAACAGACGCAACTGAAGGCCATGTTCGTGCTGGACTTGAAGTCAATGAGTTGAGCTCTAGTGTCTCCTGTGCCACCAAGCAGCCGTGGGACCTTCCACAGGCCCCTCTCATCTCTGGGCTTCTTCCACAAGGGAAGGGGTTCGGACTCAGATGGCACTATGGGGTGTTCTAGCACTAACCCTATGGCGTGTATGTGCGAATGCCTGGGGTTACAGACTGACCTGCTTCTGTTCTTATAGGGAAGAGTATAGAGCCCACAAGCATGATACGGGATGTGACCATGTCTGAGACTATGGTGACATGTTAAGTAGCCTCTGATCAGGCACATAGTGAGCGCCCACTATATGCCAGTCCCCAGCTAGGCACCATTAGGGAAAAAAGGAATGCCCCATTTCCTGCCACGGAAAGGGGGACTCCTCAGAGGAATCAAGACAAGGACCAAAAAGATACTGCAAAGTCAAGTATGTGGGTCCAAGGGAGGCAGGGTTCCCTGTGAGGTGTAGTTGTCAGGAAGACACAGATGACCTTGACTCTGCAGCGCACACAGAACTTCTAGAGAGAAGGGAGGTCATTCCAGGTGATGCAAGAGGGGACAGTGCTTCTCATGAAACCTCAGCAGTGTGACCAGCCCAGTGAGGGATACAGTTGGATAACTAGCGATGAACAGATGGGCAATAGGGAATGGGGTGCGTTGTGGACAATTTTCCATTTTCAAACATTTTTAAGGCTTTTGCCCTCTGTTTCTCTGTGTCCACCTTTCTCGTCCAACCACGGTGCTGTGAATATCTCCACAGTGCATGTCACGAGTGACAAATTCCCCAAGCCCTCCTTTACAAAGGAAGAGACGTAAGCTTGGGTGCAACGTTAGGCAAAACTCGTCCATTCTCTAAGACAAGCAGACTCCCCACGTTTTGCTTTTACGTGTAATTTGTACCTTGTTGTTGCCAAAAAAGTATTTGAGGGGCTAAAAAAAAAAGGCAGAAATTGAAATGGTGAAAAAGAACTATCAAATCAGGAGCCATAGAGAGGTTAGGGGAAGGAAAGAAAACCACACCAAAGTGAACTTGGGCCATCGAACTACCTTTAGCTGTGTTTCCTACATGCCAAAGAGAAGAGGAAAGTCATTCTACAGAATAGCTAATAAAAGTAAATATATCAATTATTTGGAATAGATCCTCTCTTCCTGAGCACTCAGGAAATGTAATAGGATTTTGAGGGTGTCCTGGAGGACTTTCCAGAACCTCCCTGTGATTCCCCAGTAAGTAGAACATGGTGAAGTAACTCATATAATAAGTATCAGGGACTCACTGCTATACGGAGACTTTACTGAGCACTAGACGGTATAAGAAGAGATAAGACACAATCCTTGCCCGTTTTAAGCTTTTAACCTGATAAAGAAGATACAACATATAATCAAATAAGTATTTATGGCGCACCTGGGTAGCTCGGTCAGTTAAGCGTCTGACTCTTGATTTCAGCTCTGCAATGACAGTTTGAAGCCTGCTTGGGATTCTCTTTCTCCCTCTCTCTCTGCCCCTCTCCTGCTCATGCTCTCTCGCGTGCTCTCTCGCTCTGAAAATAAATAAATAAAATTGTTTTTAAAAAGTAACATTATTTGGGGCACCTGAGTGGCTCAGTTGGTTAAGCGTCCGGCTTCAACTCAGGTCATGATCTCGCGGTTCGTGGGTTTGAGCCCCGCATCGGGCTCTGTGCTGACAGCTCAGAGCCTGGAGCCTGCTTCGGATTCTGTGACTCCTCCTCTCTGCCCCTCCCCCACTCATGTTCACTCTCTCTCTCAAAAATAATACAAAAAACATAAAACAAAAAATAATATTTATTTAAGATCGTCTTTGCCCTGGCCACATAATAGACTGATCATTTCCACAAGAGAGAAAGATTTTTAAAATCTCCTCCCAAGTTGAAAGAAGCCTCTTAACAGAGCCCAGATGTATCTTTTATTAAAAAAGATCCAATTATACCAAAAACTGTAACTATGTGGGATGACATATTAATTAGCTGGAGTGAAGAATCATTTCACTATGTATATGTGTATCAAAGCATGTTGAAAATAATGTTTTAAAGATCAACACTGAGAAACAAGAAAAATACTTTTAAAAATAATTTAAAAAGGGGGGGGGGGTGGGTGCCTGGGTGGCTTACTTGGTTAAATGTCCAACTTTGGCTCAGGTCACCATCTCACGGTTTGTGAGTTCAAGTCCCGCATCGGGCTCTGTGCTGACAGCTCAGAGCCTGGAGCCTGCTTCGCATTCTGTGTCTCCTTCTCTCTCTGCCCCTCCCCTACTTGCACTCTGTCTCTCTCTCTCTCAAAAATAAATAAAAAACTTAAAATGTTTAAAAACAGAGTCAAAAAAATAATAATCATAATCAGGGAGCCTGGGTGTCTCAGTTGGTTGAGCATTGGACTCTTGATTTTGGCTCAGGTCATGATCCCAGGATCATGGAATCAGCCCTTGCATCAGGCTCTGCAGTGAGTTTCTCTCTCTATCTCTCTCCCTCTGCCTCCTCTCCCTCTCTCTCTCTGTAAAATAAAAAAATAAAAAATAAGAATAAGTAAAAAAATTAAAAATGAATTGATAACAACATACACACAAATCTAAAACTCAGCAGGTATCTCATTCTTACAAAAATACAGAGTAGGAGTCAGAAATGTGTTGTTTAGCCGTGAGCAACAGAGACCTTGCCTGGACCGTGCTTCTCAAACTTTACTGTGAGTGTAACTCATCTGGCTGTTGAAATGTAGCTTCTTATATGTGGGTCTGGGTGCCCCTTGAAAGTCCTCCCTTCTAGCAAGCTCCCGGGTTCCCAGGCAGCCCCTTGAGTGACAGGCCAGACGGGTAGTCTGGCTTCATTTGTCTCATCATTACCCTCTCCAGAGACAAGCCTTCCAGGCAAAGGTCGTGAGGAGTGCATGGAAGCCCAGTGAGGCTATCAGGGAGCCATGCTTTTCCCTTCTCGCCACTCTACCTTCTTTTTCAAAACGTTCGTCCTCACGCTTTGTTGCCTCACGTCAAAATATGGCTGCTCTCCTACGCATCGTGTCTCTGTTTCAGATTCGAAGAACCAGGGAGTGCCCCGTATCAGGAAGAAGTTTCCCAGAAATTATCCTGCCCTGCCCTCAAAAAAGCTAGTCTAACTGGCCAGCATGTGTCACGTGGTCCCCTCTAACTGCAAGGGAGTATGGGACAGCCTTTGGTTTTGGGTGAGTGCCACTCCCCTGAACAAAACTGGGCATGTCGGGTGAGGACGAAGCTATCAGATGGCTATCAGAGAGGCAACGGGCGGTGTCACTGCAGAGAAACACTTGTTTTCTCCGCAGGCGTCCTTTGAGTGCCTACCGTGCTCCGAGTTCTCCAGAGGGGCCCTTTCGCAGTGCGGCCAATTGGCACGTCCCACCACTTCCGTCCTCGCGGATTGGGAAATGGGGCTCCGGGGACTTCGACGTGCATCCTGGCATCACCCGGCGGGGCAATGGAGGAGTTGGGCCTGGGGTCCCTGGATCCTGGCCATTCTGTGAGCAGGGAGGTGTAGGTTTACGAACGAGAGTGCTTTCGCTTGAGTAAACTGAGGCTTACGCCGCCTCCCCCTCTCTGGGAACTTAAAGCAAAAGGCCCCTCCCAGGCCGGCCAAGGGTGTGGCCCGAAGAGAAGCCCTTTGTAAATGTCGGAGAAGAACAGACTCGCAGGCAGTAAATAGCAGGCATTGATGTAGTACGAATCACGCCAGACAAATTTAATTGCTTTGTTTCTCATCTATAAGAATGCCAGATGAGGAGATAAAAGGAAAGCAGTGAATGTAATTGCTCTCGATTTTAAGAACGTGCTGGGGAAGAGCGACTTGGGTGAGGTCCTGAGTTAAAATATAAACCATAACAACTCACATGGGCCCGGCCGGGGTCGTGGCGCTGGGAATGGAGGAAGCCCAGGCCCTCGGAGGGTGTGGGCAACAGGTGGGGACAGACTGCAGGGACACCCCCCCCCCCCCCCACAATGCATCGCCAAAGACCTGCATTTCAACAGAGGCCTGAGTCAAATTCTAACAAATCCTCCGTACCCGCTGTGTGCGGTCCTGGGAGCGGCCAGGAGCTTTCCAGAAATGCAGAACCTCTGGCCGCCCACCCAGCTGGCCCGCAGCGGCTTCTGCCCCTAACAAGCCTCAGGGGAGTCGGGGACACACTGACATTCCAGAACACTGATCTACAACACCGTGAAGTTGGAGGGCACTCCCCCAACCCTCTAGTGAGGAGCGCCTCCCTCACCTTCCCCCTGCTCCCCGGCAATGCCCCCCCACAAACCCTCAGCTCCAAAATTCACCCTCCAGCTCCCTTCCATCAAACTGTTACCTCACTGCCCTGCTGACAGTTTATTCTCCCAAATAATATCAGCCAGACTGAGGTAGAAACACCATGGGGATATTTGTCTTTTTCAAATGAGTCAGTTAATGAAACGCCACTAGAGGGACTTCGGGCCACATAACATTGGAGCGACAGGGGACCCATCTCTGGACAGGACACCCCTCCAAGAAATCAAAGATGGAAGGTTGAATTGAGTGCCCCCTCGCCACTTCCTGATGCCAGATACCAGGATGTACTTCCTCATTTGTTTCTCACACTCCTGAAGGCTTTATTACCCGCCCCCCCCTTCCAGTGGGGGGGGGGGGGACACTTAGGAACACTTAGGAAGGTTCCCGGGTCTGAGGTCATACGACCAGAAGGGACAGAATCAAGCCTGGTGCCGGTAGGCTGTCTTCTGAAGTCAGGGTCTTTGCCCCGGGCACCCCCTCTGCCCACCCTTGTGGATCACCTACCCAGCCCTTGTCACACCCACATGTGACCTGACCGCTGAGGGTGGCCACAAGGCGCTAAGAGGGGATTCTGTCCATTGAGCTTTAGAACCTCATTTATACCAGCTTCTAGTAATGTTCACAGGAGCTAGCAATAGGAAAGCAGGAAAGAACAGAGAGTATATGAGCCATCCAGGTGCTAAAAATACTGTTTAGACCCGACTCATTTCCAAAGTGTTTGAGGTAAACTTACAGCATAAGACCTGTGTACATGAGTTCTTTTATACTAAAAATTCATGAATGCCACCTAACAAGGGGCACACATCTCACAGAGACCCAGCAAAGAGAGAGTCACGGCCACCATACACAAAACTTAGCATCAGGTTTTCTGATGACTGAGACAAAAAAGAAAAAAAAAGTATGGTGACATTATCCAGGAAAAGCAAGTGTGGTCAGGAGAGACCCACTTTTTCTTAACACTTATAGGAAAGTGTCTTATGAAACTGACAGATGGCCCTGCCTGGGAAGGGGCGAATAAAATTATCCGTGACCTGGAGAAGGAGGCTGTTTGGGGTAAGGTGCCCCCAGATGAGATTCGCCTTGGAAAGGCACAAGCATTAACACGGAAGGAAAATATAATCATGAAGACAGAGACGGATTCAATAACGTGGAGGGGACCTCAAAAGTGAGGACGCACGGAGAGAGAGAGAGGGACAGCCCCAGAGCAGAGCCCAAATTAGATGAGTTTGCCATAGGAAGTGGCAGAGAAATAAATAAAAAGGGCCAGATGATTTGGGCATGCGTGTGCAGGGCTCAGGACACAAAGCCAGGAGGAAAATGGTCTCCGCCTGGGAGGCTGCAGCCAGCCGTGGGCATCTCATTACCCGCTAGAGGTAGGCAACGTGGTAAGAGTTCAGGGAAGGGCACCAGGCATGATTAGGTAGCAGGAGAGATTAATTTAGGAAGAAAGATTAAAAACTACAGTAGGAGAGCTGGGCTCTGGGAGAGCCGGCTCCTGGGCGAGGAGGGAATGTGGGAGGCACATGGGAGCAGAGGGAGGGGGAGGCCTGGCCTGGCCCTTGCGGGGGGATGAAATGGGCCAAGGGTAGGGGGAGATGGTGGAAACACACACCGAGGGAGACCAAGAAGAGCTCAGCCAAAACTAGAAACTAAGACAAAGCTGCCATTTTAACGGCCGTAGACAAAAGTCGCAGAGCAACGAGATCTACACCGAGGATTATCAACACATCCTCTGCAACCCACTCCTCCTTGAGGTCTGTGGGGCTAATTTTTGAGGTGGAGTCGATGGGAATAGGGGCTTCTCATTGGGCATCTACCATATGCTAGGTATTGGGTTAAGCATTAAGAAGACAAAGTCATAGGGGCGCCTGGGCGGTTCAGTTGGTTGAGCGACCGGCTTCGGCTCAGGTCATGATCTCACGGTTCGTGCGTTCGAGCCCCCCGTTGGGCTCTGTGCTGGCAGCTCGGAGCCTGGAGCCTGCTTTGGATTCTGTGTCTCCCTCTCTCTCTGCCCCTCCCCCACTCGTGCTCTGTCTCTCTCTGTCTCAGAAATAAATAAACATTAAAAAAAAATTTTTTTTAAAGAAGACAAAGTCGGGGGCGCCTGGGTGGCGCAGTCGGTTAAGCGTCCGACTTCAGCCAGGTCACGATCTCGCGGTCCGTGAGTTCGAGCCCCGCGTCAGGCTCTGGGCTGATGGCTCAGAGCCTGGAGCCTGTTTCGGATTCTGTGTCTCCCTCTCTCTCTGCCCCTCCCCCGTTCATGCTCTGTCTCTCTCTGTCCCAAAAATAAATAAACGTTGAAAAAATAAATAAAGAAAGAAAGAAGACCAAGTCGTAGAAGACAGTCCCTGATTTCAAGGCTCTCAAAGGCGTAGATCAATCAACTCTTCTGAGTCAGAGTAACAAGTACTTAGGAAAAGTACCAGGAACTAGAGTAAGAAGTCAAGGAAGGCTTCTCAGAAGAGGTAGCATGTGAACCAAGTTTGGAAGGCTGATAGTCATTAGCTGGCCAATGCAGTGGGTGGGTGGATGGATGGATGGGACACGGGGCAGCATCAGTTAATCAGTAAAGTCAATCAATTAATAACAGTGTAAAGATATGGAGGCCTGAAAGGGCCTGATGTGTTCAAGGAACTCGGAAAGTTCCTCACAGCTCGTGAGTTCGAGCCCCGCATCAGGCTCTGTGCTGACAGCTTGGAGCCTGGAACCTGCTTCGGATTCTGCGACTCCCTCTCTCTCTCTGCCCCAACCCACTCGCATCCTGTCTCTGTCTCTCTCAAAAATAAATAAATATTTTAAAACATTTAAAAAAAAAATAAGAGACTTTGTATGCACGAAGTTCAGAAATGTGAACCTCAGGCTGAAAGCTCTGTTAAGTCAGCAACCGAAGGCGTTTAAGCGGAAACACGGCAAAACCAGGTGTAATTTTTAAAAAATTATCCTGGTGACGGCGGAAAGGTGCACCATTTCCAAACAGTCAGGAGACAAGGATATCAGCTTGGTAACTGTTTTCGTGATCCGGGTAAGCATTTGCAAGAGGTTGAGCTAAGGTGACAGCAGATAGTGGCCGCAGGCCTTTTCAAATGTTTGGCAAGAGGAGCCAGGCCAGAAGGTGGAGACGGGTAAATATGGGCCTGGCGTGGGTTCCTGGCTTGGACAGTGGTGTTCGTCCCTGAGACTGGTGATGGTCAGACAGGTTTCAGGGGGAGTAAGCGTTCTGTGCGGACGAGCTGAGCTTGACCTGCCTGCGGTACATCCTGTGGGCAGGATCAGATGGGCTGTGAGCCAGGTGGTGGCGAGGGAGGAATGCAGGAGGCCGGGACAAAGAACAGCGCAGGCCCCCAGAGAGGGGGTGGATGACGGAGGGCGTGGTTTCGTTCGGTTGGTTCTCAGACGAGAAGGACCCCAACACGTTCGACTGTGCGGGTGAAGACGCAGACGTTGCCAAGAGACGGACAGAGACGGTGGCCAGAGGAGGGGCTGTCCGCACAGGAGACTTCAGAGGAGGAGCAGCTCTGGGTTCTCCCAAGCCACATAATGCGCATCTGGCCATGCAGCTTAAAACCCTTCCGGACCCTCCCCTCGATCTTAGGATAGGGAACGGCGTCCTCCCATTGCCGGGAAGGCTCTGCAGAGCACCGCTCCTCCCAGCCTCCTCTTGTGACGCGTCCCTCCTCCCCGTTCCCCCGACACCCCGTTCGCCCTGACCTTGTGGCCTACCCAGGACACTTGCACGTGCCTGGTACTCTCTCCAGCTCATCTTCTCCTCTATAACTCCTACTTACTTTTCAGGTTTCAGCCTCTTTCAGGAAACCTCCCTTGAACTCCAACGATGACAGCTTCTTTTCTTTTTTTTCTTTTTTTTTTTTTTTAATTTTTTTTTTCAACATTTATTTATTTTTGGGACAGAGAGAGACAGAGCATGAACGGGGGAGGGGCAGAGAGAGAGAGGGAGACACAGAATCGGAAACAGGCTCCAGGCTCCGAGCCATCAGCCCAGAGCCCGACGCGGGGCTCGAACTCCCGGACCGCGAGATCGTGACCTGGCTGAAGTCGGACGCTTAACCGACTGCGCCACCCAGGCGCCCCGACAGCTTCTTTTCTAATACTGCTTGCTCAGAATCGTATTTCTCTTTGCCATAGCACATACGTAGGTATTCTTTATCGTGATTTTTCAATTCTGTGACGGTAACTGTTTTTAATCGCCGTGGTGACTCCAGCATGTGACATAGTGCTAGCATAGGGTAGGTAGGCTATTGATTCCTATTTGAATTGAGTGAATGAATGAATGAGTGAGTGAGTGAATGAATAGCAGTTGTGTATGAGGGAGGGAAAACACACATCCTCTCTTCTTATGGTAAGACAGAACAAGCCTGGGGATCTGGAAATGACAAGTATTATGAGTAAATGAGGTCCAGGTCCCAGCCCGGAGCTGTGAACGCAGAGTTACCCGTAACCCCAGACCACACAGAGAGAAAGGGGGCACTCTTATGAGAGCAATTCTGGCTGGAACCGGCAGCCAACTTCATTTAAAGAAGCATAACACTTTAATTATCGTGGCTCTCCGAAGGGCTAATTCAGCTGAAAACTAATTGCCAGTAGAGGCTGCCGGGGTGAGGTCAGTGAGCGCTCAGGAAAAATGCGAGGAGACAATGAAACTTTGAATCAGTATGCTGGAAACATCCGAAACATATTCATTGTGTTAATAGAAATGCCTAAGTTTATTAGACATTTTTGGGCTTATTATTCATATTAGTTATAATATAGAAATCAAATTTTATTTCTAAATTGCAATCAAATGATATTTTCTATTAAAACTTTAATAGCAAGCCAAATTAAGCAATGCTACGGGTTACATATTAGTAATCCAGTTTGGCTATAACTCATATTTTTTATTTTGTTATGAATTATCATAGGAATGAAATAAAGCAAGGTATTTTCCAAAATGAACTGAAAAGACTTTTCTTGAACAGAACAGAGAAACTGCTTAAGAGTTCAAATTAGTAATAGGGTCTTAGTAAAATAAACAAAGACAAGCATTAATAGTGAAGCTTCACATTGATGAAAATAATTCACCTTCTTCTTCCATCGTCCTGCAGAACCAAGGGCCAGAAGGTCCTAAGAGATCAATTAATCAAATCTCCCATCTCAAGCAAAACCACATAAAATCTTTCCTTAAAGGCTGACACCTCATTAAGAACCAACCTGGACTCATTTCTTTGTCCAAAGTGCAGTGGCCTTTCCTTAAATGTAGTTGGATTCCTCATTGCCTCTTGCGGATAGTAAGTGCTCAATAAAACCTTGATACGTTAATTTGATAAATTAATCGCAAGTTAACCTCTCAAAAACATCTATTGATATTATATAAACATGTAAATCACTCAAAACAATACTTGGCGCATAGAAGGTGTTTATAAATACAAAGTCTCTTTTCCCTACTGGGCACAGATCAGGATGGCAGTCAGTCACTTCCCTGGTCCATCTAAAAATCATCATATTGATAACAGGTAGCATTTGAGTGCCTACCATGTACCAGGCACTGTGCCTAGCTCTTTACATACATTACCACACTTATTATTCCCAACAGTCGTAGAAATAGGAGCTACCATTCGCCCCATTTTACAGATGAGAAAAATGGGGCACTGAAAGGCAAGTGACTTGCCCAAGGTTATGAAGCCAGACTTACAGCCCAGCAGTCCGATGCCAGCGCTGATGCTCTAACCGCTGGGACTCCACAATAACCACAACAGAGAGCGTGTGAGAGGCACTCACTCTAGTGTGCGAAAGGCCTCGCCTTTCCCTCCAGAGCTCTGTCCAAGGCTCTCGGGGTATGGAGATGGGTTGGTTTGGCTTCAGGCTCCAGCTGTTCATCTCCTCTGCATCCTCAGAAGCCCCAAGTACCATTGGGGTTCCCTTCCCGCCCTTAGAAGCAGAACTCCCTTTGGCCATCAGGGCCCAGGAGTACAAATATGGTTATGGTTAGAGTGAGTATTCAGGTGTCCCACAGGACCTTCTTGCCCTGTGGTGATCCGGAAATAACTGACTCAGACTTTCCCAGGTCCAAAGTCCGAAGATGACCCCTGACTTTGACCATGCCTTTCTCGTCCCATCTGCCTCCAGTGTCTGGGCCTATGTGTGCTATCAGTGCCCGGTTGAACAGTGAATAGTATCTCCACCTCTTTAAATTCACATCCACCCGGGACCTCAGAATGGAGCCTGATTTGGAAATAGTGTCTTTGTGGATGTAATCAAGTTCAGTTGAGGTCATACTGGATGTGGGTGGGCCCTAAAGCCAATGGCTGGTGTCCTCACAGGAGAGGTTTGGAGTCACAGGAAGAAGGCCACGTGGAGACCGGGGCAGTGATGCGTTTACAAGCCAAGGGATTCCAGGGATCGCCAGGAGCTACCAGAAGCCGGATGAGGCAAGGAAGGATCCTTCGCGGAACCTCCAGAAGGAGCACAGCCCTGTAGGCACCCTGACTTTGAACTTCTAGCCTTCAGAACCGTGAGAGAGTAAATTTCTGTTGTTCTCGGCCAGGCAGAGTGTGGTGCTTTGTTACAGCAGCCCAAAGAAGCTGACTCGCTGTTCTTGCATTTGCTCGGTCCAGAGGCACACATCCCTGCACCTGCCTCCCCTAAGTGCCAAGTGACTCCATGAGGTCGGTGTCCAGGTGAGACTTAGTGTGGTCCCTGGACCCAAGCCAGGCCCCAAACTTTCTAATTTTCTTTAATGTTTACTTTTGAGAGAGCGAGAGAGAGCAGGGGAGGAGCAGAGAGAGAGGGAGACACAGTATCCGAAGCAGGCTCCAGGCTCCGAGCTGTCAGCACAGAGCCTGATGCGGGGCGCGAACCCATCAACAGCGAGATCGTGACCTGAGCTGAAGTCAGATGCTTAACTGACTGAGCCACGCAGGCTCCCCAAGCCCCCAAACGTTTGATAACAGTCTGCAAAGAGAGAAGTTCAGAAATTGAGAGTAAACACTGTTTCTGATTCTGTGTCTCCCTCTTTCTCTGCCCCTCCCCCGTTCATGCTCTGTCTCTCTCTGTCCCCAAAATAAATAAACGTTGAAAAAAAAAATTTAAAAAATGGGGCGCCTGGGTGGCGCAGTCGGTTAAGCGTCCGACTTCAGCCAGGTCACGATCTCGCGGTCCGGGAGTTCGAGCCCCGCGTCAGGCTCTGGGCTGATGGCTCAGAGCCTGGAGCCTGTTTCCGATTCTGTGTCTCCCTCTTTCTCTGCCCCTCCCCCGTTCATGCTCTGTCTCTCTCTGTCCCAAAAATAAATAAACGTTGAAAAAAAAAAAAAAAAAGAAATTGAGAGTAAACATTTAAAATCTTAACAGCAATGTGACAGGGTGATTTTATGTCTGTTGACCTCAGTAGTGAAAAACTTGGCACTTGTATGTTGTACATCCCCCTATCATTTCATTTTCCTAGGAATTGATTTTTACCGTCTTTGATAAAAGTATCCATCCATGACATATTGATAATTAAAGAAAAAAAATAACCTGCTCCTTCAAAGCCAAGGGTTTGAGAAACCTTGTAGGGGGCCCGTGGCCTTCCCTGAAACAGGGCTCACTCTCTTCGGGAGGCCGAGAGCATCATAAAGAGCATTTTATGTTGTTGGTTGTTTTTTTTTTTTTTCCTTTTATAATAACAAGGTCACCATTTTCCGGGCCTGGATCCTGCCCTCTCCTCTGGGCACTGCTACCAGCTCACATTTTTGCCGAGGAGTCCCATAGGCACCTCGAGCCACCACTGGAGGCTGGTCCGTTTTCCCCAGGCCCTGCCCCACCACCCCTCCCCGCCCCCCCGCCACTGCGTTTCCTGAGGCCTATTCTTTGCCCCATGCTCAGTGTGACCAGCCCTGAAGCAGTGGGTGCTGCCTGGGACTGTGTCTCACAGAGTTGTCGGTCGCCAGCTCTCGCAGTCGTCACTCGTTCTGTATTTCCCTGCAGCCGTGGGCCCCTCTAGACAGCAGTCTGGGGTCCGGGGGGCCTGGTGGGGTACAGCCTGAAAGCAAGGCATTGTGGGGAATCACTCCTTCGCCAGACCTGGACCCTTGGAAGGGCTTCCTCCCCGGCAGCTTCCTCCTTGGTGTCACGTGCAGGTAGACCGAGGCAGGCCCCTCTGCTCACCCCACGCACGCACCGATGTGCCTAAGCTTGCATTGCCTGCCCAGCTTAGGCCAGCCCGGGTCCTGCTGCGTGCACGGGGGCTAAGTCATGATGGCCGCTGGCAGCCACTATTCAAGAGCTGTGCCATTTCACTCATTCCATCCTCACAACGCCCCTACGTGGCAGATGCTACTATTATCTCATTTTACAGACGACAAAACTAAGAACTTGCCCAAGGTTACCAGCAAGCAAGGGGCAAAGTAGTGACTCCAGTGTGGGCCCTATGCCTGCAGAGACCGCCCCATGGCCACGGTGCGCCCGGCCCGTCAGCTCCCATCCTTCCATTGGACCAGACACCAGTGCAGGGCAGCGCGAACTCACTTCTAACAGAGCGTCTCCTGCACGGCTCTGGAGGAGGCCTGGCCTTACAGGAACGCTCTCAAGTGGTGCAAAAATCCAGCATCTACAGGGCTTCAGGAGATACGAGTTTGCATCAGAGTTTCTCGGCTCTCATCTATTTGCCTCCCCCGCTAGTGTCCCCTCTCCCTGGCCCCGTTGACCAGCCTCCCCTCCTCCCAGGCGAGCCCCCGAGCACCTCCCACATCAGGCGGGCGATGTCGGGAGCATCGGGACTGTCAAGGAGAAGAATGGCCCCCCTCCTCTGGCCAATGCCTTAAATGTCCTCTCTAGGCCGTCAGTTCGTCTGCCCGGGATAGGAGATGGCGATAATAAAAATCATGCATCTCGCTGGAAAAAATGTCAAACTATACAAAAGCACGGAGGGGAAATAATTAAAGCTCCTCCCGTTCCTCCCGCCTTCACCTTGCCCACTCGCAGGCCTAGAAGTCAGCTGCTCGCCGTAGGTCATTGGCCCTCCCAGATGAGTCCTCCCCCTCAGCCTGCCCCGGCCCCAGTTTCCTCTCCTTCTGAGAGGAGGGATTGAGAGCAGTCCGGAAAGAGCCTGGAGGCCATGTGCCTGGTTGGGAACAAAGTGGTCTCAGACTGGGGTGGGGGTGGGGGGATACAACAGAAGGGAAGATTCCTGTCCACGAAATGTGCACACGTCACATTTTTGCTAACGTCTGAGCCTAAGGAAAAAAACAGGGAGGAGAGGACAGAAGTCTGGACACAGTCCGTCCCGGGAAGAACCTTAGAGGGTGCAGAGGGGGCCAGGATCTGGCCAAGAGACACATCTGAGCAGCCGGCAACCCCGACACACAGCCTCTGCCCTTGTCTCTGCCCTTGGCAGAGACCTGTACTTGGCAACAGGTGATGATACACTCAAGCCTCCCTTCTTCTTCTTCTCTCCATTTCCTATTCTCTCTCTCTCGCTCCTCCCCTGCGCCCTGGCGCTCTCTCTCTCTCTCTCTCTCTTGCACTTCTGACTTCCCAGTCTTAAAAGCAGGTCGTGATGCGATCTGAAAACCTTCTGTCTTCGGAGCTGTCTGCCTTTGCACTTGCAGAGGTTAACAATCCTGGCCGAGGCCGCGCGACAGAGCAGTGCAATGAACGCTTGCCTAATTCTCTCACTATCAGCCTACGGAGAGAGTAACTCCAGATAATAACCCACCCCCCCCTTTCTACTTCCCCCAAACCAACACAAAAAACCAACCTCGTCATTTCCCCCTCCCCCGGGGTCCACTGTGCTTCGCTTCAGAACCAGGAGTAAATTATCTCCAAAGAAGGGTTCATTAAGAATAAATAATAATTTGCACCTTCTAGCACACCTTTTGTCTAAGCATCTCAAAGCGCTTTACTTAATTAATTAATTAAGAGAATGAATTAATTCGGAAAACACTCCTGGAGGGAGGGAAGGCATACTTAATGACACCTGTCTTCCAGATGGGTAAACTGAGGCCCAAAGCCCTGGGCTCAAGGTCACAACAGGGCTCAAGTGACAAAATGGGGCTGGGATGGAGAACAGGGGTGAGACCAACTTTGCCCCCACAGGCTAAGGCTTGGGCACCAAGAAGGCCGGGCAGGGCAGGCCCAGGGTTGGGGAAAAGCAAGCTGAAGTGGTGGCCCTGGAAGCCAAGCAGGATGGAACCAGAGCAAAGAACTCGACAGAGGCTCTTGGCCTGAGTCCCGGTAAACGCCAGGTGCTATGGCCCAGGGCTCCGGTGCCCTCAATCAGAACCCAGGCTGGATGGGCTCCCGGCAAAGGGCCTGAGTCCTTTGCAGGCCGAGCAAAGGTTCTGAGTGATGGACACACTGGTCCCCTGGTAAATTGGCGGTTGACACACAATTAAATGCTTCTGACCCACCAGCACCTCCCGGGTGGCCCTAGAGCTAATCAGAGTTGGGGGGTTCTTTGTCTGCAGGGGGAGGGGCAAGCAGGGTCCCCTGGTAGACCAGGTGAATGAGAGGCAGAGTGAGCTTGGGGAGCAAGCCTAGCCCCTGGGATGCCCCCAGCCCCTCATCAAACATCCCGGTCACCCCAGCCACTGCTCTGGGCCCCAAGTCCCAATGTTACCTTGCTGACTTTTGTCCAAAACAGAAGACGGAACAGCAGACACTTCCCAGCGGTCCCCAGCCCTCTCCATGTCCCCCCTGTGCTTGTCCAGTCCATGGTCTCCAACCATCTAGCCCTCAGCCCCCGGCTGCTCCCGGCAGAGCGAATCAGGCCACATGTGCGCGCGCGCACCCACACGCACACACGCACACGGGCCCCCGTGAACATGCACGGCACTGCAAGTTAACAACCCAAGCTTGTCTTTTTCATTGTGTTTTTATTATGATGCTCCTCAATGATGTTTTTAAATGAATTTTGAATAGTCCCCGTAATTTGGTTTGTTCTACATTGCAATGCAAGTGTGAGGGCCCCGCAGGAATTGCTGCGAGGAATACAATATTATGTGAGCATGGCTTCTGCTTGCTTTCTGCTTCCTCATAATTAAGCTTTATTGAGTTGTAAAATGAATAACAATTAAAAAAAAAAAAACCTGTTTGTTGATCCAGGTGCGACATGCAGACATCTGAAAAAACTTTCTCCCCTCCCTGACCCCACCAAGTGACTGCTCTCTCAGCCTTCAACGTCGGTTACAAGCAGTGGGTCCCTTTCAGCTGCAGGTGGGGTTTCTGACACCCCTGAGGCGCCGTGAAGGGAACCCTAACTAGGGCTTGTCCAGGGAAGAAGTCAGCTGAGATCCCAGGGACTCCTGACTTACTTCTTCTTGATGCCTAAAAATTCTGGTCATCGTTTTGGTGAGCTACGCCCTCGTAACATGGGATTAACCTCAGGAAGGAAGAGCGCATTACAGCCTCATGAAATCTGAGAGCCTCCCAGGACTTAGACGGTCAGATCCTTTCAGGGAAATGTCCAGCCAGAAGATCTCTGCAGAAGTGAAACTTTGCGAACGCGGAACAGTGGTGCTAGGGGACGGCTCAGAGCACAGGGCAGCATCTGGTGACGATCGGTCAGGTGTGTGGCTCCAGGTGGTCTGGGCGGCAGAAGGGCAAGGAGAGGAACAGACCCACTGAGAGGTGCCAAGCGAAGAGGAAAGGGTCCTGAGGGACACCTCACCCTGCTGTCTTCCTTCCGGTCAGAGGTGGCAAGACACCTGACCAGTTTGAAAGGGCTGGGGAATCCAGATGGAATCTTCGGTTCTCCCAGGGCTACGACGAGTTGCCCTAATTCCCAGGTCCCAGCTAGGTTTCCACTCTGGACCCAAATGGATGATCACCTTGTTTCACAAGCAGGTGCAGGCTTTAGGGGATCCCACAAGGGGGACCGTGTGGCCTCACACGGGCCCCCACACACGCACCACTAGGGAAGGATATGAATCTGTACAGAGTCAAGGGCTCAGCCTACTAGAATACACATCATTGTGTATTCTGGACATAAGTCCTGGCCAGGAAGTGAAGGCTCCTTCTATTCCATACGGCTCTGGGCCGTTTCACCGCTGGCCACCCTGCAGGAGGCAAGACTGCTGGGGCCTGGGCTCTACACCAGATCCTGTTGACATGTGCCCTTGGGAGCTTTAGGACTTTCTCTCCAGATGACGACAACACTTTCAGCAAACACTCTGGGGACGCCTCATTGCTGAACAAGCCGGGCTCCTGGCCGAGGAGCTGGAAGCAAGAGGAGGAAGTCACAGCTAGTGTTAAGCATGGTTGATATGTATCCACACCTGTCTCAGTCAGTTCAGGCTGCTGTAACAGAGTATCGTAGACTGGGCGGCCTAAACCACAGCAATGTCTTTCGCATCGTTCTGGAGCCTGGGAGTTCAAGATCAGGGTGCCAGTATCGGGTTCTGGGGAGAACCCACTTTGATTTGCAGATGGCTGCCTTCCTTCTGTGCCTTCACATGTCAGAAGAGAAAAATGCTCTGGTTCCTCGACCTCATTACCAAGGCACTCGTCTCTAATCTCATCGTGGGAACTCCACCCTCATGAACCTCCTCTCATCCTAATGACCTCCCAAAGGCCCCACCTCCAGATAGCATCAGGCTGAGCATTAGAGTTTCATTCGACGCACGGATTTGGGGGACACGGTAATACCCCCTCGGCAGCCCATGAGCACACACCTCAGTTCTCTACCCTGTCACTTCTCGTCACCAAGATAAGTCATGGGTGGGGGAAGGGATTACTCCTCTCCCTCCTCCTCCATTTCTTTCAGCGTGGTCCCTTGTGCTTTGTGTGTCCTCCAAGGCTCTCACCAATGTTCACTGTGTCCTAAGTGGCAATGTCAGGGAGTGCAGAGAGGTTCCCATGGTGTGACTGGCTTAGAAGCCCAAACATCCCCTCCCCAGGACGGCTCCGGATCCTACCCTCCATGAACCACCTGGAGCACACCTGGTTATGTCAGGTCTGGCTATGTTACTTACTACATTTCCATTTTGCTCTTTGGTTGATTGGTTGGCTGGTCAGCCTATTGTGGAACACGTATGATGTTTCTAGTCAAGGTGTTAGATGGTTCCCCTGGATTTTACCAACACCCTATCACTCATCCAAAGCTGTGTAAATCTACCCCTGGTGACTTATACCAGTCTCAAAGGGAGGCAGAAACGGAGGCCAGTGACAGTCCCCAAGGAAACAAATGATGGTGAAAAAGCCTGGACACCTGTCCTAACGTATACGCCCTTCATACCTGTGTGGAGAAGACCTCGGGAGAAGGTTCTAGAAGTCAAATGTTCTCCAGCTATGACATCCTTCTCCCCTGAGGCTTCTCAGCCTGAGGAAACACCCGTAAGACTTATGAGGCAGTGCCACAGCAAGGATCTTATAACGAGGCCAAAGGGGCAGTCCCTTCAGAAACTAACAGCCTGTGCATAGCACAGGCAAAGGAGGCAAAGAGAAAGGGGCAAAGATTAAGTTTAACCAAGAATCAGGAATAAGGAGTTAACTTGCTCCCTTTCACCATCTGAGCAGACAGTCTTTTGGTATGTATATTTCATCTGGTAATAACAGCCACCCCGTATTGGGCACTTACTATGAAAGAGGCCCTCTGCTAACACTTATCCTCTCTCAAGCCTCACAACACCCCTGTGAGAAAGGTCTGACACTGACCCCATTTCATAGAAGAAGAAACTGGGCTTAGAGAGGTTGCTAAGAACACGCCAAAGTTCACCGTGCTTGGAATTCGAGTCAAGCCTGACCCAACCACACACTATCCCAACCCAACTACACACTATATAGACCCAACTCTATGCTATCCTGGTGCCATTCTCGTGGATGTAGTTTCTCCCCAGGGGCAGAAACTGCCTCTCCACATGCATCTTCCTCTGTTAGCAAAGCCCCGTGCTTGGCCAAGTGGTCGTGCCAAGGGCATGTTAGCACTGGCACACAGTTTTGCTGTCCTTGACGACAGGTCTCTAGACTCAAGATGCGGTTTTCTTTTGGCAAAAAAGCCCCTGCAGAATTCAATGGGCCTCATCCCTGAATAGAGAGGACAAAACCGAAGTGCTGGGGTTTCTAGTTTCTGGTTCTGCATGTAGGGAGCTTGGAAGTCACCGCTCCATCCTAACAAGTACAGACCTACACAGATTGGAAAATCACAGGGCACACCACTGCCCCCCAACACTGGAGAGACAGACAGGCAAAGACGCGAGGTCACCAGTGGAAACCACCGTGCGACCCAGCGCTGGAGTAGGGAAACCTGAAGCGGAATTGACAAATTGCTGAAGGTTCGGTGTGGGCGAGTCTGAGAGTTAAAAACCCCAGGTAAATCCACTCATATGGGGGTCCCCACAGTACTGGAGCTTGACCAGGTCCTCACGGTAAATAGCCTCTGGCTCTTCCAGCAGCGGGAGAGGAAAAGGAACCATTTTGAAATAAGCCAGAGCCCTCTGTTCTTCTTAACAAGGCCAGCTCTCAGGGGAAGCTGGCTCACCAGAGCCTCACCTGCTGGGGTATTACCAAAGCCTGATTGGCCTGGGGGAAGGAAACGACCCAACTTCAGCCAACTCTAACCTACAGTGGGGGAAAATGGAAATACCTGACTCCAGGCAGTTCTAGCCATCCCTTCCCACCTAACGTGGTGGGGGGAAGAACCTGAGAAATATTTGTGAAGTTCATCATCCAGAGGCATAGACCCACTAAAAGACTGAGACCTATTATAGGACTATAGAATGCTTTCCCCACCGCCCCCCACAATCTCACCACAATATTACTAAAGGCCTATTTACAGCAGTTCCTTTCACCCAGCACATCATGTCTGGCTATCAAGAAAAAAAATCGCAAGGCATACCAAAAGGCAGAAAAACAAAATTCGAAGAGACAGACAGAGCAAGGATGTTGAAATTATCAGACCAAGAATTTATTTTTTTTTTTAATTTTTTTTTCAACGTTTATTTATTTTTGGGACGGAGAGAGACAGAGCATGAACGGGGGAGGGGCAGAGAGAGAGGGAGACACAGAATCGGAAGCAGGCTCCAGGCTCCGAGCCATCAGCCCAGAGCCCGACGCGGGGCTCGAACTCACGGACCGCGAGATCGTGACCTGGCTGAAGTCGGACGCTTAACCGACTGCGCCACCCAGGCGCCCCCAGACCAAGAATTTAAAACAACTATGATTAATATGCTAAGGGCCCTAATGGATAAAGTAGACACCATGCAAGAACAGATGGGGAATGTAAGCAGAGAGATGGAAATCCAAAGGAAGAACTGAAAAGGAATGTTGAGATAAAAAACAAAAAAACAAAAAACACATTATAGCAGAAATGAAGAATGCCTTTGATGTGCTTGTTAGTAGTTGTTATGGCTAAGGAGAGAATCTCCTGAGGTTGAGGATGTAGCAACAGACATCTCCAAAACTGATAAGCAAAGAGAACAAAGACTGAAGGAACCAGAAGGAACACCCAAGGACCGTGGGACATACATGTAACATACACATGTACATACAGGTAACATACACAAAATGGGAATACCAGAGAAAGAAGAAAGAGAGAAAGGAACAGAAGAGATACTTGAAATAATGATGACTGAGAAATGTACAAACTTACTGTTAGGCACCAAACCATAGGTGCGGGAAGCTCAGAGAATACCCAACAGGAGAAATGTCAAAAAACAAAAACTACACATAGACATATTATTTTCAAACTACAGAAAATGAAAGATAAACAAAAAGTCCTGAAGGGAGCCAGAGGGGGAAAAGAACACCTTACCTCAAGAGGAAGAAAAATAAGCATTATATCCAACTTCTCCCTCAGAACCCATACAAGCAAGACGAGAGAGCAGGGATAGATGTTTGAAGTGTTGAGAGAAACAAACCACCAACCTAGAATTCTGTACCCCACAAAATTATCCCTCAAAAGTAAAGAAAAAATAAAGACTTGCTCAGACAAGCAAAAATTTAGGGTATTTTCTCCAGAAGACCTATCTTGCAAGAAACATTAAAAGTTCTTTAGAGAGAAGGAAAATACTAGAAGTCAAGGACTTGGATTTACATAAGAGAGGAAGAACGTTGGAGAAAAAAATAAGTAAAAGTAGAATAAAAACTTTTTTCTTCTTCTTAGTTAACAAACAGCAGTATGTTCAAAATAATAATAGTAACAATATATTCAATTATATGTGCTTATGTATATATCTTATGTGTGTGCATTTATGTGTGCTTATATATAAATGAAATGAATGACAGCAATGGTACAAGGGACGGGAAGGAGAAATTAGGATTATTCTGTCATCTTAAGGGGCTCACACAACCCATGGAGGACTATAGTGTTATTTGAAAGTGGTCTTGAGTTAGCTATAAATGTATATTGCAAACTCTAGAGCAACCACTAAAAAACAAGTTAAAAATGAAGTATAACTGGTATGCTAAGAAAGGAGAGAAAGTAGAATCACATAAAATGCTCAACTAAACCTACCAAAGGCAGAAAAAGAGTGGAAGACAAAAATAAGACCAAACAAGAATAAATAGAAAACAGTCATGTCATAGATATTAATCCAACTCCATCAGTAATCACTTTGAATAATCAGTGGGTCTAAATTCACCAATTGGAAGACAGATTATCAGAGTGGATCAAAAAAATATAACCCATAGAAACAGTCATGTCATAGATATTAATCCAACTCCATCAGTAATCACTTTGAATATTCAGTGGGTCTAAATTCACCAATTGGAAGAGAGATTATCAGAGTGGATCAAAAAAATATAACCCAACTATAACCCAACAAGAAACCCATTTTAAATATAAAGACACATATAGACTAGAAGTATGGATGGGAAAAAATATATACCATGCTAGCACTAATCAAAAGAAAGCAGGAGTAGCTCTCTTACTTTTGTTTTATTTTATTTTATTTTATTTTATTTTATTTTATTTTATTTAGCTCTCTTACTTCTAGACAGAGCAGACTTCAAACAATCAGCAATACATAAGGAATCAAATGGCCAATTCTCCAAGAAGACATAACAATCTCTAATATGAATGTGCCAAACAACAGTGTCAAACTACATGAGACAAAAACTGATAGAAAAGAGATGAATCCACTGCCATAATTGAAGACTTCGACACCCCTCTGTCAGAAACAGAACCAGCTGGAAGAAAATCAGTAAGGACAGAATTGAATTCAACAACCCCATCAATCAGCTAGATATAATTGGCATTCATAGATTACTCCGCCAACAAAAACGGGAGACACATTCTTCCAAGCTCACATGAACTTTCACCAAGCCAGACTACATGATGGTCCATAAAGCACACCTTCACAAATTTAAAAGAATATAAATCATATAATGTCTGATCTCAGACTACAATGGAATTATATTAGAAATCAACAAAAGAAATAGAACTGGAAAAATCCTAAAACAATGCACTTCTAAATAACACATGGACAAAAGAAATATCAAAAGAAATTACAAAAGATTTTGAACTAAATGAAAATACAGCTTATCAAAATTTGTGGCATGCAGACAAAGTAGTACCTAGAGGGAAATGTATAGCATTGAATGTACATATGTATACACGTATACGTATATACATATGTATATGAAAAGAAGCCTCTAAAATCAACAATCTAAGTTTTCACCTTGGGAAACTAGAAAAAGAAGAGCAAATTAGATCCAAAGTAATCAACAGAAAGCAAATAAGAAGAATTAGAGCAAAGATCAATGAAATTGGTAAAAGGAAATCAATAGAAAAAATTAGCTGAACCAAAAATTGGTTTTTGAAAAGATCAATAAAACCAATAAGCCTCTAACCAGGCAAATAATCATAATATCATAATGATATGATAATGTCAATAATCATATTGACAAAAGAGAAAAAACAATACAATGGAGCAAAGAGTCTTTTCAACAAATGGTACTGGAATGACTGGACATCTACATGGAAAGAAAATGAATCTATACACAGACCTTACACCTTCCACAAAAATTAGCATGAAATGGATCATAGCCTAAATGTAACACAAAACTATAAAGTTCCTAGGAGATAACATAGGAAAAAACCTAGAGGGCCTTGGGTGTGGCAATGACTTTTTAGAGGCAACGCCAAAGACACACCCATGAAGGCAACAAGTGATGAACTGGCTAACATTAAAATTAAAAACGTCTGCTCTGTGAAAGACACTGTCAAGAGAATGAGAAAGAACCAGAAGAACGGGAGAAGAAAATATTTGCAAAAGGCACATCTGGTAAAGGACAATTAGCCAAAATGTACAAAGAACTCTTAAAATTCAACAATAAAAAAGTACTGATTTGGGGCTCAGTCAATTAAACGTTCAACTCTTGATTTCAGCTCAGGTCATGATCTCATGATTTGTGAGCTTGAGCCCCACATGGGGCTCTGCACTTACAGTGTGGAGTCTGCTTGGGATTCTCTCTCTCTCTCTCTCTCTCTCTCTCTCTCAAAATAAATAAACACTAAACAAAAAAAAAAAAAAAAAGAAAGAATTGATTTTTTAAAAGTGGGCCAAAATGGGGCACCTGGTGGCTCAGTTGGTTAAGCGTCCGACTTCAGCTCAGGTCACAATCTCGCGGTCCGTGAGTCTGAGCCCCACGTCAGGCTCTGGGCTGATGGCTCAGAGCCTGGAGCCTGCTTCCGATTCTGTGTCTCCCTCTCTCTCTGTCCCTCCCCCGTTCATGCTCTGTCTCTCTCTGTCTCAAAAATAAATAAAACGTTAAAAAAAATTAAAAAAGTAAAATAAAAGTGGGCCAAAGACCTTAACAGACACCTCACCAAAGAAGATACGCAGATGGCAAAAAACACATATGAAAAGGTGCTATCTGAAATATGTCATCAGGGAAATGCAAATTAAAACAACAATAAGATACCAGTAACACGCTGATTAGAATGGTCAAAATCCAGAACGCTGACAACACCAAATGCTGACAAGGAGGTAGAACAACAGGAACTTTCATTCATTGCTGGCGAGGAGGCACAACAGTACAGCCACTTCGGAAGACAGTTTGGGGGTTTCTTGCAAAACTAACCACACACTTAACCTTATAATCCTGCAATCACACTCCTTGGTATTGACCCAGAGGCACTGAAAACCTAACATCCACACAAAAACTTGCACATGCATGTTTCTAGCAGCTTATCCCTGCTACATATCAAAGTTTATATCAAAACTGGGAAGGAACCAAGATGTCCCTCAGAAGCTGATTAGATACATAAACGGTGGCACATTCAGACAAGTGAAATATTATTTGACACTAAAAAAAAAAAAAAGTGAGCTCTCAAGCAATCAGAAGACATGAGGATGTTTAAATGCATAAAACTAAGTGAAAGAAGCCAATATGAAAAGGCTACACGCTGTATGATTCCAACTACATGACATTCTGGAAAAGGCAAAATTACAGTGACAGTCAAAAGATCAGTGGTTGCCAAGGGTTGGTGGGGTCGGGGGTGGGGGGAATGGACAGAGCACAGAAAGTGTTCAGGGCAATGAAACTATTCTGTTTGCTACTACAGTGGTGGACACAAGTCATCATACATTTGTCCAAACCCACAGAATGTACAACAACAAGAATGAACCCTAATGTAAACGATGGACTTTGGACGATCATGATGGGTCACTGTGGGTTCATTCATTGCAATAAACGAAGCACTCTGGTGGGGGATGTTGGTAATGGGAGAGGCTCTGCGTGGGTTGGGGAGGGGGATATAGGGGAAATCTCCGTACGCTCCGGTTTTGCTGCGAACCTAAAAGGGCTTTAAAAAATAGTCTTTGAAATAAAACTAAACTGCTACAAGCAGCCACCTGCAATGCCAGTAACAACATAAGATACGTTGATATGAGAAGATATGAAAGACAGAAAGGAAAGGTAGTATGTGTCTGTTCCGAGAACGCACATATCTGCGGATGCTTTCACTCCTCCCACCCACATGGCATGTAACGAAGTGCTCCACACCTGCCAGTCCTGCAGATGTTTGAAGACTGGTGTCTATCTCGTGTTTTCTATGATTTCAGGGTGTGCATGCTCATATGTATGTTGAATATATGTGTGCATATATGCATACAAAGGGTGTGTGCACATAAATTGATAGGTATGCAAACGTTTTGATTTTGTGAACTATTTTTGCAAGCTATAGGCATGTATTAATGCACGTATGTTGTGCATACATATAATGTGTATCTGTGTGTGTGTGTGTGTGTGTGTGTGTGTGTGTGAATAATGATATCTCGGCCAGCAGTGAGGACAGGACCAGCAGAAGACTAAGCTTCCGAATGACTAGCAAAGCACGAAGGCCTGCATTTGCAGGCAGGTTCGCTTCTGAGAAGTGGGGCCTGCGGGCACCCAGCACTGTAGTAACCCCCTCACCGAGGGCACTGCCATAGGGAGGGAGCTGGTGTCCAGGCCACACAGGCTCATGACCCTGGAGGGCTGGGGCAGCTGGGCTCTGGCCAAGGCAGCTCCCCAGAGGAGCAGAGCTCAGCGGCATCAGACACAGTCTGACCCAGAGGCCAGAGCTGGCGGGAAAGTCAAATGGGCTGCAGGGTGTGAAGTCCCTGGAGGCCCCTTCCCTCCTCACTCTCCAGATCTGCCCCCTGGGAGCTGGGAGGAGGCAGAGACATGGATTTATGTCAGCTCTGTCAACGAGGAATGCTTTGGATGGTGTGTCTGAAGCCAACAATGCAACGCTCAACTCGTTCTGGTCATGAGGAAACTAGGGCCTCAGAAGGACTTGTCCGAGGTCACCCAGGAATCCGTTTAGCCCAGCACATAGCATTGAATAAATGATGCCTGAGGAGTCAGTGAGTGAAGAAATGAAGGACAAGCTGAATGAAAGGGAAGAAGGGAAGAGGAAGGATTCACGGAGTGGAGAAGAGGCGCCATCTTGAACTTTTGACACCCCACTTCTTATTCCAAAGAGGGGAAACAAGAGAAGGCTAGTAGAGACAGATTCATTAAAAATGGGGAACTTGATCTATTTTCTGAGGGCGGAGAGGAGCTATTGAAGGAGTACACTTGAAGTATTATGTGTTCATGTGTGATGATTTTGAGGTGTACTTGTATCAAGGAGAGCTTCATGTGGATGGATATTTGGGCATATGAATGACACCCTGGATAAAGGAGACAAAAAAAATAAATAAACACTTTTGACGAAGTCCAAGACCTTCTGAGATAATAAGAAAGACTTAACCCAATCACTGACAATCACGACTGATTCATTCATTCCGCAGCCATAGTCAACAGTGAGCTGGGAGCTATGGCGGGTGCCACAACAGACCAGACCCACGTTACACCCTGAAGGAATGAGGTGTGTTTGCCAACATCAGAATCAAGGGAGAGATGGCAGTGAGCCGAGAGAGAGATACAGAGGCGGTGTAAGAGGACTTAGGAAAAGCCAAGAGGCCATATTCGGGGGGCGGGGCAAGTCATACACGCCCTTGAACATGCATGTGCCTGGGTGACGGGCTTCTGTAGTTAAGCATTGGGTTTTTGACTCACACAGACTGCTGTGTTCAGTGCATGTTATATGAGGAACGTTGCTGCTGTGATTTTCCGCCTCCCTTCATCATTCAGAAGCATATTATTAGAAAGTCATAGGTAGGGTGACCATATAGTTGACCATCCAAACTGGGACGCTTGAACGTGAAAGAGAGCACTATCAGTGACCATGCCGGACAACTAGCACAACCTGGAACTCTCGTGCCAGCTGGGGCTTGTGGTGACCCTGGCTGTCCTTGAGATCCTGGCAGCCGCAGCGTGGACAGGGGACGTTCACTCCCATGCCACTCCAGAATACGGGCCAGGCCCCATTCCACTCAGCAGTGAGGCTGCCCCAGAGGGCACAGGCCAGTGCTCCGGAGGGCAAAGTGGGAGAAAAGGCTCCCGGGGCCTCAATGTCTTGCTGCCCCACGGCCAGGGTCGGTGCTCAGGGCCCTCTGCGGTCAGCAAGCCTGCTGCTCAGCCCGGGATCTTAGCACTTACTCCACTGGATGTCGCACCGCTGTTCCCCCCCACCCCCCCCACCGTGCCAGCCCAGGCAGGAGGCTCTAATGGATCACTTGCATTATCTCCCTCATCACTGCTTAAATATTTATCAGACCATTATGTATTTAGTGGCCAGGAGCAGGGAGTGGAAGGGGCAGGAGGCAGAACGGCTCTGGCCAGAGGCAAGGGTTACTTACCGATTGGATAAATCCCCCCGATTTAAAAATTAAATAAACAAACGGGGTCGGGAGATTGAAAGGGGCCTGTTACTTACACATAAGGAAGTCCAGCGCAGCCTCACCCAGGTTTTAGTGTCGTCCCCTACCTGCAAACCTGTGGGCTGCCTGAGCCTTAAACCAGCTTCTAATTAAAACGCGCACTTCCGCTTTTGCTCCGCCAGCAACCAGTGTGTGGGAAAACTCAAGCTCTCCTAGAACGGGCGTCGGCATCGGCCTCGTAAAAGAAGTTCTGAAGGTAACTCTAGGGCTGGCACTGTGAAATATTGTTCATTATAACGAAGCAGCTGAGATAATGCCGTTTTCTAATTTCCCTTTCTCAGTCAGAAATTAAATAAAAAGTCATGTCTAAATTACAATCCTGGATTGAGATCAGACGAGGGCCCCATGCAGAGAGCTCATGATCTATCCTTCCCACATTTTACAGCCATTAAAAAAGATTATCGCCGTCTCTTCCCCTCCCTTTTCTTTGAGGCCATTTACATTTGTTCTGAACTCTCACTGTGTTTTATTCGCATCTCTTCAAAGTGCCAGTGCACATAATAAGTCAATCACAAACTTAAATTAAGAAAAAAACAAAACAGACGCCCGGGCAAACAAGGGCTCTGAACTCCGAACTCAGCTACCTAGCACGTCCCTAACCTGGCTGTTAATTCCCACCTTGCTGGCCCCACACTTTCACCTACTGCCCACCTGGCAAAGTCTGCTGAGAGAGTCAGGGCGGAGAGGGCTCACTCTGTGCAAAAATAGCTTACATTTCTGTAGCCCTCCCTTGCAGCAGAAATGCCCCTTGGACCAAATGAAAACGCTGGACGGGCTGCTAAAGCGTATTTAAAAAATGCTAATGAGTCTTTAATATTAAATGTAATCGAACACTTGTTTGACTATTCAACGAGGGGAGAAGAACATTGGCACATTTTGTCGGTCGTAATACAAGTTGTTGGTATTCCCAGAATGTTGCAAAAACGTAGGAGCTGAAAATCATTCTTTTTGATAGTATTCGTTACCCAGCGTCATCATGAATCGTTTTTACCACGTGCAACTTGCTTCCTGTCAATCACTCACATAGGATGATTGAGCACCTACTCTGTGCAAGGCACTGTGCAGGAATGAACAGGGATGATGTATTCTAGAGTCCTGCCATCGGGGCCCCTGAGACACTAGCTCCACGTGGGAGCTCACTCTCCAGTGGAGACAAGAGAACATTTAGATTTTAAATTTTTTTTAATGTTTATTTTTGAGAGACAGAGAGAGACAGAGCACGAGCAGGGGAGGGGCAGAGAGAAGGAGTCACAGAATCCGCAGCAGGCTCCAGGCTCGGAGCTGTCAGCACAGAGCCCAATGCGGGGCTTGAACTCACAAACCGTGAGATCGTGACCTGAGCCGAAGCCGGCACTTAACCGACGGAGCCGCCCAGGCGCCCCGAGAACATCTAGATTTTAAAACACAGCACAGGGGCGCCTGGGCGGCTCCGTCGGTTAAGCGGCTGGCTCTTGATTTCGGCTCAGGTCATGATCTCACGGTTCTCGAGTTCAAGCCCTGCATCGGGCTCTCCGCCAATAGCATAGAGCCTGCTTAGGACTCTCTCTCTCCCTCTTGCTCTCCCCCTCCCCCACTTGCTCTCTCTCTCTCTCTTAAAATAAAGAAATAAACTTAAAATTTAAAAAAAAAAACAGCACAAATTACTGTGAGTTCAGGGCTACCTGAGGGCAGGCTCTAGCAGCTCAAGGAAAGGTAGGTCTCTGTGAGACACATTAGTCAGGGGTTGGTGGAGGAGACGGGCTTGAGCTGGGCTTTATAGACCAGGTAAAACCTGACAATGAGGACAGAAGATGAGAAGTCACTCCAGAAAGGAACAAAGTGTGAGCCAAAGGCCTGGGGATGAGATGCACAGGTCATTTAAGGATGTAGCCAGCAGGGTAGGGCCTGGAGCAGACACAGTACATGGGGATAGTCTCTGGTGGCCACAAGCAACCGCCTCAGAAGGCCACTCAAGGCAGGCAGGGTCTGGCGGCATACGTGGGGTTCCCACAGATAGTAAACGTGACAAGTGGCTTCTGACCCCGTGCTGCTCTTCAGAACTGCGATGACAATGACCAAGGAGGTGTTTGACATCTGGACACCTGCTCCAACAGCCAGCCGCAAGCCCACCAGCCACCATCACGGACAAAGTCTGATGAGCTGCTGGAGCAATCCAGGTACCAAGGGGCGTGGGGTGCTGCCCCACATGCAGCCACCCGAGGAGAAAAGGGGCAGAGAGGCTGCGTGGATTTAAATGGCAGGCATGGTGGCGACGTCCCTAGCTTGAACTCAGTAGATGTCACATGCTTTGGTCTGTTTGCCGTGTCATTCGGGTGTCATCCAAGCCAGCTGCAGAGTGATGCTCCGACACCATGTCCACGTTCTACAAGCCAGAATGCCATCGTTCTTCTGACTCCTTGACGTGAGTGAGTTCAATTGAACTTGAAACCCACCTGCATCACCGCAAAAACTTTCAACACTACATTTGTCAATGGAAGAAAAGGAAGGCTGTTAAATACTTGAAATGTCATTTCAACTGTTATGAATCTTTAATGGTTATAAAAATGGCTTTAAGTTTTTTATCACTTATGTGCGCAAAGTTTCGTATCGAGGGTGACTACCAAGAACTTGTAGAGATCATCATGAAAAGAGCCTTGATCAGGCATGATGTATACAGTCCTTTCCAACAGAAACCGTGATATAAAAGTTACATTCACGGAAGAAACAAGCTCAAGTTTTCTCGCGAAAAACCATGAAAATATTTTAACGTTGTTCAACATATATTGTCTTTCCTAATATACTATATTTTATTTTGTATAATGTATAGAAAATGGAATGCCTTTTTTTCGTAGGCCCCAGACAGAACCCCAAATTGCCTGCAGTTTATTATAATGTGCAGCGCAAATATTCTTGGCTTGGTGTGTGTCGTGACTTTAAAAGGTCGGGAAACCCTGCTCTAAGGTATTTTGCTTGATCTTCACGGACTTTGGGTGATCTATGAGTCTCATTGTCAGCTAAACGCCTTAAATGCCATCGTATGCAGATCAGCGTGACCATAAGTCTTCCCCAGACCCAACAGAGTCTACAGGGACCGAAGACGGCGTCTTATGACCCCGAGGAGGTTCCCCCTTCAAGTTGTTCAGCTGATCCCTCCTCTTGTGGGTGCTGCCTAGGCCTGAGTCCCTACTGGTAGGGTGTAATGGTATAATGAAGGAGTGGAGTGGGGAGAAGGGTGGAGGGAGGGCAGGGGCAGCTCCCAAACAGCAAAGACATGCTCACTGCTTACCCAATCCACCTCTCCTTCTGTAGCTCTTCTGGGCTCTCTTCTCCACCTCTTGATTTTAAATAACTTCCTGAACTATAAATGCAAAGAGTTCCAAATGAAAACTGATTGATAGCCTCGTATAATTATATAATAAAAACGCACCGATATGCATATACATTATGTGTGGGCTCATATGTCTATATGCATCTGTATCTATTCCAGAGGGAGGAATATGCAATAACGTCTTCTGAAACAAATTGTCAAGGTGTCAATAAGGAATCTCATAATGAATGTGTGGGTGTGATCTGGGGTAATTTCATCGCAATTATATTGCTCAGGCTGATTTCCCAAGACAGGTCTTAAAGGCACAAGTCCTTTCCCAAGCGGAAAGCCGGGTGTTTTGCTTCCTATGGCGTCTTCAAAGTGTCACGTTTCCTGGCCAAAATGCGTTTCCTCAAGCAGACCAGACCGATCTGAAGAAATCAGGTTGTTAGCAGAGTGTTCAGAACTTCAGGCCACAGCTACAAGCTTTTAAAACCCTGGGAGAATTTTTGTGCCTGACATCCAACAACGTTAGCAACTGTTCATGGCTGAAAAGGAACGATAGCATCACCCCGCCAGAGAAGTTAGAAGTCCCAACGACGTGTACTCAAGCACTGTCCAAAAATACTAGGGGATGAGGGAGAGCAAAGATGGGGACCAGGCAGGCATATGCTGGAGGGGCCAAAGGAAATACATGTGGCCCATGTCTCCAAGTGGTCCCGAAGGGATAAATGCATGAACGGATACTAATCATTCAAATGGAATGGACTAGAGGTCTAACCATGGGAACCCAGGATAAGGGTGAGGACATAAGAAAGACTTTGTAGGACTGGTTCATCTAAGCTGGGCTTTGAAAGTAGAATAAAAAGTGCAATCAACGTCTAAGAGATTGGTTTTGCATCATGCCCTGCTCTATGCCGAGTCCAGAGGAGACTCTCCCTCAACAAAATTTTGTGGAATGAAGTATAGATTGCATTCAGGCATCTTCTCAGTAGGAACAAGGGCCCCCGGTTGCGCATCCCTGAGACCGGACCATGGAACTTGCTGTCAGGAAAGCCATGTGTGGTCCGGGACATTGTGTGTATGCTGGACCCCAGCTGCAACACTGTCTGGGCTTTCCACGACAGCCATGTTGGAAGAGTTCTAGGAGGCAGACAGAAGAGGAAAAGAGAGGGGAAGGGGCTGGCTGCTGAGTGGGCTTCCATGGAAAATGGGGCAAGGGCAGAAATTATTTTCTCTGCCTTTGTGACATCTAAATCTAGACTGGCCACCTCACATGAGAAATCCATGAGTTTTTGCTGATGCCTCCTTGCCCCTCATCCCTGCAACGTCCTCAGCACCCTCTCTGGCCCCATGCACGCCTATCCCTGAGTCTTGTCAAGTGGACCTTTGTAACATCTCTTGACTCTCTGAATCCCTGCAATCTTGTCCCAGCTGGCCTCTCACATCCCCTCCCTGCTACCAGACTGATTTTTTCAAAAATACTTAAAACTTCCCTCCCTTAAAGCTTCCAATGCTTCCCTTCACCCCAGATAAGGGTTAAACTCCTAGGCATTTCCAACACAACCTTTACATTCTCGCACCTCCTTGCTTTTACAGATCTAGCCTTTTCTTGAACCACCAAACTCCACAGTCATGCCAAATTCCGAATAGTTCCTCCAGTGCTCCCTGTTTCCTCTCAGTGCCAGACCTTAAACATGCTGCTGTCTCACTCTCTCTCCCCTCTCTCTCTTGTCTCTCTCTCTCTCTCTCTCTCTCTCTGAACTGTCCCTTTCTCCCTTCTCTATAACAGGATTAACTTATAGAAACTTTGAAGACCTATACTTAGGCTTTCCCTCTGGGATTCACTGTATGGGTTAAATATCCTGCCTCCATGCTCCAGGGCGCTTTGTGTGTTGAAAAACCAATGAACTGCCCCTTTCCTAGTCCATCATGCTCCTGAGCTGTGACTAACTTGGTGGTAGGGACCATGCCTTTTACCTAGGCAAACCTAGCACCCAACACCCAGCACAGTTTCTAGTAGATAGCATGTGCTCAATCAATATGAAAGGGGGGGAGAGAGGGTTGTTTGGATGGATGGATGGATGGATGGATGGATGGATAGATGGGTGGATGGCTATGTATTTGGATGGGTAGATGGATGGATGTGTTGACAGTGCTTAAGCAACCTGGGCAATAATAAATTGAGGTTCCTTCTTCCTGTCTATACCCCCACCAACTAGGTCATCCTCTAAAACAGTGTATCATGTCCCCCAAAGACCCCCAGGCCTAGAGAGATAAGCAGAAAAATTATGGAACCTGCCCTATTGCATGGGAATGCTTTAGTTTAGACTAAAGCAAAAGATCCCGGGTGTAGGTCTTCCAGGGAAGGTAGAATGTCCTCTGCCAATGGAAAGCAAGCTGGTCACCATATTCCAGCAGGCATCAATCCAGTTATTAAGACTTTTTAAAACAGAAAGGAAGTCAGGGGTTTTTTTTTTCCAGGGTTTTTTAAGGTTTTGTCAAGTCAGGCAAATGGAAAGGAACTGTATAAATTCCACTTCTCTTTCTGGGACTGACTTCTGGACACCAAATAAGTGAGAATCAGCCAGGTTATTCACCACCATTCTGGTTACATTCTTAGGATAAAAGTCTGGAAGTAGAAGTACACATTTAAAAAGTATGGACATTTTTAAGACTTTTAGTAAAAATTGCCGACTTCATCACCGGAAATGCTGTAGCCATGTGTAGTCCCACCGTGTTCTATGTGTGGCTACCCCACCACGCTCCTACTCACACTGTAAAACCCTTTTTTAAATCTTCCCCAATTTGATAAGCAAAAATTAGAATCACGTTGTTTCAATTTGCATCTCTTTGATAGCTGGTAAAGTTGACTTTTGTTTCATAAGTAAGGCTGTTCTGCAAATTTCCTGTTACTTTTCTTTGCCTACTTCTCTATTGAATTTCTTGTACTATATTATCAATCCGTAAAGGCTTGTTTGAATATGTGAGCATCATTAGTCTTTTACTGTATGTTGCAAATATTTTTTCTATCTCTTAAGAAATGTGACTCCCCCACATTCCTCATTGGAAGTGAATGAATGGATCTTCATTAAACACGTAGCTCACAGTCCTGTGCTAGGTACTCCTGGGTATGCAGGGTGTGTAAGACACGTCACCTGTCCTCAGGGAGCTTGCAATCAAGTTAATCCAGCGAGGTAAATTTGTCTCGAACATATCCATGAAGCATTAACAGCAATACAAGTCTTTAGGAAGAGAGAGGATTTGTACTGAGCTTGAGGTCGGGCTTGGTTCTCAAGGGACAGAAACGGGAGAGGTCAGGCATCCCAGGCAGGGAAAAAAGAGTAAGGGCACCAAGGTGGGAAAGCCCAGAGTGGGTCTGAGGAATCCTGAACAGCAGAGATCTGTGTAGGTGAGCGGTGGGAGGTAAGGTCAGCCAGAGAGGATCTAAAATACCCAGGCTTTGCGACAATGTGGCCTTACAGAGGCTATTTACCTTCCCTGGCTAGGCCAAGCAGGAGTCTTTGTCTCTGAGCCATTCAGATGCGTGTGCATGCTGGGTACGTTCCACTCTTTTATGATGGCTGTTGTTTGTCGGAATTGATTAGCCTTTCTGTGTGGGAGCCATCTGCTGTCTGTCAGGCTCCTTGTCTCAGTAGCATGTTGATTTCTATAAATTATTACAGCATTTGGAGTCGGCTGGTAGTGTGATGCTGTGAATCCCACACATCCAAATCAGAACTGGATTGAAAGCCATTTAATGCTGTTCCCCCGATGCCTTCTCTCTTGGTCAATAACATCTCAAGTGAACCATGATGGGTATTATCTTGGGCTGCTCGTTGTGTTCTGCACCATTTTCCTTCTTCTGGCCACAGGGCTGAGCAGCTGGTCCTGGCCTGGCTACCACAATACGCCCAGGTCCCTGGATACAGAGATGGGTTGAGGGTGAACCCGTGGTTCAAGCAGGCCTGTGGGTAAGAGGAGGTTGTCTTTCCACTAGGGTCGCAAAGTTGGGGGATGCATATTTGGAGCTATTAGTGGACATCTTTGCTGGCAAGTGGAAATGCTGAGCCGAGATAGGCAAAGATGACACACAGTGTCCCAGAAGTATTGATCCCTTAGTTCCCACATCTCTTCCCCTCAACTCCAGGGGCTTCATCAACTTATCCCCAGCAACAAGGTCTTTGCAGTTCTTCTTGCTTAAGTTGAGTTTTTGTCACCCATAATACAGGATTCCTGAATATATACAGTATCACTATCAATCTAGCTGCCCAAACCAGGCATGTGGGAGTCATTCTCAAATCTTTTTCTTTCACCCCCAAATCCAATCAGTCACCAAGTCCTCTTGATTCTACCTTTAAAATCTCTTTCCAGTTACTTCCGTCTGTAATTGCCTCTCGTCTGGATCACACAATAGCTTCCTAACTGATCTCCTTGGATTTGGCCCCCTTCATACCCATCTTCTGTGAGGATACCATGTTGTTTCTTTCTGGAATCCAAAGGTTCAAAAACTTCAGAAGACATCAGTGAGACAAATCCAAACCTCTCAGTGTAGGATACAAGCCTGTCTCCATCTGGTCCATCCTACCTCTTCAGTCCCAACTCCAAATGTACCTCACCTCCCAGCTCTCCCATGCCTCCCTGCCTTTGCACATCTTCTAGAAGGCCTTTGCAACCTTGTCTGCCTGGTTTCTCCTCTGGACCCCCATGATTCAGCTCACATGGCACTTCTGCAGTGTTCCCCTGACAACAGGGAGCATAGCATTCTTCTGGGAATTCATGGCACTTCAGTGTTTGGGTTAAGGACAGGAAGACGGCAGTGGAGCAGTTAAGAGCATGGGCTCTGAGTCAGCAGACCTCAGTGTGAGTTCTGGCTGTCGCCCTTACTACCTGTGGGGACTTGAAAAAGGCATCTAATCTGAAGGATCACTCTTCAAATGGGGGACATAAATAAGGGTAACTGTAAAGATTAAGTGAGAAAACTGGGCAAAGTTTTGAGGTAGAACAGCGAAGATACTCAATAAAAGACAGCTCTCGTTGATGAGTGACCGTGCCTTCACCAATGTCACCCCAAACCCCACCATGAGTTCCTGGGGGCAGGCACGAGGTGCTGAATCTTATTCTGGTCGTGAATCCATGGCTGGCACAGAGGAGGCATGCAATGAATATTTACTTCATGACTTCTCATCTCTTTTCATCCACTGTTTTACCAGGGGAAAGGGAGCAGAAGAGGGCAGGGCTATGACTCTCCAATCACTACTACGACTCTAGATGGCTCAAAACTGATGAATGATTGGCTCTCCTTGGGAAATAATTTGGAAGTGACAGTCAATGAACCAACCAGCCCTATAAGGGACACAAAATCTAGTTCCCTTACATCGTAAACGCCAGTGGTTGTCTCTCCAGCTCTCAAGGAAGATGATCCTATTCTCAATTCATATGTAAGTCCTAAAACATTCTAAGCCAGTCATGATAATGCCTTTCTCCTTGCTGGAACTTGGTTGATTATTGTTTTTAAGAGGAACTTTAGTTTTATTACTTTGCCAGGCAAAGGAGGCTGCAGCAGACGCATGCCTTCAAAACTGCAGACCTGCCCAAAGTAAAAGGATGAGGGGTTTTATAGAAAAATACGGGAGCTGGGTGCTTTTGATAGGAACCTGGAATGTGCTGCCAGCTGTGTTCCTCATATCTTCAAAGTGGTCTCATGACCAGTGCTGGTAGCAGCCATCCGAGTCTTGTTATGACGTATGTGTTGTCAGTGAGATGTCAATATCATACCAAGTTCCTGGAACAAAGGATTCTGTAGAAAAACAAGTGAAGGGGAGAAGGTGTGTGGAGGAGGGGGAAGTCTTCCATGGAGCTTCTGGGAAAGTTTGTTTTGTTTTGTTTTGTTTTGTTTTGTTTTGTTTTGTTTTAAGAAGAGATACAAGGAAGAGACAGTTCCTTTTCTTCTACCTCCCATTGTTCATCTGCAAAAGATGCTGTGAACAGGGACCCTGCTATCTGGTATCCTCAAAGGAAACCCACAAGGATAGCAAGGCAGAAAAATGGGAGAAACCTGAGTTCTTGACGGTGCTATCAAGCCATAAAATTAGCCAGCCCAGGGGCACCTCTGCCTCAGAACTCCTCGCTTGATTAAATACGAATTTATCTCACTATGTCAATCAGTTAAATCAGTTTTCTATTATTTGAAGCCAAAATATCTTACCAGATTCACTTAACTTTAAAACTTTTCTCCCAACATGCCCCTGCTCATTCCCTTCTTGGACGTCACATAATACGCTTACTCCCCCATGTCCCTTTTTACATATGCCGCTCTCTCTTCTTGAAGAGTTTAATTCATCTTTCACTCCCTTTTCTCCTGGCTAACTTTTACTTACCTTCTGAAGCTGGATTCACCCTCCCTAGGGGTTGGATATCTGAATACAGCATGGTTCCTCGTAAAAATATTCCATGGTTCCTCCAAGGACAACAAAGGGTAAACCCTTGTGTTCTTCCGAACCCCATTAACACTGTGCACACTTCAGGTCACATTTAATTACAATCACTGATCTTGTTCTCTTCAACTACAGGACAGCCTCTTGAGTGTAAGGACTACATCTTATACCCCAGTATCCCTCAAACCTCGCACAGTGCTTGGGCTGGAACATAATAAAGACTCAATAAATGTTGAATGCATGGATAGACAAGTAGATGATGGACAGTCTCTATAACGGACAGTCTTCCACTCTTGCCAGGGAAACCGAAATAATATGAACAAACTGTAGAATGACAAAGAATGATGTCACATTGTGTGATGCACAGACCTCCTAACAATTAAAAAAAATGCATATTCACACAACTTTAAGGTATCACTACATGATATTAAATTAACCAAAATAAATAAAATCTATAAAATCCAGTTGGGTGGACTGTGGGGAAATAGCATGCCATGAACTGTTAGTAGCATTGTAAATTGGTTCAATCTGTCTGGAGAGCAATAGGGTAAAATGTAACATAAGCTCTAAAACTGCTCATACCCTTTGACATAGTATTTCCACTTTAGGGAGTATACCCTGAAAAATAACCCAAACCAAATAATAATAATTAATAATAATAATAATAATAATAAAAGTAATTTATATGAAGACATTTATAACAACAGTACTTAGAATCCAGGAAAAAAACAATAACAGCTGAGCTCTAATGGGACAGTAAAGCTAAACACATTACGGCATTTCAGGTCAAAGTAAACACTGGCAAGGTCCACATGTGAATGCATATATATAATTATGATAATTAGAAAAACAAAACAGCCACATCACACTGATCTAAATTATATACAGTTTTATTTAAAATATATTTCTATATATTGCAAAAGATATTAAAGAGAAATAAAAAGCTTTTGTTGATCATTAGGTGCCTGTATTTGCATGGAATGCAGTCCTCTAGCATCCACTCTTAGGTATCTACAGTACACGCACCTTCTGCTTTCCAAATCTTATCCACATGATGTTGTCAATATACTGAATCATCAACCCGATGGCTTGTAGGATGAAGAGATGATTAAGTATCTCTGTGGTCTAAACTGCGACATAGAGATGGAAAGCTGACGCAATAAAGTATACTGCAGTCCTTGCCAGGTGAAAGCAAACTGTGTCTTCTTATTGGAACTGAATTTTTAAAAAAGCACTAGCCATATAAATAGCTGCAGATTGAGTATCAGGGACTCGGTATTTTCTCCAGTAAGGCAGCCATATCTGAAATAGCTGTAATTGGAGGCCACTTCATCATGTTTATAATAATCTACCGCCATTTTCCAAGGTATAGTTATTTTCTGCTCTGGAGAAATAAAATGACTTAAATGGAGCTGTAATAGGAGTCACCACACCTGCACCTTTTGAGTCTTTGATAGCTGTAATTATTTCATCCAAGGACAGGGTATTACTTTAGGCTTACTACTTTAAGTCTTGCATTTGGCACTTTCTAACAAAGAAACCCTTCAAGTAATCAACATAATAATTCTGCCCAGTATTGAATGTATCTAGTCCAACCTTACAGTCAGGAACTGAGAAAACGTCATGGAATGAACTTGGGGATTCACGAGGCAAACTATGATGTCAAAATCCCATAGATCACTTAACTCCCATAAATCCCCTAGGATCCTCGGGAATTCGCTGAGAACTAATGAAATATCTAAGAAGTATGAACGTCTCTTTTTCCACCAAGCCACTATTACCTTGGTAAAGGGCTCCAGATCTCTGTGAAGATAGCCAGGAATGGGATTTATAGTATATACTCGTGGTATAATTGCAGGGTCCTTCTCCAGAGGTGTCTGGGCTCTGGTCTACGGCTCAGGTTTAGGAACTGGGTGAAGAACAACAATTCTCTGTACTTGGTGACTCAAAAGGGCTTTTGTTCTCTAGGTCTAGTGTTTATTTGTTTGTTCTGATTACATGGACCAAGAAGGTTCTTAGAAGACTACCCATATATTTCAGTGCAAAAGACTTCACAGTCATTTAGCCGTCCCAAAGACAGCTATGAGTGCAGGCTGGTCTGATTAGCATGCCAACCCGCTGCCTATTATGGAACCTTGCATTGTTAGACACCTTTAGCTGTGCAGTTAGCGGCACACCCAATAGCTACTCTCCACATCTTCCTTGCCAACAGAAACAAAGCGTGTTATGGTGCAACAATGTGCTCAGCTAAAAGTTCTCCCAGTACTAAATTCCCTTAAAGTTATGTGGCTTAGAATATGACAAAGTAGATAGGCGTGTGTGCGAAAATTCGATCTGGAAGTGAGCAAAATGAATAGAAGGCCAAATGCAGTACAGCTGACATCTGGCAAGCACATGGCACAGACATCCAGAGATTCCCAGTGCCAAGGGGCAGTGGTGTCGCTAAAGCTGCCCCAGAGCCCCAGGCTCTGCTCTTTAGCCACATCCCTGCCCAGTGCAACCTGTGGGGTACATAATATGGTTTTGTAAAATCCCTTTCTGCTTAAGCCAGCCCACATGTATTCTGGTGCAATTAAAAACATGAAACAATACATGTACCACCTTGCCTCTGGAGGTTTTGAAAGTGTCACGCCCTGGTCTCTTCCCCTGGGGATTCTAGTATCCCCAAGGAAATCTAAGATCTCATTTCAGCTACAGCACTCTCAGCCTAAAGATAAGAGCCGTTACAGCTCTCAAAGATATTGGCAATCATGATCGTTCCCAGTGACCTGGTAAAGGAAATATCTTCTAGTCCCTCTTAGGGAATACAGTGAGCACAGTGAGCAAGCTGCATGTGATAAATCCTTGTCAACCATGTTTACCTAATTTTTTTTAATTCTTTCCATCATACCAAATTTTTCTGGCATCTTATTTTCATTCTTTATAAGCCATTACTGAGTACAGGTTTCAGTACGTCCTCTAAGAAACTAATTACAAATCCCAAATACTTGAGTTAACACGTTTGATAAGTACACCCATATGCATAAAGTCAGCCGGATTTAAAATTATGTTACCCCCAGAATGGAGAGCCAGTTTAGCTAATATTCACCAAAATAAATGACACTTGTTCCCTATAGTCACTAACATTGGTTCCCAAAGTGTCTCCCAAGAAGCTCTAGAGGGCTCTCAGAACCCCTGTAGGAGTGGAAAAATGCAAGGCTCTGGGCATTCCACTCCACTTAAAAACTTACTCCAAATTTAACTTATAGGCTTCCAGCTAAGCTTTTGTTTGAAGAAAGTCTAAAGCTTAAATAAATAAATAAATACATAAATGGAAACCACTGAAATAGATCATCTTTGAAGTCCATCGAGAAGAATTCATGGTTTTTCTAATTACCATGAGCTAGTTTGACATCCTTCATTGGAAGCCTAAGGAGAACCTTCCAGAAATGTTGACTGTCTTAAGGCTGTTTTCCTCCAGTATCTCCTGTGACCATTTGGGTATGAAACTCTGGCACCTGCCTAGAAAGTGCTGCTCTCCACCTGGACTGTGGAGAGGACCTGAAAGTCCAGAACATTCCATGGCCAGGCTTAGCATGGCCTGGGCCAGTATAGACTGTCTGTCCATCTGCGCTTTAGGCCGTGTTCCCTTCCCTCTGTCTGGGGCCTGAAGCTCTCGGAAGCATGGAGTCTCCTTCCCTTTGCCATCCCAATTTCACTGTTCAATAAAGGAGCCTCTTTGGGGTCCTCAGATCCCTCGATGCAGACAAATGTTTGTCTGCTTTCTCATGGGCCGCTGCAGGTGCAGGATGCTATAGAGGCTCATAGGCCTTGGTGTAGTCCAAATCCTAAAAAGATGTGGCCAGGTGTCTGGAAGGGTGGTCAGTGGGCAAGATCATTTCTTTCTTTCCCTTTCTCTGGAGGCAGAAGAAGTGGGATAAAGCAGAACCACGGGCAAATATAAGAAAAAACAGGTAAAGTAATAATACCAGTCGTATGTCTACAAAATATCATATATCCTATCACATATCCCTCTTCCTAAGCGTATCCATGTCTGTTATTTCATCTAGGGACAGAGTTGTCTAGGAATATTCATTCCGCTTGACAGGTGGAGAGAGTGGACACAAAGTAAGACTATGGGCTGAGTCGAAGCCACAACCAAGGCCTCTGAGTCCTTCCCAACACCCCTCCCCAGAGTTCCTCGGACTCGGTGTCTCCAACCACCTACAGGAGAAGAGCCTGCTCTCCATTCCCCACACAGGGATGCACGGGCTCCAATTGTGGGAAAGACGCCATCAAACTCGGTTTCTGAAAGCGACTCTTCATCAGACAGAGGAGCCCTTCCCTTTTATCCAAAGGGCTCCGTTTACTCCTGAAAAGAAACTAGAGTCAGTTGTCTCCTACGAGGAAACAGGTTCAAAGGGATCCATATGCGGCTCTGAAATAGCCCTGTTTGGAGAGCCAAGAGGGCCCATGACTCCACTTCCAAGGGAACTCTCTGCGTCTAGGTTTGAATGAAGTGAGTAAATCAAGACTTCACTGGTTCTGCGTTAAAACCCAGTCACGGATGACATCAATCTTCTGAAATCATTGGGGAGTGAGAAATGGGTTAATAATCACTAGGGAGTCCCACCCATAAAAGTTGGAGTCTTTAACTAAATCCTCTTCTGTGAGGACATAATGCAACATCATTAAACCGGCCGTGACGAGCATTTTGCCTGCAAACGCACCAGCCCTGTTTTCATCTGCCTTCAATCTGCCATGGACTGGGGCTCTGGCTTCTTAAGTGGGCTCAACTGTATTACAGGCTTCTGTGGTGATGTGGGACTACAGCGAGCTCCATTTTATGTTCTTAAATATTCATAAGGCGCTTTGCAACATTAATATCTTAGATGGCTTACAAGAACACTTAAATACTGGGCCTTCGCTCCCCTCCCGTCTCCCCGAAAGTCCCAGCCTGTTCTAATTTGTGTAATGCATTGGGCCATTTTAATAATTGTCCAGGGATTTATTTGGTGGTTCGGCTGCCCCGTCGCAGAGGGTGTAATTACGACCCCGGCTTCTCTTATCATGCGCTAATCCGGCTTGTTTCACCAGCAGAGAAGCCAAGATTGGCAAGGGCAAATGCAGGACAGGGCTGTTGCACCGGAATTAAGTTACGGGCCTCAGCCGTTTCCCTTAACCTTCCCGCTCCTCCTCCAGCTTCGCTGCTGCTGAATGGGGACTGAGCAGCCGTCGCGGCGTCTAGAGGATGTTTTTAATTAAAGAGCATGTTTTATCTAAAGGAGCAGTTTCAAGAAGGGGAGACCAGGGCCATCAGCGACAACCCAAACAATAAACTTTTGGCACACAACGCTCAGAGACGAGAGGCTCCGAGACGTCTCCTATCCCAAGGTGCTGTGAAACTCCGTTGTCATGGTTTTGCATAAAAGCAAAATGGAATAGAGGCTTCCGGTTATGACTGGAGACAGGGGCGAACATGGGGTATCTTCGAGCTCACTGAAATTCTCTGATACAGCGCAAACACCAGGAGATAGTGAAATTCAACTACTCTAAAACCGGACGCTTCTAAAGGGGTGCAGACACGGTGGGCTGCATGGCATTATTTCACGTAGAGTCACGGAATCTTACATCGCTGATGTTGCCTGATCATCTCTTGCCTCCGGCCCTATAAGCTCAGGGCAAGAGACATGAGAGGAGAGGAGGCTGAAATAGTAGAACATGCAGAACCCGCGTCAACGCACAGAAAACTCTGAGCACCAGCATGCTGGGCCGGATCCATAAAGCTTGGAGGACTCCAGTTCTGAATCTCAATAGGGAAATAAGCCAACACGCATAAAAGAGTATTAAACCCCTTCGAGGTGAACATATAAACACATGCAAATTAATACAAAGCTGATTAAGAATATCTATGCTCTAGGACTAAGCCTGTTGTCACCAACCCCCAACCTTCTGAGGCAGACACTTCTATAGTTCTAACTCAAGTTTAAATGTCTGAAGCTGGCAAAGTTGTGCACGGGCCTGGAGGCATGGGCCAAGCCTAAGCGCCATCTTCCTCGTCCCTCTCTGCTGCCACCCCGTCCTTCACACATGCCGTCCCACACGTGACCATTCCCCGGATGGCAGTCCTTGACACAGAGGCAACCACGCGCACCCGTTGCATGCCCCGGGAAAGTGAAGTCTTGGATTCCACGTTCCTGCAGTTCTTTCCCCGAAAGCACAAGTCAGAGGAGGCTTCGTGGCAGAGATTAAGAGTTGGACCGGATAAGGCTGGGCTAGTGAGAAGCGTCCCGAAAAGACAAGCCATGCTCTGGGATGATTAATTGGTTTGCCCGCTGCGGGGAAGATAGTTACCAGAAAGTCGTAGGAGATGAGGCTAGGAAGAAAGACTGAGGCAGAACATCATACTTAGATGGTGGGGTAGCCAGTTTACGAAACCCAAGCTGGGTGCCCAAGCTGGTACCTTTCGTCCAAAGGCGATGAAGTAGTCAGAAAACTGACTAGTCTGTCTTTGCTTCCACCACCTGCCCTCTGTCTTCTTTCTAGGAGACATAATTTGAACAGCGTGGAATAGTCACCCTACTCTGTCTTAAACTTTTCCGCCACCCGTATGCAGGAATAAGAAGCTCTCTCTACCGGAAGCATGAATTATCATGCGTTACTTTTACTCATTCACGTTCTTCCCTTTAAGCTCCGAAATGCACGGCAAATATCTCCATTTAGAGGAGAAAGCAGCACCTCCTCTCCCACCACAGTCCACCTCCATAGGATGACCCCTCCACACACACAGGTGTATTAGCCCTTCCCCGGGCTTGCTGATATAACAAAATCTTCTGGAACACTGATCCAGGACAGAATCGTTCTGGTCTAGAATGGGATCAGATCCTGCTCAAGGAGTCCAATGAAGGCCACGCGACGTTACAAGCCAGAAGTCCTACTTAACCGCTACCCGCATGATCTTGAACCAACGGCTTCCCAATCCGGGCCTCAGTTTCCCCACCTACAAAATGAGGGAGTGAGTCCTGACACTCTCCCAGCCGCCTTGGTGATCTAAGACCTCATGCATCCCTTTTTGCAACAACAGCACTTCGTTGTAACATGGTGTTACCTGGTGGACAAATTCTCCACACAGACTACAAAGATGGCTTTGTGGCCGAGCGCCCAGTAACATTTAATTAATACCAGCGTTAATCTCTACCTAATCCGTGTAAGATTCCAAAATAGAAGGGAAGGTGAGCTGCTCCCAGAACCGGCTCCTGCAGGCTCCTTGATATCCAAGCACCAGGATCACAGACCTGCCTTGTCAGAACATGATTTACAGCACTCAGAAGAGTTACATAAATTTCCATAAACATCCGCAAATGCCCCAGACATCAGATTCCCTGTGCACGGGCATCAGGGGGTAGGGAGAGAGCAGATCCCGGGGGTCGTGGGCAATGAAGCAGCTCCACGCACCGGGCAGCACGGTGGCTCCCCCAACTTCAGGGCATTAAAGCTAAATTTGACTAATCGTGAGCGTTTCTTCCTCTGCTGAGCACCTGAGCACTAATTACATGCCTGGTTAATTCAGTAATGTATACACATTGCTGGGCGAACCCAGCTCTCTCCTCTCCTCCACTTCACGAGATTAATGGGGGAAGAAGAAGGTTGTTACAAACCTGTTTGTGTGGTCGTTCTTTACCCCTCCTGTGACGACGACCAAAAATGATCTGAACCACCTTCCCCGTCACTGCTTGGGTGCATGTATCCTCCTCATTTAGCTCCAGGTACCTCTCCTCCAGCAGCCACGCATGTGAGGCACAGTCAACAGCGAGACGGTGAGCGGGGTGGGGGTGGGGGGGCAAACGTGCCATCTCAGCGGAACCATGACCGTAAATTCCCCCCACAGTGGCCCCGATGTCACACATTTGTTAGCAGCTGTTTCCAAATGGCCATGGTGGCGTGTTGATTTCCAGGATCATCGAAAGCTTTCTTGCCCCACCCCCACTTCCACCCCCTCCAGTCATTGCTCGGTTCTGTCCCGTAAGGATATAACTAGGTGTGCGTTCCAAGGTCACAGCTGGCCCTGAGTGCAGGAGCCTAAATTCCAAGGTCTCTGGGGCCCCAAGGAGGTCAGAGACTTATGAAGACAGAAGGGTGGAGGGTGCAGGAATGAGGTTTCCAAGTGGAACAAGGGGGACATCGGGGGCCTCCTGGACATTTAGACCACCCTAGGCCACCCTTGCTGTCAACATTAGGACGGAATAGGAGAGATGGCCCCTCCGGCTGCCCTTCTGTGCTCTGTTCCCCAACAAAACTTGTCTTGATGTTTATAGCCTTGATCCATTTTTTTAATGCTTGTAGAGGGATGGGAGCATATCACGTCATTTAGCCCAGCCCCGGCCCCCTAGAAACACCCCCCCGGCCCCTGCCCTTACCATCCTTAGGAATGACCCTGAATTCCAGACTCCTTAGGTCTGGTCTGCTCACTCCAGGCCTGGATGGGCATCCGTGGACTGGAACGAATCCCAGCAGCAAGCTGTCTGCCTGTGCTCAGTTCAATAAGCATTTGGTGAGCACCTACCTTGGGGAGGCCATTTACTGAGCACGCCAGGGAGGCCAAGGTGAGAAAGACAGGCTCTTGCTGTCATGGAGGTTTCAGTCAAGCTGGGAGAGGCACAAACTGCTCATGGCATCCACTGATCGTGTATATCCATGCACATGGCCCCAAGGAGGTGCAGAGAAGGGACCGTTCATTGCTGAAGAGAGGGATGTTCAGGAACATACCTCTGGCAGAGAGGACATCGGAAGGAAGAAGTGTGATAGACTGACAGGGCATAAACGGAGCAACAGGAAGGACCAAGGCACAGAACGTGCAAATGCATGGAAATTGAAAAGCGGCCAAGACAGTTTGGGGGTGACTCTCTCGGACCTCGCCCCTCCTTCCCTCTCCTTCTCCTCTCCCACCTCCCTCCTTCTCCCTCCCCCTTCCCTCCTTAGTTCCTGGGGAAGCATCCCCAGAGATCCATGGCCAGTGCAAACCCTCAGGGGACTCTTTGCGAGGCCCTGTCCACACACACATGACATAAAAGACGGCCAGCCTATGGCTCCCCCACTCCTCCCCTTCCTTGTCTGCCATCTCTCCCTCCCTCTCAGGACCACTTGTCACCTCCTCCAGACCAGCAAACCAGTGACCTCAGGGCAGATTTACATCTTAAAAGAAAGAAAATGGGATGCTTACATGAAATTATGATGGAATTTCAGGCATCAAGAGCAGGCCCTTCAGAGAACTATTTTGAAGGGTAGGTGCACCTTCTTCCTTGTCCTCCAAACAACAGGGGGGCTGACCCACTCAGGTATAATGAGTTGGGCAGACATTTTTAAGAGCATCTCATCACATCAAAAGACTTCAAGGCCTTTTAAGAACAAATTCCTCTCAAGATGAAACACAGAAGCTCTGGGAACCGGTGTCTCTTGCTTTCAGAGTCCACTGGCCATTTGGACACAAGGCAGCAGCTATTAGAAGACAGAATAGAGTTCCTGATCCAATGAAGTTGGAAGCCAGGCTGGTTCCTCATGCCCTCTAGGTGCCAAAGGATGGAATGTGGATTGGAATCCACATTGTCTCTGGGCCAATTGTCCCAGATTCTGCTGCCCCCTCACCCCTCTCCCCTTGGTTCCTCTCAGTTTTAAGAAAGGACCTAGATAAGCCTAACCAAAGAGGTGAAAAATCTATACACTGAAAACTATAGAAAGCTTATGAAAGGAGTTGAAGAAGACACAGAAGAAGACGGAAAAATATTTCATGCTCATGGATTAGAAGGACAAATATTGTTTAACTATCGATACAACCCAAAGCAATCTACATATTCAATGCCATCCCTACCAAAATAACACCAGCTTTCTTCACAGAGCCAGAACAAACAATCCTAAAGTTTGTATGGAACCAGAAAAGACCCCGAATAGCCAAAGCAATCTTGAAAAAGAAAACCAAAGCAGGAGGCATCACAATCCCGGACTTCAAGCTGTATGACAAAGCTGTAATCATCAAGACCCTATGGTACTGGCACAAGAGCAGACGCTCAGATCAATGGAACAGAATAGAGAACCCAGAAATGGACCCACAAACGTATGGCCAACTCATCTTTGACAAAGCAGGAAAGAATATCCAATGGAATAAAGACAGTCTCGTTAGCAAGTGGTGCTGGGAAAACTGGACAGCGACATGCAGAAGAATGAACCTGGACCACTTTCTTACACCATGCACAAAAATAAACTCAAAATGGATGAAAGACCCAAATGTAAGACAGGAAGCCATCAAAATCCTCGAGGAGAAAGCAGGCAAAAACCTCTTTGATCTTGGCCACAGCAACTTCTTCCTCAACATGTCTCTGGAAGCAAGGAAAACAAAAGCAAAAATGAACCACTGGGACGTCTTCAAGATAAAAAGCTTCTGCACAGCGAAGGAAACAATCAGCAAAACTAAAAGGCAACCAAGAGAATGGGAGAAGATATTTGCAAATGACATATCAGATAAAGGGTTAGTATCCAAAATCTACAAAGAACTGATCAAACTCAACACCCAAAAAACAAATAATCCAGTGAAGAAATGGACAAAAGACATGAATAGACACTTCTCCAAAGAAGACATCCAGATGGCCAACCAACACATGGAAAAATGCTCAACATCACTCATCATCAGGGAAATACAAATCAAAACCACAATGAGATATCACCTCACACCTGTCAGAATGGCTGACATGAACAACTCAGGCAACGACAGATGTTGGCAAGGATGCAGAGAAAGGGGATCTCTTTTGCACTGCTGGTGGGAATACAAACTGGTGCAGCCACTCTGGAAAACAGTACGGAGGTTCCTCAAAAAATTAAAAATAGAACTACCCTACGACCCAGCAGTTGCTCTACTAGGTATTTATCCAAGGGATACAGGTATGCTGTTTTGAAGGGACACATGCACCCCGATGTTTATAGCAGCACTATCAACAATAGCCAAAGTATGGAAAGAACCCAAATGTCCATCCACAGATGAATGGATAAAAAAAGATGTGATATATATATGTATGTATATGTATATGTATATGTATACGTATGTATGTGTATATATGTGTATGTATATATGTATACATACACATATGTACATGTGTACATATGTACATATATGTATGCGTATATGTGTGTATATGTATATGTATATGTATATATGTGTATATATGTATATGTACGTGTGTATATATACATATATGTATATATGTATGTATATATGTATGTATATATGTATATATGTATGTATATACATATGTGTATATATATGTATGTATGTGTGTATGTATATATGTATGTGTGTATATATGTATGTATATATGTATATACATATGTGTATATGTATGTATGTATGTATGTATATGTATATATGTATACGTATATATGTATATATGTATGTATATATGTGTGTGTATATATGTATATATGTATATATGTATGTATATGTATATATGTATGTATATATATATATACATATACATATATATGTATTATATGATGGAGTATTACTCAGCAATCGAAAAGAATGAAATCTTGCCATTTGCAACTACGTGGCTGGAGCTAGAGGATATTATGCTAAGTGAAATTAGCCAGTCAGAGAAAGACAAATATCATGACTTCACTCATATGTGGAATTTAAGATATCAAACAGATGAACATAAGGGAAGCAAAAATAATATAAGAAGAGGGAGGGGGAAACACCATAAGAGACTCTTAAATGTAGAGAACAAACTAAGTGTTGCTGGAGGGGTTATGGGTAGGGGGTGGGCTAAATGGGCAAGGGGAATTAAGGAAGACACTTGCTGGGATGAGCTCTGGGTGTTATACGTAGGGGATGAATCACTGATTCTTCTCCTGAAGTCATTATTGCACTCTATGCTAACTAATTTGGATATAAATTAGAAATAAATAAATAAATAAATAAATAAACAAACAAGTACAAACAAGTAAAAATAAATTAAAAGGGACCTAGATATACCCCTGGAAAATATCCTTCAGCTCCATTTGTGGAATCATCCAGTGATTTGGGGGATCCCCATTTGTTGACAGGCTGTGGCCCGAGCCCCAGAACAGACCCGCAGTGAAGTCACATCCCCTCAGGCTGCACCCTCCCCCAGGCTGCCCAGCCCCAGCCAGGCCAGGCGATTAACAGTGTTGGCTGGCCCGTCTCCACCTCTCAGAAAAGCCGAAGCTCTCCACACAAACCACATACGTGGGGCTCCACCGCTGTTCCCATGGATAACCAAGAGCTTCGGCAGCCACGCGGTCTCGAAAAACAAGATAAGTCATCCCAGAGATGCCTCGATGACATCACGGGCTGTAGCCCAGCGAAGCTTTTACACCGACCCACAAGACAGTGGGGTCTGCAGCTGGCCCTGGCTGCCACTGGGCGGCCCCACGGCCACTCGGCCATAGATCACATCTGTAAGCCCATGGAGTTCATTATCTCCCTAATGCTGCTTCTTTTGTAGATCGTTAGAAAGAAACTTGACCTGACCTCTGAACTCTGAAATTGATTGTTGCCTTGAAATGGTCAACAGCCCATTTTCTAATCGATGTGCGGAATAATTTTATACATATTTAAATTATATATTAACTTTAATGCTTGTTAAATTTATCTACCACTTTCCTCTTGTGCTTCTTTTACATTTGCTCGAACTCAGGAGGGTATATTTACCACTGAGGGAGGAAAGGAGAGAGGGGAGGGGAATCGAGGCCAAGACCAAGGGAAGGAGGGAAGAGAAGTCCCGGGGCTGAGCCAGAGGCCGTGGAGGACTAGGTCCTGAAGCTGGGGTGTGGGGAGGAAAGTGGGTGTGTGTCTGGAAAGATATATGTGTGTCTGTGGGTGCGTGTAGGCATGGGAGAGTAATGTGTATTAGCATGTGTGTAGGTGTGTAAGAGTATATGCGTATCTGGGAAAATATATGTCTGAATGTGTGTGCATTTTCTCTCCCATGCACTCCTCCCCAACTTGTCAAGTGGTCCAGACACCTTGCCTAACCCCTAGTACCGAGAATTAGAAAGAATTTCTCCCCCTAACATACAGCAAGGAGCTATCAAGACAGGAAAGTTTTGCCTGAAAAGGGCAGACTCAGACCATGACGGTTCTCCTCGATGTGGCTTGAAATTTGCAGTACAGAAAGGGGTCCCCCAAGCGCTAAACTACCTGGAAAGAAGACCAGAACTGCTAATGGTCTCTAAAGCACAGGTTCTTAACCTAGTGTTCATCAAGCCTGTGTGGATCAATGAATCCCTTGAAACTGAAGAAAGCACCAGTGTCCGTGTGCGCGTGCGTGGGTGTGCACGCGCCCGCTCCTGTGTGTATGTGCGCAGGGAGAGGCTGGTCACCTCCGCTAGACTTTTAAAAGGTTTATGACTATGGAAGAAAGAGGACTGCAGATCAGATGATACATTCCTTTTGTAGGGACAAAGACTGCTTTCTCCAACCCCCGCAACTAGCACTCTCACACACAGTCCCAGCACCCCTGCCCTTGCCTCCCTCTGAGGCAGGACTCCCCAAGGTCTCTAGCCTTGAGCCCAGAACACCTGATAGAGAGCCACTCACGCCTGGAGCAGAGGAACAAGCAAAAAACCTCTCAAGTGGCTCCACGTTCAGAATCCAAATCAGCATGCCCGTGCTGCCCCTCCTGACCCCAGCCTTCCAGACTTTGGACACGCCCAAGATCCATAATCTCTGCATGCCCCCTGTGGATGAGGCATAAACAGATAAGCAACCCCACTAGAAACAGTCTTTAAAATATTCATACCCTTCAACTCAGTTGTTTTACTTCCAAGAATCTGTCCTATGGAAATAGTCAAACTGCAAACAAAGGTTTGTGCACAGAGATGTCCCTCGGAGTTTTGACGCCAAAACAAATGACTGGAACCCAGCACCAGGGGACCAGCTAAATACATGCAGAGATTCCGTGGGAAGGATTGCTCTCCAGGAATGCAAAAGCATATTTACACTTACGAACCGTGCAACTCAATTAACTACCAATAATTTTAACTGCCCGTCCTCTATTTCTTAAAATATGTTTAATAGACATTTTAATGACACGGGGAAATGCCTAGAATGCAATTATCAAGTAAAACCACAACACGGTGGGATTTCAAATTTTGTTCAATGCATGCCGAAAACAACCGAAGGAAAAAAAAAAATCCGAAAGAGTAATACTGATTTTTCTGAGGTGGAGGCCTTCCCATACACTTTCTTGTGCTTTCTAAGTTTCTGTTGTCAGCATGCATTGTTTATTCTGCTATTAGCATGCATGTTTAATTAAATGAATTAAACAATTAATTGAATTGTTTTAAAAAGCTACGTTAAAAAACATCTCTGCTTTCTAATCCATCCACCACACGTCCTCCCTCAGCCCAGACCCCAAACTCACAGACTCCAAACGTCTAGGTTTCCCTCCTTCTTGGGAGCAGGAGAGCTTCTCTCAAGTTCTGCATTCCACCATAGTGGTCCTTGAAATAAAATCAAACCAGTACTCACTTCTTCTATTCCTTCACACTTCCTCTTTCTTCATGAACTCCCAGAACCCTTCCTTGAGCAATCTGTTTTAACCTTCTTCCGTTTCCCCCGGTGGGTTATTCACGACAGCCAGATCCCTCGCCTACACATAAATGCCCAACTTAGGTGAGAGAGTACAACCCCGGGGGGTCTCTGCCCTATGAGAACTAAAGGGGGGCAGGCAGGGAAGGGGGAAAGGAGGTGGGTGAAAAAGAAGACCAGCTTTGCCAGTGTAGGTTGCTACCAACTTCCCCGGGAAGATCAAGGTCATCTAGCGTGAACTGCCTTGACTTCTTCCCTCTGCCTCAGAGACTCTCGGCATCATCATCCATCTTTTCAGCCCCCGTCCTGTCTCAAAGGAAGACGTATTTCCTTACTTTGCCAAGGTGCACCCCTCCACCTGGACTATCGATCCCATGCCTTCCCATCTCTTCCAGACCATTACTAGATCAATCATCCCCAGCTCTCCAGAGTCTGTGATCTCCCCTCTCTAGTGGCTCGTTCCCCTTCTGCAGAGTCAGACTGCGTGGATTTGAATCCCTCCCCTACCACTGAGTAGCTAGGCAGGCCACTTTTCCTCTCCGTGCCTCAATTTGCATGTCTGAACATTGGAGTAATAAGAGCATCTGCTTCGTACCGTTTGGGAATGAAATGAGTGCTCCCTTTGGAATAGGGATGCCGCATAGCAAATGGTAGCTGCTCTCCTTATTTTTAAGGTCCTAAAATATGCTCAGCGGGCTCCTGTGTGGGGAAATGTCTTTCCCAGTGCCCTTCTCCGTCATTCCAACATCCTGAATCAGTCCTTCTTGTCGGGGGAAAATTTCTCACTGCCCGGAATTTCTCTGCTTCTCTCAGATCTCATCCGGATGCCGCCTCCCCCACTAATAAAGTTGCTGTCACTGGCATCGCCAGTTGCATGCCCCCCCCCCCGCCCCGGGTCCCCAGGACTTCTCTCGGCCTTCACTCACCTCAATTCCCACTTCTCCAGACCCCTCGCTTCTCCAGACTTTGGCCTCCTTGGCCTCGGAACAGCGTCCAGCCTTTGGTTCTGTGTCTCCTTCTCCAAACCCTTCTGTTCCGCTTCCTCCACCAGCAACTGCTTATCTGTTTACTCCTTAGATGGAAGCTCACCGCCCAAGGCCCTGAGGCAGGTCCCTCCTCCTCCCACTCGGCCCCCTTTCCCTGAGTGACCCAGTCAGCCCAACTGTGGTACGTTCTTCCTCTCGTTAGCTCTTCAATGGTAAAAACGGGTAATAACGTCAACAGGAGAGGGCTGTTGGGAGTCCTGTGGCCAATGATTAGTTTCCCTCTCTTTTCCCCATCCCGGTCTCAGTTTCTTTACCTGTGAGATGGGGGTAGCATCATAAGGATTTAGAAGCTCCTTGGAACGACTCTCCTTTGAAATTATTTGGCCCCAGTCCTCTGCCTTACTTAGGAAGTGACTCCTGATGAGAGTTTACGCTTCAATAAATAATACTCCCCTTCCCAGACAGACTGGGACTCGGAAACGCTGATCCCACCAGAGAGGGAATCGCTGCATCGCTGCCAGACCGATGGAGGCGGCTTCCGATCTGTGGCAATCATGGCTCGCTAACATTTCATTCCAGAAATCCCACCTCCCCTCTTATTTGGGAGACCAGCGCCCCCTCCCCAGCATGCAGCCGGCCCCATTCCCTGCTTCTGTCCCCAACAACGCAACTTTTATGAGCACATGAGAGAGTCCTGAAGCTTCCCAGCTGGGCGAAGGAGATAACAGAGCTTGGGTTTAAATGGGCCTCCTGAATCCCTTGCCTAATTTCCTAATTTCCAGGAAACCCACATGGGTGGTGGTGAGTAATGCCTATTGCTCGAGCAACCCCTAAAGGGTGAAACACCCAGGGACTGGAAGTGCCCCATCAGATCACTCAGATACCCTGTAGGACCCCCGTCCAGAAGCTTCGGATAACATATTTATGGGGCACTGTTCCCGATGCTTTGTATGTATAAGCTCATTTAATATTTATAATACTCTTATGGGTAATTACAGGTAATAGGTAACAGTCTTAAAGGTAGTTATAATTATTAATCCCATTTTGGGGCTGAGGATACTAAGCCCCATTTTGGGGCTGAGGATACTTTATGTGTGTCCTCGATCACACATAAAGCAAGGGCAGAGACTGGGTACAAAGCCAGGCGGTCCCAACTCCAGAGCCCATGCCACTGTCTCTCATGCCTCGTCTGCCTTCACAGGATCCTCCAGTCCAGGGGAAGTGACGCGGAACTTGGAGGCTCCACCCAATCCACTGCTGCCCACGCCTCAGCTGCCCTCCGTGATGGTTAACTCAGGATCAACCTGACCGAGCCATCAGGCGCTCAGACATTTGGTCAAACGTTATTCTGGGTGCCTCTGTGAGGGTGTTGCTGGGTGAGATCTGCCTTTGAATCAGCGGCTGAGTAAAGCAGCAGGAGGAACTGCCCTCCTCCTTCAATCAATTGAAGACCTAAGTTGAACCAAAAGCCTGAGAAAGCGGGCGGTCCTGGCTCATTGCCTGAGGAACACTGGTTTCCTCCTGGCCTTTGAACTCGGACTGGAACGACATCAAGAGGTCTCCAGGCTCTCCGCTGGCCCACTGCGTCTCTTGGGAGTTGTCGCCTCGGTGATCCTAACACCCCCACATCAGCTCAGACTTCCTAGTTTCGTTGTACCCATCTGGTGATGTTAGGAGGAGGGTCCAGCCACAGCCGCCCTGGTACAGAGCATCGGGGCGTCGGGGCAGGATGGCAACTGACCACAGAAGGGGGAGGAGAAGTAGAGACGGCCACCAAGAGGAGGTTCCTGGGGGACAAGAGGGCAGAAGGCCGTGGGGGTGGCAGTTGCGAACAAGAGAGGGTGCACTTAGCCCAATAAGCTGGAGGAATCTCGGTAGTGAGGAAGGAAGACAGGACGGGAGGAGCCCCCCCATCCCGCACTGTCTCCGCAAAGGACGTCACTCCCACCTGGACCTAGTGTGCCCCCCACCACCAGCTGTTGCCTCTTGATGCCCCAGCTGGCACGTGAAATCCCTGGGGAAAAGCCTGGCTTCATCTCGCATCGCTAGCACCTGGCACAAGTAGGTGCCCAACAGTGGGGGAATGGGGGCGTCTATCAGCCAGACGCCCGATGAGAAAGTCACCCCGCTTGCTGTGTGATGTGATTCTGCTTGAAGAATGAAGGCAGAGCCATAGAGGGCGGATGAGAGGTGGGAAATGGTTCTGGACCGCAGTAGCCGGAATCCTAGCAAGGCAGTGAAACATTATGGGGAAACGGTGCTCTGGAGCCACGCTGCCACGTTCGGATTCCAACTGCATCTCCGCCTGGCTGTGTGGCCTCAGGCAAGTTTCTTAACCTCTCTGTTCCTCAGTTTCTTTCCCCCTCTGCAAAACGAGGGTGACAATAGCGCTCGCCTCAGAGGGCTGTCAGGAGAATTAATGAATTAAAATGCCGGTCAAGTGCTTAGGACCCTGCCTGGCCCCGAGTAGATATGCCTGATCATCACCATCACCACCCTCAATCATCATTTTCCACAAGCGGCCCATCAAGGTCCCTCCAATTCGCTTTGTCCTTTTTTAAGGTTTGACCTTGGGGACTCAGCCTCTTACGGAGGTCATGTGATTGTGACCCTCAAAGGAAGAGAATAGACCCGAGTTGCGGACTGTAACCCGCAGCGTGTTCCCAGAAATCTCTGATGTCCCAAAATAAAGTTCCACGGGTCGAGAACCCGAGAAGAGCGATACTAAGTCCCCAGAAACATTCAGCTTCATTCACGGTGGTGGGGGAGGATTATTTGTTTTTGCAAATATTAAACTTTCCAATTTTCTTATACCGGTGGTGGCTTCATCAGAAAGCTGGAATTGGATGCCCAGATTATTATGAGACGGGCTGTGGCTTAATCTTCTCGATGTTTTTATATTTGAGAATAAAGAGGCATTTGGCACTTATCTAAAATTACAACAGCGGAGAAGGAAAAAGCCCTCGCAGGTACGTGGCTGTGATCTGCATATTTACATGCTGTTGAGTTCATTACGGAATCACAGAATCAAGGCATCGCACAGCTACAAGGAGCCTCAGCGCCCCTCTCTTTCAACCCTTTCCTCTGACAGATGGGGAAACTGAGGCCCAGAGGGAGGATGTTAATTACCCAGCATCACTTGGCTAGTTAGCGACAGGCTAACTACACTTTCTGGGTACAAAGCTCTGAAATGAAACTTCAAGCAGGGAGGTCTGCTTCTTGTGTTAGCAACAAGATACCTTCCACTCTGCCTGTCTGGTCAGGAATGGGCCCTAAGCCTTTGCTTTGAGCTTCTCCATAATCTGGCTCTGTTCGACCTCACCGTTCCACGTTGGCCTTCCATGCAGCCAGCACAGTCTCCCTGCGACCTGTGTGGTTCCCACTCTCCCAACTCCCTCACTATCAGGAATGCCTTTCTTAACTTGCCACGCTGATCCTTCCTTTCCTCTGAAGCCAGGTGGAGGCCGCTTCTTTGAAGTTTTTTCTCGTGACAGCTGCAGCCACAGGGACACTCTCAGCCTCTGAACTCGTGGAGCAAGTTCAAAGTGCACAGACTCAAGGCTGAGAGCCATGTGAGGAGGAGCTCGGGGGTGGGGGGGAGTCCGATGGCTCCAGCCTCCTTCCCGGCTCTGCCTCCTGACCTCAGACAAACGATCTCCTTCTGTAAGCCTCAGGTGCCTTCACTGTAAAGATACTTAGCTGGTACGGCCGTTCTCAAATAGAATCACGCATCATAGCACACATAGTAGGTACTCAAGTAATGGAAACTTCCATTTGATGACGCGTGATCTAGTTCGCCAATCTACCATAGGCCTTCTGTCCTGTATTTGGTTCCTATGCATGTTGGTTTTGTCGTCCCAGCTTCGTTGTAAGGAAATGCAGCGAGACTCCGCGAGGGCAAGAATTGTGTCCCTTTTATTCCCTAAACGACCCTCAGTGCCCCTCGCACAATGCCTGGCACATAGTAGGCACCCTGTAAATCTTTGCTGAATAAATGAGCAAACTTTCCTTTCATCCCCTGAAGAGTTTAGACCCACAGTGACAAAGGAGAGCCCTTATTGTATGTGTGCAGCGATTTGCGTTTTTCAAAGCATTTTCACGCGTAAAAATCTGTCTGATGTCCAGACAACCCTGCGCTGGAGGAAGATCCGGTATTATTAGGCGTCCCCACTTCACAGTGGAGGACGCTGAGGTGCAGATGACAGGCCTGGAAAGGGCTGGAGCACAGGCTACCGCCATTTCCCAAATCCGGATGGAGGCTGTCCCCAGTCCGCCACATCCAGGAAGTGCTCATGGAAGGACGGATTAATTTGGATTCTGCTTCTGATCAACTTGGTGAAGCATTTGATGAGTGTGTGAAGGGCTCCCTGGCTTCCAGAAGAAAGACATCTCTGAGAGAGGTAGCCGGATAAAGGGACGCCTAGGCAGGGAAGCTGGGGCATTGGGAGGGAAGTGAATTAGAGAAACTCTTCCTTCAGCAAGACAAATTTGTGCGGGCAAAACCATGCCTGGCTGGGGAAGCCAATTGGAAAAGAATGATAGAGGGCCGGCTCCTGAGGTTCATCAAAGTCATTTGTTGCAGGTAAGCTCATTTTTCACAGGCCAAGGGGATATTTACCTGGAGTACACCTTTAAGGAATAGCCGACAGATTGAATGGTACAATGCTTTATTATATTTCACACCCTGGTGATTCAATATGATGGAGGCAGAAGGAGGGGGATGGTGCTCAGGAGGGAGAGCAAAGAAGAAAGGCAGAGGAAAGAGATATTAAAATGTCCAGCAATGGGGTGTCCTCCTTCTCCGGTGCCTGGGGCGAACCTCAACTGCAGTGGAAGGCAACAGAAGGTGCACAAACAGCCGTGCCCTGGGGATGATGCTGACCAGAGAGTGGGTATCTGACATAGGCTGACTTCATGTCTTCTCTCTCAACACTCCCTATGTCCCGTGGGGCCAGTTCACCCCTCCGCCATCTTTAGATGTGTTTTCACACAATCCTGGGAAAACTGAAGGTCTGTGTTCTCATTCCATCACTCTCAGTTGGGTGATTGTTTCATCATCTAGAAAAGAAAGAATTCCCCAATGGTCTAGGCTCCCTTCCAGCCCTTGGGTTCCAAGCCAACCCCGAAGGTCTATCTTTATCGGGAAACAGCTGGCTTCCTTGCAGCCCTCCTCACACCGTGTCGCAACAGTCAGACAAGTGTAGGAAGACCGTCCTCCGCCTGGAGATTGCCTCTGCCCCAGGTGCCAAAGGAAGGAACTGTTATCTCCTCGACAAACAGCCTCCCTTAATGATTCTCAAGAATTCTCTCCTCCAGGATTCATCTCGACCCTCTGGGAAACTGTATTTTTAGCCCTTTCCTCCATCTACAAAGTGTCATAGTTGGGTGTACATAGGTGTCTGTGAAACACAAGGATTGGGTTTTTGCTGTCCTCAAATCTTCAAAGCCTCCTATGGAGTCCTTTCATCTTCTCACTCAAGATGTCACCATGAAGTGCCTACTCCTATCTTTGCCCCTTATCCCCCCAGGAACCCCCTAAGGGCCTTTTCCCTTCACTCACATCAACCTGGCCCATGCCTCAAGTGGTAGGTGCACTCCTTCCCTTGTCCCTATCCTGCTACCTGGAATGCACATCTGATGGCTGGCGCGCTGGTGGCCATCTTGGAATGAGGCCACATTGAGGCTATAAGTCATGAGCTACAGAAATCAGAAAGGTATTGGCTCCTTGATGCCCGGAAGGCAGAGCCATGGTACCAACCTGACAATGCCACCTCTGGGTTTCTCTCAGAAACTCCCCCCTCATTTATGTCACAGTCTCTTTGGTTTTCCATTGTGTGTAGCTGAGCCAAATTCTTAATGGATGCAATAGCCTTGTCTAAGAGTCTTTCCACCACATGCACCATCTTGCACCATGGGGCTGAGCACATAACAGGGAGCATGTGAATATTAGTGGAAGACAGCAACGAAGAGGGAGTGAAGGGTGGTTCCTTCCTCTAATTCCTTCTCCCCCCTCCCCTGTTCCCTGGCCGTGGGTGGAGGGCCTTGGGGAATGTTGGATGCTGAGCAGGAGTGTTGGCTGAGCTGGGGACCCACCATGACATGTCCACAGCATCCTCCTCTGGGGGGACATGTTTTCCAAGCTCTGATGGGAGCACCTGAGGCCATTTTGATACAGGGGATTTACTTTGTCTTTAAAGCCTCACTGTATGAAATTGAGCATGGAGTATGGTCGAAGCCCCTTTGTGATATCCCTCAAACCCTCCCCTTATCCCTAACTTCTCCTCCATCAGCGTTATTTGGGACCGGAAACTTTTATCTTTGTGTTAGAGCATTGAGGAGACACATTAAGTAATAACCGTGAACTTGAAGCTATGCTATGAGCAATTCGGTGGTCATTTAGCAAGGCTCGGAGACAGTGGGGCATGTGACAAGCAGTTTGGATGAAAAAGAGAAACTCAGAAGCAACGAGCCAGATGGAGAAAAGTCCAAGGAAAGACAAGCCACACTGGATAGGGGACTGGGACAGCATGGGGACCGGAGGCCTGGAGAGTGAGGGATATGGCAATTCAACTCAGCCCAATAAGCAGTCGCTGAGTGCTTCCTTCTACCAGGGAAACACACTAGGGGCTGAGTGGACTCCCCCCTGGAGGAGCTCAGAGGTCAAGGCTATTTATGCAAATACCTAAAATATAATTTTGCATGTCCAAAAAGATGGAGAAATCAAGGTCTCTGAGAAGGAAACACGAATTCCGCCTGAGGGTAAGAAGGTTTCCCAGAGGAAGTGGCCTTGGGTCGGGCCTGGCAGGCCGAGGAGACCTCTGGCAGGCAAGAACAGGAGTGCTGGCAGACGTGAGCGACGGGAGCAGTGGGGCCCCGCGGGGATGTGCTAAGAGAGGAAGTTGTCTCTAACTTAAAAATTGTGTCGATGGAATGGATGAATGCTTTTTGGACACCAGCCTCCTCGGAGAATACCCACAGCTTTATCGTCCAGGAAATGCTTCTCCCCACACCCACAAAGATGGGCTTAGAGCCCTAACTCAGGTATGTGGCATTTCCTGGGCCTGCGTCCAGCAGTGGAAATAGTTTTGCTGAAACTCAGGTGGCCAGTGAGGTCAGCAGGCCAAACGTGCCGGAGCACTCCTGACTGCCCCTGGGTGCCACGCCTGTGGGATCCAGCTTGCACTGAAATGCCTCTGGACATTCTAGAAACATACGCTACATACCAAATGGTTTAATGACATTGGCACCTAACCCAGGCCCTGGCAAAGAACCCCAAGGATGTCAGAACTACCGCGTACTTTTCTTTAAGCATCGGTTAGCACTTGGAACCTTCTAGTACCTGGTCCCGAAAGTGACACAGTGACAGGAAACAGACATGTTACCCTCGATCCAGCCTCTTCGGGTTCCCAGCACATTTACAAAGGCAGGAAGCACATGTGGAAAATGGCAAGAGAAAATCCTCAGAGGGTAACAGAGAGGAAGTCAGAGGGAGCTAGACTGCCATGGAATAGAGAGCAGAGATGTAGGCATGGTCAATCTGGGAACACTTCCTGAAGGAAGCAATTTGGGGTCCTAAAGTGCTGGGAAAATGGAAACTCCCGCATTGGTGGTTGTATCTGTCACCTACTACCATGTTAATGCTGCATAACAAACCATCCCAAAAGTCAGTGGCTTAAAACAATAATCACTCACTCTCACCCATGTTGCTGTGGGGCATTAATCCAACCTCAGCTTTGCTGGACTTGGCTCCAAGCTGCAGGTCGGGTCCAAGCGTGCTTGTAATTTCTTACCCTTCTTGCACAAGCAGGTCAGCTGAGATTTGTTCTTCTCAACAGAAACACGAGAAGGCACGTTAATGTCATATCTGCTAACATCCCATTGGCCCGTGCGCGTCACATGGACAAACCTTTCATCAAAGAGTTGAAGTACACACGGTCTACTATGACACAGCCAAGCCCAACTTCAACAGAGCAGTGTGTGTGTGTGTGTGTGTGTGTGTGCGTGTATACACATAAGAGGTAGGAGTGGGTGGGAAGGAAGTGAATATTTTTTTTAAGTCTACTATAGTGATGGAGACAAAGGGAAAGATATTCCACAAAGAGGAATCGTATAAGCAAAGGCATAGAGGTGCGTATGAGTCTGGTGTGGGAGGACAGCCAGGACGGCATGTGCGACCCAAATCAAGATTGTGGATGCACAGGGAGGGATTGGAGACCCACCTGTCTCTGGCAACAAGGCTGGAAGCACAAGTGTCTGGCATGCCCGCTAACAATCTCTTTCTTGGCCCCTTGCCTTGGAAAATTCCTTGGAGAATTAAGAAATTACGAACTGGAAGCAAGAAAGCTCATTCCTACGGGACCTTCTCCCTGGAAAAATATTACAACTCACTGGGATCCTGCCTCCTCATGAGGCTTTCCAGGCTTGGCCCAGCCCTGAGCTCTCACTCTCGTCTGAGCAGAGGGCATGCACACACATGGGCAGTGCCTCTCCGGCACTCAGAAAGCACAGCTCTTCCTGTCTTGACTTCCCAACTGGACTTTCAGCCACTGGGGCCTGGGACGATATCTTACGCTTTTTTTTTTTCCATCTCTGAACAGCAAGGGCTCCATCACCACATGTGGAATAAATGGCTGAATGGTAGACGGTGCCAGGAGAAACAGGCAGTGCCATTTCTGGAATAAAAAACTGGGGAAAATAGGTCAGCTGGACCAGCCACAATCAAGACAGTCCTATTAATAGAAACCGCAAACATTATTTAGGGACAGGAGCGTGAAATGGGAAAGGGGAAGGACGCTTGAAGGTGGATGGAAACTCAGTCTTGTGTGAAAACACGAACTTGAGCAGAAATGAAATTGCCAGGGAGGTTGTCTGTCCCTGAAGAAATGTAGGCACAGGTAATGGCCCCAGGGTAAGCTTCCATAGCAAATCAGCCCACCAGCCACCTCCCGCAGAGCCCGCGAAGGTGCTGCCAGCGACATAGGCTCTTAAGAAACGCTTGTGGCGAGATCTGTCAGCCACGTTGAGGAGGGCTATCCAGCAGCCCGCCTGCCCCAAGATGGAATTTGCCCTGCCTTACGTTGGGGTTCCTCCCACCGGAATGAATGCCTTCCCCCTTGCCTCCTCCAGGAAGCTCTCCACGACAGCTAACGCCATCACATTGACTTAAGCCCAAATAAAGCACACGAATTTGCCTTCATTAATAATCGACTTAATATATTCTATTTAACTCTGGATTACAGAGTTTTTACATTGTCTATTGCGGATCAGTTTTGTCCCTTAATTACCGGAGAAGCCGTGGCTTCTCTTTCCTGTGAACCCTTCCTCCAGGCTGGGCGCTCCCCTGGCTCTTATGAAATTCCCTTCAACAGAACGTGGGACAAATTTGTGAGGACACTGACGAAGATCAAAGACACACAGACACTTAGGTCCTTCGGGCTGATGCAAGAGATTTGACAGGACGTGAAAAGTCCTAATCGGGGTCACGTTGGGAAGGGATGAGAATGTCATCAGTGAGAGCCCCCACCTGTCACCACTCCCTCCCCCTCCCCCCCATGGCACGGCTCCCTGGGCACAGGAGGGGAAAGGAATGGAGCCGGCAGTGAGCCACTAGGGTGCCTCCCTCCACTGCTCCTGAACTTCACCACTGCTCAGTTTCTTTCTGGCCCATCCCAAACCCTTGAAGCCCATCTGACCTGCAACAAAGCCCTCCCATCTCCCTTCTTTAGAACAGGGATTAGACCAGCTTGTGTCTTCCGATGCTCTTTTCTTTCCTTTGATTCTCAGGAAATGTTCTTAAGAATCCTGGCCTTTCTCACAGCTCAGTCAAGGTAGAGCAATCACAGGGAGAATCCCTGGAGGGTCCATAGCTGGGTCAAGGTAGGGCCACCCAGACGCTGGTGTCTCTTGCTGGTCTGTTTGCCATCATCACAGCTTTCCAAGGCCCTGTTCAAACATTGTGTCTTCCAGGAAGCAGTCCCTGACCCCCAGCCCCTTGCTGATGTCTCAAGAATACCACCCAGTGGCTCAGTCGGTTGAGCATCCGACTTCGGCCCAGGTCATGATCTCGCGGTCTGTGGGTTCGAGCCCCGCATCGGGCTCTGTGCTGACAGCTCGGAGCCCAGAGCCTGTTTCAGATTCTGTGTCTCCCTCTCTCTCTGACCCTCCTCTGTTCATGCTCTGTCTCTCTCTGTCTCAAAAATAAATAAACATTAAAAAAAAAAAATACCACCCAGGGCTGGCTCCACCCCGTGGAGGGTTTGGGGAATCAGGTCCTGGTGGGTTGCCTCCTGGGGTCTTGCCCAGTCCTTGACACAGGAGGCAGTCTTCATGTGACCTGACGCCCCTACCTGGAAGGGGCTCTGGGCATGGCCATCACAGGGACTGTGTCCACCTACAACGCAGGTGACAGAGGCCCTGGAGTTGACCTGACCCTGCCATTGGAGTAAGGGAGGAGATAGGGGTGTCAGCTATGTCTCCAGACATTGCCAAATGTCCCCGGGGGAGAGGGGACAAAATTGCCCCTGGTGAGACCTTGTTCTACATCATGCTCTAGAGCACAATGCCTCTGTTGGTTGACATCTGGTCGGTTGGTTGAGTTTTTTGACAAATGACCTCATTTGGGGGTTGAGGAAGTCAGAGGCCAATGGAGGCCAGTATGTTAGGGGTCCTGATGGGGAAGCTGCCGTCTTTCATGCCAGCACCCTTGAGGCTCTGCCTCTTTTCTGAAGGTTGATTCTGACACCACACGCTGGCCCACTGGGGATTAATGAGAGGGGGCCAGAACCGACCCCCGCACACACCCAGAAATCTTCACCCAGCGGGCACAGAGCTTCTCACTGCCAATCCGGTGAAAAGATTTCTCATTCCTCCGAGAGAAGTGGTTACACACACTCAGGCTCAGACACCAACACTTTCACGCACAACGCACACACTCAGACTCTCCCACTCTCATTCACTCACACACATACAGTGCCTGCCATTTGCCTGGACATCAAGTTGAGTCAGGGATCGCTGTAAAACAATGCCGTTCATTTGAATCATACTTTTGGCTTCACAAAGGATGCTCGTACCTAGTATTCTCAAACCTTCCCTTTTGCTTGTTGTGACCACCCTTCTGAAGCAGGCGGGCAGCTACTGTCGTTGCCAGTTGAGGAAACTGAAGCCCAGAAAGACAAAGCGGCTCATTTTAGGCAGAAAACACAGTCAAAAGCTGTGCCCAGACCAAACATCCTACGGTGTGCAGGGCCCCGCACGGCAAAGAAGTATCCAGCCCCACGGGCAATAGCACGGAGGTTGAGAAACCCTGGAGTCAGGAGGCCAGGCTTTTAGCCCCGTGTCTTCCACCAAGTTGCTGTGTGACATAAGCCAAGTTACCTCACCTCTCTGGGGGTTGGACTCAATGCTGCCTGGGCTCTCTTGTGGCCCTGGTGTAGGGACAACCTTGGCTCCTCCCCTTTGCCGTGAGAACTGCTACTACACCCCCACCTCTTGCCCCACACCCTGACCACAGGCATCCTGCCTCTAGCACGGGTTGAACGGTCCAAAGACAGGCATGTAACCCGGGCAGGCCAGAGACCTTCCCAGAGACTCTCCATTCGGAACAAGGGACAAACGACCCCTCTCTGGAGGCCCCGCCATAGGGTGCGATTCAGGAGCTGTAGCGGCTCTGTTCAGTTGACGGGAGGAAGAAGGGCATCCAAGAGAAAAGCCAACCTGCAGAGAGGCGAAGTGGAGCCCTGGAGAACCAGCAACCCCAGCAATCCAGCCCAGCCGCTCCCTGGCCTCCCTGACCTTTGGCGACGGGAACCCACTAATTTCCCTCTCGGCCTATCCCGGTCTAAACTCGGTTTCCATCACTTGCAACTAACACGCTACTGACTAACTTCCAACAGCTTTCCCTTCTCCTGATCCTACCTCCCACACTCACGCTTCCTCAGCCTCCTGTGCAGCTAGCAGTCGTGACACCCAGCCTGGACAACGAGACCTGCGCAGGCATCCGCTGGTGACATCGTTTCCTTCCTACTTCGGATGGTTGGTGCTCTGGCCTGAGCCACTGACTGATTCCAGCTGCCACTATATTTCTTACTGGGGAGAAACAAAACAAAACTCTCCCTCTTTTTAATTTTTTAAAGGTTTTATTTATTTTTGAGAGCGACAGAGACAGAGACAGAGTACAAGTGGGGAGGGGCAGAGAGAGAGGGAGACACAGAATCCGAAGCGGGCTCCAGGGTCTGAGCGGTCAGCCCAGAGCCCGACGCGGGACTTGAACTCACAAGCTGCGAGATCATGACCCGAGCTGGAGTCAGACACTCAACTGACTGAGCCACCCAGATGCCCCCAAAACAGTCTCAATTTAAGACACTGTCATTGGGTTTCTGCTTCATTCAGCCAAAAGTGCCCCTGTCATACTGGTAAGGGTCTCCTCCAGCAGGAACGGATGGGCCTGGTGGCCGTTCATGCAGGACCCTTCAACCCTGCACTGACTTTCACCTCCACCAGCCCCTGTCCTGCTGACTCTCCTGACATCCCTCTCCTTTCCTGACCTCAAAGTTCGAGACGTCGAAACAATGAAGCTCTGGCACCACCTGACTTGGGAGAAAGCCTGGCTGGCCCGAGTCCTCAGGCCAAGTGGGGCTGGGGGAGGAAAGTGTCACTGCATAAAACTGACAAGTGAAACATCCAGTCCAGGTAATCCTCTCAGGCCGGAGAAGAAAATAACTAGCGTGATTGATGATCCTAGGATACTTGAGGCTTGGGACCAAGACTGAGCCAGGGAGCACGCGGAATATTCCTAGCCGGCAAGCAGGGTCTTTGATGGGCGGGTAGGGCCCTGAGGTCAGGACATCAGGCCAGAAATCATCCCAAAGGGCCCGGTGCCTCTTTCTGACTTGTCCTCTTGCCCCCAGTCAGGGTCAAATACACTGGTCAGGCCAATCCCCATGGACCTCACAGGCAGCTGAAGAAGCGGGAGGCCGAGACGTGTACTAGGCAAGCCCAGTCGTGAAATTTAGTTCCTGTCTGCAAAACTGGGGTCTATCAGAAAGCATTTTCACCAACCTTCACCAAATGTTCATTCTGGAAATCACCTTAGAGATTGGCCGGTTCAACCCTTCATCCGAAAATAAAGAGACTGGAGTCCAGAGAAGGAAAGAGTCTTGGCCCAAGGTGCCCAGCGCAGTGACAGAACCACACCAGGAGTCTGCGTCTCCTGGCTTCTCTTTTTAGCCATTCGTTACCACAGATCCCTCCCTCTCATTTATTGAATTACTTGTTGGATCCAAAACTTGTGCTAGAACGGTAATGAACCTCCTAGTCAAGGGAGAATGTGGACGTGTATCAGTTATCTCCCGCCGGGTAATAAATTAACCCACAACTTAGTGGTTTAAAACAACAAGCACTTAGGGACGCCTGGGTGGCTCAGTCAGTTGAGCGTCTGACTTCAGCTCAGGTCATGATCTCATGGTTTGTGAGTTCGAGCCCCACCACAGGCTCTATGCTGACAGCTCAGAGCCTGGAGCCTGCTTTGGATTCTGTGTCCCCCTCTCTCTCTCTGCCCCTCTCCTGCTCATCCTCTCTCTCTCTCTCTCTCAAAAATAAGTAAGCATTTAAAAAAATCTATAAAAATAACCAGCACTTATTATCTCAAGAGATCTGTGGGTCAGGAATCTGGGACCTGCTTAGCTGAGGGGTCCTGACTCGGGGTCACTCATGAGGCTGCAGTCAAGATGGAGACTAAAGGCAGGTGAGGGGACGGCAGAGGGGAGAGAGTGTTTCCATCACAGAGAGAGCAGGGAACAGCAGAGATCTCCAGCAACTCTGGGACTGCAGAGTTGAGTGAGGGTGACACGAAGGTTAAGGGGTGGCCAGAGAAGTTTCAGTCTCCACACACACTTCACTTCTTTCCAGAAGCTTCCCTAACCCTGCAAAACTCTCAGCGGGCTCTCTGGCTCCCTGTGCTCGTCCATACTGCACGATTATAATTGTCTCTTGGCTTTACTTTTTACTCTCATGTACCATCAGCTCAACAATATAAAATAATAATAATTAACAATGACAATGATAATAGTGATAGCTGATAATAACTGAGCTCCCACCAGATAAATGCCAGGCCTCATCCTAAGTAATTGACATAAGCAGAGGGATAACGTTTAAAAAAAAAAAAAAAAAACTGACTCGTGCTTTTTCCCGTCTGTCCTTTGTGCCCCACGTGTCTCCAGTCCTGGAGACCAGGGGGATGGGACCGGCTTAGAATAAAGTTAATGGAGTTGCGGAATGAATTTTTTTTAACTCACTGGAGGCATGCTAGTCTTCAAAATATTTTATTGTAAGGAATTAGAAGCTTGATCAAGACTTGAGGCTTTTTAGGCCAAAAGGCGGACTTGGGGTCCTAACTCTCCGAGGGGCTGGAGGCCTTGACACCCAGAGGTCACACGGGGAACTCGGCGCGGGGAGGATGCTGCTCGTGGCGGTTCTCAGCCACAGGCAGAAAGCTGAGCAGCAGGCAGAAGGAGAAAATGGGGAGCCTGACAGCGGTTTGAGGTCGCTGCTGAGGCCCCTGAGGAGGAGCCCAGCTCTCAAACAGGCTCTGAATGTGGGGAGCAGGCTGGATGGTAGAGGCCATGGAAGGCTGAGCCACCTGGCATTCTGCGGTGCGCGGCAGGAGCCTCGAGGCCCCGTGTGCACCTGTATGTGCAGGTATGGAAAGTTGGAGGGGCACCTGAGCTGCTGGGCCGGGGGGCACCCCAAGGCAACGCGTGATGGGGGAGGGGACCGTATGCACAGGAGTCCTGAGCTCTGCCAAACAAGCGTAGAAGGCTGAGGGAAGCCAGGGGACCCGAAGTGATGAGGGACACACAGCTCAGCCCGCCTGGGCCTTGTGACCACAGGACACGGGGTCCACAGTCCTTGGAGTAAATGCTACAGGGGAGGACTGATCCAAAGGTTACATGCGACGGACTACGCTTCGGCCAAGGATGAGGCCAGAGGATGTGTTCAGACCTGTCCCTCTCCCAGTGCCAGGACAAAGTACACACACATACACACACACACATACAAGCACACACCCACATACACACACACACAACCATACACAAATATGCACATACACACACACACACATACACACACACACACACACACAGCCACCACTTCCCTCTCAGGGAAAAGGGGAGGAAAAGGAGAAAGGGAAGAATCATGAACTTACCAGTTTTTACCCCGGAGTGACTACGTTTATCACTGCGCCTCTCTCCGCCTCAGTCCTCCACCTCTGGTCCACCCGCCCTCCTTCGCCGGCTGGGCCTGCTTTCTTCCAAGCCCGCATCCTCCCTTCACACCTCCTGGGCACACGCAAGCAAACAGAATGGTGGAGAACATTCTGGACAAAGAAGGAGCAGCTGGGTTCCAGATGGTTCCAACAGTGAGGGGCCATGAGACCACAGGCAGGGCAGCACGCCTCTCAGCCTCTGTCTCTACATCATAAAAATGGGGGGTTGGGTGATGAAGTCTGTTCTGACCCAATTGCCATGAGGCTCACGTCAGATAGTGACAGTGTCACAGCTGACTGTTTCACAAGCTCACCCCACAAGAGCCAGATACTGCTTTAAGCGTCTTCTGTCAATTGATTCGTTCCATCCTAGTAACCTCATTTCACAGGTGGGGCAACCGAGACCCGGAGGGCGTCCAGTGTCTTGCCTCAGGCCACACAGCAGCAGCGACCTGCCAAGCCAATGTCTGAACCTACCCTGTTGGCCGTGGGCGCTGACCCACCAGCCCCGCGCCAGGGAGCTCAGGCCTCCTGCTTCCTCATGCCCTGGGGACTCTGCTTACCTCTGCCACAGCCCCCATCCCTCCCACGGGTTTGGTGGTAGTAAATTGGCCCTTTGCACTTTCTACCCCCGGGGAAGGGGCACCTGTAGAGAGCTCGGTGTAGACGACGTTTCCTGACAAGGCACGGACACTGACCCATCGGGCCCGAAGCTGGCCTAACACAGGAACAGGGTCCCTGAGGCCCCTCAGGTGTGCCAGGGGTCAGCCCTTCGGTTGTTGGGTTGTGAGGAGACACAGAAGGAAGGAGTCTTGGGCAGAAGAGGGGCCAGAGCTATGGACAGGGCACGCCAGAGCGTTGGGAAACTCCTATGGTCAAATGTTTGTGTTTTTGCCACCAAAGTTCTCCCCGGGGTGAATGCTATTCAGGCCTGAAGAGCCCCCAGGCCTGACTTCCTATGGGGGTGATTATATCATGAGGGTGGAGCCCTCTTGAATGAGATTAGTGCCCTGGTGAAAGATGTTCCAGAGAGATCCCTCACGCTTTCCCCTGTGTGAGGGCATAGCATACAGGTGCCGGTTATAAAGCAGGAAGAAAGCCCTCACCAAACCATGATGGCACCTTGATCTTGGACTTCCCAGTCTCCAGAACTATAGGAAATAAAGTCTTATTATTTTTAGGCTACTCAGTCTATGGTATTTTGTTATACCCCAACAGACTCAGACAACAGCCAATACAGCAGCATTTTAACATATCACAGTCTACAGGACCCTATGGGCTCTATCAGCTGATTATTGGCTCTCTCCTATTCCGCCAACTCGGTGAAGGACAAAGCTGGCCTACTGACACCCACCTGGTGCTCCTTTTACTCTGCCGATCAGTCCTCCCCAACTGGGCCACTCTGAGAAAAGGTGATCAAAATGTCAATGGCATCTCCTCGGCCGTCAGCTCTCCTCTGTCCTCAGCTGCCCCTCTGTCTCGGCCAAGGCCTCCCAGACCAAAGTGTAATTACCCACTAGCGAGGCCAGTCTCAGTGGGTACAGCCCAGCCCTGGACTCACCCTTCCTTGGCTGGATCCCAGACTTCCAGGCCCTACCCTCCTCTCAGTGGTATGCTAGTAAATTACTCCAGGGACCTGCCATAGAGCATTCGCTGCTGTCTGCGGTGTGAACATGGCCGATTCCAAGCGACCAGTGGTTGAATATTAAACAATCAGCTCTCGTGAGCTGGTATGAGCCAGGTCTAGGACACTCTCGCCCAACCTGCTCAGAGGTCTGCATGTCTGGATGGGGCAGCAGGGGGTTTCTAGGACAGGACACCTTTTCCACCACTGGGTCAAACCAGGATGCGCCCTCCTTCCCCCCGCCCCACCCACTTCCAGCCCAGGACACCCTGAAGTTGACACAACTGAGGTTCTTTACCCCCTTTTCCCTATACCCAGAGATGGAAAGAGAATAATCTGCCACCCATACTAGACGGTATAGATGTAGATATTTCAAATATAGATATACAAATACAGATAGAGATATATGGATAGGTATACAGGTCTATAGACACAGATACAGATTTCCTCTGTGACTCGTATATTTTGCCACTTAGAGTACAAACTGAGTCTATGATGATAATTATAGTTATTATCATATGAGATGAAAAACTGCACAGTCCTGGTAGAGGTATCCAGGCCATAGTCCCCAACCGTGAGCATGCTTCTGCTGGAATCGGCATTTGCAGAAAGGGTGCATGGTTTTCTCTCCCTTTCGGGGGCTCCCTTTACCCGGACCCATTAGCAGGCAGTGAGCGCTCGAGCAGCCGCTGACACGTACAAACGCTTGCCGGTGGGCCAACCGTTTGTTTGCTTTTCAGCAGTGTGAAGGTTGAGTTGAGTCATTTTGCACCCAATTACTTTGCAGTAAATTTGCCGGATGGTTCTTGTCCTGCGGTATTGATCCAGCATCTCACCTTGAGCTTGTTTATTGACACATCAAATTCAGAAGTCAGGTCCGCTCGATTGACCACTTCCCAATTAGGGCATTTATATGATGTCACCGAGCCTCCTTGTCATGTTCCGATGAGAACCATTTGTCCCCCCAACCACCACCGCCACCCAATCGCCTGCAACTGAGTTGCCATTTTTCTCTGACCTTTCCGGAGACAGATGGCAGTCCATAAAATACATCATTAGCAACGTGTCATTTTATCTTGCCGCCGTTTCTTCACGTGAATGGTGCTTCGTTCAACAAAAGATTCTGCAGCCCAGGTCTCCCCAGAGAGAGGCCTGAAACTGCTTCTTCGCTGGAATAGCGGATGATGGGAACAAATGCTTCTTTTCTCATCAGAGGGATGCCCTTGGCCCTGTTGGGAAAGGAGCTATTTGGGCAGTGACACAGAGCAGATGACCAGGAACAGGGGGGTGGTGATGGCAGGAGTGTCCAGAATGCAGCCAGACGTCAACAAGACAGCAAGCGCCCAGTGACGCGGTGATGCGCTCACACCCAGAGAGTCTCCTCGGCGAGATTTCCTCAGATGATTTTGTACTATTGTCTCCTAACCTGCCCGTGTGTTGGTGGGGATGCGGGTGATGGAGAAACGCAGTGTCATGAAATGTGTGCTCTTGGTACGAAACGCAGGGTCAGGAGATTCTGGCCCTTTACACAGCAAGGTGACACTATTTCCCCATTTCAGGGGCAAGTTCACGGTGCTGGTGAATGCAGGTCTCCCACTTCCTGTTATAAGGCTAGAAAGACCTAGACTGCGGGTTCCGTGAAGGCAGACACCGAGGCTGGATCTTTGCCCACCTTTGCATCCCCAGAGACTGTCACGCCTGTTCCAGAGAAGGCCCTCCTGAAAGTCCTTGTCGAATCGCGGCTGAGAGAAGTTCAACTCAGTATTAGAAGTTCATATTACATATTAAACAGAAATCACAAATTAACAAAACACACACTGGCCAGAAATACTAAATATGTATTCTTACCCGCAGCACTGATAACCTGCACGGATTTTGGGGAGGCCATTAGCATAACACAGATGAGAAATATGATGGTCTAAGGTGTTCTTCCTAATGGTGGGTGGAGCCAGGACTGGGTCCCAAGGTCTCTGGATACCAGGTGGAGCACACTTTCTTGTGTTATGTTTGGGGTCACAGGAGCGCAGTATAAGACAGAGCGTCCTCACCTTTTTCGAGTCAAGGCAGACAGAACACGAGTCTGTTTGTAAAGCATGCGGAGGTAAGGGGGGGGGCAGTCCTAGAGGCCAGAGGTATGCATTCTGGGGATCCTGGCTGCCCCGGGGGCTGGAGGGATCAATAGCTCAGCAACCCGTAACCAATTCAAGGCACTCAGACAAGGAAGTCTGGTGTGTTATTGGAAACGTGGCAATGGAGAGATTAAATCTATCCTAGTCATTCACTGTGGTCATGCAAGACTGAACAGTGCTCAGAGGTGTCCCTGGGGGTGAATCCCCTGCCCTTCTCCTGGCCACTTCCATGCTTCTACGTGCCCTCACAAGAAGCCCCCAAATCTCGGGTGAGAACAGGGCCTGAAAGGGCTAGTCATACCATTCTAGGTCCTGAAAATCAGCCTCCCCCACCCCTTAATTTTTAAGACCTATGGCAATATCGTCCCCAATTAAGCACTCAGACAAATCACTGGCTGTGGAAGCACATTGTCTTGCTTTCAACTCTCTTACTGAAAGTAGAGTCTGATGCAACTCGGACAAGTCTTGTCCTCAGCGGGATGGGAAAATGGATGATCAGGGCCTTTACTGACCACGGGCAACCAGGAGTTACGGAAGGGGGTGGAGTGGTTAACACGGAGTGGTTGGGCCCTCACTAGAAATACCATTTTGGTATAAGACACTTCTAATTCAACACAAGTTTGCTTTTTCCTTTTAGCATGCTTGTTAAAAGAGGAACATAGAAAATATATAGGGCATGGTAGCTGTTCACCAGGGGCTTCGAATCTACTTAGGAAGATGAGGAACCTTGAGGAAGCAAAGAGAACAATATGGGCGACAAACAATATAATGTAAACATAAGGAAACGGAGCATCTCGGAAGGTGGTGCACATAGTAATTACCGTCAGTCGTCAGTAGAGATGAGTATGAACTGGATTATTAAGAGGTTGTGTGGAGACAAGACTTAGCAGATGGTAAGAATCGGGTTATTTCCACTTCATCTTTGTGCCTGAGAAGGACCTGAAATTGGATGTCCAAAGTCTGCTAAGAATTTGGACAATTAGTTTCACTCTGGGAAGTTCTTCAAGCTCTAAGATGTGACCCACCAGTGATGATGAGATCAGTTTAATAGGGTATCACCAGAATGTTTGTAAATGACAGAGAAGAGAAGAGAAGAGAAGAGAAGAGAAGAGAAGAATAGAATAGAATAGAATAGAATAGAATAGAATAGAATAGAACTGGACTATAGCCGAGAGCCTCTGTTGTGTGGTGAGGAGAACCATCCATAATACAATACTTTTGTTTCACGTGCGGAAGGAGGTTGGGGAAAGCGGACTTTACTGGGTCCCCATATAAAATGCATTTCTCCCTGTAAATCATAGTCAAAAGAATCTAAAAGAGACTGTTGTGGGACATCATTACTTTCCTTTATCCTATTCTTTTATCAGAAGAGATACCATCTATCCAAATCCTTGGCCAGTCCAATGCAATGCAATCCAACAAACTTCTTTTTTTTTTATTTTGTAATGTTTATTTATTTTTTTTTGAGAGAGAGAGAGAGAGAGACATAGTGTGAGTGGGGGAGAGGCAGAGAGAGAAAGAGTGAGAGAGAGAGAGAGAAAGAGGGGGGGGGGGGGGAGACACAGTATCCAAAGCAAGCTCCGGGCTCTGAGCTATCATCACAGAGTCAGACACGGGGCTCAAACCCATGAACCATGAGATCATGACCTGAGCTGAAGTCGGACACTTAACCGACTGAGCCACCCAGGCCCCCCTAATCCAACAAACTTCTTACTGGGCACCTATGTGCCAGGACTGTGAGGAATATGAAGGAATTAGACACTACACATGACATTAAGGAATTAGTCCAGATTCGGCACTCAGCACCTACCATGTGCCATTTACTGTGTCATGTGCTGGGAACACACCCTTGAACAGGAGAGCCACGAGTCAGTGCACAGGGACTCCCTGAGGGTCAAGTGGGGAGACCAGCGGGTGGGCAAGTATGCTAGCCTAGGTGGGAGTGCAGGGTTAGGGAAAGGGCTGGTGTGGCCAGAGGAAGGAGGGTTGTTAGGACTGACTTGCCTTAGCCATGACCTGAAGGGTGAGAAGGTAGTGACACAGGCAAAGGAGAGGAGTTCTAGGCAGAGGGAGGTCCAGAGCTAAGTAGGGTAAAAGATTTGTCCTGACTTGCCCAGGATTTTCCTGGTTTGGGCACTGAAAGTTCCACATTCCAGGAAATCCCTCAGTCAGGCAATCTGGGATGGTTTGTCATCTTAGAAGTAAGAGAAAGTGTAGAATGCCCTGGAAACTGAAACTGATTCAAGTTTAAGACCAGCGTCATAAGAAAGGTATCTTTGTCTAAAATCTAAAAGTTGATCCTAAGACATCAGATTCAAATATTGAGTTTGTTTATTGCCACATCAATTCAGTTGTTTGGATTTTTTTTAAGTGATGCTACTTTAGTTTTTTTTGTTTTTTTTTTTAACTAATGTTTATTTCTAACTCAAGTGCATGGTTAAAGCTTAAACCAGGGGGTTGGGAAAGCAGACAGGTAACATAAATAAGAGACCGTCAACCAGAAGAGGACAGCAACAACGGAGGCTGCATGCCATTCCCAAGAGGGACAAGCCTTACCCAGCCCCAGCCGGCTGTAGGCCTGAGGGAGTGTTGCCAAATGTCCTGATATTTCAAAAACCCCAAATTGGGATTTTATGTGCTGTCTCCTAATGTTAAAATATTAGTGATAAATTCAAGATTAAAAAAAAAAATACAGTGGCAAATAAAACATTCTTTAACTGTGGGTTTTCACCTCTAACATTATCATTCATGGCACCTGGTCAATGGAACTACCGCCCCCTTATGGCAGCATGGTCAAATTGCAGGGTATTCTCTTTCACGGGTAACAAACCTCTTTTGTTAGAGTACCCTAGAGTTAAAGTCTTTGGTGAACCTGGAAAAAGGGGAGCCTTGGAGAGCAGGAGTGGGACCTGAAAAAGAAAGAAGGGCTGAGTAGAAAGCATCAAAATCCAAGCTTGGCTAATATCTCAGATTGGGACAGGCTGACCCAGGCTTCGTGACGGAGAATCAAACTCAGCCAGCAATTGATCTTGGGTTGAGCCTTGAATATGACATTGCAGCATGAAAGTGGCTGTCTTGCTGGCTGATTTATAAAACGCCAAAGAAAAGTCCTCAGGGTAGAATCCTTGGCCCACCCTTAACCAAGGCAGCCTGTGTCCCACCAGCAGCAAGGCCAAGTGCATGCACACACCAGGTACATATGTGCATACAAGCACATACACACACATTAGACCGGGAGTCAGCAGTCCTGGGCCACCTTCCCAATCTGTCACTGACTTCTGTATAAAACGGTGTGGATATACTTCTCTCTGGCCTCAGTTTCCTTCTCTAGAAAATGAGGGGGTGGGAGTAAATTACATGCCCTCGTCATCCCCCCATGATTCTCTATAAAGTCATGCTAGGGTGCAAGCTAGCTGGTAGAGGATGTTTTCTCGAAGCAGGGTTTCATAAAGCAGAAACCGTACACAGGACAGTGACCAGCTGCAAGGAGAGTGTGGGTCCACGGAGGGGGGAACAGACCAGGACAGGGGCCAGGAGGTGAAGGTTCTGGAAACCACCTTCCCTTCCGCCCAGGGCTGACACTGGCTGCTAAGTGTCTGTTATATTCGTCTCCTACTGAATTTCCACCTCTCTTCCTCCCCTCACCTCCTCACAGCAAATGCTCTGTGTGCAAACCACTATGCCGGGGGCTGGGCAGAGCTGCCTTTGCCTCAGTTGTTCCTGATGCTTTGGAATGCCTCCCGCCCACCCGCTCAGGGAGAGATTGAGGCTCTGGGAAGCTGTTCTCGGATTCAGAACAGGAAAGGATTTCCTACCAGAGAGGTGGGAGGGCACAGCGGTCAAGAGCAAGGCCTTTGATGCCATGCGGTCCTGGGTTTAAGTCTCAGCTCTGTTCCTTGGGCGCATCACCTAATCTCTCTGGGCCTCGCTTTTCTCATCTGTAAAATGGGAATAATAGTCATATCTGTCCCGTAGGACTGCTGTGAGAGATACGCAAAATAATCCCGGCATAGCAGGAACTGTCAGTGCCTACCTAACATCTAGTTTCTCCGCCCTTTCTAACAGAATCCCCGTTTTGGTGGGGGCTCATTAAGCCTAGCTAAATAAACGAAATTTCCCAGCTCCCCTGGAGCCGAGGATTGCTGGAGAGTGACATATAAGTGGAAACCCCGTGGGGATTTCTGGGAATGTCTGCTTGCCTAATAGAGTCTTGCTTGCTTTTTTTTTTACCTTGGTGTTTCCTCCTGCTGAGAACACAGGTGATGGCTGGAACTGTGACCACGTCTCGGGCCTGAGGGAAAGGCCAAGGAGATAGGCGAGACCTTGGCTCTAACTCACACAACCAACAACTTACACCTAAGCCCCCTGTTTAAAACTGCTATTTCATTTCAGTCACCCTTACTTGCGTTTTCCGGTTCATGCATCTGAGCCTAATGCCCAGTTGGCACAGTGTTTAGTTCAGTGCCATGCGCACAGTCAGCACTTACACGGGATGGATCTCTGGGGGCCCACTTCAGGGTGCCTTGTGGCGCTAGGGTCACCAGATAGGACTCTAGCATGACATAGTGGTCTAAGACCCTGCCACTCTTTAATCTGCGGAGGCTTCGATAAGTCCTCTCCAGCCTTCAGTTTCCCGTTTAGGGGTTGGACCAGAGGTAGGAAGCTCCTTCCAACTCTGACCTTCCAAGGACATCCAGGTCCGCCATCTGGCCCCTCTCGTGCCCTATGCTCCTAGACCTCCCCCAAAGCCCCCACCCCCACCCCAGCCCCCTGCAAGATTTCCCGAGATCCTGAGACACCTCCAGAGAAGCGAACTGTTTAATTACGGTCTTTTTTTTTTTTTTAATTTTTTTTTCAACGTTTATTTATTTTGGGGACAGAGAGAGACAGAGCATGAACGGGGGAGGGGCAGAGAGAGAGGGAGACACAGAATCGGAAACAGGCTCCAGGTTCTGAGCCATCAGCCCAGAGCCTGACGCGGGGCTCGAACTCACGGACCGCAAGATCGTGACCTGGCTGAAGTCGGACGCTTAACCGACTGCACCACCCAGGCGCCCCGAAGCGAACTGTTTAAATAGAAGGCCAGTGCTGCCTTAGTTAGCACTGCCACCTGGTTTAAATAAGAAAACAATACCAAGAGGAACATAAAACCTAACGGAATCAGTAAGTCAGGAAATAATTTTGGTAACCTTTCACATTAAGAGAGCACGAATACTCTACGAAGAGCTGATAAATCCGTTTCCCTTTTTCTTAAATTATGCTAGGATGCGTGGAGGCATGAATAACTGCTCGAGCTGCCGCTCTTCAAGTGCTTCCTCGCAAGTTGTAGTATCACCTTTTCACTAGTTCACAATCCTTCTGACAGGTCTCTGCATCTTGGAATAATTTACTTTGCAAGCAACCTCGATGAATCCTGTCTTCGTTATTATTGAAGTATTTATAAGTGCTGCTTTCCTTTCGCTGTCTCCTCTGCTTCCTTGCAGCATACTGACCAAAACCAAGAGTGCCTAGGGCAGGGCTTCTCCTTTGTTCCTTGGGTGCATTTTAACCAAAAGAGCCCCGATGGAGTAAGCGGCCTCTAAGCCCACGTTACAGCCCCATCCCCCCACGTCCCCCTGGTGCTGAGCTTCGGGGTTTGTCTGACAGCCTGCCCGGCCTGCGTGGGTTGGCTAAGAGGCTAGGGGCTCCCCCCTCGACCTATCTGGGACAGGGGGAAAGAGAAGTGATATTTTTTGAAGGCCCACCCTTTGTTCCAGCTGCCCTACAAATAGTTGTTGAATGATTAGCATGCACCGGACACCTCTCTGGCGACTCTCCAGGCATCGTTCCACCGAATTTTCTCAGTAATAATTTCGAACACTGACCCAGCACTCGTAACACGCCGGGCCACACTCTAAGCGCTTTGTGTATATTAACTCACTCAACCCTCGCAACAGAGATTGGCGTTACAGATTGGTACCTAACATGATGCCCATTTTAAAGATGTTGGAATTGAGGCACAGAGAGGTCGAGTGGATGGCCCAAGGTCACACGGGTGGGAGATGGCCAGGCTGAGACTCACACCCACGTGGTCTAGTTTCAGAGGCCACACGTTTCACCACCAACCAACCCGTTGATAACCAGGTGAGGTGGGCGCTCTCTTCAGCCCATTTCTCAGACGGGGCAACTGCCACATTCAGGGGGTAAATTAAATGATTCTCCCCAATTCTCAAAGCTAGCATGTAACAGAACAAGGATTCGATTCACACTCATGCCATCTGACGGGGCTCTGAGCCTCCACCCGTAGTGCTGTCTACATCATCGCACCACACTCCATACAATAGACGTTGCTGTTCCCATTTCACAGATGAGGAAACTGAGCACGACAGGTTGTGTAATCTGCCGAAAGACCACATGATTGTTAAGCGTCAGAGCTGGGATTCAAACCGGGGCTCCCCGGCTCTTTCAATCAGGGCATGACAGAAGAGATGAGGAACACGTTTAATTTCAGGAAGCTTGGCTCGGGGCCCCCGCGTTCCATTCACTCCACCTCCACCCCTTTCACTCCAGGCTCAGATGCCAGTTTAAGTGCCCAGGGCTCTGCCAGCTTTTGACATCTCTGTCCTGATGGAAGGGAGCAAGGCAAGGGAGGCTTCTGGGATACCATGAGGATGATGACATAGGGACCGGGGACACTCACTTGGGAATTTCTCCCTGTGGCCCTCTGAACGCATGCATACCTCCTATTGCCCCCATACCCGGGTGTCTGTCACACCCTCCACTTTCTCCAGGGCCTTGGTCACACACACCAGGGAAGGAAGAGAAGCAAGCTATTTTGATGTCCACAGAAAGCCTTTGGGCTGAATTTTCAGCTGGACGATGAGTAAGTAGAAAATCAAATTAACACTCACACCAACAGGGGTCTGAAGCCATGGAAGACAGAAGATAGGAGAATCTCCTCAGGGAATCTTGAGGCCTTCAGGTGATTTAATAAAGTCCTACACTGAAGCAAGAAGATGCATGGAGAGCCTTTTTAGAGGTTCTTCCTGTTGTGTATCTTCATGTTTCAGCGAGAGCCGGCTTTAAGAAGGAGTTGTTCCCCCAAAATGCTAACATTCAGTCCCGAAGGAAGCATGCTTTCAAGAGCAAGAGAATGTAAGTGACACTTTCGAGACCAGCAGAGTGGACCCTTGTCATGTGAGCAGTGTTTTGTGAGAAGTGCCTTTTCGTGCACCCTGATTGCATAGGAGAGGAGAGGAAAAGGAAAGAGAAAACCTTAGGAACTGTTCCTCAGAGCAAGACTCTTCCTTAGAAGAATGTCACTAATGCTAACAACAAAACATTAGGTCTAATGCAAAACCCAGAGCTGAGGGACAGTCTCCAGATTCCAGGACCAGACGCTTTTGTGAATTGTTGTCAAATAAAGAGGCGCCGGTGAAATGAAGACTTTTGATACGCACGGAGCATTGGGCTAAGCGTGGAGGTCCAAGGAGTCAAGGAGGCTGTGAATGAGATGTGTGGATACGGGACAATCTTTTAGGGCTGCTCAGTTGAAATGGCTGCTCGATCCCCTACAGACTGAAGACATCCGCCCCATGGAATGTGCCAGAGCAGGCACAGACCGACCAATTTATCCATTTAACAATCACAACCTAGAAGAACACCAAGGTCTCAGGCTGAGTTTAAAGACATGAACAAGATGTCATGCTGTCCCCAAGGAGCTCTGGCCTAGTAAGCGAGACGGCTGATTATACATACAGGGAAACTAGAAATAATTTTTCTTGTAGCTCAAACACACACACACACACACACACACACACGCACACGCACACACACCTCGCAGTAAGCGTTATTCCAGGAGCTAGAGAGACGCCCTGACCCTAAGCCCACATCTTGCAGATGCCATTTGGACAAAGGAGATCTGATGCCCCAAATCAGGCAGTGATCCCTAGCCCTGCATCCCCGCTTCTAGGGTCCCCAGGCCCAGCCCCCAAGTCCCCTGGACCAAATGGCTTGCATGGCCTGTCACTTGCTCATGGAGCTTCCTTTCCTGCAACCACACAAATAAAAGTGGACAGAAAGCCGGTGCCATCTTGTTGGCTGCTATCAGATTTATGACATGTCAAGTGTAAATAGCGTGTGTAAGGCTTACAATGGAGGCGGCACAGAAATTCATTTCTCAAGCCCGTCAAGGCTCTGAGCCCCCCAGCCCCTCCCTGCTGGGGCCCGGAGAACGATTGCATGAAATCCTGATCCCGAGAAAAGGCCTCCCTGGATCTCCACAGTCCATTCTGCTTCTGTCTCTGTCTCTTTTCTCTTTCCCTCAAGTCCCGAAAAATACCAAAATAGCATAAATGCCACTTACCATTGCCCAATAAATACCAATTAACCTTTATGCAAGTCTGCTGTGCATAAGCCCTAACCTGGTTCCCGGGGCTGAATTATTGATCCCTTGCAAACAAACCACCGGCAGGCCACACGCCGCCTTCTTGCCACCCAGCTGAAGTCGCTGGCTCTAATTGAGGCTTGCTCCGCCCACCTTTTGTGTCGATCTTCACTGGGATGTGAGAATGTTTTCTCTACCTTCCCTTCCCCATTCATCAGCAAATTAAACTGCTCAGTCGCCCCCAGCTTCTCCCAATAATAGAGGCAGCTTGGACTCGACCCATTAAGGGAGAGAACCCAGAAAGACTTGCTACCGTACCCAGCAAGTCTCATTTTGATAATGGATTGGTAAGACGAGCATTTGGGTTGCAAAGTAGCTTTGGTCGGGTTTCCATTTTGCAGCAAACCCCCAAATTAAAAATCACCTCCAGGGGATAATTCTTTTGCAAATAATATGAGCCGGGCTATTTCTGTTTTTGTCAGGCACACTGTCACTCCAGGCTGGTGTCTCATATGTTATTCTGGCGGCAGAAGAAAGGCCCATAATAATAGCACTGGCAACAGAAATGATGGCAAGAATAGGATTGTCCATTTACAAGCACGAAACAAGGTGAAAACCCCACTCCTCCACGAAAACTTGAAGCCCACTTTAAACAAGAGCGAACTGCATAGAGTCCCCAAAGCCGGGTGGTTTAATCCACGATGAGGCAGGCAGTACTGGGGGTGCTGGGTTAGGCTGTGGGCAGACCTGAGTTAGTCTAGAATCACCTGGGAAGCAGGGGCCCCGAACTCTTAAAAATGAACAAATGCCATTCGGCCACCTAATTATCTTATGCTTGAGTCACCGTGAATCATGGCCAGAGACTCAAGTTCTCTTTGTCCATATCACACACTTCTCCACCTTTGCCAAATGGATCTCTCCTCCTCAGCCTTAAAGACTCAGCTCAAATGTCTCCTCTTCCAGGAAGCCCTCCCGGATTTTGGCCAGATTTTTATCCCCCTCCTATCTTGTACCCCCAATATAAACATTTTATAATGTTTAAATAGCACAGTCGCAAGGTTGGCTGACTTTTTGGTCTCTCCCACTAAAGTTCAAGTTCTTTGAGAACTGAATACACAGCTTACTCCTCTTTTAATCCCCAGCAGCGAGCACAGTGCTTGGCACATAACAGGTGCTCAGCAAATGTTTGTTGAATGAATAGATATGTCAAAATATGAAACTACAGGAGATGAAACAGAGAGCTGAACTTAAAAGGACTAATTATGCTGGCATCAATCTGCAAATGCAGTGATTTATTTATTCAACATGGTCTTCCTAAGCCCCTGCCATGTACTCAGCCTACGTTAAGTGCATAAAGGTGGTAGGAGGAAAGGAGAGAATCCCTTTTTCAAGAAGCTTATCGTCAGGGGCGCCTGGGTGGCTCAGTTGGCTAAGCGTCCAACTTGGGCTCAGGTCATGATCTCACGGTTCGTGAGTTCGAGCCCCGCATCAGGCTCTGTGCTGACAGCTCAGAGCCTGGAGCCTGCTTCGGATCCTGTGTCTCCCTCCCTCTCTGTCCCTCCCCCCTCTGTCCCTCCCCCACTCGTACTCTGTCTCTCAAAAATGAATAAACGTGAGAAAAAAATTAAACAAAGAAAACAAAATGAGAAAGGCAAAAAACTCAGCAATTCCTCTCCCCCTATCTGCCGGGAGAGATAGACAGGCATATTCCTTGCAGCGTTATTTGTTATAAACAAATATTAGAGGGGCGCCTGGGTGGCGCAGTCGGTTAAGCGTCCGACTTCAGCCAGGTCACGATCTCGCGGTCCGGGAGTTCGAGCCCCGCGTCGGGCTCTGGGCTGATGGCTCGGAGCCTGGAGCCTGTTTCCGATTCCGTGTCTCCCTCTCTCCCTGCCCCTCCCCCGTTCATGCTCTGTCTCTCTCTGTCCCAAAATAAATAAAAAACGTTGAAAAAAATTTTCAAAAAAAAAAAAAAAGAAATAACATCAGTGACTGTGATCACTAGACTGGAAAAACATACTATAGTAACATAACAGAGCAACATAATGTCGTGTATGGGGTAGTATTACTATAGTATAGGACAGTAACATAATCATACAGTGGACTCCTATGCAGCAGTTAAAACCAATCCCCTAGGTCTACATGTAGCAAGCACAGCTAAGTCTCAAAAACGCCACGCCGAGGAAAAACAGCAAGTTGCAGCACTGCATACGCTGGGTCATGACATTGATGCAAAGTTTAGCACAAAGCAATGCTCCCTTGTCATGGATGGATAATGCCGCAAAGTGTCGAAGCTGGACAGCATAGGAGTTACCTCTGGGAGCGAGAGACAGGGACCCAGTGTGGAGGGATGTGGGAACAAAGGGGGCCTCAACTATATGGTAACATTTAATTTGCTAAAAAAAAAAAAAAAAGAAAAAAAGAAAGAAAACTGGAAATAAAACGTTTGTCACACTTCGGTAGCGGACATGGGAGAGTCGGCTATATTTTGCCCTGTACCTTCCTCATTTACATGAAATATTTCATGATTTTAAAGGTGGAAACAATCCAGACCAAAATACTCATCATAATTATCTCTGGGGGTGGGAAGATTATGAGTAGTTGTTTGTTTTAATCCGGAGTAGACAGTTGACATACTGTCTAGTTTTAGGTGTTCAACATCGTGTTCCAACAACTGTATACATTATGAAATGCCCATCATGGTGAGTGCAGTTACCATCTGTCACCGAAGTCACTACAATATTGCTGACTATGCTCCCTACGCTGTACTTTCCTTACCCGCGACTTATTTTATAACCGAAGTTCGTTCTTGTTTTGGCCTGCCTATGTTTTCTAAGATTACTCTAATGTGCATTAGCGCTTTTGAAGAAAAACATGCTGAAAATTATTCATAAAAAAAAAAAACAAAATAAAGGGTTTTTAGAGTAGGTTGGCTTCAAGTCCCTTCGGGGGCACCTGGGTGGCTCAGTGGGTAAAGTGTCCAACTCTCGGTTCCAGCTCAGGTCGTGAGCTCACGGTTTGTGAGTCTGAGCCCGCGCCTCAGGCTCTGTGCTGACAGCTCAGAGCCTGCTTGGGATTCTCTCTCCCCTCTCTCTCTGCCACTACCCTGCCCATGCTCGCTCGCTCTCTCTCTCTCTCTCTCAAAATAAATAAACTTAAAAAAAAAAAGGAAGAAACACATTTTTAAATAAATAAATAAATAAATAAATAAATAAATAAATAAATAAAACGTCCCTTCTGATTCTCAAGGTCCATGATCAGGAACAGCTCAAGGACAAATAAAGGTCAACGGTTGTGCTCGGTCCGTGCGAGAAGCCAGCAGAGCACCAGCAGCCCGTGTCTGGTCAAATCCAAGTGGATTTTGGAATCAGCGCTCCAGGAGGACCGAAGAGGGGAGGGGAGGGCAGTGCCGCAGGCGTGTCCCCAAGGCCTCGAGATGAGGTGGCTGATGAGAGGGCCGCAGCCCCGTGCTGGGCTGGGCTTCCAACCTGCTCCCGCAAGAACCCTTGTTGTACCACCGCTAACACCCATTCACAGCGGGACATTTGCCAGGTTACTTTCAACGTCTGATGCCTCGATTTTTACATCGACAGATTAAGAGCAACGGCAGCTTCTCGCAGGGCCGCTGGAGAATTAAATATAGTAATCCATATGAATGTGTCCAGTCCAGAGCCTGTGGCCACGGTCAGGGGCAGGACCTGGCCCAGCTTGCGGCCAAGGTGAGCTGGAGGCTGGAGGCTGGGCGGGCCCCGTGAGGTGGGCAGTCTGGGGAAGCTGGGAGGTCTCATCAGGGAGGAGAGCAAAGTCTGTGCTGCGGGAGTTCTGCCGGGGCTCCGTGGGGCAGACTGCTTGGCTCCAGAAGGAAAGACATGACCACAGCCCACAGAGGCATATGGAACACAGGGTGTGGTTCCCTGGCTAATTCAGGCTCTTTACCCAGGATCCCTCACTGCCCGTCAATGGTCATTGTTACCACTTAGGAAAAGCTGGGGTCTTTGGGGAATCATGGGGGTTGAGGGAGGCATAATGCCCTGGCTGTGTGGCCTTAGGTGAGTCATTGCACCTCTCTGGGCTGCCATCTTCTCATTTATGAAAGGAGGCACGTGCTATCCTGGGAAGAGTATGAGACTCACAGGAGTAAGGAAGCCTTGGTTCTATCCAGCCTGGCCTTTAGCTGTGAGACCTCAGGGAAGTCTCAGCTTCTCAGTCCTCAGTTTCCTCCTCTGTAAAATGGCAGGTGTGAACATGATGCTCTCCAAGGCCCTCTCGAGCTCCAGGGCAGTCGCATGCGCACACACAGGCAGGTGGTGCCAAGTTCAACCCAGAACAGGGCGTAGGGCAAACCGAACCACCTGGCGTATTGGAATCCCATATCCAAGATTTAAATTTTGTTTTTTTAAAAGTGGCCACAGGCACCTGAGCAGAGCCACTCCTCCAGGGTGCCTGCCTACACAGCAGGATGAGGGAAGGCACTGAGCAGGCTCCTCCCCTCAAAAAAGCACAGTCACCCCAAGCCCTGACCTGCCGCAACGCCCAAGACCTCGCCACTCACCTGCTGTTCCATTAGGCCTCAAAGGTTTTCCCATTTTGCAGATTTCCACTGAAAATGCCACATCGAAAGCAAAGCCAACCCTGGGGGCGTTACCTCTTCAGCTTGGTCCCCAGCTTCACAACTGGCTGCAAGCAAAACCCTAGGAGGATAGGTTATAGATGGGGCTGGATTGGAGCGATCGTGAAAAAGGACGAGTGTCCCAAAAGCAAACCCCTCCTCACGCAGGTCAGCGAGTGACCACCGCCTGGTCTTTCTGTGGGACCGTCTCTGTGGCTGGCCTAATGGGAAGGAGTCACTGCTCCCTTATACGGCAATGGCCCAGGGGGTTAGGTTGCTTATTCAGCCTGGTAATTAGGACCTAGAGACCCAGAGGGATGGGCTGCCCAAGGTCCCAGGGCAGGTTCAGGGCAGGGCCTCAACCAGAGTGAAAATAATGACAACAGATGCTCTTATTGAATCCCTGCAAAGGCCAAACCCCCTGTTCAGTTTTTCACCCTCACAACACCTATCAAGCGGGGACCATTCAGAGCCTCCTCTTAGAGACGAAGAAACTGAGGCACAGCTGCAGGGACACCGGGTCCCTGGCCTCCTGCCCCCAGGTGCCCCCTCTACGGTGACCTGCCTAAGGCCGGCCCTGCTCCCTGGTCCCAGCTCAGGGCCTTGTCTCCAGTGCACCAAGCCCTCGGATCCGACAGGCTCTGGGGGCTGCCCTTCTCCACTCCTCACCCCTTCTCACTGAGAAAGGGAGACACCGCGAAAGAAACGATGTCAGAGAAAGTGACTAATGGAGGCTGACCCCGGGTCAGGGCAAATGTGGGCTGACTCCCTACTGAATCAGCCCGCCTCCCTCACCCTGACACAGCCCCAGGGTGGGAACAGCACCCAGGGCACGTCTCCTGGGGCCACCCCACACACACTGCGGCAACTGGCCAGAGCCTGTCCTGCCCCACCTCCGGGGCACAGTCCCCACTCCCGCCAGAGCCCCTCAGCTGGCCAAGCCATCCTTCAGACCCAGATGACACACGCTCCCCCAGTGCTGGTGACAGGCGCCCAGCTGGAAAAATGATGGACTACGTGGTGGGGGCAAAGTGCGGGTTTTCCTTCATCAGACTGGCAGCTGCAGCTCAGGCTGGGGCGACGGCGGCAGTCCAGCCTCACACGGGTGTGCGTGCACCCACACTTGTGCACCCCCGCGCTCACACACACGCACACACGTATGCGCAATTGCTCACACACCCACGGCATCCGGGCTGCGTGGACGGGACCCAGGAAGACAGAGGTAAGCACCGGCTCTCAGGGAAGGTTCCACCCACCACTGCCTCTCTCTGGAAGACGAGTAGAGACAACAGCAAAGGTTTCTGCATGGGTCGCGCCCTCCGGTTGGCAAAGCGCATCCACACCCGCGGGATCAGCAGATAAGCGAGGGAGAAGACTGGCGCTGGAGAGTCACTTTCAGGCTGGGTGACAACGAAGACAGGCAAGCTACTTAACCTCTCTGTGCCTCTGCTTTCCTGTCTGTAAAACAAGACTAATTATAGCACCTGATGAAAGCCTCAGGTCATCGAGGAATTAGGGCAGCTCCACTGGAAGCCCAGAAAAGACCATTCAGCTCTGTCCCTACCGCACCGCCCCCCCACCCCGGCCACTTCAGCTGCTGATGGCTGCGGCTTCCCAACTGCCCAGGCCTCTGGGCCACCTGGGTGAATTCCTGGGCAAGGTGACCCAGTGTGGGAGGGGGAGAGACCACGGCAAGCCATGTGCCATACACGCGTGCACCACACAAGCATGGCCACCGAGGTGTGTGTCCTGTGTTCTCTGGAATGGGCTTGGTGCTTGGCTGAATCTCCAGCCCTCCGTGAAGGCTCCTGGGATAGGACTGGCAAGAAATGAGGCCGAGAAACAAACCCAAAGCCCTCTCCAGACAGCCAGCGAGAGCACGCGGTGCAAATGTCAGCATGGAGTAGTTAGCACGTGCTCGTCCCTCCCAATGTTCATGCAACAGATTCGGTTAACAACCCCTAATGGCCCTGCCCGGCTCCGGGATGGGTAGCACAGGGTAGGTGGGAGCTGGGGGGGGGCGGGGGGACACGGCTCAGGCAGACCCTGGACCTAGACAAAGGAGACAGAGATATTCCCACAGTGCCTGAATTCCACTGTCAGGGAAAGCCGTTGTGTCCATGTGAGTCTTGTCTATACATCATGGAGAAATCCCGCTCCTCTCTCTGGAATGGTGCCCTTTTTTATCCACTTGTCTATGCAGACAGAGTCTCAGAGTGTCCAAATTGGATGGGACTTTGGAGAGCTTCTAGTCCTTCCATCTTCAAACAAATGTTAAGTCAGCATGTAAAATACAAGTGAAAAAGACGCCATGGGGCTGGGACAGGAGGGAGTAAGGAGGGGCCAAGCCCAGCATCCTTGATGTGCCAACCAGCATTTATGGCATGATAAATGATATAACAAAGGTAAGTACAAAGAAAAGTGTGAGCAGTCACACAAAAACACCCAAGCTGTCCGTGAGGGTCACGGAAGGGACCGCCAAAAGAGAGAGAGAGAGAGAGAGAGAGCGCTTCTCAGCTGAGACTGCATTGCATTGGTTAGAAGGTGTCTGCTGAGTGGATGAGAATGAGAGAGGGTAAGCCTGGCAGAGGGAGAAGCATGTGCAAAGGCCCAGAGGCAGGACAGGGTGCCATGTTTAGAAGCTACCAACAGTTAAGGTATTGCCAGAGCACAAAAGCCAAAGGGGGTGTGATGGCTAAATTCATGGGTCAAACTGGGAGGGTGTCTGGGGGATGTGGTTAATCTTCAAGTTAGTAACCTTTGGGTAAAACAGATTGTCCTTATTGTGACCTCGTCCAATGAATTGAAGGCCTGAATAGAACAAAAACACTGACCTCCCCAAGCAAGAGGGAGTTCTCCAATGACTGCCTGCAGACTTCCTCTGCACCATCAGCTCTCCTAGGTCTCCAGGCTACCAGCCCACACTGCAGATTTTGGACTCACCAGCTTCCACAATCATATGAACCAATTCCATACACACACACACACACACACACACACACACACACAGCCTATTGGTTTGGTTCTCTGGAGAACCCTCAATAATTGAGGGGTAGGTGAGGGGGAATATAGAAGTTGAGGTTGAACAGATTGACAGGGACCAAATCATGAAGAGGCTTGGGTGCCATTCAAGGCCATTCTGAGTTTATTCTGTAGAAAATGGGGAATCACTGCAGACGTTAGAGCAAGAGAGGGACACTACCTGTGTGTCGCACCATATTTAGGGGCACGGGGGGACACTGGCAGACCAAAACGTACTGTGGGCGTCCTGCATGTGACAGGCACTATGCTAGGGGCTCCAGATGAGAGGGTCAAAGCCAGCAACAAGGAGACAGGACAAGTGCCTGGATGTGCTAGGATTGGAAGGGGAAAAGGGCTACCAGGTCGCTCACCTGGGCGGTTGTATAAGGCCAGGAACTGATCCTCTTTCCATCCTTAGCACCTGGCCCTGTGTCTGCATATATTCGTGGAATGAAGAATGAATAGAGAAAGATGTAGACCTTGACAAAGAAGGACTCTGGGCCCAGCACAACCCTGTAAGCAGACGGGCCCTTAACTCAATTCAGATATTTGTTGGCTGGCTGGCTGATGAACGACCCCAGGACACTGGATGCCCCAGGGTCACTGGCACTGACCCCGTGTGCCCCCAGCCCAAATGAAGTACCACCAGTGGAAGCAGAAGTGGTCAAGGGCACATCCAGGTTTCAGGAAGGCTGCCTTCCCGCCCTCCCTCCCTTGGCTGGACGCATGAAACCCCACGTTTAGAATTCAACATCCTTAAGCCTTCATTGCAGTGCGACTAAAGCAAAATCCCACAGGCAAGGAGCCCTCTCTAAGCTGCTCTGTCATTTACTCCCTGTGCCGGAGAGCAGGAAAGGGCGAGGAGAAGGGACGTAGGAGCAGGTCTGAGGGACAGCAGGGCAGAGGAAGGGAGGCTGAGTGCCCCAGACCGGCCTCACCCCAAGCAGCTGTGCAGGACGTGGCTCTTTGAAGAGGGGAGGACCAGCACAGAGGGAGGAAGGCTGGGGTCCAAACCTCTGGGGCCCCCTTAAGGGGCACCCACGCACTAAGACTGGGAAGATTAAATCCAGTGACTAAAGTTGGTGGCAGGCCCTTCCTTTTGACACACGGGGACCTTCTCACACCACGTTTTAAATATATTTCTGCCCAGAAGAGGCAGTTGACAGACTCGGAAAGACCTAATGGAAAACAACAGCTAACTCAGCAAAGCTTGTCAGCCCGGGCGCCATCATCCCTCACCTCCTCTTTCATTTTTATAGAAACGGCTCAGAAACAGAGAAGAGAAATTTCGAAAGCCAAACAAAAAATCAATACTGTGGGAGATAGCCCAGCATTAACACAAAAACCAGCGAGGGTTTCTTTGTCTCCCGCCTCGGCAACGCTATCAGTCACGCCGCGGATGGATTCGGGAGGCCACCTGTGCCCGGGAGCCGGCAGGAACCATCTCGAACCGTCTCACGGAAGATGCCCACGGACAGCGGGGCTGAGGCGGAGTGGAGCCGGAGCTACCGCGGGAGGGAGAGTGCACCGCCTCCAGGCTGCCCTCCAGGCTGCCTCCCCCGCCAGGCCTCGGGGGGGAGGGGGGGGCCAGGGTCTCCAGGCAGAGACCCAGCACACAGGAGAAAGATGGAGATAGAAACAGGCAGCGGGGGGGGGTGACCAGCTGGGCCAACCAGAGGAGAAGTAGGAAGGCCTCTGAGACTCGCAGGTGCTTCTTAGATAAAGAACCCAGCTCCGCGCTCATGCCCCGGCGTGAGTCCTGAGACCCTCGATCCCAAGACCAGTGAGGGGCAAACTCAGGCCACCGGGTCTCACCAGGCATGCCCTCGGAGGCCTCAGGAGGGACACAGGGCAGGCCCGCCTGGGCACAGGCCCACTCCTCCCTCCCTGACCCTCACCCCATGTTCTCAGCTGAGCTGCGTGGCGGGGACTCCAGAGGCCCCAATACAAAACACCCATGACAGAAAGAGGTGCCCCTCGACCCTCCCCCTCTTCTCAAGGCCCCCAGTTAGTAGTTAAACCTACTAACTTCCTCCAGGAAAACCCCTGGGCTCCTCCTTCTGCGTAATCTGTCTCTTGTCTGGTCTTCTAGACATAATCAGCCAATCTAGGGGTTCTCGGGCACAGCCCCCGAGTCACAGAACCACAGGACCTTGAGCGGGGAGGGACTTGGAGAGTCATCCCATAATCTCCTAGGGAGCTTTATAGAACATGCCGATGCCCCAGGTCCCATCCTGGAACTGTATCAGATCATCGAGCAGGGGGTTCACGAATTAGCATTTTATTTTAAAACCCACCGGATGATCCTGATGTGTCAGGGTTGAGAACCACTGTCTAACCCAGCCCGTGAGGGGGCTCTGCGTACGCACGGGCAGGTTGTGTACTGCACCATTCGCCTGGAGTCGGCATCAGTGGTACCTTGGAGGAGTCGTGCAGGGCAATTTTTTAAAAGGCAAAGTGATTTGGCCAAGGTCACGCGGCAGGTTAGCGACAACCTCACTGCAACCCACACCTGCCAGCAACTGCTTCAGGGCGGTTCTGCCCCTGGCTACTCGGAGCTGGTCCTCGCTCCATCTTGTTAGCAACAAAGAGTCTCTGGCTCCGGGTCGGACTTCCTGAATCAGACTCTATTTTACTAAGGTCTCCAGACAGTTCGGGGCACCTTAAAGGTAGGGAAGAAGCACTGCTCAGCACACGGCATCCACAGGAAAGCTCTGTGGCGCTTTCCACCTGCTCCTCCTCCTGAGCTGTCTTTGTGCATAGTAGGCAATCAATACGTATCTGCTGATTGATGGACTGACTGATTGACAGATCTGTGGTCTGCATGAGACATAGGCCCCCTGAGCGTTGCTATATTGGAAGTGACCGACTTTTCAAGTTCCTGTAATCGGCGATTACTGAAACAGGGAATCCCTCCTCACCACACCGGAGGCATCCCTTTGCAGCCATCAAAACAGTGACACTGATGACAAAATAACGTCTTGCTAAGCACGCCCAGGGTCCACTGGATGATTTCATCTGCCCCTTGCTCCCTTCTGTAAATAACATCTAATCACCTTACCCGGCCTCATTTGGATAATGGCTCCCTTTCATCTCCACAAGGAAAAAAATTAATCCAAAAATAAATAAATAGAGAAAGAGCAGGAGAGTTCTTCAGGGCTTAAGGCATCTTTTGATTAAAAGGCAACATGGGTCAGGAGGACGTTTCCCTTCAGAGCCTCTGTCTCCCTCCCTCCCCTGCCTGTCCCTGCTCTGTCCTGTGCTGAGTCCACAGTGGCCAATGGCCAAGATGGCTGCTTGGCTGTACTGGTCCTTGTCACCGTGTTTTGTTTTCTTTTCCTTTTCTTTTGTTCTTTTCTTCCTTTTCTTGAGGTATGTTTGACATATAATTTTCTGTTAGTTTCAGACTATGTTAGTCTGTTAGCCAGACTATGTATGTCAGACTATGTTAGTTTCACTATGTTAGTTTCACAACATAGTGATTCAGCATTCCTATACATTGTGAAGTGTTCACTCATCACTGTGAATCTAGCTACCATCTGTCACCGTTCAAAGTTATTACATATTATTCACTATATTCTCTATGCTTTACATTGTATCCTTTGTGTGTGCGTGTGTGCATGTGTGTGTATGTGTGTGTGCACTTGTGTGTATGACTAGAAGTTTGTACATTTTAAATAGTTTTAATGTTTATTCATTTCTGAGAGAGAGAGAGGGAGTGAGGGAGGGAGGGAGTAGGTGAGAAGCAGAGAGAGAGGAAGACACAATCCAAAGCAGGCTCCAGGCTCTGAGCTGTCAGCACAGAGCCCAACGCGGGGCTTGAACTCACCAACTGTGAGGTCATGTCCTGAGCTGATGGAAGTTTGTACATTTCAATCCCCTTCCCCTAATTTACCCATCTCCCCGCCCACCCCCACCCCCTCTGGCAACCACCAGATTGTTCCCCGTTCCTATGCGACTGTTTCTGTTTGGGGGTTGCTGTTCATTTGTTTTAAAAAAAATATGGAAGACTTCGTGAATCTGGGTGGCACCTGGCACTCTTAATTGGGTGTTGCTCTTTCTAGGTATTTGTTCCACAAACACTTGGCCACATACCAGCTCTGGTCTATCGGTTCAAGCGTACACACTCCTTGGGCAGCTCGGCTTTCTCTGGGACATATCAACTCCTGCCTGATTCAGCCTTGCCTGCAGCAGCCGATACCCGATTCCACATACCCATCCCATAGGATAGCCCCAAACTCCTGGCCAAACGTTATAGATCAAAGTGTGATGGGTAAGAAAGAATCTATGGGGATGTAACATCGCTGTTTCTCTAACTTCATGGTTCTAAACCTTTAGGAGAAAACTCATGGGCTCCCACCCTAGAAAAATGTGCATAAATACCCAGTGAAAATTGTGCATACAGTGTTAGGGTTTCATAGGCCTTATAAAGTTTAAGGACCCTCTTCCACGATGTTGACCAAGCAGAATCATCAGACACCTGGGCACATGGACTACATATTTTGGCGTCATTATGGAAACACAAGAATGAATTGTGGTCTTGGCCATCCACTATCACTTGGGGCCATTCCACAGCGTGTCTGCATGGGTTCATGGAAAGGAAAACATGTGGCTAAGATTACATGCTTCCTCTTTAAGAGGATCCACAAGAAAAGTTTCTTTCCAGCCCCAGACCAGGAAACCTTGCTCTTCTCCAACGCAACTGGCTTGTTTTCATTTGATGGACATGGTCAATCCTGTCACTCATCACATTCCCATCTTTGCGTGGACTCCCAGGTATCTCAGAGCCTCACCGTGGCTCAAACGTACATGCCTTTGGAGGGTATTAACTTAATTTGGAGCATTCACCTCATCCAGAAACTGAATTTTCTCATTTACTGATTTTTTTTTTGTATATATATCTTTTCTTAAATCTTTTTAAAAACATGGTGGGGTAGAAGTAAAATCGTTAACATAATTGTTTCAAATTGTACTGTTCTTGCCCTCGAGGACTAATGGGAAAGACAGTCCTATAAACAGATAAAATACACTGCAAAGAAGCCACACCTATATTTGCAGTGTGAGAAAGACAAGTTCAGAGTCCCGATGATGAAGAGGGGCAAATAATGACACTGAGGAGTGGAGTGGTCAAGGAAGGCTTCCTGGAGGAAAAGACACCTGAACTGAGCCATGGAGGCTGAGCAGGAGTGTTTCACTCAAGGAGAATTTTGCTATTTCCCCACCATCTGGAGGACACGTGCTTCTTGAGTTGCTTTTCCAATAATTAGAGATACGTTGAAAGAAGCCGCAGAGGGCTGGGATTTAGGAGACCTCGTTCCCTGTCTTGGGCAGGTCACTTAACTGGCTTGTTCCTTAGTGACGTCAACTGTTCTGCAAAGGATAGACCAGCTGCCTTGCCTCAAAAAGGCTGAATAACTTCTCATGGCCACACAGCTCAGCAGCAGAGCCAGGACTTAAAATAAGTGGCCTGGATGTTGGGCCCATGAAGCACAGTCTTCCTTGGGTTGTGTGCTTTCTGCTTACACGGACACTGAGTCGATTATGTCTATCTCACCGTCGTGTGGGGGGAAACTGACTCACCAAAGATTAAAAAAAAAAAAAAAAAAAAAAGCCCTCTGATTTATAATACTGATCTGGGTAGGGTACATGCACAAGTATTCCTGCTTATTGAGCAGCGGTCTCTCACTACCCAACAGGAGCTGGCCCCGGCACACCACTGTATCTGCTGCCCTCTGCCATCTGTGAGGTGAGGCCTGTGCCACTTTTCTCTCTGCGTCCCTGGTAAGCAGTATTGTGCTTGGTAAACAGGACAGCTCAGTAAGGATTTGTGAATGAATGAGTGAATGGATGGATGAATGCAGCATGGGGGGTGGTGTTACCCCTCTGATTAATGTAAACTCCCGACAGTTCTCTCTCAGCAACTTCGAGTTCAAAGCCAGTCTCTCACCCATCCCCAACTCTGCCACGGGGACACATCCCCCTTGACGCATTCCCAGTGCCAAAGGTTTCAGGGCGCCGTGTAGACACACACGCGCTAAAGACAGAAGCCAAATCACTCCTGAAATTGCCATTGACGCGCGCAGGATGTAGATCATTCAGGTGGTGCTATAAAGCAAGTGTTCCCATAGTTAAAGTTAGAGGCATCTGCAGGAGCTGTTACCTTATTGCAATGAGCCCCTTCAGGTGGAGGTGCTGCAGTCATTAAGCCTGTTAGAGTGGTTTATAGCCTGTGGGCCGTATGTAATGCTCACTACCGGGAGAACCTCAATTGCCCTCGGGGCTGGCTGGGAGCTCGCTGCCTTGTTAATTTTCTCTTGTTACGGCAAGGGATTCCCCAGGGCCAACTTGGGGCTGCAAGGGGTGATGGTGTGGCTGTTACCCAATGTCCTTTCGCCTAAATCTGGTCCTGTCTTGGGTCCAAGACATTCACCAGGCAGCACTAGGGTTTTATGCAAACCCAGCCAGAAAGTAGTTCAAGTCCGTCAAGGTCAAAGGAAGCTAGGCAAAGGTTGTAGGCAAACCACCCCGGGTGTCACCAACTCTGTGGCATCCTTCTCAGCCTCGAAGCCCCACCCTCAGGCAGAGCTCATCGGCTGGCCTTCACCCCCGCTGCCCTGGCACACTGAATGTGTGGATACGTTGGATACACTGAACCGCGGTGATTTGGGACACAGCTGGCCTACTAGGAGAGGATCATGGCTTATCAGTCGTTTTAGCCAGAACCTAGCAGATACCTTGGAATAAAAGCGATAACTCTCGATAAATTGAACAGATAAATAAACGTGTGGGTATATCCTGCCCTAGATTTACTGCATCTCCGAATTCTGAAAGGTTTTGCAAACGTAATTGCAGAATGATTGATCAAGTCTTTGAGGAATCATGGTGAGTGACACAGGAGTCAGAAAACCTAGCACAGGCAAAAGCTCCACTTTTCAGGCACGGGGAAGGACTGGACTCTGGAAAGCACAAGGCAGGAGGCCTTTAGGCTTCCCCTCAGCTAACTTTGAGAGTAGTTTAAAAGGGACTTGTGCGCGAGGAGACCTGGCAAACACGGCCTCAGCCAGGCGTTCAAGGTCAAGTTCGGTGACAAATCATGTTAATGGCATGTATCCCTGGTCTGATGGGATGGCAGCAGTACTGTAACCCTGTGATCTTCCCTCCTCAAAGTCCATAACCCCAGTCCGGCCATGAGACAGACATCAGACAAGTTCAAGTTGAGGGTCATCCTGGCCAGTGGCCAGGACTCCTTAATACTGTCAAGGTCACCAAAATAAAGGTAATTCTGAGTACCTGTCACAGCACAGAGGAGCCTATGGAAACGTGATGTCCTTGATGGGATTCTGCAACAGAAAAAAAAAAAAAGCATTAGGAGAATATTTGTGAGATCGAGAGAATCTATGATATTTGGTTAATAGTAATATACCAACGTCAGTTCCTTAATTGTGACAAATATTTTTTTTTTTTTACATTTATTTATTTTTAAGAAACAGAGTGAGACAAAGCGTGAGCAGGGAAGGGGCAGAGAGAGAAGGAGACGCAGAATCTGAAGCAGGCTCCAGGCTCCGAGCAAGCGGTCAACACAGAGCCCGACGCGGGGCTTGAACCCACGAACTGTGAGATCATGACCTGAGCCGAAGTCGGACGCTCAACCGACTGAGCCACCCAGGCGCCCCAATTGTGACAAATCTTAATGTGAGATGTTAACAATAGGAGAATCCTGGCGCAGTGTACATGGGGACTCTCTGTTCTCCGCGATTTCTGTTAAATCTAAAACTGTTATCAAATTAGAAGTTTTTTTTAAGTGAATCACGGACACTGAGGAGACAAAACTGTGATTATAAGCATCTGTCACGGACGCAACAACAACAGACGTGGGCAGCTAGACTCATTTGCTCCTATGAGAGAGTGGGGCACCTTCACATCTCTAGGGAAATGGACATGGGAACCTGGACACATGCAGCCTGGGTGGCCCTGTGCGGGCTGATCCCTGGGCACAGGGATCAACTACTCTGGGAAGGGTGTTTACCTGGTGCACCAGCTGGAAGGTGGATCTCCACACACACAGCGTTAGGTCACAGGATTCTTTCCTTGACCCTGTCCTTTTGGACTTTCCTGTTAATCAGGAGCTATGAGTACATCAGATGATACAACTGACAGTCCAAAAATAGAGCTGAAACTAACAAAATGGAACTTAACAGATACAACAAACATGTTAACTTACTATGCAAGTAAAGGGTAAGGAACTTGGTTAAATAATCATTTCATGGCAAGAAGGGGGGAAACAGCTTTAGGATTCAATTATTTAATTGACATGAAGATAATAAAGCTGCCGATTAAATTAATTATGAACTTGGGATCCAGTTAGTATAAACTGTACATGTCAAGAGAGGCATTGATATGCTTCCCAGAGCAGAGTGACCAGCATGGTAACAGATCCAAAAACTATGAATGAACAGATGAAGAAATTAAGTGGGAATGACACAGTAGAGAGAGGGACCTCAGGGTGCTATGATAGCTGCTCTCAAATACTCAAAAGGCTACCAGGGAACTAGTCCCACCTCCCCCAAACCCTCACTTCCCAGAACACCCCTGGCCAAGGCAGACCCTCCCCCAGTGGGCTCATGTGCCCCAGCCCAGGGTGTCTGGAGATGGTCTTACTGCCCGAAGGTGCGTGGTGACAACTTCCATGTGTCCACCTGACTGGGCAGCAGGATGCCCAGGGAATTGACCAAACATTATTTCAGGGTGTCTCTGGAAGAGATTCGCATTTGAATTGGTAGACAGAATAAAGAAGCAACCCTCCCCAAGGCTCGTGGGCATCACCCGATCTGCTGAGGGCAAGAATAGAACCAGAAAGTGGAGGAGGGGTGACCTGCTCCCTGGGCTTGAGCTGGGACATCCTTCTTCTGCCCTCAGACATCAGTGCCACGAGTTCTCCGAGGCTTTAGACGCAGACTGGCTCCCCCGGTCCTCCGGGTTCACACTGGCTCTCCCGGTTCTCCGGTTTACAGATGGCAGATGCTCAGACTTCTCAGCCTTTTATTACCAGGCGAGCCAGACCTTCCGAATGAATCTCTTTCTGTACATCTACCTCCTGCTGCTTCTGTTTCCCTGGACAAGCCTGACCAATACAGCCTGGACCG